>NC_051316.1:106928893-108178893 GCF_015220235.1 Choloepus didactylus
CCTAAATTATAAGCTTCACAAAAGCAGGGAACAGGGATGCTTGCGCTCAATATTATATTCCCTATGATTAGTCCCGTGCCTGGCACATACTAGATGCTCAATAAATACTTGTGGTAACAAAAATCAACGGACATAAAGTAGGAAACATTGGCCAGACTTCGTGAGCAAGGATCTGGGCTTGAATTTTCACCAGCACCGGCAAGAGGGAACTGTGTGATTTTCCACAAACAGAAGATCAATTTTTGCTGTGACAGCACAAGTCTATCCTGGTGGGGAAAATAAAGTCACATGTTTGCCCCTGGCATAAAGTTGTAGATTTTTGGCAGATGCATTCCACCATTTTGGCTGTCGAGCAGTTGTGTGCATGTGTGTGGATTTCTTCTCTGATGGTCTCCTTCTGTTTCAGTGGAAAAAAGCCAAAGGGGTATGGAGGAGGGAGGGAGTAATCGGAATTTTTTTATTGGAAGCAAAAGACTTTAGAAACAGCAACAATAATAGTAGTAATAGAAATGGTAATAACAGTAATAGCAATAATAATCATTGTTTACTCCTGTCACTCAGCAATTTAAGTCACTAGCATTTACTGAGTACCCTGCTTTATGGTAGGCCCTGTATTAGGCATTTCTTTTCTTTTTTTAAAAATCATTATTCAATTTAATTCTAATGACAGACCTGTATAATAGGAAATATCATCTCCATTTTACAGATGAAGTAACTGAGGCTGAGAGAGAAAAAATATATATAATAAGAACAAGGTCATCCCACCCATCTTGAAAACTTAAGAGATAATTTAAACTTAGGCCAACGTCCCTCCCTACCCCTCATATCACACTTCCTCCTCCACAAGATAAAATGGATCATTTCCATGCTATTTTTCATTGTCTTGGGTCAAGAGTCTTTGGGAAGGATGATTTGATTTCCCTGTTGACTTCATTTCCCAGTGATGATATTTCTCTTTTATTCTGTTGAACCACACAATCAGAATTAAAAATGCTGTTTCCACAATTAGAATTGTATTAATGTATTCCAATTCAACTTATCAAATTATAGGATCCAGTTCTGATTAGCCAACCAACCAGAAAAATACAGTTTCCCTGCTTATGTGGCAAGTTCAAGGACAAGAGGTTGGGAGTCTAACAGACCTGAGTTCAAATCCCATCTCCACCATTTAATAGGAACAAGTTTTGGGGGCAAATAGTTTAAGTCCTCTGAGGGTCAGTTTCTCCACGACAAGAGGTTAATAGTACTTACCTCACAATATTACTATGGGGAATAAGACACTCAGTGTATATAAAATCCTTCTTCTGCAGACAGACAGTACTTGTGAGTCTCTCTCCCCCCTTTTTTTTCCTTTAAATTCTGTTTCCAATCATCTGTGCTACTTTCCCAACATCTCCCGAGAGCTGCTCTCCAAACATGCAAGTGTTCATCTAGTTTTCCTTAAGTCTTTGTTCAACTATGCACCACATAGTTCCTTTAACCTTTCTTTTCCTGTAAATCAATCACTCCAGCCCCCTATCCACATAGAGATTTACTATATTTCTACCCCAATTGGATGCAAAACAGGATGTGAAACTTTGCCACCTTCAAAGGCATTATGGGAGAAGATGTGGGTTCACGGGAAGATATGAGGAGCCTAACTGTCCTATCAGGGCTGGGAGGGGGCTTAGGGGGAGGTTTTCCTGACTCACGATGATGTTTGCTCATATTCCTAGCACTAGGAATGACTCCAGCTGGCCAGTTTTTTGATCAGAACAGCATATCGTATGTAACGCAGAGGAAGGTACCTAATTGTTCTGATGCACTGCCTTCGTGTACCAGGGCATTTTCTTCCTTACACTTTTTCAGATGTGGATTTGATCAGCTCTGACCACAAGACACGAAACTGTAGGATACTTTTGCAGTTTCCAAGCCTGAATAACTTTAAAGAGACTTACACCCTAAGGTGCAAACAAGCAGAGGGAAAACAAGTGGGTTGAGAGACAAAGTGCACATGCCTGGCTGGCTCCCAGCTGGAGTCCCGGCTCTTAGCTCGCCATTGCCAGCCCATGGCCCAAGGTGCTGTCAGAATAAGTTTTTGAACATGAAGCTTTGAGTTCTCCCCAAATAAACTCCTTCACCGGCTTTCTGTTGCTAATGTAAATCCAAGCTTTTCTGAACTAATTGGAAGTTCCCCAAATATACCAAATTTTCTATTCCTTATGTCTTGATCATCCCATTCTTCCTTTGCCCAAATGACTAACTCCTACTCATCTTTCAAAACCCCACTCAGAATCACCTCTTCCAGGAACCCTTCTCTGATTCCTAGACTGGGTTAATTGCCTTCTTAGTGTTTTCACTGCCTCTCCAGGTTTGCTACAAACATTATTCATACATTATTGCATTGTAATTAATTTATTTATTTCTCTATTCCATTAGACTGAGCAACTTGATGATAGAAACGGGATTTTATTTATCTCTATATCCTCACAATTAACATGGACCTTACTCATATGAAGAACTCCATTTTATATAGCAATAAAAACACACAGGCTTGGAGTTGGATCACCTTGGGTTTGAACCCATTCACTGCCATTAACTCTCCAGATAACTGTGGGAAAATTATTTAACTCTTCTAAGTCTCAGTTTGCTCATCTGTAAATAGGGATAATAATAATAGCAACCTCATAATGTTGTTTTGAGGACTAAAAGAGATAATATCTGCAATGTGCTGAGCAGTTCTTGGTGTGCAATGACCACTATTATACTTATTATATGTATTAATTTTAGTGCTCTGCAATTGTTTCGTGGATGAGTGGTTGACATGAACCATGCTGGTAAATGGCTGTAACAAAATGAACAGATCCCGGTATTTTGCTTTAAACTCCATTGACCTAGGAATAACTCTGAGGCTTTGAGCTCATCATTAAGACTTTATTAAAATTATTTTAACCTTTGGTGGTTGCCAGAGCCAGACATGCTGGGGAGTGAGGTTTGCCACAATGAGCTGTGTCCTCCCACGTATCCCCACCTCTGGCAGAGCTGTAGAGGGGCCTGGGCTGAGGGCCAAGAGAACACACTCCTCACTCAAACCTGCACACTGACGTGCATCTTCTGAGAACTGGAAGAAAGGCTCAGCTGTTTGGCTCTTTTGGTGACACTGAGTCTTGTAGCTTAAAAATAACTATACCCACCCACCTGACTCCAAAAACCTGGTCTGAACTCCAGTGCAGGGAAGGCTGACCTTGCTATCCCCCTACAGAGCAGGCATCCCTGATTTCCAGTACCTGCCTCATCAGATCAACCAATGATCCTACACCCTTTAAATGAAATTTCCTAGGTGTTCTTGCAACTAAGAATTCACGACCACTGAATGTTTGATCTTGAAGGGAGATTAACCATCTTCTGTACCCACAATGCTACTCTCGGGACCTTACTGAGAAGTATAGAGTTATTTAATTTTCCATGAAGATGATCAGTTGGTTTTACTTTTGTGCTTGTTTTCTTCTCTCTTTCAATGCCCATGCCTGTCCCCAAGGAATGCCCCCTCCTACTTCCTCACCCAAAGTTCTAGTTGTCTTCTCTTAATTCAATGTGTATCACAAAGTCAGCTCTACATGCTCATTAGGTTGTGTGTTCAGTAAGGTTTCTGACATGTATTGATAGGCTTTGTGTGAGGATACAAGGTGTTAAAATGTGCTTGGGGCTCTTGACATTTTTTGGGAGGACTCAAAAGTCACTGTTCTCCCAGTACTCCAGCTTAGTAACTATTCTTAGAACCATTTCCAGGTAAATGTTCATGATCATACCCAAGATTTACCATCTGTAAGACACAGACTACACTAAATAAGAATAAAGAGAGAAGATTGTCATGGGTGGGAGTAGGAAGGGATGGTGTAGGATGTCTTCCCAGCCCATGACAATGGCATCCACATCCCTGTCTGTGATGTTCTCCTCTCTTCCTTGAGCAACATTCCTTCCCACCAGCTCCTTCCCCTCAATTGAAGTACGCCAAAGGAAAAATGTATGATGGATGAATGTTAGTGAACACAGTGACATCTCCAAAGTAGGTCCAATACAATCTGGATCAAAAATAGAATTCCAAGGCGTTGGTTTAGAGGATAGGCACGTGACCTAAGCTAGCTAATCAGAGCTCTTGAATTTTTTTTTTTTTCCCAGCTGAAACTAGGAGGAAGGAAACTCTTCCTTAGTCTTAAAGGATGAAAGATTTGATCCTGAAAGCTATTGGTAGCTTCATGGAGAAAACTCTTGCCTTTCTCAGTTACATCAGATTAAAAAAAAAAAAAAAAAAAAAAAAATCCCTCATTTTGTGTAAGATAATTCAAGTTGGTTTTCTGTCCCTGGCAACAAAATATGTTCTTGTGAATAGGGTTGGGGACTGGATGGGGAATTGAGTGAGGGGATTTTGTAGTTGCATACTGAGTGCTATATGAAGAGAGGAGGATGGATGGGGCCATGGTTTATCTATGGAATAATGAGAGCAACACCTTTAGAAGTTTCATGGTAATCCAAGAACTGGATCAGAGAGTAGAAGGTGTCAGGCTCTCTCAGGGCCAGCTAATGCATGAGAAATCCATTCTCATCCTCTGTATCACTTCTCTTCACCTATGACTGTGTCTTCTTGGCATAGGCAACTGCTCCAATGCTGCTGAAACTTACCATGCTATTTCAAGTTTCTGTGCCTTTGCTCATGTGCTTTCCATTTTCAAGGGTCACCTCTATTCGGAGGCCTTCTCTGTTGCTTCCCTGTGCCACGTTTATGCTTTTTTTGTTGCAGTTATCTCTTCCTTTGCCTGTCTCCCCACTAGTCTCTGAGCTCCTTTGAGCTGGTGACAGTGCTTTATTCCTCTCAGTGCCTTGGGAGTTTGGCAGAAGACTATGAATGGAGAGTGGACTGAAATGTTAAAGATCCATTGTAAAAGTGAAAATCTGATCACAGGTCTTGGTCCCACCAAAGCTTGTTCACATCTAAATCTTGTTATAATCCATTAATTGGCTAATGAAATCCTGCCCTGAAGTGAAAGAAGCAGATGGGAATGCAAAGAAAGAAATGCAAGAGGACTCAGATATTGCTTTAGTTTCTTAGTAAAAATTTGGATTTTCACTTATTTTGGGCTATTTGATATCCTCTTTCTGGGGGTAAAATCCCAAATTTATCTTATATGTCTGACTTATTTTAGTTGAGAGAATTCTTAAAGAATATTGAGTCTAACCATCTCATTTTATTGAAAAGGAAATTCAGAAATATGAAAGCCACTTTTTCAAAGTGACTTCACCATCAGCATCTGACCTCAACTTACCTTGTATGGCCTCATTTCTCACCACTCTAGCCTGCTCTGCACTCTGATAGCCTATACTACTTGCATTTCCTACCAAAATTCTTGCCACCAAGATTTTGTAATGCTATTGCTCATCTGGAATACCATGCCTTCCCCACCATTGACTCTCTACTTCCTACTTGCCTTTCAAGGATCTTTGGAAATTGCTTCCTCTTGGAAGGCTTACCTCATCCTAAATCCATGTTAGCTTCCCATCACCTGTGCTCCCACAGAATGTTATGTTTCTTTTATTAGAGCAGTGAACGCCCTGCATTGTCCTTCTCTGCTGACTTGTGTGCCTCCTCTATGAGTCTGTGTATTCCTTGAACATAGGGGCTCTGCCTGCCTTATTCACCACACTGGCCCTTTAACTAGGACAGTGACTGGTACAAAACAGGTGCTCAGTCAGGGTTTTTAAAAGAAGGAGAAAGGTCCTCTCATTATCAGAAGGGGATGGAATCTTCCAGGACCCTTCAGACATCGGGCAGAGAAACACAGGTGATAACGTGTATAGAAAGTCTTTAAAAATGACTGACATTTGCATGTAGGGTGTATCAATGATGGAACAGCACTGGCCTGAGGTGCTTTGAATCACCACCCAAGAGGAGAGCTAGTCATGATGTATTAGAAAAGCAAACATGGAATTTGGAGTCAGACTCAGTTATTTTCTTACTACTTGGGCACTAACATCTCTAAGAATTATCTCCTTCCTTCAGACTTTCTTGGTCCCCTAAAACATTCTAGTTTGTTTATGCATGCATCTGTTTATTTATTCAGTTATCACACATGAGGTGCCTACTCTGCGGCCATGACTTTCAGGAACTGGGAGAGTGGCACTGAGTAAGGTAGAAAAGGGTCACCACTCCTGTGGCACTCACATTCTAATGCAGGGAAAGAGACACACCAAAGATCAAACAAGATATAGCAAGTACGGAACAATGTGAACATGGAAATGAAACACAGCTACGTGATGGGGTGTGACTAGGGGAAGCTCCTCGAGGTCGGTGGCTGATTTAATTCACTGTCAAGAAACTGACAAGAATACAGTCCTCATTAACAGCAATTAACGGAACCCACAAGCCAAACTGATTGTTTTTCTTTCAACAAGGCAAACAGTGTAGTTTTGTATCAGTTGACTGCTTCACTTGCAGCACTGATATTTTCATACCTACAGAGCAGTCTTACAGACAGCATCACATTAAATCCTACCAATAACCCTGAAGAACATAGGTCAAATATCAACCCATATTTTCTAAGTGTGCAAACAGAGGCTTAAAGGGTTTAATTGCCATACCTACCATCAAATGATCCATCATAGACAGAGCTAGGATCAAACCCACAGGAGATTTTTTCTTTTTCATGCAATGCAATGTGAATTCCTCATCACCCCTCTTGAGAAAGGGAGAATAAAATATTTTGGAAGGGTTCCATAAGTTATTTGTATGATTATTTGTTTGGTGTGAGTACTTTTTGCATCTATTTTGAGGTCTTGGGCAGAAAGACATCCAGTTTCATTTACATATCACATGTTTTCTGAAGCAGACACCACATCCACTCAACAGCTAATAGCGGGAAGAGACAGGACTTGAATACTTAACTTTCTGACCTGTGATGATTGCCAATTTCAAATCATAGGCTGCTCCCATGCTACATGGTCCTTGGGACCCAGAACTTCATAATCTATGCGACGAGAACTTTATAACATGACTTTTTCTCACCATGGTAATGGCAACTTAAGACTCTAAGATGAAAAATGAACAAAAAGAAAAAAAAAAAGAAAAAAGAAAACAAAGACTCTAAGATGACATTTCACAGGCCCCTCTCTCTATGCTCCACCATGTCCTACATTTACTGCTTTTACAGTCCTGATCATATGTGTTGTTACGGCCTGTTGACTGAGCCTCCTTCCCCAGGAGACAATGAGCTCCTTGAAGGCATCCAAGGTTAGTATCTCTACTTCCAGTTCCAGCACAGTAAGCACATAGTAGGACAAAGAGTGAGTTTCCAGGGTTGGCAAAATCCAGCCATTTTCAAACATGAAGGAAAAATTCAGCTATAATGAGCATGCAATACCAAATTGTGTCACGAAAATAAGCCATGGTGATTTGTGAGCTCCTTCTCCAAAGATGTTTAACAAAACACATAGAGCTCTCTTTCTCTAATGATTTCATTTCAGTCCCTTCAAGAATCGAGGGTTAGAATACATTATGTCAAAAGGTGACAGAAACAAGAATAGAGCAAAATCTACAAAATAAACATTTTCGTGGGGTCAGGTTCAATGCTGCATTTGACTGATGAATTGTTTATTTAATGTACCATATGCCAATCTATTTTTCCTTTTCTCCCCTGAAGACTTGATAGGAATCACTTGGGTAGTTTGCTAGGATTTTGCAGGGGTTAAAAAGTGTTCACTCATTCTCTCAATGAAAACACCTGCCTCAGCACCCTTGACAGGTGATTCTCCAGCCTTTGGTGTCTGCCTTTAGAGGCTGCCTGGATGACCATCTGATGGCTTGAAGAGCCTCTTCGCGATGAATGGCAATCTTTTTCCCTACAATCTTTTCCCCTACAATGATGACCTGCATTATTCTTTCCTCCTGAGATTGGAAGCTAGCCATGTGTCCGCCCTGAATCCTTCTCTTTTTCAGGCTAAATATTCCTGATTCCAATAGTCATAGCTGTTCTACAGTATATTGAGGGGAACTATAGCCCAGTGGTTAAAAGGCTAGTATCTTTCTTAAGCCAGAATCCCTGAGTTAGAATATTGATCTAGCTGTTTATTAACTCTGTGACCTTGGGTACATTATTTCTGGTCTTTGTTGCCTGTTTCCTCATCTAAAAATTTGAGTTAGTAATGGTACATATATCGCTGGGCTGTTGTAAGAAGTAAATGAATATATATGCTCTAAGGATATTCATGAATATCCTTAGAATAGTGTCTGGTATATAGTAAGTTCACAAAATGTTAGCTGTTTTCTTTAAAACTTCATTCTTCTAAGTTTTTCCTGTTTAGGTGAGGAGCTGCCTGTCTCTGACTCCTTGAAATAAATACATGTTCAGTTTCTGATTTCTTCCTTTGCTAGAAAATTCAGAAGCCCCAAGCCCCAAATGGAATTATAGAGACAGCTATATCTTCTGTGGATATTGATCATGATGCCTTTCTATGAGGCTCCAAGTTGACAAAGATGGCTCTAGTCTATTCCTCTTTCTGAAGCAGAAGTCACCAAATATAACTGGGCAGCCTTAGGGGCAAGTCTGAGGATCTTGTTCCATTCAAAGGAAAATTCAATCTGTCTCCAAAGGCCTTGGAGAATAAGGTGGATCATTACTCTTGACTGGGTTGATAGACTTGCAAAGGAGAAATTATTCCACAAAAGGAAGAGCAAAACATCTCCACCCACCTTTGTCTCCAGATCACAGCACAGTGGCTTCTTCCCATGATCCTTCTTCCCTCTTTCCTCCCATCCCATGTCTTTACCTTTTGGCAATCCTTTCTATGTCTTCCTTCTTTTCCACCCAACAGGCTGACCTATGATATCTCTTGCTCTAAAGATCCCAAGAAATATCTCTTTGTTCCTCCAAATGCTTTTCTTGGAAAGACCATTATTCCTCCACGTTCTTTTCCCATAACACCTGAAATTCTAGTTTAATAACGCCACCTGCTTTGTTACCTATAAATCTCCTCTTCAACATCCTCTATAAATAGGGTGACAATGAAATTTATCATCCAAACTGGGACGCTTTGATGGTGAAAGAGGAACTATTAATAGATAAATCAGTGTAGCAGACAAACTGGAACTACGCCAGCAAACTAGGATGGATGGTTGTGCTATCTGTAAAAGATCTTCCAGCCTCTGAACAACCTAGTGCCAGCTTTAACTCAATCCTTAAAACCATCTTGTGCAGTAGACATTATTTCATCTACAAATGAAAAGATGTGGTGGCAGGAGAGAGACAGAGAGAGAGACAGAGGAAGAGAGAGAGAGAATGAAATAGAAGAAATAACATAGTTGACTCAGCTATTAAGCAGGAATTGAATTCAGGTTCATTCAGCTCCAAATCTCAGATCCTTGCTTCTGACTTACATACCCCTAGTCTCATAAACATCACTTGGCAGAGGGTACCTTTCCTAACAGTTTTGCATGTTATCTTAATAATAAACTCAACAAATCCTTTTATCCTTGGAAAGGATGATCTTCAATGATCTGTCTCCTCCATCCTTCTGTTAATAATTTCCTAATACTTGGCGTGGAATGTATAGGGGTGTGTGTGTGTGTAAATATGTGTATGTATATATGTCTGTGTATGCATGTATGTGTGTGTGTGTGTGTATATACATATATATATAAAACTCATATCAACATGCTTCAAAAAATAGCTGCTGGATTTATAAATTTGGGCCTTATAATGAAGGTAGGTGAAATTCAGTTAATTAATAAAAACTTCCTGATTGCACCAGGTAATCTTAATTTATGTGCCACAGACCAGATGGTGATGGTTGAAATGTGAGCTAATAAATTAAAAGCCCAAATAGCACTTTGGCGATACAAGCCCAGTTTTCACTTCAGCCAACTTTTCAAAAACCATCACCAACCTTTCTGTCATCAGTATTATCACTGTCATTGTTATCAACACCATTGTCATCATTTTCACCATCATCATCATCACCCTTCTTCCATGTTTTTTTTTTTTTTTTTTTTTTTTTAATAATGCAAAACATGCATATTCTGGAATACATGGGGTTTATTAAGTCTTTTCTATTTCATTTTTTGGGGAAAGAGGGAAATAGTAAACATTTTCCAATACAACTTTTTTGTTAAAATATATTTGTTTTTTCTCTTCTGATATGCAAGTTTTTTTCTCCATGTACTAGCAGCTTTATTGGATGTTCTGCAAAAGTAAGAAACATAAATATATTTGCAACTTTCATTAAATGCTGAATAGATCTTTTAATTTCAGTAATGCTTTAAATTTGTTTAATATTTGTCTCTGAGCAATATAAAGGATGCAATAGGTTTTGCATAATTTTTTCTGACAATATCCTAATAAGGAAAGAAAAAAAAAAATCTCAGGAAGAGGAATGAGGCACCAGGCTCTAGCCTGGGCTTCAGTATTAACATAGTAACATGACTTCTTCCTGGGAAGTCTTCTCCTTGTTTGGGAAAGTGAAAGAATGGATGACAGCAGTGGTTTTCAAACTATGCTCCAAAAAGCTCGAGTAGCTTCTTGGGGGTGTCCATGAGGAGAGCGGAGGCTACTGAAAGGGTGTTCCTCTTCATTAGGAACAGCTCAGCTTTTATCTCTTGGGTATATGGGATTCTATGTATAATGTCATCAGAGGGTTTGTGTTCAGGGAGTTGGGGGAATATGGTGAAGATTCACCGTTAAAGAAAAAAAGAGAAAATTTCTTGAACTAGATTATTTCTAAGGTCTCATCAGTTCGAAAATGTTATTTCAATTCATGAATATTCTGGGTAAGTTCTCGGCACTTATATAAATTGGTACAGAGAAGACATTTGATATATCCGAGGGTGCAAAGGAAATCAAGCTGAAGCCAGGCCATTTCCCTACACTTTATGATTCCAGGTCAATAAAATGATCCTGACAAAATAGCAGTATGTTTAGGATAGGAGTAAAATACACATTGTGGTCAAGCTCTAACAGAATTTAGAATGGTTGAAACAGTGAAGTCAAGTTTGGCTTATTTTTTCCTCTTTCCCTCTTCTATTAATTCTCTTTCTGAATTTAAAAAAAATAAAAGATGGGGATTGGAATTACCATCTCTTCTGCACAAGGTTTCCTCTGCTCTTTCCTTCTTTGCCCTAGCTGATGCCTGCTCTTCTGAAGGCTGTCCACACCTCTCCCAATCTGGGGGCAGTCAGGTGCCCTCCTTTGTGCTATCTCAGAGCTTTATTCAAACAGCCAACACAGTTCTGGATTGCCTTCTCAGAGCCAGGGACTGCACTCTTTCCATCAGGCCATTGCATTACTTAGGACTCTTAAGGGTAACTGTATCAACTGAGTCTAATTGAAACACAGTAGAAATTAAGGAACTTGTGAACAACAAAACTTTATGAAGGACAAACTTCCATAGCTTTCCTCTAGAATTCCTTTAAGAGAAAATACTGGTCCCATGTAGGTAATGCTTCTAGCAGTGACGCCATCAGCTATGCCAGGGACTAGCATCCCTTAGTGGACACCTCATGGCTCTGGGTTGGGTGGGCAGTTCTCAGAGAAAAGGGCTGGGCAGACAACTCAACCACAGTCACCCAGGGCAAGGACAACATCTCAGTCACACTGAAGGTCCCAGGGCACACATGGTGGTCAACTGTGTAAAGGCATTCAGTTAATATTTGTTGACTAAAAGCATGATTGTGAAGATTAATCTGAAGGATTCCCATTGATCCTCTGATGGGGTGACACATACCTTGTGCACGAGGGTGACCATGTTCTTAGAGTGTATTTCCTGATCATGCGCTGACCTTTTGAGCTTTGTGTCTGTTACAGGTTGGGATCCCAGGAATCAAACTCTAAGATGGAGATTAGCATGAAGGAAGCTAACTGGGAGTCTCCAGTGCAGGAAAGAAAGGAAGCAGAATTGGAGAAGAGAAGTTGGGCAATGATGTAGTCACAGCAAGTCCTCAGCTGATGGCCCAGGGAGTTCTGCAGCTGGGCTGGCCCTTCAGAGATGTCCTGAGCCATAGCCAGGTGCTGGGGCTTTATATCCCTGCAAGGACCTGCCACTGGATGCAGGGTGCATCTGGAAGGGAGGGTCTCCTTGAGCAAGACCATTTTCTCCAGCTAAGGGCAATTCCTCAGAGAGCTTTCAGCCAGTAGCACTCGGAGCAGATGGAGGATCTGAAGTGGAACCTGGCAGCACAGCAAAGTGCCTAACTACCGGCTCTAACCAAGTTCACCCTACCTGGGTCCCAACATCCTTATGTAGTAAGAGGACAGAATCCAAATGCTTGAATCAAACTTGTGCTGTGTGAGAAGTCAGCTGCAGCTTTGCTTAGAAATGTTAAAATATACTACATAACCAAAGGACACACATGAAATCCTCCAAGTCTTCATATCCTTTTTTGTTTTTGTTTGTTTGTTTTTGGTGGTGGGGGAGAAGGGTAGTAGGGAGGTTCTGCTGGGTGGAAAATTAACACAAGGGATGGATTAGGAAGATCAAATATCTGTATGAAGGTACATGTAACATCGAGTCCTGCTGATTTTTCTCTGAACTCCTCTTCAATTCAATTTGCATCTGCCACCATCTCCACCTCATCCCCACTGCATGTGCTCCAGTGCAGACTCTCATCATCCATGGTGCACTATAGTCAGTAATTGTCTCCTAGATGGCTCACCTGCCTCTCATCTTGTCTTCTTCCAATGTATCTAGTATGTACCCCTTTCAAAGTTCATTACTGTTTACATTACCAAATCTAAACTTCTCCTAGAATTTAGAACTTTCAAAGCCCATCTGAACTTTCAGCTGCATTTCATACTCTAGCCCTCTGTTTTTCTATATACCCTATGCTCATCTTCCTTGGGAGACTATTTTGTAAATCTCAAACCAGTCAAAACATTTCTGCTCTCATATCTTCGTTCATGTTATTTCACAGACCATATATATATTATTATATAACCCTCATTATCTTTGCATTTTTAAATCTAACTCATCTTTCAGGGCTCATTCCAAATGCCATTTCCTTTATTTTGTTAAATGTAATTTTACTGAGATATATTCACACACCAAATGAATCATCTGAAGTCTACAATAACTGGCTCACAGTATCATCACATAGTTGTGTATACATCCCCATAATCAATTTTAGAGCATTTTCATTACTCCAGAAAAGAAATAAAAATAAAAAAGAAAACCCAAATCCTACCGTACCCTTTATACCCCCCTCCTCAATAGTACTGCTGTGATACATGTGCTGATGTTGACAAAAGAATATTAAACTATTACTGTTATCTATAGTCCATAATTTTCAATAGGCACATG
Organism: Choloepus didactylus; assembly: GCF_015220235.1. Taxonomy (NCBI): domain Eukaryota; kingdom Metazoa; phylum Chordata; class Mammalia; order Pilosa; family Megalonychidae; genus Choloepus; species Choloepus didactylus. Next base: position 106,942,211 of record NC_051316.1, read on the forward strand.
CCATTTCTGTTTTGAACCATTCTGTGATTGCTTGTAGTTGATGGCATACTTCCTTCCTCTGTGTTATGTTTATATTGTTGGATTTCTCACATGCCATTTTTTGCCAGGTTTACTTACCTATAGACTGTCTTCACCACCCTATTTAAGAATACCTCAAAGACAAGGATGATGATGAATTTGGCCCTACACTTATCACAAAGTCTAGTATTCAAGGTTTCTTGAATTGACTTTTTTTTGTACTAATATGAGCAACCACAAAGGTCTCATTTTATTTTAGCTACCAGAAACTTTTTTTTTTTTGGACCTAAATCCACTTTTTCAGTCTTCTGATGATCAACACACAGATTTCAGGTCCTTTTTAATTATATATATATATATATATATTTTTTTTTTTTTCTGTCAAAGAATAGGTACTTTCCCTTCTTTTGTTCTCAGAAGAAATGTGGATTCTATACCAGTATCATTTGAAAGAATGAGGGTGTTATGGGGCAGAGTCAGAGAAAGTATTAGAGAATTTTTTTTTTCAGACAGGGCAAAGCAAGACTGTTCCACAATGTATTCAAACTGAGTTTTTCAAAGGTAACTACATTAAACGCACTCGATAAAATCACTTATTAATGGCTGATAATTCAGAAGCTATTGAGATGATCTTGGCCAAATGGGATACTCTAGCAAGGTATATGTCAACAAATATTTTGGGGAAAATTGTTGTGGGACAGTGCTAATTGTAAAATCTACATTTATGACAAGTTAAAAAGGTAGGACAATCTTCTCCTGCTGAGAAATCCTCTCCTAATCAACACCATGTAAAAAAATTTCTTAATACAAACATTTTCAACATAGAATAATCAAGGAAAAGAAAACAAAGCCATCCAAATCCCACCCAAGACAAAAACGGAAATACCTTTCCTCAATCAAAAATGTATTTTAGTATCCTTTCATGTCAGTGAATATAGATCTATATCATCATGTTAAGTGACCATATACTATTCCATATTATTTATGCAAGCTCCTATTTTGGACATTTCCTATTTTTATTTTATATACAAAATCCTGTGATGAAAGACCTGTGTAAGTATATCTGAATGCTTGTCCTTTCCTCCTACCTGAATCCCACACCTTCCATCCAAAATACTATTAGAATGAAGACTGCTTTGTTAAAGTACTTGGTATATGAATATCAGCCTATTCCACAAGAATTATTTTATTAAATAATTCTCAAGGAGCTACTTTGGGCAAAGGACTGTTAAGGTTGCTTGTGATGTTACATTAACAGATATGTGTATAGCTTTTGCCTTTACAAACGTAACATTCTAATGGGATGAAAACTTATAAAAGACAATAAAAACTTCAGTATTTTTATTTTCTCTTATCTCTGTGAATGTGTCCGGAGGCTAAGAATAAATATGTATTATAAAAAAGTAAAATACATATGTTAAAAAACACTTATCTGAGTTATTGAATGCACAATTTGGCCAAGTATTTTAAGATTTGTTCTTTCAACAGGGAGAAAGGTGAAGGTTTTCTTCCTTCCTCCTAAAGAATAAAGTTAAATGAACCATTTAGAAGTTTGCAAAAACTCATTTTATTTACCCCAGAGCTTCCTATGTAACTTATCATCTGAGTAGCACCATAAAACATCCTGGCAGCTGAATAATCACAGCAATAACATTTGCTGTATTTCATTTCACATGCCCAAATCACTTGATTATGCATCTCTGGGGGTGTTACTTAGATTTAATAAGCAAGATGACAAACTTCATAGCTGTTAGCATATATGAAAGCAGAAAGATCATGCAAGGGCAAATTCTTAACAGCTATTCTGCAAAGGAGAGCGCATCATAGAGTTTAAGGGACTATTGTTTATTGAGCACCTACTATGTGTCAATCACGGTGCTGAATATTTTCATAATCTTTATATCTTTTAATCTTCAATAATAGCCTATAACCTAGAGTTCATTTACAATGTATAGATGAAGAAACAGTGAGGTAAATTGAAGTGGCTACATTCTGATGGTGAACACAGGATTGAAGCAGAGTTTGAGCACACATCATTCAGTTCTAAATTCAGTGTTCTTTATTTCTCTGAAGTCTAGTTGGATCCTCACCATAGGAGATATGAAAGCAGAGATTGGAAGATCACATGTTTGGAATTTTATTGAAGAGATTAAAGCATTTGTTAGGGACATAAGCTAGATGAACTTCGAGTGCTAGTCTAATCTTAAGATTCTCAGGTTTTGCAACTGTAAAGAAAACCGAAACAAAAGCCCTTGCTACAAATGCTTGCACTGTGATAATGGACCAATATTCCAAGTTATTACTTTAGCAAGGATGCACAGGTCTTGGGCATGTAAGAGCAACCTGTGTTCAACTTTGTAAAACCTTTGACAACCAGTTTCTGTCTCTGTTTGGTTTACTTAGAAAGCCAGATTGCTCCATCAACCATAACTGTTTCCGTATGTCATTCTCTTCTTTCAAGCTTATCATTGGAGTTATATATGTTATTCTCTTATTCCTTTTCTACCCTGTGACCTTTGGAGCAAAAGGATGGTGTCTGATCCTAACAGTGTTTGATATGGAGGAGGGATGCGATAATTGTTTAATGAATGAATAGCAAGCAGGATTAAGGGGTAATAGGGTTGGTGCTTCTGGAGAATGTTCCAAGGCAAAATGGGTGGTGGATTCCTTTGAGTGACAGAGCACATGCAGTTTGGGGAATTAGGAGAGGTTTAGTGTTTTTTTTAGAATGGGACTCTTGTGGGGAGGCAATGAGGTCAAAGAGATAGATGAGCCTTTTTACATATTTACAAAGTCACTTTAAAATTGCTTGAGGACATTGAGGAACTCCTCAGTGAAGGGTTTTAAACTAAGGTGTGGCAGAGTCAAATTGGAGCTTAGGAAACACCACTCTGGCTTCTGTGTAGAACAGAAGGGGCTGAACTGTAAGTAAAGAGACCAGTTAGGAGGTCATTGCAATTGAGGTGCGCAGTAACAAGGGCAGGGTGATGTGGAGATGTCAAGTATGAGGAAGGTTGAAGAGATAGGATTTCTAGGATTCTAAAAATGATGGGGTGCAAGGGTTAAGGAATAAGGGTGGGGCAAGTATACCTTCCTGGTTTATGTTTAAGTGGCTGTTAGATGGTCATGACATCTGTCAGGATAAGGAATACAGGGGGAGGATGACATACTGTGTTATAGACCCCTGTGGAAATCTAAGTCAGAGCCATCGAGTAATCAGTGGAATATGTAGTTATGGTGCTCACGAGAAAAAACCAGGTGAGAAATTTAGACTTGAAAACAATACAAACATCATTGAATTGAATTTGGATTGAGATATTCAAAACTCTCCTGGGATATAACTGAATACATGAACCTAAGAGGACACCATGGAACAGAACACACTGGATCACCACCTGTCACTGCAGGTTATACTGGAGACACCAACTACTTTCATTCATCTAAAAACCTTTATGGAATAAGGCATTCATTCTTACTCAGACTAACTAAAATGTCACATTGAGTACTTGAGCAAAAAGAAGAAGGAAAAAAGAAACAAGAAAGAAAGAAAGAAGGTTTTATTTATTAAATGCATTGGGTTTGAGAGAGAAAACTGTTCAAGGCAGGACCACAGAAAGGAAAAAATAAGAACTAAACTTACAACAGGGACTCAATGAATAAATGAATGGGAAAAATGCATATAATTGTTATAGAAAGTTAAAAGATTGAGGATCAACCTTCTGGAAAATTTTGGTCAGAAAAGAGGAAAGATAAAGGGTAGAAATTTGTTAATAAGGATTGCTGGACTCTTTCTCAGAGAGATCATCACTCCCCCCACCACATGCCATCTCAATTGCTCCTAAAAACCCAGATATAAAATATGACATAGAATCTGATTGAAAAAAGAAACAGATTCTAAAATGCTGAACCAAGAAAACCAAAAATCTCTTAAATCCAATATACCATACAGGGGTAAATAGAAAAGGCAAATAGTATTAGGAACTTCATCAAAGAAGGGGGAGAAGAGGGAAATCAGGAACATATGTCATAACAGATCACCCACATCCAACAAGATGGAGATTAAACCAGAGGGGTCTAAGGGGGGTTTGCATACCACACCAAGGTTGTATAAAACAGCTGAAGAATCCCAAGGTTTTTTGACCAGTGCAGACTAAAACTTCAGAATCATTTAGGAAACTCTTCCCTTGGCATGTTGCCCTTTCCCCTCCAGCATCAACAGAAAGCCTCTAATTAGAAAATACTGGCTTCTAATATTATGAGACAAGAACATTTGGTGAGCAACAGGCGAGGGAAGTTACTTTGACAAGTGATGTTTTGCTGGGTCTCACAGGAGAGCGATTGAAATGGTAGTTTATGTTGGCAAACTTGAATCTTAAGCCCTTTGTCTTGGATGCTAGGGGAGGCAGAGAGATTTCCGAATATGATAGAGTAACATAAAAGAAACCATACACTTTGGCAGGCCCCAAGTATTGTGTATTCCCCTTGAGGCCAACAAGCGCCCACACATGCTCACACACACACAAACACACACACTCCATGCCTGGGCTATTTTCGTATCACTGAACTATTTTGGTCCCTCGTCTCCCCTCCTACTCCTCCTCTGAAGTCCATAAAAGAACATTTAAATATGTGATTCTTTGAATTTGGACTGTGTGGTCAATTTAAACCACTGTTTTAAATTCCCTGGAAACATAGGTCAGGGATACTATATTTAAATAAATTTCAGAGTCATCAGGTGGCTGGATTTTTCCACCAATACTTTTACCTTGTGTTGAGTAATTCACATACACACCCTTCTTCCCTCCAACCTTCTGTAAGCAAATGCATGATGATCGCTAGACCCTGATCCACACACTGTTCATAATGATGTCAGAAGGCCACAATGTCTCTTCTTTAGAGAGAGAGGCTTTCCCACTTGGGTTGGGGGAAAAAAAAAAAGTAAAAGGAAGGGGATCAGGGCCAGATGCAGTCATGCAATTCCTCAGCATGGGCAGTGCAGGTTGGGGCGTGGTTCCTAAGTTACCCTTGGGGTGCTAGTCCAGCTTGACCACCAAACTTGCCAGCCACAAGTGAAGGCTGGAGAAGAGCCTAGGTGTCTGGGCTGAATTCCTAGAAGTCATAGGAGATAACACTCAGGATGCAACCTTCCGCGATGTTGAGCATGCTGGATTTACCCTGGGAACTGAAGAGATGTCTGTCCCCATTCCTGAACCCCTGCCCATTTTGAAGCTTCCAGAAAATATGCTTTGTGTTTAAGGGCAGGAACCACAACATAAGGCATAAGCTGTCCTTCCTGCTCCAGCCAGGGTTCAGCTGCTCAAAGACTGCGGCTGCACGTGCTCCTCATGGTGTCCCAAGAATTTTATGAGCCAAACCCCAGGTCACTCCCTTGTCACCACAGAAGAAAAGGAACACTCTGGTCTCCAAGTCAGAAGTTTTTACGGTTCTGTTTGTGGTTCAGCTGCTGAGTCATCACCACCTTGGGTCTCGTTACCTCACTTTCCTGAGATCAAATCTTTAACTCTTGGTAAAGGAGCTACACAGGACCTGGTTCTTACCTTGCAGTTAAGAGAAATAAGGCAAAATGCTTTTGAAATGCTCTGTCTACCCACTTCCATGTATCAAATAATTGAAATAAAGCACGGCATTCTTTTTTCTAGTCCATTTTTTTCTTAGGAAACACTATGGTGAAAAAACACTTCTTTTCAAAAAAATAATTTGTATTGGTAAAAAGTGTATGTGCCTCTTGAAAGAAACACTCAGAAACATGATACAGCAAGTCTTTTACTTAAATTTCAACTACAGAGGAAGACGTAAAGAAATTAAGTATTTTGCACAATATTTTACACAGATCCAAGCTTCAAGCCAGCGTTAAGTGTGGTGTATTAGAAAGAACTATTTCTATTAGTTGTCTTTGCTGTTTCATGTGACATGGAACAGATTATTTGCAACCTGTGGGACACAAATTGTTCATCCATTAAATGGAGATATGCTCATCTGGTGACTTCTTGATTATTTTAAGATCTAAATATGATGGCATGCTTCTTTATCCTCTATAGTTGCCAATGCAACATAGTTGCACCCAAATCTCATTCATATAGCCGCAGAGATGGAAACCTGTCCTATGCAATAATCATATCTTCGGCATCCCTGAAAGGTGTCACTTGGTGACAGGTAGCTCACCACCTCCCTAAGGATTCTAGTTTATCCATTCATCCTTCCAGCAAGGTTATTCATTCATTAAATATTTAATGAATATATACTATATGCCAGTGGCTGTTCTTGGTTCTGAGGATATACCAATGAACAATAAACAAACACTGTTACCCATGTGGTACTTATATTCTAGGGGAGAGTCAGAGAGTAAATAAGATAAGTAAGTAAAATATGTAATATTTTAGAGGGTAAAAAATATTAAGGGGGACAGATTAAGTAGGCGAGGAGTACAGGAATTGCTGGAGAGTTAGAAGGAAAATGTTTAGACAGGGAGGCCAGGCAGGGTCAAACTGAGGTGAAACCATCTGTGTTAAGACCTGAAGGAAGTGAGCTAGGAAACTATTTGGAAGAAGACCATTTGAAGTAAACGGAAAAGCAAATACAAAGATTCAAAGGTGACAGGATGACTGTTGTATTGAAGAGGTGAAAGCACCTGAATTGGAGAGAAGAAAAGAAGAGAGGTAGAAGGTCAAAGAGGCAATGGGTGGAGTTGGGCAATGTAGGACCCTATAGGCCATGGTTTGGACTTTGGCTTTTACTCTCTGAGTGAAGGAGAATGGCTTTGAAGGGTTTTGAGTATGGAGTGTCAGGATCCAACTTAAGTTTAAAAGGTCAATTTTGGCTACTATCTTGAGAGCAAAGTGAAGTGACAAAGATGGAGTCAGGTTAACCAGGTCAATTCAGGTGAAAGAAGATAGTATCTAGGCCTATGAGATATCAATGACATTGATGAGAAACAACCTCATTCTAGGTATACCAAGAGGATTGAAGGATTGGACAGAGAATGAGAAAGAGAAGACACAGGATGTCCCCAAGGATTTGACTGGAGGAAAGGAAAGGATAGTTTAACCATGGATCACAGTGTAGAAGGTTATGTGTAGAACATGTTTGATTGCAGGGGTGTTGGGGTCAATATTGGGAGTTTGGTTCTGAAAGTTAATTTTGAAATGCCTATGAGCTATCTGGGTGGAGATATTGCATTGGCAATTGGTTATAAAATCTGGATTTTCAGGAGCAATATCTCCAAGACACAGGTAAAGTTTGAGAGTCACAATCATAGAGATGGCATTTTAAATGACTGAAATGGGATGGATTAACCAGTGAGTAAGTATAGATAATCAAAACTATCCCAGAATTGAGTCCTGGACATTCAATGCTTAGAAATGCAAAAGATTAGGAGGAATCCTGAAAGGACACTAAGGAGTGGCCAGAGAAGAAGAAGAAAACTAAGTGAATGGAGTGTTCTGGTAGACAATTAAAAAGGTGTTTCAAAGAGGAATGAGAGATGAGCATTATTAAATGCTGCTCATAAGTTAAGTAAAGTGAGGACTGAGAGTTGACCATTGGTTTAGCAACATGGCACTCATTCATCACTTTGAAAAGGCTGGTTTTGATGGGGTAGTGTGGGTAGAAGTTTGACTGAAGTGGGTTCAAGAGAGCATGGGAAATAGATAAATGTGGTAGTTGATAGAAGGAAAAACAGTGTCAAATTTTTTCTTTGTTGATGGGATAAATAATAGCAATTTTGCAAGCTGAAAGGGAAGATCCTAAAGAGAGGGGAATTACTGAGGCAGGAAAGAGGAGGGGAGAATTTTGAGTAATGTTTCTGAGTGATTAGAGAAAGGGCAGGGGCTACAAGTAGGTGGAAATCTTGGTCTTGGCTAGGAATCCTAAAGACAACTAACTAATCCACTGTAGGTCAGAACATAGCTTATTGATTTAGATGCAAGTAGGTGGGGTGTGTGTGAGTATGGGAACCTCTGAACACTATTTCCTGATAGGTTCCATTTTCTCCATGAAATGGAATGCAAGGCCATCAACTGAGAGTGAGGATAGAGGAACAGGTTTTGGAGACTTCAGAAGAGAGAAGAAAATAAGATATGGAGAATTTTTATTTTGACCTTCAAAGCCGTCATTCAAAGTGCCACTCAGTGGTTCTAACAGTTAAGCCACCTAGGTATTTTCCAAATATTAGGAGAGAGCTATCATATGTCTCATAAATCACCTGTTTTCCATGATTAAAAAATTCTTCAGCAATTATTCCATGCTACATGATTTTCAGAACTTTCATGATCTTTCTCAACTTCTTTGAGGACTCTTAAAATAAAATGCTCTGTCCACATACTCTTGATCAGATACCCTATTCAAGTGGTATTGATTTTGGAAATGTGACTTTGCCACTGTTGGCTCATCATAGCCTTCTCAATTATACAGATCCATACTCAAATCCAGAAATATCTCACCCCATTGCAATTGACTTGTTTGTGATTAAATTCAGGATCTCACACTAACTCTTTTAAAATTCTTTGTTGGTTTCAGACTAGCATTCTGATCTATCAAGGCTATTTTGAATCTCATTTAGTCTTAGGAATGATGAACAGGTGCTGTTTACTGAAAAGTGCCAAACACTGAGGTAAGCTCTTTATATGCAAAGGATTGTGAATCCTTTACATAGCACCATAAGAACGTTGTGTTGCCTATTTTATAGATAAAGAAACTGAGGTACAGAGAGATTAATCAAGTTGTCAGTTGGCACAAAGTTAACAATGGGCAGTCCCAGGATTCAAATGCAGGTATTTTAACTCCAATGCCTAAGCTTTGTTTTATGCTCCACAGCTGAGAAATAATTTCCTTAGGAATCTGGCAGAAGAGCTTGAACTGGAATTCATGTCTTTTGATTCTCAGAACCTCTCATGAAAAATCAGTTCCTTCCTTAGATCTCAAAGCACACCATCCCGTACACAGATGTACAACTTGTGTACATCACTTCCTGTGTCTCACATCTCTAAATGCTCATGCTCTATTGCTCATTTCTGAGATATTAGTTATATGGTCAGGCTTTGTGCTATCTTCAGATCGGAGAAGCATTTAAACCAAATAGACAGGAAGAAGTGAGAGTAGGATACCTGGTGGAAGCTTAAAAGCTATCCCATGCGAATCAATTACATCTACTATAGGCACATTTTATCATTTTCCTTTTATATTTTAATGATGCCCTTTTTTCCTACAATGACCATTCATATTTAATTACAATGGAAAGCTCCCTCCCATCCTTATCCTCACTTATATGTGCCTTTTGAATATAGTTTCTAGAATAAACAACATGTTTCAAAGACAATCCCCTGATTCCAACGACTATGACACCCTTAACAAGTTCTTCCAGTTTTAAGCTTCAGATGGAATTCCCAACTGTCCAGTGATTTAACTTGTCAGATTGCTGGAATACAGTTACTCATACATATTACCCCTTGACCTCTAACTGGCAGCCATAGCCTTCTCCTCTGCAAAGAATGACACTTCTCTTTCTTGACAAATCCAAACTGTCTGCTTACCGTTTGTGCACAGCTGTGGCAGCTGGAAGCATCTGGCATGCAACATATGGAATTTAATTTCCTGATATTTACATAGATTGAAACTGTTTTTGCTCCAGAATTCAGATGGTATTTTGCACCAGACCTTTAAGCAAAAGTTTTCAGACAATTTCATGCCTACCTCCCATATTCCCCTGCTGCAATTCATTCAGTGAATCATAATGTAACGTCAGCTAGTGCTTCAGCATGTTGAAAGATTAAAAGAATCCTTTACTTCTTGGCTTTGCTGTGCTGATGGTTTGTGTTGGTTCTGTTTTCAGCTGGGAAACTCAAGGCTTCAAAATATACTTCTTCCTTGGAATCTTTGTAAATAAACTTTAAACTTTAGAACAGTTTTAGAAGAGGGTATGTTGATGACTGAACAAGGAATTTGCCCCTGAGGCACTTTGACACTAGGAGATACAGAATTGCGCAAAGTTTTCAGGTGGCTTCAGCGTGCAAAATTTCAGACATAAGGACTGTAAATATATTTTCCCCATTTTTGAATACCTAAAAAATGACTGTGTTTGTATATAAGACAGACTGTATTTTCAAGGGTAGCTGCAACAATTTCCCCCATTCCACGTGTTCTTACACTACAACTTTAACATCCTCCAATTGAGAGGTAATCTATGTTCTCTCCTCTTAAATGTGTGTGGGCTTGTCACCACGATGGCAGTGGCACTGTAATGGAAGCCTAACTTCTGAGGCTAGGTCATAAAATTCAGGCTTCCACATAATTTTCACTCTTGGTATTCAGCTGTGATGTTGTGAGGAAGCCCAAACTAACCCATATGGAGAGACTATGTGGAGTGGCCACATGTAGGGGTTCTGGCTGGCAGCCCACTTGAGTTCCCAGCTGACAACCAGCATCAAACACCAGACTTATGAGTGAAGATGTTTCCAAATGATTCCAGCCCCCAGCTGGAAAGTCACCTCTTGCTTTCAAGTCTGTTTAGCTGATGCTCCAAACATCACAGAGCAGAGACAAGTCATCTCTGTGCCCTGTCTCACAGAATTCAAGAGAGAGAGAGAGAGTGTGTGTGTGTGTATTTTTTTTTTTTTTTTTGGTAAGGAGGAGATTGTTATTATGCAGCAATAGTAACTGGGACAGAAAGAGCCATTTTCTCAGCACTCCAAGCAGGTGGCTCTTGATGGGAGAGGTGGTCCTGATTTGTAGAAAAGCTCTGTTATAAGCCATGTGGTTCTTTCCAGTTTGTCAACGTTTAGTTACTTGTTTAATGTCTGTTCACTCTTCTTAGTCACACAGGCATGCAAAACCAGGGGTTAATGTTCCCTTATTCATTTCTGTATCCTCAGTGCCTAACACGGTGCCTGAAATTTAGTAAAAGTTCAGTAAATATTTGTTGAATTGATGATGAATGGATATATAGATGCAAGGAGGCATGGGCAGGTGAACATGATTGTCTTTTGTTGGGCATTCCTGGGATTCTGAAAAGCAAAACCTTACTTAAACTTAAATAAAGTAGAAAATGTACATATTTCTTAAGTCACATCAGACTATGAATTAAATAATATTCTAATATTGTTTCCTTAACTGAGAATTTCAGGTTGATTTTGCTATCTATTACTAGATAACAATTTACCCCAAAACTTATTGGCTTAAAATATCCAATTTCAGAACTGATTATCATCCAAAGGAAGAAGAATATTGCTTTATATTTCAACCCTTCATCATCCTATACAATATGTGAATAATGTCCTTCCATATAAAAAAAAAAAATACTCCAAATGTATGAACTTGGAGGCAGACTTACCTGGGTTGGATCCTAACTCGGCACTCGGCATTTACCAGTTGTGTGCATCTGGGCAAGATGTACAGCCTCCTTGAGCCTCAGAGATAAGGAACTCTAAACTAGGGGTAATGAAACAGACCTCACAGGGTTATATTGTGAACTAAATGAAATAGAGAAATTTAGTATCAATAATAGTATATGGAATACAGTAAATTCTCAATAAATGCTAGCTATTTAGTTGAAACATGAAATTTCCATTTTTGGAGGCCAAAAACAATTGAATATCAGCAAATGTCAAAAACATTATCAGCAATTTTATATGCTTTAACCTAATATATTTATGTAATATAATATAAATTACATGTATATGATGAATTTTTTGCTGTACATGTTTTTATTAGCAATACCTTAAAATGATTAAAATGATTACAGTTATATCTTTACAATAATAGCAATAATCCAAAAATGAAATTAAAAAAGAATATTATACTTAGGAATATATTTAATGACAGAAATACAAAACACATCCTCTGAAAACTACAAAACATTGATGAAAGACATTAAAGGAGACCTTAATGTCAAGATATCTTATGTTCAGGGATGGCAATGCTCTCCAAATTGATATACAGACTTAACACCAACCCTTTTACAATTCCAGAAGGCATCTGTGCAGGCACTAACAAGCTGATCTGAAAATCCATATGGGAATACAAGGGACCAAATAACCAAAACAATATTGAAAAAGAAAAAAAAAAAAAAAGGTGAAAATCACACCTCCCAGTTCCAAAACTGATTACAGAGGCTTCCAGTCAACCAAGATGCTGGCATAAGATGAGCCAGGGTGCCCATGTTCACCAATGGAATCTTTGAGCCACTTGCAGAAACTAGCAGAATGATTTTCCTCAAAACACCAGAAAACATGATGAATATCATGAACATAAAAAACATGCAAAATAGAAAATAGGACTTTATCAAAATGAAAAACTTTCCTGCATCAAAGGACTTAATTATGAACCTAAAAAGACAATCTACACAATGGGAGAAAATACTGAAAACCACATGTCCTATAAAGGTTTAATATTCAGAACATATAAAGAAATCCATAACTCAACAACAAAAAAGACGCCATTTTAAAAATAGGCAAAAGTCTTGAATAGATATTTCTGCAAAGAAAATATACAAATGGCCAAAAAAGCACATGAAAAGATGTTCTATATCATTAGCCATTAGGGAAATATAAATCAAAACCACAATGAAATCTATTTCACAACCATTAGAATGATTACTATTATAAAAATGGAAAATAAAAAGTGTTGAAGAGAATAAGGAAACAGGAACACTCATTCATTGCTGGTGGTAATGTAAAATCATTGTGGAAAACAGTTTGGCAGTTCTGCAGAAATTTAAGTATAGAGTTACCATATGGCCCAGCAATCCCACTTCTGGGTATATACTCAAAGGAACTGAAAGCAGGACTCAAAACAGGTATTCGCACACTGATGTTCACAGAAGCATTATTCACAATTGCCAAAAGATGGAAACAAACCAAGTCTCCATACATACATGCAATGGAATAGTATGCAGCCATAAAAGGAATGAAGTTCTGATTCATGTGAAAACATGGATGAACCTTGAGGACATCATGTTGGGTGAAAAAAGCCAGAAAAAAAAAGACAAATACTGTATGATCTTACTGATAGGAAATAATTAGAATAAGCAAATTCGTAGAGTAAGAAACTAGAATACAGATTTCCAGGGTCAGAGCAGGGTTAGGGAATGGGTAGTTAATGCTTAAACTGTACAGAGTCTGGTTGGGGTGAGGGAAAATTTTGGTAGTGGATAGTGGTGATGGCATCCAGGAGGCGCATCTTACTCCACAGCTTTACTGTGCAGCCTCAGTCAAGTCACTCTACGTCTCTGAGTCTCCATTTATTCACATGAGACATGGAGATAATAATCCACACTTCTTAAGATTAGTATAAGGATATGTGAGCTTTTGAATGGCAACGACTGAGCCCTCATTGTTTCCACCAACAATGAACGAGTGTTCCTATTTTTCCTTATTCTCTCCAACACTTCTTATTTTCTGTTTTTATAATAGTAGCCATTCTAATGGGTGTGACATGGATCTCATTGTGGTTTTGATTTATATTTCCCTAATGGCTAATGATACAGAACATCTTGTTATGTGCTTTTTGGCCAATGAGTGTTATTAAAGCTCTACCAGAAAATAGAAGCAGATGAAGCATGCACAGGGTGTGGGGCCAGCTCTGTCGACCCCATCTTCATTACTCTGGGCAAGTAGGAGTGAGTAGGCAGAAGGAACATTTTGCTTTCTTCTTTGTCTGAGAAGATGTGCTGCAACATATCTTGATATGTCCTCTTCATTCTACACTTAGTTCTAGAATCTGTGAATATGAATGATGGAAGGAAAAAAATAGAGATGGTGTATTCCTACCCACTCATTTAAGAGCCAGGAAAACTGAAACTCTGCATGAAGAACACGCAGCAAGTAAATAGCACAGCCTAGATTTGATATTCATGTTCTTTTCACTGCATCCAATTATTCCTGGTATATCACCTAGGATAAATTTAAAAAGCAAGGCATTACGATAGTGGGCCTAAAGAACAAGAACTGTCCAAGGAAGAAGAAATCCTTCGTGTGGCCAGAGGAAAGACTGTGAAGGGCGGGAGAGGCCAGGCTACCAAAGGCCTCCGAGGCCCCCGAGGAAAAGGAAGCACCCTTAATGCAATATAAACAACTTGAGGGCACAATTCTAGTTCATATCATCTTTGATATCATCTTTGACATGCTGTCATTTCCTGACACATAGTAAGGGTTAACAAGTGGTTGCTTGAGAATCCTAGATTCACAAATATGGAGCTTTGCAGGGCTGGTGGAACCTGGAAATGCCTTTGGAGTTTGTTCAAGTTGGAAGAAATTCTGAAATCTATCAGCAATTGTTCACTTTTTTAAAATTCTTGAACACAGGAAAGTAAGTGCAGAAAAAGACTTCAGAGATGGCTGCATTTGGAAACGACATGCCCTTGTGTACACACTGAGCTGGCAATAGTGAACTTTCCCGAAAGCTAGTCTATAGTGCATGACCCTGCAAAATGCTGGTTTCAGGGAATGAAGCAAGATGCTATGTAACTGAAAATTAAGACCAAAAGAGATTTGCATCTGGCATCTATTCACTCTATGCTTCTACCCTGAACATACATAAGTTCTGTGCTGTTGGCCACCAAAACAGAGGACTACTAATTGGATACTAACTTTTGGTTATCCTCAAAGTCTTTCTAACTTTGTAATGGACTGTTTAAAAAAGAATTAGGATTATCACTACTGGGGTTTGAAATGAATTTTTAATCCTTGGAACTTTAAAGAGGTAATATAAGGACTAAAGTAAGGATGTATCATTTTACCAAATGGGGAACCCATTATTGAAAAAGATTAATTGAGCTGAACCAAGTCAGCACTGGCTGAAAATAGAAACAGACATTGAACTGGTCTCATGAATAATGATTTCATAATGGAAGGGGAAAGTGCTCAACCTTTATTGGGCATTTTCTATGTACCAGGCACTGAGCTAGGTTTTGACTCTTTTAATCCCAGTTGATGGTCGTAGCATCTGAATTATCACCACCTCAATTTTGGGTCAGGAATCTGAGATTCAGAGAGATACGGCTCCACGGAGACATTAACTGGGACTGATTTCTTCACCACTATGAACTCAGCTCTAGTAGTAAGTTTGGAGTATAGTAGGTGCTCAACATTTTAATTGACCCTTCACTGCTAACTGAGCTTCCCATGGTAACAAAGCTGGAGTGTTATAATGTGGAAAATTGAATGGAAAGTGAATGGAGGTCTGTGGGGGTCTATGTGACGCTGTGTGTGTGCAGAATATCCCAGCTTGGATGACATCCCTCCCTCATTAATTAGCTTCCATTCTCTAAGGCTTAATTTTATCTAGTCCTTGTTGACCTCCTCACGTTCATCTTTGCTCCTTTTCCCTTTCATTTCCCACCGTCCAGCGGCACTGGTTTTGTTTCTCTTTCTCCAACTTGCAGAGCTCACTGTTATTCTTTCTCTTGCTGTTCCCCGTGCCCAAAACAATCTTTCACTATCTTGGCATAACTGTACTTTCTAACTGTTCTGGTTCCAGATCAAACGTCATCTGTTCAGGGAAGCCTGTCCTGACAGCTCTACAAGTTCTTGCTACCCAGTCCATTTGCTGTCACATCACCCTTCTAATTTTTGTATGTTATTTATTCCTATCTGAAACTAACTCCTTATGCATTTGTCTGTTGTTCATTAACATCCTATTAGAAGGTACTGCCTAGAAAGCAGGACTGTTGCCTCTTTCTTGTATTCCTGTACCAGTGCCTAGTATAGTTACTGGCATACAGCAGGTGTTCAATAAATATCTATCTAATGAACAAATGAAAGAATAAGTGTACAAGTGGCTGACTGTAAGTGTGTGAATGAAGTTCCAAAATAACAGACCCCAACTTTCTTTTTCTGCATTATGTCCTATTTTGTCCTATTAGACTGTCTAGTTTTAAAAGCTGTTTCACCAACTTTACTAGTTACTTAACCTCTTAAAAGCCTTGGTTTGGTTATCCGAGAATTGGGGAGAAAAATAATAACTCCCAGCCCATAGTCTCACAGCCAGTTCTATTACAGTCTCCCATCTATGCACCCCCTCCTAACCTTTTCTATAATGGATAGCAATTTGCTCCCCAAAACATTTCTGCTCTACTACTCTTATATTTCTGACTAGGGCCCTGGCATTCCCATACCATATATATTCTGCCTCCCAGCAATGCCTGACCCCTGGTGGTTTCCCACATGCACCATAACCTCCTTTCTGGGCCTTTGTTCTTGCTGTTCTCTCTACCTGCACTGCCCTGTCCTCTCAGTAGCTACCCCATCCTTTCCACTGCAAAGTTCCATGGAGCCTGCTGTGCTTAGCACATGTGTCCCCTTCTCTGGGAAGCCTTCTTTGATCTTGCAAAACAGTGATGTCTCCCCAGGATCCTTTGGTGCCTGTTCCATATGTTTATTGTAGTGCTCATCCTACAAAAGAATTATGCTTTCTTATTTTCCTTGTGAAAGCTGTTGACCCAGGGAAGAAAGGAAGTAAGTTTACCTCCCTTTGAATTCCATCAGGAGTACAAAGTGGAGTATAAAATGGCTGCTCAGTGACTAAGCATGAAGGAAGGAGTGAGTGAAAGGATGTGAAAGAATAAATGAGTCAATTCCCAAAGAAATGTGTGTGTGAATGTGCAATTCAGATTTTATTGTGCAGTTACACAGCCCGGGATACCAATTGTCCTGGTTTTTCTGAAACTGAGGGATTCAGGATGGTAGGACTTTCAGTGTTAAAACCAGGGGAGTCTTGGGAAATTGGGGATCAGTTGGTCACCTTATACACAACCAATTTCTTGGGATTGACGGTAACAATATGAAGAGATCCATGCTGTCAAGTTTCAATCAATCACTAACCTTGGTCCATTACCTGGTCAGATCAGGACTCAGGCAAGGATCAACAGATAGGAACCCAGAATTACATAAAAGATTTGGGACAAGACTGAAGTCTAGATGCAGGAACTAGCACCCAAGGTCACAGTGGGATTTTCTCCCACAAGATCTGATACAGGATTGCTGAATTTTGGAGGTGGCATGGTGGCATACAGGAAGAGTAGACTGGGAGACAGGCAGGCCTAGGCCTAACCCTGACTGCCTCTCACCACTCCTGTGACATTGAGCAAGTCACAGAACTTCTCAGTTTTCCATCAGCAAAGTACATTTTCCATTGCCCAACGCAAGGTCATTTCAATTCAGAGTCAGAGACACAGTAGTTACTCAAAAAAGTGCCATTCCCTGCATCAGGCTATGAACTAGATTGTCTCCAGCCTTCTGGAGGAGGGCTGACCCAGTGTGTAGGGTTAAGTAGTTATTACATTCTCCAACCTTGAACTAGCAAGAAGTCTGGTCTAACAATCCATAGGTTTTTATATATAATAAATATTGGGTTATGTATGATATGTGTCTCCTAATTCTAGTTCCATGATTTGTATTAGTTCCCTTGTCACAGTAGTATGCCTGATGTGGTGAAGTTACTGAAAGATCCACAGTTTCTCAAAACACAAACAAAAAACACCAATATTCACATAAAACACGTCATACCCTTTTGCCTGAGCAATTCTATTTCTAGGAATTTATCCAAAGGAAATAAGCAGAGAATGCATGTACAATGATGTTCATCTCAGCACTGTTTATTACAGTGAGAAATCAGAAACATCTGAAATGCTTAACAATAGAGATTTGGCTAAGTTAATTACATTTCAGACATTCAATTGAGTACCACGCAGACATCAAAAAATTGTGTTCCCTGAAAGTATTTAATGACTTGGAAACATGTTCAAGGCATTTTGTTAAATGAAGAAAGCAGATAACAAAACAATATGTGCAATATGCTTCCAATTTTGCAAAAAAAAAAAAAAAAAAAAGTATGGAAGAAAAACAATAATATTAAATAATACCAGAAGCAGAATCATGTCACTGAGAACACAGATGGTGGAGTGAGAATTCCTGGGTTCGAATCCCAGCTCTACCAACTGTCTTGCTATGTGACTTAGGAACTTACTTTACCTCTTTTTGTCTCAGTTTCCTCATTGGTAAAATGAAGATAACATTTGTACCCACCTCCTAGGGTTATCGTGCAGATAAAGCAGATTTGTATATAACAAGCATTAAAACAGCACTCAGCTCAGAGTAAATGTTATAGAAATGTTGACTATTATTTTTATTTTTTTTAAAAAGTTAAGTAATTCATATGAAATTTTTAAAAGTTAAAATAAACAAACAGGTGAATCCTCTATTTACAAGTCCATTAATCTAGGAAATTCCTGAGTTGGGATTTGAACCTAAGATTGATAAATATTGAATTTGAGCACCTGGCCATTATGTAATTCAGGAAAAGAAACATTAGTTTTCTCCTAGTGGTAGGGTGAGGGATAACTATTATTCTTTTTGTAACTTTTGGATTTTTCAAACTTTCAATGATGAATACATGTTGCTTTCATAACTAGCTAAATATTATCTATATACATTATTTTACGTTACTTAAAGTGAAGAAAAATCCCTCATTCTTCAATTGCTGTCTTTATCAACCAATTGGCCAATAACTATTTCTGTACCATGACTGGGTTAAGGGGTAAGATTTGTGGGAGAGAAGTCTCAAACAGCACAGAGTCACAGTACTTCACAGTCACAGAAACCAAGTCATGGGCAACCTAAGGTACTCAGCACACACTGCCATAACCAGCATGAATGCCAGAATCAGAACTGTGTTCAGTCTTCAAGCTATCAGCTACAGGCCCTTGGTGAGGTTACTGATTGGAGTCTCAGTGTCCTCTATGCAAAGGGATACTGATCCTCATGGTATTGTTTCAAGAAGTTAGAACTTATATGAAAAGTCCAGCACTCTTCTAGGTACAGTAGGTGCTCAATTATTGGTAGCCGCTAGGAGTATTATGGAGTTTTGACCTGTCTCTTGAGGCTACTGAATCACCCTAGACAGGCCTAAGTTCAGGTAAGTACTAATTCCTAAACACTAACCTTAAAAAGCAGCAGTAAAATGCAAAACCACCAACTCCTAGTTAGGGGGACTAATGTCAGAGAGCTCTAGGTAACTTATTTCCATGTTGGAGGAAAATTTGCCATTGCTTTTGAGTGTGTAGCCCCCTTTAAACAACAGCTAAATTACCACATGCAACAGCTTTTTATAAGATGTTAAAAATACATCAAGGATTATTCTTACTTTTCCTCTGCAATATTGCCAGCACTATTATTATTACTATTACTAGGACTTGCTTTGGGTCCAGAACATGGCAACAGGAATCATCTCTGGCAATCCCACAACTTAGCCCCTCACCGGTCCCTAAGTCTCAACAAGCATTCTGAATTTCAGCCAGAATTGATTGGAAAATTGGCCTTATATCTCAACAAGGGTTCAGATTTGAGATCAGTTAACACCAGGCGTCTGGCAACACTGGCTGCCCCCTTGGGCCAATGAGTGGTGACGTTAAGCTCCTTCAAAAAAAGAGCTGGAAGTCACATCTTTCTTCGTCACTCCTAGTTTTCACAGACTTTATACGCTGAGAGGTGCTCCGAAGGGGAAGTACACACTATCTCATGCAGATTTTACAGAGAACCAGAGATTTGTTCATACAAAAGAAGGGGATCTCGGGACCCACCCTCTCAATTTACAGGTAGCAGAGTTGAGCCTCAGAGAAGGAACAGGATTTGCTGAGGTTATACTGATAGCAAATGGCAGATGACAGCCCTTATCTCCTGATTCTCAGATCATG
This sequence comes from Choloepus didactylus, assembly GCF_015220235.1. Classification (NCBI taxonomy): domain Eukaryota; kingdom Metazoa; phylum Chordata; class Mammalia; order Pilosa; family Megalonychidae; genus Choloepus; species Choloepus didactylus. The sequence goes on from NC_051316.1 coordinate 106,961,931, forward strand.
GTTTTTCACCTACTTTGCCATATCTCATTTTTGAAAAGTTTTGATATCACTCTAGATAATAGGTCACTGATGGATTGATTAAGAATACCATCTCCTAAGTGTGGCTCATATCTCAACAGCATGCAAACCCATTCAATTAATTAATGGAAGAACAATGTGCATTCACCATCTTTCAAACTGTGGCTTCTGTATGAGTCCTTCTGGTCCTTCATTGAGCCATTTTTCCATATAGAGAAAATACAAATAAATGTACTTTTAAAGTTGCAAGCCCACTTTGGAATGTGCATTCCTTATTCCAGTAGGACTGCCTTCTGAACATGAAACTATTAAATTCAGAATACCACCTTCCTGGAAGTGAAAGAAACAAATGGGAAGACATATACTGGCAGCATTTCTTGTAATGCAGACTGTGATCCATCCTGGAGTTAGCTTTCAGACCCTGGTCCCATTTTAAACACGACTGTGCAGCCTGAGAAGCGAATCTATTTGGAAATGGGAGTTGAAACTATATGAACTAGGAGGCATGAGCTTTAACCAAATTGGATTTTTTATATACACAAGGAGACCTTTAATTACATGATCAATAAGTTTCAAGGGAATCTTAGAAGGTCACCAACATCACTTTTGGGATGAAGTAAAATATGATGGAAGGAAAACCTGAGAGTGCTCTGTCAAGAGTACAATCGATAGCCACTATGTTTAACTGTGTCAAATTTAGGAACATTGAACATCTGTGCCAGAAAAGTGCAAATGCAGTTATGCAAACCGTCCAGCTGCTTCCCAGAACCCAAAAGTTCACTGAGGATCTTCTGTAAAGAATACACAGAGACAGCCAATGAAGGGACTTAACAACGCTACTCATAAAAGCTTGCAAACAAACAGATTTCCATGTTGGCAAGCCAAGTCCCAAATGTTGCTTACAGCTGTGTAAATTTAACCTTCCAAGTGTTTGCTCTTCTTTGTCACCCATTCTGAAAACCAGAAACCCAACCCAGGATTACACAGAAGTTTTAGCATACTAGTTTGATTAAAAGATCGGGATATGGAGTTAGAATTGCCTCAGTTGGAATCCCAGCCCCACTACTTGATAACTGCATGACCTTGCTTAGCATCCCTAAGTCTTTGTTCCTTTATCTGTAAAACGGAGATAACTGATTTATCTATCCCATAGGGCAATGGTGAGGATTATGTGCGTCAATCCATGTGAAGCACTCAGTGCAGTGCTCAGCACTTGGCAAGGACTCAATGAATGTAAGATTACTATTAAAATAGCCTCTTGCCTTTTATTAATAAAATATTATGCATGTATGATAGTACACTGAACAGATCTGGGTATATGGCTGTGAAGAAACTGTCCACGAGATGACCAGGAGAAAAGCAAGGTTGCTTAGCTATGCATATTCATGATAATTGCTATCTCTTATTGAGAGCTTACTAAATGCCCAGTGCTATGACAAGCATGCATATCATTCATTTAATCACCACTTATAATATAGTTTTATTGAATATCATTTCAGTTAATCACCATGGAATATTATAAAGTAAGTAACACCCCCCTTTTTCAGATGAGTCAAACAAGGCACAGTGAAATTAAGTAATTTACGTAGAGTTAGACAGAAATAGACCCAAATTGATTTTACTGTCTTTGCTCTTTTGAATCCTGCTATGAAAATCTTTAAGTCCACTGGGGTGGTTGGTGTGGTTTCAGCATAACACACAATGCATCATCCCTGCATGTTGGCAGGTTCTGTTTCACACGACATGAGTCCTATATGCCATGATGGGGTTCCACTGCGCTGTTGTGCAAATTGAGAGATGGGGTCTCCATGTGTCTATCATTTTCAGAAAGCCAGAACAGAGCAAATACAAGGTCAAAGCTAAGACAAATGGTCTCCTCTCTTCAAAATTCTCTTTCTCCTGATGAAGCAAATTTACAGGGCTAAGCCTCAAAATATGTTCAGTTCAGGTGAATATAGCAAGCATTTATTAAAAAAAAAAAAAATGGCCCATGACAGGTATTGTGTAAAGGGTCAGTAGAGAAAGATTAATCATACACAGATCACACATATGGGAAGCTCATAGAAAAATAAATAAGCAGCTATAAAAAGGCATAGTGCTGAAGAAGCTGGACTTTGGAACTCAGTGTGTGGGCTCAAGCAAGTCACTTCAGCATTTGTAAAATGGAGCTACTATGTAATCCCTGCTGCACAGCACTTCTGGCAGAATGAAATGGGATAAAGCACACAAACAACTTAGTACCTGGCACCTAACCAGCACTTGATTGTGTTAGTTGTCAGGACTGAATCAGACCACCTGCCTGGGTCTAGTTCCAGCTCTACTACCAACTGGCTTTGTGTCCTTCAGAAAGTTATCACCTCAGTTTTTCTACATATAAAATTGAGATGATAATAGTACCTACCTTGTTACAAGCATTAAGTAAGCAATATTTATAAAGCACTTAGAAAAACATCTGTCAAATAGTAAAGACTCAATGTTAGAGATGACTTATTACTGTGATCATTTTTGATAATGGTAAGCATAACATGCAGTAAGAAAGTAGAGAAATACCTAAAGCTGGAGGGTAAAAAAGAAAAGCTTCCTAGAAAATGGGGTGAAAGTGATTCCAGGTAGAGGGGGCTACAATGGCAAAGGATTTTGAAACAGTATGTCTGAGGTTTCCCTTTATATTCAGTTTTCAGTGGAGATCTTGTCTTCACATCTCTTGCTTTCACCACTGTAATAGTTCATGGGTCCTGAAATTGGTTTGAAGGCAAATTCCAAGCTAGCAAGGGAATAGGAGGGGGCAAGAGGCTGTAATCATTTAGCAGACTATTTAATATTGTGGGATGCAGGAAAGTTAGAACGGGCTCACCTTTCAAGGTAACTACAGCTGCAACAGGGTTGGAATCATTTACAGCAGAGAATGCATATGCATCAGGGGTTGGTTAAAGATTTAAGGGATAAGCTAGTTAATAGCATTAATTTGATATATCCAGTGTATTTCAGTGGAACATGTGATATCACTCAGAGCCCAAAACCGATGGGAGAGGGACAAATCCTTATACCAGCCATTAAAGAAGGATCAGTTGGTCTCTGTAAGGAGTGAGTCCATAATTTTCATTCTTCTCTAGCTGTGTGCACAATGGATGTCTTCATAAATGGCTATGCTATGATCCCTTTGCCTGAAGCCAGGAGGGAATACTTGGATGACCAGGATAGTGCACAGTCACCATGGGTTTCATCCCTTGAGACATTGGGTGGATAGAAAGAGACCATCTCTGTACTTCTCTGGGTTGGCTAAGTGGAGGCCCTGGAGGGAGCAATGGCCAGATAACTTGGATTAAAACATAGGCTAGGCCTGTACCAAAGCTGCTAGTGGGAGTTGAGAAGTGAGCCAGAGGAAATAATTTGATATTTACTACAGTTCACCAAAACAGACATCCCCATATTTTGCAGTTGAAACAGGACTTTGTAGGACCAAAAGTCTCATTTTTTGAAGGTGATTCAAAACAGAATTAGCACTAGAGAAACAATAGCTTATTCCCCCGTCTCTGTTCATTTTGTGGGGCCAAATTGTGTAGACCTTCTGGCCCAGGACCAGGAAAAAAAAATGGAGATGTGTTAAGATGATGAGAGAGGTTCTTTTTGTGCCACTCTCAGTATATTTATATTTATATTTATATTTATATTTATATTTATATTTATATTTATATTTATATTTTAAGGTCCGTAGGATGTCAAATGAGAATAGCAGAGAGCTTTTCCAATCTGAGAAAAAGAACTGGAAGTAAATGCTGATTATTCTTCTATGGTATGTATGTCTGTGGCCAGAGTGTATGTTACTGAGAAGGACATTCTAAGCAAATTTTAAAAAAAAAGAGAAAAAAGAAAAGAGGGAAAAAAGAAGGTATGCATTTTCTGTCTGCATAACAGGATTAAATGATAAGGCTGTTTTAACTTCCAGGAATCAAAATCAGTGTGCCTAGAATAATTCCCAGTAGATAGGAAGTATATAAAAAACAAACAAACACAAACCAAGGTAGAGGATGTGCTTGAAGTCTGTTTAGTCCAAAATGGATGCTTATCTATGCTAACAAAAAAAAAAAAAAAAAAAAAAAAAAAGAGGGCAGATGTAAATAAATACAATCAGAAATGGGAAGAAGACATATCCACTGATCCCACAGACATAAAGCAGATAACGAGAAGACACTAAGAGGAAGTACATGCTAAAAAACTAGACAACTTAGACAAAATGGACAACTTCCTAGGAAAGCAGGAACAACCAACATTGACTTGAGAAGAAACAGATGACCTCAACAAACCAATCACATAGATGCTGCATCTTCCATCAGTTCATGCTCTTAAATAATTTTCCTTTGCAGACTATAAGCTCCTGGAAGACAGTGATTATTTTCCTATTTTTCCATCCTTCATTGAGGCAGTATGCTGTGGTAGAAAGCCTAGATCAGAGAGAAAGGAAGTCCTAGGCTGACAGCCTAGTTCTGACTGATCTTGGAGAAATCCTTTCACTTTAATATGCCTCGGTGTCTATAACTGTAAAATGGGGATAATGACATTTACCTTGCAGGGTGGTTGTAATGATTCAATGAGAATATTTTTACAGCAACAAGCATGAAAACTTATTGTTGTTCATATTTTAAACAACTGTCTATCCTTCTTACCCTTGCTCTTCTACAAAGATCCTGTCTCACATATAGTATGTGATCAGTAAGCATGAGCTTTGCATTGAGCAAGAGGATGGCCTTGACTTTAAGTTGGCTGACAGTGATTTCTACATCAGTTGCAGCTGCTCTGGGTTGCAATATAAATGGATGTTCAGAAAACCAAAGGACAGTGCTATGACAGAGTCAGTCTGCCCTGCCATGGCCACACCATCCTTTCCACACCATAACAGACAGAATCCATGCTGAATCCAAGTAAGTAGAGGAAGAAAGTGGGACAGAAAGAGAGGAGTGAGGAAAGAAAATAGAGGGCATGAAAGGGATAAAAAGAAATAAGGATGAAAATAAATGTGTCTTTGAAAAACTTTTCTAATACTTTGGGAAGAAAAGACAGTATTGTTGAGCTATGCCCCAAAAATAGATCTGAGCAAACATTTGCCAGTGATCTGAAAAAGAAATCTTTCCTGACACTTCTCTTCAAGTAACAGTGGAATCTGGGACCCTAGGAAGGAAGGGTAGTGCTGAGGCCAGACAAGGTCTTGCCCAGACTGCACAAGGTTCTCTCAAGCACTGCTGCCAAAGTTCAGACATGGCTGGTGACAAGAAAATCTCTGAATGCTATGGTTTGGATTTTGCTTGTGGCTTGATTTTAATATGTGAGGTCTTCTCATCCCAAGGAAACCAAATGTTGCCTAATCAAAATCAGAAAGAAGGGCCACACACGTTTGAAGGAATGCATGTCATCTTGCCCTTCTTTAAGATTTTCATGGGACTCTCCTAAAAGAGGGGAAGAGAGAGGTGGAAATGGAGGTTAAGGGTGATCAGTCCTTCTTTCCTTGTATCTAGACTAGCATTTTACATCCTGAGATTACATTAGGCATAGTAATTGATATTAACAAGGAATGTGTTACTTGGACGACTAAGTTCGGGAAATGGGTTCCTTCTACTTCTTTGGCTTCCCCTTCTTAGCATTCTTCACTCGCTTCTTCTCTTTTAGACCTGGGGAAATTGAGCATCACTCTTCAGCCCCTCCGTTACCCTACAGATACCCACTGGCTGGGTATCACATTAGCTTCATGGACCTTAAGTACCATGAATATGCTGATGACTCCTGAATTATTTTTTCCTTAATTTGACCTCATCGATGATGTCCGGATTCACACCTTTGACCATATGCATGCCATCTACACTTGAATATCTAATAGACATTTCACATTTAATATGCCCAAAGCCAAACTTCTCATTTCCGCTCTCCCACCCTTGACTACCATGGTTTCTACATAGTTTTCCACTTTCAAAGAATAGTACTACTGTTTTCCCCATTGCTCAGGCCAATTCTTGATTCCTCTCATTCCAAAACACTCTACATCCAGTCCAACCCCACATCTGAACTGTGTTACTTCAAAATATGTCCTGAATCTGACCGTTTTTACCATTACCATTCCAAGTCATCGTCATCTTTCACATCGACTACCATGATCGACTTCTAACCAGTCTCCCTGGGACATGCTTGTTCTCCACAGTCAATTATTGACACAGCATGATTTACAAAACAAAAATCAGATCATGTTACTCCCTTCTTCATAAATCTCTTAAGATTTCCCATCTTACTAAAAAATTAACTGAGAACTTTTCCCCATATCTGAAAGGCCCCACAGAACCTATCTCCTGCTTACCCCTCTGACTTCATCTATTACCATGAGCTTCCTCACTCACTTCCCTAAAGACACACTGGTGTCTGTGCCACTTGACACACCTAAGGGCTGCCTTAGGGCCTTTGCACTTATGGCACCATTGGTCAGCACTGAACTTTCTCAGATCCTCAACTTGCCTTTTGCCACCAATTCATTTAGTCAATAAGTATTTTTCCCTCTCTGTGTCCCAGTTTCCTTTCTTTGTAAGATGATCTGTGTTCTAGTTTGCTAATGCTGCTGAAATGCAAAACACCAGAGACGGATTGGCTTTTATAAAAGGGGGTTTATTTGGTTACACAGCTACAGTCTTAAGGCCATAAAGTGTCCAAGGTAGCACATCAGCAATCGGGTACCTTCACTGAAGGATGGCCAATAGTGTCTGGAAAACCTCTGTTAGCTGGGAAGGCACGTGGCTGGCATCTGCTCCAAAGTTCTGGTTTCAAAATGGCTTTCTCCAAGGACGTTCTTCTCTAGGCTGCAGTTCCTCAAAAATGTCACTCTTAGTTGCACTTGGGGTATCTGTCCTCTCTTAGCTTCTCTGGAGCAAGTCTGCTTTCAACGGCCATCTTCAAACTGTCTCTCATCTGCAGCTCCTGTGCTTTCTTCAAAGTGTCCCTCCTGGCTGTAGCTCCTCCTCAAAATGTCACTCTCAGCTGCACTGAGTTCCTTCTGTTTGTCAGCTCATTTTTATGGCTCCAGTGATTTAATTTAGACCCACCCTGAATGGTGGGGTAACACCTCCATGGAAATTATCCAGTCAGAGTCATCACCCACAGTTGGGTGGGGCGCATCTCCATGCAAACAACCTAATCCAAATGTTCCAACCTAATCCCCCTAATACGTCTGCCCCACAAGATTGCATCAAAGACTGTTGCTTTTTCTGGGGGACATAATACATTCAAACCATCACAAACTCCATGGAAATTTTCCAGACTGTTACTATACACAGGAAGGGCCACATGGACACACATAGAGAGGAACAGAATTTGCAGACCACAGAAGTGTCAGTATGCGGAACAGCACTTTGGTTCCATAAAGTATAATTCAGTCATATTATCAATATCTAAATCAAACTTAAAGACAGATTAGAAATTGGTTATTATTTCAATGCAGAATTATTGGAGTGATTTGAAAATGAAGACATAACTTATTGTAAATTCACCTCTATTTCCATGTTCACTGTGAAAATTCCCTATTCCTGGGTTAGAGGTTTGAACTAAAGATGAACAAAGGAGTCCTTTATTTGAGCAATGACAATATTTCAGGGGATTGTCTAGGTAGTTCATGTGTTAATAGGTTTCTTCCTGATGGTAATCTTCTGAAGTGAATTAGCCCCATTTTACAGGTGAGGAAATTGAGACTTGTTGAGTGAAGGTGTCTTCTCCAAGGACACAGAGCTAACAAGTGACATAGTCAGCTTTTGAATCCAGCTTTCTCTACTTATTCACATTGCTTGCTCATGAAACTTTACATTTAGTTTAGCTATGAACTTTTAAGTATGCTGGCAAAGAGGATTCCATCAATGTAAGGGCGTTTGAGTGTGGGTGATATGGTTGAAGGTCCTGGGACATTAATCTAAAGAAGGAAAGTTTTAGATTGTATTGTTTTTGTTCTCCAAGTGTCTGACGGGATATTACAAGGAAGAGATAAACATTATGGATAGACCTAAAGGATAAAACTAAGGCCAATGAGAGAAATTCTCAAGGAAGCAAATTTTCACTGAGAGCTGTCCCTCATTAGGATGGTTTGCCTCATGAGACAATAGTTTCCTTACCCCTGGAGGTGCATAAATAAGAGACTCCACAACCACTAGTAAAAGATGTTATAGACTAGAGGGAGGGACTTCCTGAATCCTGTAAGCTGGATTAGTTATTTCTACACAAGCTGGGCTAGATATCCTTTAGGGTTTCTTTCAATACTGAGGCATGGTCCTTCCGTCAACAATAGTAATTGTTCAGAGTCTTAGCTTGATTTCCTCCAAAGGCAGGGCCTGAGATAAGGACCTGGGGGTCAAGCTGTTTATTTGGGAGGTGATTCCAGGAAGTAGAAGTGAGAGTGGGAAGGGAGAGACAGGGAATGAGGAAAAGCCAAATAATTACGCTTTTTTTGAAATCATTATTATTGTTCTGCTGAGGCCCTTGGAGGAATGATGTAAATTGAGCCCCCCACCCACCCCTCCTGAGAACAGAAGGCTGGAGCATTTATCCATCAGCTTCTACTCAACTGGCTGAGGCTCTGCCTGCACAGGAGCTGAGCAGGCTTCTGCAGTTCCACAGAAGGCCATGAGAAGTAAATGTGGACAGATACTGTGGTGTACCCTTAAGGTGGGTTGCTATCACAGCTGCATTAAAAGTAAGAGTTAAGCTGAAGGTATATGATATGGGGCACAAAAGAATATCCAGTCTTTAGTTTGATTTGCTTTGCAGGCAGGGTCTAGAGCAATTAACAGGAGCCCAAGATAAATGCTGCTTCTGCTCTGGTCATCCTGTGAGCATAGGATTAGCCATAGTTTCTGTGAAAGGTAGACCATTGGCCCCTAAAAGATGTCTATGTTCTAATCCTTGGAATCTATGAATATATTAAGTTACATGGCACAATGGAATTAAGGTTATATGTGTAATTAGGGTTGCTAATCAGCTGACCTTGAAATGGGGAGAGTATCCTGGATTATCCAGGTGGGTCCATTAAAATCATAAGGGTCTTTATAATTAGAAGAGGGAGGAAGAAGAAGAGAATCAGAGGGATGGGAGCATGAAAAAGACTCAGACTAACGTCGATGGCATTGAAGATGGGGGGAAGGAGGCCATGAGGCAAGGAATGTGGATGGCCTCTAGGAGCTGGAAAAGACAAGGAAGCAAATTGTTCCCTAGAAATTCCTGAAGGAATACAACCCTGCTGACACCTTGATTTTAGCTTCATGAGATCCATTTCAAACTTCTGACCTCCAGAACTTAAGAAAATAATTTGTGTTGTTTAAGCCACTAAGTTAGTGGCAATTTGTCACAGCAGCAAAAGGAAACTAATCCAGTTCCCTATTCCAGAATGTTGTAGGGCAACCCATGGAGCCTAACTCCAAGAAGGTTACCACATTGTTCAGCTTTCTGCTAAAATAATGCTGTATGACATCAAATCATTGTAGCTTGCAACAGTGAAAATATATTTAAGACTCCCAGTTAGGCAGGTTGTCTGCAATTAGTTAACCTTGGCTCTGCTTGCTGGGCTATGCTGGACTCCAGGCTTAGGGATGGGTTCAGGTCTGCTCCACATATCTTCATTTCAGAACCCAGGCTGAAGAACTAAAAGCTTCCTGGGACATCCTGTTCTCTTGGCAGAGGGAAGAAGCTCCAAGGGACTGGCAGAAATGCATCATGCCTCTTAAGGACTCAGGTTGAAGCTGGCACAAGGTTACTTTTGCCCACACTTCATGGTCCAAATAAGTCATAAGGTTTGGTCCAAGTCCTTGGGGCCAGGAAGGACACTCTGCCCAGAGAAGCATACGGGCAACTGAGGAAAGGAAGAATTGTGGATAAATGATACAATATACCCCAGTTATCAACAGGATGTCAGGGCCTGTGAAGTTGTGGGCTCACCCATCTCTCACACAGGTAAGTCCCATCATGATCTGGCCAAAATGGTTGGTTTTTCTAATGACTGGCCCAAATTTGTAGAGCTCCATTTGGCTGCCTGAATCCAAACAGGTTCTTAGAATCCTGATTTAAGAACTCATACAAGAAAGTACAATCCAACCAATTACCATTTTTAATAGGGAAAAATGAGGCCTAGAGAAGGAGTATCCTTTACCCAAAACTAGACAGTTACTGTAAGAGCTGATAATAGAACAAAGGTCCCCAAAATCTCAATCCAGGGCTCAACCCATAGCTTTTGCAATTTTGGAATCCTGCTCCTGGGTACCCTGAAAGCCAGGTTGCCACCCAAAGTCCTTTGGGATCTATGTACTAACAGCACTATTGAATTGAAAAAGGTGAGGTTGATTATTCAAGCATCAGACAGTCCATTTTTCTCCTCTAAAGCTGAGGTTTGAACAAACATTCTCTGTGGCTGGGATTAGGGAAACCCCATTCTCTGCCTCTGCCTCTCCTTGGGTGTTGTGGAGTAGTGACTCAGAGGGAAAGCACCATCCAAACCCACACAGTTCCTTCATTTATTTTCCAAGAGCAGTAATTTTTGGGCTGGTGTGAGTTCCCCAGATGGAGAGTGCAGGAGACATGCAGACTCTTTTTTTTGGCCATGGATCAGGAAGGGCATCTTTAGGAGGTTTCTCAGACTTTCTTTTCCCATAAAGCTTCAATCCTCCAGAAAAAGAAGATTACATCTGTTTTCTGTGCCTAGAAAGCTCTTTTATTATCCTTTTGTGCCTCCTTAACATTGGTGAAACTTCAGGTAAGTTGTCACCTGCTCTGGGAAGACTTCCCTAATTTTCCTGGCCAGAGAGAATTGCTCGCTCATCTCTCCTCACAAGTACTTTAGGCAGCCTCTAGTCTATCACTTACCATACTGTATTAGGATTTTTTCTTTATACAGCTACCTGTCTCACCAGATTATGCCCTCTTCCATTGCTCAGGCACTATTTTATTTTCCACTGTGTCCTGAACATTTAACAGAATGTCTGCCACATAGAAGACATTCAGCCAACACTTGTTGATTAATGATGAAAATGATTCTATTCCTTGTTTTTGCTGATAGCTCGTAATAATTTCATGTAGTGAAATACACACAATAGACATTTATTAAATATCATTGAATGAATAAAATGAAAGAGAAGGGACAATCATTAAATATCTTCTATGGGTCAATCTCTATTCTAGATTGTCAATACAGAAGCATGCCTATACATGCAAATTTTTGTAAAATGAATGCTTATTTCAGGAAAAATTAGTAAATGCAGATAAGGAAATAGACTTTTTAATTACTCATTACTTTACAACTTTATTTACACATTATCCTAAATTTTTTTCACATTTTGTTGAAAATCATTCCAGAGTCTTTGCCGTATACACATATTTTTTCTTTTAAGAATGTGATCATGTCATTGCTGAGTTTTTTAAATTGAAATTGATTAATAATTGTGCTTTGTTATTTGTCTTTAAAACATTTTGATGGCAGTTTAATTCTTGGCAATACATAAATTTTAAGTTGATGTAGTCACATCCATCAATCCTTTCCTTTATGATTTCTACTCTTCACCTTATACACAAAAATGTCTTAGAATGCCAAAATTTAAAAAAATCTATTAATCTGTATTTTCTTCTTCTTTAAGTTTGTTCTGATGTCTTTATTTCCTTCCTTGCTTCCTTCCTTCATTCTTTCCTTCCTTCCTCCCTCCCTTCCTCCTGTCCTTCCTTCATACTTTTTCTCCTTCATTCCCTCTGTTCTGGTTTGCTAATGCTGCCATTATGCAAAATACCAGAAATAGATTAGCTTTTATAAAGGGGGTAAATTTGGTTACAAGTTTATAGTCCTAAGTCCATAAAAGTGTCCAAACTAAGGCAACAACAAGAGGATACCTTCACTGAAGAATGGCCAATGGCGTCTGGAACACCTCTGTCAGCTGGGAAGGCACAAGGCTGGTGTCTGCTGGTCCTTTGTTCCCGGGTTTGTGTTTCAAAATGAGTTTCTCCAAAATGTCTCCGGCTTGTCTCTCTTTGCTAATTCAGCTCCTATGCATCTAAGTGTCAGGGTCCTCTCTTAGCTTCTCCAGAGCAAACCCCGGGCTAGCATCTCCAAATGTCATTCTGTCCACATCTCCAAACATCTCCAAGTATCAGCATCAGTGTCAGCTCCTAGCTTCTCACCAAAGTGTCCCTCTCAATTGTTCTGAGCTCCTTCTGTTTGTGAGCTCTTTTATAGGACTCCAGTGATTAAATCAAGAACCACCCTGAATGGGCGGGGTCCATATCTCCATGGGAATAATTTAATTGAACATTTCACCCATAGTTGATTGAGTCACATCTCCATGGAAACACTCAATCAGAAGATTCCAACCTAATCAATACTAATACCTTTGCCCCCACAAGACTGAAGAGTGCATTAAAGAATATGGGTTTTCGGGGGACATAATATAACCAAACTAGCACACCCTCCTTCCTTTTTTTTCTAGTTAAATCTTAAATTTAACAAGAATTAATTTCATTTCATAGAATTAAGCAAAGATCCAATTTTATTTTTCTAATATTTAATCAAATTGAGGTTTATATAACACAATTTACTAATAGTTTATCAGAGTTTAAAATGTTTTGATAATTCAGATTTTCTAGGCAAACAATCATAATACATGAAAAATAATTTTTTCTGTCTTCATTAATAATTATATGTTATGTATTTTTCTTATTATTGCATTGGCTGTAATAATGTTAGTAGCGGTAATCATAGGCATCTCCATGTTCTTTTAAATTTTAAGAGAAATAATTCTATTAACATTGCAGTATTGAATGTGATGTTAGTCATCTTTTCCTATTTTACTATTTTTTTTTTTTAAATCAGACAACAGATAAGCACGAGAGTCATGTCATTTGTGAGAGAACATAAAAAGTGAGAACTACATCCCAAAGCAAAAAATATGGCAATGAATGCAGGTTAAATAATTTTTTTTTAAAAGTCAAAGTACTATCAAATTGAGTTTTAGAAAGAGGAAAGCTTATTACTATACACACTACAACAGTTATACCTAAATAAAAAGGACTCAGAAAAACTAAAATTAAATTTGGGCAAAGGTATGGACAGTAACAAGGCAAACAGGCTATATATTATTTATTTATTAGTAAATGGTCTACTCATCACATATAGGACATTCTTCAAGTCCTGGGATATTCTTCAAGTTCCATGTCTGGCATTTAAGACCCTTCCCTAAACAGAACTGCTCCCTAAACACAGTGTGGAACTTCCTTTCTCATTCCCCCTATTTGGAAGGTTCTTCCAACTTCCCTTAGTTCTCTTCCTTCATGACAATCAAACCTGTGTCTCTCCTTCCCGGAAGGTTTATCCAGTTACTGTTCCCTTCGGTCATTATTCTCTCCTTTGAATTCCTGTGCTTCTTCCTGCCTGAGTGGTTCCAAAGGAACTCCGGGCATCATTTTCTTCCATCTACACTGTTGTATGGAGTTCAGCCCAGCGTCAATTCTCACCTAGATTACTGCAACAGCTCCTCTTTGGTCTTTTTGTCTCTATGACCTCAACTTGTTCTTCTTACCACAGTCTGACCGACCTTTATAAAATGAATAAAAGATTATCCTACTCTTCTTCCAACTGTTATTTGCCTTTATTTGCCCTTGGGTAAAGTCAAAGAGCCTCAGCGTGACCTATAAGACTCCTGATGATCTGGACCCTGCTTATTTTTCTAGTCTCATCTCACTACTCCAGGCATGAGAACTTCTTTCAGTTCCCCCAAATCACCAGGCTTTCTCCCACCTTTGGACATTTTTTTCTTTTTTAAAACATCTTTTTCTTTCTGGCTAAAACTTTCCTGTGCTCACTCTTCACCTAACTGCCCCTGCTGGTTTTATCGTAGACGTCACTTCTTTGATGAAATACTCTCTATACTTCCCCCAAATGGTTGGGTAATCCCACTATGTACTTCCAATAACTTCCTGGTTATTTGCAAGCTGCCCTAGAGGAGTAACTAGATTCCACACCTCACCATTCCACCATCTTGCCCTGCCCTCCCCAATTTAGTATCCTAAATTCAATTACAAGAGCTTAGCCATCTTCAAAATACCATTTCCATCCATTGAATTCTGGTTCCCAATTCCGTGCTGCTTTAACCTGGCCATAGTCAACCAGAAGAAGGCAACCCAGCTTCCTTTCTAAATTCCACTACAGATTGTCAGGCCTGTTAAACTTTGATGAATTCAGACCTAAAGATGTGGAACATGGTTGGTTACACTTTCAAATACCATTTCCATAGACAAATGGGAGGGAACTATATCTGTTTTTCTCAACTTACAATTCCTAGCATCTCACATAGTACTTGGTATATTGAAGTCAATTCAATAAATATTTGTTGAGTAAAAGATTAAAGCAGAGCTTGGTGGACCTTTTAACCAATGTTTTTCTTTTCTTAACAAGGCAGACAGGGACCACTTAATCAACACTTATTTTGAAGACATCTTTTCAAAGCTGTAACTTTGAAACGATTTGTGCGCACCCATCAGTCAACCAAGGAGCTCCATTTTACTGATCTAAAAATAAACAGGGAATACCACATTGCCAGAAATGATCTCAACTCAGCTCTAGGAGGTACAGTCTCCATTGGAGGCACTTTTGTTGCTCAGCTGCAGAATGAAAGCCCTCTCCAGCAATTTCCAATTAGCTAAAGGGGTTTGGGAATGATTTTGGCAAACTTGACCCAGCTCTGAGCATGTGATTATTTCATTCCTTATTGGGCATATATTTCCATTTCTGAAGCTGTGAGTCAGGCTGGTGGCAGCTAAGCAAGTAGCTGAGCCAGCACATCCAAGGAGACCGGAGGTGTCCTTGGCTAGGGTCTTAGATGTTACCTACTGGGGGCAGATATCCTAAAACTGATGTCACTTTCTTCCTATTCAAGTCACAACTCTGCAACAGGGTCTCTGCTAAGAAGCTGTGAAAGTGAAATTATGAGTGTCCTATAGTGCTTTCTTGGGGAAACGGACTATTTATTTGTTTGTTTGCTTAGCTAGTTAGTTACTAGAGACCCAAAAGATATGAATTTTAGTTCTGCTTTCCTGATTCACTGTGTGATCTTGGGCAAGTCACTCTTCTTCTCTGGACCTCTTGTTCTCCCCTCTGCCCCACAATTGTGTTGGAAAAATAATCTCTAGGACACTGTCCATCAACTTTGCTCTCTTAATTAACATGGAGACCAGTGGCAGGTAACATTTATTTTGCTGTGTTTAAGAAACTGATGAAGCTTTCTGGGGGCACTGCTAGCAACTCAATGATCTTGTTTAGTCTTTTATCACCAATGCTTCAAACAGGTCTGAATTCATCAAAGTTCAACAGGCCTGACAATCTGTAGTGGAATTCAGAAAGGAAGCTGGGTTGCCTTCTGCTGGTTGACTATGGCCAGGTTAAAGCAGCATGGAATTGGGAATCAGAATTCAACAGATGGAAATGGAGTTTTAAAGATGGCTAAGCTCTTGTAATTGAATTTAAGATCCTAAATTGGGGAGGGCAGGGCAAGATGGTGGAATGGTGAGGTGTGGAATCTAGTTACTCCTCTAGGGCAGCTTGCAATTAACCAGGAACTATATGGAACAGCTGTTTTGGGAACTTCTGTGACCAGTATGCATCATACAGCAGTCTGGAATGGATGGAACAGTTGAGATTGCAGTGAAGAATTTAATGAATATGTTCAAGTACTAACTGTGGTGATGAATGCACAACCAAATGATGATACTGTGAACAACTGATTGTACACTGTGGGTGACTGTATAGTATGTGAATATATCTCTATAAAATTGCAGGGAAAAATATAAAGAGAAGGATACAAGTGCTGGAGAAAATGTGGAGACAGGGATGGACCTATTCACTGTTGGTGGGGAAGTAGAATGATGTAGCCTATCTAGAGGACAGTGTGGTGGTTCCAAAAGAAGCTAAGTATGTTGGAGCCATAAGGTCCTGCAACTTCATTATGGGGTATATACTTGGAAAATCTGAGAGCATACATTTGTACACTGGTGTTTATGGTGGCAGTATTCACGATTTGCAATGGATGGAAGTGGCTTAAGTGTACATCGACTGATGAACACAGTGGTGCACTGTGGTGGATGCATACAACAGAATATTGAGCAGCTGCAAGAAGGAATGAAGTTGTTAGACATGCAACTAGGTGAATGGATCTTGAGGACAGCATTTTGCGTGAAGTATACCAGAAACAGAAAGACAAACATTATAATGCCTCTTTAACATGGACTAACTATAATGTGTAAACTGAGAACTGAATCTGAGAGCAGTTTATCAGGGGAATGCTTATTGTAACAGTCCCTAGATTGTAAGCTGTTACAGCAGTCAGATCTATTCCTGAGTTGTAATGGTTATCTCTAAATTCTGAGATGCTGAGCTCTTTGTGTATAACCTGGTCGGTCTCTGGAACTTTGGGTATCCGTGTGACACCTGAAACTTGGCAGCTATGAATGTCAGTATTACCTCATACAGCAATTGTTAAAAAAGCTGAAGAAGAGTTCAGACCTCAATCAGAGATATGAATGAAACAGATCTGGTTAGGACTAAGGCAAATCAGGCCAAAGGGTAAAGGACAATATTGACTGTTATTTTAAAACTTCTACTTCTGTGTGAGACCAAGGGAAGAGATGTTTATTTGGAGCAGGATCTATATTTTCTGCAGCACACTAAATACTTTAACTTGTATTCAGTGTACTCAAACACAATAATTACATGGAACTTTGAATAGGAAGTGGAATCTGGTAGGTTTGTACAGGTTAGTGTGAAATTCCGATACATCCCAAAGTAATTTGAGCAGAAAATGAGGATATATTTACGGCCCCACCCTGGGGAACTGGGGAAGAATGTGGAAATGTTGGACTTCCCCATCTGGGGTGTTACTGGTGTTCTTGCAAACGTTGAGGACTGACTGACGGTTTGGTAGGATGAGCTCTCGATTTGGGGCATGCCTTTGTGAAGCTTTCTGCTGCAAAGGAGACGGTAAGCCTACTTATAATTGTGCCTAAGAGTCTCCCCCAGAGAGCCTCTTTGTTGCTCAGATATGGCCCTCTCTCTCTCTCTAAGCCCATGTGCAAGTAAAGAATTCACTGCTCTTCCTCCTAGGTGGCACATGACTCCCAGGTGAATAAATCTCCCTGTCAATGAGGGATATGACTCCCAGGGATGAGGAGATGAGCCTGGACCTGGCATCGTGGGACTGAGAAAATCTTCTTCACCAAAAGGGAGAAGTGAAATGAAACAAAATAAAGTTTCAGTGGCTGAGAGATTTCAAATGGAATCGAGAGGTCACTCTGGAGGGCATTCTTATGCTCTATATAGATATTCCTTCTTAGTTTTTAGTGTATTGGAATAGCTAGAAGAAAATACCTGAAACTGTTGAACTACAACCCAGTAGCCTTGATTCTTGAAGATGACTGCATAACTATGTAGCTTACATGGTGTGACTGTGTGATTGTGAAAACCTTGTGGCTCACACTCCCTTTATCTAGTGTATGGACAGAGTAGAAAAATGGGGACAAATATTAAATGAAAAATAGGGTGGGATGGGGAGAATGGAATGCTTTTGGTGTTCTTTTTTACTTTGATTATTTTTTTTTTTTGAAAAAGGAAAATGTTCAAAAATTGACTGTGGTGATGAATGCACAACTACACGACGGTCCTGTGAATAGCTGATTGTACACTATGGATGATTATAGGGAATCTGAATATATCTCAATAAAACTAAATTTAAAGAAAAGAACCTAAACTGGAATCACTTTATTTATTTTTTAATCATATTTTTTTTTGTAGAATATAACATATATACATAGGAGTGATAACCTTCCAAGTACAATTTAACAAGTAGTTAGCAAATTTCAAAGAATATTATAGGTTACATTTCCACAGTTTCTGTCATTTCCTTACTAAGAAATACAAGATACATACAAAAAGGTAATATCTTTCAAAGTACGATCCAACAAGTAGATAGCTTCTACCTACCTTCCGAGTGGGTCTCCAATCACGAAAGCTTGCTGAGGTCAAAGGTAAGAAGGCCGGTCTTTGCAGACTGTGAGACCTGGGTGGGGGGTGTACTAAAGGTCCTATTAGCTATATGGCCCAGCTCAGTCACGATGCTGAGCTTCATAACATTCGGACCTACTTACAGGGTGGCCATTAGGGTTTGATGAGAAAATTCACTGAACATGTCTTAATACCAGGTAAGTTTTTTTCCCTTCAAGATTGTGTCTCATAAACTAGAGAAATGTCTCATATTTGAAGACTTACAATGCTCTCTCAAGTACTGTATTTTACATAAATTTTGTTTGGAGAAGGTACATTATACTAAAACTATCTCAATCTGTTCTAAGGTTGGAGGCTTATAGAGGTTACTGAACATAAGCTGTTAAAAAAAAAGTCAAAGAAATGTAACAAACATTTAGCATCTCCTGCATGATGAGGTTGTGAGAGGGTGGGGTGGGGGTCCTAAAAATTGCAAATTTATAAATAAACAAGCCCTAAGTGGTTCCATTGTGAAAATCTTGAAAAATCATCTATAGGAAGAAAAAATATCCTTTTATAAGCATGCATGAATGGGTGCTTTTGGCTTAGGCAAAAACTCTAGTGAAGAACATTATAGGTGGTAAGCAACTACTAATTCTCAACCAACTTAGGTGGAAAAAACCATCAGGGGACTAAAAAAGGTG
Source organism: Choloepus didactylus (assembly GCF_015220235.1). Lineage (NCBI taxonomy): Eukaryota > Metazoa > Chordata > Mammalia > Pilosa > Megalonychidae > Choloepus > Choloepus didactylus. The sequence goes on from NC_051316.1 coordinate 106,980,669, forward strand.
ATCTGATGACCAAACTATTGAAAATGCATGTGAAAAGTTTCAATTAGATTCTTATGAAACAAGGAGTGGGAAAAAGCATTACTAAAGTAATATATTATTTTATATAATACATAGTTTTAAATATATGTATAAGTAAATGAATAAACATTTTTAAGTAGATATTTATTTAGTTTATATCAATAAAATTAATATTTTCAAGTTACTCTGGTATATTGAGTTATGTACCCTAGAAAAAAACATGTTCTTAATCCTAATCCCCTTCCTGTGGATATGAACCCATTGTAAACAGACTTTTGAAGATGCTATTTTTAGTTAAGGTGTAGCCAACTGAATCAGGATGGGTCTTAATCCTATTACTGGAGGTTTTCTAAGGAGAAAACCACAGGAAGAAAACCAGAAGCTGGAAGCCAGAAGTCAACCTAACCAGAATAGAAAGAAGAGGATATTGTCATGTGATCGGAAAACAAAGGCTACCTATGGGAGGAAACAAGTAAGAAAGCAAACCTTCCAGCCTCTGAAACTGTGAGCCAATAAATTCCCATTGTTTAAGCTAACCCATTGTGTAGTGTTTGTCATCGCAGCTGGGAAACTAAGACATTAACCAAATTTGTTTTAATTTTCTCACTGGAAATATGGAAGATTGCTCTGTATCTGGTAAATACGATATAAAGTGCCTGGCAAATATTGGTCTCCCAACAAAAGATGGTGGCAGTAACTATGGAAGTAGCAGTAGTACCAGTGATCTGAAAATTAAACCTCTACATGAAAACAATGTCTGACCCTCATGTTAATTTTATGTGACAACTTGGCTGGGCCATAGTACCCAGTTATTTCATCAAACACTAATCTAGGTGTAGCCGTGAAGGTATTTGCAGATGTGGTTAGCATTACAGTCAGCTGTTTTTAAGCAAAGGGGATTGATTTCAATAATATGAGCGGGCTTCATCCAATTAGTTGAAAGGCCTTCAAAGCAAATACTGAGATTTCCTTGAGGCAGAAGAAATTCTGTCTCAAGACTGCAGCATCAACTTTTGCTCAAGAGTTTCTAGACTGCTGGCCTCCCCTACAAATTTTAAACTTGCCACCTCTCACAACTGCATGAGCTGGTTCCTTTAAATAAATTTATTTGTGTATGTATTTATATATATGTATGCATACGTATCTGTGTGTATATGTGTAAATATGTATATAAATATATAGATCCCATTAATTCTGCTTCTCTGGAGAACTCTGACTGATACACCCAATAACTAATTTTTTTTGATGACAAATGAAATACTGATTAGTCACCCTTCTGTTTTATGCCTCATTTCTTCTCATCCATTTATTAATTCATTCATACAACAATCAAACATACAGTAGTAACTGATTAAATGTGCAAGGTTCTTGGTTAAATGCTGGATGTTCAGTGATGGAGACCACACATATCCTATCCCTAAGGATCTCACATTTTAATGAATTTATATCAATATCTAGATCAGGGTTTTTCAACTCCAGCACTATTAACACTTGAGGCCAGATAATTGTTTGTTGTGTTGGGGTCGGGGGTGGGAGGGCTGCCCCGTGCATTGCAGAATATTTAGCATCACCCCTGGAATCTATACACTAGTTGCCATTAGCAATCCCAGTCCTAGTTGTGACAGCCAAATGTCCCCAGACATTGCCAAATATCCCAGGGTGGGGGGTGGGAGGACAAAATTGCCACTAACCTATTTCAATATCTATGTAAATATCTTGTTCCCCTAATAAGAGTAAGCACTTAAAGACCCAGAGACATAGTTCTTTATGTCTCTCCAGGGCCTACGTAGTGAATCATGCATAGTAGATATCTCAACACTATACACTGAAGACATTTTTAAAAATGCTGGTCAGTTTTTTTAAACCTAAAATACTGAACAGTAAGACCCAATTCACAACTTAGTTTTTTGTCGTTTTTGTTTTTGCTCTGAACTCTTTCTCCCATAGATCTCTGAATATAGCATGTACAAGCAGTCAGTTACAGTGAGCAGAGTCATGCATTAGAAACTAGTGCATAGAAAAGAGAGAAAGAGAAAAATGGAAAGAACTTTCAAATTTGGTGGCACTTATAGAGACTTCCAAATGGAAGCCATTATGTAAACACTCTGAAGCCTTCCTATTTCTGAATAATAGAGCTCTATTGGTATAAATCTGTAATGCTTTGAATTATACAAAGTTTTAAAGTAAATGAAGATTATGTTATAAAGAAGTTAGATTAATTTAAACTAGAGTTGCCAAGTAGGTGTCTCTAGGGACATATCTTAGTAAATAAAGAGGAGTGATTTATAATAAGCTTATCAGTAGCTGGTATGTAAAGTGCTTGAGAATAGCTTGTTCTCTTAATGGTGTTTAAACATTCTTTTCAATGATATCAAAGTTATTTATTTGCTAAGTAACTCTTTACTCAAGAGTGCAGTACTAAGTTCATTCACAAGTATTTATTGAACACGTATGTGCAATTTTTCAAGGTTTAAAAAAATTAACAAACTAAATTCATGAAGTTTTATTTAAGGTGGTTTAGAAGAATAAAGGCAGTTAAAAAGGAAAGCAATTATTTGACTTAAATTTTTTTTGTCAAAGACGTTGCAGGTTTACAGAAAAATCATGAAAAAATAGAGTTCTTATGTACCCCTAAAATTATTAACCCTTTGCATTAGTGTATCTTTGTGAAAACTGAGGAAATAATATTTTAAAATTGTACTATTAACTATAGTCCTTAGTTTATATTAGAGTTCACTGTTTGTGTTGTACAGTCTTATGCTTTTAAAAAATTATTTTAGTAACATACATACAACCTAAAATTTCCCCTTTAAACCACATTCAAATATACAATTCAGTGGTGTTAATCATATTCACAATGATGTGCTATCATCATCACCATCCATTACTAAAACTTTTCCATCACCCCAAACAGAAATTCTGCACCATTAAGCATTAACCTCCCATTCCCTAGCCTCTCGCCAATGCCTGGTAACCTATGTTCTGGTTTCTGACTCGATGAATTTGCTTATTCTAATTCATATCAGTGAGACCATACAACACCTGTCCTTTTTCATCTGGCTTATTTCAATCAACATGATGTCTTCAAGGTTCATCCATGTTGTCACATATATCAGAACATTTGCTTTTTACAGCTGAGTAATATTCCATTGTATGTATATATGACCTTTTGTTTATCCATTCATCTGTTGATAGATGAATGTCGCTTCCATCTTTTGACAACTGTGAATAAGGCCACTATGAATACAGGTGTGCAAATATCTATTTGACTTCCTGCTTTCAATTCAATACCTAAAAGTGTGATTGCTGGAGCATATGATATTCTATATTTAACGTTTTGAGGAGTCACCAAACTGTATTCCACAGCAAGCAGCTGCACCAGTTTACATTCCCACCAATAATGAATGAGTGTTCCTGTTTCTCCACAACCTCTCCAACACTTGTTTTCCTGTTCTTTTTTTTTAATAGTTGTCATTCTAGTGGGGATGTGAAATGGTATTTCCTTGTGGTTCTGATTTGCATTATCCTAATGGATAATTATATGGAGCATATTTTCATGTGCTTATTGGCCATTTGTATATCTTATTTTGAGAAATGTTTATTCAAGTCTTTTACATATTTTTTAATTGGGTTGTCTTTAATGTTTAGCAGCAGGGTTTCTTTATATGTTCTGAATATTAAACCATTATTGGATATGTGTTTCCAAATATTTTCTCCCATTCTGTAGGTATCTTTTCACTTTCATGATAAAGTTCTTTGATGTAAAAAAGTGTTTAATTTTGATGAGTTCTCATTTATCTAATTTTTCTTTTATTGCTTGTGCTTTTCGTATAAAGTCTAGGAAACCATTGCCTAATACACGGCCCTGAAGAAGCCTCTCTATGTTTTCTTCTGGGAGTTTTATAGTTCTGGGTTCTTATATTTAGGACTTTGATCCATTTTGAGTTAATTTTTGTACATGATGTGAGGTAGGGGTCCACCTTCATTCTTTTGCAAATGGACATCCAGTTTCTCCATTATCATTTGTTGGAGAGGCTATTCTTTTTCCATTAGGTGATGCGGCACTCTTGTCAAATCAATTGGTCGTAGCTACGAGGGTTTATTTCTAAACTCTCAATTCAATTCCATTGGTCTATTATGTCTGTCCTTGTGCCAGTACTATGCTGTTTTGATGGATGTGGCTTTGTAATAGGATTTAAAATTGGGAAGTGTGAGTCCTCGAACTTCATTCTTTCTTTTAAAGATGATTTTGGCTATTTTAGGCCTCTTATTCTTCCATATAAATGTGCTGGATTTTCTATTTCTGCAAAGAAGGCTGTTGCAATTTGTTATTGGGACTGCATTGTATCTATAAAGTGCTTTGGGCAAAAATGACATCTAAACAATAGTCTGCCAATCCGTGATCTTTGAATGTCCTTCCATTTATTTAGGTCTTCTTTGACTTCTTTTAGCAATGTTTTGTACTTTTCTGTGTATAAATCCTTTATATCTTTGGATATATTTATTCCCAGAGATTTGAATCTTTTAACTACTATTGAAAGTGGACTTTTTTCTTGATTTTCTCCTCAGAGTGGAATTTCTAGTGTATAGAACACTACTAATATTTGCATGTTTATCTTGTACCCTGTCACTTTGTTGATTTTGTTACTCATTCTAGTAGCTTTGTTATAGATTTCAGGATTTTCTCTATCTAGGAGCATGTAATCTGCAAATAGAGGAAGTTTTACTTTTTCCTTTCCAATCTGGATGCTTTTTATTAATTTTATTTTTTTATTGCCCAATTGCTTTCACTAGAAATTCCAGTACAATGTTGATATGCATCAAAGTCTATGTTATCCAGTGGTAACAGTGGACATACTTGCCTTATTCCTGATCTTGGAGAAAAAGTTGTGGACTTTTGCAATTGAGTATTATTTTAGCTGTGAGTTTTTCATATATGCACTTTATGACACTGAGTATCTTTCCTTCTATTCCTAGTCTTCTAAGTGTGTTTTTTCAAGAAGGGGTGCTAGATTTTGTCAAGTACTTTTTCTGTCTCAATTGAGATGATCCTGTGTTTTTTTACCCCTTCATCCTGTTAACGTGGTGTATTACATTAACTGATTTTCTTATGTTGAATAACCCTTGTATACCTGAGATAAATTCTAAGTGACCATGGTGTATAATTCTTTTAATGTGCTGCTGGATTCAGATTATTAGTATTTTTGATGATTTTTATATCACATTAATAAGGCATACTGATCTGTAGGTTTCTTTTCTTGTGCTATCTCTATTGGGCTTCAGTATTAGAGTGATGTTGGCCTCATAGAATGAGTCAGGGTGTCTTCCCTTCTCTTTAATTTTTAGGAAGAATTTGAGCAGGACTGGTGCTAATTCTTTTTGCAATGTTTGGTAAAATTCACCAGGGAAGACATCTGATCCTGGGTTTTTCTCTTTTGGGAGGTATTTCATTATTGATTCAATCTCTTTAGTTGTTCTTGGTCTTTTGAACTCTTCTATTTCTTCTTGAGTCAGAATATGTAGACTGTGTGTTTCTAAGAATGTGCCCACTTCATCTAGATTATTTAACTTATTGGCATACATATGTTCATAATATCCTCTTATAGTCCTTTTTATTTCTGTGAGGTGTAATAATGGCTCTCTTTTCATAACTGATTTTAGTTATTTTCTTTTCTTTTCAATCTAGTTAAAGGTTTGCCAATGTCACTGATATTTTCAAAGAACCAACTTTTGGTTTCTTATCTATTTTTTTATCTGTTTTATTTATCTCTTCTCTAATCTCTTATTCTTTCCTTCTGCTCACTTTGGGTTTGGTTTACTCTTCTTTTCTAGATTGTCCTGTTGAAAGCTTAAATGTCTGATTTGAGATTTTTCTTCTTTTTTAATGTAAGCATTTAGACCTATAAATTTCCCTCTAGCACTGCCTTTGTTGCATCCCATAATTTTTGGTATGTTTAGTTTTTGTTTTCATTTGCCTCAAGATATTTCCAAATTACCCTTGTGATTTTTTTCTTTGGCCCACTGGACCTTTAAGTGTGGGTTGTTTAATTTCCACATATTTGGGAATTTTCCATTTCTCTCCCTGTTATTGATTTCTAGATTCATTCCACTGTGGTCAGAGAAAGTACATTGTATGATTTCAATATTTTTGTATTTATTCAGACTTGTTTTGTGCCCTAACATATAGTCGACCCTAGAAATGATCCATGTGCACTAAAGCAGAGTGTGTGTTCTGCTGCTGCTGGGTGAAAGGTTAGGTTTTGTTGGTGTTCCAATTTGTTAAAGTTGCCGAATGCAAAATAACAGAAATGGATTGGCTTTTTCACTGGGAGTTTATCAGTTCACAAATTCACAGTTCTAAGGCCTTGAAAATGTCCCAATTAAGGCATCAATAGGATGATACCTTCTCTGAAGAAAGGCCACTGGCATCTGGGGTTCCTCTGTCAGATAACAGTTAAATAATAGTTATACTTTCCTGTTGAATTCTCCCCTTCATTAGGATATAGTGTTCTTCATTGTCCCTTGTAACAGATTTTGATATAAATTCTATTTTATCTGATATTAGTAAAGCTACACCAGTTTTCTTTTGGCCACTATTTACATGGTATATTTTTTGCCAGTCTTTCACTTTCAATCTACTTGTGTCTTTGAATTTAAGGTGAGTTCTTACATACAGCATTAGTTTGGTCATGTTTCTTTTCAATCCATTCTACCAATCTCTGCCTTTTGACTGGAGAGTTTAATCCATTTACATTAAAAATAACTAGTGATAACGCAGGCCATGCTTCTGCCATTTTGATATTTGGACTTTGTAGGTCTGTTATGGTTAATTTCATGAGTCAACTTGCACAGGTTATGGTGTCCAGTTGTTTGGTCAAGGAAGCACTGCTCTGGTTGTTACTGTGAGGATATTTCATGGACTTAAGTCATCAGTTAAGTTGATTTCATCTATGGCTGATTATACTTACAATCACTTAAGGAGATTGTCTTCACAATGAGAGACGTTTCTTCCAATCAACTGAAGGCCTTAGAAGGAGAATTGACAATTCAGCAGTCAAAAGGAAGAATTTCCTTTTCTCCCCTACTTTCCTTTCAATCTCTACTTCAGCCAGCCAGCTTCTCTTGGGGAATTCATTGAAAACCTTAATCAGAATTCTCAGTTTGCAGCCTGCCCTACAGAATTTGTACTTGCTCACCCCCACAGTTGTGTGACCCAATTCCTATAATAAATCTTATAATATTTACATTATATAATTTATATTTACATATATATATATATATTTAAAATATGTATATTTATACATACATAAAAAATCTCCTGTCATTTCTGTTTCCTAGAGAAACTTGACTAATACATTATCCAAGAAGAACTGGGAAACCAACTAAGAGTATTGGCAAGGAAATAACAAAAACCAATTTGCAAAACCAATTAATATTTTTAAACATCAAATTGGCTATGGGGAATGTACTAGAGGGGAACAAGTATGACGGTATGGAGATCATTACAAGGTTAATGTAGTAGGTCAGGAGAGAAGTGATGGTGGTTTGACCTAAGATGGTAACAGAGAACTGGACATTGCCAGTATAGCCTTTGGAAGTGCTCAGCAGAGATAACTAAACATATCAGAAGCATATGTACCCAGTCTCTTCCAGACTATTTTTGGGGCTGGAACCATCAGAGAATACTGGAGTTGAAGGAGGTGGTGATAGTGTGCTTTAAAATAAATTAAATCATCCATTTATTCTTTCAACTCTTTCCTTCCTTCCTTCCTTCTTTCCTTTTTCCTTCCCTCCCTCTCTCCTTCCCTCCCTTCCTTTTCTTTATCAAACATTTATAATTATAGAGATCTTCAGTTAAATTTTAGAAAGAGAATCTCCAGACAATACATCAAACAAGATTTTGGGACTAGATTTGTCATCATCACTGAGCTCTACCCCATTACAACACTACAAATAAAATGGAAAACATTTTAAAACAAGACACCCTCAAATAACTTAGAGCTTATATGAAATAGTAAGAAAAAACATAGATACAGTAAGGGAAAGCAGACTCCAGACCACCTGCAGAGGGAAGTCACCATTTACTGAGCCTGGAGGGCATGGGAAAGCTGGTGTGACCCTGGATGACTGGGGAACAACTTCCCTGGGAGCATGTCCTATGTGCTCAATGGTACATGTTGAGCAAGTAGCTGACTTCTGGAGACATCAAATCAAGCATTCTCCCATTTCTCCTCTTTCAACCCAAAGGGCATGCTCAGAAAATACATGATGGAAGGGGCTCCCTTGCCACTCTGCCTGCTCTGATGGGTTGGGGACATCCAGGCTCCCACAGCCAAGAGCTGACTGTGGTTTATGCTCTCTTCTCTGGATAATCTAACTGCCCAGGGAATAGAAAACTGTATGCCAGTCAGATTTTTAAAAAATTTCTTCCTTTAGATTCTGCTGCCACCAGCTCCTTTAACTGATATTGAAATTGTGTTCCATCTCCTTTAGCCACACTGTTACAAATTTATTATCTAGGCTGAAGATGACATCATCTGCAGAGGCACCAGGGCTGTGGCCATGCAGCTCCACTTTCTGCATTACACAGGCAGCTTCTTCTATCCCCTTTCAGCTCATTAATTTTTTAAAAGAGGGCTTGCTTTAAATAAAATATCCATAGCGGTGCTTTCAGCTCTGACACAGAGAAGGTTTCTCCTTTCAGAACCCACAACATGTGCCTGCTTCTGACAGAAGGCTGCTTGCCCAAGTGGGCATTTGAGATACCTCAAAGTATTTCCTGAAAAGTCCTTGGTCAAAGTCATGCTCAAGGCACTAGTTAACTTTGTTCCCAAACTAGAAACACACTGGAGAAAGAGCAAGATACCTGGCCTGGGTTATAGATAATGGAGGCTAGAATGGCTCCATCATGGATTCATTGCATGCTGTTAATAATTCCTTTATGTCTCAGCCTTCTCTGTGAAATAGGAATTGCTGTCTCTCATGTCCAACTTTCAGGATTACAGGAAAGCTGAGAAAGGGTAGTAAATCTTGTGCAAGTACTTTGAAACTCATATATTCCACAAGTATATATTGAGCACTAACTATACTCTGCTAGGCACCACCGGTGAATAAAATAGGGCTACATTCTTTTATGGGGCTTATAATATAGTTGGGGAGACAGGTGACGTACAAGTAGGGTCAAGTATATAATTACAAACCAGAAAATGCACTGATTGAAAGGGAAGGGTATCATGGCATGGAATAGTGTATCAGGGAGTGGGGAGTCTACTCTTTATACATATAGAGAGAGAGAGTGAAGAGTGGTCTGAGCAGGCCTCTCTGAGCCTTAAATTAAAGCTTGAAGGCTGAGAAAGAGCAAGTATGCAGAAGGTGTGTGGGTGTGTATGTGAATGTGTATGCACATACGTGTGCATTTGTGTGTGCACCGGGGGAAGGGCTGGTGTTTCAGGCACAGGGACCAATTTGTGTATGTGAATGACATTAAGTGGAAGAGAGTGTGGTGTGCTGGAGGAATCAAATGGAAACTGATATGGTTAGAGGCCATTGAGGAAGGGGCTGGGAATTGTTGTAAACAAGTAAGAAATTATAATTATGTATTTTGCAAGCAACAGAATGAATTGAAGTGAAAATGCTTCCAAATAGATTAAATTTTCCAGTTGAATTACCAAACTCTAAGGAAATTTTGCCAGGTGCTGCCAAAGTGAATGAGTCCTAGCATCTTGTCCTCAGATAACTCACAGGTTGCTAAAGGATGTTAGGTCACAAGAAGGAACTATAAATCACAATGAATACAAAACAAAAATAAGGAAGTGATAAAAGATAGATGGATATGGAGTATTATGGAGGACAGAAAAGAGAAAGAGATCACATCCCTTTGGAAATGGTTTGCATATTGAAGGAAAGCTTTCTGGTGGGGATAGCAGCTAAGCATGTCCTTGAAGATGGGTCAGATTTCCACCAGTGATTCTGCCATTTGTGATCATGTCATATTTGCTTTTTTAATTTTATTTTCCACTGAGGTACCAGGTGCAATCAGAAGGAATGCAAGAATAATTAAATGGATTTGAGGTCAGAACTACTTTTTCACTCTTGTATTGTCCTTCTCTCCTGTGATCAACCAAACACAGGATGCCAAAGAGTAAGGGGAGAAGAACCTCTCTTGTGCCTCTCTTGGGGGAACTTGTGTCTCCTTTACTGTTTCCAACATTTTCTATACTGAGTATACCTGTGTGCTATTTGCTCATGCAATCCATTTTACTTGGAATATTTTCCTGCCTCCCCTCATTGTAGTTCCTGCCTATTCTTCAAATATATAAAGGCAGTTTCATTCATTCATATATTTATATGTTCATTAAAAACATACCAACTGTTCTGGTTTGCTAGTGCAACCAATATGCAAAATACCAGAAATGGATTGACTTTTATAAAAGGGGCTTATTTGGTTACAAATTTACAGTCTGAAGGCCATGAAAATGTCCAAATTAAGGCATCAACACAGTATACCTTCACTGAAGGAAGGCCAATGCTGTCCGGAAAACCTCTGTTGGCTGGGAAGGCATGTGGCTCCTCTCTCAGCTCCTGTGCATTCTTCAAAATGTTGTTCTTGGGACATCTGTCCTCTCTTAGCTTCTCCAGAGCAAACTCTGGGCTAGCATCTCCAAAGCGTCAGCAAAAGTCTGCCTTCAACAGGTGTCTCCAAAATCTCTCAGCTGCTCTTGAGCTCCCTCTGTCTGTAAACTCTTTTATAGAACTCCAGTGATTAAATCAAGACCCACCCTGAATGGGTAGGATCCATATTTCCATTGAAATAATCTAATTAACGGTATTACCCACAGTTGGGTGGGTCACATCTCCATGAAAACATCCAATCAAGAGGTCACACCCTAATCAAAAAGATCAATCAACCTGCCCCCACAAGACTGCATCGAAGAATATAGCTTTTTCTGGGGGACACAATTTATATACAAACTGGCACACCAACCCACTATACTTTGGCCTCTGTGCTACATACTGGGGATACAGAGGTGAATTAAAATGCCTAGCAGGGTAGGGTATATCATGGATACTCAATGAGTACTTGATAAATGAATAAAAGGTATGAGCTAAAGGTTGTTGTAGGCAGAGGAAACAGCATATGCAAAGTCACAGAGGCATGAAACATGTTTTGACCAGAAGAAAGGTCATAAAAGAGAGGTTTGAAGAAGAAAAGCCTAGAGCAGTAGAGGCAGCCCAAATCATGATGGGCCTTGAGTTCCAAGCTGAAGAATTTGAACGTTGACCTCAAGACTATGTGGCATCCACTGAAGAGTTTTAAACAACTTAGAACAACAAAAGCAAATGCCAGTAAAACAAGAAACAGACAAAAAAACTTCATAAGGAGCCCAATGATTTGCATCTCAGTCTGTGTCTGTCCTGCACTTGTATAATGTCAGGAAAGTCACTCTTCCCTTCTGAACTTATTTTTCACAAATGTAGAATGTGTATTAAAAAATGTTCTGATTTTGGTCTTGAATACAAATGGTTTGTAATTCTCAATATTAATACAAATTTCAAGACTCCCTCTTGCCAATTCAAGACCATTCATACAAGAATGTTATCAACCAGGATTTTAAGCCAAACACTATTTATTCTATTGCTACCAAAGGATTTACTGAAACATTAAAATCACATTTGTTCACAATTCTATGGGTCAGGAATTTGGCCTGGGTTTTTGTTGGGAGGTTCTTCTGCTGGTCTCACTGGGGTCACTTATACAGCTACAGTTAAGAGGAAATTTGATTAGAGCTGAAAGATCTCAGATGACCTGACTCACACATCTGGCAATTGGCAGGTTGTTGACTGGAATGCCTCTCCAGCATGGGAACTTGAGCTCATTCACATTGTGGTCTTAGGTTTCCAACCAAAAGCAAGAGTGTTTAAGTCTCGATGTGCAAGCACATTTTGATCCTCTGCTTTTGTCACATTTGTTAATGTTTCATTGACCAAAGTAATTTACATAGACAAGCCTAGATTCAAAGGGTGGGGAAATAAGCTCCACCTCCTAATGGGAGGCAAGACCAAGACACATTGCAAAAGGGTGGATATACAAGGATGGTGGAATTACTGTGACCCCTTTGCAAACAATTTATCACATTGTCTAAGTTCTGCTCCCATTGAAAACACCTGAAGAATCCAATAATGGCAAAGCACAAATAATGCAGCAATTCACACATATATGGGTGAATCCTTCCAAGTGTCAACTGCCCCCATTACAGTAGTGTAATAAATACAGGTATACCTTGGAGATATTATGGATTTGGTTCCAGACGTAAGTGAGTATCACAATAAAGCAAGTCACACAAATTTTTTGGTTTCCCAGTGTATGTAAAAGTTATGTTTACACTGTACTGTAGTCTATTAAGTGTGCAATAGCATTAAGTCTAAAAACAATGTACCTGCCTTAATTTAAAAACCCTTCATTGCTAAAAAATGCTATCATCTGAGCCTACAGTGAGTTGTAATCTTTTCGCTGTTGGAGGGTCTTACCTCAATGTTGATAGCTGATGACTAATCAGGTGTTGATTGCTAAAGGTTAGGGAGGTTGTGGCAATTTCTTAAAATAAGACAACTATGAAGTTTGCCACATTGATTGACTCTTCCTTTTACTAAAGATCTCTCTGTAGCCTGCAATGATGTTTGTAGTATTTTACCCACAGAACTTCTTCCAAAATTGGAGTCGATCCTCTCACACCCTGATGCTGCTTTATCAACTAAGTTAATGTAATATTCGAAATCATTGTTGCCATTTCAACAATGTTCAGAGCATCTTTACCAGATTCCTTCTCAAAAAACTACTTTCTTGCTCATCCATAAGAAGCAACTCCTCATCAGTTAAAGCTTTATCATCAGATTGCAGCAATTCAGGCACATCTTTAGATTCCACTTGTAATTGTAATTCTCTTGCTATTTCCACCACATCTGCAGTTACTTCCTCCAAAGAAGTCTTGAATCACTCAAAGTCATCCATGAGGGTTGGAATCAACTTCTTCCAAACTCCTCTTAATGCTGACATTTTGACCTCCTCTCATGAATCATGAATGTTCTTAATGGCATCTAGATTGGTGAATCCTTTCCAGAAGGTTTTTGATTGACTTTGCCCAGATCCATCAATCACTACCTGTAACAGCTACAGCTCTATGAAATGTATCTCTTAAATAGTAAGACTTGAAAGTGAAAATTACTCCTTGATTCATGAGTTGCTAAATGGATGTTATGTTACCAGGCATGAAAACAACATCAATCTCATTGTACATCTCCATCAGAATTCTTGGCTGACCAAGTGCATTTCAATAAGCAGTAATATTTTGAAAGAAATCTATTTTTTTTCTGAGCCATGGGTCTCAATAGTGGGCTTAAAATATTCAGTAACTCATGTTGTAAACAGATATGCAGTAATCTAGGCTTTGTTTTTCCATTTATAGAGCACAGGTAGAGTAGCTTTAGACTAATTCTTAAGGGGCCTAAGATTTTTGGAATGGTAAATGAGTATTGGTTTCAACTGAAAGTCACCAGCTGCATTAGCTCCTAACAAGAGAGTCAGCCTGTCCTTTGAAGTTTTGAAGCCAGGCATTGACTTCTTCCTCTCTAGCTATGTAAGACCTAGATGGCATCTTTTTCCAATAGAAGGCCGTTTCATCTACCTTGAAAATCTGTTTGTTGTTTAGTGTAGCCACCCTCATCCAATTATCTTAGCTAGATCTTCTGAATAACTTTTAGCTTCAACATCAGCCCTTGCTGACTCGCCATGTAATTTTATGTTACAGAGATGCCTTCTTTCCTTAAACCTCATGAACCAAACTCAACTAACATTAAACGTTTCTTCTGCAGCTTCTTCAGCTCTCTCAGCCTTCACAGAATTGAAGACAGTTATGACCTTGCTCTGGCTTAAAGGAATGCTGTGATTGCTTTGATATTCTACCAGACCATTAAAACTCTCTCCATATCAGCAATAAGGCTGTTCTGTTTTCTTATCATTCATGTGTTCAATAGGGTAGCACTTTTAATTTCCTTGAGGAACTTTTCCCTTGCACTCACAACTTGGCTAACTGGTGACAAAAGCCTAGCTCTTGGCCTATCTCAGCTTTTGACATGCCTTCCTCACTAAGCTTTATCATTTCTAGCTTTTGATTCAAAGTGAGAGACATGTGACTCTACCTTTCACTTGAACATTTAGAGGCCATTGTAGGGTTATTAACTGACTTAATTTCAATATTGTCTTGTCTCAGGGAATAGGGAGGCCCAGGCAGAGGGAGAGAGGACAGGGAACAGTCAGAACACACACACATTTATTAAGTTCGCTGTCTTGTATGGGCATGGTTTGTAGCACCCCAAAACAATTATAATAGGAACATCAAAGATCACTGATCACAGATCACCATAACAGATATAATAATAATACATATTATGAGAATTACCAAAATGTAACACAGAAACACAAAGTGAGCACATGCTGTTGGAAAAATGGCACCAACAGACTTGCTTGATGCATGGCTGCCACAAACCTTCAATTTGTAATAAAATGCAATATCTGCAAAGTACAAAAAAGTGAAGCACAATAAATCTAGTTATGCCTGTAACCTCTGCTAACCTCACAGTTTGTTCTGAGCTAGATTGATAGTGTAGATACCTACATGCCTTATTAATCACTGAACAGATGAGAAGGATTATCATTAATCAAAATCTAGCACAAACCCTACTCTTCTGAAGAAACCTCTTGTTATTCCATTCCTCATAATTCCTCACCACTGCATTTTATTGAAATTTGGCCCTTAATTATCTGTTTAGTAGTAATTCTTCAATTGCCTCACTCAACAATTCGGGATACCTGTGGTGTGCTCATTGCCATCTAAGTATCAAGCCTGACTAGTCATTGGAAAGACAGCTATGAATCAGGCACAATTCTTAACTTTGGGGAACTTGCACTCTAGTTACTGACCTCAACTAACCAAACAATGTCAAACACACTTTTGGGAAGTTTAAAATTAGATGTCCAGTCTGGGCATCTGAGGACCCAGCCATGTCTGCTGGGCTTTTCTCGTGTCCTGAATTACTGACTCCTCCCTCCTCACAACTCTCTAAGTCCTTCTAGATGCTATGAGTATATGAATCAAACTTCCTTATTTACTTTGGCTACTAGTAACCTCAGAACCACATTTCCAAACCACCTTGGCAGGCAGGGGCAGAGGCCATGTCTTATTCAACTCTGCATTCCCAGCATCAGAGAGAGGGCTCAGTTCATTGGTAGATATGTTATATATGTTTAATAGATGAAAGAACAAAATGATCAGTCCATATTACTTTCACTAAATCCTCTCTTAACCTGATTTTTCCAGACTTTTATGACTTTTATTATGGCCTCTTTTTTCTGCTGATTTTCTCTTGTTAAAAACCACTTTCAATCAAATATTAGGAAATCACTCTATTAGTCACAGTAGTATAAAAACTGGAAGCTTCAAGTGGGTATTAAGTTCTGTCATTGGAGGTATGCAAGCAATGATTGGGTGACAGTGTGGTTCCAATGGTGAGTTAGACTGAATAACCTTGTCCTTTGTCCTTTGTGAGGATGAGTGTGATTCTGAGCTACACTTGTAGTGGCCTAATTTCTGTCTGTGGTATAATTTAAGACAGCATTATTGGAGACTGTGTGTGTGTGTGTGTGTGTGTGTGTGTGTGTGTGTGTGTGAAGGGAGAGCACAATGGCCTTTCTGTTTTCTGCACTATGATAAGTACCTTCTTTATCTTTATGGGGAAATTTACTGCATTATTCAGAAACCATTTCTGAATAACCTATGTTTTATGCTAAATAAGAAATCCACATAAAATATTACCAAGTGTGCATCTTGAGTTTTCTTTGCTTTGGACATGAAACTATTCTGAACAGTTTGCAACTAGAGGCAGGCTGATAAAGACAATCCTGGACTGTGAAAATGCAGATGTGGGTCTTAGTCTAGGCTTTGCCTTGATGCAGCTGTGTGATTTTCGGAAAATCATTTCCCTTCTCTGACTCTCGGTTTTCTCATCTATTAGTCTGAATACAAGGAAGTCATCTTAGGGGATGGCTTTCCCTAAGAATCCAGCATCCCACATTGTCCCTTCCAGTGGATGAATGAGAGCAGCAAGATTTTCACATCTTAGATGATCTCATGCCTTCCAAATCACCATTGATGAAATTGACCAGAAGAAGGCTGTGTCAACTCTCCTCCTGATACTGCTTCCAGTAACAAATTTGGAGACATCTCCAGTAATGGGTGTGAGATCACCTTACTGGACCTGTTTTTCTCAGAATAGCTTTATGGAGAACTGCTCCTCACAGGCAGACGCCTGCTTTTATCACACCATATATCAGCCAGTGAATGACTATGAAATCCCTTTCTTACTGTGCCAGCCAAATGGATAATCCGGAAAATACAATCATCTCACAGCCAAATCACCACTGGCGTTTATATTACTTAAGGAGGAGAGAGACTACATGCTCCTGTATTGTTTCAGGACCTCTTCATTCATCCAAAAAGCATCTTCCAGCATGCTCCCCTCCCCCTGCCACTGTACCTGAGGGTGGGGAAAGGAAAGGTATGGGGATAGAATCATGAGTTAGCTGTGGATGAGTCCTCAAGGAGCTTATAGACAAATGGTAGAAATAAGATACGCACAAAAGGAGAGCTTATTCTGTCTTTTGGAAAGGTCATTTTCACATTATTTGCTCTTTATTGGTCCATTCATCTATTTGTTCCTCTAGAAAACTATGACATTTTCAGTGCAGGAATACTGATTTGTTCATTTTCCCTGACTGTTCTAGTTGAAATTGGCTGCCTCTACTTCCCTACCAGAATATCTGTGTTTGATATCCAGTTGGCCCAGACACTGAGTGTGATTGATCTATTTCCACATTGGTTGGGTGAGGGTGTACAGCTGATTCACAAGTAAGCCTTCCATTCTAAGAGACATAACAGAGAAACCAGCAGGGTAGACGGGGGTTCAGAGGGTGGAAAACTCAAGTGATTGAACCAGCACAAGGGGTCATCTAGAAGATCACACTGGACTTAGGATTTGGAGAAAAACTAGGAATTGGGAATGCAGTCATGAAAGAAGGACATCCCGGGGGAAAGGAATAGCACATGCAAAAGCACAAAGGAGAAATAACATGTTCAATAACATGAAACAGTCAAGTTTTGTTCAGAAAAGCATAGGTAAGGGAGAAAAATATGTACACTTGTTGGACAAGGTGGTTTGGGGCCACAGAGCAAAGACCATGAGTACCAAACTCAAGTCGCAGTAGGGAAAAAGAAACCATGGCTGATTCTGGAGCAAATAAGTGGCAAAACCAAGGAATCAATAGCAACCAACTCTGTTCTAGCAACAGAGGGAAAAACTGGTCAGGGGGCTGTATCCATGAGGGCTGATCTAAGTCTGTGGTTGAAACAGCCTGGAAACCAAAAGAAAGGGTACATATGAAGTGTGGAGGAAGGCAAGTCCCCATGACTTAGAAACACATTGTCTGGAGGCTTATATTGAATTCTCCCACCTCATATTCTCTATAGGTTTTCCTAATAATTGTTTATGTTCAAATATTAATCAGCATGACTTGCCCATTTCCTCTTTTTTCCTTAGACAAGTAATTTAGAATATTTTGAAAACTCCCACACTTTCAGAATGCATAACAAATAGGTGCTGTGGCTCAAGCAGATTCTTCTTAAATACAAACTCCAAGCTAATATTATTCAAAATTGGCTGGAGTGTGAATACTTCAGAAAGACCTAGAATAATGAAAATACCAAAGTAGCTGAAAAGTGTTCTCAGTGTTAAATTACCTTTGATTTGTGATACACAGGGGAAGAAAAGATGAGGCACTCCTAAGACATTTTACTAAAGATGAGCAAGGCTGCATCGTGATTAGGAGCAAGGGATCTGGAAATATACAACCTGAGGTTAAATCCCAACTCCTACACTCACTAGTTCTGTGAATTTAGGGAAGTTCATTAACCTCTCTTCCTCAGTTAGCTGATGAGTGAGAATGACCTTTAAAGGGGTGTGAACATTCAGGCAGAACCACAAACCATGTCCATGACTTTTCACAATTTAAGTGGTCCATAAACACAAAAACACATGTTTACTATTGACATTAAAAAGCAATGTGGTGGGTGGGACACAAAATTCATCCTGGCATCAAGGACACCTGTGGTGAGCACCTGTCCCTGCAGAGCCAGGCTCCATACTTGTAAAGAAGGACTAACTCTGGACATGCAGCTGTCAAGAGGCACAGTTGGGAGATGAAGTCAAGTCAAGCTGTTGCCTCTAAGCTATATCTTGGAATCACCTGGTTCATTCTTTTCACTTTGCAGAGGATACAGAAGATCGGGGATATTAAATTACTTGCCCAGAGTCCCAGAGCTAATTAATGGCAGGCCTGGAACTAGTACCCAGGTATGTCTGATTTACAGATGAGAACACTTTCCATCCAACCCTCTCCTGCCATGTTGGCTCCAAACTAACCCACACCTGAAACTACTCTCCCTAGTCCTCATCCCATTCACAATAATCCATGGTATAATTGAAGGGTTCTCTCCTTTCTCTGCCTCTGGACTCTTGTCCCTGACTTCAATGTGAACTTCATTTCCCACTGATGACAAAATCACACAAGGGAGGTGGCACAACTGTTCCTTAAGCTTCCATCGGATGTGATTCCAAAAATAACATCCTTCCTCCCATCCTGAAAGCCACCTCTCACTTTCCACTTGAGGCTTGATTTTCCCAGGTAGGGTTTCCTGATCAGACACACTTGTTTGCAATGAGTGGGATGGCTGGGGGTGGGGGGGAGGAGTGTGAAAATAGCCAAGCCACAAAAGGTGGCTTCTAAGCTTAGTCTCCTGAAGTTGCAACCTCCTCGTTCTTTCTTTTGTATTGAAAAACATGCTCTGCCCAGAAAAATCCCTGGAGAGTGGGTTGTCAAGTTGTGGGAGTAGTTACCTTTCCAGAATTAACCTAAGACTAGAAAAAATACCTTGTAGAGGGCCTAGCATATGCTATACCCATCTTAAATTAGAAGTCCAGTGCCCAAAATTTGTAAAGCAATAGTCATCTTCAACCTGCTCTGCTCAGACCATATCTAGAGTTTTGCGTTTCATTTCAAACTCTGTACTTTTCAAAATGAAAATAATTTTATTTATTGCTTCTTAATATAAGAAGTTATTTATGTTTATTTCAAGCCATTCAATGAGTACTGGCACATATAAAGTAGAAATGAAAAGTTCATCACCCATAATTCCACACCCAGAAACAACAGCCACTAATAGATTGAACTTTGAGAATTTTTTTCTGGGTGTATGTTTGTTTTTTTATTTCCTTAGGAAAAAAGGATTATTCTAGTATATACTAGTTATAAATGATGTTCTTCAATCTATTTTTTGGCTCTAAAATAGGTTGTGCTTATCTTTCTATGCCAATACTTATAAATTTACTTTTTAAAAACTGATTTATTGATTTACCACTTTTTCATCCAGTCACTATTTTATTTATTTGTTCAACACTATTTATTAAGCATCTATGTGACAAGCACTAGAGTTGTTGATTGAGTTTTAAATAAGACCTTAGGCCTTTATGGAACTTACATTCTAATGGAGGAGATATAAATTAAGCAATTAATTACAAAATACTTATATACTTCTGTGGTAACAAAAGCTAGAGGTATGAGTGCATAGACCAAGCTTATCTAGCCTATTTGGTGAGAGAAAGATACATTGAAAACCTGAAGAGGTTAGACAGGAGTTACGTAGAGATGTGAGGGTTTTAGGGGAGAGCCCTGAGGGAGAAGCAGGAAATCGGACAAGGCTGCCAAATGTGGATGGAAGAGAGTAAAATAAAATAGGCCAGGTCCAGATCAGACAGTGTGTTGAAGGCGATGCATTCATAATCAGGCCAATACATTGCAAGTGATGGAAAAATACCCTAACTCGCATTTGAATAAGAAAGCATGCATGAGTGGCCCCCTGAGGAGCTGGCAGAAGATGCAGAGGTGTTGGGCTTCCTTACCCAGATTGTTGCTGATGGTCTCACAAATATTGAGGACTGAAGGCTTGGTATGTTGAGCCCTCTATCTTGGGGCTGGCCCTCATGAAGCTTGTTACTGCAAAGGAGAGGCTAAACCTGCTTATAATTGTGCCTAAGGGTCTCCCCGAGCGCCTCTTTGTTGCTCAGATGCGGCTGCTCTCTCTAGCTAAGCCACCTTGGCGGGTGATCTCATTGCCCTCCCCTCTACGTGGGACCTGACTCCCAGGGGTGTAAATCTCCCTGGCAATGCAGCATATGACTCTCGGGGATGAATCTGGACCCAGCAGCATGGATTGAGAACATCTTCTTGACCAAAAGGGGGATGCGAAATGAAATGAAATAAAGCTTCAATGGCTGAGAGATTTCAAATGGAGTCAAGAGGTCACTCTGGTGGACATTCTTATGCACTATATAGATAACCCTTTTTAGGTTTTAATGTATTGAAATAGCTAGAAATAAATACCTGAAACTATCAAACTCCAACCCAGTAGCCTTGACTCTTGAAGATGACCGTAAAACAATGTAGCTTACAAGGGACGACAGTGTGATTGTGAGAACCTTGTGGATCGTACTCCCTTTATCCAGTGTATGTATGGGTGAGTAGAAAAATGGGGACAAAAACTAAATGTAAAATAGGCTGGGATGGTGGAGTTCTTTTTTACTTTTATTTTTTATTCTTATTCTTATTCTTTCTGGTGTAAGGCAAATGTTCAGAAATAGATTGGGGTGATGAATCATGACTATATGATGGTACTGTGAACAGTTGATTGTACACCACAGATGACTGTATGGTATGTGAATATATCTCAATAAAACTGAACTTAATTTAAAAAAAGAAAAGAAAGCACGCATGGGTCAGAGGTGTGGGGTGGGTAACAAGAGATGTATTTGCTCACATAAAAAAATGAAAAATGGAAATGAAACTGGCCTTGGTGATAACTAGATCTGGGGACTCAAATCATGCTGCTTAGACTCTCAATTCCGTTTTTCTCTTTATTTTGGCCACATCATCTCATTCTGCAGATGGATTCTTTGCAGGTATTAGGGACACATAACAAAGGTTATGGCCATAGATTGCTCCATACATCTTCCTAGCTATGGAAGCCATTGAAGGTCAGACCTTCTCTTTCCTCTTTTCAGTACACCTAAACTTCTGTGGCTTGGCATTGGCCTACACTTGACCAACCTCAACAGCAGCAGCCTCACCTTGGAACCTATTATAATTGCAAACACATGGACCCCACTCCAGCCCTACTGAAACAGAATCCCTGAGGAAAGGTCCAGCCATCTGTGTTTTAACAAGTTCTCCAAGTGATTCTGATGCACACTCAAGTTTTAAAATAACTGTTTTAGACCAATCTTTGTGTGTAAGGATATGGGGTACATGATTGAACAGTTCTTGGTCATAAACTACCCTTGTGGCCTGGATGACAGAGTTCTGAAATTGATAGAACGACTGTAATCCTCTGAAGTAAATATTTGATAAGGTGCTGCTTTCCAAAAGAAAAGGTGGGGAATGTGGATTGCTATCACCAAAGCTAAGGAAACAGCAGTAGATAGAGTAAAATCTCAGATGTCCACAGTACCATGGCAAGTATGTGGGACCCTATTCTGAAAACAAAGGGAATCGATTGAAGGGTTTGCAGCAGTAGAGAGCTCTAATCAAATTTGCATTTAAATTATTAACATTGGCTGCTATGTGGGGTTCTGCTGGGGGAGTCAGGAGTGAATGCAGAGAGAGCAGTTAGGGGACCATTACAGTTTTCTTGACGTGAAGAGATAGTGAATTCCACCAAGACTGGTGAAGACAGAAAAGTAGGTAGATGTGAGAAATAGTTAGGAAATGATGCAATAGCAATCAGTGATTGGGCTTGGGGCATGAGGGAGGGGAAATGTCTAATGAGTCCATCTTGAGACCTTTTGTATGCTGTTCCCTCCCCTTGAAGTCCCATTCCCTGCTCTCTTTACCTGGTGTTCTGGTTTGCTAATGCTGCCATTATGCAAAATACCAGAAATGGATTGGCTTTTATCAAGGGGGTTTATTTGGTTACAAGGTTACAGTCCTCAGGCCATAAAAGTGTCCAAACTAAGGCATCAACTAGAGGATAGCTTCACTGAAGAATGAACAATGGTGTCTGGAAAACTTTTGTCAGGTGGGAAGGCACATGGCTGGTGACTGCTGGTCCTCTGCTCCTGGGTTGTGTTTCAAAATGACTTTCTCCAAAATGTCTCTGGGCCTCAGTTTTCACTCCCCTCTCTCAGCTCCTGTGCATCCTTGCTTCTTTCTCCAAGGGTGTTTCTAAGCATCTGGGGGTCCTCAGCTTCTCTGGGGCAAACTCTGGGCTTCATCTCTTAGCTTAGCATCTCCAAACATCCTTCTGTCCGCATCTCCAAGCATCTCCAAGCGTCAGCATCTGTTGGCTCTTGAGCACTCTTAAGCACTACCGTGAACTAATCAAGACCCACACGGAATGGGCGGGGTCCACACCTCCATGGAAATAAGTTAATCAAAGGTATTGCCCACAGTTGGGTAAGTCACATCTCCATGGAAACACTCAATCAAAAGGTTCCACCCAAAAAGATTGGGTTAAAAAATCATAGCTTTTCCGGGGTCCATAATAGTTTCAAACCGGCACACCTGGGTATGTGTTATTTCCTTGTCAGGTTCAACTTAACTGTCTCTTCTCCAGGGAAATTGGATCCTCCAGTCTCTCTAATAATGTTGTTTAATTTTCCTTCATACCACTTATCATAGTGTATAACATTATATTTATTTGTGTGATTTGTTTCATATTTTAGCTCCTCTAATATTTTGTGTTCTCCCTGACAGCAGAAACTCTTTACTCTTGAGAGGCAGGAGAGATCAGTATTTAAGTATAGATTGCTTAGGATAAATTTTTAGTTCTGCTACTGGCCAGTTGTGTGATTCCATACAAGTTACTCAGCTTCTTTATGCCTCAGTATCCTTGCCTGTCAAATAGGGATATAACTAGTCCTACCACAAAGGGTTATTGTGGGGGATTAAATCAGGTAATATGTGTAAAGTCCTTAGAAGAACTTTCCATGCTGATAGTAAGTCCTAGCTTAGTGAGAGCTATTTTCATTGCTCTCTTCTTTGACTCCAGCTCCTCTCCCAGTGTCTGGCATCTACTGGGCACCTGGTAAATGCGAATGAATGAAAACAAATGGCAATTTTCAGGTGTGAGCAATTGTGTGGATGTGGGCCCAATGTACTGAGCAGAAGGAGGGCTGAAAAATGAGCTTGGTGGGGAGGGCAGCCAAGTGCTGTTCAATATTTTAAAATGTGGTTGCTTAGGAGACCTTCAAGAAGAGATGTAGAGAAGCAGTTGGATATGTGAGTCTGAAGCTCAGAACAGAAACCTGAGGGGTGATGTCCATTTGGGTTAGCTAGTATTGGGGGTGCTATTTAGAGCCATGGGAATAGAAGAGAAATAGTATAGTCCAGTTAAGAGCATAAGCCCTGGAATCAGGCAGATATGTGATTGAATTCTGGCTCCAACACTTACCAGCTACAACCTTGGACAAATTGCCTAACGTCTCCAAGACCTAGTTTCCTCATCTATAAGACAAGGTTCATAAAGTATTTATCTGTAGGTTTCTTGCAAATATGAAATAAGGGAATGATTTTAAAGTGCTTAGTGTAGTGTGTGTCACAGGGTAACTATTCAGTATGGTATCTGTTAGCTAAGATTTTCTATGGAGAAAATCTAGCATGAGAAAGAAAGAAGAGCAAGGACTAAATTCTTAACCACAATGAAGCACCCGTTTTAGATTAGAAATGACACAGGAAGGCAACTGGGATGATGAAAATACTGGAAGCTATCTCCTGGTGTTTTGAGTGTGCATATGTCCCAAGAATTTTGACCCATGCCTGGCCTAGGGTGGATGACTCAGTATGGTGGGCTGATTAAATTGAATGACTATGCAAGACACATTTAACTAACTGAAGAGAAGTATAAAGGGTGGACAAATCGGGCAAGATGATTGAAAGTTGCCTATACACCTCTGAAAGCCTCCCCTGCAGAAGAGAAATTCACCTACCCTGTGAGTACAGAACTAGAACTGGAGGATGAAAATTATAGGGAGAACTATTTGTTCTACCATACTGGAGAACATCTGCTGTGCTCCTTACTCCTTGCAAGAAGAGATGGATAACATAAGCCAACTCATTTACAGAAAGTGTTGTACTAGAGAGACGGTTGGATTAGAGGTCTGATGAGTTTCTTTCCACCTATGATTCCAAATCGATGTTAAAGAGGTCATAAATAAGGGACAATTATTAGACGAGAGGAACATGATAGAAACTATCCTAGAGGAGATATTAAGCAATATGAAAATTCCTTCCTCTCTAATTTAGTTTTTCCAGGAAATTGTCCATTTCTTCTACATTATCCAGTTTGTTGCCATACAGTTGTTCATAATATCCTCTTATAATTTTTTTTAATTCCTTCAGGATCTGCAGTTATGTCACCTTTTTCATTCATTATTTTGTTTATATGGGTCTTCTCTCTTTTTGATTTTGTCAGTCTAGCTAGGGGCTTGTCAATCTTGTTGATCTTCTCAAAGAACAACTTTTGGTGATATTTATCCTCTCTATTGTTTTTTTGTTCTCTATGTCATTTATTTCTGCTTTAATCCTTGTTATTTCTTTTCTTCTACTTGGTTTAGGATTGGTTTGCTGTTCATTTTCTAGCTTCTTCAGTTGATCCATTAGTTCTTTGATTTTGGCTCTTTCTTCCTTTTTAATATATGCGTTTAGTGCTATAAATTTCCCCCTTAGCACTGCTTTTGCTGCATCCCATAGGTTTTAGTATGTTGTGTTCTCATTTTCATTCGTCTCTATATATTTAGCAATTTCTCTTGCTATTTCTTCTTTAACCCACTGATTGTTTAGGAGTGTGTTGTTTAACCTCCAGGTATTTGTGAATTTTCTAAGTCTCTGATGGTTATTGACTTCTAATTGTATTCCATTGTGGTCAGAGAATGTGCTTTGAATAATTTCAATCTTTTTAAATTTATTGAGGCTTGTTTTATGTCCCAGCATATGATCTATTCTGGAGAAAGTTCCATGAGCACTAGAAAAGTATGTGTATCCTGGTGATTTGGGATGTAATGTCCTGTATATGTCTGTTAAATCTAATTCATTTATCAGATTGTTTAGGTTTTCAATTTCCTTATTGGTCTTCTGTCTGGTTGATCTATCTATAGGCGAGAGTGATGTGTTGAAGTCTCCCACAATTATTGTGGAAACATCAATTGCTTCCTTTAGTTTTGCCAGTGTTTCTCTCATGTATTTTGTGGCACCTTGATTGGGTGCATAGACATTTATGATTGTTATTTCTTCTTGCTGAATTGCCCCTTTAATTAGTATGTAGTGGCCTTCTTTGTCTCTCAAAACATCCCTGCATTTGAAGTCTATTTTATCTGAGATTAATATTGCTACACCTGCTTTCTTTTGGCTGTAGCTTGCATGAAATATTTTTTTCCATCCTTTCACTTTCAGTTTCTTTGTGTCCCTGTGTCTAAGATGAGTCTCTTGTATGCAACATATTGATGGTTCATTTTTTTTGATCCATTCTGCGAATCTATATCTTTTAATTGGGGAGTTTAATCCATTTACATTCAACATTATAACCATGAAGGAATTTCTTGAATCAGCCATCTTATCCTTTGGTTTATGTTTGTCATATTTTTCCCCTCTCTCTATTAATATCCTTTATTGTACCCATACCGAATCTCTTTAGTACTGAACCTTTCTCCAAGTCTCTCTGTCCTTTCTTTGTTTCTCTGTCTGTAGGGCTCCCTTTAGTATCTCCAGTAGGCCAGGTCTCTTGTTAGCAAATTCTCTCAGCATTTGTTTGTCTGTGAAAAATTTAAGCTCTCCCTCAAATTTGAAGGAGAGCTTTGCTGGATAAAGTATTCTTGGCTGGAAATTTTTCTCACTCAGAATTTTAAATACATCGTGCCACTGCCTTCTCGCCTCCATGGTGGCTGCTGAGTAGTCACTACTTCGTCTTATGCTGTTTCCTTTGCATGTGGTGAATTGCTTTTCTCTTGCTGCTTTCAGAACTTGCTCCTTCTCTTCTATGTTTGACAGTGTGATCAGTATATGTCTCGGAGTGGGTTTTTTTGGATTTATTCTATTTGGAGTTCGCTGAGCATTTATGATTTGTGTATTTATGTTGTTTAGAAGATTTGGGAAGTTTTCCCCAACAATTTCTTTGAATACTCTTCCTAGACCTTTACCCTTTTCTTCCCCTTCTGGGACACCCATGAGTCTTATATTTGGACGTTTCATATTATCTATCATATCCCTGAGGTCCATTTCGAGTTTTTCAATTTTTTTCCCCATTCTTTCTTTTATGCTTTCATTTTCCATTCTGTCATCTTCCAGGTCACTGATTCGTTGTTCAACTTCCTCTAGTCTTGTACTATGAGTGTCCAGAATCTTTTTAATTTGGTCAACAGTTTCTTTAATTTCCATAAGATCATCCATTTTTTTATTTAGTCTTGCAATGTCTTCTTTATGCTCTTCTAGGGTCTTCTTGATTTCCTTTGTATCCCGTACTATGGTCTCATTGTTCATCTTTAGCTCTTTGAGTAGCTGCTCTAGGTGCTGTGTCTCTTCTGATCTTTTGATTTGGGTGCTTGGGCTTGGGTTATCCATATCGTCTGGTTTTTTCATATGCTTTATAATTTTCTGTTGTTTTTGGCCTCGTGGCATTTGCTGAACTTGATAGGGTTCTTTTAGGATTTGTAGACCAATTGAAGTCCTTATCTCTAATTTATCAGATCTACAGCTTTGTGGAGTACACTTTCTCTAACTAACCAGCAGGTGGTGTCCACGAGCCACCTATTCTCCACAAGCCAGCTCTCCCCTGCTTAGCCTTTTTGGTGAGTGGGGGAGTGAGTCTTGTGGGGTCCAATTGGTGTACCAAGCTTGCGTGTGTAGTTGGTGTTGCCTGCCCTGTATATGGGGCATGTTTCTGGGCAGTCAGGGGGGGGGGGGGGGTGGCCCTAACAATCAAATCTCCCTGGTGATCCTAGAGTTTTAAAGCTGCTGCAATAGTCTAATCCTTCAGTTCAATCCTGCCACAGTTTGTCTCTGCCACTGACCCACAAGTCCTTGGTATTGGTGTATGGCTCCTGAGACTTGCAAGTGGGCCCCTCTTCCAGGCTGTGCACCCCGGGTCCTCTGTTGAGGGATGACTGTGCTATGTCACAGGTGAGTGCCATTCCCCCAGGGCAGTTCTGGGCTGCTGGGCTGTGTAGGGAGGCTCCCAGTCTGCTGAAATGATGGCTGAATGGGGCTTTGTTAATTCACACTGCTCCACCTTCCCAACTCTGGGACAATCAGCTGAGGTTGCAGGGAAGGCTAATGTCCATGCCCAGTTTTGTGGTGTGTGCCTGTTATTTGAAGCACTTCCGTCACACTGGGTTGTCTGGGGCAGCTCTGGGCTATGGGGCTGGCGATGGGCAGGAGTGTTTCCTGTCCACCAGGATGATGGCTGTGAGCGGACACCCCCCTTTTCTTGGGAAGTTGTGGTGTTTAGTGAATTTTCTCAGCCACTGGATTATTGCCTTTTGTCTCAGAGCTCTCTTAGTTCTGCTCTTGACTTGACCTGTCCAAATTGCAAGTCTTTGAAGCTTTCTGTATTGGGCTTCTTAGAGTAATTGTTTTAGAAAAAGAAAAAAGGATTTAAAAAAAAGGGCCCTCCTCAGAGATCTAATGGGTTATTGAAATGCTAAGAGACAAAGCAACCAGGGCCATTAAGGAAAGGTCCACAGGGCCGAGAGATCAGCTTTTCTTCGGGATTTGCATATGCATCTCAGGGCCTGAGCTCTGCCCTTCCCCTTTCTATGTTCACCAGAACTCCAAAAATCCTCTGCTTTTATGTTGGAGTTTTTCATGTTGTTTTTTTTTCTATGCCTGTCTCCTCTCTGCTGGGCTGGCTGCTCTCAGATTCTCTGGTGTCTGGTCTCAGTCTAACTATGGTTGGAGTTTGGATCAGTAGAATGAGATTCCGATAAGGGCTGCCACTGCAGTTCTCCCTTCTCCTTCCCGGAGCTGACAGCCCGTCCTCCCCCGGGACTGAGCCTGGCAGGGAGGGGCGCGGGTCCCCTGGCCGCAAAAACTTACAGATTTTGCTGATCTCAGCAGTTCCACGTTTTCATGAGTGTTGTATGAAGTATGCCCAAAGTCAGATTGCTCTGTGGTGTCCAGTCCACGCAGTTCCTGGCTTTCTACCTACTTTCCTGGAGGAGTAACTAAAACATACAGCTCACCAGTCCACCATCCTGCCCTGCCTAGGCCCAAAGATTATTTATATTCACAGTTTCACATCCTCACTTTCCTTTTGCTTCTGAACCCATACAAATTGTACTTTGTCTCTACCACTCCACAAAAACTATGCTTGTCAAAGTCTCTACAGATCTATCTTTCCCAATTCAGTGATTAATCCTGATCTTAGTTCATCTCTCAGCAGCATGTGTCATAATTGAACACTCCTATTTTTTCTTAAAACACTCTCTTTGCTTGATTTGTAGGACACCACACGTACCTTGTTCTCCTCTCCTCACTGGCTGCTGCTCCTCATCCACATATTCCCAATCTTTAAATGTTGGAGAACTCCAGATCTCAATCCCTGACCTTCTTTATCTATTCTTACTCTCCAAGCCAGAGGTCAGCAAACTTTCTTTAAAGAACTGAAGGTAAATATTTTAGGCTTTGTGGGCCATATCATCTCTGTCCTTGTAGTGTGAAAGTGACCACAGACAATGTGTAAGCAATTGAGGATGGCTGTGCACCAATAAAACTTCATTTACAAAACAGGCAGCAGCTGGATTGACCCACAGATCACAGTTTGTTAACCCCTGCCCTAGGTAATCTCATAAGGTCCCACAGCTTTAAATGTTATGATAACTCCTTGAATTCCAGATTCAGATGTTTAAGATCCCACTTGACATCTCCTCTCAAAAGTAACATATATAAAGGAAACCTCTTGACTTTTATTCAGATTTCCCCTTCTCAACATGTTTCTCTTCCAGTCTTCATATCAGCAAATGACACCATGATTTACCCCATACTTATCCCATCTCATTACATCCTCCATTACTGACCGAGTTCAAGACACATACTTCTCTCATCTGGATTCTTTGGATAGTATTCGATGGGCTTTTCTGTTTTCTTTTTAATACGCTGAGGGTCTATACTTCATCTGATCACAAAAGAAAACTTTAACAAATGAGTATTAGATCTTGACATTTCCCTATTCAATACTATCCAATGACTTTCCATCTCATTACTAATTCCAAACTTATTACCAAGGCCTATAAAGTTCTAAATGACCTGGATTCTCCACCCCTTTCTGACCTGTGGTGTATCATGTTTCCTCTTGCTAACTCCATCCCAGCCATGCAGGTTTTGCTGTTTTTGAGTATAGTGATCATTCCTGCCACAGGAACTTGGCATCTCTACTTGGGTCTCTGTTTCCCCAATTTCCAACATGCCTCATTTTCTCACACTACTTGGGTCTTTGTTTAAATACCACTTCCTTAGAGAACACCCTCTTGAATCACTGCTTCTAAATATATATCACCCATCAGTTACCCTTTAACCTCTTGCCTTGCTTTATTTTTCTTGATAATACTTATTATTATCTGTACCAGTTTGTATATATTATGTCCCCCAGAAAAAGCCATGTTCTTTGATGCAATCTTGTGGGGACAGACATATTAGTGGGGATTAAGTTGGCACATTTGGATTAGGTTGTTTCCATGGAAATGCACCCAACCAAACTGTAGGTGGTAACTCTGACTGGATAGTTCCTGTGGAGGCGTGGCCCTGCCCATTCATCATGGGCCTTGATTAGTTTACTGGAGCACTGTATAAGTTCAGACAGAAGGAGCGAGCTTGCTACAGCCAAGAGGGACACTTTGAAGAATGCATAAGAGCTGAGAGAGGAACTGCAGTTTACAGAGACATTTTGGAGAAGGCCTTCGAAAGCAGATTTTTGCTCTGGAGAAGCTAAGAGAGGACAAATGCCCCAAGAGCAACCAAGAGTGACATTTTGGAAAGAAGCTGAAGCCTAGAGAGGAACATCCTGGGAGGAAGCCATTTTGAAAGCAGAACTCTGGAGCAGACATTAGCCACGTGCCTTCCCAGCTAACAGAGGTTTTCCGGATACCATTGGCCACCCTCCAGTGAAGGTACCCGATTGCTGATGTGTTACCTCGGATAGTTTATGGCCTTAAGACTGCAACTGTGTAACCAAATACACCCCCTTTTATAAAAGCTAATCCATCTCTGGTATTTTGCATTCTAGCAGCATTAGCAAACTAGAACATTACCTAAAACAACTTTACCCTTTTGCTTTTTTATTCATTGATTATCTTACTCTACTATAGTAAAGGATTCCTTGCTCTATTTCTGATGCATAAAATGTATGTGGCATGTAGGAGGAAATCAATAAATGTTTATTATTATTTTCCATTTAAATATGGCAAGTTAAAAGCATACGTTTTTCCTGGACCATCTGAAATGCCATTATCATGACTCTAACGATTAAACATGTTATAAACCTACAAAAATCCAAAGAAAAGGAAAGAAGGTGTAAGCAGATGAGACATATCAACAAAATTTTGGAAGGTGGTAAACACACAGACAAATGGAAAGTGCCTTATCAGAGGGAGGATGCTGAAATCTAGCTGCCTACAGGACTACAAAGAAGCCAAGAAGAAGCAGGCCAGCCTATTCTCTGGAAAGGGTGAAAAGGCTCTGAAATTGGAGACACATGGTATCTTAGAAGACGGGAATGAGGGGAGGGTTGAAGAGATGGGGATTTGTTGAAAGTCTGTATAAAGGACTTTTATAATTCCAGATATCTTCTGCTAGATAGAAAGCAGGTATTGCCTCTGCCTAAACCAGGCAGATGGTGGGAAGTTTAATGTCTGGAGAAGTGCTCTGAACATGGGTACCAAGGACAAATATGAGGGTGGGATGACACATGTAATGAAAATAGGAAAATTAAGTAAAAATCTGCACACTAAGTAGTGAGATATCCATCTCCCTTGTCTACTACTTGGCTTCCGTTAAGATGGAAGGTGGGCTTATATGCCCACAGAAAGAAGACTGAAGAATCCTCTCTAAGAATATTGGTCAGACTAAAAGAAATGTATAGATATAGACACTTGGGGGAACCCCCCATAATGTGGTCAAATCTTCACATTATCTCTTTTCATTGAAGTCAGCCAGTCAGTGTGTGCCCCCTCACAACCAAGGATTCTAGTTAACTTTTCATTGTCTTAAATCCTACATATGGATGTATAGTCAAGGATTACCAGACATTTGAGCAAATCCTCTAACATGAAAGACTGAATCCAAATCAAACTAAAAACGGGAACTCAAGGAAAATAGAAATTAAACAGGGACAGAAGAAAACTTAGAAAAGAAAAGCGATTATAATCTCCTCACAGAAATGAGAGTAGATATTGCAACAGTGAAACTGCAATAAAAACAAACAAAAAAAGGCAGGATATTATAAGAAGACACGTTTAGAGTATGAGAGTGTACTACTAAAAATTAAATATATGATAGTGGAAAAGAAATAGATGAGTAAGAGTAATTTGGGCAGGGAACAAAAAAAGTATTTGCAAAGTCCCCTTGAGAGACTGGGGAAAAATGTGTAAATATTAAACTTCCCCTCCTGGGGAATTCCTGATACTTCTCACAAGCATTGGCCAATTTAATAGGCCAAGCCTTTGATCTTGGGGCTTGCCCTTATGAAAAGTATTCTTGCAAAGGAGAAGCTGAGCCTACTTATAATTATGCCTAAGACTCACCCCCAGAGAACTTCTTTTGTTGCTCGGATGTGGCCTCTCTCTCTAAGCCAGCTCGGCAGGTAAACTCACCACCCTCCCCACTATGTGGGACATGACCCCCAGGGTCTCCCTGGCAATGTGGGACATGGCTCCTTGGGATGAGCCCGGCCCTGGCATTGTGGGATTGAGAAAGTCTTCTTGTACCAATAGGGGGAAGAGAAATGAAACTAAAGAGTTTCAGTGGCTGAGAGATTTCAAATAGAGTCAAGAGGTCATTCTGGAGGTTATTTTTATGCATTATATAGCTATCCCTTTGTAGTTTCTAGTGTATTGGAGTATCTAGAAGGAAATTCCTGAAACTGTTGAACTGTAATACAGTAGCCTTGATTCTTGAAGATGACTGTATAATTATATAGCTCTTAAGGTGTGACTGTGTAATTGCAAAAACCTTTCAACTGACACTCCCTTTATCTAGTGTATGAACAGATGAGTAAGAAAACAAAGACAATAAATAATAGGGAGGGGGTCAGTGGTATGGGAGGTCTTGGGTGTTCTCTTTTTATTTCTATTTTTATTCTTTTTTTTTGAGTAATGAAAATGTTAAAAAATTGATTGTGGTGATGAATGCACACCACATATATATAATGTGGTGTGAACCACGGATTGTACACTTAGGATGAGTATCTGGTATATGAATATATTGCAATAAAATTGCATTAACAAAATATATGGGTAAAAAACACATTTGAAGAAACAAGAGAACAAAAAGATAAAATTGTGGAAAATAAATGAAATTTGCATACTAAGTAGGGAATGGAGGGAAAGCAAATAATCAGAGAAAAATTATAAAAAAAATCATTAATCTGAATTAATTTTCAGATTGGAAGAATTCACTAGGTCTACAACACAGTAGATCAGGTGTGGCAAATTCTGGTACCTGAGTCAAATATGACCCTTTTACTGATTTTGCAGATAAAGTTTTATTGGAGCACAGCCACACCCATTTGTTTATATATTGTTGAATACATTCATGCTGCAATGGCACAGTTGAGCTTTATACAAGGCATACGGAAACTGAAATGTTATGGAATTTTTTTTTTATGTAAATGATAATGGAATTTAGAAAACAGTTGTATAATTCTTTCAAACTTCTGATGGAAAATGATTTTCAACCTGAATTTCTATATCCAAATTATCCATAAAATGTGATTTATCACGAATGTATTTAGACATATGCATGGTCCTCAAGAATTTACCTCCCATCCATGTTTTTTAAATAATCGATTGGAGATATCCTCCACATAAACAAGGAGTACACCAAGAAAGAGGAAAACAAAAAATCAGGAAAAATGAGCTCCCAATGACGGAGAAGGAGGATGTGGGAATCACTAGGATGATGAAGATGACATATTCCAGAATAACAAGCAATTAAAAGGTCTAGGAAGCGAGAAATGCAGAGAAGAGCCAGAAGACAGAGGACTTTACAAGGAAAGGGTTATATCCAAGTTGGAAAGTACAGAAATGATATTTTTGAAGACACTGGAAAGAGCCTTACAATTTTAATGAAAATGCAGACTAATTTAATCTTAGGCACTTAAAAAAAACTAAGCAAATTTTTAAAGGGGGTACTCATTAGCTCCAATTTTTAAAAAAAGCAAAACAAAGAAAACTAAAACAGAGCACTAATCACAGTGTAAAAGCTAGTGGCTCATCTGGGTACCATATTTACACATTAATTTTTGCTAAAAGAACAGAGAAAATTTGGTGCAACTGCAAGATCTTTAATCTGGCTATGCCACAGACACATGTAATTGTTTTAAGTGTTTAAGTCAGAAATTGTGAAACAATGATACTTTGAAGAACCTGATTAGAGTATGTGGGTGAATGGGCATGTACAAAAAATATAAATCCTCATCTTCTCTAAGTGAGAAGTCAAAAAAGAGCCCCAAACTATATACTAATCCATATATTTCTTAAAAAGCCAGGAGGCTTTAGGTTGACCCAGATGGTGGTGCAAGATACTCCAGGGTGTGTTCCCCCTCAGAATTTTTTAACAACTAGGAAAATCTGGCAGATTCATCTACAGAACTCCAGAAAAGAGTTAAAGGATTGCAGTAACTGAGCAAATGCTGAGTCAAGAAAATTATACTTTAAAAAATGATGGGAGAAGCTCATAATGCCCTTGCTACCCATCCTCCAAACCTTCCCAGTGCAGTGTGGAACCAGCCTGTGTTCCCATTGTGGGTCCATGCCCCAGCTCCAGAGGGAACAGAGTAACCCTATGCACATATCAAGCTGCCTGTATATCAGTACCGACCTATTGGGTGGCAGCCTGAAAGACTGAACCAGGACATTTATTTCTGGCTCACCCTTCCAGAACCTGCTCTGCAGTCAGAAGTGGCTTTCAGAAAACTAAAGTTGTAGAAGAATCAATTAAGTCAAAGTTTTCTTGAGCAAAGGATTACCAGTTTTAGATCATACAATAGAGCACCCAGGATGGGGAGCAAGTCTGTTTCATATGGAGTAGGGGGGCATTTGAATTTGTATAAAGGGGGTAATTTACAAGGCCACAAAAAAGACAAGCCCAAGACCTGACGCAGGCTAATAAAAGATGGAGAGGACCCCACAATTAGCATTCACATCAGGCTGAACCTCTTGTTGAGAGAGCTAAACTCTGAAGAAGAGCACCAGCCAAAGCAGAACCTATTTGTAAATATGGTGAAAAGTGGTTTTTGTATTGATTTGTTTGTTTTTTAGCTCCAGGCACTCAAAGAAATCTCTGTAATATTGCTAGCTAGATAAATACTTAAGGAATGACCACTCAAGGACTATCACCGAGTTCACACTTTAAAATAGTAAATGCTACAGTGTGCAATAAAATACTACAAAAGAAATAAATAAACAGGAAATGATGGCCTATCCACAGAAACAAGATAAAATTCAGAAGCCATAAATGAGAACACCAGACTTTGGACATGCCACATAAAGACTAAAAAAGTGACCCTCAATATGCTCAAGGAGATAAAGGAAAACACAGAGAAAGAATTAAAGGATATCAGGAAAACAATAAATGGACATTTGAGAATCACAAAAAAGAGAAAATTTAAAAAGGAACCAAACAGAAATATTGGGGTTGCAGATCACAATAACTGAAATGAAAATTTCCCTAGGGGGTTTTAATAGCAGATTGGACCTGGCAAAAGAGAAAAAAAAATCAGTGAAATCGAAGACAAGATAATTTATATGATTCAGGCTTAGAAGGAAGAAAAAAATAATGAAATAGTGAAGCCATAATAGCTAAGAGATCCATGGGACACCATCAAGCATACCAATATACACACTATGGGAGTCCAAGCAGGAGAACAAAGAGAGAAAGGGGCAGATGGAATATTCAAAGAAACAATGGCAGAAAACTTTCCAAATAACAGAAGGTATGAATATGCACATTCAAGAATCCCAGCAAATCCCACAGAGGAAAAACTTGAAGAGAACTATGCACAGACACAGGGTAGTAGCCAAAGGCAAAGAGAGAATTCTGAAATCTTCCAGAAAAAAAGCAATATGTTATATATAAAGGATTCCCAATAAGATTAATTTCTAGTTTTTCTTCAGAAACCATGGAAGGAAAAAGGCAGTAGGATGAAATATTTAAAATGCTGAAAGAAAACTATTGCCAAAAAGGCATTTCATATCTGTCAAGACTTTCTCTCAAAAATGAGGGGACGATTAAGACAGTACAAGATAAACAAAAGCTAAGGGAGTTCATCACCATTAGATCTGCCCTATAAAGACTGCTATAGGGAGTTCTTCAAAATGAAAGGAATGGACACTAAACAGTGGATTGAAGCAGCAGAAAGAAATAAAGACCTCCAGAAAAGTAACCATGTTTGTAATTATAAATCCCAGTATAAACGCATTGTATTTTTTGGAGGTAACTCCATTTGTACATCATAAGGGTTGTAAAATGCAAATAAAAGAAGAAATAAAAAATCATAAGAGGATACCATGAACAACTGTATGCCAACAAACTAGACAATTTAGAGGAAATGGACAATTTCCTATGAACATATGAACAACCTAAACTCACCCAGGAAGAAACAGAAGACCTCAAAAAAACCAATTGCAAGCAAAGAGATCCAATCAGTCATCAAAAATCTACCTACAAATGGACAGATGGCTTCACAGAGGGAATTTTACCAAACTTCCCAAAAAGAATTTACACCATTCCTGTTCAAAGTCTTTAAAAAAATTGAAGAAAAAGGAACACTACGTAACTCATTTTATAAAGCTAATATCACTCTGATACCAAACCAAGATAAAGCTACTACAGAAAAGGAGAAATATAGGCTAATCTCCCTAATCAATATAAATGCAAAAATTCTCAATAAAAATCTGAAAGTAGTGACATGAACAGATATTTGTACACCAATGTTCACAGCGGCAACTGTTCACAGTTGCCAAGAGATGGAAGCAACCCAAGTGTCCTTCAACAGATGAATGGATAAACAAAATGTGGCATATACATGCAGTGGAATACTAGGCAGCATTGAAGAAACAAGGCCTTGAAACATATGGTAATATGGATGAACCTTGAAGATACAATGCCTAGTGAAATAAGTCAAACACATAAGGAGAGATATTGTATGTTACCACTACTATGAACTCCCTGAACAATGTAAAATCAATGTCTTATAATGTAGAATTTGGGGGCCTAGTGATAGACAGAGGCTAATGAAGGGAGAATGATAATCTAATATGTTCAGATATGTTAATGAGGGTGAATTCAAAGTTTGGGGGAAGGATAGGGGTGATGATTGTTTGCTAATGGGATTATAAATATCAGAGCTATATTGAAGGTGAATAGGATTGAATGGGATGTTTAAAGGCATATATACTACAGATCAGCACTACAAATATAGATAGGTGCTTGCATGATAAACTTCTAAAGTATGACACCGGTCAAGAGAGTTGAAAACAGGACGGTATATGGGAAAAATCCACCTGTTGCATACTAGGGACTATAATTAATAGGAATACCTTACTAGCACTACACAAATACTAGGGACAAATAATTAAGGGCTGAAAAGTGCTATGGGGTCTTTTGGGTCATGAAAATTGTTTAAAATGGAGAGTGCTGAGGATTGTACAACTAAGTCATGATAATGTTAGATAGGGATGGATTATTATGGACAGAATATGTGCTATGTGTACTCAGGAACCCCTATTTTATAAGTCAAGCCCTCAGTCTTGAGGTTTCTCTTAGGAAACTTATGGTTGTAAAGGGAAGGCTAAGCCCACCTATAATTATGCCTGGGGGTCGCCTTCAGAGAACCTCTTTTGTTGCTCAGGTGAGGACTTTCTCTCTCTGGGCCCAGCACTGCAAATGGATTTGTCTCCCTGCCCCTGACATTGGATGGGACTCCCCAGGTGGGTGGGTCTCCCTGCAACATGGGGCGTGAATTCTGGGAATGAGCCTGAGTCTGGCATTGATGGACTGAGAATGCCTTTTTGACCAAAAGGGGGAAAAGAAAGGCAATAAAAACAAGGTTTTGGTGGCTAAGAGATTTTAAATAGAGTCAAGAGGCTGTTCTGGAGGTTATTTCCAAGCGAGTTTCAGCTAGATATGCCAAAGGACCACAGTATGACAAGCTCAATTCAACATTAATCCCCAAAACTCTAAAGAATATCTGGATCCCTATATGAGACTCCAAAAAAGTTTCACTCACTAAGTTTGTTCTTCAGAAACTTAAGTTCTCCAGAGAGCTCCTATGCCAGCTAAGTCCCCAAACCCAGAGGCAATAGCCTCTTCAGGAACATCACCCTGATGTGCCCCCTTTTCCCATAATGTCGACACCCCATTTCAACATGAACAAGCTAGGACGGCCACTCCCTAGACATCCCTGAAGATCAAGAAAGTAACTGAACTAGAGGAAGGGGTAGCAACAGACAAGATGGAACTTAACAAAGGATTATGAATAGTTTATATAATTTTCTTTTTCCTAGTTGCTGGGGTATTAGAATAGCTAGAAGGAAAGAACTGAAATTGTGGAACTGTAACCCATAGCATTCTTCAAGCTTTGCTCTATAGCTACTTGTTAAATTGTAATTTGAAAATTATCACCTTTTTGTATACAAGCTATAGCTCACAAGATGGCAATAATTGAAACTGTGGTACTGTAACTCATCACACTTTTGGAAATTTCCTATATAACTACTTGCTTAATTGTACTCTGAAAGTTATTATACCTTTCTGCACATATGTTACATTTCACAATAAGGAAATAACTGAAACTGTGGAACTGTAACCCATAACATTCTTTGAAATTTGCTCTCTAACTACCTGTTAAATTGCATTTGGAAAGTTATCACTTCTATGTATATATGTTATATTACACAATAAAAAATAAGGGAAGATTAAGACAGTTCAAGATAAACAAAAGCTGAGGGGGTTCATCACCATTAGATCTGCCCTAGAAACACTGATAAAGGGAGTTCTTCAGAATGAAAGGAATGGACCCTAAACAGTGGATTGAAGCACTGAAGCAGCAGAAAGAAATAAATATCTCCAGTAGAAGTAACCATGTTTGTAATTATAAATGCCAGTACAAATGCATTGTATTTTTTGGATGTAACTCCACTTCTACATCATAAGGGTTGTAAAATACAAATGCATAAAAGTAATGATAAATCAATGGTTTTGGATATTCAATGTACAAGGATAAAATTTGTATTGAGTATAATAAAAATGTTGGGGGATAGAAGGGTATAGGAAGAGTGTATTTGTATTGAAGTTAAGTTACTATCAAATTAAACATGACTGTTATAAATTTATAAATTTAAGATGTAAATTTAAGCCCCATGGTACCGCACACACACACACAAAATAAAACCAGAAAAAAATGCTAAGGGACTTAAAATGGTACAATACAAAAAAAATCAAATCATTATTCAAGTAAGCATTACAGAAGTATTGAGGGACAAAAAGTATAAGATTGAGAGAGATCAACAGCAAAATGGCAGAAAAATTTCTGCATTCTTGGTAGTTACTTTAAAATATAAATAGATTAAACTCTTCAGTCAAAAGACAGAGATTGGCAAAATGAATAACAAAGCATGGCCCAACTGCATGCAGTTTACAAGAGACACACATTAAAAGCCACAAGTAGGTTGAGAGAGAAAGGATGGCAAAAAATAAACCATGAAACATTAACCAAAGAAAGCCTAGGTAGCTACACTAACATCAGATATAATAGACTTAAATAAAAAACTATTACAAGGATAAGAAATGTCACTGTATACTGATAAAGGGGTCAATTCTACAAGTAGACAAAACAATTTTAAATATATATTCACCTCAGGGCAGAGCCCCAAAATGTATGAAGCAAATATTGAACATATTGAAAGGAGACAAGGTTTTACATTCATAGTAAGAAACTTCAAAACTCAACTTTTAATAATGGTTAGAACATCTAGGCAGAAGATCAAAAAGGAAATAAAAGACTTGAAGGATATTATAAGCCAATTAGAACCAACATGCATATATAAAACACTTCATTCAATAGCAGCATTCCTCTCTAGGGCAAATAGATCATTATCCAGGATAGACCATACGTTAGGGTACAAAACAAGTCTCAATAAATTAAAAAATATTTAAATCATACACAATGTAATGAAGCTGGAAATCAATAGAGGGAAAAAAGGAAAATTCACCAATTTGTGGAAATTAAACAACTCACTTTTAAACAGCCAACAGTTCAAAGAAGAAATCACAAGTGAACTTAGGAAATGTCTTGAGGCATAGAAAAATGAAAACACAAGATACCAAAACTTATGGGATGCAGCAAAAGCAGTGCCAGAGGAAAATTCATAGCTCTAAATGCTTACATTTAAAAAGAAAAAAGATCTCAAATCACACACCTAAACTCTCAATTAGAGGATGTAGAGAAAGAAGAGCAACTTAAACCCTGAGTAAACAGAAGGTAGGAATTTACACAGATTAAAGCAGAGATAATGAAATTGAGAATTAAAAAAAACAAAACAAAACAGAGGAAGATTCAAGGAAACTAAAAATTGTTTGTTTTTAAAAGATCAATAAAATTGACAAAACTGTAGCTAGACTGATAAAGAAAAAAAGAGAGAATGCAAATAAATAAAATCAGAAATGAAAGGGAAGACATTACTACTAACCCCAAAGAAACAAGGATTATAAGAAGATATTATAAATAATTGTATGCCAACAAATTAAACAACCTACAAGAATAGGACAAATTCCTAGATACATACAAATTACTATACTGACTGAAGAAATGCAATATCTCAACAGACCAATTACAAGTGAAGAAACTGAATCAGTCATCAAAAACCTCCAAACAAATAAAAGCCCAGGACAGATAACTTCCTTGATGAATTTTACAAAACATTCCAGGAAAAAGTAACACTAATCCTCCTCATACTCTCCAAATAATTGAAGAGCAGGGAAGACTTCCTAAATCATTCTTTGAGGCCACCATTGCCCTAAAACCAAAGCCAGATAAAGGTACCCCAAGAAAAAAATTACAGACCAGCATTACTTATGAACAAAATACAATTATCCTCAATAAAACCCTAGGAAACCAAATTTAACAGCACATTAAAAGAATTATATACCACAATCAAGTGGGGTTTATCCCAAGTATGCAAGAGCTGTTCAACATAAGAAAATCAATTAATATAATAGACTACATTAATAGGATGAAGGAAAAACCCCATGTGATCATCTCAAGTGATGCACAAATGCATTTGACAAAATTCAGCACTTCTTAATAAAAAAAACCCTAGAAAATTAGCAATAGAAGGAAGCTTCCTCAACCTGATAAAGGGCATGTATGAAAAACCCACAGCTAAAGTAGCACTCAATGATGAAAGACTGAAAGCTTTGTCTTCAAGATCAGGAATAAGACAAGGATAATCTCTGTTATTCAACTTTATACCGGAAGTTCTAGCCAGAGCAATTACGTAAGAAAAAGAAACAAAAGGCATCCAAATTGGAAAGGAAGAAGTTAAACTTTCCTTACCCGTAGATGACATGGTCCTGTATATAGAAAAGCCTGAAAAAATCCACCACAAAGCCACTAGAGCTA
The DNA here is from genome assembly GCF_015220235.1 of Choloepus didactylus. Taxonomy (NCBI): domain Eukaryota; kingdom Metazoa; phylum Chordata; class Mammalia; order Pilosa; family Megalonychidae; genus Choloepus; species Choloepus didactylus. The sequence goes on from NC_051316.1 coordinate 107,021,732, forward strand.
ATAAACAAAATCAGCAAAGTAGCAGTATGCAAGATCAATACACAAAAATCAGTAGTATCCCTATGTATTAGGAATGGAAAATCTGAAGAGGAAATTAAGAAAAATATTCTGTTTATAATAGCAACTAAAATAATCAAATATTTAGGAATAAATTTAACCAATGATTTAAAGGTTTTGCCTGGTAAACTACATAAAATTGCTAAAAGAAGACCTAAATAAATGGAAGGATGTTCAAAGATCATGGATTGGAAGACTGAACATTTTTACAATGTCAGTTCTACCCAAAGTACTTTACAGATTCAATTAAATTCCAGTGAAAATTCTAATAGCCTTCTTTGCAAAAATGGAAAATCCAATCATTAAATTTAAATGGAAGCATAAGGAGCCCCTAACAGCCAAAACCATCTTGAAAAAGAAGAGAAAATTTGGCAGACTCACACTTCCCAATTTTAAAATTCATTATGAAGCTAAACTATTTAAAATTGCATGGTACTGGCACAAGTACAGATGTTTAGACCAATGGATTTAAATTCAGAATTCAGAAATAGACCCTCATGTCTATGGCCAATTGATTTTGACAAGAATATCAAATCAATGCAATGGGAAAAGAATAGTCTTTTTAACAAAATGGGACTGGGAAAACTGAATGTCCTTTCGCAAAAGAATGAAGGTGGACCCCGATAAAATCAACTCACAATGGATCAAAGACCTTAATATAAGAACTGAAACTATCAAACTTCTAGGAGAAAACATAGGGAAACATCTTCAGGACCTTGTGTTAGTCAATGGTTTCTTAGACTTTACTCCAACAGCATAAGCAACAAAAGAAAAAAAAAAAATAGAAAATGGGACTTCATCAAAATTTTAAACTTTTGTACATCAAAGGATTTCATCATGAATGTGAAAAGACAATAGAATGGGAGAAAATATTTTGAAACCACATATTTGATAAGGATTTGGTATCCAGAATTTATAAAGAAATCCTACAACTGAACAACAAAAAGACAAACAACCCATTTAAAAAATGGTCAAAATCTTGACATGACATTTCTCCAAAGAAGATATACAAATGGCCAAGAAGCATATGAAAAGATGCTCAATATAACTAGCCATTAGGGAAATGCAAATCAAAACCACAATGAGATACCATTTCACACACACCAGTATGGCTATCATTTAAAAAGAAAGAAAGTAACAAGTATCGGAGAGGATGTGGAAAATAGGAGCATTTTCTTTGTTTTGGGGAATGTCAAATTGTGCAGCCACTGTGGAAAATATCAGTGGTTCCACAGAAAGTTAAGTATAGAATTATTATATGGCCAGTCAATCCCACTTCTAGGTATATAAAATGATTGAAAGAAGGGATTCAAACTGTTATTTGAACACCCATGTTCATCATGGTATTATGCACAACTGCCAAAAGATGGACGCAATCCAAGTGTACATCAACAGATGACTGAATAAACAAAATGTGGTATAAACACACAGTGGAATATTATTCAGCAATGAAAAGGAGTGAAGTCCTTAAACATGTGACAGCATGGATGAACCTTGAAGACATCATGTTGAGTGAAATAAGCCAGACACACAAGAACAAATAGTGTATGATTTTACTAATAGGAAATAATTAGAATACGCAAATTCATAGTGTAGATACTAGAATTTAGGTTACCGGGGCCAGGTTTGAGCCAGGGAATGTGGAATTAATGCGTAATTGGAACATAGTTTCTGTTTGGGGTAATCAAAAATTTTTGGTAATGAATGGTGTTTGATAGTAGCACAACACTGTGAATGTAATTTTTACCACTGCATTATAGATTTGAATGTGGTTTACAAATATATAGGTTGCTATTATAAAATTTAAAAAAACATAGCACTGTACAGTATAATGAACCATAATGTAAACTATGAACTAGACCTAATAGTATATTTATGATAATGTAGTTTCATCAATTGTATCAAAATTACCACAGTAATGCAACGTGTTAATATTAGGGAAATTTGTGTGTGTGAGTGGAGGCTATATGGGAACTCTGTATTTTCTGCATGATTTTTCTGTAAACTTACAACTTGTCTATGAAAAAATAAAAGCTAAAAAAATTAAAAGTGGCAACCTTTCCAAGAACTATAATCAAGTATATAAAATAGTGACTAGTGCTTTTGTTTAAACTCTTCTTTCTTTTAAAAATACATAATATACTTCTTTGATACATATATTTTTTAATTAAGGAAGAATGGAATAAATCTACCAATCAAATGAGGTAATTTTTACTTTTCCTGACCTCAGATCAGGCTGAATTTGTCCAACTCTGCCCACCCCCCTCAATTTTTAAAAATAACATTTAGATGATATAATGTACGAACAGCCTAGTGCATAGTAGGCCTTTAAGAAAACCTAGTTAATTTCCTCATTATAACAAACAAGGGATAAAAATCCAAATTGAAATTTTAGTTTGGTTATAAGCATTTAGTTTGGTTAATAGAACAAACTGATTCACAAAATTCTGGTTTTCATAAAGAAGATTAGTTGACTGGAGGAATGACAATAGCTTTTCTGCCAGCTTTTATAAAACAGTGACTAGACTAACAGTAGACAATCTCCCTCCCCTTCCACAGTCATCAGCTAGCCCTTTCCAGCCATACATCATTTAATGTGCTGCTGAGAACCCTGCAGGGGTTCAGAAAACAATTGCCAACTGCCTGTCTTGCTTGGATGAGCTATGGTACCACTAGAGAGAAGGAAGTGAAATTGATTTGTAAGAGGCCAACATTTACAAAGCATAATTCCATTGGGTTAGTTACAACTATTCAATTTCCCCAATAAAAAATAAAGGGCTCACTGTGTAACAAATTACACTTTCAAAGGAGGAAAAAAAAAAAAACCCCAAAAAACAAAGCAAAAAAATCTAGCTATTGGATGATAATCCAATTTTGCTTTATTTTATACATTTATGGAGAGAGTCTGTTTTCCTAAGATTCTGTATTCTGCTTCAGAAATATGTCTCTTCTCTGATGGAATGTATTCTTTCATGAATTAAAGTCATTTTCTCCTTTTCTTCTGGAACTGGTTGATGCTGAAGCCATTTATGACTCACCAAAACATGATAGCTTGTGACTCTTGCTCATAGAAGCCCATATGTCTGAAAAACGTGCTCTTCCAAATATGGACATATTTGGGTTATTTCTGTAACTGATGAGCCTCTTTGTTCAACTCAAGGATCAAAGGCTGTGGCTGCCTTACTTTAACCCTTAGGTTTCTAAGGAAGGTGACAGGGAGAGCTGTCAGCATCTCAAGCTGTGATGAGAATGTCCTGCAACTGGGAGTCAATTACTGTATTCATTAAAAATATATTGAAGACCTATTAGGTCCAATTACTGGTAGATACCAGGAAAGGATAAAATGGCATGGTCCTTGCCTTGATTGAGGTTCAGGAGAAAAAAACGTTAATTGTGAAACTCTTTGGGAAAGACTGTGATAAAGAGAAGCGAAAATTATAATGGAGAATTAACCCAAGACCTAATTGAACTTGAGAGAGTCTTTGCAGAAGGGAGGGAGAAAGAGTAAGTGTGAGCTTTCTCAGGGAGTACCTGGACCAAATCAGGCCTTTGGGAGGCACAGTGCACATTTACTCACTTAATCCCAAGAAAATCCTATCCAGTACATATTATTATCTCCATTTTAAATTACAGTATTATTATCCCCATGTTCAGCATGAAGTGACATCCACATAGGTTACCTTCAAAGCATTCCAGGGCTTTGGGAAAACAGCTATAAAATGTTTCACAGCAACTTCCTTCAAAAAAGGTCTAACAAAAATCCCCCCACCCCTGCTGTGACCTGAGCCTCTTCTAAGGAGAAATGGAAAACATTTAATTCAGGATAATACTTTAATTAATTGGAATTAAAATATGCAATCTTGTCTGATTTAAGTAAACATGCATTGGCACCTACATGGTGCCTGGTCCAGGTGCTAGGAACTTTATAGATAGAGAAATATAATTTCAGCCCTTGATAAGATCATAGGCTATCCGGGATGGGGCTTGGAAATAGTTTTGTCACGTTTACTTCCGTTCACTTTGCTCCATCTCCAATGCCACGAGCCATCACCTTTCACATGCACTTTTGTAACAGCCTTCTAAACGGGTGCTTCAGGTCATCTATTGCCTCCTTTCAACCTGTTCTCAATGCAGACAGAGTGATCTTAGAAAACACACAGTGGCACTTATTACCTTCAAGAAGGAAAAATAAGTGTATCTCTAGTTCCGTTCTCCTTTCTAATACCAACAAAATTCAAGGAAACATTGAATACCCCCTCCACACACATATCAGAAAGGGTTCGAGAGTTGGTGAGTCCTCTCACTACTGCCACTTCCCTCCCTAACCACCAATAATTTCCCACAAATATCTGATGAAGGAAAACCTCACATTATTCAATGATGATTGTAATACTCTTGTACTACAGCATAGAATCTATAAAAATACCTTTCAGAAGAAATGGGGAAAGAAACTTACAAAGGGAAGGAAATAGAAGAATACATCCAAAATCTTACCACAGATGAAATGATAATTGTTACCAAACATTTTGATGCATTTATAAAATGTAAACAAAGGCATTTATGAATTAAGAGCTCAAAAAAGATTTCAGGAGTCAAGGAGTAAATAAGATGAATGAACAGAAACAACAAGGTCAGGAATGAAAAGAAAGTAAAATGAAACTACCACATAAATTTGCATTAAAAGCACCATCTCAAAGGTGCAAATTACTTCAGAGCGGTAGAAGACAGGTTTGAGGAAACTTAGCTAAGAAAACAATAAAGAACAGCTTTAAAGAAATGAATTAGAAAAAGGATTACACCTGTGGAATACAGACAGAAAAGATACAATATACACATAATTGATCTCTCTGAGAAAGTGTCAGGCACATAAAAGAAATATAAATAAGGTATCTGAACACATCACTAAATGACTTCTCATTCTGCACAGAAGAGCTCAGATCTTTACTGTGATGACAAATATTCATGGTATGTGTACCCTCCAAGCCACATTGGGACCATTTTTATTTTTGTTTCTTTACATACTCCAGCCTCCATCCTACCTCAGAGCCTTTGTGCACGAGGGTGCTATATGTAACAGGAATGATCCCTACCTCTTAGTATTTCCATGAATACTTCCTGTGGTGGGAAACTTTCCATCTTCTGAAGAAATATCATTCATTGTCAGAGACTTCCAATTCAATCATTTAATAAATCTACAATTACTGTTTACCTCAACCAAGATGAAGACACTGAAAAGAATTTGGGGATGTCATGCATATTTGGAGATACACCCCAGTCCTGGCAAGGTTCAGCCTAAAATGAGTTGCTGAATGAATGAAAAAAATTTATGATTAAAAGAATAAATGAAATGATAGTGAGTAGCAAGCCAGAGTGGAAAAAAGAGTGGGAGAAATTATTGGCCCCCATCAACAATGGCATGTCCAAAGTCAAGGGAGTACATGGAATCTTCAGGGTTCTGCAGGGAGTCCATGGTGGTTGGCAAGATGGCTAGGGGAAGGAGTGTGGCAGACATGGCTGGAGAGGTTAAGTAAGGGCCAGATGATAGAGCACCCCATAGCTCATGTAGCACTTCATGACACTCAGTAAAATAGGAAGCCATTCTGGTTTCCTGGAAGGGGATAATATGACTGTTTTTGTGATTTAGAACAATAACTCTGGCTGCTGTGGGGAGGGTGAATTATAGGATTGATCCTGTCCTTCACAGAGTGAAGCACACAGTAGTCATTCAATACAGGATTATTTGAGGGCAGCTCTCCTGCCCCTGAAGTGTTTTTACAAAGGATTTCCATTAGCCAGAAAGATGGGAGGGTTCTCATACACCTTGTGGAGCTAGTGCCTTCAAGGAAACATTTCAGAATTCTAATTTGGCCAAGGGCCATTGTCCTTTTTTTTTTTTTGAGTTTTAAGTTTTGAGTTTTGAATGACAGACATTTTCTCAGATATGTTTCAGGTAAATTAAAATTATGTATGACTCATGGTTCATCACTACATCCCAAAGCCCATCTCCACATTTTGGGAATCCAAGGTTACTTGACTAGAGCTTGCTTATGCTCAGAATTTCAAAGTTTCTTCTCTTGAATGCTACCAGAGAATGTTTATCCATGGAGTCAGGGACACCAGCCTGGGATGCATTACTCAGTGCATCTAACTTTCATATGTTACTGCTTAAATGAAGGCTCAAGTCCTCCTAATTCTCAGCTTAACCTAGGCAGAAAATCCACATTGCTCTCAAAGGAAATAAGAAGCACTCTTTTTCAAGAAGTAATCAAAAGCTGACCAGGTCTGGGTAAACCTCTTCACTATTGAGATATATAGATGGCTAGTTCTTTTATAGTCAACAGCACCTATTATGTAATCAGATATACTATACCATATATACTATAATAGTAGTATGACTTCGAACAAGTTACTTAAATTCTTTGCACCTCAGTTTCTCCATCTGTAAAATGGGGGTAAAAATAACACCTTCCTCATAGGGTTGTCAGGAGTATTAAATGAGAAAGCAGTTGTAAAAGTACCCAACATAATTTCTGATCCACAATTATAGACTTAATAAAAAGTAGCTGTAGCATTTACAGTATTATTACTGTCCCCCATGTTAATGCATACTCATACTTCAGCAACCTGCACTTAGCAGACATTCTATAAATGTTGGTGGAATTTAACTTTCTAGCTCCTAAAAAAACAGAACATATTTTTAATCCAAACCAGAAAAAAAATACAAAAAATCACAAATATTTATAATACAAGACTGTTTAGCTAATCTAAGAGTTGGACAATTCAAAGGACAAATCTTTAATTATTTTTTAAACAGTATACTGGGTAAAGATACTTGGTTGCAAAGAATTCAGTCCTTAGATGAAGTCCTAATGTTTCCCTAAAGGTTTATGTATAGGATATTAATTATTTCTTTAAAAAATAAGTTCCATGTCTAATAAAAGTGGGTGTGTCTAATAGATTTCTTTAAAGGGATCCAGCAGTGCCTCAAATATATAAGGTGGAAAAACTATAATATATATAATTTCCCAAACTTTTTGACCTGGAACCACTTTTTTTACTCAGTGCCTATTAACAGCTCTCAGAACAGGTGTTCTGTGGAAGTCACTTTGAGAATTACTACACTAGAAAATAGAAAGGGTTGCACCTATTTTTTTTCATGACCCTCTGCCCATCCCCAAGGTCCCAGATCCTGAATGTAAGTTTCCCTATAATTTCCTCAATCAAGAATAGGCTGCATAGATTGTGGGGCCCAGGATGAAATGAAAAAAATGGAACTGTTTGTTAAAAATTAACAGGAATTTCAGGACCTCAGCAGAAGAGCTTTAAATCAAGCACAGGACCTTTCAGAGCATGGGGCCTTGGGAGACTGCACAGCTTTCAACCCAGGAAGCCATTCCTGCCCCAAGTTCTCCCCAAACAACAGTGGTTTCATAAATATTAGACTTTTTTAAAGAGAGAAATTGTAGAATTACAGAGAAAGCATGTATGAAATACCTAGTTCTAATTTACCACCCTATCTTGATTGGTACATTTGTTATAATTGATGAAACTCATTTTCATAATTATATTATTAACTGTGGTCTATGGTTTAACTTGGTGTAAACTGTGTTGTGCTATTCCATGGATTTTTTAATTACTATTTCTTTTCTAGTGACGTATATACAACTTAAAATTTCCCCGTCCAACCATATTCAAGTATATAATTCAGTGCTGTTAATTATATTCACAATGTTTTCCTATCATCACTACCTTCCATTCCAAAACATTTTCCATCATCCCACATAGAATCTTTATACATCATAAGCTTAACACCCTATTCTCTACAACCATTCCATCCCCTAGTAACTATGTTCTAGATCCCAACTCAATGAATGTGCTTATTCTAATTATTTCAAATCAGTGAGATAGTACAATATTTGTCTTTTTGTGTCTGGCTTACATCACTCACTATAATGTCTTCAAGGTTCATTCACATTGTGGCATGTATCAGAACTCCATTCCTTTTTACAGCTGAATAAGCTGAATAATACTCCACATTTTGTTCATCCATTTACTGGTTGTTGGCATTTGGGCTGCTTCTGTCTTTTGGTAATTGTGAATAATGCCCACTATAAATATCAGTATGCAAGTATCCATTTGAGTCCCTGCTTTCAATTCTTTTGGGTATTGTTTTAGTTTCCTAGGATGCTCAAGCAAGTACCATGAAATAGGTTGACTTAAACAATGGAAATTTATTATCTTATGCATTTGAGGCAAATAAATAAATAAATAAATAAATAAATAAAAAATAAAGTCCAAATCAAGCAGTTATTGAGGTGGTGCTTTCTTCCCAAAGACTGTGGCATTCTAGGGCTGGCTGCTGGTGATCCTTGGTCCTTACTTAGTTTGTCACATGGCAAGGCACTTGGTGGGATTTCTGGGTTCCATTGATGTTCACTTCTTGCTGCTTCAGTCTGTGGCTTTCTTTCTCTTCAAATTTTATTCTCTCATAAAGGACTTTGGTAATAGGATTAAGACCCATCCTGATACAGTTGGTCCACACTTTAACTGAAGTAACCTCATCAAAAGGTCCTACTTACAATGGGTTCACTGCTACAGGGATGGACTAAATTTAAGGACATGTTTTTCTTGGGTACAAATAGTTCCCAAACCACCATATTCCACCCTCTGGATGCCCCAAAATACATGTTCTTCTACATGCAAAATACATTAATTCCATCACAATATCCCCAAAGCCTTCAGTCATTTTAGAAAAAATGCTAAGTACAAAGTTTTATTAGATTCGGTTATGGATGTGGTCTATCCTCTGTTTGGGACCTGTGAAACCTAGAAAACAAGTTATCTGCTTCCAACATACAAAGGAGTGACAGGCATAGGATAAATATTTCCATTCCAATAGTGAGAAATTGGAAATAAAACAGGAGTCACAGGACCCAAACAATTCCAAAACCCAACAGGGCAAACTCCATCAGATATCAAGGTAGGAGAGTCATCTATAGATCATTGTTTTCTTTCTGGGCCTGTTGGAATGGCAGCCCCATCCCTTCCAAGTGTTTGCACAGCAGTTGTGCTCTCCCTGAACTCTAGGGTAAATGATCCATCCTTGCTGAACATCTAGATGGCAGACAGGCTCTCCGCAAATGCCAAGACAAAGGCTCCACCCTCTCCAAGCCATCAGGATGGCAGCCAGACTCTCTGTGAATGCCAGGGTATAAGTTCCACCCTCTCCAAATGCTGGGGTGGCATTCAGACTTTTCACAAACACCTCATCTCTGAGTATTGGCATGCAGCACTCTCATTAACTAATAGAGCAAAAGATGTACCGTCCCAACCCTCCCAATGTGCTGGGGAAGACTCACCCTTTCCACACACACACACAGGTGAACCTGCTTTATTGGCCTGAGACTATCTCTTTGGTCCAGACCTTGGTTTCCATGATTCTGCCCTTGAAGTCATTCTTCCTTCAATCTGTCCCTTTTCTAAAGTCCATTTTAGTCCAGGCTGGCAGTGGTTCCTTTCATGAAAATTATGCAAAAAACTTGTCAGTTTTGCATGTAGTTCACAAGGGACTAAACCATCAGATAATAGCAACTTTCGTAGATCTTTCCTGAATAACTGCATTTCCAATAAACTTCCCCCCAAATGGCCAACTGGTTCCATGTTCAGTTAAACCCTCACATGCAGCACTATTCTCTGGGTACTCATTTTCCAGAAGCTCAGAATTTTCCACACCTTCAATTTCTGGTTTCTTTGTTCCCAGGAGTTCAGTTCTCAGCTTATCCCTTTCATCTCTCATTTCACTATAGAGAAACGAGAAATCAGGCTGAACCTTCCATACTTAGAAATCCCCTGGACTAAATATCCAAGTTCATCACATTCAAGTTTTGCCCTCTAACTGGTATCAGAACTCAATTTCTCCAAGTTCTCTGCCATTTTGAAACAAAGATCACCTTTCCTCCAGTTTCCAGTAAAACATTTATCATTTCCTTCCAAGACATCACTGGATCTACTTTTAACATCCAACATTCTGTTCATGATGAATTATGTTTTCTCTAAGATGATACCTTCTTTACAGCTCTCACTCATTTTTGAGTCCTCACAATCTTCCAGCTTCTATCCATTACCCAATTCCAAAACTGTTTCCACATTTATGGTATTTGCAGTAGCAGCACCCCACTATTCTAGTACAAAATCTGTTTTAATTTCCTAGGCTACTCCAGCAAATACATTATATAGGCTGACTTAAATAATTGGAATTCATTAGCTTATGGTTTTGAGACTAAGAGAAAGGCCAACTCAAGGCATCATTGAGGTGATGCTTTTTCCCCAAAGACTGTGGCATACTTGGGCTGGCTGGTGATCCTTGGTCCTTAATTTGTCACATGGCAAAGCACATGGCAGCCTTTCCTTGTCTCTTCCTTTTCTTCTGGGTTCCACTGATGTTCAGCTTCTTGCTGCTTCAGTCTGTGGCTTTCTCTCTCTTTGTCTGAATTTCATACTCTTATAAAGGACTCCAGTATTAGGATTAAGAGCCATCCTGAGTGGGCTGGGCCACACCTTAACTGAAGTAACCTCATCAGAAAGTTCTACTTACAATTGGATCACACCAACAGGAATGGACTAAATTTAATAACACGTTTTTCTGGGGCATATATAGTTCCAGACCACCACAGTAATATATCTGGAAGTGGAAGAGCTGGGTCATATGGTAATTCTCTATTTAACTTTCTTAGGAACTGTGAAATTGTCCTCCAGACCTGCTGCATCATTTTACATTCCCAGCAGCAAAGAATGAGTGTTCCTATTTTCTCCACATCCTCTCCAACTTTCCTAAGTTTTTTTAATAATAGCTGTCTAGTGGGTGTAAAATGGTATATTATGGGTGGTTTTGATTTGCATTTCACTAATGGCTAATGATGTTGAGCATCTTTTCATGTGCTTTTTAGCCATCTGTATATCTTCTTTAGAAAAACGTCAATTCAAGCCTTTATCCATTTTTAATTGGGTTGACTTTTTGTTTTTAAGTTGAAGGATTTCTTTTTATATTCTAGATATTAAACCCTTACTGGATATGTGGTTTCCAAATATTTTCTCCCATTGTGTGGGTTGTCATTTTCCTTTCATGATAAAGTTCTTTGATGCATGGAAGTTTTTAATTTTGATGAGGTTCCATTTATCTGGTTTTCTTTTGTTGTTTGCACTTTGGGTGTAAAGTCTAAGAAACCAATGCCTAACACAAGGTCCTGAAGATACCTTCCTATGTCTTCTTCTGGGAGTTTTATATTTCTGGATGTTATATTGAGGTCTGTGGTCCATTTTGAGTTGATTTATGTACATAATGTGTGGTATGAGCCCACTTTCATTCTTTTACAAATGGAGATCCTGTTTTCCCAGCACCATTTGTTGAAGAAACTATTCTTTCCTAATGGAGTGTTTTTTACCCCTTGTCAAAAATTAATCAGCCATGAATGTGAGGTTTGATTTCTGAACTCTTAATTTGATTCTATTTCTTTATATGTCTGTTCTTATGCCAGTATCATGCTGTTTTGATTACTGAGGCTTTGCAATAATTTTTGAGATTGGGAAATGTGGGTTCCCAAACTTCACTCTACTTTTTCAAGATGGCTTTGGCTATTAAGGGCCCCTTACCATTCCATATAAATTTGGTGATTGGCTTTTCCTTTCTGCAAAGAAGGCTGTTGGAATTTTGACTGGTATTGCATTGAGTCTGCACATCACTTTGGGTAAAACTGACATCTCAACAATATTCAGTCTACCAATACATGAACAAGGAATCTCCTTTCATTTATTTTGGTCTTCTTTTATGTCTTTTAGCAATGTTTTTTAGATTTCTGTGTATGAGTCCTTTACATCCGTGATTAAATTTGTTTCTGGTTATTTGATTCTTTTAGTTGCTATTGTAAATGGAATTTTTTTTCTTGATTTCATTTGGTTGTTCATTAGTAGTGTACAAAAACACTACTGATCTTGGGCATCAATCTTGTACTCCACCATTTTGCTGATTTCATTTATTAGCTTAGGAACTCTGTTGTGGATGTGTCATAATTTTCTGTACATAGGATCATGTCACCTGCAAATAGCAAAGTTTTAATTCTTCTTTTCAAATTGAGATGCCTTCTAGTTTTTTTCTTGCTGAATTGTTCTGGCTAGAACTTCCAGTACAATGTTGAATAACATTGGTGACATTTGGCATACTTGTCTTGTTCCTGATCTTGGAGGGAAAGCTTTCAGTCTTTTACCATTAAGTAGAACATTAACTGTGGGTTTTTCATATATTCCTTTATCATGTTGAGAAAATTTCCTTTCATTTCTAGTTTTCTAAGTGTTTTTATTAGGAAGTGGTGCTGGATTTTGTCATATGCCTTTTCTGTGTCAACTGAGATGATCATGTGGGGTTTTCCCTTCATTCTGTTAATGTGGTGTATTATGTCAATTGATTTTTTATGTTGAACTCCCTTACATAACTGGGATAAATCCCACTTGATCATTGTGTGCAATTTATTTAAGGTTCTGTTTGAGTAGGTTCACTAGTATTTTGTGGAGGATTTTTGCATCTATATTTGTAAGGGATATTGTTCTGTAATTTTCTTTTCTTCTGATATCTTTATTGGCTTTGGCAAGAGGGTGATATTAGCCTCACAGTGTTCCATCCTCTTTAATTTTTTGGAAGAGTTTTAAAGTACTGATGTTAATTCTTCTTGGAATGTTTGATAAAATTCCCCTGTGAAGCCATCTGCTCCTGGGCTTTTCTTCACTGGGAAGTTTTTGATTACTGATTCAATATCATATCTTTACTAGCTTTTGGTTTTTTGAGATCATCTATTTCTTCTTGAGTCAGTGTTGGTAGTTTGTGTGTTTCAAGGAATTTGTCCATTTTATTTAAGTTACCTAATTTGTTGGCAAACAGTTGTTCATAGTATGCTCTTATAGCCCTTTTTATTTCAGTGGTGTTGGTAGTAATGCCCTCCTTTGCATTTGTGATTTTATTTATTTGGTATTCTCTATTTTTTTCTTCTATCTAAAGGTTGGTAAATTTTATTAATCTTTTCATATAACAAACTTTTGGTTTTGTTGATGTTCCTCTATTTTTTAAATTCTCTATATCATTTATCTTCTGTCTAGCCTTTGTTATTTCCTTCCTTCTGCTCAATTTGGGCCTAGTTAATGCTACTTTTTCTAGCTCTACCAGTTTTGAAGCTAGGGCTTTGATTTGAAATCTTTTTCCTTTTTAATTAATGTAAGCATTTAGAGCTATAAATTTCCTTCTAGCACTGCCTTTGCTGCATCCCATAAGTTTTGGTTTGTCCATTTTTATTTTCATTTGTCTCAAGATATTTCCTAATTTCTCTTATGATTTCCTCTTTAACCCATTAGTTGTTTAGGGTTATGTTACTTAATTTATACACATATCCTCTCCTCTTATTTCCTCATATTTCTGGTCCTCTTCATTGATGTTTTCTGGGCTTCCATCCTCCTCCTTTGGATGGGCCATCATTTTCTGTTTTCCTGCCTGTCCTGTAATCTTTTGTTGCACACTGTATATTCTAATATTTTAAAATATCTTCTTTGGGATTCATTCCCTGAAAAGTCTGTTTCTTGAATTTGTAACCAGCTGGTGATATGATAGAGATTTTCTTGAGTGCTGGGAGCTAACAAAACCAAGCCAATCCAAGCAAAAAACACCTTTCACAGAGTTTGAAAATTGGTTTTGGGTTAGCTGGTGCTCTCCGTCAGAGTTCAGCCCTCCTATCAAGAAGGTCAGCCCAAGGTGAATGCAAAAATGCAGGGTCCTTCCTGTATTTTCTGGGCCTGGTTCTTGTCTTGAGCTTGTGCTTGTTCGTGTGGTTTTAGGAGTTCCTCTGTTCACAGGAATTTGAATGCCCCTCTACTTCCCAGGAAACAGATCTTCTCCTTCTCCCGGGTGTTACAGTGCAGGTTTTAAAGCAGGTAAGCCTTTGCCTCAGACCATCTACTTTAATTGTTTCTTATACTGCTTTCATTGTCTCAAGCTGAATTTGCATGGAGGGCAAATTGGTGGGGTGAGCACATGAGAGAGGAGTTCGCCAAGTCAGTGTTTCTGTCAGGCGTAAGACCAGGGACCCACAAAGGCAGTGCTGAGCTGGCTCCAAACTGGACTGGAAAGGGGATGAAGGAGAGGCCAGGAAGGGCACTAGGAGGTACTTCCATGGCTCCCTGAAGCTGCACTTTCTTCACTCAGCTCCTGCCTAGCAAATGCATACCTTCAAGTCTCCTCTGCATCTCTGAGGGAGTGGACCTTCTTTACATCTCCCCACCACCTTTGTTTGGGGTGGGTCAGAACAATGGCTGTCCAAAGAGCTGGGCCCCCAGTCATCAATCAAAATCAATCAAAAGCAGTGATCAGTGATCTGCCCATGTCCACCCCCTTCCCTGGACTGGGAAATGGGTGATGGCAACTGCCATGTGGAGAGAGCAATTTACTGGTATTTACCATAATGTTCCAGCCTCCTACCACTCCTCCCTTGATGCTGTATAGTGTTCTACGGGACTACAAAATTTTGAAACAGTTGGTTCAGCCAGTTCCTGCCTGTTTAATAGATGTGCTGGTGGAGGGACTGATTCCTGAAACTTCCTACCATCATCTCAAACCTATTATTTTTGTAAGGAACTACTACTAACTTCTGCCAAATTAAGGGACCATGTGGGATCCTGAAGAAGAGAAGGGATGGGGATTTCTTCCTCCCCCTAATTAAAACATGGAACTGAAACGAGGCAAGCGGTAGGGATAACTTGGATCATGATGATCATTTGAAGTCATGTTAGCACTCTAATGAATAGAAATCCTTAGATGAGGACTTCAGTTTTATAACCATCTTCATGTAAACATGGCATGTTTTGCCATTCCTTTAGTTAACACTGATGAAGATCTATCAGCCAACTTTAAGTTTACCTAGAACCTTTACGAATCTCTCCATTCTCCATAAAGCATGGGTGGTGCAGAGAGCAACAAAGCAAAATTTGTGAAATTTACTTCTGAAAAATTATTTTCTCCCAGCTATTCTTCTTATTGCCATGTTTCAACTACAAATAAATCTTCCTTAAGCCAGAATCTCCCTTTAACTGTCCATGGTACTCATGCTTACTAATCATATTCTAGGCTGAGCCCAGCATCCTACCTCTTGGAAGAACACAGAAGGGCAGCTGTTCTCTTTTTATCAGAGTCTCATGAAATCTTGGATATGCCAAGATTCATCTCTATCAACATTCCTAAGTCCTAGGTTCTTAGTTCTTTATAATGAACACAGATGAATCCAACCAAATTTATGTGCTCATGTGCATTCCTTTGGACAACTGCATAGTCAGGACTCCAGACTTGCTCTTGCCATACTTCAGACTAATATTCTTGAGAATACACAAAACTTATTGGTTACTACAAACAGTCTTTGCATCTACTTGTAAATTACTGGTGAAATACTGCACCAATCCCCTAGATTCTGCAGTTTTCAATTAAGGTATTTGATCTCCAGTAAACAACAAAGATCATTAAAGGTTTAACAGGATGCACTCTTGGGTATCACCAACAAATTTGTAGAATGACTATAATATAACTGACACTAAACTAGAGATAAGTAATAAACAAAATGGAAATATGGTTTTTAGTATCCTGGAGCTTACAGTTTAGTAGAGGAGACCAAATTTATTAGGCAATTATAGTATAGCATGTTGAGTGCTAAAACAGATGTCAAAACAGGTCACTCTGGGAGGACATGGACTATTCCTCCAGTTTTGCAATGGATCAGGGAAGAATTTTTACGGAAGGCTTTCCAGAGAGGGTAACCTTTAATTTAAGATATGAAGAATGAATGGAATTTAGCCACGCAAGTATAGGACAAGGGGTGGGAATGACGGAGAAGTAGAGCCACTAACAGGGAAGGAGATAAAGTGAAGGGTTTTGCAGTTAGAGGGAACTAATGCATGAAATTCTGAAGGGCATGGTTTTAGTTTGGGAACTGTAAGTAGTGGGCATGGAAGTAGAGCAAACAAAGCTGTAGAGCTTTGAGAGGACCACAGCATAAAAAGAGCTTGGTGCAGTGGCAAGGCCTTTAATCTGAGATACTGGGGACCCAATAGAACATTTGAAAGCAGAAAAGTCACGTGATGGGATTTGCATTTTAGAAAGTGCCCTCAGGCTCTCCTGAAATCAGAGGTGAATATCCAGTTCAGAGGAAGATAATGAAACAGGGAAGACTTGGAAGAGATGCCTTCTGGGTTTTCATTAAAGTCTCCAGTTCTCAGGGAGCTGCTGGGTTTCCATACTCTGGGAAGCTTTTGATCTTTTCCTCCTGAATGACCAGGGCCACCCACAAAACCCAGTGGTACTTCCCTGGCTGTCTCCAGCATGGAAGAGACATTGTCGGCAACAGGCCATATATCTCTGTAAAGTTCTCCAATGTAGTAGAAGTCAAAAGCCTTAAATCACCAGACACACTGCAGGAGAGAAGGTTAGGACCACATTATTTCATGAACAGGAGGAACGTGAACTTTTCACTTGGGAAGTGGCACATGTAGTCTCTGTTAGCCCAAAAGGGATTCCACAGAGCAAGGAAGGTAGACACCTGACTGAATTGAGTCAGGGGCCCTATAGCTGGAAAACAAATGCTGTGGATATTAGCTGGCTCTGGTCCAAGCACTCCAAAGCCCTTTACTATCTGAGGGAGGCCACGACTTTCTCCGCCTGCAGCAATTTCCAATTACTTTAAGAGGAGGGAAAAATAGGGGAAATTTCACAGGACGGCAGCCAGGACCCTCAGGAGGCTTTTCCTGAATGTTGCTCACCTCCATGCTCCTTTTGCACTGCCCACCCACAGACTCCTTTATGAAGTTCAGTCAGCAGAGCCCCCAGCCTCAAGAGGGAAGTGGCCTAATTAAAATCACACTTCACGCTGCCAAATTGGATTTGCTAGCCTCAGCTCCAAGAATGTCTTGGAAAAGTATCTGGAGTTGAGTGAGTCTTTCCCAGAAGGGATTTTTCTTGTAAAAAATGGCAAAGTCAGCAGATGGAGAGAAGGGATCTTGGTTTTAAATTTTCTGCTGGTCCATAGTGCACTCCTCTTGCTTTCCCTCTGTGTTCCTGTTTCCTGTTATATGTTATGGGACTCCCACCTCCTCCCTTCACATGAATCTTGCAATGATGACAAGAGGGAAAATTTATCATTGAGCACCAGAGGTTGGGTAATACAATGATATATAGAATACAGGGAGACTTGTTTCTAATTTCTCACTCTTCCTCCTATTAACTGGGCAATGCACTTCATCACTTGAAACCACAACTTCCCTATTTGTGAAACAGAAATAACAAATACCTCAGGCAAGTGCAAAAGTACTTGACACATACTCGGTACTAGAGAAATGAGAGCTATTATAATAATGATCAGATTCTTTTTAATTACAAGATTATTACCAATAGAGAGTTATTGGAATAAGACTTTAAGAAATTATAAATCATCCTTAAATGCTTGGCAACTGACGGACCTTAGAAAAGTAATTTTACCTCCATGGGCCTCAATGTCATCTTCCATAACAAGAGGAAGTTAGAATAGCCAATATCCTAAGGTCCCTTCCAGCTCTAAGACTTCCAGTTCCAGAAGTCTAGACTTACCAAAGATTGATTTTCATTGCTCATTTATTCAGTCAACAAATATTTCAGATAAAATCAGCATCTGTTGAGCCCTTACAGTGTGCAATATACTGTATCCAGTAGATTAACTAGATATCTCATGCAGTCCTCATGACAATATAATTCATAATCCAAAGATACTTCTGTTTTAAGGTTCTCTGAGAGCCTCTTTCTGCCTTATTCAGTATATCTTCTTCTCCAGCACAGAGATAATAATCTTAAACAAATTTCTTAACTGCATAATGGAAGAGAAAATAACTCAAATTTATTAAGTGCTTATCGTGTGCCACACACCCTGCTCAATTCTTTGCATGTTGTAACAGACACATCTTCTGTACCATCTTTGATTCTCTTACTGCTAACCTCTCCTGATTTTCAGCTGCTAGTTCTACCTCAACTACTACAGTTAAACTCCTCCTCAAGGGGTGGTTCACAAGCCTGCCTCTACAGCCAAGTCCATCTGCTTGGGTCTGGATGATTCCTGCCTCCTGGAGCTGACCAGCAGCTTCCCTAGGGGGTCAGCTCTCTCCCCTCTTAGCTACTCTTGCAAAACCAAATGAACCAACCACACGGCTGGAGTTTCAGGATTTTCTTGCCACTTCCAGATTTGGATGAAATGCCAAAGCACAGGGACAGAATCAGGTTTTCTAGCAGCTGTCCAAATCCAGAAATGTGGGATATTAACTGGGAAACAGAAGGCAGGAGGATAAATCTCTTTTTATGTGAGGACTCCTCTGAGATGAGGTTGGTCTCTTCTGAGATGAAGATTCTCTATACTGCTTGTCTGGAGATGGTCAATGTGATCAAGCAGAATCACCTCTCATGTTACAACTAAGTCTCTGTATGGCTCATCATAAAACAGTGGACAGCACAGTAACGCATCACCAGAATTTTTTCCCATCCTGTCATGCCTTACTTTCCTTTGCTCCCAATCTTGCTACCCTGTTAAAATTAAGCCTCAGCAATTAGTCCCTATTAATCAAACAGTGTCTGTTTACTGGGGAACTGGGTTACAACTATGCAGTATCTTGCTTGCTTTTCATAAAAATCCTATGGGAACAGGTACTCCTTTTAGCCCCAGTTTACAGAGCAGGAGAAAAGTTTACAGGTGAAAAATATCACAAGGCAAGTGATTGGAAGAGTTAGAACTTAAAGCAAGGTCTGTCTTATTTCCAAGCTAATATTCCTAACCACTATCCTACAGCAATGATAAAATAATTTGTAAAGAGAACACGTAATTAATCAATATTTATGTAAGACACTCTTCTAGGTTCTAAGAAGTTAAGAGTGAATAAGACAAAACTACTCCTGATCCATAAGATGCTTAATGTTTTGTGAACACATGTATTAGTTAGGGCAAGAAACATAAGCTGCTATAACAAACAAACACAATAATCACATTAATTTAATACAACAAAATTAAAATGAATTTTTTTTATCTCACACTATAATGAAAGTGTTTACATTCATCACAATTACAGGTACAATAATGGAATCAATGAGAAATTCGGGTGGTATGAAACCATACAGAAGGGGTCCTGACTGTTAGCGATCAGAGAAAAATGGTCTATGTTTAAACTGAGATTCGGAAGAAGAATAGGGGTTGGCCAGGTTAGGTGGAGGGGTAAAGTGTTCTATTTTAACACCTCCCCTACAGGTAGCCCACATGTCAAACAGAATTAGGAGTTAGTTTATTTTAGTCTCTTCTAGCATCTCCCATTTAAGTGCATGCATTTTGCATGGCCAAATTTACTCTTCCACTGGACGACTCTGATTATGACTTTTTACTCTTTATGGCTGCTCATTATTTTAAGATCAAATCCCAAATCCTTATTAGCCTAGATTTCAAGATCCTCTAGATACTTCTTACTTCTCCTGGCTCATCTTATACTGCTTCCCTATTTATACTTGATACTCCAGTAAATTTTAACTGTTTAGCAATCACATAGCACAATTAATCTGAATCAGTTCTTTCTCTTAGCTTTACTTAAGCCAATCCCTCTGTACAGAATACCTTTTCCCTCACTGACATATGCTTATGTTATCCCCATCCTTTAAGGGTCAGCTCCAATGCCAATTCTCTGAAAAAATTTCCGTGACTCTTCTAGTCGATGTTGATCTCTCTCTCCTCTACGCTTTGATTTTTCTACTTCTTAGTTTTTGAGCACATTGTACCTTGTATTTTATTTACCTCTTTTTAGTCATCATCTTCACAAAGATAGAAAGCAAGCTTATTCATCTTTGTCATCTCCATAATATTTAGATGGAACGGCTACCTTAGCAGGTACATAATATGTATTTCTTATCTTGTGGTCAGGAATTTGTATTTCATTTCCTTTTTCACCTTTATTGGATCGTAATTCAAAATTCTTGCCCTAATTTTCCTATGACCCAGAATGGTTCTCTCTAGGCTTCATATCCACAGTGCCTAGCAGGATTACTGACGGAGTGGGTGCTCAATAAATGTAGAATGAATAAATCAGTTCCTCTGTGTTTGCTGTACTTATAGCACTCTATGATTCTAACACGTCCCACTGTATATTTCAACCCCAATGTAATAGATGCTGTTGCTTCCCCACCCAGATTCCCTTTACTGGATTGGTACATCTATCCTCCAGCAATTGTGAGTCTTGGCTGCTAACAGCTCACCCTAGCACTCAAAGCCAGAGTATTCCTCTTGGCCATTGATGAGTCCCATTACTCAGATGGCCTGGGAGGTAGCCTTGCTGTCAAACCCCTGGGAAGGCTTCAGCCAAGAACTGACTGATATAGGGGCATAAAACTGGATCCCCTTTGCCTCAAAATGGGGCAACTCTGTGGCATCAATTATGGTTCACAGTGTCACACTGAATCAGGGTGAGTCTTTGCCTTGTTTCTTCCCTTGTTATATTAGTACAGGTCTTTATACCTTTTCCACAAAAGAGGGCCTCTACTATTGGGGGATTTTAAAAAAAGGAAGAGGAATTGGCAGCGGAATACATATTCACATGCACACAAACACACACATACACACAACACACTCAGCATCTCAAAGTACTGCAAACACAAACCCAAGCTTTATAAAGTATCATACCATTAACCCAGCAACTTTTAATAGCACTCATGTCCTTCCATTGATGTGTCCTTTCGCTCTTTTCATCCCAAACTCAGTTTGATTTCTCGTTTCTTTTACTATCAGAAATTTAGTCCTTGTCAACCTCTTTGCAACCCAAGACCATAACACTGTTTGAATCTTGCATTTTTCAAGGGTTTCTTCTTCATACTATATCTTCTAGATTTCTTTCCTTTCCTTTATTTTAAATTTCTTTCTTTCTTTCTTTTTTTTTTTCTGAGATTGCAGCTGAATCTTCTACTGGCTCTCAGGGACTACGGAGCAATAATAAGTGGCTTGGTAGAGAGTTCCATGGCAGAGGTCCAGGTTCTCCCTTCCAACAGCTCAACCCAAAGAGAATGGAAGGAGAAAAATAGAGCACCCTGGAGGCAAGAATATTGAAAAGCCCCTTCTCACTTAGTGAGAATGAAAAACTTTTATTCATGACTTTCACCACCAGGTTTAGGCCTCTGATGAAAACAACAAGGAATTTGGAATATCTGTTTAAAATGAGTGTAAATATTTACCCACATATGCTGAAATATTCTTGTGACATTTAGTCTGATGCACACTGCCAGGAGAGAAGCAGACTTCTGAGCCAAACATAGGACTTTTTTCTTTAAATCTTCCCTGGGAGTAGAGCAAACATTTGCAATGATATAAAATGTATTAAATTCACTGAACCTGGAATTCATAACTGGTTATACATCAAGTACCACCTTCTTGTTCAGAACCCCAGTGTTTGCAAACCCCACATTCCTTACTGTTCTCACTGTTCTTCAAGAACATAAACAGGGTTATTCATATTATTATCATTATTATAATTAACCAGACAGAAATATATACACATATTTGTCTTAGTATTGTAACAATCACATTATGATTATTAAATTCATGCCTGTATTTGGAGAGTGCTTTGTCACTGGCAATGTATTTTTACATTCACAATCCAGAGCATTGTAGTCACTCAAATGTTTTCTGATTTCATCAGTCACTCATGCTTACCATACGACAGTCTCTTTGCTAAGCACTACAAATGCTTTTTCTCATTTAATAGAAAGACAAATGATCTTAGTGGGTTAAGCATTATTTTTCAAATTCCATAGGTGACAAATTCCACAGGTGAGGCTTCGGGAGGATAGATGACTAGAAACGGCATTTAATTAACCAACACATTAAATTAAATTCAGGCATGGTGCAAGTTGCCGGGATTAAAAAGATATATACTCTCTATCTCTGCCAGGGCATTTATTTAGATTGGTGAGAGAGGAAGGCACACAAATAATTAGAAAATAGCACAACAACTGTGAGGAGTGAAGTAAGTATAGTAAGCCCCTATGGGACCACAGGGAATGAGCACCTAATATGGCCTGTAATGGTGTGTATGAAGCAGAAACACAATCTGGGAAAGCTCAGTGAAAGAGGCTGAGATCCACTGTGAACACCAAGCTGGCATTGAGTAGGCCTGTGTGTGTGTATAAATTTAGGGAAGAGATGGGGACAGAGGCCTGTGCTTATGGAGAGCATGTCGGGTGTTGTGTGCTCACATCAAGTATGACAGAATAGAGGCACAAAGGAAATGCCAGGGGCCTATAAATTCTTGATCTGACCGTAGCAGAGGACACACACAGAGGAGAAGGGTGAGAGATTCTCAGCTCTCAGACTTTGATAGGTTCTGGTCCATGAAGGGCTTTGAACACCATGCTAAGGAGTTTGCCGCACGCAAGTAGCCAATAGCAGAGACAGGTCCTGAATTTCTTAGGTCTGTTTAGCTCTCCCTACTGCCCCCAGTTTTCTGTTCTCACTTTGTGAGCATGCATGTGCACATACATGGGTGCTTGTGTGTTTATGCATGCAGATTTGAGGGGGTAGGGGAATTTGGGGGACTGGATATGAATTTAAGAGTAGTACAAATCACAGAAATGTTTCTATTTCAAATACATTCAGTGGCTTTTATCAGGCTGAGAAAATTTACATAAAGAAAGAGTCACTGAAAATTCCAAAGAAGAGAAATAGAATGTTTGTAATTAGATTTTTTTAAAAATTTGTTAAGTACATTTTTGCTGCTAAAGTGCTTGGATGTTATTTGTTCTTTGCAAGTTGCTAATGTTTCTTCTAGCCATATTTACCAGGACACTTTTATTTATTTATATTTTTAAGCTGATGATGCTTTGGAACATTCCATCCAGCCTGCTGCCTGAGCTGAATGATCCCCAGTACTGAGCTTAGTGAGATCTGGAAGAGAAGGCTCATGTGCATTCCTTCTGCCTGAAATCTGTTCCTTACTTCTTCACTTGGCCAATTTCCACTCATTCTTCAGATCTCAGGGAAGTCTTTATTGAATTCAGTATTCCAGATATGTACTTTTATTTTAGCACTCTGTACTCTCTTTCACGTAACTCATCACAATGATAATTTAATAATCGTATATGTAATTGCTTACATAATATTAATGTCCATTTTCCCCACCATTCCATATAACGCCTGGGTGCAGGCAGGGTCTGGTTCACTGCTGGTACCCAGCCTTAATAGGCATTCAATAAATGTGTGTTGAATGAATTACTGAAAATTAGACTAAAAGCAGGATAAATCATTATGAGAGCCAATTTGGTATTAAAATAAGTCATCCAAAGGATAAAGCATCCAAAGGATTCCACTAGTGTTTGTAAGGAAATTAACCTTGTGGGTTAAGAATGATGGCTTCAATTAACATTTATTGATTATCTACTACGTACCAGGCTCTGTTGTAAGGATATATGTGTATTTTGTCATTTAATCTCCACAACTTTATGAGTTAGTTATAGGGGCTGAGGCAGCTAGCTAATCACCAAAGATTTGTGCTGTCCTTTCACAGCATAAAGTTGTTGGGGGAAGTGGCTGCCTTTCAGGGACTTCATTTCCCAGGCCCTCTGGCGTCTATGTGGGGCTGTGTGAGTAGATCTGGTCAAAGAAACATGAGCAGAAGTGATGTGTAATACTTCTGCATTGGAACACTTAGTACTTGGGACTCCTTCCCCACGGTCTTCCTTCCCTTTCTGGACTGACCTTGGAGGCAATGTGTTGGAGAATAGAAGCCACAGATGAAGGGACCTGGATCATGGAGAAGAAACTCCCAAGCCTGGCCAACTTCACTTGACTAGAATGTGAGTAAATAACAATCTTATACTGTGATAAGATGCCACTTCTTAGATTTCAATGTTTATCTGTTAAAACATTTAGCATTACTTACCCTAAATGATATAGGTACAATTATTATGGCCATGGTACAGTGGAGGAAAGTGAGGATTAGACAGGTTATGTAACCTTCCCAAAGTTGCATAGGTGATAAATGATAACCATCTACCCTCAGTAGCAACTCCATAGTTCCTTCGCGGGGAAACTTCTGCAACTTGAAGGGGTAGCGGGGAATATGGGAACATGGCACATCCATGTCAAATCATGGGTGTATGCCTAAGGAAGGCTATGGGAGGCTATTGAAGTCATACCTCAGGCCACCCTATGCCATCATAATTTGTTTCATGTATTAAGTATAAATGAGTGCCAGGTGCATGCCATGAATAGCTCTAATCCTCATAGTAACTGAGAGGTAGGTGGTATTATGCCAATTTTATACATGACAAATTAGAGAGGGTAAATGACTTGCCACATCTATAGTTAATAAGCAATGGAACTGAGATTAAAATCCAGATCTGTCTAACTCTTTATATCTCCATTAAACTGATTCTGTGCTCAAAAAATGTTTGACTTTGTTAATCTCAAATTGACGGTATATGCCCAAATTCCTCTTGCACTTTCCAAAGTATTGCATATTTCAAGTCCATGACTGATATAATTGTCTTTACTATGTCCCAGCATTTTCAGATACTGTCTACTCATTTGGGACCTTTATGAGAAGCTATCCTATTTGACAGTGCTTGCTTCAATTTCTAAATGAGGAGAATGAGTTTGGAGAAAGAAAGCAGAGCCTGACTAAAGCCACTCAGTGAATAGGTGACTGACCTCAGATCTGAGGATGGATTAGCTAAATCCAAGGTCCAAGGTGTTTGCATGCTATTTTAGAGGCAAGGGACTGAAGAAGATCTCAAGGAATAGATGGGAATTGATATTTGGAGTAGTCCTCAAATGTCACTGTTGCAAAAGAATAAGCTGGGAACTTGTTAAAAATACTAATTATTGGGCCTGACTTCAGAGATTCTGATTCAATATGTATAAAATGATAACTAGGAATCTGTGTGTTTACCAGCTTTCTGAGATTACTGTGCTTCAGGTGAACTTCAATTTTATTTCCCAATGACATCAGTCAGGGCTCCCAGCCTGAACGTTCAGTGAGGTTCAACTTTTGAAATCCTTTATTGCTAGTCCCAGCATTGAGCGAGAAAACGACACATCTTCTGGAAGAAAGCGGAGGCTTGGAGCTTCCAGTCCTGAGCATTCTGCACTTGGCTTCTGTTCTCTGTGTCGATTAGGCCTTTCAAACCAATTATCATTGTATATTGCTGAGATTTATAGTCCTCGGTATTTGAGGTTACAGGACTTCCGTTCTCAGGAAGAAGCTCCATGCCATCACTTCTAATCAGCTCAGCACAATGTGTGATTTCCCCTCTGTAAGAGGGCATGCTGTTCCATTAGAGTATTAATAGCCAGGCACAATGGCCTCAATTGCAGCACTTGGGGAAACATAAAAATTGCCTTTGGGGGGGTCCAACTTTTAAAAGAACTGACCTTAACAAAATCAAGTCAATGATTCAGCAACTTTACTGTGAAACTTTACTGGGAAACACACCTTAGTAGGCACTACAGATTCTTCAAAAATGACTAAGGGAAAAAAAAAATCCCTGATTTGCAACAGGTAGAGTATAATATGTAGAAAGTTGGTTTCTATACAAGGTAGACAAGATGATCTTCACTTGGGTTACTATAGTGTGTAATGCAGTTTGTGAACTATCAATTCATTTAATATTTACTAAGTACAGAATGAATGAATCAATGAGCAAGCAGATGGATACAAGCAGATGGGTACATATCTTCCATAAGCATTATTTCATTCATTTGTTCGTCCATCTACCATTTACTCAATTATTGAGTACTATCTGCCAGTCATTATATTAAGACTGTAAGAGATTCAGATACAAAACCAATATTCTGTTCTCAGAGAATTTATAGACAACTCAAGAAAGATGTGTAATTATTCTCTGTTGCCAGCAGTATTAAGAATATCCTAAGACCTTCTGCCCCATGCTCCTATCCTACATTTTCAATCCCATTTCTTAGTCCTTTATCCTACATAAACCAATTTATGTATCTTTGCACTTTCGGCTTCCTCAGACTAAAATGTCCTTCCTTTCTCACTCCTATCTGTGTTTGCCATCCTTTCTTCTAGGGCCGTTGGAAAAATTCTTGTTTCATGAAGTCTGCCCTGACCCCCTCCCATTAGGTAAACTAGTTCTGTCCTTTGAATGGCCAAAACAGTTCTTAACATTAATGGGTGTAATTATTGTCTGTCCTCCCTCACAGATATTTTTGCTAATTGGTTCTCATTTCATGAACTTTGAGTGCTATGATTAGAAAACAAGAAAGCTTCAATAGTCTTTATTAACTCTTGCAATGCCTAACCAATATTAAGAGCTCAGAAATGTCAATGAATTGAAGTAACCTCTAGTAGGGTAGTATTATCCCTTGCATCCTGCTATTAAACTCCTCTCCTAATTCTGAACTTTGTTGGCAATAAATATATTAGTAACAATAGCATAGATAGTAACAATATATTGAACGCTTTCTCTTACCAGGTACTAGTCGAGTTGTTTTAATGCCACCTTGTTGAGGTTGCTATGATTATCTTCATTTTAGAGATGAGCATCTGCTGCCTAAAGTGACCTGAGGCCACCGTGTTGTGAGTTCAGAGACCCTATGTCTGTACACTCAAGAGTCTATGCTCTTACTCATTAGCAGATACCATCTCCCTCACCCCTGCCATTTGACTGGATTTTACAGGCTGTGGTCTATGCATAGAAAAGCATTCTCTCTTATAAGAGGTTAAGTGACTTGGTCAAGGTCATACGCTTGGGAATAGAGAAGTCAGGATTCCCATCCAAATCTGCCTCTAAAGCCCAGATTCTCCCCACTCCACGCTGGGGAGCAAGCACTTCATCGCAATTCAACGCAGCAGAAATAACAGGACGATAGAAGGGAGCATAAGGTCCTGTGGGAGCAACTACTAGGGAGGAGGGTGGGTGGAAAAGGAGGCTGGAGGATGGAAAGAATTTACAAAGGAGAAACTCAGTCCCAGAAAAGGCAATAACTCACTCAAGAACATGAAGTTTTTCGTGAGTGTCAGAGGCAGGCTAGTGTCAGATCTAACGTCAAATCCAATCCATGTGGAACACTGCTGGGCTGTTCACTCTCCATTGTCTGAAATTTCTATTCTAAAATTTTAGGACTTGTTTCCATTCGGATCCAAGTTACATCAGTATACCCTCCTTGGAAAACACAGGGGATCCTAGAAATTAGAGTCAAATCCTAGCTTTTATACATTTTGTATTAGATGTTTGTTTCTGTGCGTGCATGTGTGTGGGGAGATGTGTTTCCCTAGCCTAAAATATGCTCTGAATTAGTTGGTGAAAACTCACAGCCGTTTGGCTTAGAATCTATTAGGGGAAGAAAAGAAAGGCAAGGCAGTGAGAGGCACAGGGTCTGGGCCACTTGTGCTCTGCTGTCCTCAGCAGGGTTTATTTGGATGGGGTCAGCTGGAGGGATAAGAAAATGCAAAGGATGGGATTCCATGCCTCCACCCTCCCTCTAACAGATCTGTCCAATACTGCTGATGCCTGCCCGAATCCTATTACCTTATGTAACAAGCATGCTTGGCCTGGCTGGTTTCTCCGTGCATTAAGGCAGAACTTCTCTTTCTAAAATTCTCCTTTATATAATATAGAACCTGGCAGGCTCAAGGAAAAATTAGCTGCTTATATCCCCACAGAGGAATAAAAATCTGGGCTTGTTTACTCTTTCTGCAGATGACCATCACTTAGAGAAAGGCAAAGAAGATTGGGCTTTTGCCTTTGGACTCGAGAACATCTGTGTGGAATCCATAGATCCTTCCAGTGAAGTGTGGCTAAGAGATGAGATGCTGTGACAGGCTGCACCAGGGTCTGGGGTCCTGGGCTGGAACAATTCTTCTGAAAAGGGAGGAAACCTTGTTCCATTGATAATTTTGGCTTTGTTTCAAAGAACAATACAGAAAAACACTCATGCAAAGCAGGAGAGAGGATCACAATAGACTACTGATGTCTGCCATGAGAGAGTTCTTCTGAACTAGAAGCAGCTATAGAGTAGGTATTAAAACTTTCATATCCAGAATAGATTATCTGTTAAATCCCTTCCAGAGTCTCTCTTTATTCTATAGCCAGGGAAGAGGTATTCCTCTTCATTCTCCCTGTACATTTTCCTTTGCAAGGCATGTTCCAGCCCCACCCAATCAGTGGGAATGTATCTCAGCTGTGTCTTTTTCAAGTATGTATGAATTTATACACAATAAACTTTCATCAACTTTATAAAATTTGGAATTAGTGTAGGTAAGAGACCAAATATTTGGATACTGAGCAGAAAACCATTTGAAGTGTTGCATGTGATCCATCTGAATCCAAACACTCAGTTGGCAACCTCACAACAGACTCTCAAAATGTCCTTTCTTCTGGCACTTCAGATCCAGCCATCCACATGAACAAGGAACATACTCCAAAAATGATTCAAACCTTTTCAGCCTTGTTCATCCCCATAAATTTTGTCACTAAAATGGATGAAGATTTGGGAGGTGGGAGATAAAATTATTTTTTGTTTTTTGAATGTAACTTTCCTTTCACCCAGCTGGAGAACCTGCTATACAGACAGGGCAGGAGCACTGGACTGGGAGTCATAGGAAGTGAGTTTTGATTCACATTCTATCCTTACCTTATTACGAGACTCTGGTCCTCTCCCTTCTTTCTTAAGAGGTGCACCCTAGCTGCTGCTGAGCCCCCAGTTCAACTCCTCTACTCTATTATTCTATTAATCTGCTCCTTGGCTTTTGAATGGACAATACTGGATTTTTCTAGATGCAGATTTTCTGCATCCTCAATGATTGAAATTTGGGGGGAGAGAGACATGCTACAAATATGAACCTTCTTTTTCTCTTTAATATTCAAAAAATTAACTAACACTTCATTATGTGCTCAATTACCCTGATATATATAAGCAGGAGGTTTCTGAATTTTTTAATTGAGAGTTTATTGCCATACATACTATGGTGTGTTTGTTGCAGAACTCGCTAAGAGGTCTGCCCACTTTGGGGTTTACCACTCCATTCTTTCCATTATAGTTTTGCCACCCAGAGTGTTCTTCTATTCTTCATATATCTGAATGTTGTATATCCATTAAAGCCCAGTGTTTCATCTTTTCTCTGAAGTCATTCTTGGCTATACAAGTCTGAATTCTTATCCTTTGTTAGACACTTAATCATGGACAATCTTTCTGCCTTTATTATTGTTTCACCCTTTTATTATTTGTCTATTCATACCTTTATTCTCCACTTTCCAATAGGATTTGAGGAGGCACAAATATAATTGAAAAAAGGACCACCTGTTAAATTCTGACGGCAATAGATACGTTTACATATATTTTTTCACATATAATCTTCACATTCATACTTAGCAGATATTATCTTATGTTTATTGAGTTGTGGTACCTGAGATTAGAAGCAACTCTACATCTAGTAACTTACAGAGATAATTTTCAGAGATGACTCTGTAATCCAGTATTGTGTGACTCAAAAAGGCATACTCATTATATTATCACACAGGGCATCTCCTCTTCGCCAAAAATCCTTGTAGGATTTTTCCTGGTAGGGGAAAAATAGTCACATTAAAGGGTGAAGAAGACAGTGTAGAATGAGGCGGGGGGGGGGGGGTTTAGTACTAGAAAGAGAAATAAAGTATATTTTTAAAAAATCTTGGTTGAATAAAGTTATAGCAATTGAGTGCCAAAATTAGGATTGAGCTTCCTGGAAGCCTAAGCAAAGAAAGAAATATGAAGGGTATGTATCTCTTGGCATCTAGTTAAAAGAAAATACAGATACATATGTTGTCCTGGATCCTATTTCTGAGATGAATTTGTCACAAAGAACACTGAGCAATACATTGGAAGAAGTTCTCAGTACTACTTTGATCAAGAATCCAGAATATGTTCTGCAAACATCTGTTTTTTATAGTAGCAACAGTCTGGATGAACAATGAGAGAATAGTGCTAAATCATACATAATTTCATAAAGGCAATTCTTTAGAGGGCCAGAAGACTATGGGCCAAGAATATAACTTTCTGCTGATCTGGCTTAAAATGGGGTTAAAGTGTGAACAATTTTAAGGTTTGAATAGTTAGCATGTCCTTCACCCAGTATTTCCTTGAGACAGTAAAAGTTTTGTTTTGTTTACATGAAAATTACATAATTATTATTTTTCTTAAATGTTAATACGAGAAATAGTGTGACTTGTTCTATAGTTATACGGTTATTTTGCAAAAGCCTATCTATAAGACACAGTGAGCTGTATTTGTAAATAGCAGGAAGGCATGAGAGAAATAATCTGGTACATAAATTTATGTCTTTAGTGTTCTTTGGGGAAGGGAGTGGTCAAAGGTGATTTCCCAGAGCAGGTGACATTTGAGCGGATAACCACTGAACAACTAAGAGAAACCAAGTGCCACTTTAGAGGTAGGTTCAAAATATTCATATAGCTCAGATGAAGTGACCAACTCTCTGAAAATGGGTCACAGTAGAGGTGACATTTGAAATATATATGGAAGGGCGGCATTTCCCAGCAGACAAGGGGAATGGGCCTTCCCAGAAGAGGAAACTGCATATTCAAAAGCACGGAAGCATGAAACATGAAATAGCAAATGCATATTAGGGTAGTTTCAAATTGTTTGGTATGGCCAGAGAGTGCCCCTGTAGGAAAGAAGCCAAAAATGAGGCTAGAGGTTGGCAGCATCAGAAGATGAAAAGATTGACTATAGATATGTACAAACACTTTGGAAAAAAAAGCAAAACTGGACAGATATCAGTCAGTTCTCGGCTTCTGTTAAGTCTCCAAGTCAATGAGCTCCTTAGTCCAATGCGTTCACCACAAAAGGGAAGGTTTTAAAAGAAGAAGAAAGAGGGGGAAATAGATTGGGTTTCTTTAGTGAATGCCAGAATAAAAGGAGCGATTTTATTCTCACTGTGATTTGCTGCCAATCAAAGTACTAATGAGCTGCAAATTAAACTGTTAAAATTGTTTTCAGAAAATACTGACATATTTCACACTACCAGACAACTGTTGAGATATTTAAGAGGAATGATGGGGTTCATTTTCTCTCATAATTTCATGAGAATACCTGAAGCTAAGTTTCTGTATCAAAAGAGAAGAAGTGGAATGATCTGAAAAGCCATAGGGAAGTTTTTCATTTAAATTTCTATGTCATAGCCAAGCAATGTACAGGTGCATTAGTAGAGGAACTTCAGGCATCGATAACCATTTAGGAGTGATAATATTCAGCGTCCAATCTTACCCATGACTGTCCTTGTAGCTTCTTCTTGAGAATTTTGGATGCACACCCTTCCTGAGGAGTCCCATTATTTGGTAGACAGTTCCAGGATGTAAAACCACTCTCCATTATTGACCAGATTCTGTTAAAGTGTGACTTTATTTCTTTCCTAAGTGTAACCTCTTCCTCCAACCAAAATGATTCCTCACATATTGGAAGATGTATTCTACATATATTTTTTCTGAAAAGGGTTTTCTGAAACCTTTTTCTATAAGGTTTCAGAACAGACAGTTGTATTTACCAGTATGACAAGGATGTAGGAACAATAGCTTTCATTAATTGAGCACATCAGATACTGTTTTACATGCTTTGTATGCCTGGTATTTTATTTAATCCTGATTGCAACTCAGAAAGGGAGGTCATGATTATCCCATATTATAGATGAGGATATCGATTTTCCAATGAGGTATTTTTTAAAAAAAAGTGTCTGGTAGCTCAGTGAGTAGAAGATGTTTCCAAAATTTAAATTAAGATAGGTCTGATTCCAGAGATCAAGCTTTCTGTGATATACCAAACTGTCTTTGAATTTTACCTACTTGGACTTTTCTCAACTTTTAATTGGCTTACACACATAGTCGCATGCACCTAGACAAGGAAATTCAGTTATGGATTTTAAAAATGCTTACTCTTCAAAAGATTTTATATGGCACTTATTTTGAGACATTTTCTAGGAAACACAATAACCAGAGGACACATGTAATCTACTTTTTTCCTAATCAACAGTACTTTTAAGAATATTATTTTGTAGTGCTGTTATGAAAATAAACATGGAAATAATGCAGACAGATCATTTCAAATTAAGTGTCCCCTTTCATTCTCTACAGATGGGGATATAGATTAGATACACTTTTTCAATGGTAAAATTGACAACTGACATCAAAGCTTTAATATTCTGTATATGCTTTAATAGAACAATACATTCATTCCTCCATGCATACATTCAATAGATATTAATTGAGAATCTACCATGTACAGTCACTTCTCTAGCTATTTCAGACAGTGATGAAGGGTTCATAAGGCTTACAGTCTAGTGTGGGGAGACAAACAAGTATTCTCATAATATAATAAGGATTTATGCTATGAAGAAAAATAAATTAGGATACTAATGGCATGAGGGGGGAGAGAGTAAAAGTGATAGGAGTGTTGATAAATTGAGCAGAGACTAGAATGAAGTGAAGTAGGGCATCATATAAAGATCTGGGTGAACAGTTTAATGGAGGATGAAAAGCCAACACAAAGGTCCTGAGATGGGAATGAGCTGTTCTCATTCAAGACAGAGAGACTGAATATTGTTCAGATGTCAATGCAGATTCAATGAAATTCCAATCAAAATTACAACAGCCTTCTTTGCAGAAATGGAAAATCCAATCATCCAATTTATGTGGAAGGGTAAGGGGGCCCAAAATAGCCAAAACCATCTTGAAAAAGGAGAATGAAGTTGGAGGGCTCATACTTCCCAATCATAAAACTTATTACAAAGCCACAGTACTCAAAAGTGCATGGTACTGGCACAAAGACAGACATATAGACCAATGGAATCAAACTGAGAGTTCAGAAATAAACCTTCACATCTGTGGCCAACTGATTTTTGACAAGGGTGCCAAGTCCACTTAGTGGGGAAAGAATAATCTCTTCAACAAATGGTGCTGGGAAAACTGGATATCCATATTTAAAAGAATGAAGGTGGACCCCTACCTCATACCATATACAAAACTCAACTCAAAATGGATCAAAAACCTATATATAAGAACTAGAACAATAAAAAATCCCAGAAGAAAACATAGGAAAAAATCTGTAGGGCATTGTGTTAATCAATGGTTTCTTAGCCTTTATACAAAAAGCATGAGAAATAAAAGAAAAAAATAGAAAAATGGGGCCTCATCACAATAATAACTTTTGTGCATCAAAGAACTTGATCAAGAAAGTAAAAAGATAGCTACACGGTGGGAGAAAAGATTTGGAAAACACATATCTGATAACGTTTTAATATCTAGAAGATATAAAGAAATCCTACAACCAACCAACCAACCAACAACCCAATTAAATAATGGGCAAAATCTTGAATAGATATTTCTCCAAAGAAGATACACAGATGGCCAAAAAGCACCCAGAAAGATGTCTGACATCCTAAGCCATTAGGGAAATGCAAATCTAAACAGCAATTTGATTCCATTTCACACCCACTAGAATGGCTACTATTATTTTTTTAAAAAGGAAAATAACAAGCGTTGGGGAGGATGTGGAGAAATAGGAACACTTGTTCATTGTTGGTGGGAATGTAAAATCGTGCAGCTGCTGTGGAAACAGTTTGTCATTTTCTCAGAAAGAATTATCATATGTCTTAACAATTGCACTTCTAGGTATATACCCAAAATAGTTGAAAGCAGCACTCAAACAGATATTTTCACACTGATATTCATAGAAGCATTATTCACAATTGCCAAAAGATGGAAGCAACCCAAGTGTCCATTGACTGAGGAATGGATAAACAAAATGTGGGGTATACACACAATGGAATATTATTTAGCCATAAAAACGGATGAAGTTCTGATGCATGTGGTAACAAGGATGAACCTTGAAGATCCCACTGAGTGAAATAAGCCAATCAAAAAGGGACAGATATTGTATGATCTCACTGACATGAATTAGAATAAGCAAAGCCATCGAGTCAGAAACTAGAATAGAAGTTACCAGGGTGGGGAATGGAGAGTTAATGCTTAAATTGTACAGATTTTCTATTTGGCGTAATGGAAAAGAAATGGTAATGGATGGCGATGACGGTAGCACATAACAAACAGCACTAATTATATATTTGCATGTGGTTAAAGGGGAAATCGTAGGTTTTATATATATGTTAATCAGACTAAAAATTAAAAAAAAATAGGACTGTACAATATGAACAGGGAACCCTAATGTAAACCACAGATTACAGTTAATAGTACAATTATAATAATACTCTTTCATCCTTGCTATCAAATGTACCACACTAATGCAAGGTTTTAATAATGGGGTTGGGGGAATATGGGAACTCTGTATTGTCTGCATGATTTTTCTGTAAACCCACAACCTCTCTAATTAAAAAATCATTTTGATAAGTTAAAGAAAGTAAGTGCAAAGGACTCCATATCATACAACAGGATATACAGGAAATGTTTAGAAAAGGGCAATCTATAGCATCAGACAGCAGATGAATAGTTGCCTAGGAGTGGTGGTGGGAACAGGTATTGACTGCAAATCAGTATGTTATTTGGGGGATGTTGGTATGTTTTAAAACTGGATTTTGTTGTTTCCACAACTCTGTAAATTTACTAAAACCCATTGAATTGTATACCTATAATCGTTCAATTTATCGATTTAAATTACACCTCAACAAAGTGTTCTAGGAGCAAGGGATTGACATGATCCAATTTACGTTTTTAAAAGTTCTCTCGCTCTGCAAGTAGAAATAAACTAAAGGTCCTGTAAAAGCAGGGAAACCACTTGTGAAGCTATTGCAGTGATGGGGGGAGATATGGACTGGGATGATGGATCACAGGAGAGGAGATGGGCTAGGGTGTTAGACTAGGCAGAAGTAGGCTAGGGTGATGGACTGGGGGAAGATGGGTTAAGGTGATGGACTAGGGTGATGGATTGGGCAAGAGATGGGCTAGAGAGGCAGAGGCGGAACTGGTGAGCAGTGCTGGAAACTGGGGGAAGAATGAAGGTGGAACTGGTAGGACTTGCCAATGGATTGGCTGTGGGACTGTGTGGCACTGACTTTGGTTCTAGAAATTTTTCCTAAGATGATACTCATGGATGTCCTCAAAGATGAGGTTATAAGAATGTCCATGGTTTAGAATTGCAAAATGTGAGAAATAACTTGTAATTCTAAAAATTAGGAATTAGTAAATTATGAAAGATTCTGGAAGGTAACAAATCAAAAGGTTAGCAGATATGTCTGGGTAGTGGGAGTTTTAGTGATATTTTTCCACTTTCTTTTTTGTTTATCTGAATTTTTAAAACTGTTTAAAATGAGACTGTTTTATTTTGTAAAAAAAAAAAAAAAAAAAAAAAAAAAAGGCCAAGTGATGTTTTAAAAGTAAACCTGTCCTTATTTGACTGTACTTTGCACAGCAGGGACTACTGACTTTAAGTGTATCCCAAGAACTCAGCAGCTGGACATCTTGTGGGGACTTCACAAATACCCATGATAGATTTACTATGTAACAAAATGAGCCCAAATTGAGACTGACACTGGGATTCATACATGTTTGGATAACTGGCCGGGTGCATGTTTATTTATATGCATAGTCTGCACTGGTTGGAGTTGTGAGAGCAGGGAAGCCTGCAGAGAAGGAGGAAAAAGGAATGGTGAGAAAAACTGAGTGTGACGCCTCTGGCACGGACCAGGGATACACATGTAGGAGCTATTTACCCAAGGATGTCTGTGGGACACAAGGAAACAATTAGGCATCCTTGGTGCCTCCAAATGAAAAACAGAAGAAAATGGGTGAACATAATCTTCTCCTCATTCTGGGGATGAACATAGACAAAGTTTAGCATTTTAAGGATGCCTTGGAAGGCAGAGCATCTATGTGGGGAGTACCAGTTCTGGTAGCCTCCATATACGATATATCTTTGGGTGCTGGGAGTCTCTCTGCAAGTGGATTCACTATCATTCAACATGAATGAGGGTGATGTGGAAAAGTGAAAGTAAGAACATAGTGGATGCCACAAAGTAGCTAGTGCTGATGGGCTTGCTTGTGAGCCCATGTGTGACACCTCCGGCAGCCTTAAGAGTTAACATGTTGAGATTTGGAGATGGAATGCAGAAGAAAATATAAGTTACTATCTTTAATGTCATCCTATTTGTACGCAAAGGGCAGTGTAATATAGGGAAATTGAGACTAAGTAGAATAAAGAGTCTTAGCTCTCCAATCACAGAGATGGAGAAGACATTAGAGGTTGTCTAATGCCTTATTCAACTCCCCAGCCACCCAAAAGGATCATTTCTCATTCTTTCAGTGGCTATTTTGATGGGGTCTATTGGCTCCTTCTTTGATATATCAGGGTAGTCTCATTTATCTCCTCTCTCCCAAAAAATGAGTCGGGCTGAAAGCCAGTCTGTTCTCTACTCACCAAGCTATGTGCCTCATGACTCAAACTTTTATTGTTGATTTGCCAAAAGAGGGAGGTTTTTAAAACTAATTTCCTCTCAAAGGATGTCTCCTTCACCCCTCTTCCCTTCCCCCTTCTCCCCCCCCTTCCTCTTTCCTTTCTTCTTGTTCTTCTTGTTATTCACTCAAAGTCAGCCCTGAACATGTGCCAGAACTTTTAATTTTGACTTTGACAAAGGCTCATCAGGTTAAGTGGGAATCCACACAGTTCTAGACTCTTCAGGGTAAAAAGATCAAAGTTAAAAACCAGCTAAAAATGGTAAGCAAGCACATGTCTCATTTAGCCTCTCATTTAACTCATAATATATCCTTTGATGGTAAATTTTATTCCAAGTGTTATAACTAAGAAAACTGGAGTGCTTAAAACTGGAATTTTTATACCTGGAAAGCAGCAGAATCAGGACACCAATTTGTGTTCATTCCTTACTATTTATTGGACTTGCTACAAATAGTTGTTTTGGACCTGATTGTTGAGTTTTCACCATTGGAACTCTCCCTGGTCACTTCACTGGATTCTACTCTCTTTAGCTCCCTGTTTACTTTTTCTTCATCAAATAAATAGAATGTTACCAATCATCTCTGTCTGGTTAGGGAACATAGAACGCTGACAAACAATTTCAGCTCTGACAATTCTAGAAAAGATCTTATCTTTGCAACATAAGCCAGCTTTCTAATTTTGATTAATACATTCTTGTGACAGTCTCTTCCAGCTCCAGAGTCCTTGATTCTATCACTCAATTCCTCAGCACATTCTAAGGCATTTTAACAATTGCTCAACATAATTCTATCCTCCCTTTTAAAAACAGTCCGATTCCCCACATTATATCATTGTCTTGGATATCTCCAATATTTATTTACAACCTCATTTCTTTCCAGAGAAATCCCAATCAAATCCAACAAGCAGCCTTATTTTATATCTCTTTGACAGACATGCAGACACACAGATCCACATATCTATGTAGAACTTTTTCCTATTTCTCTCTCCACAGCTGGTTTCCAGTTG
The DNA here is from genome assembly GCF_015220235.1 of Choloepus didactylus. Lineage (NCBI taxonomy): Eukaryota > Metazoa > Chordata > Mammalia > Pilosa > Megalonychidae > Choloepus > Choloepus didactylus. Next base: position 107,059,327 of record NC_051316.1, read on the forward strand.
TTTCTTATGCATTTGTTTTATTCCTCCAACCTGACTACAAAGTTCTGATGTGATTGCTCTATATGTACAGAAGCTCTGCAATAAACGTGGATTGAATGATTTTACTTCTTTTGTTAACTTAGCACTCCATGCCCATACTTTGCCTGCTTCACTCCTAGTTATCTGGTTAAATAGGCTCATGATAAATACTTACTGAATGAAATAATAAACCAGTACCAACTAAATATAAGGTGTTATTGTAATAATTGGCTGGTTCAGACAGATATTTGGATACCATGTGGAACTCTGTGGCAGCTTTGGAATGCCACTGGATATATGGAGGTCTGGCAGAGAGCAAACTGTGGTTAGATTTGGGCAAAAGAGGGTGAGGGTGGGAGTGGGAAAAACTGAGCAGGAGTCATTTTGTCTGGGATGAAATAGAAGGTCTGAGTAAGGAAGGAAAGCAGTTAAATAGCAGACTGACTATTAGTATTGAGAAATCAGGTGTGAAAATGAACAAAAATAACAGCAGCAGCAACAACAATAATCCATGGTTTGATGTTAGTTTAATTATTTTTGAGCTTGCCAAATCTTCATCACAGATTTGGAAGCTGAAACAAATGCATTTTGGAAACAAAAAAAAAGGGATCATGAAGAATATTAAACTCTAATTGACAATATGTGTACTAGAGCATTTAGATGAACAGTGATATCTGCAACTTATTTTGAAATGCATCACAAATAAGATGGATTGAGAGATGGAGTGAAGTCTGGAGAGATGGCTAGACATGGGATAAAGCAAGTATAGTAAAATGTTAATTATACCTAACTCATAAGTATATATGTGTTCACTGTAAAATTATTTCAAATCTCTCTGTATGTTTGTACTTTTTCATAATAAAATGTAGGGAAAAATTCACCATGAAGCAACTGCTTTGACTCCTTTAAAAAGGATCATGTTGAATCCTACAATGATCAGAACAAAAAGCTGGTTGAATTTTCTTTATGCTATTCATTAGGTAAAGTTTTCCAGGGTGGTAATAATAAATCTCCATATTTATACAAGGTTTTATAGTCCACCCAGCACAAATTGTGATGTTTGAGGGAAAGGCCTGTGGAGTCAGACTAGCCGGTTTCTAATAACCAGCTGTGGACAAGTCACTTCTTAACTTCTCTATCCCTTGGTTCTTTCATCAGTAAAGTCTGTATAATAGTTCTCCCTCACATTATTGTAAAGATTAAATAATGTAGTAAATGTAAAGTGCTTAGAATGTGCTAGAAAACTAATAAATTCTATGTTAATGTTATACAATATTATTAGATCTTTCCACCTGCTCTTTGGAATAGGAATAGCCAACCTGCTTTACGGCAGGAAAAATGGAGGTCCAGAGAGAAGTCTCTTGTGTACCACTATCCAACTAAGGCAGAGGTAAAACTGGGACTAAGCTCAAGCCTTCTTTACCTCTTTCCAAATATGCTTCTCCCTGTCTATCATCTCCCATTCAAAAGTTCAACCCAGCTTCAAAGTGGGAAAGAAAGCTAAGTGTCCAGCAGAGTGCCTGGTACGTGGTAGGCATTTAAAAAGTAGATGACTGATAAAAGGTACATTTATAGCACTTACTGTGTCTGTTATTCTGCCAAGCACTGCACATTACCTCAAAGAATCCTCATAAAAGCTCTAAGAGTTTGATTTTATTACCCTTACTTTCCAAATGAGAGCAGAGACTTTAGAAAGAGTAGATTGCCCAAGATCCCACAGTTAGCAAGTTTGAGCCACATATCTGTCTGGTTCCAAAGCTCATTATTTTAAACAACCCTGCAACACTTTCATGAATGAAGGGAACACCGCTTCAAAGCTTAGCCTAATGGGAGAAATTAGGAGACATGAGCCATATTATCCTTAATCCACTGAGCTCCCCCTGAGTCCTTCTCATCATAGATGCATTGTATTACTAGCAAATGTGAATGTTTTGATGAATTAGGCAAACACTCCAATTGCCTTACATTGCAACATCTTCCCTTCAAAGGCCAGGGAATGTAGACTGTACGTTCTTTGTCCAGCATGTCTGAATGCGTCAACGCTGTCTGGGAGGTACAGAGGTGGACACTTTCCTAGCAGGGGTGAGGCCCCTCCTGGATGTCCAGCTCCTGTATTTGTAACATTGCCATATGTAGTACCACAGGGCCAAGGAATGAAGGGGCCCATGGTCCCAGCCACCTCAGGTTATGCGAGCCAAGAAAAATGTGCAAATCGCATGAGAAAACCAGGCAGTCCCTGAACATCTTTATTTGTTCATTTCTGTGCCCTCACGCTCTGATTGCAGTCTTACACTACAGAAATTTCAAGATAAGTATCAGCAGCTGGACACTGGGTAAATCAGAAGCACAGACTCCATGTAAATACTGAAGTTTTGAAAGCACGAAGTTATGTCCAACAGCTTGGAGCACAGGACCCAGCAGGAAGGGGAGGAGGGATGGTGTGTTCTGGCTTTGGCAAAGTCAACCTTCTGAGAAACTCATGGACATGTTTGTACATGCCTGAACTTGTCTCACAAAGCCAAGCAGAGATTTAGGATCTGCCAGATGCAGACACAAGTGGCCTGCTTCCTTGAATCAAAATGGAACAGTTAGAGGAAGTGAAGGATTAGGGCAAAGAAACAAAAGATTATGGGACTGAAATCTGTTAACAGAAGAGAGGATGCACAGTGCATGATTACAACAGTGACATAAGCTGCTGTCTATAGAGTGGTAACCATTGACAGAATCCCGGGCTAGGCTTTTGACACCCATTCACATAGTTTATTCTCCCAATGATCCTGAAGTATGGACAGAATTTGCCCCATTTTATACATAAAGAAACTGAGACTGAGTGGTAAAGCAACTAACTCAATGTCAGGAACTAACACGTAAGAGGAAACAGGGTTGCAACACACATCTGTCAAAGATCAAGTTGTGTTACCATGAACTGCCCTACATGACCAGTGAAAATGAATTTAAACAAAGAATAAGAAAGTCAGAGTATGTATTCCCTCATAGTTAGAATAAACAATAACCATTATGCACTGTTTTCCAATTTAGAAAGTGTTTATGTAATCTACATATACTGGATGCAGAAGAGAGAAACGTACCAAAACGTGTTTTGCTTCTAGGACAATAGCAGCCAAAAATTTCAGCTAGCAAACATATCCCTTTTTTTCCACTCTTGAAAGAGCAGAAATGAGGAGAGCAAAACAAAACCTAACAAAACAGAAACTCCTCAGTAGCTAAAACAGTTGGTGGGATGGAACTCTCAGCTTCAGGCTGTGAACTGAGCAAAGAGAGCTTGCTGATGAGATGTGGCTAGGACACACCGTGAAAATGGACTGAAAAAGCATGGACAACACCGGGTGTGACAACAGCCTGATCACCAAGGTCGGCAGGGTAGATAAACTAGTGAGTAAAACTAGAACAAAGGGAAGAGCAAGATTCCTGATGCCGCAGCTATGCTGTAAAGCTTAGCATATGCTATTCAGGATTTTTGGTTACAAGTAACAGAATCCAACTGAGGTGTCATAAAGTAAAAGATTGAGAACTAATATAAGCACACAGGAATTTCTTGAAACCACATATGCAAAAGATAATGATCATGTGGGAAGGAAAGTTCAATGTGGATGGGAGAAGAGGGAGAGACGATGCTGGAGATGGCAGAATCCAAATCCTGAAGTTCTTTGTAGACTGCATTGAAGCACTTGGATTCTATCCTAACTGCTACAAGGAACCAAAAAATGGGAAATAATATTGTCAAGAAGCAAGGAAATGGGATGATATTATAGGATGAATGTTAAGTGCTTTATGTGTAAGGGAAAGGATGGTATCAAGGATGACTTTTGGTTTTATTGAGCATGTACATAGTAGTGCCATTAATGGTGATGGGGAACACAGAAGTGGCAGATATGAGATGGGAAGAAAAGGGAAAAGATGCATTTAGTTTTGGAGAGATTGGGTTGAGATGGCTTTGTGTCCTTCAAGAGATATCAATAGATACTTAAATCTATGTGTGTGGAGTTGAGTAGGTATAACTGGGCTGGAGTTACAAATGTGGAATCACTAGCATAGAGGTGGTAACTGAAACCATAGCATTGGATCAGGACACCCAAGGAGATGATGAAAGGAGAGAGAGACGGGAAGAGGGTCTAATACAGAACACTAAAAGGCAAACAAAAACAACATGGATCAGATATATTAAGAAGAATAACTTTCAATTTTCAGAAGATGAACATGGAGATTAGGGTAAACTAAGAGGAGAAGCATTTTGGGAATGACAGAGTAAAGACCTCTTAAAACCACTCTTTCATAAAAGCAAGGACAACTTGGAGGAAAAAAGAAGTTAAAGTCAACCTTTTCAGAACTCTAGAAATTAACCAAAGGCTCACAACAACTTGAGGAGCATTTATTAAATAAAAATGGTCAAATCTCAGTAAAAACAGCAGGCTTTGTGGCACCTCAAAATGCCCTATTCTCTTCTCCTTCTTCCCACATTTTCAGTAGCCTTGAAAACCAGCAGCCTCACAATCACAGTAACTGTGAAAAACAGCAGCTATCATCCACTGGAGGGGACATAAAGTGTTCAGAAAACCCTTGGAAATCACATTCCCAGGGAGTTATCACTATTTGATCTGTCTGGAAGCTCCCTGTAAAATCCCATTCACAGGGCTTTTTTTTAATTTGACCTGACTTAGAGCTCATTCAGTGAGAAAAACCCAATCCCCAAATTGTTAGTAAAAAATAATCTGGAAATTTTTGAAATAGCAGCTGTCTGAGGCAGTGATACCATTTGTGCCAACTGGGGCAAATAAGAAGCTGACCATAAAATGTAAAAGGCAAATCTGAGGAATGAGATTTATATAGGGAGATTTTATTTATTTATTTATTATTATTATTTTTTTTGTTATTTATTTATTTTATATAGGGAGATTTTTAAAGCTACAATATATTCTTACAATATTCTAGAAGGTGATATGTATGACCAGTGATGTGTGCATACCCAGCAAAGACTTGGGAAGGCCCTAACCTCTCACATCTGGCTGACCTTGAAGCTCTGCAGAGGCAGGAGCTGAAAGTTAAGGCAAAGTTGTAAACTGCCAGAGTTCTGAAAGTGTGCCCCAACTCTCTCCCTACTCTCTCTCTGTCTTACACACACACACACACACACACACACACACACACACACACACACACAGCCATCTGGCAAAATATGAGAGACTTATTGGCTCAAGATATTTAAGGAAATCTCTGCCCAATTATTAGCTGGCCACTAAGCTAACTAAGTGGAGACTTCAGTGGCCACACACAATAAAGAGTATAGACTTTATAGAACTAATTCAGGAAAGTCACTAAACAAACAGAGACAACAGCAGAAACAACAAACAGCAACATCAAAAATCCTGAGTGGGGTGGGGGATGGAGGGATCTGACTTCCAGAGTTTCTACATTAGATTATTAAAAATGTCTAGATGTTAGCAAAAAATTTTGAGACACATAAAGAAATAAGAAAGTATGGCCCATACACAGTGTGAAAAATATAATCAATAGAAATTATCCCTGAGGAAGTCCAGATGTTGGGCTAACTAGATAAAGATTTTAAATAAGCAATTATAAATGTGTTGAAAGAAGAAAAGGAAATCACATTGAAATATTTAAAGGAAAGTATGAAAAATGTTTCACCAAATATAGAATATAAATAAGACATAAAAATTATTTTAAGAGAACCAAATAAAATTCTGGTATTGAAGAGTACCTTAACTGTAATGAAAAAGTCAGCAGATGGGCTCAGCAGCATATCTAAGTTTGCAGAAAAAAGTTACTGAACCTGAAGATCGCTCTATCGAGATAATCCAATTTGAAGAGCGCTGAGGAAAACAAATAAGGAAAAATAAATAAAACTTTGGAGACATGTGAGATACCAAGAAATGCATCAATACATGCATACTGGGAGCACCAAAAGAAGAGAAAGAAAAATGGCAGAAAGAATATTTAAATAATTAATGCCTGAAAATGTCCAAAATTTGATGAAAAGCACTAAATTACACAGCCAAGGAGTTCAAAAAACTCCTAGTAGGAGAATCTCAAAGAGATGCATACCTAGACACATCATACTTAAACTGTTAAGAGTCAAGAAAAAGAATCTTGAAAGCAGTAGGAGAAAACAACTCATCATGTTCAAGGGATCCTCAATAAATAATAGCCATCTTTTCATAAGAAACCCTGGAGTCCAAAAGGCAGTAAGATGACATTTTCAAAGTGCTTAGAGAAAATGAATACTAACCAAGAATTCTATATCTAAAAAACTATTCTTCAAAATGCATATGAAATTAAGATATTCTCAGATTGAAGAAAAAAAGAATTCATCATTAGAGCAGACCTACACTACAAGAAATATCAATGGGAGTCCTTCAGGATGAGATGAAAGGGCATTAGACAGTCATTCAAATTCCCACAAAGAAATAAAAAGAACCAATAAATTAACTAAATAAGTAAATATAAAACACAGTATAAATGTATTTCTGTTGCAATAATTTCTTCTATTTGATATAAAAGACAAATGCATAAAGCAATAACTATAAAACTGTGCCAATGGATTTACATTGTGTAAAGATGCAATTTGTGTGACTTTATAACAGAACAAAGGAGGGAGGAGGGAATGGAACTATATGAGTACAAAGTTATTATAAACTATGGATATTAAGTTCATATCAATCTGAAATAGACTATTTTAAGTTAAGATGCTAGTTGTAACCCTCAGGACAACCACTAAATAATTGCACAAAAAATATATTAAAACAAACAACAAGGGGAATAAAATGGTGCACTAGAAAATATCTATTTAACACAAACAAAGGCAGAAATGGAGTGAAAAAAGGAATAAAAAAGGCATAAGACGTATGGAAAAGAAAGAGCAAAATGGCAGACATAAGTCCTACCTCATCAGTAAGGAATTGGAAGAATTAATATTGTTAAGATGGCAGTATTTTCCAAATTGATAGACACAATATCAGTCAAAATCCCAGATGCATTATTTTGCAGAAATTCTGATCCAAAAATTCATATGAAATTGCAAGGGATCCAGAATAGCCAAAACTATCTTGAAAAAGAAAAAGAAAGTTGGAGGATGCACTTTTCCCAATTTCAAAGCTTACTACAAATATATGGTACTCAAGAACACATAGTATTAGTGTAAGTGCAGGCATATAGATCAATGGAATAGAATTGAGAGTTCAGAAATAAACTGTTCATTTACAGTTAATTGATTTTTGACAAGATTATATAGACAAATATTTAGGAAAAGAATCAACTTTTCAATAAATGGTGCTGGGACAACTAGATATCCACGAGCAAAAGAATGAATTGGGACCTCTCCCTCATATCATATACATAAATTAAAAATGGATCAAACACCTAAATGTAAAAGCTAAAACTATACAATTCTTAGAAGAAAACATGGTAGTAAATCTTCATGATGTTGGGTTAGGCAAAAGATTATTGGATATGATGCCAAAAGCGTAAGTGACAAAACCAAAAAAAAAAACTGGATTTAATCAAAATTAAAACTTTTTGCTTCAAAGGATACCATCAAGAAAGTGAAAAGAAAACCAATGGATTGAGAGAAAATATTTGCAAATCATGTATTTCATCAGGGAATTGTATCTATAATATATAAAGAATTTTTGCAATGGAGCAATAAAGAGTAATAATCCAATTTAAAAATGAGCAAAGGATCTGGACAGACATTTTTCCAAAGGCAAAACACAAATGGCCAATTAGTCTATGAAAAGATGCTCGACATCATTAGTCAATAGGGAAATGCAAATAAAAGCCACAATAAGCTATTACTTCACATCCACTAGAATGGCTAAAGTTAAAAAGACAGACAATAACAAGTGTTGATAAGGATCTGGAGAAAATGGAATTCTCCTGTACTGCTAATGGGAGTTCACAATGGTGTAATGACTGTGGAAATCAGTTTGGCAGTCCTCAATATATTAAACATAGAATTACAATATGGCCCAGCAATTTACTATTAAGTATATAACCAAGAGAAATGAAAATATATGTTCACACAAAAACTTTTACACTAATAGTCAAGGCGGCTTTTGTCTAAGAAGCCCAAAAGCAGAAATAGCCCACATGTCAATCAATTAATGAACAGATAAATGAAATGTGGTGTATTCTTACAATGAAATATTATTTGGCTAAAAAAAGGGATAAAATACTGACATATGCTACAACACAGATGAAACTTGAAAATATACCCCATGAAAGAATTTAGTTACAAAGACCACTTACAGAATGATTCCTTTATATAAAATGTCTAGAATAGCCAAATCCATAGAGACAGAAAGTAGATTAGTGATTGCTAGGGGCTGAGTGAAAGGGGGAATTGGAAGTGATTGTTAATGGCTATGGCGTTTATTTTAGGGATGATGAAAATGTTCTGGAATTAGATAATGGTGATACTTGTACAACTCTGTGAACATACTAAAAACACTGAATTATGTATTTTTAAATGGCAAATTTTATGGTATATGAATAATATCAAATTAAACTGTTATTAGGAAAAGAGGAACCATGATACATGATAACAGCAGTGTCACATGCTGTGAATAAGTCCAATAAAATAAAAAACGAAAGAATCTATTGGATTTAGCAACAGGGAAGTCTTTGATGAATTTGGCAAAAGACAATAGAGATACGGGCCAGAGCAAGATTGATTCATTGCACAAATATTTATGAGTTGTGTATTACACATTGGAATCTGCCATTGGGATGAGGAAAGAATGAAGGAAACAAAGCCAGATGGCAATGGGTTGAAGCGAGAATGGAGGTTGAGAAAGGGGAGACTGGGAGTATAGGCAATTGATTTACAAATTTGGCTGCAAAGGGCAGAAAACAAATATGTTAGCAACAGATTTAGGTCTGTTTGTGGTTTGATAATCTAGAAGAAGCCTCAACATCTTAACGTGGGTGAATGAGTCTCCATGTAATGTTCCTGGGAAGTATTCATGCAAGAAAGAGGGAGTGATAATGCAGAATAGGGAGGGGAAATCTGAAAGGACAAGTTCTGGAGAAATTTGTCAGAGCCCCGACAGATGAATTATTTTTAGTGAAAGGGAAGAGAAAATGGATAGAAATGCAGCTCATTTTAAGATTTGTGGAAGAAAGTTGGAGAAAGTCCCCTGGGTTGTCTTCTGTTTTAAGGGAGGGTTTATCTGTGGGGAGCCAAGAAAGAATTGGTGGAGCTGGAAGCTGCAGGCAAGTTGAAATGGTATAATAGCTGCAAGGAAGGAAGAGTGAGAGTAGTGTGTAGGGGAAATATGAAGCATTGCTCTCAGTGTTGAGGGCTCAACTGAGGTTTGACACTATCATTTTATTGTGGCCGCAGTCCACAGAACTGGGCAATTTGTTTTATCCTCCCAGGGCTTAACGTCCCAGATGGCAAAGCCAATAAGGCAAATCTTTGGATTTATCTAAGAAAGGAGTTCTACCAGAGAAGTTAATGAATGTTCCATAGCAAAGGAAATGAAAATTCTCTATTGGTAAAGGAGTCCTTTAACGTGGAAACACAGAATCTAAGCTGAAAATGGGAAGGAAGTAAAGTCTGGATATAATTGATAGGGAGAAGACAGAGGGGCTGAGCAATTGGAGGTGTTTCCTCCACCCTTCCTCTCCTTTTTCCCACTGCTCATCTTCCCACCAGCCTTTTCCTTCTATTTCTTTTTCTTCTGAAATAGATGCTTTTTTAAAGATAAATTTTTGCCCAATTGGTTATGTTCTTGAAGCATGAATTTATCAATTCTTGGAGAACTTGACTGGCACTTGAATGAGGATTAGGCCTGTTTAGGATCCTACACAATTATCATGTGGTTCGGCCTCACAAATATGTTCTTGCTTGATCTTCACAGCAATCCCGTCATACAAGCGAGGCAAAGGAACCAACCCCAGTGGGCTAAAGGAAATCTGAATGAACCTCTAATGGGTATAGGGGCAATTCTAAGCTATGAGTTATAGGTTGGAATTCAGGCCTGTCTTATCCCATTCTTCTCCATTCCATGCTGACAGATAATTTAAATATATAAGGTAACACAATCATATATTAGATTCAGTGAAGAGAGGCCTACTTACATGGTACTGTATTAATCATAGAAAGCACTTTAAAAATCATAATCTACCACTCATTTTAAATATAATTATTACTCTGTCAGTGTAAGCTTCCTTGGTTTACCAGGTCATCTTTTCAATATATTCATGTATTGCCCCGTCTCCCCCACCACTGCCGATGACCCCCTACCCCCACCCCAGCCAAACATTTTCTTTAAATTAGGAACCAAACATGAGCCAGGTACTACTCAAAGCACAACATGAGAAGGGGTAATTCCTTTAAAGTGGCATAAAATCCAACTGGGAAATAAGACATGTTTGCTTATATGCATGTTTGAGTATATACATACGCTATGTTGGAAAGGGTTAATTCTTTTAATTAACTTTTCAATTAACTTTCATGTGATGGACAGTTTTCTTAGCAAATTCATTTGAACATCTGTTCACTTTAGTAATTTAGGCATCAACAGAATTTTATTTAATATTATCATATCCGCCAAATATTTAGACAAAAATTTCAACTAGCCTCTGAAAATTTGATGGCAGGAATTGTATCATTTGAGTATCCCCAGCCCCAATGTTGGTACCTAACAAATTCTTGCTGACTTAATTGAAATGTTGAACCAACACAAATGTTAAATACAAATGCATATCTGGATTGGCTTCTATATATCTCCATGTATCTATTAAATTTCTAATCTGTAGATACAAGAAAACTGCGGTCGCAGTTGAGTTGTCTGGGGGGGGGGGGCGGCCGGTTGCTGAACCCTCGGCTCTCGGCGTTGCTCGGAGGGTACCGGCGGCGGGGGCTCTTTCCCGGAGGCGAGGGCGAGGCGGGGGACTGGGCCCGGTCCCCGGCGGAGGCGTGCAAGGTGTGGAGGGCGGCGAGAAGGAACAGGCAGGACACGGTTCTTTGAGGGTGAAGAAGCCAAGAGAGCTTTATTAGGGGAGAACACCAGCTTATATTGGGCGCTTAGGGGGCGGGGTAGCTGTAGAGGTCAAAGGCTTGGATTGGTTCAGAGAGGGCGCGGAGGTTGATAGACAAGGGGCGGGAGTAGTTCCGGTGACTGTGCATGCGCACTGGCGGTGGGGGAGTTGCTCTGGCAACGGGGAGTGTCCAGGCGAGATAAGGGGGTGGGGAAAAGGCGGTTCCCTCCGGCAAGCCTCTCCCAACAGTAGTATTTTGGGTGAGGAAATGGGGTCTGCCTCCGGCCTCACTTTCCCAGGCCCGGGGGGCTGTGAAGGGCGCTGTTCACCCGTACCCACTACCCTCCCCAGGGGTGGCCGATCCCCTGGCCCAGGCCCGCCAAGTCGAAGCACGTAATCAGTGTCCCGCAAAAACCTCCACTATTTAATAACTTTAGGCAAGTCATAGAAAACCCAGGCATTGTTTTTTGCACTTGTTACATGGCAATAATACTCTCTGCTCTTCTTACCTTTCAGAGACTTTCTGAAGATCAACTAAGTGAAAAATTTTGAACCCTGGTAAATACCCAACGGTTGTAAGAATTGTAAGCAATTTCATTTACCCAGAGAGAAATACAGCATAAAATATTATTCAACAAACCCATAGGCCAGCTATGGCCTTTCAAAAACTGTTATTTTATAGGTAAAACCAGAAATACTCATAGGAGATTTTTAACACATTCTCTCTCTCTTTTGAAAAGCCATTAAATCAAAGAATCATATCTTCACAGTCGATAGAAGAACAGTATTCTATAAAGAAACTAGGAAATGCATCTGATCAATTGATATTATCAGTTGATCATATAAGAAGAAACAAATGGCCTTGAATGTTTTTTTTTTTTTGTGCCCTTACTACCTGTAAACTTGGGAGAAGATAATTAGTATGTGTAACTCTTAAATCAGTGTCTCTCAAACTCGGCACTACTATTTTGGATGGGATAATTCTTTGTTGGGAAGGAAATTTCTGTGCATTTTATGTTACTGACTAGAATCCCTGCCCTCTACCCACTAGATGCCAGTAGCATAGCCCTCCGAGTTTTGACAATCCAAAATGTCTTCAGACATTGCCAAATGTCCCTTTGGGAGCAAAATCACCACCAGCTGAGAAACACTGCTTTAAATAATAAGAACCAACACATTCATATAGTAGTTTGCAAATATCTTTTAAATTGATTATATATGAAATTCCCCACAACAACTAAGGATTTGAGAAAGTGAATGACTTGCCCAACATCACACAGCTGGGAATTAGGGAAGCCAAGATTCAAGCTTAGTCTTCTGGCGTCTTGCATTGTGCTGTTTCCAGTACTCATCCTGCCTGTGTATTATGTAATCTCAGGCGGAGACTTGGAAGAGTTGTGTATCTTAACAGAAGGATCCACTTCCTGGGTCTTCACAGATTCATGAAGAGACATCTGCCAGACCCTCTTTTTCTCTTAAGCATTCCATGTTTTACTCATTATTCCCTATCAGACAGACAGTGAGAGTCTGACTTCCAATAAGCCATGTGATTCTACTGGATGAAACCAAGGTGTTGAAGGTCACTGTTGTGCCCCCCACCCAACCTGGTTTGGTCATGCCCCCTCTTTTGGACTAGCCTATTCCTATGATGTGCTTATTTTTCTCAGCTGTTCTTGCCATATGCTAACATCTAATGGGAGTTTGCTCCCTATGTGACCCTTGAGTCTATTATTCAATTGACTCAAGGAGACAGGGTGACCCAGTTTGCCTGGGACTTTCCCGATTTTAGCACTGGCCAGGACCCATCAGTCCTGGGGCAGATTATCCCCTGTGTGACTGACTGTGCTCTGAGAAACCTTGAGAAGTTGGGAGGTGAAAACAAAAGCCTCAGGTTGGTACAAAACAATCTATTCCCTAACATTAGCCCAGAAAGAAATCTGGGAAGAAGCAATCATTTATATTGATAAAATGTAAATAATTGCAAAACACACACACACACACACACACACACACACACACACAAATCACAGTGACCTTTCACAGGAACCATATGGTAATTCAAGAGATAGATAAACCTGAATCATCATGACATGACATATATGGGTAGATGAGAGATTTGTTTAATGTGAATTCTAATTTAGAGTTAAAAGTACAAATACTATGATTTTCACAAAATCCTGTACTATAAAAAAAGGAATTAATATCCCAGTTTCTAGATAAGAAATCAAGGCTCATTTGAGTAAGTTGTCTGAAGACACAGCCATTAAATGGCCCAATGGGATTTGAACCAAGATCCATTTGATTCTAATCTCTCTCCTTTAACCTTTCCCCTTTCCTTCCATAGGTGGCTTCTAAAAAATTTTCATTATCCTAAGACAATCAGCAGCTATTGAGCCACTTAAATTCCTCTGAGGAGAAAAATAAGTCATTAATAGGTTTTCTGCTTGATTCAATTCACATTCAATTCAATTAATATTTATTGAGGGTCTTCAGAGGACTTGAAACTGCACAGTATTCTTAATGAGAAGTTTGCAAATTTCAATCCTCCTGGTATAAAAACTTTGAAGATTTCTCCTTCTCCTTGCCTCAGCACACATCAAAGTGTATTCAAGGGCCAAAGTCTTCCTTTCCTTTATCTAAGACACTTCGTACTTTATGCTGTGGTCATGCATGCACTGTTAATCCATTCAGCACTAATAGTTCCACACTTAATGTTTAACATATTTAGAGCACACCTGCTGAGCATCCATCTGTATTCTGGGTAATATAAGTTCTATCTTCGGGAAGTCTAGAGTTTGATAAGGATAATAGGAATACTAGTGACTTTAATACAAGCTTGGAATTCCCTCTGTTAACTATTCTTAAAATGAAAATTTCTAAAAATCTTTGGAACACAGAAGAAACAATGGCACTGGATGCTAATTTCCATGATTTCCAACACTAGGCTTTTCTCATCCATTCCTTTATTACTTCACTCATTCAACAAATATAATTGAGCTAAGGGCAGGGGATACCATGACACATATGACAGCATCTTTGCCCTAATGAAACGGACAATCTGGTGAAGCAAAGAAATAAAAATATGGACACAGGGGAGATAGTGTGATAAGCGCTATGATCAGGCTTTGGACAGAACACAGTGGAAGCACATAGGAAGGCACCTAAGCAGGGTAAGGAGCATCACCTGTAGAGGTGAGATCCATGACAGCTTATTTATAGCTGAAGGATAAGTAGGCATTAACTGGAATGGGAGTGGTGGGGGTAGTGTTGGGAATAGAGCATGATCAGGTCAAGGCACACATACCTGCCAAATTAATGGGGTCAAGGGAAAATTATGCCACTTAGCAGAAACAGCAGGAATTTATACTGAGAAGAGAATAAAGTACAGAAAAGAGAGCCACAAGAGGGATGCTGAAGGGGGTACACAAGGACATGTTAAAGGAAATATACCTAATAAAGAGAGCTGCTGACAATTGTAAAGGAAGGTTTGACTGGTGTTAGTGCTGGTTTTAAGCAGATCCCCCTTGCTACATTGCAGAAGATGGATTGAGAGGAGACAGCCCAGAAGCAGAGTATCCAGTTCAGATGGGGGCTGAGAATGCCTCTGACCAGGATAATGTCAGGGGAAGGGAGATAAGTATGGCTGGTGGTGAGTCTCTGGACCAGTGCAGTGTTGACGGGATGGTGTGAAAAGAGCAAATAAAAAAGTATTTTATTGGAGAATAACAGCCATTTTTTAGACCAGGAAACTGAGGACAATGGAGACAACCTGTCTTTTCATGCATGGACCTCATAGGAGGGATGCCATGTGGAACTATGGTAAAGTGCCTCGGTTTCAGAGATAGACAGGACAGACAAGGATTCAGTCCCAGCTGGGACACAAAACTAAGTATATGAACTTGGGTGAGTTGCTGAAATTCCCTGTGCCTTAGTTTCCTCATGTGTATAATGAGAATAATGTCACAACTTCATAGTGCTTTTCAAGGACTAAATGGACCTGTATATAGCCCAGTACCTGGCATATGGGCACTATTCAATAAATAACACCATCATCATGATCACCATATTTTTTCCTTGTCATATTCTAACTTGACTTCCAGTATCTGGAAGTGGGTGGTGATGGGGGCAGGAGTGGTAGTTTATTTCCATTCTATAGTTAAAGAACTGGGGAGAGAGATTGGCTGGATTCCCTAATGTCTAGAGCTGGGCTATTATGATACTCTACACAACAGTTGAGCTAATTTGATTCCAGTTTGTGCTCCTTTCACCCCATTGTTCCCCTCTTCCTCAGTGAGAAGCATGGAAGAGCCAACCTCTCTACCATGGCTGGGGCCCCCACTAGGACTTTTGGGAATTCTTTGCTTATATATAGGTGGTACCAAAATTTTGTGTTACCCCATTATGGTTTGCTTGGGCAAGACTATGGACACATCTTGTCCTCTTTGAAGTTGGTTTTAGTTTTGGGTAAAGGAAGAGTGAAGATAGTGTCCAGGAGGATGTGAATGATGTCATATTATCAGGAAGCTGCATGAATCACTCCTCTTGGTGATGACCTGAGTCAAAATGTAATCATGCTGAGAAAAGCTGGGCATAGGAGGGTGAGACTCTTCCCCACCCTGCCTCCTAGGCCTCAGGAATGACAAGGTTTTCTAAGGATCCTCCCTGTATTTTTGCCATTACAATATCCTGAGATGAAGGAAAGGATTAATTGGAAGACATCAGCCCTGGGAAAACTCTAATAGACCATGCCATTCAATGACCCTCCTTTCTTTTCAGACATGGAACCAGAGGGCCAAAGAGGGGATGGGACTTACTCAAGGTCTCACATCAAATGCATGATAAAAACTGAAGCAGATTGTTTCCTCATTGAATAACAATGATTAATTGCACCTGCTGTTTGCCAGTGTACATAGCAGTGCATCCGAATCCCTCTTATGGTGTATGTCTTTCCTACCTGGCTGTATAAATATGCATGCATTTTTCTTCTTTTTCCCACTAGCCTTGCAAATCCTTGGAGGATGAGACTGACTCTTTTTCATCTCTGCATTTTACATAGTTCCATACACAGAACTTTGCACCTGGTAAATCTCTATAATTAATTATTGAATACTGGTAATGGGAAATAGGTGTGCCAGTTGAGTACAGCCTGTAGGGTGAAGCCCACTTTAGAAGTGAGAACATCTGAAAGTATGCCTAATTACAGAACCAGGAGCTCCCTGTTAATCAATTGATCTACACTATTTCACTTCATCTTTGTTGGGATTTTAAGGAACATCACAAATTGTGAACCAATTGGGAGTCACTCAAAGGAATTGGGCAGATGGAGAGCCAAACGTTGACTTTATTACTGAAAGGGCTGTTTATGAAAGATCAATGGGCTTTTCCCAGAATTAGATATACCCATGTGGTCACAGGTGGCATCGGATAACCGCAGGCCTTTCTGGCACGACCAGTGCCTTTACCACTTAGCTTACTGCACAGTAGAGGGAAAACCCAAAGGTTCTCTGAAGGCAGAAAGGTCCCAAAGAGGAAAAGAATGGTGCTGAGCTACAAATACTCAAGTCCTTTTCCCAATTAGTTAAGTTAGGGGTTAGAGAGAACCTAGGAGTGTTGGCTAATATAGGTATCCCCATAGGGAAACACACAATCTCCCCCAACAATACTCTCAACTACCACAGGAAATAGGTGCTGTATTTTTCCCTTTTTTTACAAATGAGAACACTGAGACTCAGAGGGTAAGTGACTTGCTCTAGGTTACATGGCTAGTAAGCAGCAGCGCTAGGATTTGAAACCAGAACTCAGGGCCGCAGGTCTGAACAATGTGATGTATTACATCACTTCCTCTTCCTCTAGGATGACGATTCCAACTTCTGGTGTCAGTTAAAAGCAAATTCTTTAAAAGGATGCTGATTTATTAACTCACTACCATTATCAATAGGGTCATTTTGCTGGCATTTAAACAGAGACTGACAAGGGCAATGTATTTGGCAAGGCTCTGCTGTTTGGAGTGCAGGCAGGTTTTTTTGTTTTGTTTTGTTTTGTTTTGTGTTTAGCTGATGAGGGACAGAAAATGTAATTTGGAAGAGTGAGAAAAATTGACCAGGATAGCAAACGTTGACAGTGCATCCCTGGAGGGTAAGTGCCCTTACTCTATGTCAACAAACTTGATGGGCTGGGTAAAAACCCTTCCACTCAAATTCTTCTCCCACTGGCCATTCACTCACCTTAAAATTAAAATTGCTTCTTTGAGCAGAAAGTAACAATAGAAAGTAATATTTTCTGATAGCTTAGGGGTCAGGAGTTAAAACTAAGTCAATCTGACTTGTTCTACACTTTTCTGAACATATCTTCTGCCCATGTCAGGGGAGGGACATATGAACCTCTGTTCTTTGTTCATGTCAAACAGCATCGTACCTTACAGGGCATAAAATAGTAACACTACAGCTGGAAGGGGCTGAGCATTTGGCACCTCCCATCAAAAGATCTGTGGGACCCTGAGAAATTCAGTTCACCTCTTGGAGACTCTCTTTCCTCATTGATAATATCAGCTGATTTCCGCTGTAACCACTCAGATTAGAAAGTTTACAAAACAGTAGGTTAAACTCTAGAGCAGAGCAGCATTAATAGCAGAGATTTTGGAGGTGAGTAGACTTGGTTTTAAATCCTGACCACACCACTTGGTGGTGGTTTGACCTTGGGCAGTCTTTCACCTCATGGAACCTCAGATTCCCCATATGGAAAATACAGATGATAAAACTTATGTTCTCACTTCTTCTGGGGATACATAAAAACAATGTAAATAAAACACTTGGTTCAGAGTTTGACATAATAAATGCTTGCTAAATGGTAATATTAAAGAATATTATCATCTGTCCCCTGGTAAATATGCATCTATGGAATAAGTTAACTGGAGAGTTTTATGACAAGCAGCCTTATAAAACTCATCTTTAAAGCATTTTAGAGATATTGAGAAGGAAATCTCTCATTTTATTACAGTACATGATATTCGTTCTATGAGGAGCCAGGGAAGAAATTTATCTTGGCTTTAAAAGCCAGCAAATATGCGTTTCCTCCTGAGGATTGGAGTTTGAATCTTGTACTGGTTGCATTTCCCTTTGTTTTGAATGCTAGGCAGCACAATTTAAGTAGGACAATAAATTAACACTTATGTAAATATTCTTCAGTTTAAGGCTTCACTATAGAGATCAGAACACTGTGGCCCCAAATTATTACTTCATTTATTTGACACAATTGATCCTTTTCTCAATTTAAAATTCTTATTTCTCAACAGTCTACTTTTTTGAAAACTCTTTCCAATTTTTCTTTTTTTGTCTGTTTTCTTTGCCCTCTGGAAGGCCTCTTATATTCCACATTTTTTGCCTGCTTTACTTGCATTGTGATCATTTAATTTTGCCGGAAATGCTCTGAAACGTGTTATTATTATCTTCATTTTACAGAGAAGGAAACTGAGTTTTGGAACAATTTGCATTTCCTGACATACTATTCTTCAGCCCACTTTTCTCACTGTACCCTCTTCCTGATCTTATGAATTTATGTGGTTTAAACAATAACCAACACTACCAATTTGTCCCTAGAGTTCTGAACTGTTTTGAACTCCATGATTTCCAAATGACTTCTAGACATCCTACAGACACTTGAAATTCAATGTGTTGAAAATCAAACTCAATATTCCTCATCCAGAAACCATTTCTTTGCCTAACAGAATTCAATGTTAAAATAATTGTTTTTGAGCATTCGCTATGTTCCTGGCCCTCTTGCTATGTATTTTATATATATTATCTCCTTTAATCCTCATAATAGTTATGAAAGGTAAGTTTTACTATTATCTCTAGTTTAGAAGTATATCATTTGCCCAAGGCTACTTATCAAGGATGAGTTTTAACAGTCTGATTCTAGAGAAAAGATGCTGAAACAACAGTCCTTTCTCAGTTCATATGAGCTAGAAACTTTACCTTTGAGTCCTCCTCTTTCTCCCGTCACATCCAATTAGTCATCCAAGCCTGGTAATTCATCCTCTTAAACTGGCAGTTCTCAAACTTGGAATCACCTGAGGAACCTAACAACCCATTGATGTTCAGCCCTTGCCACAAAATCCTGACATGATTGGTTTGTATTGGGTCTGGGCATCAGAATTTTTAAAAACACTTCAGGTGGTTTTAATGCAAGTCATATTTAAGAACAAGTTTAAGAACGGATTCCGGTCAAGGGATGTTAAGTTTGGTTTTCAACATGTTGAATGTAGAATGTCTAGCAGTCCAACTGGGAATCTACTTTGGAGTTCAAGGGGCAGTTCAGGGCCGTAAGTACAAATTTAGTAGTAGAAGGGTGACTCTTAACTCCCAAGCACGTATACCTGCCTCTTCATCCCCACTTTCTCTGACCTAGTTCTGGCTTCATCATCTCTTCTAGGATGTTCCAATGTGCCTAACCTAGCATCTTTCCCCTTTTCTTTTTACCCCTTGCCTTCCATCCTCATTGGTGACCATCAGAGTGATTTTAATAAAGCACAGATCTGACCAAGCTACTCTCTAGATTAAAACTTGAAATAGCTTCTTACTGGCTTTAAGTGAAGTCCCAGATCTACTTCCCTCTCCTCCTTACTGTACCTGTTAAGCTCTTTTCCCTGAATCGGTCCCATACTTCCACGCCTCCATCTTTTGCTTCTGCCACAGCATATGCCTGGTATGCACTTTCCTTGCTTAGCAAAGTCTTACCCATCCTGCAGGATTAAATTCAAATGTCATCTCACTCTGAGATCTTCCTTGTTTGACTCCATCCCTGATGAAATGAATTGCTCCCACCTCTGTGCTCCTAAAGCATAAAACTATTGAAACATTTATAATTTTACATTAACGTCAGCTGTGCTATACTGTGAGCGCATTAAGAGCAAGAACTGTTTCATTCATTTTTTTCTCCCATAAAGATACAGCACATATTATAATAGAATTGTTTATGAGGATTAAATAATAATAGCCATTAAAAAATAAATATATTAATAAACAGTTCTTTTTTAGGTGATTTTCCTTGCATTTTTATCCCTTTAATTCAAGTAGGGCAGCTCCACCCTCCATCAGGGATTTCTAAAATTTTATCCCATGGTTGGGAACCTATACAAATTGTTACAATGACCTGGAGAAAGTGAATTTGTCTTTCAGCATTTCAGTTTTCTTACCCGTAAAATGGCAACAATAATAATAGTTACTTCACAGAGTTGGTAGTATGATATTATGGCATTACAGAGGTAGGATGCTTAACCTTATACCTGGCACCTGCTAAGTGCTTAACAATTTTTTTCCTTCCCTTTGCCTATGGCAAATCTCAGTGATGCCTCCCTTTTCCTTACTTGTTTTATTTACTTAATAAATATTAATTGAAGGAACATTATATGACACACACTTCTCTAAAGTTCTGTGGATATTACAGTAGTAAAAAGAGCAGAAATCTCTGCCCTCCCAGCACTTATTTTGAAGTATGGGGAGGGGAGGGAAGTGAGGAAAAAAGAGAGGGGATGGGGAAAGAGACGAAGGAAAGTGTTATGGTGAAAAAGAAAGGCAAGGATGGGGACAGGAAATACTGGGGTAGGGTTGCAATTCTAAGTGGTCAGCTAAGGCCTCTCTGAGAACTCACATTTGGGTGAGGACTTGAAGAGGGTGGGAGAGTCAGACATGTAGATGTCTGGGGAACAGAATTCCAGGCAGAGGGAAGAGCAGGAGTGCAAGCTAGGAGGTTGTTACTGGTCTACTTGCTCTGGAAACAGCAAGGGGGCCAGTGGGGCTGGAGCAGAGTGAGCAGGAGTGGGGAGGTGGGGGAGTAAGGTGATGAATTCAGGGAGGGAACATGAGGCCCGATGGAGTAGAGATTTGTTCTTCATTTAAGCACTTTGTATTTTACTCTGAGTGAGCTGAGGAGCCATTGGAGAGTTTTAGGTACAGGAGCATCAGGATCTTGCTTAGGTTTACCAGGATGACCTGGCCACTGAGTTGAGAATAGGTTGTGTGGGACAAACGAAGAGGAAGAGAGACCAAGCAATAATCCAGTGAGGGAAGATAGAGGCTTGCACCAGGGTGGTAGCAAGAGAGATGGTGAGAAGTCACTGGATTCAGAATGCATTTTGAAGGTAATACAAGTCAGATTTGCTATTAGATTGGGTGTGGGGTGTGAGCAAAAGAGTTTTTTTGTTGTTGTTGTTCTGTGCTACTGGGGAGATGGAGCTGACAGGAACTGAGATCACGGAGTTCATCAGAGGAGCAAGTTTTCTGGGGAAAGATGGGGAGTTTAATTTTGGAAATACTAAGTTTGAGTCATCCAAGTAGAGATACCAAGTATGCTGTTATATATATATATAAATTTGAACTTCAGAGAGTGGTCTAGAATGGAGGGGAAATGGAGCTGTTGGTGTATAGATGGCATTTGAAGCAATGAGAGGGAATGAGATCACCAAGGGAGTGAATACAGACAGAAAATAGAGGATGTCTGAGTGCTGAGCCATGAGATATTCAAATACCAATAGGTCAGGGAGATAAGTATGAGCCAGCTAAGGAGAATGAGAAAGAGCTGGCAGTGAGGAACCAAGAAGACCATGAATGTGTATGATTTCTTGGAAGTGAAGAAAGCACTTCAAAGAAGAGAGGGTGATGAAATTAGATGCTGCTAATCGGTAAAACAAGATGAAGACTGAGGATTGACTATTGATTGGATGCCATTGATAACCTTGATAAGAACAAATTTGGTGGATAGGTGGAGGTAAGGCTTGATTGTAGAGTGATGGAGAGAAAATGGGTGCAGAGCTATTCACCAGCCTTGGGACTTTGTACAAGTCATGGAACCTGAATCCTCCATTCCTCTCCCTTCTTTCTTTCCTTCCTCTTTCCCTCCCTTCCTTCTTTCCTTGATCTGTCAAGTGGGGTAATGACATCTATTTCATAAGAACTTTATGATGGCATGTATGTAAAGAATGGTGCTACGTAACATGTCCTCAATAAAGGATAGTCCCTTCCTGTCCTTCTGGGACCCTATGTCTTATGCCCTCTATGGCTGGGATAAGCTCTACATAAATAGGGGCCCACTAAATGCCCACTGATGGGGTGAATGAGGTCCACAATTATCCTCCAGGACAAGGTGCCTCATTATTTGGAGCAAACAGAAAAATATTCTTGTTAAAGGTGATGCAGAATGCTGGAGGCCACCATCAGCTTTTCAGGAAAGAACATTTTTGGCTCAGAACTCCATGGAGCTTCTGACTGTAAATAAGAATTGCAGAGGCTTTTGCTTGGAAGTGGGAATAGGAGGTCTGAGAGTAAGTGCATTCTGTCCAGGGTAGCCTCCTGCGGAAATGATTTCCGGAGCAGAGTGCCAAAGTGCTTTCGTAAATGACTCTGGCTCACCCCTTTCCCTATCTCCTGCCCTGTATATGCAACATTTATAAAAATAAACATTTGCAGGAGGCATTGGGATGAGTCCAAGGTGGAGCACCTAGCAAAGGAAACAGATACACCAAAGAACTTAGAACTCCCAAGAAGAATATGTTTTCAGAGGAAGGTACAGAGATACCAGTGGGTGGGTATTAGGGAGAGTGGTGGAAGGAGAGGAGTGAACGAGTTTCAGACTTCAAACCCATCCGCTCTCGGCTTCTCTTTCACTCTCTCATAATCTCACCTCTCTTCTCTACTAGAATGCTTGATCCTTGACAGAAGGGGCTACATTTTATTCATTCTCAGATTTGGATTATTTTTCCAGAAATGACAGATTTATCAAGCATCTACTTGGTTTCAGGAACTCTGCTCCTACAGCCACATCCACCATGCATTAGTTTCCCTTAATAAGCATTTCTTCAGCCTTAAAAATTAAAATTGCATTTTCTCCAGTTGGCTCAGTTCAAATGTCAACTCCTCACAGAGGCCTTCTCTAAATTTCCACCCCAGGCAGAGCTAGGCTCTTTCTTCCCCATGCTTCACGGTTCTTCAGACTTCTCTCGTTTGGAGCTCTGGAACAGAAGCTCCCTGAGGGCAGGACTTTGTTTTGCTCACCTTTGTACACACTGCCTAGAACAGTGCTTGGCACATAGTAGGGATCCAATTAATATGAACAAATGATTGGCACCCATTTCATGGTCATTTTAGTGAATTATTTTATGTCTGGCTCCACTGCCAAATAAATTCTTTGATGGCAGACATGGTACCATTTTCTTTTTTATTTCTCCATTTCCTGGCACATAAAAGTACTCAGTAAATTTTAATGGGATAAATACATAACCAAATAATCCCTTATTTTTTATAAGTAAGTTTTCAATTGCTTTTCACTTTATTACATAAAATATGGAATTTTATTATACAAATTATGCAATATAGCTAAGAACAACTGAAAAGAGTCTCATAAAAAATAAGGGAGGTACAGGGGTGTAAATTTCCCTGGCAAAGCAGAGTATGACTCCCGGGGATGAATGTGGACCCGGCATCGTGGGACTGAGAGTATCTTCTTGACCAAAAGGGGGATGCAAAATGAGACGAAATGGTTTCAGTGGCTGAGAGATTCCAAATGGAGTCGAGAGGTCACTCTGGTGGACATTCTTATGCACTATATAGATAACACGTCTTAGGCTTTAATGTATTGGAATAGCTAGAAGTAAATACCTGAAACTACCAAATTCCAACCCAGCAGTCTGGACTCCTGAAGATAATTATATAATAATGTAGATTACAAGGAGTGACAGTGTGATTGTGAAGACCTTGTGGATCACACCCCCTTTATCTAGTGTATGGATGAGTAAAAAAATGGGGATAAAAACTGAAGGACAAATGGGGTGGGATGGGGGGATGATTTGAGTGTTCTTTTTTCACTTTTATTTTTTATTCTTGTTCTGGTTCTTTCTGATGTAAGGAAAATGTTCAGAGATAGATTGTGGTGATGAACGCATAACTATGTTATCATACTGTGGACAGTGGATTGTATATCATGGATGATTGTATGGTGTGTGAATGTATTTCAATAAAACTGAATTTAATAAAAAAAAAAAATAAGGGAGGTATAACCACCAGAGTCATCATTTCCATCAACAAATGCTTGCTGCTGTATTCATCAATTCACAAGTATTTACTGAACATCTATTCTCTGCTGACCCCATGCTGGCACTGTAGAGAGAATGGAGAGAAAGTGGTACAGTCCTTGCACTCAAAGACAGCAAAGGCTAGTGCCAAGATAAAAGTACTTAACAGGGGGTTGTAGAAGAACGTAGTATGACCCAGACGAATGTCACTAGAGAAAAACTCCTAGAGGAAGGACTCCTAAAGCTAAAGGATAAGTTGGAATAAATCATGTATTCAAGTGTCAAAAAGCCTGGGGCTTGGCAGGGAGTAGGGAAAGAGGGGGAAAACAGCATTTATTAGAGCATATAAGCGATAAAGAAAAAGGATATTCAGGAAAATAAAAGAAGTTCCAAATGGACAAACAGTACACGGCAGGTGGCAGGTGGGCAGGGATATCAGGTAAAGAGAGAGTACAGAGTTGAGGAAGGTAGGGGCACCATGTCAAGTTGAGCCCTGTTATTCATGAGATGTTCACATTTTACCCATTTCCTTTCCTCAACCCTGATTCATATATCTTCTCACTTTGCTCATCATAAATACAGAGGCATTAAGAATATAGGTAATCCACTGGAAAGATAAGTAAGCTGATATGCAGAGAACTTAAGTCAGCTGAATAAAATCTGGTTGGTACAAGAACTGGACCGAAATCCCACACCTCTACACTCCCAAATCCAAACCACTATACTTGAAATGGGAAATAGATAACATCTCCCATGCCGATAATAATTCATTGGTAGAGGATGGCCTGGGTCCTGTTTTAGAAGGATTCTGTGTATTCATCTGTGCTCTGTAGGGAAGAGAACACTAGGCTTGATTCATGCTGTCTGCTTGGGAGAGTGAGGGGAGAAGGGCATTCCCACCTGTCACGTGTCAGGCATTTCCCGCAATCTCACATTGTGCAATTTCTCGGTTACACCATGCAGACTTGTATATTTCTTGTTGAATTCTTCCAAAAATGATTATGATTCTTCAAGCACTTATCCTTCTCCTTGTTAGAGCACTTTCCTCACCATGAGGCATACCAGAGACTTTCCTAGAAATCCAGAAGACTGCTAGAATGGGCCAGTTGGATTGGTGATTGTGAAATTCTCCAAATTCAGAAGTGGTTCATTTGAACCAGGCAAACCAGAGTGAACTCTTACCACCCCCCACACTTCCCAGATTTATGAACTAAAGTGAATTAGGGTGGGGCCACTTAAACACTGTCTTAACAGTGATTACTGCCTTGGGACAACCGCTCGTTCAATGCCATAGGAAACATTTTAATTAACCAAGCCTTGGATACTGAAAAGTGTATGTAAGCTAAGGTTCAACCTTCCCATAGTAGGGTATGGGTACTTCCCTTTAGGTACTTATCATGTGTTTCCTTGTCAGTCATTAGGGTAGCACATTTTATTTAGTAAGTATTCAGTAAATATTTATTGAATTAATGAAGGAAGGAATTAATTGATGAAATAAATGGGTTAATGAATTCAGGCCGAAATTAATGATTCTTATCCAGCTCTAATTAAGTTTTTTGAGGAGAAGAACAATGTGTTTTTCATCTTTATGCTGCCATGGATTCTAGCATAGTATCTGTTACATAATGGTTTCTCAGTAAATATACATAGTTTAACTGGAATCTTACCTCTCCTAATAGACTAGTCCTCATATACTATGCACTATACTCCATTACATATATAAATATATATGAATATATATATATGAATTCTCCAGAGAGCTTATCACAGTACCTAGTGGCAGGTAAGATTAGACTAAGCCATGCATGTATTAAATCTTCAGTCTTTGTATTTCTCCGAAAGTGATTCATGGACTACTTGTATAATAATATTAGAATAAAACAGGAATAATTCCTGGGTCCCTTTCCCAGACCAGGCATAGACATTTTTAATAAGCTCTTTGGGTGATTCTGATGCAAAGGAGTGAGAGTGTGACCTTCTAAACCAAGAGCTACTTGAGGGCATAAACTAGATTTCTGCATCTTTGAATCCCACAAGTATGATACAGCAGAATGCCCAGCACACAATGAGTCTCACTTATTGAATGCAGAAGATTTCAGGGGATATTTCTTTCAGGTTATGATGATGGTCAAACAGGTGATGGGTTCATTGAAGCTAGTCAAGGAAACTGAGATGACCACACAAGGGTGAAATTTTATACCACAGTTATTTCCTCCAAGGCACTTCTGAAAGGTAAGACAGTGCCTTAAAAATTTGCAGTATTATGGGTTCCCAACCCTCCCTTCTGTCTGAGACTGTATTTAAGGTGTGTGCTACTGTTGTCATCATTACAAGTCTCTGAACTCAAGACTGCTACTCGATAAATTGAAACAAACTCTGGAACAGAGATCTGTGTATTGGAAGTTTATTGGGGAGCGAATTAGACAGGACTGTGCAGAAGAAGGAGGTGGGCAGCGGTGCACAACAAAGACCTCAATGAACCCATGGGGAGTTCTGGAGCTAGGATGGCCCTTCAGTGTTGTCAAAGGGCCCAGGCTTTTCAAACCCTTACATTGAAGTCACTGAATTAGGCTGACCCTGGGGAGGGATGTGACCTTGGGTGAGAAAGCTCTCTTCAGCTGAGGACAATTTCCAGAGAGTTGACAGTGACCAGCAAAGCCAGTTTCTAGGCAAATGAGTTTCTTATTCCTGAAGGAGGGTATCTGCATGGTGCACCACAGCACCCCCCATACAAATTATCTACATAATCATCTCTACAGAATTTATAGTTTGAAGATGGTGCACTGTGTTGCAGTAAATCATTGGCTTTTGGGTCAGGAAAATCTGGGTTTCAGTCATGCCTCTTCCTTTTACCAGCTGTGTAACCTGCATAAATCACTTAATTTTTTCTGAACCTCAGATCTGCATTTGTCCATTGGAGTTTGTCAATGCCTGGCTCCCAGGACATAATATATACAGAGCACTAACACCTCCACACATTTTCCTCTTAGAGGATATTTAACATCAGTTTAACAGTCATTCATTCATCAAACATATGTTGGTTGTTTTGGCTTATTAAACATCTGTAAAAAGTAAATGACCTGGGGGCAGGTACAGTTGCAGCCCCTGAGGTCTTTTTCCAAAATGGTACCTTTTAAATAAACACAGTTTTAAAGGCAATAGATTGTTAGGTTTTACAAATATAAATGAAAAGTAATTGGAGGAGGCCATATTAAATAAATAATCATTTATTTAACAAATATTTATTGAGTGCCTACTCTGTGCCAGGCTTATTCTTGGTAATTGGGATTCATCAATGAACAAAGTAGACTGAGCTTCTCTCTCTTTCAGAGGGAACTAAACTACACATAATTTTTTAAAGAGACAAAATAAATAAATTTGTTAGAAAGTGATAATGTAGTATAGAGGAATCTCAAGTAGAGCAGAGTAAGGGGGCTTGGGAGGACTTAAGGGAGGATGCAAGCATTCTAAGCGGCAGTCACAGCCGTGCAAAGGTCCTGAGGCAGAGAACTGTCATATTTGAGGAATAGCAGGAGGAACTGAAATATCCTTTGTCAGCCTGTGAGACAAGTGGAGAAGGTGGTCAAAGCATGACACCTTGCCTGTTCTAGCTTCTCCATCAATCCACGGTGCACAGGACTACCTTCCCCTAATTCCTCCTGAAGGAGCCCATGCTCTTCACTTTCTAACTCCCCACCTACAGCAGCAAACCACACTCTATGGAATTCTATTCCAGCAATCATCTTTTTTTATTGAAACCACAATAGTTGATTCAGTCTGGAAAAAATCACCAGGACGGAATAAAAAACATACATGCACAAATTCTAAGTTTCAAACCAGCCTGGAACTGATATCTCAAATGAGCTTCCACAAGAAGGCCCAGCATAGGTTCTCATGTCGTTTCAGAATGTCAATGGAAGTTGTTTCTGCAACATGAATGTTTCATCCTTGAGTGAAATTTATAAAATAGAAAGAAAAAAATCATTTGTGACATAGATAACATCTCTGCATCACAGACTTAGTCTCCCTTCATGATCTAGATTCCATTTTGAATTGAAAAACTTGGTAAATGTACTTCCACAGGGTGATTCCCATTGTTTGAATTCATATTCTTAACTCAGCTCTAACATCTTGAAAGGATTCAGAAGTGGGTCTCAGAAACTTGAAGACAAAACTGTGGCAAACTTTATGGATGTCCTTGATTTTCATATCTTCTGTGATCTCATTCCTGGGTATTCATGAGGAAGGAAAATTCTGGTTCCTTTCTGCACGTGCAGGAGTAGCTACGTAATATCAGCCTTTAAAAGCCTGAGTTTAGTAATATCAGCCTTTGCTGAGGACTGTTTGGCACATTTCACGGTAATCAGTTTCTCCTGAAACACTGGAATGGTGCTACAATATTTCTGATGAATTACTCAAAGCACGTTTTTGCTGGATCTTGCTTTTATCCAGTGTCTCTGGTGACAGCTTTGTCTGCTACCAGAAACTGTGATTTTGGCCAAGGCACTTCTAATCCCTGAAGTCTTTCCTTATCTGTAAGAAATTATCCTGCACCTAGAACATGACAAAGTTTTGACTCCTAGCTCTTCTACTTATCAACTGTGTGACCTGAGGCAAGATATTTAAACTTTTTGTGCTGCAATGTTCTCATCTGACTAAGCTATCCCACAAGATGCTATGGGAACGCATCTGTGAAAGGAGCTTTGCAGAATAACTGCGAAGTGATAGTGAAATGAAAGAGGCATTCATATCTGTTGCTGATGATCACTGAGGCCTGCTTCCCGCTGTAGAATTCTATGCCTCTAGAACAGTCACTTAAACTTCTCTAATGTATTAAGGAAAAAAAGAAATAAAGAAAAGAAAAGGGTACTAACATAGGCATTTTCTTACTCTGCTAGTATAATGTATGCTTCCCCTTGTAGGAAGGTTACACAATGAATGTAAATATCTGAGGCCTGAATCTCTGTTTGACAATGCTTGAATTCTCATCCTGCCTGGCACTAGGAGAAGCGTTGTACGTTAGTAATTAAGAATTCAGCTTTCAGGGCTAGAAAGATTCCAGGCTCTATCTCTCTAGCTGCGTGACCTTTGGCAAATTTCTTAGACTCTCTTAGTCCAAATTTCCTTATCTGCAAAGCAGGAATAACATGGTACCTACCATATAGAATGTTGATTAGATTTAATCAAATAATACATATAATTATTTTAGCATAGTGCCTGGCACATAGCAAGTGCTTAAAGCTGATCGTCACTATTATTGTTGTTGTTGTTATTGTTATTATTATATTTATTATTATATCATTCTCTTTTGAAATTAGGCATTGGAATTCAGTCTGTCAGGAAAATGGCTCTCTGGGTTATAACAGGCCACAGTGGATTTACCATGACTATGAGAGTGTTAATATATTTTGCTTGCAGATCATTTCTTCTTTTTGTTGTTTTAGGAAAGCCTTTCCAATGTACTATTCTGATTTGTGTGTGATAAAGGGGAGAAGTAGAGGAGGGTGGGGAAACTGAACCATCAGGCTTAACTGAGAATCCATTGTAATTAAGGTCATGGGCTAAGAATAAAATTGAGGTATTTGAACTCTAATCAATATATACTTAAAAGAGAGAAGCCTTTTAAGTGGGAGCTAAAAGGATCCTGTGCCAGCAACTCTTCGACAACTGCTTACCCCCATCACACTCACAAAACACGTACTTAAAAACCACCAGAAATCTCTAGATCTCGGTTGCTTTTACTCTCTACGATGCTCCCAGCTCACGTGCCCTCATTAAACACGATGCTTTTTTCCCTCAAGATTAACAAACAAACAAACAAAAGATTGTGAGGTTTATGCAAGTACTTCCTGACAATACACAACCTCATGGAATTTATAGTCTTACAGACTTCTGTTTGAATTTCAGCTCTGATATTTACATTCACTGTGTGACTCACATCTCTTAACATCATTTCCTTAAATCCAATGTGAAGCCTAAATGAGAAAATCCAATGTGAAGCCTAAATGAGACAACTGAACCTTCTGTTTCTTGAGTGCTAACCACGTACCTACCAGGCAAGGTGAGAGATACGAAGAAATTTACATATGGGATCTACTCTTAGGAGATATGTTGGTTGGGGGGAACTATCAATCCCCATGATTAAATGGCAAAATAAGAGGTACAAACATTAAATGGTTAGTTTCATATTATAAGAATCTAGAGCAGGATAGAAAATTTGGATGCATCAGGTTGCCAGTCTGTCCTCAGGCAGTGAATAAGTTACATTATCACCACGCCACCCCCTGCATTAGTTTCTGTATCTGTAAAATGGGGGAAATAAAACATATCCACAAGGGAGTTGTGATGAATAAATGAGATATGTATATAAAGCATGCTTCACTGTTTTACTTGGGTTGCTTTATAAGTGATATCTGTTTTACTTATTTTTTTATTAGTATTGTTAGCTGTAGTAGTATGATTATAGCTATCTGTTATTGAAGGGAGTGGGACAGGAGAACATACAAGGTCTTTCAGGAATTAGGATCAACCTGGCAAAATGTGTTTTTAGGTGTAATAGGACAGCAATGGATATACATGTGAGCTGGCAACACTTTATAAATGGAAGAATCAGAAAGTAAATAACATTGGAATCCTCCTGGAATCCTCCTCTTCTCCCCCAGAAGAGAGAATAGGGGGTCTGGCAACCAGAAAAGAGAGGGAGACAAGATTAGATTTGGAGTCTTTCTGAAGTGTGAGTGTTCAAAGAAAGCATCTCTGAATGCTCCTTGGAAGTTTTCACAGGCCCTCTTCCTTGGTGTGGAACTGATGGGGATAGGTATGCCTTCCTTTAAAAACAAAGGGTAGAGTGAAATAGGATCCTAGAACATCAGAACGAATCGAGCTTGGCAAATTTGTTCAATTCCTCCTTCATTTTACATTTGGGGAAACTGAGGCTCAGAGAGGGGAGTAACTTGGATGAAATCATACAGCCAGAAGGCAGTAAGGAGTATAGCAGACTTGAACCCCCAATGTGTGGCTCCAACTTTAATGCTGCTTTTCCCATATCACACTGTTGTTGACTTACATAGAACATAATAATTGAGAGTTGCAAAAGAGTAGTACTGAAAGATGCTTTAGAAACTTGAGGTTCCTCAAGATATAGATGGCAATAATAAGGTCCATAGAGAAAATATGACTAACCCCAGGAAGTAACAAATTAATGGGTGAATTAGAATTAGAATTCAAGTCTTTGTACCCAGACACTGCACTTTCTAGTACCTACTACCATTCTCCTGCAGAAAGTCCATGGGCTGGTAACCCTGGAGGAGGTCGCCACTCCTCAAGGTTGTGTGACTACAGACCAGGAGTCAGGCTGCAAAGGCCTTATGCTTGCTGCTTGTGGTTGGCCAGGCCCCAGGTTGGCTCCATGTGGCTCCCAAATGGCAATTCCCATGAAATATCTATCAAAAACTTAGTGGAAAGGAATGAGGTCTTTTATTAAATCTGTTTTAGGCTTGTTGCTTGCTGCCCTATCTTGGCCAGTTCAACTTCCTCCTCAATCTCTTGGCACTTAAACACAAGGTACAGGTGCTGAGCTTGGGAGTTGAGAGGGCTCCAGAACCCTGACCCTAGGATGAACAATAAACCCAGGTGTTCTTTTAACCCAGAATATGTAACAACTGAATGTTCCTGGCCAGAGCTGTTGAAAGACAAGCCATTCAGCAACTTGGCCAGGTAGTAGTGAAAGAACCACAACAAACAGCAGCATCTGGAAACGTGTAATCAGAATTGGCGCAATTGCAGGGGAAATGCAGTGCAGTCTATTAAATTATTTCTGTAACCACTGCTCTGTCTTTAAAAGGGAAAAAAATAATCGCACACAATGTTTCATATTTCAATTTTAAGAGAGGGCGGCTCAGTTTTTAATGTCAAACACATAGTTCAGAACAAGGCACGCAGTTGGGTTTGTAATTTATTTTCATGGGCTTATTTATTTATTTATGGCTTGCTCAGTTCCAAAAAAGATTTGAAACCAAGGATTTATAATTCTTTCTTTTCCAAATTCAGGCAGGTGAAAAGTTTTGAGTGGCTTATCATTGTGCTGGAAATTTGAAGAGAAGATACAAGAAAAAGTGTGATCCTTATCTTCAAAGTCTCAATCATATGGAATAAAGAGAAAATAATAATAATGATGATTCACATGTTCATAATGTTATGGTCCATCAAGGTATTATCACATGCTGTAACCTATTTAAATTTTTAAGACAACACCATGAGCAGATACAATTTCTTCCTGTTAATGGATGATTATACAGCTATTTGGAGAGGTTCACCTGGCTCATAGACTAGCTCATAGAATCAAACCTGCAATCTCAGAACGTTTGAATCCAAAATCAAGTCCTTGGTTGACAGTATAGATACTAAGAAAGAAGAGGGTGAGAGAGGCTGAGACAGTTTATGAAAGCTTTACAAAAGAGGTGATATATGGACCAGATAGGAAAGATGAACAAGGATTTGGTTTGGTAGAACTGAGAAAGACATAACAGTTCTATGGAGGACTCCCATGCCCATAGCCACTCAGCGCTGAGCACCTCTTGAAACTCAGTCACTTGCCTTGCTTCCTGGCCAGAGTGAATGGCCTGCTGACACCTCAGCCTACCCTTCCTCTCAGAAAGTCCTGCTCTCTCCTCTACCCAGGGATGAGGGCCTGGCTTTGGCTGTGGCCTCCAGAGTGTCCACCACAGTTAGAGCCACAGAAGCTCCCAGCCTGACAGGATCCATGGAAATGTTGGCTTCACGGATGGGCAGGGTGTTGCAACCCATCAGTGATACCCTTGGGAAGGACTTTAGTCAATGGAAAACAGGAGACAGAAGAGTACTGGCAGATAAATTACTTTTTCTGCCCTACATTTAACAGACTATTCTAAGATGCAGTGGTTCCATATGGCCTATCTGGAGAGGTCCTGAATGACCAAGCAACCAGCTGTGTGTTCTTGAGATGCTGTGGCCAGCTTGGTGACACACTACTTCGTACTAGCTTTCGCTCCCATCTGGCCTCATTTCCCCTTTTCATACACTCTTCCTTTCCCAGGATTTTATTTCCCCATAAAAAATTCATGCATAGGTTTTGCCTTAGGCTCTATTTGTAGAGAACTGGGCAAATCCATCAGGATAATGGTAGCAGCAAACACTTATAAGGTACCTGAGACATGCCAGACACTTTTAAGTGCTTTAACAGTATTAACTCATTTAATCATCATCACAATCCTAAGATTGAGATACTATTATTATTCCCTTTTAATAGCTAAGGGAACTGAGTCACAGGAAGGTTAAGTAATTAGCCCAAGGTCATACAGCTAGTAAGTGGTAAACTAGGATTTACACCTAGGGAGTCTGGTTCCATAGCCCATACCCTTAAATATTTCACATTCCTTGCACTTAAATGTAATTAATATGTTCTTCATAATGAATCTGTCCTGAGGCTCTTCCCTATATTTCAAAAGTGGCCGTGTAACTGCACTTCTTTGTATCCTATATAAATACAAAGGGCAAATTTCTCATGTTAGTTCCTACTTCTGTGGACTGGCAAAATCAGAAGTTTTACAACATTTCACTGTTATATCCAGTCTGAATTTTCTTGACTTTCCTTCGAGCTGTTTTGAGGGATCCATGTATTACAATAATTTTAAAAGTTACATTTTCATTTATTAAAGTATTTTTATGATGTCTTTCTCTTCCCAAAGAAGGTAAACTTCACAAGGGCAGGAATTCTGTCTTTTTTTGCTGATCCTTTCATCACCTTTGTCTAGCACAGTATATGAAACATAACAGGCATTCTCTCCCCAATCAGAGTCTAAATTTAAAATAAAGGTCCTTATTACTAATATTAGTAATAATGTACCAGGTCATCATCATTTAATTTATGTATAAATTTTATTTGGTCTCTGAAATTCTAGGTAATTTTCTACTTCTATCCACTTCCCCTCCAAAAATGGCTCTGTAGCAATACAGTTCTTTCTTGAATCTACTCAATAAGGCTGTCCTCCAACCCTTCACTGATATGGTCTTCTCAAGGTCACTCTTATCTGCCTTACTGTTAAATCCACAGATCATTTCTCTGTCAGGCAGTGGCATTTGACACATTTGATCCCCTTTTCTCCTTGAAATACTTTCTTTACTTTTTCTCGCTCTTCCTACTCATACTTTTTCAGTTTCCTTTGCTAGTTTTTCCTTGCTGGAGCCTCTTAACATTGAAAGGCCCAGGTCTCAGTCTCTCAGTCTTTGGACCTCTTCTAATTTAGTCTCATTAAAAAAAATTCTTATTTCCAATGAATCTCAAATGTATCTCAAATATATAAATTATATAAAGGGCATATATATCCAGCCCAGTCCTGTTTTCTGGAAATTCAGGCTTGTTTATTCAACCAACTTCCTGATCGATACCTCCACGTGGATGTTTAATCAGCATCCCAAACTTAACATGTCTCTTTATCTTGCCCATACACAACCCACAAATAAACAAACAAATCTGCTCTCCTGCAGATTTCCCCATCTCAGAAAATGAGAGTTCCAACCTGCTCCTTGCTAGAGTCATCTCTGACCCCTTTATGTTACCCTCCCTTCCATTCCCAATCCCTCAACAAATAGAGAATTAAGTCACGTCTGCTTCCGCAGCTTTCATTCTCATCTAAGGTGCCATCATCTCTTGCCTGGGTTGTTGCAGGTGCCTCCTGTGCTCTGCCACCTGCTCCCTATTTTCAACTCAGGTGACTGAGTGGTCCTTTCAAAACATAAATGAGATGACCTCTCTCTTTAGCCTAAAAGCTTAAAATTTCCCATCTCACCCAGAGTAGAAGCCAGTTCTTCACATGGCTGCAAAGCCCTCTATGTTCTGCCTCCCCGTGACTTTGGTAACCCTTTTTTCCGTCATCCCAGCTGCCCTGGCCTCCTGGCCCATCCTCAAACACACTCTGTACAAGCCCACCTCAGGGCCTCTGCACCTGCCTTCCCTCTCCCTAGAGTGAGTGTTCCCCAGATATATGCTCTGCTTGCTTTCTCATCTCCTCGAGTCTTTGTTTAAATGAAGTCTTCTCAGCAAGGCTCACCCTGACCACCCAATTTAACAGTTCCACTGAATACTTTTCTCCCTTCCCTGCTTTATTTTTCTATATAACACTTCTCTCCATTCAACATGTTACATGTTTTTCTCATTTACTTGGTTTATTGGCTATATCCACCCTATCATATTAAGCACCATCAGTCTAGGTTCTCACCACCCCCACCTCCACCCCAAGTTCCCAACCCTGTAACAGCACCTGGCACCTACAGCACAGGTACTCAATAGATATTTGTTGAATGAAAGAACACTCTGGCTATTTGCCCTGTGGTTGTATTCCCTTTGGGATCAGTGTTTCTGGTCAGCTGAGGTGATGGAAAGGGTGTGTTCATCATTTGCCACTTAGAACCCCAGATGAAGCTACATCCCCTAGAATAATGGAGCCAGGACACTACAGCAATCCTCAGAAGCAATACCAAGCCTTTCACCGCTACCAAAGAAGTTGCAGGGGCATTAACACCAGCAGAGCCTATGTTTACCCAACACTCTGTATCTCAGATCCATCCCTCCCCTCAAGGGGCTTGCAACTCAGTAGGTAAACCAAGTAGCTGCCATAGTGTGCTAACTATAATTAATGGGTTATAGGGTGACATCCATTCATACAAAAGGAAGGGAGTAGTAGTTGGGAAAGGCTTCAGGTTTTCATTTGAGTGGTTTTTCTTGTGAAAAATAAAATAAATATATAAATAAAGATTGTTACCAAGGGAAGATGGGACTTGGCAGGAATGGATTCTGAAGTCATGACCACACCGTAACACTGAGAGGTAGTGTTATGGATGGGCCTCAGGACCAACAGAGGCCTCCCTCACAAAGCCAGGCACTGGAAAACACTTTGTGAGAGGACCACAGCCCCAAACTCAGTTTCTATTGGCTAATCAGTATCCCAGAAGTGTCTTCCAGATGCTTTAAGGGAATCACACAACCTTAGAGAAAAGAATTCAGAAGAGATCAAAATATCGTACTTCACAGAAGTCAACAGTTTTGTGTGGCTTTTGTACAGGTGCTGGTTAATGAAGAAGGGAGCAAGCAACCTTTTACAATTATTATTTTTTAAATGACAACTCATGTGTCTCCTTGCATAGAGCATTTTTGTATAAATGGCTTTCAATAATTGTTTATGCACATCCAGACTCCTGTGTCAGATTAATTTACAGATCATTGTATGTATAATTTATATATCATGGCTCCTACCCCTTCAGTCTTTAAAAACTGGGTGAGTTAATGTCATTTCCACAAGACAAGCAATTCAGACTGTTAAAAAAAGGTGGCCCTGTTAGTGAATTGATGAACTAGCAGAGGCAGAATATACAATTCATCAAAATTCAGCCTCAACCTGCAAATAACAGACCAGTGAATCCAGAATTTGAAGGACAGAATTTTGAACACCACCCTGCTAATTTAGAGTTGTGTTAACTTAGTTAGACATTCCTCAGAACCTCGATTTCTCTCTCTGTAAGACATCGATAACACCGAGGCTATATTATTAGGAAGAACAGATAAAATAACAGACGCCGGAGTACTTTGCAAATTATATATCACAGTATGTGCATAGAGAGTTTGTGTTCTTGTAGCTATTAGTCCTTATGCATGAGTTCTTCCTGACTCCTCTTTAGTGTCCCTATTAAGAGATAATGAATTTAATATAGGCTCTAGTTTGAGTTCCCTCTGCTTTTCCCCACAAGTGCTCAGTGCTGGAGAGACCTCATGCCACCTGTAATCTTCAAGAAAGAAGATAAGATGGGGGAGATTTATGGAACCCACAGCTGAGGTCTTCCTTCAGGGAAAACAGTGGATGTATGCAGACCCATCCATTACTGGAGACTGCAAGAATATGACCCATGCAATCAACTTGTTCTTTATTACACCACATCATCTTCTTCAAAGAAAGAAAATAGTAAAACCTGATATGCCTTTTGGGGGAAATACATATTATCGTGGGCTTGCTAAAGCTGTCTTTTAAAAATAAATTTTATTATGAAATATTTCATAGATAAAGGATTCATAGCCAGCATATATAAAGAAACCATAAACATCAATAAAAATAAGTCAGTTTGCATGGGCAAAGGTTATGAACATCCAATTGTCAGAAGAGAAAAACCAAATGACTTCTAATGACTCATAAATATATCAAGTTCCACTTCACTAGAAATCAGAAAAAAGTAAGAAACAAAGACAACAAATATAACTACATCAAAACAGCGACAATCACATGTCCATCAGCTCCACAAAAATCAAAAAGTCTGACAGACTTCTGATAATTCAATAGATGCTAATCACGCTGAGTCCTGTTTACATTAGTTACTGTTAACAAACCTCTGAATCTTTTGTGGTAAAAGAGATCAGGGGCACTGTGATTTCATTTATAAAGTTTTCCCTTTATTGCAAAGTCTTGCTCATTATTTTCTAATTGATTCATTCAACGGCCAGCTCAAAGCACAGTCAAATCCAAGCACTGCTGTTCAAAACCGTGTTTACCTAACAGTCTCCTTTCCCCATCCTCGACCTTTCTATCTTTCTGGATGTCTGTAGGTTAAGAAAATTTAAGCATGGTATTTCTAATTCCTTAGCTCTCTGAAATTTGCCTGTTCCATGCATTGGTATAACAACTGTAAACATTTCATTAATAAACAACTGATTTTGTTCCCATCACTTCACCCATCCAGATTTTAAAACGCCGTAAGACACTTTCTCCTGCATTAAGTGGGACACTGGGCTCAGTGACCTTTCAAATTCCACCCAACTTTTATGATCCTATGAGTCCACAGCATTCCAAATGCACTTTTATTGTTTTAAACACAGTATTTAATGAGGAGTCAGAGGGTTGTTGGGGGAAAAAGGGTCACGTGGTCCCAGTTATGCACTGGAATCCTTAAGTAGCCTTGGGTCCCAGATGAAACCTATAGAGGGTTTAAATAGTAGCATGTGCACAAAGTAACAGGCATGCAGCATGTACCCTGGCAGAGCAGACATATATATCTCCACATCAGGCCCACAGACTTTGAAGGCGTAGCCCTGTGACCACCCTAGTTGCAGATAGCCTTTCTTCCAGAGTCCTCTGGAAATCTCTACAAGCCTCAACCATCCCTGAGATGGGGCATCTCCTCAAAGTCCAGTCTCCCTGGTTTCAGAATGTGTACCACCTGCACTGCTATACTGTGGGACATTGCTGCCCTGCTTTAAAAGAGCCTTTTGGGACACACATTTGGCTCTGTGCACGTCTGGAGATTGTGTCAAAGCCCTCAGAGAAAAGATCAAGCTCTTTGAAAATGGGATTTTATTTGTGGCTGTTTCCCCAACTCCCCACTTTGGAGATGAAGAAAGTGTCCAAAGCCAAGACTGCTGGACTGATTCTCAGAAGAATTACTTCATCTTTCTTAATGGAAAATGGGAATACCAAAAGTACTCAATTAATAAAGTGATTAATTTTATTCAGAACTATTTACTGAGCTTCAGCTATGTGCCAGGCACATTTCTTGGCTCTGAAAATAAAGCAATGAAACAAGACAGAAGGGTTAGCCATTCTTACAAGCTCAGATTCTAATGGAAAACGGGGGAATGTGATCGCTAAAAGGCTAAGGAGATGATTCATTTAATTGGCTTATCACCGTTGCTGGTACACAATAAAGGCTCAGTAAATGGTAGTTATTTAAAAATGCCAAATGGTAGGTGTCAGTCTTCCAAGATACTACAGCAAATGCCACACAATGGGTTAGCTTAAACAATGGGAATTACTAGCTTACGGTTCTGAGGCTCGGCGAAGTCCAAAATTGAGACATCATTAAAGCGATGCTTTCTCCCCAAAGCTGCAACATTCCGGTGCTGGCTTGAGGCAGTCCTTAGGATATCTTAGTTTGCATTTCTGCCATAGGTCACATGATGCCGTCCTCCCCTTTCTCTTCTGTGTTCTATTGACTTCAACTTCCGGTGCCTCCCCTTTCTCTTCCGGGGCCTGTTGACCTCAGCTTCCAGCTCCTCCCTGAGGTTTTCTCTGTCTGAATTTCTTCTACTTTATAAAGGACTCCAGTAATCCAGATTAAGGATGACCCTCATTCAGTTGAGCC
This sequence comes from Choloepus didactylus, assembly GCF_015220235.1. NCBI lineage: Eukaryota > Metazoa > Chordata > Mammalia > Pilosa > Megalonychidae > Choloepus > Choloepus didactylus. The sequence continues at coordinate 107,098,589 of NC_051316.1, forward strand.
ACACCATAACTAAAACAGCATCTTCAAGAACTGGGTTCACACCCAGAGGAACGCAAATCAAGACCAAGAAAGTGTCTAAATTGGAGGGCATAATTCAATCCACCACAGTAGGTAAGTCCCTGAGGGTGTGGCCCTGTCTCTGTTCTCTCATAATTAAATGTGACACATGGGATATTCTTAATATTTTATGAAACAATGCAAGTAAAGTTTTAAACATGGTGCTTTTCGTTATCCTTTTCAGTACTTTAAGCATGCACCCTTCTGTTGTACAATTTCCTCAAATGTTTTTGGACCAGTGAGCACCCAGTTTTCTGATAGAAGGAGAAAAGGCCCGGCGGAGTTGAGGACAAGGAGAGAAGGAGGGGCAGAAGAGTTAAATTGCTGTATAAAGATGAGAGAGTGTAGACATTTTTAAAAGGAGCATAACATGTAATATCCATATTATTGAGGAAAAGGAAATACCATTACTGGGAAATATTCCTTGGAGCTTTCAGCTGGGAACAGTCCTAGTGGATCTTGTCTGTAGCAAAGCATACCATAAGAGGAAATGGGATGAAGTTGCTTTCATCCTGATTTTAAAAAAGCCTATCAGCATCTGTTAGGCTCTGTACTTACGAATTTCTTGGAATTCCAGTAAGACCCTGGGCTATGTTTCTGTGACCCAAGGCAGCATAATTGCAAGGGTTTAAACTGGACTTCCTGATTTAGGTTAAAAAGTCTGATTTCTTAAATAGCTCATAGAAGTTAAAAATGACCAAGACTTGACTTCAGGGAATTACCATTTAAAAAATTATTACTTCTTTAGAAAACACCACATGTCTGTTTTTCCATCTCATCATTGGCATGACCATTTTTGCAGGCTTAGTAATGATACTCCTTTTAAACTTTAGCCTCAGTGATGAGGTCCAATTGGAGAGAATCATAAGAACTCCTTATTTAGCTCTTCAACTACAGACCATGGGTAAACGTTAAGCTTGATATATGATTCAGAAATAGCAGATAGTGCAGAAAAAATTAGCCTTGAGAGGCCAGCAAGCCATCCTCTGTACTGGTCTTTGGATTCCAGGGAAATACATGTAAACAATTTAGGCCTTTGCTTTTCCTTGACTATTTGGTTTAATAATTTCATCAGCCATTTTCTTTGTTTGAGATCTCTTTTAATTGACTTTGTGTTTCTTTTATATGCTAGGACATTAAAATCCAAAATATCCAATGGACTATAGATGCCTTAGGTACAAGCTTTACTTTTTTTTTGGGTTTTTCTCTTGTCCTGATTACAGCAGGAATAAGAAGCTCAGTGTAGAAAATGTGAAAACACTAAAAACAGGAAAAATAAATCTGTATATAGCCAACCAGAAGTACTTGTGCACACATATACACACACATCTATTGTTAATATATTGCCCTATTTCTTCCCAGTTTTTAGTCTGTACTTTTGTGTCTGTGTGTGTGTTTAATTCAGTTTTATTGAGATATATTCACATACCATACAATTATCCGTGTTGTACTGTTCATAGCACCACCATATAGTTGTGCATTTTGTATGTTTTACATATCACTTGTATAATTTTATATTCAGCTTTTTGTCTGTTTGCTTTTTTTGTGTCTGTTTGCTTTTTGTTTCCCAATCTCAACTGATGCACACAACTGAGTTACTCTTACTATTTATTTCATGATAATTCTCATTGATTCTTTCAAAGCCCCATATTTCATTTTCTTTTACATTTCATTTTACTTTACGTTTCATTTTCCACTAATTTCTTGTCCTTTTTCCTATTTCTTTACTTCCCCAAAGCACCCAGACTAGTGTATTTGATATGTTTCCTTAGATAGTTATTCTAGAAAAGTATTTTACATTGCTTTATATGAATCTACATTTACATAAATATGATAAATCTTATTCTATTTCATCCTATTTCTTAAGTTATTCAATAAATGCTATGTTTTGGAGATCTAATCTTATTTTTTCTAAGTGCATCTACCTTATTTCTTCTGACTGCTGTCCTCCACTCCATTGTGAGTATCCATTAACCTCTTTTTAATTTATCCAGTCTTCTGGCAATAGGCATTTAGGTTGGCTCCACTTCTCCACTACCATCCATGTTTCTGAGAATAGATTTCTCTTATATGTGCCTTTACGGACTTGTGCATGGTTTCTCTGGCATGGATCCCCGAGAATAGGATTCCTGGGTCTCTTGCCATTTACATATGCAATTTCACTTAGTATTACCAGATTTGTGCTGCAGAATGGCTTCCACCTGCAGGACAGTGGGGTGGCTTCCCACTCCAACCCCCAACGCCCCAGCAGCAATACACAATACTTTCTGACTTTTAAACTGTCATGCTGTTATGAGTTGGGTATAAAATAGTATCTCTTCTCCCTGCCTAGATATTCCTTCACCAGAAATTCATATGGCACAATCCCTTTCTTCAAGTATTTATTCTTTGTAACCTCTTACATCTTAATTTTTGTGAATGTTTCATATGTACTTGAAAAGAATGCACATTCTCTGTTTGGTATAGGGTTATGCATGTATCCATTGGTTTGCACCTACTAGTCATAGTTTTGCAATTTAAAAAATATTTTTGGTTAACTTTTAATTTACTTCATCTATCAGAGGAACATGTTAAAATTGCCACCTACAAATAATTGATACATGTGTTTCTCCCTGTAGCTGTGCTACTGTTACTTTATTAATTTTGAATCTATTTTCTTAGGTGCATGTAAGTGTATGAACATTATCTCTTTTTGATCTGTTGTTCTTTACTTTTACCTCAAATAAAAGTATTTATTTGTTAGAAACAGAAATAACTTATCTGTTAGAAAAATTGCAACTTCAGTCTCCTGTGGTACATATTTTTGTCGTATGTGCTTTTCTACTATTCTGTGTAAGTTACTTATTTGCCTTTGTTTTAAATTTTTCTCTCAAAGACAACAAATTACTAGATCTTGGTATAAAATAAACAAACTGAGAATTTCTGGCTTTGAAGCAGTTAATTCATACCATATATATTTAATTCAATCATCACTATATTAGTTCTAATTTGTGCTGCTTTATCTTATAGTTTACATTTGCCAAGCTTTTGTTCCCATTTTTCATTCCTACTTTCCAATTTATAGAGTAGATTTTATTCTATCAATGTATATGTCCTCCCAAGGTCAAGACATATATTTTACTGAATCTTCTTCTCCTTTGATCTTGCTTCCCACTATTAGTGTATTGAATTTTAGAATGAATTACTATATATTTGCCTTTATTTTCTTTTTTCTTTTTTGTGGGAGAGTTACCACTGATGACGTTAACAAGAACTTTTCCTAAGGTAATTAGCCAACTTTGTTTTCCATATTTTCTATCATCCTCCTGAATTTACATATCTGCTTGCAATACTTTCTATAAAAGTGTCTTTACAGAAGGTATTTTTCTATGCAAACCTCTGATACCCTGTATCCCTAAGACTAATTTTATTTAATTTTTGCATTTAAACTTGGTAGACACGTACTTTCTTTTAACACTTTAAAAATATTTCTCCACCATCCTCTTACAGCTACTGCTGCCACAGAATGTTGATTCCAACCTGACTTCCTCTTCCTTCATAGATAATCTTTTTCTTTTTCTTTAGAATGGAATAGAATTTTCTCTTTCTCTGAGAAAGATTATGATTGTTTATTTATAATCATTAATTATATCACAAATTATTTACTGTTTGTTTGATTTCTTTATCTGCATTATTTAGCATGAATGAGACCTTTCTATCTGAAATGCTACTTTTTAAAATGTTGGTGCCTTCTTAATTGTTATTTATTTAAATATGAACTCTTCTCTATAATTTCCCCTTTCGGTTATTCTTATTATATGAATGCCAACCCTTCTGCTTTTATCCCCCACATGCTTAACTTGAAAAAACATTTTTCATCTTTTTATATCTTTCTGGGAATTTTCTTTCACGTGGTTTTCCAGTCAACTACTTTATTCTTCACTGTATCCATTCTGGTATGTACTCATTACGAAAAATTTATTTTAAGTATTTCATTTTCCTAACCTGGTATATCCATTTTTTTTTCCTTTATAACTTCTTCTGTTTTATATTTCTAATATACTTCCTCATTTCTCTGAGGATATCTTTTATGTGTATGTATGTCTATCTTCCCAAGTAGATGCAGGCTTCATGAAGGAAGGGATCATGTTTGAATCATCTACTTCTTTATTCTAGCATCTGTCACAGTGCCTGGTAAATATAAGGAATTCCATAAATACCTGCTGAATCACTGAAAGAAAGAGAAATATAAATTTTATTTATTAAGCAGTATTTTAAATGTTTTAATGAAACTTTAGCATTTTTTCAAATCACATTATCTCAAGTTCAATCTATCAAAATTTTATTTCTTGCTGAGTCTCAGTATTTAAAATAGTGCCTGACATATAACTGTGGCTCAACATATATTTATTGAGTGAATGAATAAAGAAAAGAGAAATTCTTTAAATTGGTTGCATGGCAGAGTAGGCTGAATGTTGTCTCCCCCCAAAATATATTCATGTATGAATCCCTAGTACAGGAGTTTCCATATATAAATATTATCTAATATGACAAAAATGTGATTAAGTTAAATATTTTGGGAGGAGGTGCTTATCCTGGGTTATCTGGATGGGCTCTAAATCCGGTACAAGTGTCTTTGTAAGAGTGAGGCAGAGGGAGATTTGATAGATACACACAGCGTCAGAAGCAGGTGACCCAGAGACAAAAATTGGAGTGATGTGGCCACAAGTCAAGGAATGCTGGCAGCCACCTGAAGCTGGAAGAGGCAAATGACAGATTCTCCCCTAGAACTTCCAGGGGAGTGGGGTCCTACAAACATCTTGATTTCAGACACCTGGTCTCCAGAAGCATAAGAGAATAAATCTCTGTTGTTTAAAACTACCATGTTTGTGGTAATTTGTTATAGCAGTCATAGGATTCTAAAACACATGATCAAATGCTTTGGAAGTCTTTTATACAATGGACCCCCTCCCCCACACATATATTGAAAGACCTGTAAAGTCTTGCAAATTTATTTAAGTCAATGTTTTCCTTACTTTTTGCAGCTAGAATCTTTCCTCCTCTCCTCTCCTCCTAACACTTATTAATAAACTGTGTGACTAGGATTTGCCAGAATACCCTTTGAAGAATACTGATTTAAATATTCTTCATCCTAAAATTAGGCCATAAATAGTTGCAAGATCATGGCATTCTTTATATTATTCTTTTAAAAAAAATTTCAGTACATTGTTAGTGATGGTTTAAATAACCATGTTAATGGAATTCATGTTTTCAACAGCAAAATGTACTTTGCAAGATATCATACTTAGATTGAGACAAAAGGAGTTTCTAATCTGAAATTTTACATTAATTCCATTATTGCTACCTCATATTTCACAAATATTAACATTCTAGATAACATTTCCAATGTAGTTCTCCTGTTTTGGTATAATTCTTACATAGTATGACTACAAAACAAATACTTATTTTACTGCCATTTTCTAATGATATTAAACTTTTATTTAAATAAGCAGATAATTGAAAATTGTTCTCCAGCCACATGCTCATTCTAAATTTTAATTTAAGTAAGGACCAGCAATTCTAATCCTTGGTGGATTGAATTTTAGAAAAAGAAGACATATTTTAAACCCAGAAATGAAAGGGAAAAATGCAGCAGACTGCTGCCAAAGCATCTCTTAAATCAGAGCAATTACTTAGTAATCCATTAAATATTTTGGACAAATATTTGAGTCCCCTTCTACATATCAAGTATTGTTGTAGGTGCTGGTTTTATAAATCGCAGAGGAAAAAAATTAGGAAAAGATTGTTTAGTTCAAACCATTCATTTACATTTGGGAAAACTGAGATACAGGGATAGGGATACAAAAAAACTTGCCAAGATTTATGCAGTGAGTTAATGAACAACAGACTTGAACTGTAATAATATTAATAAAACATTCTACTGGCTTAATGCAGATATGATCGCTTTATGTTAAGGATGAGCTCAGGTCTCGATATTACTCTTGTTTTTTTAATCCTTTAAATTTACTGATACTTGTTTATATTTCAGCAAATGGTTTTTCATGGTAAACAGTCCATATGTACATGAAAAGAATGTGTTTTCTGCTATTGTTGGGTGGAGTGTTCTTCAATGCCGATTAGAACAAATTGGTTCGTAGTGTTGTCATTGAGTCTTCTACAATCGTACTAGTTTTCTACTTGTTCTATCAGTTACTAAGACAGGAATATTGAAATATCTAACATGGAGATTTCAAATCCATGTTGAAATCCCTTCACTTCTGTCAGTTGTTGTTCTTGCATTTTGAAGCTCTGTAATTAGGCATGTGACCATTTAGGGTTGTTAAGTCTCCTAGCTAAATTGATCCACCTGTGTTTATTGTTATGACACGTCCCTCTTTATCTTGGTAAATATTCATTATTATGATATATATATTTTGACAGATGCTAACATAACCACTCCAGTTTTTTAATAATCATTGTTCACATTATGTATCTTTTGTATCCTATAACTTGTAGGCTATGTATGTCTCTATACTCCATACAAGTGCATTGCTTGTAATCAGTAACTGGTTGGATCTTGCTTTGTTTCCAGTAAAATAGTCTCTGGAATTTTATTGGAGTGCTTAGATCTTTAGACCATTTACATCTAAAGAAATTAATAAGATTTTGATTAAGTCTAACAACTTGCTATCTGTCCAATCTGATCTTTATCCTTTTTTCTTTCTTTTCTGCCTTATCTTGGAGTAAATGAGTATTTTTCAGTATTAACTTTTGTTTCCAGAATTGCCTAAAATATACTACTCTGTTTTGTTTTCTTTAGTCCTTCTTCTAAGCTTTACAATATGTTTCTTTAATTTATCGCAATCTACCTTCCAAAAATATTATACCAATTTACTTATGACATAAGAATGTTGCAAAAGTTTGTTTTCATCCCCCTTTATGTGCTATTTTTGATGGACAGTTTATTTCTACATGTATTATAAATCAAACATTACATTGCTGTTTACCATTTTTAAATTGCACTATTTTTATCTTTAAGAAGTCAATTATCTATTTTTTAAATTTGTATTTATTGAGATATATTCACATACAATGCAGTCATACAAAATAAAGCATACATTTTTGTTTACCGTACCATTATGTAATTGTGCATTCATCACCAAAATCAATTTTTGACATTTTCATTACCACAAACACAAAAATAATTAGAATAAAAACTAAAGTGAAAAAGAACAATTAAAGTAAAAACACTGGGTGCCTTTTTGTTTTTTGTTTTCTTCCCCCATTTTTCTACTCATCCATCCATAAACAAGACAAAGGGGAGTATGGTCCATATGGCTTTCCCAATCACATTGTCACCCCCTCAAAAGCTACATTTTTATACAATTGTCTTCAGGATTCATGGGTTCTGAGTTGTAGTTTGATAGTTTCAGATATTTACTGCTAGCTATTCCAATTCATTAGAACCTAAAAAGGGTTGTCTATATTGTGCATAAGAGTGCCCACCAGAGTGACCTCTCTTTTGGAATCTCTGCCACTGAAGCTCATTTCATTTCCTTTCACCTCCCCCTTTTGGTCAAGAAGACGTTCTCCATCCCACGATGCTGGGTCTAGAATCCTCCCTGGGAGTCATAGTCCACGTTGCCAAGGGGATTCACTCCCCTGGGTGTCAGATCCCATGTAGGAGGGAGGGCAGTGATTTCACCTGCCAAGTTGGCTTAGCTAGAGAGAGAGGGCCACATCTGAGCAACAAAGAGGCATTTGGGAGGAGGAGGCTCTTAGGCACAATTATAGGCAGGCCTAGCCTCTCCTTTGCAGCAATAGTCTTCTCAAGGGCAAGTCCTCTGGTAGAGGGCTCAGCCCATCAAACCACCAGTACCTATGTCTGTGAGCACATTAGCAACCATCAAGGTGGTGGAGCCCAACACGCCTGCACTCTCCACCAGCTCCTCAAGGGAGCTCTGCATATTTTTTCATTGTCTTTTTTTTTTTTAAATTAACTTTTTTTTTAAATCAACTATATAAAAAAAAAAATTAAAAAAAAAAACATTTCAAACAAACCATAACAGGGGAGTACATGTTCCTGTTCTACCCCAAGAAAATAACCTAATATAGCAACATTTCTGTGAAGTTGTTCCTACCATACCCATCAGAAATTAACAAACCGTAGTCATTCCTGGGCATTCCCAGAATGTTAAACTTACTCATCATAGCCTATCTGTTCTTATTGGGTTGTTGTTCCCCCTTCATTAATTGCTCTCTATCACTAGTTCCCCTACATTCTACATTATAAACCATTTATTTTAGGAGTGGGTTGTTTAACCTCCAGGTGTTTGTAAATTCTCTAAGTCTCTGATGGTTATTGACTTCTAATTGTATTCCATTGTGGTCAGAGAATGTGCTTTGAATAATTTCAATTTTCTGAAATTTATTGAGGCTTGTTTTATGTCCCAGCATATGGTCTATTCTGGAGAAAATTCCATGATCACTAGAGAAGAATGTGTGATTTGAGATGTAATGTTCTATATATGTCTGTTAAATCCAATTGATTTATCAGATTGTTTAGGTTTTCAATTTCCTTATTGGTCTTCTGTCTGGTTGGTCTGTCTATAGGAGATATTAATGTGTTGAAGTCTCCCACAATTATTGTAGAAAAATTCATTGCTTCCTTTAGTTTTGCCAGTGTTTGTCTCATGTATTTTGTGGCACCATGATTGGTTGCATAAACATTTATGATTGTTATTTCTTTTTGTTGAATTGCCCCTTTTATTAGTATGTAGTGGCCTTCTATGTCTCTCATAACATCCTTACATTTAAAGTCTATTTTATCTGAGAATAGTATTGTTACTCCTGCTTTCTTTTGGCTGTAGCTTGCATGAAATATTTTTTCCATCCTTTCACTTTCAATTTCTTTGTGTCCCTGTGTCTAAGATGAGTCTCTTGCATGCAACATATTGATGGTTCATATTTTTTGATCCATTCTGCCAATCTATGTCTTTTAATTGAGGAGTTTAATCCATTTGCGTTCAATATTATTACTGTGAAGGCATTTCTTGAATCGGCCACTCTAGCCTTTGGTTCATGTTTATCAGATATATTTTTCCCTCTCTCTCTTATTGTCCTTTAATGCACCAATATTGAATCTCATTAGTACTGAACCTTTCTCTGTCTCTCTCTCTCCTTTCTTTGTTTCTCTATTGGTAGGGCTCTCTTTAGTATCTGAATTAGGGCAGGTCTTTTATTAGCAAAATCTCTCAGCATTTGCTTGTCTGTGAAAAATTTAAGCTCTCCCTCAAATTTGAAGGAGAGCTTTGCTGGATAAAGTATTCTCAGCTGGAAATTTTTCTCTCTTGGAATTTTAAATATGTCATGCCACTGCCTTCTCACCTCCATGGTGGCCGCTGAGTAGTTACTGCTTAGTCTTATTTTGTTTCCTTTGTATGTGGTGAATTGCTCTTCTCTTGCTGCTTTCAGAACTTGCTCCTTCTCTTCACTATTTGACAGCCTGATCAGAATTTGTCTTGGAGTGGTTTTATTTGGATTTATTCTATTTGGAGTTTGCTGGGCATTTATGCTTTGTATATTTATATTGTGTAGAAGGTTTGGGAAGTTTTCCCCAACAATTTCTTTGAATACTCCTTCTAGACCTTTACCCTTCTCTTCCCCTTCTGGGACACCAGTGAGTCTTATATTTGGACATTTTTTTTAATCTATCATATCCCTGAGGTCCATTTCGATTTTTCCGATTTTTTCCCCATTCTTTCTTTTGTTCTTTCATTTTCCATTCTGTGGCCTTTGAGGTCACTGATTCATTGTTCAGTTTCCTCTAGTCTTGTTCTATGAGTATCCAGAATCTTTTTAACTTGGTCAACAGTTTCTTTTATTTCCATAAGATCATCTATTTTTTTAATTTACTCTTGCAATTTCTTATTTATGCTTTTCTAAAGTCTTGTTCATGTCCTTTATATCCTGTGCCATGCTCTTCTTCATGTCCTTCATATCCTGTGCCATGCTCTCGTTCTTTGTCTTTAGTTCTTTGATTACTTGCTCCAAGTGTCATATCTCCTCTGATCTCTTGATTTGGATGTTTGGGTTTGGGTTATCCACATCGTCTGGTTTTTTTCATATGCTTTAAATTTTTCTGTTGTTTTTGGCCTCTGCATTTGCTTTACTTAATAGGGTTCTTTTAGGATATGTAGGATTATTCAAAATCTGATCTCTTATTTGTCAGATCTACAGCTTGGTGGTGTACACTTCCTCTAACTAACCAGCAGATGGCATCTGTGAGTCACCTATTCCCCTCAAGTCATTTCTCCCCAACTTTGTCTTTGTGATGTGTGGGGGTCTGATTCTTGTGGGGTCCAATTGGTGCACCAAGTTTGGGTGTGTTTTTGGTGCTGTCTGCCCTGAATGTGGGGCGTGTGTCTGAGCGGTTAGGGAGGGAGAACAGCTTTAATAATCAAACCTCCCAGGTATTTCTGGAGATTTAAGGCTGTTGCAAGAGTCTAAACCTTCAGTTCAGTCTTGCCAGACATTGTCTCTGCTGCTGACCCACTAGTCCTTGGTATTGGCTTATGGTCCCTGGGATTTCTGAGTGGGTCCCTCTTCCAAGCCGTGCCCTTCTAGGGCCTCTCCTAAGGGAAGGTTGTGCTACGTCACAAGTGTGCGTTGTCCCTCAAGGGAAGTTCTGGTCCGCAAGGCCGTGTAGGCACATTCCCAGCCTGCTGTAAGGATGGCTGTATGGGGCGTGTTCATTTCCCCCTTTTTGCACAGCTCCGCCTTCCCACCTCTGGGACAATTAACTGTGGGTGCGCGAAAGGCTACTATCCACGCCCGAAATTGTGGTGTGTGTGCGTGATGCTGGAAACACTTCCTGTCACACTGGATTTTTTTTTTTTTTTTTGGCACAGCTCTGAGCTGTGGCTCCGGCACCGGGCAGGAGTGTTCCCAGCCCGCCGTGAAGATGGCTGCAAGGGGCATGGTTATTTTCCCTTTTTGGCTCATCTCTGCCTTCCTCGCTCCGAGACAGTTAGCAGTGGGTGCGCGAAAGGCTATCTTCCACACCAGATATTGAGGTGTTCTCACAGCCCGTTCCTGCCGCACTTCACTGTGCGGTTCTCGCTGCCGTATCTGCAGCCGCTTTTGGGTTTTTTAAAAAAGAACTAGTCTACCTCCAATTGCCAACCCACAGTTTCCCCACACCACAGTGTGGCTGCTGGACATTCAGTGGCTTACTCACTCATTTCAGAACGCAGACTCCCAGTTTCACTGAGTGCATGGTCCCTGTGGATTTAGCAGACCTTGTCCAGCTGGTACCTTGCTGGAACTGGTGTTCTGGGTCACTTTCTGGCTTTTATCTAGTATTTTTCATGGAGATGTTTTTTTTGCCCTGTCTCTCCTAGCCTCCATCTTAGGTTCTCTCAATTATCTTTTAAAAGAAGTTAAAATATGAATAAAGGTCTTTCATTTTTACATGTAAGTGCTATTGATACCTTTGCATAGAACCAGTTTCCCATCCAGCATCATTTTTCTTTAGCCTGAAAAACTTACTTTAATTTTTCTTGAATATCCCCTTCAATATTTCTGCTGGTGACAAGCTATCTCAGAGTATGATTGTCTAAAAATGTCTTCATTTCAGAAAGGATATTTTTCTTTTTAAATGATATTTTTCTGGATATAGAATTATAGTTCTTTCATAACTTTAAATTGTTCCATTATCTTCTGGACACTATTTGTACTTTTTCTAATGAGAGTTTAGAAATAATTCTTATCATTATTTCCCCTATCACTTTTTTTAAAAACAGTTTTATTCATACACCGTGCAGTTCATCCCAAGTGTACAAGCAATGGCTCCTGGTATAATCACATAGGTATGCATTCACCACCACAATATATATGAGAACATTCCCATTTCTTCTGAAAAGAAAGAAAAAAAAATTCTATACCCCTGTCTTATATCCCACTATTATTGGCATTTAACTTTGGTTTAGTGCCTTTGTTACAATAAATGAAGGAATATTACAGTGTTATTGTTAACTAAAGTCCTTAGTTTGCATTAACTGCATTATCCCTGTATACCATCCCATTTTTAACACCTTGTAATAGTGACATACATTGGTTCTAGATCATGTAAAAATTTTCTTACATTTGCACAATTAACCATCATCATTGTCCACCCTAGGTTTTACTAAGTTATATTGACCCCATTTTTATCCTCTAGCTTTCCTTCTGGTGACATAAATGATCCTAGCCTTCCTCTTTGAACCATGCTCATGCTCAACTTTGTTCATTTTACTTACAGTATTGTGCTGCCATCACCCAGTATTGTCACAGCCACTTTTATGATTTTTCCTTTATCATTAGTTCTCATCACTTTGATTATAAGATGCCTAGGTGTAATTTTCTTTGTTTCTCTGTCTCTTTGCCTTTATTGAGCTTCTTGAGTCTGTGAGCTTAATTTTTCATCAAATTTGGAAATTTTTCAGCAGTTTTTATTTTAAATATTTTTCATATCCTAGTTTCACTTCTCTTTCTTGGCTCCAGTACACGTTCGACTGCTTGATACTGTCCATCAGATCTATGTTCATAATTTTCAGCTTTTTAAAGCTTCTGTTCTTCAGTTAGAATTATCATTTGAGTAATTTCTGTTGTTTTGTCTTTAAGGTAATATATGTTTTTCGGCGGTGTCTATTCTGCTCTAATCTGGATGTTTCAGTTCTAGAATTTTCTTTGAGTTTTCTAAAAATAGTTTTCATTTCTACATTGAGATCCTTGTGTATTTTCTAATTATGTTTAAATTTTCCTTTAAATCCTTGAATATATTTATAATTGCTGATGAAAGTCTTACTTGATTATTAGTTCCATCATCTTTGTCATTTGTATGTATTTTTCTATTGACTAAATTTTTTACGGGTTATGAGTCCCATTTTTCTGCTTCTTTACCAATCTAAAATTTTTTATTATGTATTGAACATATGACAATTTCATTGTTGAATGTCTGGGTTTTGTTGATTTTTGTTTAGCAGGCAACTAATTTACTTATTGATTAACTTTCTCTTTTTGGGGCTTGTTAGTCTTCCTAAGCATGTCGAGATTAGTCTTTTCTCTATGGCAATAGTAGCTCTATTCCTAAGATGGAGACTCTCTAGAGTTTCAACTGAGTGCCTGAGTGTGCAACCAGACATCCCTACTGTGGCTTGTATGCCAGAATTCAAATATCTCTCACTCTAATGTGAACTCCAGAAATTCTGTTTGACTCATAGCTTCCCAGTAGTATCTCCCTCTGCCTCTCTAGATTAGTCAGGATTCTGTAGGGAAATAGAACCAACAGGAGCTATCTGTAAATATTATGATATTTTAAATAAGAATTTTCTTACATGACTGTGGAGAAGGACAAGTCCAAATTCTATAGGGCAGACTGCAATCTGGGAACTCTGATGAAGGTTTTTGATGAATTCCCCAGGAGAAGTTGAATGGCTGAAGTAGAGATGGAAATTATCTCTTCTGACTGCTGAAATCATCACTTCTCCTTTTAAGGCCTTCAACAGATTGGATGAGACTTCTTATTGTTGAAGGCAGCCTCCTTGGTCCACTGTAGATGTAATCAACCATAGATGCACTCAACTCACTGATGACTTAAGTCCATGAAATAGTCTCACAATAAAGATCAGACTAGTGCTTGATGGATCAAATAACTGGGCACCATAACCTGGCCAAGTTGACACATGAACTTAACCATCACATGACCCCAAATTGCAGCCTATAGCCCTTTGTAATTTCCACTTAGTATGCAAATAGTCAAGGGGAAATTATACAAGTTGTGTTTCTTTGGCTCACTGAGACCACTCTATTCTACTGTCACTCACTCTCCTTGCACTATGATGAAGAAAGTATCTACAGACCATAATCCAGGTGATCTTGGGGTTCATGCCATGTGTTTCCATCTTCTCAGTGAGCACAATCATGCTCTACCTGTTGTTCTGTATCTGGAAACAGGTTTTTTCATATTTATTTTTCAGTTTTATAGACATTTTTGTGGCAGGAGATCTATCTTATACTAGTTTCCTTTTTTTTTTGGTAATAGTATCTTCAGTTTGCTTAATTGGACTACCTCTGGATCAGTAGAGTACTTGGGAAAGTTTTTTAATTAATTATTTTATTCTTTGGTCATTTAGTAATTTCTTCAGCAAATATATATCAATGACCTATTGTGGTCTGGTTCATATGCATTATTTGTAAATGTGCTGGTTCTTAGCAAATAATTGTTACTAGTTGAAGGAATAAGTGGATTATATAATCTACTTTAACTATGTTCTCCATTGTAACAATAAACTATATTACCTTGTACATTTAGAATCTTTTAAATACTAAAGAAGTAATCTTATATATGCTCTGAGAGCAACATGCATATTGATGTGGTGGGTAAGATGACTAGGATGTAGTCACTTTCCTCAAGGGATTTACAGTCCAGTTAGGAAGATAATATCCAAATTCTTGGAAATTTGGAGTAGTGGGAGGTCACTCCCACTTTGAATTTGCTAAATCTCCTAAGTACATGTCATGTGTACTCTTCTATTATTGAAGTCTTCTAATATTATCAATGTTTTCCCAGCAAGAGAAATTTTTATTTTGACTGCACAGTTTTACAAATGTTGAAACAGGAAAAGTGTTAAAAACAGTACAAAAAGGCTTAAAAATATAAACAAATTAAGAAGCAAATTCTAGTTAAATGTCGATTTTCCAAAATTACTATAGGAATTTATGGCTAAGCTAGTAAGACTACAAACAAGTTCAAAAGTGATGTGGTTGTCATTGAGTCAGTTTTTTTTAAAACCAATTAACTTTTTTAAAGGTATATTTGAGGTTATTTATACAGATTTTTCTTCATTCCTCATAGCATACAGAAATAGACTTTTGTGTTTCAAATGTCTCCACCTGGTAATGTGAAACTTCAATTATGGTTTAATAATTAAATGAAAGTATATATTTATACAATTGTATATTTATACAATTGAATTCTAAGAGTCTAATAAAATGCAGATGAGATATTCTTAAGAAATATATTAAAACTATCGATATTCTGGAAACACTACCTTAGAAAATATATAAAACTTCAATAAGAACTACTGAAGCATCAATTAAGTAGTAAGTTAACCTAAAAAGACATTAACCAGAATTATTTTAGAGAGAGAACATCCATCAGTTGCCCTCTTGTGCTTGTGGATGTTCATAGGTGGCTACGCTAAACCTGAATCAAACCTGCACATCGCCTTGTATTCCCAAGCCCCACAGCTTACTCTTCTGCTCGCCTGGAGACCTGATGATTCAGGGGATGTCCTGACCCTCCCAGGCCTGTGCCCTGTTCTGCATGTGGCATGGTAGGTACAAAAGGGCTACTTGGGAAAAGTGGGATTTCAAACTCTCATTTAGCTGATTTGTACCTGTTGTGACCATTTTATTTTCTTAAATCAGTGATCTTTCTCTCAGTGGACAGAACGGCCAACCAACTTTCATGAACTACTTTCCCATAGGAGTTAATCCACGTTCGATTGAAGGAAATGGTTCTTTCCAATTTTTTCTCTGGATTTTCAGACTTCTTCCTGTCAGAGTGAAGGTTTTGACATATAAGGCTAATGTTTTAATACACTTTGTGAAGTTTCTCCTTTGTTTTTAGGCAATAAATTCCCACCTTAATTGATTTACTGCAAACATGCCTTTCATGCTCTTGATTTAGGGTGGGTAGTAGATGGAGATACAGCTGGAGCTTTTATTTTCGTCCTTCTTAATTCATTTTTTTAAAAAATTTACTTTTACTATTATTATTTTTAAATGTGATTGGTTGATGAAGACAGAGATATCTAGTAAATCTTTTGGAAAGAAGAGGCACTTTGCAGTTTGTACTCTAGCAAAATGAATTTAGTTATAGATTCTTGAAAAAATCATTGTTTCACCTTTCCATATTCTGTTTTCACTGACTAGAATGTGACCTTCTCAGTCTTCTTTACAAACTCCTATTCATCCTTCCAAACTATGTTTATTCATTGCATTACTCAAGAAAATAGTTTTGACATCATAGAAAGAAACACATTCTTCTGTGTTTCTGACCTTTGTGCATAATTGAATAGATCATACATAAAAATGTATTGCAATAAACTTTGTGTATAGATTTTATTTTAGTAAAGTATTGAGGGCAAAGATTATTTAGTTCATACCACCACCACAACCCCTGCCAGTATCTTGTGTAAGACATGGCATGAAAATTGTGGATGGAATGGAATGGAACAGATTGGAATTCAATTGTATAGAAATAGAAACCGAATCCAATAGAAAAGAATAAGATAGGATACATAGAATATAATAGAATGGAATGCCACTAAATAGTTTTACAGGATTTGTCTGGGATTTCTATATTTATTATAGCCTTTGAAAAAAATGCCAGAAATATCAAGTATTCAAATTAGAATTGCAACCGGGGCATTGCATATGAAGTTCTCAAGTTTGTGAGTGATGCACCAGCAATAATGTCCACTTTGGAAATTGTTAAAATCTGTTAAAATCCAAGGAAGACACTAGTAAAAAAATCTTTTGAAAGCCTCCTCTAGTCTGTGGCTGCTGTAGCTCAGTGTGTCAAGCTCAATCCAGCCATACCAAGTGAGTATAGGCAGAAGCATCTCACTTTTAAAATGACTTTCTACAATTCTGAAGTGAGGGTTTCCTTGCTGCTAAGTGGATTCTCAGAGACCTCATGACAGGTCAGCATGAGGAGGAGTGGAGAAGTCTGAAAATTGCTTCAAATATCACCAAGTAGTGAGAGATAATTTGTGGGGGAATCCCAATCCGTTAGTTTGATGGGTTGGTTTATCTATACTCCATTCTTTTTTTTTTATTAAGAAGGGTGACAATGCATTTATGGAAGAATTATAATCTATCAGTCATTCATTGTGCATGTGTATGTATATTCCATACATTTGTAGATTATGTGTACCAGGGGTACCACAGTTATGGTTTAATCCTCAACTACTAGACTACAATTCACTGAATGTGCTCATCAGTACATCTCAGTTCATGTAAACTGTTTGGCAACAGGCCATCTAAGTCTCCCCTCAGCTCTTCAAACCACCCTACCTGTTAGTCAGAAATATCAGTCTAAAATGCAAACCTGATCATTCTGTCTCCTTTGCTTAAAACTCCCCATTAATACCTTGCTGACCTCAGTATAAAATTTAAGCATTTTAGAAAGGTTACCATAGCTCTCCATGACCTAAGACTCCTAAATTTGCCCTCCTTCAGCTCTCATCATTCCCTTACACAAATGCAATGTTCCCATAAGACCAAGCTTCCCCTTTTTTCTTGATGTGAAACAAGTTTTTCTGACTTTACACATTCTCTTTTTCAGTCTTTAGTGTCCCTCTCCCTTCTTTACCTGGCTAATTCCTATTTTTCACATCTTTAAAATAAGGATACATTCCTCTCTGGAGGTCATTAAAGGGGTCAGATATTCCATTCAGTGCATGTTGCCTGTTATTATTATTTTATATTATCCTAGTCTTTGTTACATGCATTGCAGTTATATGTACTGATCTGTTTTTATACTCAACCTGGAGGACAGGTCGACTCTATCCTCAGTGCCATTACATGTAACAAGGATTCATTGAGTCTTCAATGAGTAATGCAAGAGAAAGATCTTCATTAGGGATCTAAAGGTCTAGCTTTGTCACTGCCCTGCTGTGGGATTTTAGGCAGATTGCTTCCCACTCTGGGTATGTGTATCTCTATCTGAAATATAGAATGCTTAGATTTGAAAATGGTGAACTCCCCTTCTAGTTACATGACGCTATTAATTCTATCAAACTATATGATGAAACACTTTGGTGATTTTCATGTTTTTCCTCAAAGAGTCCATTGCAACTCCAGGGTCATGGGCCACCCATCCAGGCTCTGAGAAGTTTCTTGCCAAATATGGGACCACCAGACACTGAGTGGAGGGAATCTTGCTTAAGGTGAAACCTGTAACAATCTAGGTCCTGACGGCTAATCAGTGCAGCAGTTGGGAATACATTGTTCCTGCTATTTCAACAAAGACATGAGATGTACGTTTATGATCTGTTGTGTCAAAGTCACACATAGAGAAGCTGTCATCTGTAATTTTCACATGTCAGAATGACTACAAGTTGAGGTGACAGAATGAATAAAACCCCCCTTTTCGTACTTATTCTGTGTCTCATTTCCAACAACCTGTTTTTTTTTTTTTAATTAAGACCTTCCTTGAACTAAAGCTGTTGAGATCTACACAGTTGCTGGCAGAAGGGGTATTTCCAGTGTCTGAGGAACAAAGGATGTAGTGGTCCCTTGTGGAAAATTTCAAGAGCCTCAGTCCGATATTTTGAGTCAAGCAGAGCTGTATTCTGCATGAGTGAGCTTTGACCCTGAACAGATGGGAAATGTATTATCATCTCTGTGCTTAGTTTCTGTATCTGTAAAATGGAGATAGTGATATCTAACTTTTATGATTACTGGGAGAATTACATGTGATAGTATATTCAAAATTTCTTGGTTAATCGGAAATTACCACTAAACTTTAACAACATTAACAAATAATAAACACAAATATTTAACAACTGAGAGAGTCAAGATTTATTTGCATCTTTAACGTTTTTATAAATCACATGGTTCCTCTTTTTACCCATGGGATATAGATTATTTTGGAAATAGTATGTATTTTGTTTAAATGTTGTAGATCTTTAGGGCTTTGGGTACATTTTTTTGTGAATGGAAAATTTTCACTGTCCTGGAATGAAAAGAAGCAGAGGGAATTGGATTGATTCTAATTTTGCTCCACAGTATTTTCCAAAATGTGAAAGGGGAAGGAGGTTGTGTTGATTAAACACACACACGCGCGTGCGCACACACTCACACACACACACACACACACACACACACAATTCTGCCCAACTTTCTTTATGTAGTTTTTCTGTTTCTCCTAAACATGAAGGGCAAAAAAAAAACAAAGAAAGCTATGAACCTTGTTTATAAAATAGGAACAATCATATAAACCCCTTAGGTTATCCCCTTAGGATAATTGTAAGGAACAAATGAGCTGAAATTTTGTCATTAGAACTTTGCAGCTGGTCCACAAAGGTAAAGGCCTATGGCTATGGTCAGCTTTGGGGTGTGAAGAATCCCCAACGGCTCTGGAGTAAAAGTCCTGAGTTCCTGTGCAGCCTCTGCCTGGTCTTGTCTGCGTATCTTAGGACCTACCTCTTACAGTCTCACCGAGCCAGTCTCTTTGGGTATAAACTGTGACATCATTTGGCTTAGCTGAGCATTAAAATATAAAACAATTACAAAGCTTCATCTTGGCACATGATTTGTTTCTTCATTTTTCCTACTGGGAATCACTGGATTTTCCTCTGATGGGAGAGAATTTTTCTAAAACAGCAGGACAGCATTCCTTTTTCTCTCAAGTCCCAACCTCAGAACTTTCCAAAATATAAGCATTCCAGATTCAGTCATTAGGGACCCCTCACTGGACAACCAGTGTCTTGGTGCAAAGGATCCCAAACACAAGCAGTAGGAGAGAAGGAATGTTCCATGGCTGACAAGCTTCATGAAAGGAGGTTATTGGATGATACAAAATTACAGAATATTAGGATTTGAAGGAACTTCAGGCAAGAGGAACCTGAGGCCCAAAGAGAAGTGACTTTCCCAAGGCTCCTCAGAGACTGGCAAAGCTGAGTCAAGAGGTAAGTCCCATGTTGTATAGCAGCAGAGGGAAGTCAGAAGGCAAATCCAGGGGCTGGATGCTCCTACTGAACCTCAGAGGCCTCCGGCTTCTCCAAGAGGCAGAAACAAAGCTGGACCCTGAATTGTATGGAGAGGCCAGGAAGGGAGAAAAAGGTGAGGAGAAAGGCACTCCAAATGTCTGTGCTCAGGTTCCACAGTCCCGAAAAGTTAACGAGTTTACAGTGACCTATGAGAGCAGACCAGTGCCCTAAGTGTTCCTGTGTCATCCCTTCAGGTCTAAGCCCGGGCCTGGGTCCTAGTAAGTGCACAACTTGAACCTGCACCTGGTAGGTACTCAGTAGCTGTCTTTTAATTGAGTAAATGAGAAATAAAGGGGAAATTAAAATGTGCCCTGTTAACTTCTAGAAATCTAGTCTGAATCTGGAAAACTAAATGGGAAAGACCCTAACTCATATTAGGATGATAAACTGATATTCTGTAAACCAACCCCCCATCATCTTCCCTTTGGCAGGCAAAGTGGCGACATCCTTGCTCATGTGGAGTTTATGTTCATATTTCTTGTACCCACTTTAGTAGAGCAAACTATTCTTTAGATAACACATTGGTATGTTTCCGTTTTTGATAAACTGAGGGACAAGTTCCATTACCTGTCTATCTAACAAAGGGTAGGTAATGCCTTTCCCTTTCTGGTTAGTATACCACAATTCCCTCAGACAAGTTATGGCCTGTCTTTGAGCCTCAGTGTCACCATCTGTAAAATGAGAAGATTGGGTCTGATGTCCTTTTAATTTCCAGGTGGGGAATACCATCCCTGGTTCAAAGCCTCACCTGGAAACTTGAAAGGAGGTTTGTGGTATTTCACTTTAATCTGCAATGCCACCTTGTGGTTATCACCAAGGACCGCACAAGGGACAAGGAAGAGGTTGTGTGATGATCTGCAACAAACAGCCATGGCAATGACTGTTTGGCAATGACAAATGTTTGGCCATGGCAATGACTGTTTGGCAATGACTGAATTTAAACTTTCCTCCCCCTGAAGCTGTATCCAATGGAGGTGATAACAGGAGTTTTCTTTCAAGGCCATGTCCCAGATTCCTTGGAACCTCTTCCTGCTTGGAAACACCAAGAGTGTCCTCTCATAACATAGTTTGGTGCTACCTGGAGGCTTGGAAAATGTGTCCACCCCCATCACTTCACACTCACATGCCCTTCCTTAAGTCTATGAGATGATGACAGATGGGGCAAGGCTGGGGCAAGATACTGGAAACAGAGACGGCAAGAAGATGAGCCAGTTATATGAGCCAAACTTCTTTCACTCAGGCTGTGGGAAAACTAAGTAGTTGTTTCCAAGGTTCTGGACGTCTGAAAACTTTCAAACTTCTGATTCCCTTTATAGGGGGGACTGATTCCCTTTACATTTTTGTCGCAACCATCTTTTCTCGTGTATACATTACAAAAATGAATTGAGAGATATTGGGGAGGCCTGACCAGGTCCCTGGCCTCAGTTACATACCTGTCAGCCCTAGAGCTATGTTGTTCTAGTTCTAAGTACCATACTGCAGATTAGAATTTATTGCATATGGAGAGCTCCGTATGGTGAACCCAAGTGGATTTGTACTCTGGTGGCAAAGAGACCAGGCTTGCATGAGGAGAGAGCCTATTAGAAATCATCTGCTGCTTAAAAACATCAAGAACTCTGAAAATGCATTCCTATAGGATGGGAAGCAACATGGTACAACAATAACAATGACAACAATGATGACAAAAGCACTAGCTAAGGAATCTGCACCTGAACTTGGCTCTGACTAAGCAATTTACATCCAGTATTTTATTTAATCCCCATAAGAAAATGATGAGGTAGCTAGTTTTATTATTCTAATTTTTACAGTTGAGAAGACCAAGCTTAGTAAGGAGAGAATAATTTGCTCAGTCTCCCAACTAAGAAGTAGTGTCACCAGGATTTGAACATCTGTCCTTCAAACTCCAGGTCTCATGTCCTTAACCAATAATGCGGAAGAGCATGAAACTGGGAATACAAATACCCTGGTCTGGTTCTCATTCTGTTATCCTGAAAGCTTGGCCAATCATTTAATGTAGTAGCTCTAATAGTGTCCCTTTATATTTCTGTCTATCTGGAACCTCAGAATATGACCTTATTTGGAAAAAGGATCCTTGCAGATATATTAGTTAAGGGTCTTGAGCTGAAATCATCCTGGATTTATGGTGGGCCATTAATCCAATTATTGTAGCCTTATAAAAAAAGGAGAAGATAGAGAGATACAGAGAAGGCCATGTGAAGACAGGCAGATATCGGAGTGATGCTGCCACAAGCCAAGGACTGCCAGGAGTCACCTGGAACTGGGAGAGGCAAGAAAGGACCCTTTCCTAGATCCTCTGGAGGAAGTGTGGCCCTGTCAACACCTCGATTTCGAACTCTGGACTTTAAAACTATAAAAGAATAAATTTATTTTGTTCTATGCCACCAAATTTGTGGTAATTTGTTGTAGTAGTCCTAGGAAACTAATACACTTAGTATCTCTAGCCTCTGGTTTTGTAAGATCTACAAAGGAGATTATACAACAATTTTTGACTTAAGGCAAAATGCTGGAGCATATCATGCCATGAAGATCCTCCTAAATCTGGTATTATGTTTTGTGATGCATAGATTGTGATTGAAGTCAAGGGTTTCAAACCAGCAGCCTAGAAAGGGAATTCACTTCACCAAGGTAATTTGTTTGCCTCAAATGTGTTAAAAATTGAATTGGAAAGATTGTGGGTGGATGTACACCTTCTGTGTCATCCTGGTTTCCACCTCTCTGTGCTGTCTTGTGCCAGATCAGATGATTGCCTGACTTCAGTGAACATACGAGTCTGTGGCCCTTGGTTTAAGGAAAATCCAAAATTTGGTATGTTGTTAATCAGATGTGCAGACCATAGTAGAGGCTGACCTCATTGCCAGCCTGCCTCTACTTTTTGTTTTTTTGTTTTGTTTTGATTTTATTAAGGCATAGGCTTCCTAAGCTCTGCTGCCTACTCTGGGTAGCTTATGAACAACTGAGGCTAAAGTTTTAATATTATACTAAATATTTTGACCAAGATTTCAAGAGACCTGGATTCAACTCTAAGTTGTGTGATCTTGGGACAAATTTATGAACTCTCTTTTGAGTTTTATCTTCCACATGTATGAGAGGTTTACAGTGAATCTTAGAACTTTTTGCACCCCTGAAGAAACAACCCTTCTATTCTGATGGATTAAGCAGTAGCTTTCTTCCATAGCTGTGCATTATAGTTGCATTTCTGAATGTCTGGGTCCCACATACAGTATTTATTGACCTAGGCATTTGTAGTTCTAAAAGCTCCCCAGAAGATTTCAATAGGCAGCTAAGATGTAGCACCACTGACTCTAAAGGACAAATTCTGAAACAAGTTATCTCTCTCTTAAAGGTAAAGATACCTTTCTCTTTAAGGTCTTAAATGATACAGAGAGGTTAAAAACTTGCCCAAGTTTTAAAACCAAAATTAAGTGATACATTCAAAGTCAAACCTAGGACTAACTAGGTCAAACTGGATTCTTTTCCCTTGTACTCAGTATGGTATGGCAAAGACCCCAAACCCCTTTTCCTTAGAAAAAAGTACTTAAAATGCTTTTTAAACTTGACAAAGTCTACAATGTATGGCTTGTAAAAATAGTTATCCCATAGCTTCATATAAGTTCTCGAGTTCCTGGCAAAGGTGTAGGAAAGCCTTTCTAATCCATTAGGTTTTGTGATCTTATTTCCAATATGTTAGACTATCCCCAAAGCAAGGAGAGAAACTAGAACTAGGTGGGAAGGGTGAAGAAAATGCTTGTTGAATTCCAACAGTTAACTAATTCTTATATACAAACTAAAAAGTCAAGCAGTGTTTTTTATATTTTTTAATCAGTTAAAAAGCCCAGATTATCACCATCCAAGGAAAGAAAAATGGCCCAGAAGTCAGTTTCTGTCAACACCTGCAGCTTTCAGCAACTCTGGTCCCTGCTTTGGGCTCCAAACCCATCTGTCAAATTACACCAGTCCATTTGCAAATGCTGTCTGGCTTCACAAGGACTCTTTTATTCATCACATTTCCTAAGTAATAGAAAGTGAGTTATAGTCATTAGAGAATATAAAAATTATTTTCATTCAGGTGTCCAAATGAGTCTCTTTGGCTAGAACATGAAAAAGAACCCTGGCTGACTTCTCTCTGTGCCCTACAACTGTGCCAGAAGGTAGAGCATGGTCAGGCAGCCCTTTCTCAAAGATTAGCTCAGCACTTAAGTTAATTAAGCTTCATTCCTTCAGATTTGTTTGCTGAGTGCCAATGTGTGCCTCGTCCTGTGCAAGGACAGTGTGACCTTGGACCAGGTACCCAGTCTAAGCTGCTTTTTCCTCATCTCTGAGATGGGCATAAAAATCTATATCACAATGCTGAACATGACATAAAAAATATTAAAGCTTTGCCAAATGTAAAACAACATGTGCAAAATCTATTTTTCTTATTATTACCTTTTTTCTTCTATTATTAAGTTTCAGATGAGGTCCTGTTTGTGCAATGGACAATTACCTAACTGATGTAACTTAAGGTTCCTAACAATTGCCCTGATGCCTAAAATTTTTCCATGACAGCCCTTAATTTTATTTATTTTTTTCTCTGATCTTGATAGACTTCTCTGTTTTTTGTTCAATTCTGTCTGTATTGTGATCTCTCCTCTGTTAATCTCTTTATATCAATTCTCAGTGTATCATTAATGACTCAGAGTTATAAATCTTCCCAAGGAAATGGTTTGTATTTCCATGGAATTATATATCTTAGATTTGGGTGAATCATGGAATACACAGGTCCAATCTCCCACCTTATCTTGAAGGATCTTGGATTATTTCGCTAGAAGAGAGGATATCCAGAGAGTCCATTGGAACCATCTGCAACTATTTCAAGTTTTGACATGGAAGAGAGGGCAAACCTATTCTTCGGGATGAAAGAATGGAAGCAGAGGTGGCAGATTGCAATAATTAGAACTATGCCATTTTGGCATGTGCTGTCTAGGAAATCAGTGAGATCCCTGAATCCACGAATGCTCAAGCTATAGATACGATAAATAACATCAGGCATGTTATATGCTGGGATAAATTCATTTAATCGTAACTCATAGTATTCACGATGAAGGTGTGCTGGATAGCATTTTCTACCCTTCTCCACCCTTCTCTGTACCCCACATGTCTGTTCTGTCTGGTTTTCCTTGCCGTCTGGTTTCTGCTTAGATTCAGCCAATGGAGAACATTGTCAGAAAATTAGAGGGAGAGAGGAGCAAGAGGACAAAGAGTTTATTTTACCAGCTCCATGCTTTCAGGTTTGCCGTGGCCTGGCTGTGTTCTTTAGATGAAGGTCACATCTCCTTTCAGGCATCCTCTTCTCTTGTATCAAGGGCCCATTAAGTACTCCTTCCCCTCACCCCTTCAGTTTTAAGTGTAATTCAGTTACCCTGCTAGTTCTAGACATAGAGATCTGCACTAAATCTTGTGATTTCCCTACACCTGACTCTCACCTTTTCCAGGAATCCCTTTATCATACTCTTCTCAAATTACCACTGTTTTTTTTTTTTTTTTTTCTGAGACTCTGGCTGCTAAAGTGGGAGATAAAAGGTTAGAACGTAGAATATAAGAAATAAACACTCTAGAAGTTTTCAGTTTTCCTTTTAATTTTTTTTTCTAACTCCATAGATTATGGGTGAGACTCGGATAGGTGAAATAACACAGAAAGTTAGTGGCAGAGCCAGGATGAGGACTTATATTTCCTGACTTGAACTCAGATACCTCAAACCTCTACCTTATTGCCTCTCTAAATGCTAAAGAAGAGTTGCTTGTAAAGTAATCCATTTCCAACCTGGCACACACTCAGCTGGGTGGTCAAGGTTAACATCTTCAGTGATGAGTGAAGTTGATAGCAGATACCCTTGATATGATGTAACAAGAATGGCACTTTACCTGTAAGGTCTTCCTTCCCCAAACACATAAACCACAGTGTAACCAGGAGAAAAGCACCAGCCAACCTACTGTAAGGGACATTCTATAAAATGCCTGATGTGTATTCTTCAAAACTGACAAGGTCATCAAAAAGAAGGAAGTCTGAGAAATTATCCCAGAAGAGTCATCCAAGAAGATATGATGACTAAATGTAATATGATATCCTGCATGGGATTCTGGAATAGGAAACTGACATCAGGAAAACTAGCATAATCCAAATAAAGTGTGGTATTTAATTAATAGTAATGGGCCAAGGTTGGTTCCTCAGTTGTGGCACATGTACCACAGTAATGTAATGGGAAACTGGGTGAGGGATAGACAGGAGATGTGTACAATCTTTGTTATTTTTATGTAAATCTATTCTAAAATTTAAAAAGATCATTTTTTAAAAAGTCAGCTACTGTTGTACCCTCAAACTTGGGTGTGGGGTGCATGAGCCTCCCAATCAGTAAAAAAACAAAACAAACAAACAAACAAACACAAAACAATTCCAAGTTTTAAACAAAATATTTTGAATCACAACTGCTGAAAAATTCTATTTCAGAAAGTTTTCTAAAACACAAAGGACATAAAAAGTCTTTCTGAAGCGTTGATCTTTTTAGATACCATAGAGTATAATATTGTCACATATAACCAGTTTTCACTTTCTAGTGGGGGTATTAATTTATTTATTTTTAAATCTGAGGATACGGAATTGGGAATAAAAGAAAGACTAAGAAATAAAACACAATTTATGCCCAGATAGCAGATATGACTGTACCTCAACCTATGAAACCTAAATATATTTATCCACATTAAGACTTCTCAAAATTTGAGGCTTGTGCTTTTTACAAGCAAAACCTATCAACTCTAAACTTCTGATGTTTGAAAGAAAAGAAAAAAATATGTATTTTAAAAAGAGGCATCAAGTATCCTATAGAAAAATCAGTTTGTGAATCAGATCCAATGATTTAGATTTCACGGGATTTAAAAACAAAGGGAGAGAGTGTTTGGTTAAATACATTTGGGATTTTATTGAACCTGAAACAAAACAAACCAAAAATTCTTCAGGATGTAGAAACTATTCTGAAACCAGTCTGAATTCCCTTATTGCCCCCCGGGCATGAAATAATCTGAGAAGTTTATAGTTTATCTGCCTGTCTAGGCAAGGAGGAAGACTTCTTTAAATCCAAAGGCATGGAAGAATAGGGGTGGGAGGGAGAAGAGAGGAGAGGAGAGAGAGGCAGAGAAAGAATAAAAACTCTAATGCCTGTTCTGACAATTTTTTTTTTATTTAGGTATTTTATGAGTACTTGGTATACTGCAGGGATTTTGACAGAATTAGAGTGGTAAACAGGATAACCATATTATCTATTACCTAATGTGGGACACTTTTGAGAGTGAAAAGGAAGTGTTATAATTGTACTAGGACAAAGTTGCAAACCAAGACCATCTGGGGTAAGCAAGACATATAGACTCTCTAGTTATAAGGGACTATATAGTATGTTCCTGGAAATATGAAATAAAAGCATGTGTGCCGGTTTGAATGTATTGTGTCCCCCAAATGCCATTATCTTTGTGGTCTTGTGGGACAGACGTTTTGGTGCTGGTTGGATTTGCTTGGAATGTGCCCCACCCAGCTGTGGGTGGTGACTTCGGTGGGATACTCCTATGGAGGTGTGACCCCACCCATTCAGGGTGGGCCTTGATCAGTGGAGCCATATAAAACATGCTGACTCAAAGAGACTGGATGGAGTGCAGCTGGGAGTGATGTTTTGAAGAGAAGCAAGCTTGCTAGAGAGGAATGTCCTGGGAGAAAGCCATTTTGAAACCAGAACTTTGGAGCAGACGCCAGCCACGTGCCTTCCCAGCTAACAGAAGTTTTCCGGACGCCATTGGCCATCCTCCAGTGAAGGTACCCGATTACTGATGTGTTACTTTGGACACTTTATGGCCTTAAGACTGTAACTGTGTAGCTAAATAAACCCCTTTTTATAAAAGCCAACCCATCTCTGGTGTTTTGCATTCTGCAGCATTAGCAAACTAGAACAGCATGTCATTAGTTTTAAAATACCATTTTCTGTTTCCCATCACAGCAATATCCTAGTGGTTATTAGAAAACCTTTGCCCTATGATGAAATGGTTTAACAGCTCATCCATGGTATTACTAAAAACTTTTATGGTTTGTGCCATAGTGTTTATGCCCCATATATGGTACATTATTTGGCAATGATCTGGGGCAAGCCACTTTGCCTTGTTCAGCCTCAGTTTTCTCTTCTATATAATAAGAATATAAACCATTGCCTCTCAGTGTGGCTCTGAGGACTAGACACAGTGTCTGTTAAGCTTTTAGCATAGTGTACTAGGTATGTGAGAGTTGGGAGTGCCCAAGGATTTTGGCAAAGTTGTCACCAAAATCAGTCTGTCTTTCCCTCTTTATCCAATCATTCATTCATTTTTTCATCCATCCACTTAATGAATGAGTGCTTATGAACAAATACTTGGTTTCAGGGAGCATGCTAGGGACTGGTGATAAAATGGTGAAGGACACAGACACAGTCTCCTTGGTAGAGTTCACATTATAGACTGATTCAGCCACTGATTAATCAGTTTTTAGAGTTATAAAAGAAATTCACTCAGAACTGTGAGACCACATGACAGGGGAATCTGCTTTAGCCTGGGCTGTGAGAGAACTCTTTCCCAAGGAATACTAAGCTGAGATCCGAAAGTCAAGTAAGGGCTTAACCTAGGTGAAGAGCTTGAATAGAAGGAGGGAATTCCCTGCCTAGAGAACCACTTGGACAGAGGCATAGCAGCTTTGTCACCTTTCAGGAGCATGGTGTCCTCCTTCTATTCAACTCTCTCCTTTTCCAAACCAGCTCTTGGGCAATCAGCCAATTCCATCTTAGTAAAAAGAGGCTGAAGTCATAAAGCCTTAGATTCCTAAAAGTCAAACTTCAGAAAGGGCATTATTCTAGGTGGACTTTGAAGGTCCTTTCAGTCTTAAAGATTAAAATATAATGAACAGGAACATTACCTGCTGGCCATGGGATTTTAGGAATATTTGTCAGAAAGTAAAGTCTGGGATAGAGGTGAGGAAGAAACCAGAGGATGACTTGGAAGTTGCTTTGATACTGTGGGCATGAAGGGACAAAAGTCTGAACTAGTGTCATGACATTGGAAAGGAGAAGGAAACTTCAATTAGAAATACCTTAAAGAGAGACTCCAACAGATCTTAGGGATTAGTTGGTTTTGGAGATGAGTCTAAATCTCTGGACTTGGGATCCTAAAAGTAGAGTGGAAAGTAAAAGGAAAAGGGAAGGCAAAAAAAGAATGGGTTTTGGAGGACAGAGATGAGTTTTAGAAAAGTCCTCTCGGTTGGTGGGTGGGTACTTAGAGGACACCTTTGTTTGGACCTTTCTGAGCCTAAATAGGGACTCCCTAAGTGACCAATACATTCCTGATGAGTTTCCATATAAGTCAGTCCTAGCAGCTTGGAGATTGTGCCTGCCTTTCTGTTGTAAAGAGACAGGATAGCTTGGAGTTCTGAAGAGCAAGACAGTGACAAATCTGGGTTAAACACAGTCCCAGGCATATGCTGCTTGGGTAATCTTTCATTGTAAAATGGGAATATTAAAAGAATCCCCGGCACAGAACAGGTACTTAAATACAGTAGTAATTGTGATTTAATATTTTGTGCAGGATTATAAATTTTCAAAATATTTACCCTATACATTGCATCACTTAATCTTCGTTATCAAAGGATATTAGACCATTTTACAGGTGGAAAATATGAAACTCAGGTAATTATTGACTTACACAACTCCACAACTCTTAAATGATAGAATTGGGAATCAAGCCAAGACCTATAATTCTAGATCTTTTTCCTGTATGTCATTCTGCAACCCCCACATTATGGATATGGGAGCTGGGAATCCCCAAGAATGCCACTGTATTATTATGTTATTTTCAGGAAGCCATAAGTAATTTTATAATTTAATGTGAATTAAATTTATGAGTCTTTTTGCTTTTGCTTTGCATTTTTATGACTTTAACAGCTTTATTGAAGTATAACTTAGATACCATTAAATTCACCAGTTTTAAGTGTACAGTTCAATGATTTTTAGTGAATTTATAGAGTTGTGCAACCATAAATACAATCCAATTTTTAGAACATTTTCGTCACCTCAAAAAGATCCCTTGTGTCCATTCTCATTCAATCTGCATTCCCATTCCCAAGACTGAGACTTTCATTCCCATTCCCAAGATTCTACTTTCTATTTCTAAAGGTTCAGCTTTTCTGGACATTTCATATAAATGGAATATAAAATATGTAGTCTTTTGTATCTGGCTTCATTAACCTAGCATTCTGGGTTTTTAAATGCAATTTTATTGAGATATATTCACATACCATATAATCCATCCAAAGTATACGATCAGTAGCTCACAGTATCATCATATGGCTGTGCATTCATTGCCACAAACAATTTTAGAACATTTTCATTACTCAAAAAAAAAAAAAAGAAAAGAAAAAGAAAAAAGAATACCCAAAACAGCCCACATCCCTTATTCCGACTATTATTTATTTATTTATTTTTGTCTTTATTTTATTAGTCATCTGCCCATACACTGGATGAAGGGAGTGTCAGTCATGAGGTTTTCACAATCACATGCTGTGCTGGTTTGAATATGTATGTCCCCCAAAATGCCATGTTCTTTGATGCACTCTTGTGGGGCCAGTTGTACTAGTGTTGATTAGATTTTGGAACCTATTCATTGAGTGTTTCCATGGAGATGTAATTCAATCAACTGTGGACAAGACCTTGATTGGATAATTTCCATGGAGGTGTTGTCCCACCCATTCAGGGTATGTCTGAATTAAATCACTGGAGCCATATAAAAAGCTCAGACAGAAGGAGCTCGCTGCTTGCTACAGCCAAGAGGGACACATTGAAGAATGCACAGGAGCTGAGGGAGGAGCTGGAGCTTATAGAGACATTTTGGAGACAGCCTTTGAAGCAGACTTTTGTTCCAGAGAAGCTAAGAGAAGAAAAGCACCCCAAGAGCAACTGAAAGTGACATTTTGAAGAAGAGCTGCAGCTTAGAGACACATTTTAAAAATGGCCATTGGAAGCTGACACTGACATTTTGGAGAATGCCATTTTGAAACACAACCTGGGAGCAAGCAGATGCCAGCCACATGCCTTCCCAGCTAACAGAGGTTTTCTGGATGTCATTGGCCATCCTCCAGTGAAGGTACCCAATTGTTGATGACTTACCATGGACACTTTATGGCCTTAAGACTGTAACTTTGTAACCAAATAAATCCCCTTTATCAAAGCTGATCCGTTTCTGGTGTGTTGAGAAAAGGCAGCATCAGCAAACCAGAACACACAGTCACATGATAAAAGCAATATAGTTATTCAGTCATCTTCAGGAATCAAGTCTACTGGATTACAGTTCAACAGTTTCAGGTAGTTCCTTCTAGGTATACTAATACACTAGAAACTAAAAAGGAATATCTGTATAATGCATAAGTATAACCTCCAGAATTACCCCTCTACTCTATTTGAAATCTCTCAGCCACTGAAAGTTTATTTTGTTCCATTTCTTTTAACCAATCCCATGATGCTGGGGTCAGGCTCATCACTGGGAGTCATGTCCCACATTTCCAGGGAGACTTACACGTCTGGGATCATGTCCCATGTAGGGGGGAGGGTAGTGGGTTTATTTGCAGAATTGGCTGAGAGAGAGAGAGGCCACATATGAACAACAAAAGAGGCTCTCTGGGGTAACTCTTACGCAAAATTATAAGGAGGCTTAGCTGCTTTTCTGCAGGAATAAGTTTCACAAGGGCAGCCCCAACTTCAAGGGCTTGACTTATTAAATTGGCAGTCCCTAATGCTTGCAAGAATATCAAGAATTCCTCAAGTGGGGAATTTTAATATTTCCAGTTTCCCCCAGTCCATCAAGGGGATTTTGCAAATACTTTTTTGTTTTCTGCTCCAAATACTCTGGAATGTATCAGGGTATTACATTAACCTGTATACAAGAGTAACAAGATCTCATTCCTATTCTAAGTTCCATGTAATTATGTTGTTTAAATAAACTGATTGTACAGGTTAAATTAGATAGTGTGCTACAGAAAATATAAATTTTGTACCAAATAAATGTCTCTTAAACAATTGTTAAAACTCAGGAATAGATGTGAGTGCTATAAAAGCTTACAATCTAGGAACCTTTACAATAAGCCTTATTGAATGTTCTATACTCCTTCATCATTGATTACCCAATTTCTGCCCATCTTCTATCCCCTGATAACCTGTGCTCTCAAATTCAATTCTCGGCATTTGCTCATTATGGTTAGTTTATATTAGGGAGGCCTTACAATATTTGTCCTTTTGTTTCAGGCCTATTTCACTCAACATAAGGTCCTCAAGGTTCATTTACCTAGTTGTGTGCTTCACAACTTCATTCCTTCTTGCAGCCAGTCAGTACTCCATTGTGTATAAAAACCACAGTTTGCCCTTCCATTTACCAGCTGATGTACCATTAAGTTACACCCATCCATTGCAAATCATGAACACTGCCACCATAAACACCAGTGTAAAAATGCCTATTCATGTCTCTGATTTCAGTTCTTCCAAGTATATACCAAGTACACCACATTCATTTGTTCTCCTTCGTGTAAAAATGTTCTTATATTTGTACATTTAATCAGTGTTCCAGTTTGCTAAAGCTGCTGTTACGCAAAATACCAGAAATGGATCAGCTTTTATAAAGGGATTTATTAGGTTACACATTTACAGTTCTAAGGCCATAAAAGTGTCCAAACTAAGGTACCAACAAAAGGATTCCTTCAATGAAGAAAGGCTGATGGCATATGGAACACTTCTGTCAGCTGGCATCTGTTGGTCCTTTGCTCCCAGGTTCTGGTTTCAAAATGGCTTTCTCCAAAATGTCTCTCTTAGCTTCTCCCTCATTTAGCTTCTGTCTCTCAGCTCCTGAGCATCCTTGCTTATTATCCCACAGTGTTTCTCTCTAAGCATCTGGAGGTCCTCGCCTAGCTTCTCTGGGGCAAACTCTGGGCTTAATCTCTTAGCTTAGCATCTCCAAATGTCTTTCATTCTGCATCTCCAAGCATCTGGGTCTGTGTTGGCTCCTGAGTTCCCTTAAGTACTATAGTAATCTAATCAAGACCCACCTTGAATGGGCAGGTTCACACCTCCATGGAAAATAATTGAAAAGTTTCACCCACAGTTTAGTGGGTCACATCTCCATGGAAACAACCTAATCAAAAGATCTCACCCATAATAAGTCTGCACTCACAAAATTGGATTAAAAAGAACATGGTTTTGTGGCGGACATAGCAGATTCAAACCAGCACAATCACCATCATTGTCCACTCCAGGTTTTGCTAAGTTATACAGTCCCAGTTTTTATACTCTATCTTTCCTTTTGGTTTCATACATGCCCCTAGCATTCCTCTTTCAACCATAATCACACTCAGCTTTGTTCATTTTACTAACAGTATTTTGCTACCATCAGATAGTATTATGCTATCCATTTCTTGATCTTTATAATCAATCTTGTTGAACATTCTATATTCCTTCAGCATCTATTGTCCGATTTCTACCCTCTTTCTACCTCCTGGTTACCTGTGTCCTTAACTTTAACTCTCAGACTTTACTGATTACATTTAGTTCATATTAGTGAAACTGCACAGCATTTGTTCCTTTGTTTCTAGCTAATTTAGCTCAACATAGTGTCCTCAAGGTTCATCCACATTGTTGCATGTGTCATGACTTTATTCCATCTTACAGCTGTGTAATATTCCATCGTTATGTATACACCACAGTTTGTTTATCCAGTCTTCTCTTGATGGACATTTGGGCTGTTTCTAACTCTTGGCAATCGTGAATAATCCTGCTGTAAACACTGGTGTTCAAATGTCTGTTTGTGTCCCTGCCTTAAGTTTTTCCAAGTATTTATCTGGTAATGGGATTGCTGGATCATACGGAAGTTCTGTACTTAGCATCCTGAAGTGCCAAACTGCCTTCCAGAGCAGTTGCACCATTATACATTTCTTCCACCAACAGTGAGTGAGTGTACCTCTTTCTTCACATCCTCTCCACCACTTGTAATTTTCTGTTTTTTGTTTTTTTTGTTTTTTGTTTTTTTTGGATAATGGCCATTCTAGTAGGTGTGAGATGATATCTCATTGTGGTTTTGATTTGTGTTTCCCTAATATCTAGTGAAGTTGAACATCTTTTCATATGTTTTTGAGCCATTTGTATTTCCTCTTTGGAAAAGCATCAGTCCATGTTTTTGCCCATTTCTTAATTGGGTTGTTTGTCTTTTTGTTGTTGAGTTGTAGGATATCTTTATATATTCTGGGTATTAGACCCTTATCTGATATGTAGTTTCCAAATATTGTCTCCCATTGTGTAGGTTGCATTTTTACTTTCATGATGAAGTCTTTTGATGCACAAAACTTTGTAAGTATTTAATTATTATATGACCTGGCAATCTCACTTCTAGATAAATGCCCAAAAGAATTGAAAGCAGGCATTTGAACAGATCATTTTCATACTGATGTTCGTAGAGGCGTAATTCACAATTGCCAAAAGATGGAAGCAACCCAAGGGTCTATCAACTGATGAATGGGTAAACAAAATGAGATACATGCACACAGTAAGATATTATTCAGTCATACAAAAAGGAGTGAAGTTCTGATACATGTAACAATGTGGATGAACATTAAAGATATCGTATCGAGTGAATTAAGGCAGATATGAAAGGACAAATAGTGTATGATTTCCCTGATATGAAATAATTAGAAAAAGCAAATTCATAGAGTCAGAAACTAGAATAGAGGTTACCGGAGGCCAGGATGGGGATAGGGAATGGAGAGGTAATACTAAATTTGTACAGAGCTTCTGTTTAGGATGATGGAAAGTTTTGGTAATGGGAATACAACGTTGTGAATGTAATTAACACCACTGAATTAAATGTTTGAATGTGGTTTAAAGAAGAATGTTTAGATTGCATATATGTTACTAGAATAAAATTTAAAAAAATAGGAATAGGACTGTACAGCACAGTGAACCCTAATGTAAACTATAGTTAATACTGTCATTATAATATCAGTTTCATCAATTGTAACAAAGGTATCCCACTAATACAAAGTGTTAATAATAGGGAAAACGGTGTGTATGAGGGGGATGTAGGGAACTCTGTATTTTCTGTATGATTTTTATGTTAACCTATAACTTCTATAATTTAAAAAATTGCATAATTTTTATAATTAATTGTAGACTTTGTAAAATAATATTGGATAACTTAACACTGGATCTTCATATCTATTAATGTGATCAAGCTATGCTTGAATTCTTGTGTTCTGTTATGTATTTCAACATTTTTTTCTTTAAGTTTGCTGATTCTTTCTTCTGCCAGCTCCAATCCACTGTTAAACCACTCTTGAGAATTCTCCATTTCAATTTCTGTGGTTTGTAACTCCAGCAGTTCTGCTCGGTCTCTCTTTAAAATTTCTGTCTCTTCACTGAGATTCTCATATTATTCATTCATTGTTTTCCTGATATCCTTCAGTTCCCTGTCTGTATTTTCCTTCACATTCATGAGCATACTGACTGTTTTCCTAGTTTCTGTCCATTTTTTTCTCTGTATTTTCCTTAATATTCTTGAGCATACTGAAGGTCATTTTTTAAGGTCCTCGTACAGTATATCCAGAGTCTGTCCTTTTTATGGATGTTTTCTGGACTTCCATCCTCTTCCTTTGAATGGGCCATCATTTTCTATTTCCCTGACTGCCCTGTAATCTTTTGTTGCACCCTGTATATACTAATATTTCAGAATATCATTTTTGCAATTCATTCCCCAAGATATGTTTCTTGAGTTTGTAATCAGCTGGTGATAGGACAGAGATTTTCTTGAGTGTTAGGAACTAACAAAACCATGCAAATCTAAGGAAAAATGTCTTTCACAGTTTTTGAAAATTGGCTTTGTGTTGACTGGTGCTTTGTCAGAGTTCAGCCCTCCTATCAAGGAGGTCATTCCAAGGTGAATGCAAAATGCAGGGTTCTTCCTGTCTTTTCTGGGCCTGGATCTTGTCCTGAGCTTGTGATTGCTAGTGGCCTTAGGAGTCCCTCTTTTTACCAGAGTTTGAATGCCCCTTTACTTATCAGAAAACAAATTTCCCTCCCTTTAGTTTCCCACTGCAAGTCTTGAAGCAGGTAAGCATTTGTCCCAGGCCATCCACCTCAATTGTTTCTTAAAGTGCTTTTGCCTAGAGGACAAATTCTGGGATAGTGAGCACTCCAGAGGGAAGTTTCCCAAATCAGTTTATCCCAGTAGGAACAAGGGAGCACCAGATACTTCAGACTAGCCTGGAGAAGGGATAAGGGAGGGGCCAAGAATGGTGCCAGGAGCTTCTTCTATGGCTACCCAAAGCTGTACTTTCTTGACTGCTCAGTCAAAGCAGTCCTTCAACTGTTCTCCACAGTTGGGTAGGCATAGCATCTTAAAGTCTCCACAGCCTGTGTGGGGGGGATGGGCTGGAGCTGGGTCCCTGTGATCAAAAATAGCTAATCAAAAGTCTTGACCAGCCATCAGCCAGTGCCCACCCCTGATCTTGGGGAAGTGGATTTTTATGTCCCTCTGGACCCAGCAAGCTGTGCTACCTGCCATGAGAGTGAGGGATGGACACCGGTAACCACCCTGAATTACCAAGCTCTTCCTCCCACTCTCCCTGGAATGCTGTACTGTGTTCCATAGGATTCTGGAGTTTTGAAATAGTGATTCTGACAGTTCCTGCCTTTTTAATAGTTGTTCTGGTGGAGGGAGTGTTTCCTGGACCTTCTTACTCTGCCATTCTCCTACAATTCTCCTATGTTCTCTTAGTCATTTACAAATATTAATTTGATAATCTTTTCATGTTCTATAATTTCAATTTCTTGGAGTATTAATTTTCTGCTTTGTTGTTTCTGTTTATCTCCCACATGGTAGATTATTTCCTCAAGGAGTTTGTAATTTGGAATTATGTGTTTATTGTCAGTGGCAGTCTTTTCCTGACAGACCACCCCTGATATCAATGTGAGTCATGCATCCCCTGGATTTTGAAAGTGTCCCCATAGATTGGTACCTTTCATTTGTTTCTGCCAAACCCATGGGGTTTCTAGTGGTCTTAGGATACTTTAAGTAATATTTTATTCACTTATGATCCCTACTCCATGTGAATAATGTAAATTCTGACCTAACATGCATGCATAGCACACTCTAGGTTTTTCAATTTCCACTGTAGACATATTTTTTTCTTCTATGAGCCATAGGCAGAAGACAAGCTTACCTGTTACTTTCTTGTACTTACGAGAAGAATTTATTTTTGACCTTATTACATGGCCCTTGCAATCTTTCAGGGCCCTGGCTTTATGTACAGCATGTGGTTAAAGCTTCCATTTTCTTGCAAGCTTCACCCATGCACACTCTCTGTACCTACATGAGCATTCACTGCTCAGTACTGAGTGTCTGGGATCTAGGGCTTTTCTGTAACCTTCTTAGTCCACCATGGCATTATAATTAAATTATAATATATAATTTATAAATTTATATATAATTTATATATAAATATATTTATATATAAATATATAAATTATAAAATATAATTATAACTGCTATTATAATTAAAGTAACATTTCTTGAGCTCAGATACCTTGAATCAGTTTCACTTGCCCAAACTAAAGTATTGGCAGGGCCATGCTCCCTCAGGAAGCTCTGGGAGGTAGGTGGCTGGGGTCTCTTCCCTTGCTCCACCCAGTTTCTAGAACAGCCCCCCTTGCATTCCTTGACTCATTGTCCATTCCTCCATCTTCAAAGCCTGCAGCGTAGCATCTTCAAATCTCTCTCAGTTCGGTCATAGTCCCTTCTCTTCTGTCTCTGTAGTCAACACTACCTCTGCCTCCGTCTTCTGAAGAAATTTGTGATTACATTTAGGGCCCATCTGGATAATCCTGGATAAATTCCTCATCTCAAAATCCTTAACTTAATCATATCTTCAAAATCTCTGTTAGTATATAAGGTAACATTCACAGGTTCCAGGATTTAGGCTGTGGATATCTTGGAGGGCCATTATTTAGCCACAAAAACAGTACCTATTTGCACATGTCCATGATTCCCATGATAGTTATAAAGTGAGTATAGATGGGCCCTCTAGATCAGCTAGGTTCTAAAAGGTTACACAAGAGTCTATTTGTTGATGTACAAAATATTGCTAAACACCTATGCAAATTGGTTTCACAGGAGGACTATAAATGTTGACAGCATCAATTCTAAATCATGTTGCTTCTTGGCCACTCTCTTAAAAATATATCCAAAGGTGTTTGTATTTTTGCTTTCATCTTTTCATCACAAAATATGTGTAAAAATACACTACTTGAAAAGCCAGAAAGTGACCCAAAACATCAGTTCCAGCAATGCATCAGTTGGACAAGTTCTGCTAAATCCACAGGGACTGTGCACTTGGTGAAACTGGGAGTCTGCATTCTGAAATGAGTGAGTAAGCCTGCTGAATATCCAGCAGGCATGCTGTGGTGTGGGGAAACCATGGGTTGGCATTTGGAGGTGGACTAGTTCTTTTCTAAAAAACCCAAAAGCGGCTGCAGATATGGCAGTGAGAACTGCACAGTGAAGCACAGCAGGAACGGGCTGTGCGAATGCCTCAATATCTGGCATGGAAGATAGCCTTTTGCACACCCACTGCTGATTGTCTTGGAGTGAGGAAGGCAGAGGTGAGCCAAAAGGGGAAAATAACCATGCCCCTTGCAGCCATCGTCCTGGCAGGCTGAGAACGCTCCTGCCTGGCGCAAGCACCAAAGCCCAGAGCCACGCTGTGCCGGTTTGAATGTATTATGTCCCCCAGAAAAAGCCATATTTTTTGATGCAATCTTGTGGGGCAGACATAATAGTGGGGATTAAGTTGGAACGTTTGGATTAGGTTGTTTGCATGGAGATGCGCCCCACCCAACTGTAGATGATAACTGATGGGGTATCTCCATGGAGGCGTGGCCCCACCCATTCAGGGTGGGCCTTGATCAGTGGAGCCATATAAATGAGCTGACTCAAAGAGAAGAAACTCAGTGCAGCTGTGAGTGACATTTTGAAGAGGAGCAAGCTTGCTAGAGGGGAATGTCCTGGGAGAAAGCCATTTTGAAACCAGAACTTTGGAGCAGATGCCAGCCACGTGCCTTCCCAGCTAACAGAGGTTTTCCGGACGCCATTGACCATCCTCCAGTGAAGGTGCCTGACTACTGATGTGTTACCCTGGACACTTTATGGCCTTAAGACTGTAACTGTGTAGCCAAATAAACCCCCTTTTTATAAAAGCCTATCCATCTCTGGTGTTTTGCATTCTGCAGCATTAGGAAACTAGGACACTCGCCAAAAAACCCAGTGTGACAGGAAGTGTCTCCAGCAACACATGCACATGCCACAATATCGGGCGTGGACAATAGCCTTTCATGCACCCACAGCTAATTGTCCCAGAGCTGGGAAGGCAGAGCTGTTCGAAAAGGGGGAAATTAACACATCCCACACAGCCATCAATTCGGCAGGCTGGGAACGCCCCTACATGGCCTGGCGGCTCTGAACTTTCCTTGAAGGACAGCGTGCACTTGTGACGTAGCACAGCCTTCCCTCAGCAGAGTCTCTAGAAGGGCACGGCTTGGAAGAGGGACCCACTCAGAAATCCCAGGGACCATATGCCAATACCAAGGACTTGTGGGTCAGTGGCAGAGACAACCTATGGCGAGACTGAACTGAAGGTTTAGACTCTTGCAACAGCCTTAAATCTCCAGGAACCCCTGGGAGGTTTGATTATTAAAGCTGCCCTCCCTCCTTAACCGCTCAGAGCATGCCCCACATTCAGGGCAGACAGCACCAAAAACACACCCAGAAAAAAAGAAATAGGAGGGCGGGGCAAGATGGCAGACTGGTGAGCTGTATGTTTTAGTTACTCCTCCAGGAAAGTAGGTAAAAAGCCAGGAACTGCGTGGACTGGACACCACAGAGCAATCTGTCTTTGGGCATACTTCATACAACACTCATGAAAACGTGGAACTGCTGAGATCAGCGAAATCTGTAAGTTTTTGCGGCCAGGGGACCCGCGCCCCTCCCTGCCAGGCTCAGTCCCGGGGGAGGAGGGGCTGTCAGCTCCAGGAAGGAGAAGGG
The DNA here is from genome assembly GCF_015220235.1 of Choloepus didactylus. Classification (NCBI taxonomy): domain Eukaryota; kingdom Metazoa; phylum Chordata; class Mammalia; order Pilosa; family Megalonychidae; genus Choloepus; species Choloepus didactylus. Next base: position 107,138,629 of record NC_051316.1, read on the forward strand.
AGAATTGCAGTGGCTGCTCTCATCGGAAACTCATTCTACTGATTCAAACTCCAACCATAGATAGACTGAGGCCAGACACCAGAGACTCTGAGAGCAGCCAGCCCAGCAGAGAGGAGACGGGCATAGAAGGAAAACAACACGAGAAGCTCCAAAGTAAAAGCAGAGGATTTTTGGAGTTCTGGTGAACACAGAAAGAGGAAGGGCGGAGATCAGGCCTTGAGGCGCATATGCAAATCCCGAAGCAAGGCTGATCTCTCTGCCCAGGGCACCTTTCCTTAATGGCCCTGGTTGCTTTGTCTATTAGCATTTCAATAACCCATTAGATCTCTGAGGAGGGCCGTTTTTTTTTTTTTTTTTTTAAAATCCTTTTTGCTTTTTCTAAAACAATTACTCTAAGAAGCTCAATACAGAAAGCTTCAAAGAATTGAAATTTGGGCACGTCAAGTCAAGAGCAGAAATAAGAGAGCTCTGAGACAAAAGGCAATAATCCAGTGGCTGAGAAAATTCACTAAACAACACAACTTCCCAAGAAAAGGGGGGTGTCCGCTCACAGCCACCATCCTGGTGGACAGGAAACACTCCTGCCCATCGCCAGCCCCATAGCCCAGAGCTGCCCCAGACAACCCAGTGTGACGGAAGTGCTTCAAATAACAGGCACACACCACAAAACTGGGCGTGGACATTAGCCTTCCCTGCAACCTCAGCTGAATGTCCCAGAGCTGGGAAGGGGGAGCAGTGTGAATTAACAGAGCCCCATTCAGCCATCATTTGAGCAGACTGGGCGCCTCCCAACACAGCCCAGCAGCCCAGAACTGCCCTGGGGGGACGGCACTCACCTGTGACATAGCACAGTCATCCCTCAACAGAGGACCCGGGGTGCACAGCCTGGAAGAGGGGCCCACTTGCAAGTCTCAGGAGCCATACGCCAATACCAAAGACTTGTGGGTCAGTGGCAGAGACAAACTGTGGCAGGACTGAACTGAAGGATTAGACTATTGCAGTAGCTTTAAAACTCTAGGATCATCAGGGAGATTTGATTGTTAGGGCCACCCCCCCTCCCCGACTGCCCAGAAACACGCCCCACATACAGGGCAGGCAACACCAACTACACACGCAAGCTTGGGACACCAATTGGGCCCCACAAGACTCACTCCCCCACTCACCAAAAAGGCTAAGCAGGGGAGATCTGGCTTGTGGAGAACAGGTGGCTCGTGGACGCCACCTGCTGGTTAGTTAGAGAAAGTGTACTCCACGAAGCTGTAGATCTGATAAATTAGAGATAAGGACTTCAACTGGTCTACAAACCCTAAAAGAACCCTATCAAGGACAGCAAATGCCACGAGGCCAAAAACAACAGAAAATTATAAAGCATATGAAAAAACCAGACGATATGGATAACCCAAGCCCAAGCACCCAAATCAAAAGACCAGAAGAGACACACCTAGAGCAGCTACTCAAAGAACTAAAGATGAACAATGAGACCCTAGTACGGGATATGAAGGAAATCAAGAAGACCCTAGAAGAGCATAAAGAAGACATTGCAAGACTAAATAAAAAAATGGATGATCTTATGGAAATTAAAGAAACTGTTGACCAAATTAAAAAGATTCTGGACACTCATAGTACAAGACTAGAGGAAGTTGAACAACGAATCAGTGACCTGGAAGATGACAGAATGGAAAATGAAAGCATAAAAGAAAGAATGGGGAAAAAAATTGAAAAACTCGAAATGGACCTCAGGGATATGATAGATAATATGAAGCGTCCGAATATAAGACTCATTGGTGTCCCAGAAGGGGAAGAAAAGGGTAAAGGTCTAGGAAGAGTATTCAAAGAAATTGTTGGGGAAAACTTCCCAAATCTTCTAAACAACATAAATACACAAATCATAAATGCTCAGCGAACTCCAAATAGAATAAATCCAAAAAAACCCACTCCGAGACATATACTGATCACACTGTCAAACATAGAAGAGAAGGAGCAAGTTCTGAAAGCAGCAAGAGAAAAGCAATTCACCACATACAAAGGAAACAGCATAAGACTAAGTAGTGACTACTCAGCAGCCACCATGGAGGCGAGAAGGCAATGGCACGATATATTTAAAATTCTGAGAGAGAGGAATTTCCAGCCAAGAATACTTTATCCAGCAAAGCTCTCCTTCAAATTTGAGGGAGAGCTTAAATTTTTCACAGACAAAGAAATGCTGAGAGAATTTGCTAACAAGAGACCTGCCCTACTGGAGATACTAAAGGGAGCCCTACAGACAGAGAAACAAAGACAGGACAGAGAGACTTGGAGAAAGGTTCAGTACTAAAGAGATTCGGTATGGGTACAATAAAGGATATTAATAGGGAGAGGGAAAAATATGGCAAACATAATCCAAAGGATAATATGGCCGATTCAAGAAATGCCTTCACGGTTTTAACGTTGAATGTAAATGGATTAAACTCCCCAATTAAAAGATATAGATTCGCAGAATGGATCAAAAAAAATGAACCATCAATATGTTGCATACAAGAGACTCATCTTAGACACAGGGACACAAAGAAATTGAAAGTGAAAGGATGGAAAAAAATATTTCATGCAAGCTACAGCCAAAAGAAAGCAGGTGTAGCAATATTAATCTCAGATAAAATAGACTTCAAATGCAGGGATGTTTTGAGAGACAAAGAAGGCCACTACATACTAATAAAAGGGGCAATTCAGCAAGAAGAAATAACAATCGTAAATGTCTATGCACCCAATCAAGGTGCCACAAAATACATGAGAGAAACATTGGCAAAACTAAAGGAAGCAATTGATGTTTCCACAATAATTGTGGGAGACTTCAACACATCACTCTCTCCTATAGATAGATCAACCAGACAGAAGACCAATAAGGAAATTGAAAACCTAAACAATCTGATAAATGAATTAGATTTAACAGACATCTACAGGACATTACATCCCAAATCACCAGGATACACATACTTTTCTAGTGCTCACGGAACTTTCTCCAGAATAGATCATATGCTGGGACATAAAACAAGCCTCAATAAATTTAAAAAGATTGAAATTATTCAAAGCACATTCTCTGACCACAATGGAATACAATTAGAAGTCAATAACCATCAGAGACTTAGAAAATTCACAAATACCTGGAGGTTAAACAACACACTCCTAAACAATCAGTGGGTTAAAGAAGAAATAGCAAGAGAAATTGCTAAATATATAGAGACGAATGAAAATGAGAACACAACATACCAAAACCTATGGGATGCAGCAAAAGCAGTGCTAAGGGGGAAATTTATAGCACTAAACGCATATATTAAAAAGGAAGAAAGAGCCAAAATCAAAGAACTAATGGATCAACTGAAGAAGCTAGAAAATGAACAGCAAACCAATCCTAAACCAAGTAGAAGAAAAGAAATAACAAGGATTAAAGCAGAAATAAATGACATAGAGAACAAAAAAACAATAGAAAGGATAAATATCACCAAAAGTTGGTTCTTTGAGAAGATCAACAAGATTGACAAACCCCTAGCTAGACTGACAAAATCAAAAAGAGAGAAGACCCATATAAACAAAATAATGAATGAAAAAGGTGACATAACTGCAGATCCTGAAGAAATTAAAAAAACTATAAGAGGATATTATGAACAACTGTATGGCAACAAACTGGATAATGTAGAAGAAATGGACAATTTCCTGGAAACATATGAACAACCTAGACTGACCAGAGAAGAAATAGAAGACCTCAACCAACCCATCACAAGCAAAGAGATCCAATCAGTCATCAAAAATCTTCCCACAAATAAATGCCCAGGGCCAGATGGCTTCACAGGGGAATTCTACCAAACCTTCCAGAAAGAACTGACACCAATCTTACTCAAACTCTTTCAAAACATTGAAAAAAATGGAACACTACCTAACTCATTTTATGAAGCTAACATCAATCTAATACCAAAACCAGGCAAAGATGCTACAAAAAAGGAAAACTACCGGCCAATCTCCCTAATGAATATAGATGCAAAAATCCTCAACAAAATACTTGCAAATCGAATCCAAAGACACATTAAAAAAATCATACACCATGACCAAGTGGGGTTCATTCCAGGCATGCAAGGATGGTTCAACATCAGAAAAACAATCAATGTATTACAACACATTAAAAACTCGAAAGGGAAAAATCAATTGATCATCTCAATAGATGCTGAAAAAGCATTTGACAAAATCCAACATCCCTTTTTGATAAAAACACTTCAAAAGGTAGGAATTGAAGGAAACTTCCTCAACATGATAAAGAGCATATATGAAAAACCCACAGCCAGCATAGTACTCAATGGTGAGAGACTGAAAGCCTTCCCTCTAAGATCAGGAACAAGACAAGGATGCCCGCTGTCACCACTGTTATTCAACATTGTGCTGGAAGTGCTAGCCAGGGCAATCCGGCAAGACAAAGAAATAAAAGGCATCCAAATTGGAAAAGAAGAAGTAAAACTGTCATTGTTTGCAGATGATATGATCTTATATCTAGAAAACCCTGAGAAATCAACGATACACCTACTAGAGCTAATAAACAAATTTAGCAAAGTAGCGGGATACAAGATTAATGCACATAAGTCAGTAATGTTTCTATATGCTAGAAATGAACAAACTGAAGAGACACTCAAGAAAAAGATACCATTTTCAATAGCAACTAAAAAAATCAAGTACCTAGGAATCAACTTAACCAAAGATGTAAAAGACCTATACAAAGAAAACTACGTAACTCTACTAAAAGAAATAGAAGGGGACCTTAAAAGATGGAAAAATATTCCGTGTTCATGGATAGGAAGGCTAAATGTCATTAAGATGTCAATTCTACCCAAACTCATCTACAGATTCAATGCAATCCCAATCAAAATTCCGACAACCTACTTTGCAGACTTGGAAAAGCTAGTTATCAAATTTATTTGGAAAGGGAAGATGCCTCGAATTGCTAAAGACACTCTAAAAAAGAAAAACGAAGTGGGAGGACTTACACTCCCTGACTTTGAAGCTTATTATAAAGCCACAGTTGCCAAGACAGCATGGTACTGGCACAAAGATAGACATATAGATCAATGGAATCGAATTGAGAATTCAGAGATAGACCCTCAGATCTATGGCCGACTGATCTTTGATAAGGCCCCCAAAGTCACCGAACTGAGCCATAATGGTCTTTTCAACAAATGGGGCTGGGAGAGTTGGATATCCATATCCAAAAGAATGAAAGAGGACCCCTACCTCACCCCCTACACAAAAATTAACTCAAAATGGACCAAAGATCTCAATATAAAAGAAAGTACCATAAAACTCCTAGAAGATAATGTAGGAAAACATCTTCAAGACCTTGTATTAGGAGGCCACTTCCTAGACTTTACACCCAAAGCACAAGCAACAAAAGAGAAAATAGATAAATGGGAACTCCTCAAGCTTAGAAGTTTCTGCACCTCAAAGGAATTTCTCAAAAAGGTAAAGAGGCAGCCAACTCAATGGGAAAAAATTTTTGGAAACCATGTATCTGACAAAAGACTGATATCTTGCATATACAAAGAAATCCTACAACTCAATGACAATAGTACAGACAGCCCAATTATAAAATGGGCAAAAGATATGAAAAGACAGTTCTCTGAAGAGGAAATACAAATGACCAAGAAACACATGAAAAAATGTTCAGCTTCACTAGCTATTAGAGAGATGCAAATTAAGACCACAATGAGATACCATCTAACACCGGTTAGAATGGCTGCCATTAAACAAACAGGAAACTACAAATGCTGGAGGGGATGTGGAGAAATTGGAACTCTTATTCATTGTTGGTGGGACTGTATAATGGTTCAGCCACTCTGGAAGTCAGTCTGGCAGTTCCTTAGAAAACTAGATATAGAGCTACCATTCGATCCAGCGATTGCACTCCTCGGTATATACCCGGAAGATCGGAAAGCAGTGACACGAACAGATATCTGCACGCCAATGTTCATAGCAGCATTATTCACAATTGCCAAGAGATGGAAACAACCCAAATGTCCTTCAACAGATGAGTGGATAAATAAAATGTGGTATATACACACGATGGAATACTACGCGGCAGTAAGAAGGAACGATCTGGTGAAACATATGACAACATGGATGAACCTTGAAGACATAATGCTGAGCGAAATAAGCCAGGCACAAAAAGAGAAATATTATATGCTACCACTAATGTGAACTTTGAAAAATGTAAAACAAATGGTTTATAATGTAGAATGTAGGGGAACTAGCAGTAGAGAGCAATTAAGGAAGGGGGAACAATAATCCAGGAAGAACAGATAAGCTATTTAACGTTCTGGGGATGCCCAGAAATGACTATGGTCTGTTAATTTCTGATGGTTGTAGTAGGAACAAGTTCACTGAAATGTTGCTATATTATGTAACTTTCTTGGGGTAAAGTAGGAACATGTTGGAAGTTAAGCAGTTATCTTAGGTTAGTTGTCTTTTTCTTACTCCCTTGCTATGGTCTCTTTGAAATGCTTTGTTATTGTATGTTTGTTTTCTTTTTAACTTTTTTTTTCATACAGGTGATTTGAAAAAAGAAGGGAAAGTTAAAAAAAAAAAGAAAAAAGACAAACAAGGGGAAAAAAAAAAAAAAAAAAGATGTAGTGCCCCCTTGAGGAGCCTGTGGAGAATGCAGGGGTATTCGCCTACCCCACCTCCATGGTTGCTAACATGACCACAGACATAGGGGACTGGTGGTTTGATGGGTTGAGCCCTCTACCATAAGTTTTACCCTTGGGAAGACGGTTGCTGCAAAGGAGAGGCTAGGCCTCCCTGTATTTGTGCCTAAGAGTCTCCTCCTGAATGCCTCTTTGTTGCTCAGATGTGGCCCTCACTCTCTGGCTAAGCCAACTTGAAAGGTGAAATCACTGCCCTCCCCCCTACGTGGGATCAGACACCCAGGGAAGTGAATCTCCCTGGCAACGTGGAATATGACTCCCAGGGAGGAATGTAGACCTGGCACCGTGGGACGGAGAACATCTTCTTGACCAAAAGGGGGATGTGAAAGGAAATGAAATAAGCTTCAGTGGCAGAGAGATTCCAAAAGGAGCCGAGAGGTCACTCTGGTGGGCACTCTTATGCACACTTTAGACAACCCTTTTTAGGTTCTAAAGAATTGGGGTAGCTGGTGGTGGATACCTGAAACTATCAAACTACAACCCAGAACCCATGAATCTCGAAGACAGTTGTATAAAAATGTAGCTTATGAGGGGTGACAATGGGATCGGGAAAGCCATAAGGACCAAACACCACTTTGTCTAGTTTATGGATGGATGTGTAGAAAAGTAGGGGAAGGAAACAAACAGACAAAGGTACCCAGTGTTCTTTTTTACTTCAATTGCTCTTTTTCACTCTAATTATTATTCTTGTTATTTTTGTGTGTGTGCTAATGAAGGTGTCAGGGATTGATTTAGGTGATGAATGTACAACTATGTAATGGTACTGTAAACAATCGAAAGTACAATTTGTTTTGTATGACTGCGTGGTATGTGAATATATCTCAATAAAATGATGATAAAAAAAAAAAAAAAAAAAAAACACACCCAAACTGGGTGCACCAATTGGACCCCACAAGAATCAGACCCCCAGACACCACAAAGACAAAGTTGGGGAGAACTGACTTGAGGGGAATAGGTGACACGTGGACGCCATCTCCTGGTTAGTTAGAGAAAGTGTATGCCACCAAGCTGTAGATCTGACAAATTAGAGATTAATCTTTGAATAATCCCACATATCCTAAAAGAACCCTATTAAGTAAAGCAAATGCCAAGAGGCCAAAAACAACAGAAAATGTTAAAGCATATGAAAAAAACACACGATATGGATAACCCAAACCCAAATGCCCAAATCAAAAGATCAGAGGAGACATAGTACTTGGAGCAGTTAATCAAAGAGCTAAAGACAAAGATTGAGAGCATGGCACAGGATATAAAGGACATGAAGAAGACCCTAGAAAAGCATGAAGAAGAAATTTCAAGAGTAAATAAAAAAATAGATGATCTTATGGAAATAAAAAGAAACTGTTGACCAAATTAAAAAGATTCTGGGTACTCATAATACAATACTAGAGGAACCTTAACAACGAATAAGCAACCTTGAGCACCATGGGATGGAAAATGAAAGAACAAAAGAAAGAATGGGGAAAAAATCGGAAAAATCGAAATGGACCTCAGGGATATGATAGATTAAAAAAAATGTCCAAATATAAGACTCATTGGTGTCCCAGAAGGGGAAGAGAAGGGTAAAGGTCTACAAAGTGTATTCAAAGAAATTGTTGGGGAAAACTTCCCAAACCTTCTACGCAATATAAATATACAAAGCATAAATGCCCAGCAAACTCCAAATAGAATAAATCCAAATAAGCCCACTCCAAGACATATTCTGATCAGACTGTCAAATACTGAAGAGAAGGAGCAAGTTCTGGAAGCAGCAAGAGAAGAGCAATTCACCACATACAAAGGAAACAACATAAGACTAAGTAGTGAGTACTCAGCGGCCACCATGGAGGCGAGAAGGCAGTAGCATGACATATTTAAAATTCTGAGAGAGAAAAATTTCCAACAAGAATACTTTATCCAGCAAAGCTTTCCTTCAAATTTGAAGGAGAGCTTAAATTTTTCACAGACAAGCAAATGCTGAGAGATTTTGCTAATAAAAGAGCTGCCCTGCTTGAGATACTAAAGGGAACCCTACCAACAGAGAAACAAAGAAAGGAGAGAGAGATATAGAGAAAGGTTCAGTACTAAAGAGATTCAATATTGGTTCATTAAAGGACAATAAGAAAGAGAGGGGAAAAAATATATCTGAAAAACATAAACCAAAGGATGGGATGGCTGATTCAAGAAATGCCTTCACAGTAATAATGTTGAATATAAATGGATTAAACTCTTTAATTAAAAGATATAGATTGGCAGAATGAATCAAAAAATATGAACCATCAAATATGTTGCATGCAAGAGACTCATCTTAGACACAGGGACACAAAGAAATTGAAAGTGAAAGGATGGGAAAAATATTTCATGCAAGCTACAGCCAAAAGAAAGCAGGAGTAGCAATACTATTATCAGATAAAATAGACTTTAAATGCAAGGATGTTATAGAGACAAAGAAGGCCACTATATACTAACAAAAGGGGCAATTCAACAAGAAGAAATAACAATCAGAAATGTTTATGCACCCACTGATGTTGCCACAAAATACATGAGACATAACTGGCAAAACTAAAGGAAGCAATGGATATTTCCACAATAATTGTGGGAGACTTCAACACATCGCTCTCTTCTATAGATAGATCAACGAGACGGAAGACCAATAAGGAAACTGAAAACCTAACAATCTGTTAAATGAATTGGATTTAACAGACATATATAGAACATTACATCCCAAATCACCAGGACACACATTCTTCTCTAGTGATCACAGAACTTTCTCCGGAATAGACCATACGTTAGGACATAAAACAAGCCTCAATAAATTAAAAAAAAAATGAAATTATTCAAAGCACATTCTCTGACCGCAATGGAATACAATTAGAAGTCAATAACCATCAGAGACTTAGAAAATTCACTAACACTGGAGGTTAAAAATGAGGGGGAGATGAAACATTTCCGGATAATCAAAACCTGAGGGACTTCATCACCAGTAGATCAGTCCTGTAAGAAATGTTAAAGGGAATTTTGCAGGCTGAAAGGTAGGGACACTAAACAATTGACTGAAACCACATGAAGAAATAAAGATTTCCAGTAAAGATCACATGGTAAATGTAAATACCAAAACTGCTGTATTTTTGATTTGTAACTCCACTATTTACTTCCTACAGGATCTAAAATACATAAAGTGTAATTATAAATCAGTGGTTTTGGACTCAATGTAAAATATGTAATTTTTGACAAGTACTACATAAAGTTGGGGGAATGGAGGAGTATAGGAACATAGTTTATGTTGTCCTATTGAAGTTAAGTTGTTATCAAAGAAAATAAGATTGCTATAGATTTAGGATGTTAATTTAAGCCCCATGGTAAACACAAAGAAAGTATCAGAGAATATGATCATAGAGATGAAAAGTAGAGTATGGGTTACGAGAAGTGAGGGAAGGGGCAATGGGGAGTTAATAAGAAATGAGTGTGGGGTTTCTGTTTGAGGTAAAGGGAAATTTCTAGTAATGGATGGTGGGAAGTTGATGGCATTGCAACATTGTGAATGTGATTAATCCCACTAAATGGAATGCTAGGGAGGGGGTGGAATGGGAAGATTTATGCTGTATGTATGTTTCCACAATTGAAAAAAAGGACAGTCTAAATAGATAATGACAATTAAATGCCATAGATGATCCTGGATGAGATCTAAGAATAGAGGAGAAAAGGCTCAAAAGGACACAGTTGGGACATAAGAAAAAAATGAAATATAGAATGTAAGCTTTATATCAATGTTAAATTTCTTGAACTTCTCAACTACACTTAATGTGATTACATAAATGAATATTCTTGTTCATAGGAAATGTATATGTGAATTAAATTATTTGTTCAAGGATGTGTGCAACTTACTCTTAAATGTTCAGAAGACAGAGCAGTAGGTGATGGATGATAGGGAGGGAGGGAGAGAGGGAAAGAACGAAATGGTCAAGTGACAAAATATTAAAGTTGGTAGATCTGGGTGTCAGTGGAGGGGAGTTCGGGTATGCTGGAGTTAGTTCTGTATATGGGGTTTGTATTATTTTTGCAGCTGTCCTGTAAGTTTGAATTTATTTCAAAATAAAAAGTAAAAAAAAAAAGTACACTAGAAATGCTGCATATGATATAAAATAATAATGAATAAAAGATGGATGAGACTAAAATGATCTCAGGTGGCTGTGTCCATCTGTTTGTGTTTGGTATAGTTAATGTGTTTTTCTTCTGGTGGGCAGCTTGGTTAAAATCTGTGAACACTTATAATTTGAAAGTTCTTAAGTAGAGGCACATTTCTACTTATAATAGTAAACTTATACCACATTTATTGAAAAATATGCAGATTGCTTATAATATGTGAGAGAAAGTCAATAAAACGTTGCTTATGCTCCCATTCTACTGAGAAATACATTATTTATCTGAAACTATCTTGATTCTATATAGAATTTTTACATATTTCAGAGTGCATTTATAGTCAAATAATCCTCATAGATATTTTGAGATAGGTAGAACAGATATATCTCACTTTGGCAAACAAAGGTACTGAGAGACATAAGAATCAGCTCTCATCCAAGACTTCTGAGCTTATTAGACCCAGAAAGAGGCCAGCGCATAGATATCATGTACCTCCCTAACTCCATATGCTTTCTTTTAAATTATGCTCTTCCTTAATAACTTTATTACATGCTCACATTACATGATTATATTTTTCCTCTAGCCTAATTTAAGCACATTCTATGTACTTGTCTTAAGGGAATTGAGAAGTTTTATTATTATATAGATGGAGAAACAAAAGCACAAAGTCAATGTATTCAACAAAGATGTTCGCTTGTTTTTTCAGTGCATATCTTTATGTCTTCAGAGGACTCAACTCTTTCATTTGAGTCCTGGCTCAAACATAAGCTTCTCAGGAAAGCTTCCCTTGTTCAATTTTTCTCCCAATCAAATTTATACTTAAGATACCATACACTATGTGTGTGTGTGTGTGTGTGTGTGTGTGTGTGTGAGAGAGAGAGAGAGAGAGAGAGAGAGAGAGAGAGAGAGAGAGAGAGAGAGAGAATGCAAGCACCATGAAGGCAATGAGTTTTGTGTCATTAGTTCAGTAATTTAGCCCAAGTGCCTAGAATTGAACTTGAAAAATAGTCAGTGCTCAGTAAAAATTTGTTGAAGAAATAAATTGATTAATTCAAATTCTCTTCCAAAACTTGAGTGTGCCTTTGAGTAAGATCAAAGTTATGAAAATAGTCCCTTAAACTTTAGAGTAATTTACCCTTAAGTGACGACTTTCATGTAACTTATTCTCATTGTACAAATAAGGGAATTTAGGCTCATGGAAAAGAAATGCAGTTCTCTACAGTCACTCAGTAGTTAATTTTATATTTGGATATAAATATTGATGACATCTCCTACCCAAACTCTACTTAATCAGTGAATGAAATATTCACAGTTGTAGAAGAGTCTTTTATCCCTTGAAATAAAAAGGAATTGGAAGCAGGATTCATGCTCTCTAAGAAATCAAAGATAATAGTAGCCCAGGGGTCTGATTTTGTTGGGTAGGATAGGATGGATATTTCTATTCACTTTTACCATGGATTAATATATATTCAAACTCTCCCTGGACTATCCTCAACTCCATCATACCAGAGGTTTGCTTTCATGCTTAGCTATTCAGATTCTATTCAGGAGAATTACTTGAAAGAAACAGAGCTAAATCAGCCAACCCTCATCTCAACCCCACTCGTAGGGCTGAAATGAGACTAGATATTAGACTAATTCTTCCTACTTAGAAAGAAGAGAATGAAATCCTCCATTTGTCAACAGTGCCTATACTGATTAATCTGCACTCGTGTTGTGGTTAGATCTGGAGAAAAATATGTGGTTATATTTGTGCAATTGTTTGCAAACTCATCCTACTCTTTGGTAGGTACAATTTACACCACACGTTATATTGAGCTGAGATTAATTCTCTCCAGAGTACCAGAAGAACTACAATCATTCCAGTTGGGATATTGTGTGCTTCAAGGGGTATCAGAAAGACCTATCTCAACTGCATTCCAAGCAAAGGCCATTTTTGAGGCATCTTGTGATTGATGAAAAGAACAGACACTTACTGAATACCAAAGGATTTAATAAACTCATTTACATCCTACAATACCCAAGCAATGGAACAAGGCCAGTATTATGTGTCTTATTGTACTATTGAGGAAATTGTGGCTCAAAGAGGTTAAATAATTTATCAACATCAAACAGTTACTATTTGTGGAACCAAGGTTTGAATCTAGGTCTAGCTCCAAAATATTTATGCAGTTATCTCAATGCCAACCTTTTTTTCTAAATATATTTTAAGGAAGGCAAGAGGGTCTGGAGCAATTATCATGTATAATCTCTGCCTGAGAGTATTTTATCAAAATGAATATTCAATGAACATAGCAATAAAAAGTTTTAAAGGAATTTCAAATTTTAAGATGCCTGTTTTTATTAAGTATACACAGTGCTTCTTTGAGTTTCCTAAAATACACAGCTGCCAATTGTCATCTCTCAGTTAATGCTATTGTGGGAAGTACTTGGGTTCTTTGAGACCAGAATATAAACAAACAAAACAAAACAATTTTTTTTCATTTTTTAAATTATATCTATTTTATATATGTATGTATTGAGCAAGAGAGAAGCTAATTAGATGTAACTCAACTGTTAATGTTCATGTTAATATTCTAGAAACCTGCTAAGAATACTCTTCCTTTTAAGAGAATTCTTTGCTCAGATCATACCAAAGCCTGTAAAGAAGGAGAGAAATTTGTAAAGTTCTCATTTTCAAATCAATCCTGGAAAATGGCTTGACCTAGTGGGGTGGAAGCCAGTGAGTGTGATCATGTCTGAATCAGAGATGAGGAGGGGAGGATATCTGAAACTGCAATCCTTTCATTAAACAAACTGATTGCTGTCTCTGTATCACAGAGTTACTGAATTCAACCTAGAATAGGCGTCATGAAAACCCAGACAATAGGAAAGATAACTATCTGCCACACCCTGTACAAATTACCAACTTCACTAATAACCCACATTATCGATCCCCTCCCCACCAACACCCACATCAGTAAGCAAGTACACAACAATAAAAGTAAGGCAGATAAATGAAGCAAATGGAAAGTGTTATTAAGAAAATAAAATAGGGTGATGAGGTGAGCTAAAGGTTACTTTAGCTTAGCTGGTCTTGGGAAAGGCCTCTTTCAAAAGGTCACACTTAAACTTGAATTATGAGAGGGCTCTATCCATGAAATCATTTGGGAAAATGTTTTAATATAGGGCTGGCATGTACAAAGACCCTCAGTTGGGTATGAGCATAGTGTATGTGAGAGAGAGATATGAGGCAATTTCAGTGAAGGAAAACAATGATAATAGGTGGGTATTGAGATGAAATATCATGAGAGATCTGGTAGGCTATAGTGATAATTTTGGATTTATCACAGTTACATTGAACTATTGTTGGTGGGTTTTAAACAAAGGAGTTATACAATTTGGCCTTTAAAAAAGATTGCTGAATAGAAAATGTACTGAAGAGTGGCAAGTGGGAAAACTGGAGAGAACAGTGCTAATGAGTAATAGGACAAAAGGGAAAACTTATTTGGAAGATTTGGGTTACAGTGGGTGAGGGAGGGATCTGTATAACTGAGGAGTAAAGCATTTACTCTTTTCCAGTCCAAGTAGAACATGTCAAATGGGCCTTAGGATTGTTTGATATTGTTACCATTTTTTACATGCAATAAAACATCTATGCCTTGAGACCAGGAGTGAATCCCCGTGGAATTATAGTGTATACATCCTGATGTGGCTTACAGTGTCCATGATTGTGCACATGGAGAGCAGGAGAGTGAGAGACCAACCCAGAGAGTGAAATGTTAAGGGACTATATCAGCAACTTCTTTTAATCTTACCTGAGCTTTGGGAGGAATTATGTCAGTGGGGACCTTAGAGAGCCACAGAAAGATCAAAAGCAATTTAAGAAGAAACATGGGGAGGAAGGAATAAAAGCAGAGAAAATGATGGCAAAGAGGATGAGAAGAGGCATTGAAGAAAGAAAGAGTGACCCAAAAGTATGTGATAGGGAACATGAAAGAGGCAAACAGCAGTAGATTTAGGGATTCCTTTCCAACTCCAGAATAATGTATTTCCAAGAATGTTAGTTGGGAAGAGTAATAACAGTAACCACCATTCTTCATATACCTTTTATATGAAAAGCACTAATAGGACCTTTATGTCTATTTGTGGAAATTGAGTCCTTGAGAGGTAATGCAACGTGCTCAAAGCCCCACAGCCATTAACTTGCAAATGCAAAATATGTTTAATCCCAAACATTTCTCCCACTTTAAATTAGTTTTGCCTATTTTTGAACTTTATATAAATGTTGTCATACTGTAGATAATCTTTTGTGTCTGGCATTTTCCCTCAACATTATTAGATCCATTCATATTTTTACATGTCCCTTTTCATAGCTGTATAATTTCCCATTAAATGACTATATCACATTTTAGAATTGATAGGCAGTCAATTTTTTTTTCATTATTACAAACAATGCTGCTATGAACTCTCTTATACACATCTTTTGGTGTACATGTTCACTTTTTCTGTTGACATATACTTAGCAGTAGAATTGCTGGGTCATGGGGTAGACATATATTTCAGGTCTAGTGGATATTGCCAAGGAATGTTCCAAAGTGGTTGTACTAAATCCCTTCATTTTTACAGGTGGAAAATGTGGAGCCCATGGGGAGGAAGGATTTGCCAAAGAAGAGTTAGCTGAGACTGGACTAGAACCCAGGGCACCAACTTTCCAAAGCATTGTGCTCTTCCCAGCACAAGGTCTTCTTCCCCTTTTCTGTGCCATACCATTCAAATAAGAACTTGCTCATTCATTTCTATCATTGTTCTTCTCCCTGATTTTTCCCCTTCCTTTTCTCTGCAAACACAGAATAACATTGTCTAAACAGAATTAATTTTAAAATAAAACAGTGCAGTTATTAGCAGAAAGGCTATCTGATGGGAAAATCAGACGGCTACCACTATGGTTCTTCAGGGTACCTTTGAGTCAGCTGGGATTCTTTAGTAAGTTTTGTTGCATAGCTGAGTCATTGGCTTTTGACCACACTTCAGAACAAGCACCGTTGTATTTAAGAAGGAATAACAGCATTTTCCAAAAATTGTTTTCCCTCTGCCCTCTTTTCTGTGTCTGGACACCATGATCTCTGTAATGATCACAGCATGAGAGAAGCAGCCAATTCCACCAATTACCACAACAAGCTAAAACTTTAATGTAAGCATGTTATAATATAATAAGCCTATGAATTTCAAAACTTTACTAAAGGAACAGAACACAGTGAACAATTTTATTTCACAGTGCTTCATTAATTAACAGTTAGATGTGTGGGATCTAAACTGCATGTGTGTGAGAGTGCTTCCATTTTAGAGACTGTTTTAAGGGTTATTCAATATTAAAAATCAATATAAAGCATTCTTATTTCATAGATAAGTAGGCAGAAAGAGGTTTTGCAGGGTTCTACCTTGCTAAACGTCTGATGTTCTAAATTTTCCTTCTACTTAAACTATACAATATATATTATATATTTTATTATAATCACCAAATAAGAACCTTGGCAAGTTGCCCAAACCTCTCCTACCCACCCTCCCTTAATATCTTACTACTTATTTGATCAGTAATTCCCTTTTATATCTGGGTTATTCTAGAAGAGTAATTATGATTTGGGAAAACTGATCCAATATTTACCTTATTCAGTTTTTTCATTCATTCATTCGTTCATTCAACAAACAATTGTTGAGCACCTACTATGGGCCAATACCCTAGTCTCAGTACTGGCACCATTATACTTGAATTACACTTTCTTGTGAGTTTGCTTTGAAGGATACATTGTCTGATGAAGTTATAACTCTTTGGGATGGTACAATAAGAGGCTTTGGAAATGCTCCCCACCTGTGTTAGCTGCTTAACATTCTGAATTAATGCTTGAGGTAACTTCCAGGCTCAGTGAGAACAAGGGCTGCAATTGACCAGCATTGTTTGCTAAACTTAATTGAGTAGATAAAATATGGTATTTGCATCATCATTTGACTGACTCTTTGTAAAGAAGAATTCAAAAGTTTACAACAGATGGAGAGAGAACAGCCACAAATGGGTAGTTTAGCAAACAATGGTCAGACCACATGTGTCCAGGATTCCAGAAATATTCTTAGCATGTGATGTTATTGGGTGGGACTTGGATATCTTTGGAGCATGCTCACCAACACTCTCATACCCATCCTCTCACTCCCAAGGAAAAGAGAACACTTAAGCAAGTGCCCTACAGAGGAGTGCACTGCAAAGTGGAAAATGTGTTGCATTAAAGAAAAAGAAATCTGGATTTCCATCTATGAGACCTTGGGAGAATTGCTCAATTAGGACCTAGGTGGAATGGGTTTTCCCCTTCTGTCAAAGGAGAGATTGGAACTTGTTGAGCTCTAAAGATAGATGGAGAAGCTTACCTTTTTCTTTAACAAACTCTGCTAATAGGAATGAGGGCTTTATCTGATACAACTTGAGTATGCAGAAATCCCTCTATCCTTTAGATGGTTGGTAAAAACCCCTGTGGGCCCCTTTTGGGTGGGGTGGCTGACCCTGTTCAACAGATGGGCCCAGATTGCAGTCAGGGATTGGTGAGTCATTTGCAGCACACGTTAGTCATTCAGGTGCATTTGCATTGGACTTCTGAGCTGGGAACAGGCCCCAGACTCAGAGTTTGTTTATTTCCATGGACGATGAATGTCCCAGAGCTTGTTGTGAAATAAGAAATTTATAAATTGTTATGTTCTACTGCTGACAGCCTTCTCCCTTCTCTTGATGATCAACAGCCTCTCAAACCATCCCTTGTTCCATTCTAGAGGAAGGAAATTTGTTTGATTGAACACTGACCAGGTGCCCTGTGCTGGAGGGGGAGCATAATGTAGATTATCTCATTTAATCTCCATAACAACCAGGTGGATAGGTTTGGTTCTCCTCATGCTAGAGATGTAAAAACGGAGGCCAAGAAAGTGTAAGAATATTGGCAAAGTCCTACAGTTAGGATGTGTGTGGTGCTAAGATTCAAACCCAGGACTGTCTTTTCCAAAGCCGTATTCTTTCTTCTATATTAGATAGTTTTCATCCTGGGGAAAAAGATCACCCAGTCATACATTATTTCATGTTGTTTTTCACAATAAACTTCAGAAGTTGAGAGGCAACCTAAAGTTAGATCTGAAGGCTGGAGAAATTGCAATGAAAGTTATTCACATTTTCTTTTCATTCTGTTCCTGTTTGTGGAGAGAGATCATGCTAATTTATGTTTCTATTTTAGGATTGAAAACACAGTAGGGCTCCAAATCTTTTTGTAAACAGCAATAAAGTAATTTTTTTTTCAATGAGAACATTATTTTAGAGTTTCTGTTGGGTTTTACTATTAGTATAGATTTGAATTATGGCAATGTATAGAAAAAGTATATGCTTAGATAGTAATTCAAGGATAGAAGAAATAGTAAAAGAAATACAAAATAATAGCATCATCTCTGTAACATAAATTAAAAAAGAATTATCAGTTTCACATTTACAATCTCATATTTCCAATTACTTCCGGGAAATAACTGATGAAATCTTGAGCAAGTATGTGAGATTTAAGTTCAGTGGCAGCTTAAAACATGACCCTCATAACCCGAATCTTCACATAGCTCTGAGAAATGACTTTTCCAAACTACTATTTGCAATTTTCCCAAGACCATCTCTTCCCCCACTCTGCCTCTATTTCTGTCTCTATGGCTCAATCATCTGTCTGTCTGTCTATCTATCTAAACATTGATGATCTCAGCAATGCTCTTTAACATGAATGAGAAATAGAACAGGGCATTTTGAGGACAGGCGGTACCAGAATAAGGTTACATGCATTTGGAACATGGAGCATAACTTTGTGGCAGAATACTGCTACTGAAGAGGCCCCTGAAGGGAAACAGATGTCTCAAGCTCACAGAGCTCAAAAGAAGTGAACACTGAGGCAAAGCATTGGCAATATTTGAATTTTGAAAAAATGTCTTTAAAAATGTCAGCTATGTTATTATTATTGACTATGAATTAACACACTCTAGAACCTTTTCAATTAGCATTAGGCTGTACTAGCATAAAAGAATGTATGTATTCTGTTATCGAGCTAAGTTGCAATTGGCTTAGCAGCAAAATAAATTTCTTACACTAAAGATCTGTTCCTTAAGGAAGAGTTCCCCAAAGTGTCTTTCATAGAAATCTTCTCAGATGAGTGGGTTTGTAAAGAGTGGATTCCTTAAGATACTTGGTTTGAAAAAGGACACATATTAACACCTATATGAAATCCTGCAATAAAGATTTCTTTAGCTTTGTTTGTGCAAATATTTCTCAAGCTTGTTTGACCAGGGTATATATATATTTTTTAAATTGGAACATCCATTCATATCTTATAGAATTAGTGTCTCACAGAACTACCTTTCCTAAACATTGATCTTAATAATGTGATTTCACAAAGGTTGTTTCTCTTTTTCTTCAAACATTTTCAAGGCTCTGTCAGTGAATCATAGACATCCTGCCAGGAAAATCTCTCTCTGCAAACTCCATTCATTCTACTAGAAGATCCCAGGGAACAAGCTTGCATCTTCTTTTTGTAGAATAGGCACCTTATTTTCCTTAAACTATCCTGCCCACATTCACACAACCTCAAAACAGCGTGAAAGTTGACCTGCAGGAGATCCTCAGAGCTTGTGTGTTCATTTCCATCATCCCCTAAAATTCCCTCATCCTCTTTTGCATACCCCACCACTCTCTCTGTCCTGCGCCCCAGGCAGTCTTGTCTGTTTCTGTTGCTGTAGATTAGTTACATTTTTTAGAGCTATATATAAATGGAATCATAGTATAGGAATTCTTTTTTATTCAGTCTATTGCAATTAATATAATAATTGTGAGATTCATCCATGTTGATGTGTGTATGGACAGTTGTTTCTTTTTATTGCTGAGTAGTGTTCCACTGTATGTATGTAACAAAATGTGTTTATCTGTTTGCCTGTTGATGGGTATTGGGGATATTTCCAGTTTCTGGCTATGAAGAATAAAGTGCTTTGTATGGACAACCACTTTTATTTCTGTTTTGTAAACACTTAATATGAAATATCTGAGTCATATGGTAGGTGTATATTTCACTTTTAAGAAACTGCCAATCTATTTTCCTTTTTTTTTTTTTTTAACCATTTTAAATTCCCACTAGAAGGGTATGTGACTTCCAGTTGCTCCATGCCGTTGCCAAAGCTTGTTATGGTCAGTTTTGTATTTTTAGTCATTCTAGTAGACACTTGGTGGTATCTCATTGTGGTTTTAATTTGCATTTCCTTAATGATTAATGATATTGGCATATTTTCTTGCCTTACAAATATCTTGTTTTGGTTGAAATGTCTGTTCAAATCTTTTTGCCAGTTTTTTATTTGGGTTGTTTTCCTTACCATTGACTTTTCAGGGTTCTTAATATATTCTGAATACAAGTCCTTCATCAGACATATGATCTTCAAATATTTTCTCCCAGTCTGTGGCTTGTTTTTTCATTCTTTTTGAAGAACAGAAGCCTAAATTTTGATAAAATCTAATTTATCAATTTGTTCTTTTATTAGTCATGCTTTTAGTTTCCTAGCTAAGAAATCTTTGCCTAATCAAAGGTCACAAAGCTTTTCTTCTATGTTTATGTCTATGTTCTATTATGAGTTTTTTGGGTTTTTCTTTTTAGCATATAGTGTGGGGCATTTATTTTCTTTTCATGTGGATATCCAATAGTTCTAGCACTCTTTTCTCCAGTGAATTGACTTTGACCATTGTAGAAAATCAGTTTCCATATGTGAACACTCTATTTTGTTCCATTGATCTGAGTGTCAATCATTATACTAATATCACGTTTTCTTGATTACTGTAGCTTTATGAGAAATCTTAAAATAAGGTAGTGTTAGTCCTCAATATTTGTCTTTCTTTTCAAAATTTTTTGACTATTCTAGGTCCTTTGCATTTCCAAATGAATTTTAGAAGCAGTTTGTTAACTTCTACAAAAATTCCCACTAGAATTTTGATAGGGATTGCACTGGATCTATATATCAATTTTGGGACATTTAACATCTTAACAATATTGTATCTCCCAACCATGTACATATGTAATTTTTTAAAAATATTTCTTAATGATTTTGTATTTTTCATTGTGCAGTGATTTTGCATCATTTACTAAAGTTATCTCTAAGTATTTCATATTTCAGTTCTATTTTAAATAGTGGTTTTGAATTTCGGATTCTTATTTCTGCTGCTGGAATATAGAAAGACAATAGATTTTTAAATATCACCCTTATATTCTGCAACTTTGCTTAACTCACTTAATTCTAATTATTTCATCAGATTTTCTCTTTAGACAATTTTCCACATCCAATCTGGATGCCTTTTCATTTTCTTGCTGTATTGTAATGCTTAGAACCTCTGGTGCAATGTTGCATAGAAGTGATAAGAGCAGATTCCTTGCGTGTTTAGAATAGATGTTCTTTAATAGGTTGAGAAGTGTCCTTCTATACCTAATATGTTGATTTTCTTTTAAATCAGGAAAGGATCTGTTATTTTTTTTCAAGTAATTTCCTATATTTATTGAGATGATAATACAATTATTTTATTAATTGATTATTTTTTACTTTTTTTTTTAAATTCAGTTTAACTGAGATATATTCATTTATCATAAATTATCCACAGGGTACAATCAGTTGTTCACAGTTTCATCATATAATTGTGCCTTCATCACCACAATCAATTTCTAAACATTTTCGTTGCTCCAAGAAAAGATAAAAAGAATAATAAAAATAAAAGTATAAAAAAAATCCAAAACATTCCATCCTCCATCCCACCCTATTTTTCATTTAATTTTTATCCCCATTTTTCTACTCATCTGTCCATACATTGAATAAAGGGAGAGTGAGCCACAAGGTTTTCACAATCACAAAGTCACACTATGTAAGCTACATAGTTGTACAATTGTCTTCAATAATCAAGGTTACTGGGTTGCTGTTTGACAGTTCCAGTTATTTCCTTCTAATTATTTCAATACACTAAAGACTAAAAAGGGATATTTATATAGCACGTAAGAATACCCTCCAGAATGACCTCCTGACTCCATTTGAAGTCTCTCAATCACTGAAACTTTATTTTGTTTCATTTTGCTTCCTCCTTTCAGTTGAAATGATTTTCTCAATCCCACATGTCCAGGTCCAGGCTCATCCCCAACAGTCATGTTCCATGTTGCCCGGGAGATTTACACCCCGGGAGTCATGTCCCACGTAATGGGCTTAGAGAGAGAGAGGACACATCTGAGCAACAAAAGAGGTTCTCTGGGGGAGACTCTTAGGCACAATTATAAGTGGGTTTAGCTTCTCCTTTGCAGTGACAAGCTTCATAAGGGAAAGCCCCAAGATTGATGGCTTGGCCTACCAAATTGGTCTTCCTCAATGCTTGCAAGAACATCAGTAATAACCCAGGTGGAGAAGTTTAATATTCCCGCATTTTTCCCAAGTTCCTCGGGGCAGGGTGGGGTGGGGTGGGGTGGGGTCTGCAAATACATTTTTATTCTCTGCCCAAATTAGTTTGGGATGTATCACTGATTGATTTTTGAATGTTATGCCAACCCTGTCTGTCTGAAAATTATCTCATTTGTTAATGATGTATTATCACTCCTATGTAAGACCCACCTTGAAAGTGCTGGGTCACACCTCGGTTGAAACATCCTAATCCAAACGTCCCACCCACAATAGGCTTGCACACACAAGAATGAATTAAAAGAACATGGCCTTTTCTGGGATACATAAGAGCTTCAAACCAGCACAAGCAGTATCCTACAAATGTTGATAAACTGTTTTCATTTTCATTCAGTAAAAAAAAACCTTCTATTTTGCCTTTTGATTTCTTCTTTGTCTATGGGTTAAAGTGTATGATTAGTTTCCAAATATTTCTAGTTATTGATTTCTACTTTGAATCCATTGTGGTCAAATAACAGACTTTGCAACCTTGTATATTTTTGAGACTTATTTTATGGCCTAGAATGTGTTCTATCATGGTAAATGTTCTGAGTGCACTTGAAAAAATGTGTATATTTTGCTGTCCTTAGGTGAAATGTTCTGTAAATGTCAATTAGGTCAAATTGATTGATAATGTTGTTCATATCCTTTATACCCTTCCTAATATTCTGTCTACTTTTTCAGTCAGTTACTGAGAGAAGAGTACTAAAATCTCCAACTATACTGGTGGATTCTATATTTCTTCTTGCAGTTCTATTAAGTTTTGCTTCATCTATACTGAAATTCGTTTTTAGATGTGTGAGTATTGTTTTGTCTTCTGGATGACTTGGTCCGTTTATCATGATGAAGTGAATTTCTTTATCCCTAGTAGTATTCCTTGCTCTGAAATCAACTTCATCTGATACTGATATAACAACTCCAGCTTTCTTTCAACTAACATTAGGATCAAATATGATTCCCATTCTTTTACTTTTAATCTATTTGTGTTTTTATATTTAAAGATCATTTGTTGTAGGCTGCATATAATTAATCTTGTTTTTGAATTTTTATTTTTATTTTTATTTTATTTTAATATAACCTGGCAATCCCTTATCTTTAACTGGGGTGTACAAAGTATTTATATTTAATGTGATTATTGATGGGCTTTCATTTAACTCTATGATTTGGTATTTTTCTGTATTCCTTTTTTCCATTTTCTGTCTTCTTTTAATTGGTTGAATGATTTATGTTCCATTTTATCTCCCTTGTCTATTTATTAGCTATAACTCTTTGCTTTGTTATTTTAGTAGTTACTTTGGGGGTGGTAGTGTACCCCTTTAGCACATAACATTCCAAATTTAAATGATATTTTACTACTTTAATTGTAGTATAAGAACCTGCCCATAATTTATTTCCATTTCTCTCCCACACTAGAATGTTACTATTTTTGTTTGAAGTCGATTATCTTTTTTTTTTTTTTTTTTTTTTTTTAGAGTAAGCAGATAGAAAAATTATTAGATACATGTGTGAAAGAACTTGGCGGGCACTCTTGCAAGAAAAGAAAGGTCAGAGGCAAGAGGCCCTGGCCATGTGGGGCCATTTGCTTTTTTTTTTTATTATTATTATTCATTTTATTGAGATATATTCACATACCATGCAGTCATACAAAACAAATCGTACATTTGATTGTTCACAATACCATTACGTAGTTGTACATTCATTACCAAAATCAATCCCCGACACCCTCATTACCACACATGCAAAAATAACCAGAATAATAATTAAAGTGAAAAGGAGCAACTAAAGTAAAAAAGAACACTGGGCGCCCTTGTCTGTTTGTTTGTTTCCTTCCCCCACCTTTCCACTCATCCATCCACAAACTAGACAAATGGGAGTGTGATCCCTATGGCCTCCCCCAATCCCACTGTCCCCCCCCCCATAAGCCACATTTTTATACAATTGTCTTCAAGATTCATGGGTTCTGGGTTGTAGTTTGATAGTTTCAGGTATCCACCACCAGCTACCCCAATTCATTAGAACCTAAAAAGGGTCCATTTGCTTCTATAGATTAGCTTTACTTATTCCCCCTCTCCCTTCCTTGTTCGGGGCTCCTTCTCCTACCCTCCCTTCTCTCCACAGCAGTGCCTGGCGGTAGATAGTGCATTTGGGTGGGTCGGCTGCTGCTGGGTGTTTCCCATAAGTGGATAGCCTCAGTCAGGTTGTCTGTTCATGACAGGCCCTTCTGACCTTGATTAACTGTCCTCGTTCAAGGGCTCCTTCATGGCATCTTCTCTCTCCTATCTCCCTTTCTAGCCTGCCTCAACTTTCCCCTCAGAGAGTTCTTGCCCCTTAATCTTAAGGGTTGCTGAGGGATGAAGGTCTGTCTTCTGTAGCTGCTTCTTGCTTGTCAGGGAGTGTAGGCCCTGCATGATGGGGCATAGAACTTTCTGGCTCAATTATCTTTTAAAGTGATTAAAATAAGAAAAAAACTCATATATTTGCTGATTTAGTTATTAGTTCTGTTTCTCTTCATTCCTTTGTGTAGGTCTATATTTCTTTCTAGTAATATTTTCGTACTGCCTGAAGGACTTTATTTAACATCTTTGATGCATGGATCTATTGGTGATGAGTTATTGGAGAGTTTGAATCTGAAAAAGTTTTTATTAACTTTTGTTTATGAAAGATATTTTTTCTGGGCATAGAATTCTAGGCTGACAGATTTCTTTTCCTCTCAGTATCTTAAAGATGTTGTTCCACTTGTTTTCTTACTTGAATTTTTTCTAACAGGAAATTGGCTGTCATCTTTTTTGTTTTCCTTTATACATTCCCCCACCCCCATCCCTGTTTCTGATCAGTTGGAATATTATGGGCCTTATTTTTTTTTTTTTCATTTTTCTTTTGTTTGGAGTCTGCTCAGATATTTGGATCTGTATGTTTATAGTTTTCATCAAATTGGGAAATTTTTCAAACATTATTTCTTAAAATATTTTCTCTACTTTACTCCTTTTCTTTGGAAAATCCATTTACTTTTATAATAGGCTACTTTGTGGTGTTCCACAGCTCAATGAAGGCCTATTAATTTTTAAGAAAATCTCATGTCTCTGTGTTTAATTTTGGATATTTTCTATTGATTTATCTTTAATTTTATTAATTCTTTCTTCTGCAATAGCCTATCTGCTGTTAAACCCTAGTGTATTTTTCTCTCACATATTATAGCTTTCATCTCTAGAAGTTTGATGTGGGTGTTTTCATGACACAACTTTATGAATACATGGAATACATTTATAATAATGATCTTAATATCTTGACCTGCTAATTCTAAAATTTTGTCAGTTATAGATTGATTTCAGTTGATTGATTTCGTCTTAATTATGGGTAATATTTTTCTGATTCTTTCATTTCCTGGTAAATTTTGATAAAGTGTTAAAGATTGTGAATTTTGTGCTGTTGGATGTCACACATTTTTGTATTTCTATAAGGATTCTTGATCACTATTCTCAGTTAAGTGTCATGGTAGGAGCTTGATCCTTTTGGGTCTTGATTTTAAGATTTCTTAATAGAGAATTGACCATTTCTCATCCCAGTGCTAATTATTCTCCATTACTGAGTTAGTACTAAGGTGATACCCGTCTTACTACTCCATGCCATGGCCCATGAATTATGAGGTTTTCTTCCCAGGCTGGTGGGAAATGGGACTATTCCCAGCCCTCTGCAAGCTCTAGGAAGTGTTTCCTTTAATTTTTTGAGTAGTTATTTCCTTGGCATCAGGAAATATGCATGTGCTAATCTATACTCACCTAAAGATTTGAGAAGAACACTCTACAGATGTTCATGGATCTCTCTCCATGCAGCCCTTATCTCTCTGTTACTCCACTCTATGTAGTTCAGCTACCTTGGTTTTCCCAGACTCTCATTTCTGGCTCCTCAACTCAGGGATACCTTTTGGCTCAGACTGTGCTGCTAGGCCTGGAAACTCTTCCATTGCAGTAAGCTGTGGCAATTGTAAGGCTCATTTCAATTGTTTCCTGTCTCTGAGGGATCACTGCCCTTAATTGCTTGATGTCTTCAAAACTATTGTTTCATATATTTTTATTGTTTTTTGGTTATTTCAATGGGGAGAGTAAATATGTTCCCTGTTTTTCTGTCTTGGTGGGAAACCAAAGTCAGTTAATTATCTTTTAAAGATAATTATCTTAAAACAGAATAAAATATTTTATTTTTACCAACATATTTATCATTTCAAGTGCTCTCCATTCCTTTCTCTATGGGTAAATATCCCTCTGGTATTAGTTTGTATTTCCCGAAAGGATTTTTTAAAACATTTCTTCTAGAATTTGTTGCCTGGAGAGGAATTCTTTCAGTGTTCTTTTTGTTTGTAAAAATCATTATTGTGCTTTAATTTTTAAATATAATTTTGCTGGTTATAAAATTCCAGATTGAATTTTTTTCATAGAATACTTTAATAAAGTCACTGTTGCCTTCTGACTCCTGTATTTCTTGGGAAGGAGTCAGCTGTCCTTCTTATCTTTTATCTTCTGTAATAATGTGCTTTTGTTCTCTTTCTCCTTAAGATTTTTTAACACTAGATTAAGAAATTTGATAATAATGTGCCTTGGTTTAGTTTCCTGGATGTTTATTTTGCTTGAGGTTTGCCATACTTCTTGGATATGTGTGTTTATAGTTTTATCAAATGTGGATAATTTTTCATCTTTATTTCTCAAAATACTTTTTTCTTCTATCCCTCGTCTATATCCTCTTTTTTGGAAATTCCAATTCCATGTATATTTGATTGCTCCTAGCTCCATAATTCACTGATTACTTGATTAATATGAGTTATATTTGTCTGTCATGCTTTAGCACTATAAAGTTACTCTTACTTCATTTGTAATTGGTGAATATCATGTGATGAGAGACTTTGAAACTATTCAAGTATCCTATTCTTTATCATCTCTAATTTTAATATCAATTGATGATTTTAGTCTTCAATAATTATTATAGCAGTGTTTAACAAATGGTGATTTTCTATTTGCATCATTCCTTTTACATTTATTAAGGGTACATCTATGTAGTAGGTAGAATAACTGCTCATTGCCACCAAAGACGTATGTGTCCTAATAGCTAGAACTTTTTTAAGCATTTTTTTATTATGAACTTTAACATATATACGTAACAGTGATAACTTTCAAAGTACAATTTAACAAGTAGGTAGAGAGCAAATTACAAAGAATGTCATGGGTCACATTTTCACAATTTCAGCTATTTCTATTATTGTAAAATATAACATACATTTAGAAAGTGTTAACCTTCGATGTATAGCTCAACAAGCAGTTATATAGGTATTTTCAAAAATTTTTTATGGATTACATTTCCAAAGTTTCAGTTCTTTCCTTATTGTGAAATATGGGGTACATACAGAAAGGTGAAGACTCAGGGTACAATTCAGTGAGTAGCTATAGAGCAAATTTCAAAGGATGTTATAAGTTACAGTTGCACCATGTCATTTACCTCCTTCCAGCTATTCCAGCATCCCAGCATCTAAATATATATTTATATTTATATTTATATGTTTCAGTATTCATAGACCTTTGTTAAATCTTATCTTGTTTGTTGCTACACCTTCCTCTCAATCTCTTTCTAATAGCTAGAACTTTTGAATATATTATTACATGACAAGGATGGGGGAATATGGTTACAGATGGAATTAAAGTTACTAATCAACTGAGCTTAAATTAAAGAGATTATCCTGAATTAACCAGTGCCCCAATGAAATAACAACCATCCCTAAAAAGTGGAAAAGGGAAACACAAGTGTTTGTGTCAGAGTGATACAATATGATAAAAGATACCACTGTCTATTTTTCACTTTGATACAAGGGGCCACAAGCCAAGGAATGTGAGAATTTTATAGAAGTGGAAATGTCATGGAAATTTGTGGTAACTTGTTGCAGCATTGATAGGAAATGAAAACATTATAGCATAAAGAAAAGTTTTCCTTTTCCTGCTTTTACTTATTCATTGATTCAACTTTTCATTTATTTATATAAATATGAAGTTTTGTCTGTTTATTTTATTTTATGCTTTATAATCCAATAATATAATTTTATATTCTGTTTCTCAACTCATTCCAGATATGCCTATTGGCAATTTCTTCACGTTGACTTCTATGTCCTTTTAACGTATCTCCATCATTTGATAAGTACATTCTCATACTGCATAGCTTGCAGTTTTCACCCAATTTTATACTGAGTTTCATGAATTAGATTTTATATATTTTGATGCTTGCCAGGATTACTGATAAAATTAATACTCCCAAAAAATAGTATAGTACCCCGAAAGGAAAGATATTAAAAACCATATAAATTCCCCTGTATTTAAAAACCTCGTTAGAGATGTCCCCTAATGTTTGAAATCAATATAAAATGTAACCATATCAATTCTTAAAATGCTCACACTCCTAATTTAGAATTGGCATCTTGTACCATAATTTTGTCTCATAATGCCTTCGTGTATGTATTTATTTCAATCTTTATTTCTAACAGACTGTAAGTGTGCAACACAGATAAAAACCTTACAGCCAAAACTTGAACTTATAAAACCAGTGACTCACTGATTATTATCCATTTAGTCCAAAGCTTTTTTTCAGATTTTATTGATACTTATTCACTTATCATTTATCCCATCCAAAATACAGTCTCTCACAGTTTCATCACTTAGCTGTGCAATCGTCATCACCTTCAATTTTAGACCATTTTCATTGCTCCAAAAAGAAAATTATCAATAGACACGCAAAAAGAAAACCCAAAACACCCTTATCCCTCATCTCCCCCTGTTATTGACCTCTAGTATGGGTGTGGTGCACCAGTTACTGCTGATGAAAGAATTTTAAGGCATTACTGTTAACTGTAGTCTGTAGCTTGCAACAGGTATTTTCCCCCACATACCACTCTATTATTAACTCTTTGTACCAGTTCATGCAAGAACTTATTTAAATTTGCAGTGTTAATTGGTGAATGCATGACTCTAAACAGCTCCTTCCAACCAAATTCACCTGAAATAAAGTACTGTTCTTTATATTCCCAGAAACGAGCTACCCTCGCCCCATATCTGTTTCCAAACTTTTAACGTCCAACCTCATTAAACATATGAATGTATTAGCTTACTGTACCCCTGTCTCTAGTTTTTGTCTATTTCTAGGTATCCTATATCCAACATTTTAAGTTTCCAATTTTGCATATTCTAGTTAGTTCATATTAGTGAAATCATACAGTATCTGTCCTTTTGTGTCTGACTTCTTTCACTCAGCATTATGTCCTCAAGATTGATCCATGTTGTTGCATGTTTCAGGACTTAATTTCTTCTTACTGCTGCATAATATTCTTTGATATGTATATGCCATATTTTGTTTGTACTTTCATCTGTTGATGGGCATTTGGGTTGTTTCCATATTTTGGCAATTGTGAACAGTGCCTTTATGAACATTGGTGTGCAAATGTCTGTTCGTGTCCCTGCTTTCAGATGTCCTGAGTATATACCAAGTAGTGGAATTGCCGGGTCATAGGGAAACTTAATATTTAGTTCTCTGAGGAACCACCAAACTGTCTTCCACAGCAGCTGTACCATTTTACACTCCCACCAGCAGTGAATAAGTGTTCCTATTTCTCCATATCCTCTCCAACACTTGCAGTTTCCTCTTTGTTTATATTTGATTATATTTACCTATATCTATTCTTATAGGTATGAGATGATATTTCATTATGGTTTTGATTTGCGTTTCCATAATAGCTAATGAAGATGAACATCTTTTCATGTGCTTCTTTTAGCCATTTGTATTTCCTATTTGGAGAAATATCTATTAATATCTTTTGCCCATTTTATATATAATTGGGTTGTTTGCCCTTTTACTGTTGAGTTGTAGGATTTATTTATGTATACTGGATATCAAACGCCTATCACATATATGGATACCAAATATTTGCT
Organism: Choloepus didactylus; assembly: GCF_015220235.1. Classification (NCBI taxonomy): domain Eukaryota; kingdom Metazoa; phylum Chordata; class Mammalia; order Pilosa; family Megalonychidae; genus Choloepus; species Choloepus didactylus. The sequence continues at coordinate 107,168,900 of NC_051316.1, forward strand.
TCCATTGAGTTGGCTGCCTTTGCACCCTTTTGACAAAGCCCTTTGAAGCACAGAAGTGTTCAATCTTGAGGAGTTCCCATTTATCTATTTTTTTCTTTCATTGCTTGTGCTTTGGATGTAAAGTCTAAGAAACTACCTCCTATCACTAAGTCTTGAAGATGTTTCCCTATATTTTCTTCTAGGATTTTTATAGTACTGGCTCATATTTAGGTCTTTGATCCACTTTGACATAATTTTTGTATATGGTGTGATGTAGGGGTCGTCTTTCATTTCTTTGGGTATGGATATCCACTTTTCCCAGCCCCATTTATTAGAGAGACTGTTCTGTCCTAGTTCAGTGGATTTGGGAGCCTTGTCAAAAATCAAATGACCATAGTTAGACCTGAGGGTCTATTTCTGAACTTTCAATTCAATTCCATTGGTCAATGTGTCTATCTTTGTGCCAGTACTATGCTGTTTTGATAACTATGGCTTTATAATAAGCTTTAAAGTCAGGAAGTGTAAGACCTCCCACTTTGTTCTTCTTTTTCGGGCTGTTTTTGGCTATTCAAGACCCCTTTCCCTTCCAAATAATTTTATAACTAACTTTTCCAGTTCGGCAAAGTAGGTTGTTGGAATTTTGATTGGTATAGCATTGAATCTGTATATCAATTTGGGTAGAACTGACATCTTAACAACATTTAGTCTTTCTATCTATGAACATGATGTCTTTAGGTCTTCTTTGATTTCTTTTAGCAATGTTTTTTAGTTTTCTGATACAGGTCCTTTACATCCTTGGTTAAGTTTATCTGTAGGTACTTGATTCTTTTAGTTGCTGCTGTGAATATTGAATATTTTTCTTAATTACCTCCTTTGTTAGTTCATTCCTAGTGTATAGAAATACTACAGATTTTTGCACATTGATCTATTATCTCACTACTTTGCTGAATTTATTTATTAGCACAAGTAGCATTGTTGTAGTTTTTTTTGGATTTTCCAAATATCGGATCATGTCTTTTGAAAATAATGAGAGTTTCACTTCTTCTTTTCCAATTAGGATGCCTTTTATTTCTTTTTCTTGCCTAATTGCTCTTGCTAGAACCTCTAGCACAATGTTGAATAACAGTGGTGACAGTGGCATCCTTGTCTTGTTTCTAATCTTAGAAAGAAGGCTTTCAGTCCCTCACCATTGAGTATGATGTAGACTGTGGCTTTTTCATATATGCCCTTTATCATATTGAGCAATTTTACCATTTGTAGTGTATGTATCAAGAAAGGAGGCTGAATTTTATCAAATGCCTTTTCAGTGTCAATGGAGATGATCATGCGATTTTTCCCTTTCGATGCATCAGTGTATTGTATTACATTAATTGATTTTCTTGTATTGAACCATACTTGCATGCCTGGAATAAACTCCACTTGGTCACAGTATATAATAATTCTTTTAATGTGTCATTGGATTCGATTAGCAAGTATTTTGTTGAGAATTTTTGCATCTATATTCATTAGGGAGATTGGCCTAGTTTTCCTTTCTTGTAGTATCTTTATCAGGTTTTGGTATTAGAGTGATACGAGCTTCCTAAAATGAGTTAGGTCATGTTCCCTTTTCTTCAATTTTTAGGAAGAGTTTGAGCATAAATTGTGTTACTTCTTCTTGGAATGTTTAATAAAATTCCCCTGTGAAGCCATGTGGACCTGGGCTTTACTTTGTAGGGAGGTATTTGATGACTGATTGAATCTCTTTACTTGGTTTGTTGAGGTCTTCTCTTTCTTCTTGAATCAGTATAGGATGTTTGTGTATTTCTAGGAATTTGTCCATTTCATCTAAGTTGTCTACTTTGTTGGCAAAAAGTTGTACATAATATCCTCTTTTGATCTTTTTATTTCTTTGGAATCTGTGGTAATGATCCCCCTCTCATTTCTGATTTTATTTATTTGTATATTCTCTCTTTTTGACTTTGTCAGTCTAGCTAAGGGTTTGTCAATCTTGTTGATCTTCTCAAAGAACCAACTTTTGGTTTTATTGATTCTCTCTATTGTTTTTTGTTGTTGTTCTCCAATTTATTTATTTCTGCTTTAATCTTTGTTATTTCTTTTCTTCTACTTGCTATAGGATTAGTTTGTTGGCCCAAAGCATTTTTGCTTCATTAAAATGTACCTTTAAAAGGTACAGTTAAATATGTTTTTGATGTTTATTAATCACTTGATAAGACATTGGCCACTCACATTTGAAAAAATGTATACAGTTAATCTCTATTATTAAAATGTTTTCAAATTAGAATATGAAATTTGCTTTACAAATGAGTTCTCAGAAACACAGCTACTGTACAAAGCAAGACTTCCCTACAAATAAGAATAAAATATTTGTTGGCACCTCAGGGGTAGGACTCTGGTGAACATGTAATTTTCATGGGCTATCTTCATTAGTTTCCATGCCTCTGAGTAATCATTTCTAGATATTGGTCTGTAATTCTTTGAATACTCTTTTGACAAAATAAGTAGGTTTTCAAACATTCTAGCTCAAGACTCTCAGTCAGCAGTATTTTAGGATTTAAAATAAGAAGTGACATCATTGACCTGTAGTGAAAAAGGCATTTCCATTATCCATGTAAGTTTGTTATCATTGCTTGCAATGAAAAGTGTCCTGAAATATTTGAACCATATTATTCACACAATAAGGAATCTTGGAAGTTTTCAAACATGGACATAAAGTGATCAGTGTGTTGTTAACAGGGATATCATTCTGATATCTCAATGGAAGCTGGATTGGAAGAGGCAAGTTTGGAAGCAGGGAGAGAAAGCACTGGTGATGGTGTTCAATGCTCAGACCATTCAATGGGAAATGATAAATCCAAACCTCAGGTATGGCAGTGTGGATATGGAAATGCAAAGAAACTGAGAAACACAGGTAGATGATAAATATATATATTTTTAATTTTACTCATATTTTCATGCACTGTTCACTTCCCCTCTTATAAGTGGTGGGTCAGAGTAATGTTGATTTCCAGGTGATTTATGCATATGGAATGTTCTTTAATGTGGCCCTGGCATGGAAGTATTAGCACCCACGACTCCATTATTTTAGAGTACCCATTGTCCAGTTCTTGCTGCTCAGTCCTATGAATGAGTCAACCATAGGAGTAAGAGGGCAGGGAAAAGAAATGAATGATGGTGTGGGAAGGAAAAAAGATAATTAGAGAAGAAATCCACATTTGGATGTTGATGTATGAGAGAGAGATATATGCAAATATTTGAATAATAGTCAAATGACATGATTCAAGGTGACCAGCAAAAGCACAGTGAAAACAGTAATGGCATGGTGAGGCTGATAAAAATTAGTGACAATAATAATGATCATACTCTTGATACTAATAAAGCTAATAATATAAGATAGTATTTATTGAACATTTATTACATCACGCAATCTGTAAATGATTTACATGCTCTACCTTAGTTAACCCTCACAACCATTCTATGAATTAGGTGACAGTTTGCCATCAAAAGTTTAAGTAACTTGCTCAAAACCTAACAACTTTTTACACTAGTGTCCACAGCAGCATTATTTACAATAGCCAAAGGGTAGAAACAACCCAAGTGCCCATCAACAGATCAGTGGATAAAATGTAATATAGACATGCAATAGAATATTATTCAGCTATAAAAAAGGAATGAAGTTCTGATACGTGTTACAAAATGAAATTTGAAATCATTATGTTGAGTGAAAGTCAGACACAAAAGGACAGATATTAGAGGTGGGAGATGTGGAATTTAGTTAGTCCCTCAGAGCAACTAGCAAATAACCAGGAACAACTAGTAAATAATCTGGAACAAATGTTAGGGAGGCTTCTGTGACTGCACAACCTTGTACACCAGTCTGTAGTGAGTGGAATGGCTGAGATCACAGCACAGAACTGCAAGTAAAGCTCCCCAAACTGCAGAGCTGGCACCCCTCCCCCACTGGCATGGCAAGCTGATTTGGAACATGTGGGAAAAAGAAGCAGTCCCTGCTGGGAGCATGGGAATGTAGCTCAACCAAGCTCCAGTTGCAGTTTTAATTAACAAATTTGGGCTACTGAATACAAGCTATGAGTACAGATAAACTGAGAACAAGCAGGAAAGTAACCCGGAGGTTTTTCCCAGCAGAGAGGAGGCAGGGTTGATGGGAAAAAAATACATAAATAAATAAAAACAGAGGCTTTTGGAGTTGACTGAGCTCAGAATACTGGAAAAGGTCTGTGTCCCAAGAAAAGGAACACACAGAACTGGGTACCAACTCCAGTTCCTGCCGGGTGAACTGGAGGGCTGGGGACTGGCTCTGAAAAGGGGACTTCTTTCTTTTTCCCTTTTATTTTTCTCTCATTCTAAGTAGCTCGTTAGAGAAAGCCTCTGGCATTTTCAGTTGTCAGCACTGTTCCAGGCAAGGGTAGAATTAAGATAGAGAGTCAAAGGAAAAACTCAAGTGTAGGAGATAATTCTCTAAAGGGATTATTTTCCCTAAGAAAAGGTGGGGGGGGGCCAGCTTAAGTGGTGGCCCTCCATCAGAGGACTCAGACCCCAAGGCCTGGGGGAAAAAAAGAAAGAGTTTAAGCTTGGTTTCTGACACCCTGGTTGGGACAGGATCTACAGAGAATTTAAGGCACTGCACTTCTTTACACCAGTGGGGAGCTGTAGGTGCCACCTGCTGTGCAGGACAGGAGAAGCACAGAGTCTAGAGGCCTCATAGTGAAGTCTGACAACCTGCTTGGTATCATCCTTATGGAAACCTGATATAGATTATACTCTCCTGGACCAGGGCCCATCTGGTCTGGGAAAATCTAATTGGGGTAATCATGGAAATAAGATGCCTAGACAACAAAAAATTATGAATCATGCTAGGAAAAATAAAGATATGGCCCAGTCAAAGGAACAAAGGAGTTGAAACAGCTAATTAAAGATCTTCAAACAAATATGCTAAATCAATTCAAAAGCCAAATCAGTGAGCTGAGGGAAGATATGGCAAAAGAGATGAATGATATAATGAAGACATAGGGCAAACATAAGGAGGAACTCAAAAGTATGAAAAAACAAATGGCAGAATTTACAGGAATGAAAGGCAAAATACAAGAGATGAAAAACACAATGGAGACATACAACAGCAGATTTGAAGAGGCAGAAGCAAGGATTCATGACCTAGAGAATAGGACATCTGAAATCCTACACACAAAAGAACAGACAGTGAAAAGAATGGAAAAATATGAGCAGCATCTCAAGGAATTGAATGACAACATGAAGCATATGTATGTGTCATGTATGTTTGTGTAATGGGTGTCCCAGAAGGAGAAGAGAAGGGAAAGGGGCAGAAAGAATAATGGAGGAAATAATCACTGAAAATTTCCTGTCTTTTATGAAAGACATAAAAGTACAGATCAAAGAAGCGCAGTGTACCCCAAACAGAATAGATATGAGAAGACCAACTCCAAGACACTGAATAATCAAATTATCAGATGTAAAAGACAGAGAGAGAATTCTGAAAGCAGCAAGAGAAAGGCGATCCATTGCGTACAAAGGAAGCTTGATAAGACTATGCACAGATTTCTCAGTAGAAACCATGGAGGTGAGAAGGCAGTGGTATGATATATTTAAGATACTGAAAGAGAAAAACTGCCAGCCAAGAATTCTATATCTGGGAAAACTGTCCTTCAAAAAAGAGAGAGAATTTAAAATATTTTCAAACAGACATGGAGAGTATTTGTGAACAAGGTACCTGCTCTCTCATGAAATACTAAAGGGAGCACTACAGGCAAATGGGAAAAGACAGGAGAGAGAGAGGTTTGGGGAAGAGTGTAGAAAAGAAGAATATCAGTAAGGATAAAAAGAGAGAGAGGAAAAAAAATAAAAACAAAATAATATATGACATATAAAATCCAAAGGACAGAATGGTAGACAGTAGACATTACGTTGAGTGAAATTAGCTGGAAACATAAGGACAGATACTGTAGGGTCTCACTAATATGAATTAATATTGATGAGAATAATTTGAGAGTTGAGATCACAGGTTATTAGGAGATAGAAAGAGGTTAGAGATCAGGCATTTGGTGCTGAAAGAGTACAGAAAGTTCAACAGGATTGATTGTATAGATCCAGAAATGGAATGGATAGCATAATAGTGTGTGATGGTAGCATAATATTGTAAGTACTCTGAAGAAAGATGAGTGCAAGTACGATTGAAAGAGGAAGGCTAGGGGCATGCATGACATCAGAAGGAAAGATAAGAGCTAAAGACTGGAATTGTCTAACTTAGAGAAACCTAGAGTGGTCAATGGTGGTGATTAAATAAACAAATATAAGAATGTTTTTAAATTCAGAACAAGCGAATATCAACATTGCAAGGTGTTGAAAATTGGATGGTGTAGGGAGAAATGCAATCAATGCAAACTGGAGTCTATAGCTAATGTAACATTGTAAGAAGCTTCCATTAATTGTAACAAGGGCAATATACCAAAGCTAAATGTCTGTAAGAGGGGGATGTAAAGGGGTGATATGGGATTCTTTTTTTTTTTACCCTACATTTATCCCCAGTGTACAATCAGTTGTTCATGGCATCATCATAAAGTTGCACATTTGTCACCACAATCAGCACTTGAACATATTGATTACTACAAGAAAAATTGTGTTTTTTTTAGCAATAATAAAAAAATGATAAAAAGCAAAATAATATGTCATACAATACAATATAATAGTAAGGACAGAAAATAACACCACTACCAAGAATCCCATATTCCTCCCCTATATCCCCCCTCATGTACACTTAGCATTGGCATATTGCCTTTGTTGCATTTAATGGAGGTATATTACAAATGTTACTGTTGACCATAGACTCCAGTTTGCTTTGGTTATGTTTTTTCCTGAATACCATCTCTTTTTCAACACTCTACATGGTTGACATTCATTTGCTGTCCCACATGCAAAAACATTTTTATATTTGTGTATTTAGTAACAGTCATTGGCCACTCCAGTTTTTGCCAAGTTATACAGTCCCAGTCTTTATCATCTATCTTTACCTCTGGTGTCATACATTCTCCTATCCCACCTCTTTCAGCTTTACTCACAGACATCTTTGTTCAGTGTACTTACAATACCGTGCTACCATCACACAGTATTATGCTATCTATTTCTGGATCTATGCAATCAATCCTGCTGAACATTCTGTAGTCCTTCAGCATCAAATGCCTGATCTCTACCCTCTTTCTATCTCCTGGTCACCTGTGTTGTCAGCTTTTAACTCCCAAAGTTTGTTCATTAATGTCTGTTCATATTAGTGAGACCATACAGAATCTGTCCTTTTGTTTCTAGCTAACTTCACTCAACATTATGTCCTCAAGGTTCATCCACATTATTATATGATCCATGTCTTTGTTCTGTCTTACTGCTGCATATTCCATCATGTGTATATACCACAGTTTGTTTATCCACTCGTCCACTGATGGACGTTTGGGCTGTTTCCATCTCTTGGCAATTGTGAATAATGCTGCAATAAACATTGGTTTACAAATGTCTGTTTATGTCTTAAGTTTCAGTTCCTCTGAATATATACCTAGCAATGGAATAGCTGGGTCATACGGCAAATCTATATTTAGCTTCCTGAGGAACCTCCACACTGTCTTCCAGAGTGGTTGCACCATTCTACATTCCCACCAACAATGAATAAGTGCCTTTCTCCACATCCTCTCCAGCACTTGTCATTTTCTGTTTTTTGGATAATGGCCATTCTGGTAGGTGTGAGATGATATCTCATTGTGGTTTTGATTTGCATTTCCTTAATAGCCAGTGAACTTGAGCATTTTTTCATGTTTTTGAGCCATTTGTATTTCCTCTTCAGAAAAATGTCTGTCCATGTCTTTGCCCATTTTTTAATTGGATTGTTTGTCTTTCTGTTATTGAGATGCAGGATTCCTTTATATATTTGGGATATTAAACCCTTATCTGATATATGGTTTCCAAATATCATCTTCCATTGTGTAGGTTGCCTTTTTACTTTCTCACAAAGTCCTTTGATGTACAAAAGTGTTTAATTTTGAGGAGATCCCATATTTCTATTTGTTCTTTGGTTGCTCACGCCTTGGGTGTGAGGTCTAAGAAACCACCTCCTATCACAAGATCTTTAAGATATTACCCTACATTTTCTTCTAAGAGTTTTATGGTCTTGGTGCTAATGTTTAGGTCTTTGATTCATTTTGAGTTAATTTTTGTATAAGGTGTGAGACAGGCATCCTCTTTCATTCTTTTGGAAATGGATATCCAGTTCTCCAAACACCATTTATTGAACAGGCTGCTCTTTCCCAGTTGCTTTGGCTTGACTGCTTTATCAAAGATCAGTTGTCTGTAGATACGAGGGTCTACTTCTGAATGCTCAATGCAGTTCCATTGTTTGGTATATCTGTCCTTATGCCAGTACCATGCTGTTTTGAGCACTGTAGCTTTGTAATATGCTTCAAAGTCGGGTAGTGTGAGACCTCCCGCTTCGTTCCTCTTTCTCAAGGTATTTTTGGCTATTCGGGGCACCTTGCCCATCCAAATAAATTTGGTTATTGGTTTTTTTCTATTTCTGTAAAGTAAGTTGTTGGGATTTGAATTGGTATTGCATTGAATCTGTAAATCAGTTTAGGTAAAATTGCCATCTTAACTATATTTAGTCTTCCAATCCATGAACATGGTATGTTCTTCCATTTTTTTAGGTCTTGTTCAATTTCTTTTAGCAGTTTCTTATAGTTTTCTATGTAAAGGTCTTTTGTGTCCTTGGTTAAGTTTATTCCTAAATCCTTGATTCTTTTGGTTGCTGTTGTAAATAGGATTATTTTCTTGATTTTCTCCTCTTGTTGCACATTACTTGTGTATAGGAACACTACAGATTTTTGCATGTTGATCTTGTAGCCTGCCACTTTTCTGTATTCATTGACTAGTTCTAATAGCTTTGCTGTAGATTTTTCTGGATTTCCTACATGTAGAATCATGTCATCTGAAAATAGTGAAAGTTTTACTTCTTCCTCTCCAATTTGGATGTCTTTTATTTCTTTTTCTTTCCTAATTGCTCTAGCCAGAACTTCCAGCACAATGTTGAATAACAGTGGTGATATTGGGCATCCCTATCTTGTTCCTGATCTTAGAGGAAGAGCTTTCAGTCTCTCTCCATTGAGTATGATGTTAGCTGTGGATTTTTCATATATTGCCTTTATCATATTGAAAAAGCTCCCTTCTATTCCTATCCTTTGAAGTATTTTCATCAGGAAAGGATGCTGAATTTTGTCAGATGCTTTTGCTGCATCAATTGAGATGATCATGTGGTTCTTCTGCTTTGATTTATTGATGTGGTATATTACATTAATTGATTTTCTTGTGTTGAACCAGCCTTGCATACCTGGAATAAATCGTGGTGTATAATTCTTTTAATGTATTTCTGGATTCGATTTGTGAGTATTTTGTTGAGGATTTTTGCATCTATATTCATTAAAGAAATTGTTCTATAATTTTCTTTTTTTGTAGTATCTTTGTCTGATTTTGGTATTAGGGTGATGTTGGCTTCATAGAATGAGTTAGGTAGCTTTCCCTCTTCTTCAATTTTTTTGAAGAGTTTGAGCAGGATTGGTACTAATTCTTTCTTGAATGCTTGGTAGAATTCACATGTGAAACCATCTGGTCCTGGGCTTTTCCTTTTTGGGAGCTTTTTGATGACTGACTCAATCTCTTTACTTGTGATTGGTTTGTTGAGGTCATCTATTTCTTCTTGAGTCAATGGTGATTGTTTATGCTTTTTTAGGAAGTTGTCCATTTCGTCTAAGTTGTCCAGTTTATTAGCAAATAGTTGCTCCTAGTGTCTTCTCATTATCTCCTTAATTTCCGCAGGGTCAGTAGTTACATTTCCTTTCCCATTTCTGATTGCATTTATTGGCATCTGCTCTCTCTTATTTTTTGTTAGCCTAGCCGGTGGTCCATCAATTTTATTGATTTTTTCAAAGAACCAACTTCTGCTTTTGTTGATTCTCTCTATCGCTTTCCTGTTCTCAATTGCATTTATTTCTGCTCTAATCTTTGTTATTTCTTCCCTTCTGCTTGCTTTGGGGTTAGTTTGCTGTTCTTTCTCTAATTCCTCCAGGTGAACAGTTAACTCTTCAATTTTTGCTCTCTCTTTTCTTTTAATATAGGCATTTAGGGCAATAAATTTCCCTCTCAGCACCACCTTTGCTGCATCCCATAAGTTTTGATATGTTGTGTTTTCATTGTCATTTGCCTTGAAGTATTTACTAATTTCTCTTTTAATTTCTTCCTTTACCCACTGGTTTTCTAACAGAGTGTTGTTTAGCCTCCATATGTTTGTTAATTTTATGACCTTCTGCCTTTTATTTATTTCCAATTTCATTCCATTATGGTCTGAGAAAGTGTTTTGTATAATATCAATATTTTTAAATTTGTTGAGACTTGCTTTGTGACCCAACATGTGGTCTGTCCTAGAGAATGTTCCATGAACACTTGAGAAAAAAGTGTATCCTGCTGTTGTTGGATGTAGTTTTCTATAAATGTCTGTCAAGTCTAGTTCATTTATCATACAATTCAACATCTCCATTTCTTGAGTGATCCTCTGTCTAGATGTTCTATCCATTGATGAGAGCAATGTATTGAAGTCTCTAACTATTATTGTAGAGGTGTCTACTTCTCCTTTCAGTGATCTCAGTGTTTCCCTCGTGAATTTTGGGGCATTCTGGCTTGGTGCATAAGTATTTATGATTTTTATGTTTTCTTGATGAATTGACCCTTTTGTTAATTATATATATAGTGTCCTTCTTTGTCTCTTTTAATTGTTTTACTTTTGAAGTCTAATTTGTCTGATATTAATATAGCTACTCCCGCTTTTTTCTAGTTGTTTGTGTGAAATATCTTTTTTGAACCTTTCACTTTCAGTCTATTTTTGTCCTTTTGTCTAAAGTGAGTTTCTTGTAGGCAGCATATAGATGGGTCCTGTTTTTTAATCCATTCTGCCAGTCTGTGTCTTTTTATTGGGGAGTTTAATCCATATACGTTTAGTGTTATTACTGTAAGAGCAGTACTTTCTACTACCATTTTGTCTTTTGGAATTTATATGTCATATCTTATTTTTTCCTCTCTCTCCTTTTACCTTTCCTGATAATCTTCATTTCTGCACTCTTCTCCAACTCTCTCCTGTCTTTTCCTATCAGCCTGTAGCACTCCCTTTAGTATTTCTTGTAGTGCTGGTCTCTTATTCACAAACTCTCTCAGTGTCTGTTTCTCTGAAAATGTTTTACTCTCTCCCTCATTTTTGAAGGAAAGTTTTGCCAGATATAGAATTCTTGGTTGGCAGTTATTCCTTTTCAGTATCTTACATATATCATGCCACTGTCTTCTTGCCTCCATGGTTTCTGCAGAAAAATCTGTACATAGTCTTATCAACTTTCCCTTGTATGTGATGGATTGCTTTTCTCTTGCTGCTTTCAGAATCCTCTCTTTGTCTTTGACATTGGACAATCTAACCAGTAAGTGTCTTGGAGTAGGTCTATTGGGATCTATTCTATTTGGGGTACGTTGTACTTCTTGAATCTCTAATTTTCTGTCTTTTATAAGAGTTGGGAAATTTTCAGTGAATATGTCTTCTATTACTTTTTCTGTCCCTTTCCCCCTCTCTTCTCCTTCTGGGATATAACACATATATTTGTGTGTTTCATGTTGTCACTCAGCTCCCTAAGACCTTGCTCATATTTTTCTATTTTTTTCACCATCTGTTCTTTTGTGTGTATGAATTCAAATGTCTTGTCTTCCAGTTCACTGATCCTTTCTTCTTCCTGTTCAAATCTACTGTTGTGTCCCTCCATTGTGTTTTTCATCTCCTCCATTGTGGCCTTCATTCCCATGAATTCTGCCATTTGTTTTTTCAAGTTTATGAATTCTTCTTTATAGTCATCCTGTGTCTTCTTTATATCCTTCAGCTCTTTCGCTATATCTTCCTTCATTTCATTGAGTTTATTTAGCATTAGTTGCCTCAACTCCTGTGTCTCGGTTGAACTACTAGTTTGTTCCTTTGGCTGGTCCATATTTTCGTGTTTCCTGGTATGGCTTGTTATCTTAAGTTGTCTAGGCATCTGATTTTCGTGATTAGTTTATTCTGGAGCTTGTTTTCTATCTTTTACCTAGGGGTTTTCTTGTTGGTTGGCTTTGTTCTCTGACCTCTGTTATTCAGTTCAACTTATTCTAGACCTCTAACTTAGGTTCTATTTAGTTGATTAGAATTTTTTACCTCTTGTTTTTTTCTGTTTCTTTTTCTGCCTCTATGTAGCCTTTTTGTGAGAGGGTCTCCTCAGATATGGTTGACCCCAGTCAGACTTTCCCAGTCTAGTGAGGCCCAGGTCTCATTGGGAGGGTATGGAGTTTTCCTGAAAATGAGACCTTCCTATGAGGCCTTTAGAATCGATGCTTTTCCTCTCCTGTCCAGCAGGTGGCACTTGCCAGCCCGCAGCTCCCCTACCAGTGTAAGGAGGTATGGAGACTTGAGTTCTTCTGGTGACTCTGATCCTGTCGGGGGCATGGCTGACTGAAGCCGGAATCTGAATTCCAGCCCCTGGGGTCTGAGTTCCCAGAAGGAGAACTGCCAGTTGAGCTGGACCTCCCTCCACTCTCCCAGTCCTCAGAACTCCAGTTGTCTCTCAGGGGCACTATTCCCTTCTCCCCTCTCCTCTTTGGGACATCTCCAGCTAGATTCCTTGGTCAGCCTGAGTTGCCAATTAAAGACAGGGGTGGAGACCTTCAGAAGTGAATCCAGAACTCAAAGAAGCTGTGGGTACTCTGTCTCCCCCCAAGCCCAGCCTAGTTCCTCAACCTGGGCTTTCCGATAGAAAATAACCACATATGTTACTTTTAGATTAAAAAAAAAAAAAAAAAAATAGAAAAGAAAAACAAGAAAAAGAAAAAAAGAAATAAAAAAGAAGGAGTCCCTTTTAAAAGTCTTTCCCAGCCTGGAAGTTTTGTCAGTGTCAGAATTGAGCATTTAAAGATGTGCTTTGGGGTATTGTCTGATAATTCTGATATGGGATTCTTGATGATGTTGTTGTTGTCTAACCTTTTCATTATACTGTATTTTATTTTTATTTTTCTTGTATCGTTTATATTTTCATTCTTCATTTTATTTTCTCCTTTTCCTCTTTGCATAAGAAATGGGAATGTCATACAGATTGTGGTGGCGAATGCATAATTATGATTCTACCACTTAGGGTGATTATATGATGTGTAAATAAAGCTGTTTAAAAAATAAACAGAGGGATACAAGTGCTGGGGAAAATGTGAAGAGAGGGATATACCTTTTCCCTTTTGGTAGGGAGGTAGAAAGGCACAGCCCAGCTGGAGGACAGTGTGGTGGTTCTACAGGAAGCTATCTATGGGGTTGCCATATGGTCCTGCAACCCTGTTATTCAGTATATACTTAGAAGAACTATTCCTAGATTGTAAGCTCTTACAGCAGTCACATCTATTCATGATTTGTAACAGTTATCTCTAAATTTTGAGATGCTGAGCTGTTTGTGTATAACCTGGTCTGTCCATGGAACTTCGGGTATCTGTGTGACACCTGAGACTCAGAGCCAGATTTTGACATCTATGAATGTCAGTATTACCCCATGCAGCAAATGTTAAAGAAGCTGAAAAAGAGATCAGACTTCAATTAGAGATATGAATAAAATGGACTGGATTAGAACTAAGGTAAACCTGACTAAAGGGAAAAGGATGATATTGACTGTGTTCTAAAACCACAACTTCTATGTGAGACAAAAGGAAGAGATGTTTATTTGGTGCAAAATCTATACTTTGTAGCATGCTATATAATTTAAATTGTATGGTCAATTTATTCAAACACCATAATTACAAGGAACCTTAATAGGGGGTGAGATCTGGCTGGTTTGTACAGGTTGGTGAGAAACCCTGATACATCCCATAGTAATTTGGGCAGAGAGTAAAATATTTGCAAAGCCCACTTGAGGGACTGGGGAAAAATGTGGGAATATTCAACTTCCTCATCTGGGGAATTCCTGATATTTTCGCAAGCATTTGGGACTACCATTGTAGTATGCCAAGGCTTCCATCCTGGGGCTTGCCCTTCTGAATCTTGTTACCAAAAGAGAGGCTAAGCCTACTTACAATTGTGCCTAAGAATCACCCCCAGAGAACCTCTTTTGTTGATCAGATGTGGCCTGTCTCTCTCTAAGCCCACTTGGCAGGTAAACTCACTGCTCTCCCCCCTACATAGGACATGACTCCCAGGGGTGTAAATCTTCCTGGCATCATTGGACATGACTCCTGGGGAGGAGCCTGGACCAAGCATTGTGGGATTGAGAAAGCCTTCCTGACCAAAAATGAAACAAAATAGTTTCAGTGGCTGAGAGATTTCAAATGGAGTTGAGAGGTCATTCTGGAGGTTATTTTTATGTGTTATATCATATCCCTTTTTAGTTTTTAAGGTATTAGAATAGCTAGAAGGAAATGCCTGAAACTGTTGAATGGCAATCCAGTATCCTTGGTTCTTGAAGATGATGGTATAACTATATAGCTTATATGGTGTAACTGTGTGATTGTGAACACCTTTTGGCTCACATTCTCTTTATCCAGTGTATGGACAGAGGAGTAGAATAAAAGGGGGACAAAAAGTAAATGAATAATGGTGGGGGAAAGGAGTATGACATATTTTGGGTGTTCCTTTTTACTTTTATTTTTATTGTAATTCTTACTTTTATTTTTTTGGAGTAATGAAAATGTTCTAAAAATTGATTGTGGTGATGAATGCACAACTATATTATGACACTGTGAACAATTGATATTGCACTTTGGATGACTGTATGGTATGTGAATATATCTCAATAAAATTGAATTCAAAACAAAACAAAACAAAAAAGGAAAGATATTGTATAATAAGCATATTCATAAAGGAGAAAGTAGATTAGAGTTTACAAGGGGCTACAGGGAGAGGGGAATGGAGAGTTATTACCTAGTGGGTATATAATTTTGGGGGTGATGAAAGGGTTTTGGTAATGAATGGCAGTGATAGTAGCACAATATTTTGAATGTAATTAATACACTGAGATGTACACTTAAAAATGATTGAAATTTGGGGATTTATTTTGTGATGCACACACACACACACACATATATATAATTTTATCCACAATAAAAAAACAAAGCAAAAGAAGCAAACATAAAACAACTATGAAGAGTTGGAGCTGGTATTGATTGTAAGTGTGTCTGATCACACTCTAATGGAAACAGGACTAAAAAAAAAAAACACACCAAAAAAACAGGTCCTTACCCTCACTTCCTTAGTTAAATTTTTCAGAAAATCCAACCTGGGACATTTTTCCTCCCTGGTGCTAGCCTTCCTCCTATCCCCTGAGTAGTTCCTCTTTTTCCTCAGCTTGAATATCACTTTTCCTGGCATAAATTCCATAGCTTCCTGGACTCAAATAGCACCTCTCGACCATGATGTACCTAGCCACCATGGTATTAATTGTTTCAGTCTTTGCTGTCTAGTGCTCAGTGTAGACTCCGAAGGTAGGGAGTTGTCTATTTTGTTCATTGGAGCACAATGGGTATTTTGTAATTGGTGTTGAATGAATGAATGAAGTCAGCAGTGGCGTGAATTGAGAACAGAATGCTATACGTTATAATGAATGTGTGTGTTGGAGGAGAGTAGTTTTCAGAAATCAGATTTGAACAACAAGAATGTGCTTGAGTTATTTTTCCAATGTCCTGGGGCCTTCTAAAGGAAAGGGATTTCTGCATCTGGCAGAAGATATATTTTTTATGCCTGTGAGTCCCGCAATTCCTTTCAAAAGACTAGATAAAACATGGAGATTCCAACCTTCAACTGCTCTCCAGAGACCTTGTTGGTGACCAGCACAAGAACTATGTTGGTGACAGGGAGTGGATGAAAATAAGACAACAAATAGTCAAGGAGAGAAATGGCCATCCATCCAAATCTCCTTCCACAGGCACTAGAGTAATTAAAATAAAAATAATTACTCGTATACATATAGCAGTTCAACACATTTTTTTCACAGAACAAGGGAAATGCACAACTTCTAGGAGGCAGTGATACAAATATTTCAACTGATAGTGTGTCCAGGACCAAGAAGTTAAAATAAACTAGATTTAAACAAACAATTTGACACAGAACTGCAAAAAGGTATTGTGAAATTCTGCAAAATTGCAGATCCAATTTCCCTGGAATATACTTCAGCCTAGCAAAACCTTGACAATTATTCATGTTGGAGGACCAGCCAGAAATGCAGACAATGGGAAAACAAACACTTGCTCATCAGGTTTCAGAATGCTGCAGTGTCCAGAAAATGCCTATGTCCTCCTCTTTTTCCCTGAAGCTTGGAGCCAGCCCCTGATCCCTATACCTTCCAGTATAAATCTTGCCATTAACAATAAATGTGGCTTCATGGGAGAGATGCTAGAAGGATTCATTGGTTAAAATAAGCTTTTTCCTTTTCTTTTGGTAAGAAAAGGCTCTCTGCACTTTTAGACCTCATAATGAGTTTGCCTTCTTGGTTTTGTTTGTTGAGAAGTTACTACCCTCCAGGCCCACAGGCACTCAAAGGTCTTTTATTTGCAATGAGCCCTTGAGTTATGAAATCATCTTCTTCCCCTTCTACTGGCCAAACATTCAGTTTGTCATTCTGAAATCACAGATTGGATTCTATTATGTCACTGCTTCCAATCTTTCTATGACCTCCCATTGTTTTTGAGACAAACTCCAAATTCCTTAGCCTGGCACATAAAGTTCCCATGCTCTAACCCTGCTTGAATCTTCAACCTCATTTCCCACGACTGCTAACTGGAACCCCACCCTTCATTTACACAAAACTGAATGGAGATTCTCAGATGCCTGAATTGTTGCTCGCCTCCAGGACTGTTGTGTGTACTGATTCCCAACCCATGACACCAGCTCTAACACCTTTCTACCACCTCCAACCTTGTCTACCTGGCCAACTCTTCTATGAGTCCTTTTTTTAAAAGATGTCCATGGTTCACAGTATCATCAGATATTTGTGTATTCATCACCATGATCATTTTTAAAGCATTTGCATTACTCCAAGAAAAGAAATAATAAAAAAAGAAGACCCTAGACATCCCATACCCCTTACCCCTCCCTCTTATCCACCTCTAGTATTGCATTCTACTCAGTTTTAACTTTCAATAGAAGTAGGTTAACTAAGTGTAGTATTGTCAGTGATAGATATATAGATCAGTGGAACAGAACAAAACATCCAGAAGTAGATTTGGATGAGCAACCGACTTTTTCTTTTCTTTTTTTCTTTTTGCTATATAGTTATATAATCATTATCAAAGATCAAGGCTACTGGATTATAGTTCAACAACTTCAGGTATTTCCTTCTGGCTATTCTAAAACTAGATACTAAAAAGAAATTTCTGTATAATGAATCAATAGTCACAGTCGTTTGTTAAATCCTAATCTCTCAGTTATACCTCCTTCCTCTCATTTGATCATTCTCTCAATCTTCAAGGATATCTGGGCAATGACCATTTTAACTTCTTCTATGAGTCTTTTAATCTGAGCTCAAGAATTACCTTCTTTGTGAAATCTTTTCTCATTCTTACAGGCAAGCATTGCAATTCATGCCTGCATATATCCAACTGCAAGTTGTTCAGACCTCCACTGATCGCTTAGGCTGCTCTATCATTATTTTCTACTTACTAATCAGTTTCTCCTCCAAGACCATATGCTTTGTAAGGTAAAGACAGAATAGTATTCTTTGCTGTGCCCCAGGGTTCAATATCATGTTTGATGAAAAATCAGTGCTCAGCAAATAGTTGTTGGTTTCATACTCTTTATACCTGACTTTCATTTCCTGGTTATTGTAATCAGTTGTTCATTTTTCATTCAGTTATTCCACACATGTTTATTGAGTTTCTGTTGTGGGTCAGTCTTCATGCTAGGTACTGAGGGTATAAAGTTGAGTAAAATTATATAAGTTCCCTGTTCTTACAAGTGTATTGACTGGAGAGGGTGTTAGATTATTCCAGTGAGTTCCAGCAATGTACACAAAACTATGAATTAACCCCTAAAGCAAAGGCTGTTATTTTAGCACTGTGATTGGTGGATCGGTATAGTCTTCACTGAAGAACTGGTGAATACACTTGGATATGAGCGATGATTAGAAATTAAGAATTTGGCCATGGGAAAGGGAAAATTATTTTATAGAGGAGCTGGAGTGTTCAAAATTTCCGTGTTGAAAGGAAACATGATGTGTTTGAATTAATATGGTGCCTGAAGAAAGAGATCTAGACCAATGATTCCCAATGGGGTGATTTTACTTCTTCAGGCAACATTTAGCAATGTCTGGAGAAATTTTTGTTTATCACAATTGGGTGGTGTGTGCTACTGGCATCTAATGGATAGAGGTCAGGGATACTGCCAATTATCCTGCAATGCACAGGGCAGTCCCCTACAACAAAGAATTATCCAGCCCAATATGTCAGTAATGTCCAGGTTGAAAAATCCTGATCTAGTGGAATCTGGTATTAAGTGAGGCCTTTGTAGCCCATGTAAAACAGTTTCGTTATTAAATATAATAGGAACCTATTGAAGGGATGAGGGCACATGTAATATGGAGCTTGGATATGAGGGGAACAAGAATGGATGGGAGAGAGTAATTAAAAGGTGTGTGTGTGATAAAATGGCTTAGACTAGCTCTGCTACCAACCATTCTAGTGCTGGTGTTTAGTATCCTCCACTGCTTCTGTAACACACTACTTCTTTTTTTTTTTCTAACTCTTCTTTTTTAGCTACATCTTCCCTATGAAGGTCATATCTACTCTGAGGGTTCCCCATGACTAAATAAATATCGTAGCATATATGACAGTTGGAAAAATATCTTTACAATCATATAATCCAAATTCTAGTCCAGTGCTCAAATACCTTGAATTCTGCCAGTCATGGGGAGCTTAACATTCCCCAAAGCAGCAAGTAGTGGTTTGGAAATGTATGTGCCCCAGAAAATCATGTCCTTAAACTTAGTCCATTATGGGGGGTGTGGACCTGTTGTAAGTAGTGTATTTTGATGATGCTCCTTCAGTTAAGGTGTGGCTCACATCATTCAGAATGGGTCTTCATTCTCTTGCTGGAGTCCTTTATAAACGGAATGGAGAGAGAGAGAGAGAGAGAGAGAGAGAGAGAGAGAGAGAGAGAGAGAGAGAGAGAGAGAGAGAGAGAGAGAGAGAAACTGTGAAAACCATGGAAGCAAGAAGTTAAAATCAACGAAAACTGGGAGAGAAGGGAGAGACCAGCAGCTGCTGCTGTGTGCCTTGCCATGTAGCAGGGGAGCCAAGTGTCACCAGCAGCTGGTGTTCAGGAAGGAAACATTGCCTTGATGATGCCTTGATTTGGACCTTTTCACAGCCTCAAACTGTAAGCTAATAAATTCTCGTTGTTTAAAGCCAACCCACTTCACGGTATCTTCCTTTTTTTTTTTTTTTTTCAGTACAGAAAATACACTTGTGTATATAGAGGCAAGATGTATTTTGTAATATAGGTTGCCATCAAAAAAAGCCTAGGAAACTAAAACACAGCTTTATCCTTTTGGAGGTGTACACCTGACACCACATTCTTGCCTGCTTAAAACCAGACAGTGGTTTCCTCATCTTTTACAGGAAGAAGGAGTATCTTTATCTGACATTGAAAGTATTTCATGAAATGTCCAGCTGCCTCTCCAAACTCATCCTTCAAAACTTCTCCTTATGCTTCAGCTTCTAGCACAAGCATGTACTTGTAATTCTTTTAACATGTCAACCTGGTTTAATGCTCTGTAGTTTGCACATGCTTTTCGTCTCCCTAGAATGTCTTCACTTTCTTAACCAGGTCTTCTTGGTGAACCATGAAATGTTCTCCACAATGATACTCAGATATTGTCTACACTTATCAAAGCAGAATGTGAGTTCTTTGTGGGTAGAAACTTTTTCATATTTGTCTCTGATCTTCAGTGCTGTTCACACTGACTCAGTCATCTGATACCAACTTCCATGGCAGGCATGGACTATGAAAAGCTCCTTCCTCCTTTGTACCTTCAACCTAGGAAATAGCTATGGCTTCTGCCTCTAAGTGTTTCTTTCTCATTGCTGACCACAGCTATTGACCGTTCACTCCTAGTGCATCAGACTACCTCTGTTTGTCCGAGGGAACTTCATGCTCTGGATGGTCACTTTTCTGAAGGACATGCCATCTACAACACTGCCTTCAGTTCCCCTTTACTCAGCTCCGGCTCCTGAGATCCCGACAAGCTTTCCAGCACTGTTGTTGGTTTGCCAGAAAGGAAAAGTCAGAAAAGAGGTAGCCTAATCCTCAGCACAAAGTAGGAGTTCTATAAATATCTGTAGACCTATGCTAAAATCCCATTTATACATTTTGCAAATGCATAGGATTCTGTGTTTTGCCGTATCCCTTTATGATCCTGAGCAACCAGAATATTAGATTAGTTACTTTGTAAATTTTGGGAAGACTCTTACCTCTCCTTGCTTCCATTTCTATCTGCAAAATATAAAAGAAGGGTTTGATCTTGGATTGCATCTCAATAATCAACAAAATTACTAGGGGAGAGTGTCAAAAGACATAAGCTTAGGACCACTGTGTTCTAAGGAATCAGAATCTTCACTAGTGGGACCCAGGCACTTGTATTTGGAGAAATACTTCCAGGTCATGCTGACGGTCAACTCTGGCAGAAAACCATTAAACCGTATTATCTCCAAGGTATCTGTGATGGGCATCTAAGCATAAAGTCCTAAAAGTTTTAGAGCTGACTGATGGATGGTACCTTCTTTTATGAAGAATAAATCTTGTCCTAGGTTTTTTGTCAAAATTCCTACTTCCATGAAGTCCCAAAAATGCATTGAACGTATTCATACAGAGGGCCAATGCTGTAAAGTTTCATACTGAGCCCAGTTGCTGCAGAGGATGCAGAAGTTCAACTGTTTCAGTCAACTCCTCTGGCTAATGCCTTAAGACAATCTCTGCATACAGCTTGAGTTACTGGTTAAAAATTCTATCATTAATTGATTATCATTTGTTATTTGCTTCCAAATCACCTAAATGTGGTTTTATTTCCTGTAATTTTCTCAGCTTGAAAATTTATTTACAGGGAATTTTAACCTGCCAAAAATTTTAAATGTTAGAGCTAAGAAAACGGGCAAAGTACAGTTGAAAAATTACTGCACTTGATTTCAGTTCCAATCCTAAATCCTGCTAAGTAAGATTTCCTGAGTTGTTTTTTTTTTTGTTGTTGTTGTTGCAGATCAACTTACCTATGTGGTCTTCAGTATTTTAATCTATAAACTGAATGTGTTAAACTAGGTTTTAGGCTATTAACCTATGAATGGGCTCCAAGGTATCCAATACAAGATGTTTTTAATATTGATAATGTGTTTCACTGTTTTCAACCCCACCTCTAGAAGAATGTCCCTAGTTTTAATTAATATCTCAATGGAGACAGTGATCAATAAGTAAACAAGTTAAGCAGTAGATGAATTTTTAAATCCTTAATTATTGTTATTTATTCTATGGTTACATGTATCCATCTGTTAATTCAGAAAAAATCCATTCTTTGGGTTTGATGCAGCTATGCAGTGCAGAACGATGGAAAGATTTGGAAATTATATGGCATAAGTCATTCTGGGATAGTAAATCATAAAATTCAAACTAAAAGTTATCTTTGGTATTTACAATATTCTATATTTTTGTTCCCATCAATGTGTATCACACCAATTATAACTTTGTTAAGTATTCATAGCATTGTCTATAAATGTATATGAAATGAAATTGTCCAGTAATGTATCCCAGAAAGGGAAAAAAAGAAAAAAAAAGGTGGCATTCTTTAAGAATGCCCTGGATAAGGAAAGTAACTAATGAAAATTTCTTTGCCTTCTAGTCAGACTCTCTTGGAAAGTCTAGTTCTTTCTCCCTAGATAATTGCCTTTATACAAAACATATTTAACCTCTTTGAAGTTGAATTTTCTTACCTAAAAGTGGAGAAGGACTCCGGAATATACCTCATATGGTGTCTGACAGTTCATTTAGAACAAAGAGAATGGCTTTCCATAAACTTATCTCTAGCATTGATATGACATGAAGCACATAGCAAGTTCTGAGTAAATGCTCTTTCCTGATTTCTTCCTTCCCCATCTTCACTGACCAGTTGCCTTTAGGAGCCAATATTGGCTCCAAAATATCACAGGGTATCAATTGAAGGAATATGTACTTAGGCAATTTTAAAATTCCATCTCCAAATTGCTTTTTTTCTCCTGAGTCTCTCAATTGTATTACTCACCTAGAGAATTGCTTATCCCCATGGCCATTATAATCCCTCTCTCATGTTTTCTTAGTACTTCCAGCTGTTTTTCCTCATTTCCTTTTTGGCTTCCACCTTCTCCATTGGAACTGAAGGAGTCTCCAATTCACTGGCCATAGCAATTCTTGTTATTAGCTTCAGTCTGTGAAAGGTTTCCCACCAAATCTGTTTTTAGAGAAACCTCTGTTACTTTACCTGGGGTGGCCAAAGTAACTCTCTTTAGACTCAGCCAGAAAGCTAGTTGGGAGTGGGGGACTGACGGAAAAGACGTGGATTTTTTGGCTCTTCCAGTAACATGATTCTTGACTCCAGTAACAGTTCAATCAAAATTCTTTCCAGACACATAGTTGGAAATGCTATGAGTCAATTTCTCCCTAGGTATCAATAGGTATATACCTAGAGTTGATCAATATTAAGCCCACCATAAGATACTTATTTTTGTAATACTGAAACTTATAATGGATGAGTTATAGTAAGTGAAAGGTCTTCTGTATCTTTCCAGGAAACTGGCAGAAATTATTCTGCTGTAAAACAGCTGGACACATGACTTTCTTTTTCTACCCTAGTTGTACCAGAGCCACCTTCTTGATTTTGATTCATTAACTTATTTCTTTCAATTGCTCATTTATTTACTCATTTAAAAAATTGGGGGTGAGGGGAGGCATCTATTTAAATAGACACTATGCCAGGCCCCAAGCATATAAAAATGAGTAAGAAACATATTCTCTTTCCAAGGACAGAGCTAGTAGGTAAAGACAGATGGGAACACAAAGAAATATCCAAACAATGTAATAAGTGCAACACACATGTTGGGATGGCATGAAGGTATGAGTGGTCATTTCTTTCAGCAGACTCAAGGGAAGGGATCCTAAATTAGATGATGTGATCTGTGTTTTGAAACCTCAATAGTTAGATAATGGAGAAATGGTCCTGGGGAAGTCACGAGAACCCTATCATGGAGTAAGACACGTTAGGGAATTCAACTTGATCTTCTAGGTAATGGAAAGCTATTGGAAAATTTTAAACAGGAGAGTAGCAACTTAGAATGGTCTTATATGTCAATTTGGTTAGGCTAGGGTAACCGGTTATTTAATCTAGTGTTGCTGTGAGGGTATTCTGTAGAACTGTTAATATCTACAATCAGTTGACTTTAAGTATAGGATGTTACCTTTGATAATATGGGTGGTCCTTATCCAATCAATCGAAGGCCTTTCGGGCAAAACCTGAAGTTTCCCAGAAAAAGAAATTCTGCCTCAAAATTGCAGCATAATATTCTGTCCAAATTTCCAGCTTGCTAGCCTGCCCTATGAAATTCATACTCAAGACAGCATCAATTCTTGTCTGAATTTTCAGCTTGCAAGACTGCCCTACAAATTTCAGACTTGCCAGCCATTACAATCATGTAAGCAGATTCCCTAAAATACATCCTTAATACACACATGTGCACATGTGCACACGCACACAGACACACACACAGACACATCTTATTGGTTTTGTTTCTCTGGAGAACACTGATACAGTCACTCTGACGAACGATGTGAGATTCAGGTTTGTGTGAAAGATATTAAAGGCAGTAAAAAATATTGAAGACATGGTTATAGTAGTTAGGTTAGGGATGATGGGAAATGGCAATAAGAATGAATTTAAATTTAAAAGAATTTAAGGGGTATAATTGGTAGAACATGTTGGCTTACATATATGAAGGATGAGGTAAGGAAAAATAGAGTATGGATCCCATATTTCTGATGGACATGTGGTTCTTAATTATAAGCATGGGTCAGAATGTAGTATTAAGCTGTTTATATCCTCTGACAATATTCCCCAACAAGTAAGAAGTCCTCTTTTCTGAGCTATACCCTTATTTCTTGTCATTCACTCCTAAGTGTCTTGCTTTGGTCATAAATGCTCTTTCCAAAATAAAGAAAAAAGTCCCTTTGGCCAGATTACTTCCATATGTAAATCGCTTCCTTGCCCATTGCTAGCAGAATCAAGTCCAAGTGGCTTAACATGGATTAAATGGGCTTGCATGATCTGGTGTCTGCTCACCTTCCCAGACTTCTTATCCCCTATCCCCGCCCCCAACTTCCAACCTCAGTTTCCTGTACACTATGATCCAAACTGAGTGAACTTCTCATTATCTCCCAGTAAGTTATGTCTTCCAACACTTCTATACCTTTGCAAATACCGGTTCCTTTATTTGGAATCATCTTTCACACACTTCCCCCATTACAGCCTGCCAAACCCCTACTTAGGCTTGAAAGAACAGTTGAAATGCCATGTCTTCTGTGCATCCTCCCAGTCACTCCTACCCTTCCAATGCAGAGTTTATCTCACATCTTCTCTCCCAAGGCATCTTGCACCTACTCAATGACTGAACTCAGCATCCTTCCCTCTGTTATCACACATTCATTAAGCCAAACTCCATGCCTCTATCTGGAAATACATTGATAAACAACACAAATATATCTGCTGCCATCTTATAACTTAATCCCTAGCAGAAAATACAAATCTTAAATAATTACAAATTGTGCTGGTTATTAAGAAAAGTACTGAAGTACTTTGTACTTTGAGAGTATGGTCATTGAGTTTAAGGAAGTCTAGAGATTGTGCTGGATTATAATACAATATACTATATATTATTACATATGTAATACATAATATATAGTTGTTTATAATATAATATATAATTATTATGTTCCTGGAGGAAGGAGTTAAGGTGAAACTTTTTGTGGCATGGACTAATTGGAGGTTAAAGGCAGTACTAGAACTCAGGGACTATATAGCCTTCCAGGCCACGGTAGAGGCCCACACAGCGGAGTGGCAGGGTGGGGAGCCCTGTAGCTGAGGCTGTTTCTGGACTGACAATGAAAGATCTGTTAGTCAATATTCTGTCTTCTCTGGACAGTTCTGAGGAGAATAATTGCCCCTCTCTAGCTTCCATAGATAGTCCATCTTCCTTTTGCCTTCCCCATTTTGGGCCTGGCCTGGGAATCTTACTCCCCATTTTTGTAGTTTTTGTTTTTTGCTCTTTTTCTTTTGTTTGGGGGCTTCAAGCATATGTGCTCTTTTTTAATCTCCAATTTCTAGTCTTTTAGTGGTGATGTTAAAATGGCATACATAATTAACAAAGTCTTTGATTAATCAATATCTTTATTCCCACACTGAACAATACATGAATTTTAGAATGCTTTGCTTCTTCCCACACCTCCCCAATACGTGTGCTTTTGTTGTTGAGTATTTAAGTTGCATCTTAGATTGCTTCTTTTTAAATCTCAAATTAGACACTATTATTATTTTTCTGACATTCAGTGTTTGTTTGAATATGTTCATATGTTTACCATTTCTTTACATCATAGACCTTACTTCTTGGATTGTTTTCCATTTTTCCATAAGTATATCCTTTCGAAATTTCTTTTGTGATAATCTATTCATGGTAAGTTCAGCTTTTATCTAAAAATATCATTAGTTCAGCCTCATTCTTAAAAGATAGTTTTGCTGGCTGTCCAATCCTGCCAGTGTTTTTTTTCAGCACTTTGAAAACATGTTCCCACATTCTCCAATTACTCTATCCCTAGTTGATTTCCATCTTCTTCTGTTACTGTAATTTGTGTGCCATCATCCATACATTTCTTATGTGATTGATGTAGTGACAATCAATTAGGTGGGCAACTTTGACGTGCTTAAATAACCCATCTGATCCTAGTTCTTATCTCTAAACTTGAGTTTTTAGTACCTCTGATGGAATCATGAGATTTAAATTGTATGCATTAATGTAAGTAAAATGGGGGCCCTTAGTAGATCTTCAACAAAGTGTACTTAAAATTAATAGAGAGCCTTGCATATTACACTGTGATTGTTTCATAATGTCTGTGCAAGGTTGAGTTCATGCAAGGTACTAAACATACTCTCAGTCATTTAATAGTCAAGGAATCCATGGCTAGTGCAACATGAAAGCATTTTCAACTCTGAGATGGCTAGACATTCCGGATGCACCAGGACAGAGAAAGAGGCCATGCTAGAATTATCCATGTACTGTTCAGAGCAGTGTAAAACCTGGCCTTTTTGAGTAAGGACATCTGTCAGCTATTGGCTAACCTTTGGCATGGAAAATTACCCAGGAGTCCTCTCAAAAACACTCCTCGAATGCATTAGGTTGTATTACAAATATTAGATAAAATAAACAAGCTGGTATTTTTCTGAGGTCTTTTTTTGTGCTTTCATAAATCACAACATGTCTTTATTGTTTTTAAATTTA
The DNA here is from genome assembly GCF_015220235.1 of Choloepus didactylus. Taxonomy (NCBI): domain Eukaryota; kingdom Metazoa; phylum Chordata; class Mammalia; order Pilosa; family Megalonychidae; genus Choloepus; species Choloepus didactylus. The sequence continues at coordinate 107,195,522 of NC_051316.1, forward strand.
GTAAGTGTAACATCCCTTGCCTTTGGACAATACTGATGCAATGTTAGTGATTAATACTATAATTATAACTTAAATATATACAATTTCTTATCCCCTAGAGGGTTCCAAAGCTTGGCTGGTTATCATCTACAGATATTTTGCCTACCACATATTTCAAAGAACCATAGAGGTAGAGGCCAGCTGCTAACAACTGTGTCTTAAAGGAGACCAGGTATAGAAGAGTCAGTTCGACCCAAATGGAACCATAGGCCAGCATTTTGGAGTCAATATATAATTATCTTTGGAACCCCAGACCCTTATCCAAGCTTCTGGGAGGAAGTTCTCTATGCTTATAAAACATAGAACTATATATATTTAAGGACCCTTGGAAAAAAGTCTTTCCAATCCCTGCTCTTACAAATGAGGAAACTGAGACCCAGCGAAAGAAAGGACATTTTCAAAGCCTAACAATTAATTAGCATTAAAATTTGAGGTGGAGCCTAGGTACCCTTGTTATTTTCCTGTCCAGGGTTCTTGACTACTGTGGCTTTCCACAGAGAGCACCCCTCTCACTGACCTCATGCTTTTTGGAGGCTGGTACAAGGGATTAGAAAAGACATTTATTCAAGTTACATTGCCTGATACTTGGGATGAGTCAGACACAATGTACATACTGAGAATCAGAGAAGAACCAAATACAGGCTGTTCCCTGGAAGATTGGAATGATGATACCTAAAATTTATTAAGTTGCAATTATACATTGGATAGTATTCTAGGTGATATCTATCTCAAACTTTATCTTTCATCCATCTCCATTTAATGTTTACAATTACCCTAAAAGACTGATGCAATACTGAATTTTCATGCATGTTTATAGAACTAATGAATATACCATTTAAATTTTTTTTACATTTTGAGATAGTTGTAGAGTCACACATGCAGTTGTAAGAAATAATACCCAGATTCTGTGTACCTGTTACCCAGCTTCCCCCAATGATAAGATTCTGCAATATTATACAGTATCACAACTAGGAAATTGGCATTGATAAAATCCACATATCTTATTCAGACTTCCACAGTTTTACATGGGCTTGTTTCCATGCATGTGTGTTTCTGTGTGCATTTCATTCTATGCAGTTTTATCACGGCAGTTTCTGTGTCCACCACCACAGTCAAGATACAAATCCATTTTATCACCAAAAGTATCCTTCATGTTGCCCTTTTATAACCCCTTCCAGCTACCTCCCACCACCACCTTCCCTATCCCTATTACCTGGGAACCATTAATCTGTTCTCCATCTCTTTAATTTTGTCATTTCAAGAATGTCATATGAATGAAATAATTTGTAGCATTTGGGGATTAGCTTTTTTTTTTTCTTTTGCACCCAGCATAATTTATTTGAGATTCATCCAAATTGTATCAATAATTTGTTCCTTTTTATTGCTGAGTAGTAGTCCATGGTATGGACATACCACTTAATCATTCACCCACTTTAGGACATCTGAGATGTTTCAAATTTTTGGCTATTACAAATAAAACTATTAGGTGTATTTGTGCATAGGTTTTCATGGGAACTTAAGTTTTAGTTCTCTGGGATGAATGCCCAAAAGTTCAATTGCTGGGTCATCTGGTAATTGTATGCTGAGTTCTATAAGAAACTGCTAAACTGGTTTCCCTAATGTATATACCCTTTCAAATTCCCACCAGAAATATAAGAGTAATCCAGTTTCTACACATACTCTCCAGCATTTGGTGTTTATTATTACCAACTTTGACAATATAATTGAGGCACCGGAATGTCAAGTAACTCCAATTATTCATTCGATAAGTATTTATTGATCACCTCTTTAACAGTGTGCCAGGTATGCCAGGTCTATTCCAGGTACCAAGGAAGCAGAGCCACATGACTCCTGGGTTATGTGGATTTTATATTCTGGTGAGGAAGACAGGTAATTTGAACCAAAATGGTAAACAGTTTATATATACATATATATAATATGTTACCTAGTGGTGATTGCTAAGAACAGTCAAGTAGGGAAGGGGAGTGGAATGATTTTAGATGGTGTTTCAATTTGAGAAAGATTTGCCAGAGACCTCCCTGTGAAGCTGACTTTTTAATGAAGACCTGATGGAAGTGGGGAGAACAGCCTTAGGTACCTCCAGAGAGAGCGCTTTTGAGGTAGAGGGAACAGCAAGTTCACAACCCTAAGTGCTTGGTGAATTTGAGGGGCTGTGTAGAAGCCCAGGAGGCTGAAGTGAGGCGATACAGTAAGGGAGGTAACAGGTGCCAGGTCATGTAGGGCTTTGTGAGTTTTGGAAATGACTTTCAAGTTTTACTCTAAGTGAGACTGAGAGCCACTGGCAGGTTTTGAGCAAAGGAATGACTTCATATGACTTTGTTTTTATAGGATCATTTTGTTGTCTTTACCCAAGATTACATAACTAATAAGCTGAAGAGCCTGGAAGGCCTCAAGCTCTCATAGAGAAGAGGCAAATAAGCATTAAATTACAATACCATGTGATAAGTGACATTGTGGAGATTTTACCAAGCTTAATAAGAACAGAGGCATGAGGGACCATCTCAGTCTGGGAGGAGAGAGGATTTGTTTCTTTGTCTTTGATCTGCCTGAGCATGAATTTACAGGTAGGGACCACAAGGAGCCTCCCCTCTCTCTACCTCCATCTGCTTCCTGCACCCCACTTCTCTCTGCCTCATGTCTCTCACCTCCTTTTCTATCCCTCCTCCATGTCTCTTCTTTTAGGGAACGGGCTGTGGACAATCTGTCAGTCTAATTCTAACGGGCTCTCTCTCTTGCATTCCTCCTCTGATAACTTTATTAACATGTTAACATAGAAGAACCACTGCCATCCCTCACTGCCAACACCAGAAGTTTAGGGAACACCTCATCTTTAAACTCCTTTCACCTTAATCAGTTGTTATGATGATCCATTGGCAAACCATCAAAGACTACTATACTATAAAATGAATCAACCAATAATACCAACCTCACCTGCTATATACTGTGGTGTAGTAGAGAGTAAATGTGTGAAAATATCGCTATATGATTACATGTAAAATTATAATTCATCATTATTTTTCAAATTATTTATTTTGTGGTAATTTCAAACTTGCAGAAAAGTTGCAAAAACAATACAAAGAACTTTTGCATCCCTTTTGTCTGGATCCCCCAATTGCTAGCATTTTTCCACATTTGGCTCCCTTTCCTCTTTCCCTCCTATTCCCTCTCCTCTCTCCCCCTTCCCTTTCAGGTCATAAAAGGTCCTGCAGCTTCCACCTTGTTCACTAGAAATCTTGCACAGCAGTCCTAGGCTAGTACATAAGAGGTTCAGCTGCTCTGAAGACGCCACACGATTCTGTTCCCCAGCTCTGGGGTCACCCCAACCACCAAATCTTCCCAGCTGAGGCCCCCAGTATGATGGAGCAGGCCAATCTATACATGCTGTGCTTGCCTGAATCCCCAACCCACAGTGATGTGAACAGAAAAGGTGGTTGTTTCATGCCATAAATTTGGGTGTGGGTTATTACATAGCAATAAATATCTGGAAAAACCTCCAATTCCAACCCAGTTCTTCAGAGTTCTTTTTAGACTTTCTTTGTGTATTTGCAAATCATTTTTTCCAGTAGAGAGAAAACTGACTCCCATTATCCTCAAAATATTTACAAATTTGCTCAAGCATTGACTTGTTTGCTTAACATAAACAATCCCCCGACCATGCTGGCTACCTCTTGTGCCAACCTTCTGCCTCCTTGGCCATTGGGTAAACCACTGCCTTTGTGCAACCCCTCCCCTCACCCCCACCCCCCACTGCCCACACACATTGCCTCCCTGGCAAGCAGGCAGGCTGATGCTTCTGTGCAACTCTCGATCACCACCACCACCTGGCTTCCTTGCTGCAGAGCAAGCTGATGGCTCTGTAAAGGAAAGGGAAAGGAAGATGAGGAAAGAGAGATAGGAAGAGGGAAAAGAAGCTTTATCATTATTTTTATTTTATTATAGCTGTAGGGAATCTCCAAGTCCAGATTTGTATGACAGTTGGCGAATAAAAGCTATACAGACACTGGTGCAGTCCTTGCTCTGACCCAGTATACAAAGGACATTTAACTGTAAAATTTTTCACAAGTGGCTTTCTCTATGCATTTCCCAAGTTGGGTCCCCCATGCCCTGACCTATAGCTCTCCCCCTATCAAGGATCTGCTTTTCAATTTACTTACATCCTTTCCCATTAGAGTGGTCTTTCATTGTCTCTGAAGGTTTTCTGTTTGGCTAGTTTCAAATTGAGGACAGAGAAGGTCGGTCAGCAAAGCATAGTATACCCTTCCTGGACAGCTCCCAGAAGTACCTGGACGAGACTCTAACAGGGACTGGGGATTGCACAACAGTGGGTGGGAGTGAGAGCCAGAGGAATTCTTTTTATTACGCACAAAATGACCCTGTTTTTACAACCTTAAGAGTTGTTCGTGTAATACATACGCACTTTAAAAAGGAAAGTATTATTTATCAAATGTGTAGTCTGTCTTTTTAATGCAAGAGAACTGGATTTGAATCCTAGTTTGCATTTACTAGCTCTATTGTCTTAGCCAAATCATTTTCCCTCTTAGCCTCAGGTTCCTTTTTGACAAAATAAAGATATGAATTCCCTTCCTTACAGAATTGGCACCTAGTCAAGGAAAATTACAGAAATGTTCTTAAACCTTCTTGTGAATTCTTTACAAAGAAAGGATTTCACTCAAACCATCTTTTGTCATTGGGACCCTGTTAGCTCTATGCTATGTGGACCCTTAATTTGGATCCATGTATATTTCCCAAGAGTCTAGAAGACATAATTTCTACTCCTACCTCTAGCATAAAGCCAAGGTCTTAGGGTATGTATGATACACTCCCCAACTGAAACCCACAGCTTCCCATTTTCATAAGAGACCAGATTATCTATCTTACTTTCCTAAAGCTGCTGTAATAAAGTACCACAAGCTGGGTGACTTAATGCAACAAAAATTTATTCTCTCCCAATTCTTGAGATTAGAAGTATGAAACCAAGGTGTCAGCAACTCCTCCTTCCTTTGCGATCTGTAGGAAAGGATCCTTCCATCCCTCTTGCATGGCTTCTGGCCATGGCTTGCCAGCAACCCATGACATTCTCTGCCTCAGTCACACAGCATTCTCCTCTTTGTCTGTGTTCAGTTCTCCCCTCCTTCTAAGGGAACTATTCCAAATAAGGTCAGATTCCCAGGACTGGGGATTAGGAATTGAATATGTCCTCAATTCCCAAGTCTGAATTCCCATTAGAAACATCTGATGAATGTTTCAAAGAACACAGATTCCCCTGGTGTCATCTGGACTGAATGAATCAGAAAATACACAGTTAGAACCTGCTTATCTGTATTATTCAACAGCTCTGATGTGATTAGGCTGTAGCCAATCCAGCTACTCCTCACTAGATGACCCTGAGAATGATCTTAGGGAAGTACCATGGCACAGAACTACCAGCTCTATTTCTGGGAACAGGTGGATACAGGTTCAAATCTTGGCCTGTCTACATACTGGCCCAGTGCTCTTGAGCAAGCCTTGACTGTAAAATGGAGATAATAATACTATGATGCATGCATAACCTCAGGGTTAGTTGGGAGTCCCCCTCTCTTCCATATACATATATACACTTGAAATTGATCACACTGCTTCAAATCCCCAGACTGGCCTATGGAAATACAAAGTCCTGCCCAAGATTTATGCTAAACCCTGGAAGGCATTTAGATTTCCATGGGCTCTGAAATTCTATTTAGCACCTCTTCCTCTCACCGTACTGATTTAGGCATCATTTTCTCCTTCTATTTCCATAGCAGTAACAACAAAATCACCCCCACCCCCACCCACACCCTTGGCATTCACTTGTTTGATAGACTTTACTGGAGAATTTGGGGGCTTTCCTAGAAGGCTGGGCACAGACCTGTCTTGTTGAGGCTCTTCACCCCTCTATTTCCATCAGGCTTCCTTTTCTCCCACTTACACTCTCCATCCTGCAAAGCTCAGGGTACTCAAAAAGCAAAGCATTGCAGCTCTCCTCATGTTTAATACCAAACATGCATATCCAAAGCTATCCAAGTTTTCAGAAGAACAACGGGCTTTCTATCTGACAGGCTTCCCCTTCTTTGAACACAGATGCAGTTGAGGAATAGCAAGCAGACACTCTTGGTTTGTTGCCTGTTTTGTTTTTGTTCTTGTTATATATGTAAACCACTTAACACACTTGTGGCATCTGTGGCTCTCTGATCATGTGTGATACAGCCACACAGATGCAGCTCAGCCCCTCTCTCCAGAAGATGTCAGTCCCAATTACACCCAAACAGGCAACTCTGTAACTTATGGGAAACTAGCTGGTATCAACCACTTTCCCTAAACCCATATTTATTACGTCTTATATTTAGTATGTAAATATAAGCATAGCTAGAGAATATCTAAGTGCTGGGGTCCAAGAGTCTTAAAATCTGACTCTCAAACAATAGAACAACCGTGATTACTAACAATTAATTGAGCACCAACAAGGCGTATTCTGTACCATATTTTTAATCTTTACAAACGTCTCTGTCTTTTTCTTCCATACAGAGAAACTGAGGTTCAGGGAGATTAAGTGTCTGAGTCAGGATTTGAATTCAGGACATGTCTCTATAAAACCTTAGCTCTGTCTACTGCATCATGCTCTATTAAAAATAATGCAAAGACATTAACTGGTTTAATAGAGGTGTCCCCCTGTAATGCAATTATTTGAATTCAGTGATAATGGTTTCTTTGTTCTTCCGTGATTAAACTTAATTGAGGTTTATTTGTACCCTCATATAGCATGTCCTTGCCAAAAATATAGGTAATTGAAAAAAGAAAAAAAAGCTGATTCAATATTTCTCTATAGCTAAATGACTGTGTAATTGAAATGATTAATTCTGTGTAAATTCATCAGGAAAATGGCAGGAAAACCGGTACCTTGGGGAAATGTAGTTGACTCACATATTTAAGGCTTTATGACTCAGGGAGATAGATATAAATATTTGTGGCACTCCCTATCTTAACAGTTCTTAATATAAACCCATGAAGATTAGCACTGTACTTAAATTTCTGTCTTGTAAACCCAATCTGGAAAAATAAAAAAAGAGAGAGAGGACTAAAGTGGATATAAAACATGGAAAACATATATCAGAAATGACTTCAATCATAGATACAACTGACATTTATATATTACTTTACAGTCCATAAATACACATTTATTGACTCATTCTCTCCTCATAAGAATATTATAAGGAAAGTCTTATTATCATAATTTAGTGGGAACTTAGGCTCAGAGAGCTATGGAGAGTTGCTCAAAATGATGTATCAATAAAGGAGAGACCCAGGAATTAAACTGGAATCTTTTATCTCTAAATTTACTGCTCTTGTCATTATACCATTATAGAGAGAAGCAGAGAAATAAGTGAGTATAAGGCTTGGTTCTACCTCAAATTGATCAGTAGGAAAAAAACCCAGTTATTTAATACTTTTTAGTATAATACTTGATGCATACAATAGAATATTGCCAAGCTTCATGTTCACTATAAAGCATGATAATATAATCAGCACTTCAGAACTCAGTGCCCCAAACAAGAATGAAAACATGACCTTTGATCCACATCTACCTGTGGGTTCCTCCCCATCCCATCCCACCTCTTCATTGTTGATCAGAGTAATAGATATAAATATTTTAAAGGTCAAAGAATTATAAGGACTCTCACAGAAAATAGCAGTTCTTTGCCCCCTTTCAGCCCTGAGTTCTGCTTCCCTGAGGCACACAATGCCAACTTTTATTATTTCTTTGGCATTTGCCTCCAGTTTTCTTAATTATGTAATACATATTTTAGTCTTAATTTTAGACACTATCTGTTAATTTTTAGCTGTTGAAGATGAAGATTCAGCTGCTGTTATGCAATGCATCCCATGGCCCATCCCTTGTACCAACACATTTTCTCTCCCTTAACTTTTCAAGATAGTTCTATCACATTTTTTAATTAAATCAACATTTAGTGTTTATATTATTAGAATATGTAAATATTTTCATAGCTGAGCCATGAAATATACCATAATTACATTTCCTTTCTTTGTATAATTTTTACTCCCCATCTGTTTAAAATTGCTTCATTAATCCATTTGTACAGGGATTTTTTCTCTTAAGCTTGCAAATCTCCACCAGAACAAAAAATCTTTTATTTTTGTCAAGAACAAAGGAAAAACATCTCTGTCTGTATTCTATCAGTCTTCTGTCTATCATCTATCTATCTATCTATCTATCTATCTATCTATCTATCTATCTTATCTATCATTTTTCTTCTCTCTTGTGGGAGCCCATGAACTGCCTAAGAAGGATGCTTATAAACTAAGTTTTTTGGGACCTTGCCTATCTCAACTTGTACTTATTTTATTTTTGCACTTGAATAAGGGTCTAGATATTATATGCTAGAAATTATTTCCTTTACAATGTTAAAGACATTGCTCCATTTTTCTTCTAGTGTCTGATATTGTGTTGAAATTAGCAGTGGCATTTTGATCCCCAGTCCTTTGTTTGTGACCTAGTTTTCTCTCTAATCTGAAAATCCTTATAGTCTTTCCAATATCGCCAGTGTTCAGAAGTTTCACTATAGGGTGCCTTGATGTGTGTAATTATTTCATATATATTTCATACACACATACACACAAAAACAATTATTTCCTCCCCTCCATTGTCTCTGATCTCTCTTCTTGGACTTTCTATTTGATCTTCTAATGTTATAATATTTTCCTGTCCTGATTTTCATTTATTCATCTATTTGCTGTACTTTCTGGGATATTTCCTTAATGTTATTTCTAGGATATTTCCTCGACATTATTTTTCAATCCAATTTGAAAAGAGTTTTGAGGGACAATCATGATTTTAATTTCCAGTAACTCTTGTTTTATTTTCAGATCTTTCCTTATATAGAATCATAATCTTGTATGTGTCTGTACTAATTTCTTTTATATTAATTATAAAATTGTGATTATAGTTTTGCATTTTAGGTTTTGTCCCTCATGTTAGAGACTGTCTGTCCGGCGCTGCCCCGCTCGGTCCCCGGTTCCCGGCCGGCGAGGGGAAACAGGGAAGGAGAGAGAGAGATGCAGACTGCGCGAACTAACCTGGTCATGAATCACGACTCGAACCACACGGCAGTTGTGAAAGCAAGCCCTTTACTACAGCTAGATGAACATTCTGTGTTACTGGTTCCCACACGGGGCACGGCGCCTCGTGGGAGAGCAGCCTCGATGTGGCCGTCAGGCACGGCTCCTTGTGGGCTGTCTCACCCTACCCCGTCCGGGTAAGACCTTTTATACACAATTAACAACCAATAAGCTTCTAGGCTAGTATCGCGTATACAGGATTTCGATTGGTAGGAGCGGGTGGCGGATACATGCGTCACTATGCGGAAACAGGATGCAGGCGCCATCTTGGCTCACTCGATGGGCGGGGGTAACTCTAGAGCAGGCTGCAGCGCATACGCTAGGCCCGATTCGGGAGGCGGCTTTCCACATCTCCCCCTTTCTTATTTATTTTTGACCCAGTGTCTCCAGTGATGAGCGTGCTCCCGTGAACCCAAATGGTTCACAACCTCTTTGGTGCTTTGGGGAGTCTGGACTAGGCCTCAGCCATCCAGCGGCGGAGCCTCTAGCACCAACCAGAATGCTCACGTCATATGGAGACCGGAGAGTCCGTAAGCTGGAAACAACGTGACTCTCCCTGCAGTGCTTTGCCTGGCAACTGGGGAACAACGACGGGGGCAGGAACAGCAGTAACCAGAGTCGGGGGTGTCACTAGGTGTCTCTGTGCAATGGCTAGGGTCCAGTCTGGCCACAACTAGGACTCTGCCCTAGAGACCCACCTGAGACAAAATTATGACTACTGGTGTCGCCTTTTACACCCGAGAAACAGCCATGCGATTCGCTACAAATTTTGCTCCAAAGCGCCCCACCTGAGGCGACCAGGAAGGGGTATGGTTAATAAATCGGTCACTATCGGGGGTAACAGAGGTGGGAGTCATAGCCATCATAGTGGTAACACGCAATTGCTGCTGCGCTTGAAACAGGCGTTCTAGCAAACATTTAACAACGACTAATCCCACCAATAATCCCACTGCAATGAGGATCCAATTAGTTAAATTGGGCCAAGAGAACCAGGAAGAAACACTGTTCTGTAGAACCTCGCCTAACCCGGAGAGATCGACTTTAACGGGTTTTAACTTGATCCCCCCAATTGTGTCTAAACTAGATTCCACCTGTTGGGAGAGATTAACAAATTCAGGAAAATATGACCTTTTCAGCCAATCAGAGACTCTGGAAATGCTTCCGGTCACGTTGGCCCTGACAGGAGTGACACAGAGTTTAACCGTAAGCCACCGGGTGTCACATGTTTGCTGAAGCACTCTCCAGAGTCCATCTATTTCCAGTCCAAGTTCATCTATCTCCGCTTGGAGTTTCTGAATGGCCTGGAAATTTAAGTTCAGCATCTGATTGTGGCGGCGTAGCACGTCTCGGGTAAGGTTGACCAAGCCATTTACCGTTTCCATCGTTATGGCGAGCCGCCGATCTGTCCATGCTTGTAGCACAGCCTGCCCGATCGTTGGGACAAACAAAGAGGAAGCTACACTGGCAGCATTCGATAGCCATTCTTTTATGCCTCTTGGACGCCTAGACTTAGAGAAGGGGATATTGTTAAGTGAAACAACTTGAGAAACAGGGCCAACCCAGTCGGTTGCCTTGACGGGGAGCCAGACATAACTTGGGCGATACACTAGGATAGCGGGGGCGGCGAGGCATCCGGGTCTTTGGAACGGTTGCAGACTGTAGGAGCAAGCCCTGGAAGGAAAAGGCACCTTTGAGTCTCCTTTTTACTCAAGATCCCTTCACAAGACTGGCGGCTCTTCCCTGTAACGTTAAGAAATTCAAGCAAGACTCCCTTACTTAACTCGCCATTACCAGTTTCACAAGTAGCATTCGCCGCAACTGTGGTGTTGACAACCTTGACAGAGAGGTTAGCAAAAGAGAGGATCAGTGTGTCATTGGTGAGGGGGAAGGACTCGTTGAAACTTGTGGAGGGTCAGAAGGCAGGTGGTGGAGACCTAGAGACAGGGTACGAGTGAAAAACACAGGAGAGGCGGGAGACCCAGCAGAGAATGGGGCCAGGGTCGGGGGATGATGCCACAGGCCCCAAAGACCACTCTCCTGCGCTACCACAGTTCCACTAAAAAGAAAAAGGCAGATTAGAAGGATTGCTATAGGAGAGCAATAGAACAGAGTTACCGATCCTCTTTTTGGGCAACCGCGGGGTGGTCAGTCCTACTATTATCGTCTTGTCGGTCGTCACCATCATCAGCAGGGTCGGAGGCTTGGTCTAATGGTTCAGGTTGTATATTCGTTGGCGTTTCTGACAGCTGTTCCTTGGCTTCTTCAGGTGATGTCACGGTTCTCACCAGTCTTTCCGGAACCCACACTGGTTGACGTCCTGGTTCCTGGGGAAAAACACAAACAGAGCCTCTGGCCCAGCTGAGCACCGGGTCAGGGCCTTTCCACTGCCCCGACAGGACATCCTTCCAATGGACTAGACCTCTATGCGGAGGACTCGGGGTGGTGTGTTGCAGGGCAGGTGTCATTCCTTGTGAATTTTCGTTTAAAAAATTATATGTGAGCAAGGCTACAGACAGTCGAGCTTTTGGGGACAGGCCGTGGCCTATACCCTCTTTCTGTTTTTTAAGCAAGTCTTTGAGAGATCTGTGCGCTCTTTCAATGATTCCTTGCCCCTGAGGGTTATAGGGGATGCCATGTTTTAATTGGACATCCATGTTGTCACAAAATTTTTGGAAGGATTTACTAGTGTAGGCAGGCCCGTTATCCGTCTTTAACGTCTTTGGCTTACCCCAAGCTGCCCATGCAGCAAGGCAGTGTGCAATGACGTGGGAGACTCTTTCTCCTGGTTCAGCAGAGGCAAATAAAACTTGGGAGCATGTGTCCACCGACACATGTAAGTACTTGATCTTACCATACTCTGAATGATGAGTGACATCCATCTGCCAAGTATCCCCTGGGGTGAGACCCCTAGGGTTGACCCCAACCGAGGGGACTGCTCTCTGCTCTGCACAATTGTTGCAGGCTCGGACAATATCTCGAGCAGCCGCACGTGGTATGCTGAACCGCTTAGCTAGGGTACCTGCATTGATGTGAAACTTGGCATGGAATTCTCGGGCTTGTTGATACGGTACCAGCGTCGGAAAGATGTGCAGCTGTCGAGTGGCTACATCTGCGCTATGGTTCCCCTGGGCCATAGGGCCAGGCAAACCTGTGTGGGCTCTAATATGGGTTATGTAAAAAGGGTGTTGCCTGGTCCATATAACCTCCTGTAGTTTGGCAAAGAACGTCCTTACTGTAGAGGAATGTTTAACAATGCCCACCGTTTCTAAAATTTGTACAGAGTTCACAACATAAGCAGAATCCGAGACGACATTTAAGGGCTCGGAAAGGCTTTCCAGGACTGCAATGATAACCTGCAGTTCTACCCATTGAGGCTTTTGTGGTTGGAAGAGCACTGTTTTAGGAGTGTCCCCCTCCACACAATACGCCCCTGTTCCAGAGCTGGAGCCGTCCGTGTATACGGTGGGGGCGCCTGCTAGTGGCCTAGGAGAGGTTACTTTGGGAAAAATCACTGGGTGCCGGGTGACAAACTGCAAGAGAGGAGCCTTAGGGAACTGATTGTTAATGGGACCAAGAAATGTACACCGGAGAATGGCCCATTGATCTATGCATCCGGTGAGTATCTCAAGCTGCTGGGAAGAATAAGGCACCCTGAGATTTTTGGGCTGCTGACCGAAATGCTGCACAGCCCTTTTAATGCATTCTAGGGCCAAGTCTGCAACCGCTGTAGGATAGTGCTCTAGGACTTTTTTGGGGGAAACTCCAGGGTGGACCCAGAGCAGCGGCCCCCGCTGCCACAGTACCGCAGTGGGCTGTAATTCTGTCGGCAGCACGCAGGCTTCAAAAGGCTCATCAGGGTCTATTCTCTTCAATGCAGCGCCACTGAGCGCCTGTTCCACCTGGCATAGTGCTCGCCTTGCCTCTGGAGTGAAGCTTCGAGGTGAGTTTATATTAGAATCCCCCTTCAACAGGTCGAACAAAGGTGTTAGTTTGACATTGGGTATTTTTAGGTATGGACGGATCCAATTGATATCCCCCATGAGTTTTTGTAGATCATTGAGAGTGTGTATATTGTCTAGCCTGAGAGACACCTTTTGGGGGGAAACATGAGTGGGTGCGACTTTCGCCCCCAGGAAAGTGGTAATGTCAGTCATTTGGATTTTTTCAGGGGCAATCTCTAGGTTAGCTTCTCTAAGACTAAGGACTAAATGTGACAAAACTGTTTTAAGAAGATCTGTGTCTCTATGGGCTAAGAGAATGTCATCCATATAATGGATGATTTTCACTTGAGGGAACTGCTGCCGAGTGCTAGCTAGCTTCGCAGCGACATACAGCTGGCACATGGTAGGACTATTAGCCATGCCTTGGGGCAGGACTGTCCATTCAAAGCGTTGACAGGGCTCCTCTTGATTACTAGAGGGCACAGTAAAGGCAAACTTAGGGGTGTCTTCAGGGTGGAGCGGAATAGAAAAGAAGCAATCTTTCAGATCTATGATGAAAATCGACCAGTGCTCCGGTAATGCCGAGAGGAGGGGCAGTCCCATCTGAACGGGCCCTAAAGGCTCCATGCAATCGTTAATAGCTCTTAGATCATGTAGCAGTCTCCATTTACCAGATTTCTTTTTTATTACGAATATAGGGGTGTTCCACGGTGACGTGGAAGGGGCGATATGGCCCTTTTCTAGTTGTTCTGATACTAGGGCGTGCAACGCTGCAAGTTTTTCCTGTGGCAAGGGCCACTGAGGCACCCACACCGGAGCCTCGGTTTTCCATTTTAGTTTTATAGGTGTGGGTGGGAATCTCTCCTCAGTGGCCCCTATGAAAAACCCAAGCCTCGTCTGTCAGACTTGGGGGCAGCTTGTATAGGCTCCGCACGTCCGTGCAATGAAGCTCCTAAACCCTTGCCGGGGGTATACCCCATTTCTTTTAGCAGTCGCTTAGAGGTTGGGGAGTAGCCGCTAATTAAAGTAACGTCCATTTGGGTCAGAATGTCTCTTCCCCACAAAGACACAGGCAGGGCTAATACATAAGGCTGGAAACTGCCTTGGTGTCCTTCTTCATCGGCCCAATGAAGGGCAGCTGCACTGAGCATGGGCGCTGAAATTTGGCCTATTCCTCTAATGGGCTCTTCCGCCCTGCTCGTTGGCCAGGTGGGGGGCCATTCTTGTTGTCTTATGATAGACCGATCGGCCCCTGTATCGAGCAGGCCCAAGAAAGATCTGCCTTGCACCTTAATGGTTAGCATAGGTCGAGACTCCAGGGACATATGGAGTCCCTCAAAAATCGCTCCACTGGATCCGAACCCTTTTTCCCCTCTCTGTCTGATTCTGCTTGGAAAGACTGCATGTAAGCTGGGTAAGAGCAGGACCTGCGCCAGCTTATCACCTTCTGCAATGACTAAGGTGCCCCGCTGAGATTGAACCATAACTTGGGCACGGCCTGTGAAATCTGAATCTACAAGTCCTGGTATAACTGTTAATCCTTTCAGGGCCGTGGATGCTCTTCCCAATATGAGCCCTACAGTACCAGCCGGTAAGGGCCCCTTGAAAGAGGTCCCTACTAACTGGACACCCATGGAGGGGGTTAGTACGAGTCTGGAGGTGGCACAGAGGTCCAGTCCTGCTGAGCCGGGGGACGCACGAATTTGATCGGATCCTGTGTTGTCGAATGGCATGCAAGGGGGTCCGTCGAAAGGGCGGACCCCCTCTTCCCGTTTTTTGGAATCTGCTCGGGGCGGCCAGAGAGGCGTCTACCCTGCGCATCGAAAACCGATTTACAGTCTTCTGCGCGGTGGGGGCCTTTGTGGCAACGGCCACACGGCCTGGTTGCTGCACCTGGTTCGCCAAACCGTTGAGTGGCAGGGGGTTGATGTCTATTGGGACAATCTCTCTTAAAGTGCCCTGATTGGCCACAGCCATAGCACCCGTTAGACTTTGCCCCTAAGGTTCTCGGGCTTTTTGTAGCTACCTGTAGGGAGCTGGCTAGCATGGCAGCTAGACCTGCATTAGTTAAAGGGCTGCCAGCATCTCTACAGAGCCTGACCCACTCTGTCAAATTTTTTGCTCTGTTTTGTGCCAGGATAACTTTGCACTCCTTGTTGCACTGCTCAAAAATCATTTGCTTAACCACAGTCTCTGCTACTCCTGGATCTGAGAAGATTCTCTCAGCTGCGGTTTGCATCCTGGCTACAAAATCCGCAAATGGTTCTGTGGGGCCTTGGTGTATATTGCTGAGTGAGGCCTGAGCCTCTCCCTCACCTGTTAGCTTTTTCCAGGCACCCACAAAACAGCGGAAGATCTGGGCATAGACCTCTTGTGGGAAACCCGTTTGGTTCTGGGCATGGGCGCCTCTCCCCAACAGCATGTCAGCATTCCACCCGCCACGTCTCCCCGCCGCATTCCTTGCGGCCTGCTCTTCAGCTAACTCCTCAAACCATGCTTTCCAATCTATGAATCGGCCTGACGGCAAGCAAGCACGGGCTAGCTGAAAAATATCTGCGGGTGTATGATTTAGAGCAGAGAGGTTCTCGACCATGTTCAAGGTATAAGGGGCATTGGGGCCATACTGATGGACGGCCTGCCTCAATTCCCTCAATAGTTTGTAATCATATGATTCGTGCCGATTGCCACCTTGGGGACTGATAATAACCGGGTACATTTCTGAGACTGGCTGCGGCTCAAGTGGCTGGTAGCCACCCAGCATGCCAAAAGGTCTAAATGTTGTGAAAGGGTTCCATCTCCAGAAATGTCTCCCACCACTACCTAATGGCAAAGGGTCCTGAGGGCCTGTATACTCGGGCGGGGGGTACGGCAAAGGTTGCCCCTCCCCTGACCGACCCATCGGGGTTTCCGGGTCTGGCAGCAAAGGATAATTACATTTACTGGGCATGGCCACTAGAGGGAGCTCTCGGCGAGGTCCTTTGGTGGGACCGCCCAAGGCGTCAGTTGGGAGCTGGGGTGTCCCTGGGGGTGCAGCGGTAGACATTGGCGGGGCGGAAGGCCGCACGGGTGTGGCGGGAGGCTCCTCCCACTCAATTAGCGGGGATGCTTCCGCCTTCTCGTCAGTATCGCTATCTGACTCTGAGTCAGAGTCACTGGACTCCGGCGGTTTGCCCTTACAGGAGCCGTCCGCTGACGAAACTGACTGGGTTTCTTGGAGCGCGCACCGTGCTTCTTGCAAGACAGAGGACGGGCTTAGGCCGGTAGCCGATTCTAGTTCAAGGACCGCACGGACGGTCTCCCATATGGGTACTAGAATCGGGTCCATACACACGCCCGTCTGGCGCGCTCGGTCTATGTCGCGACCGAGCTTCATCCAAGAGGGTAGGCTAAGGCTGCCGGTGCAGGCAAACCAAGGGGCAAAAGTATCAACATCATCAAGAAAACGCTGAAGGGAGCTTTTCCTGACCGAGATACCCCATTGTTTCAAAAGGTTCTTTAAGGGAGCTAAGAGAGGTGAACTTCCGGACTGCCCCATGATTGCAGTCGGCACTATACTTCAGTCACTCGGAGAGCTCTTCCGAGTCCCCCGGGGTCACCTGAAAACCCACGGGCCCTAACTATCATGTAATAAGACGCACTCACCTTCTCGCGTTGATCAGGTGCGGGAAGTCCGCCGTAAGCTCGACGCGCAGCGCTGCTCTCCTCACAGAGGGACCGTCGAGAGCGAGGCAGGAGGAGGAGCTTCCCCGTACGGGCCACCACTTGTCCGGTGCTGCCCCGCTCGGTCCCCGGTTCCCGGCCGGCGAGGGGAAACAGGGAAGGAGAGAGAGAGATGCAGACTGCGCGAACTAACCTGGTCATGAATCACGACTCGAACCACACGGCAGTTGTGAAAGCAAGCCCTTTACTACAGCTAGATGAACATTCTGTGTTACTGGTTCCCACACGGGGCACGGCGCCTCGTGGGAGAGCAGCCTCGATGTGGCCGTCAGGCACGGCTCCTTGTGGGCTGTCTCACCCTACCCCGTCCGGGTAAGACCTTTTATACACAATTAACAACCAATAAGCTTCTAGGCTAGTATCGCGTATACAGGATTTCGATTGGTAGGAGCGGGTGGCGGATACATGCGTCACTATGCGGAAACAGGATGCAGGCGCCATCTTGGCTCACTAGATGGGCGGGGGTAACTCTAGAGCAGGCTGCAGCGCATACGCTAGGCCCGATTCGGGAGGCGGCTTTCCACAACTGTCCTTAAATGTCTGGGAATACTTGACTAGCCACCTCTATTTAAGAATGAGGAACAAAAATCGTCTGTGCAGATAGGGTTTGTTGACTATTGAGTTGAACCCCTATACAGTGACTTAATAGCACCCCAGTTGTTTCATTGGGGTCCCCAAATGTCATTAATTTCTGTTCATTCCTCTGGGCCAATCAGGTTTCACAGAGAGGAAACCTTCTGCCCCAGACTCCATTTCCTGCCTGCAGGTTAGATGGCTAGGGAAAGAGTGCTGGGGAGGGTGAGGTCACCATTCAGGATATTCATTTAACTTACCCTATTTTCACTGTGGGATCTCACTCCCACCTTCTGCTTGCCTGGCTTTCCCATATTACAATGTTCCTCATTCTGCTTCCCCACATAACAAGACTCTTACATCCTGCTTGGATCATGTAGGAGGAATTATCTGGTTGCGCAGGACATAGGAGAACATCTGGGGTGGGGGTCTAACTTCTCGTATAGATTCATGAGCAATCTGGTTTTTTTAGCCCCATACCTTCCAAGCTATCTAGTACCTCCAATTTTTGAGTCTTTCCAGGATTCTATGATGCAGATCAGCTTGTTTTTTTATTGGGACCCCTTTCTAAAGGCACTTGGGTTACAGCATTTTCCCATCTGTTAAGTCAGTTACTGCTTATTCATCTGCTTTCCATCTTCCAAAAATTTGTTGATACCTCTTTTCCAGGTCATCTTGTCTCTGGTTCTCTTCATCCTCCTGAATTTATACATTTTTAATTTCATTATTATGATTTTCATGGTGATTCATGGGTTCAGAAGGAAACATAGTAAAACGTGTTAGATTGCCATTTTAGCTTGATTCTTCTATATTCACATGATATGAATTTGAATAATAGAAATTATATGAATCCAGGCTTTTTGAACAATGTGACTATAGACAAGGATAATATAAATGCATCATCTCCAGAATGCAGTAGAAATACTGTCTGATGGGAAATATTATATATAGCCATTTTTAGGTTGCTTGCACTTTTATAAAAGCACATAACTCAAGCGTATCAGGGAAGGAGTGCATGGTTTTGTAAAAATGCTTGATGAATGTTTTGTCAGGGGAAGTTCAGGGATGTATGAAACTATATGAATGGGAGATCTTAGGAACTGGCGAAAGAAAGCCCTTCCCTCCTGAAGAAATTACTTTTAGGTTTAGACATGGAGGATGAGTAGAAATTGTTCAGGATAACTGGTTTGAGTGTGTGTGTGTGTGTTTACTGGAAGTGTGGTGTAGAGGATTGAGGAATAAAAGTGTATTGGCCAAGAGTATGGAATATGTAATACTTTGAATAACTTCTAAATGTTATGTAGATAGAGGTGGTGTTCTAGTTTGCTAATTTGGCCAGAATGCAAAACACCAGAGATGGATTGGCTTTTATAAAAGGGGGTTTATTTGGTTACACAGTTGCACTCTTCAGGCCATTGAAGTGTCCAGGTTAACATATCAGCAGTCTGGTACCTTCACTGGAGGATGGCCAATGGTGTCTGGAAAACCTCTGTTAGCTGGGAAGGCACATGGCTAGCGTCTGCTCCAAAGTTCTGGTTTCAGAATGGCTTTCTCCCGGGACGTTCCTCTCTAGGCTGCAGTTCCTGAAAAATGTCACTCTTAGTTGCACTTGGGGTATTTGTCCTCTCTTTGCTTCTCTGGAGCAAGAGTCTACTTTCAACGGCCGTCTGCAAACTGTCTCTCATCTGCAGCTCCAGTGCTTTCTTCAAAGTGTCCCTCTTGGCTGTAGCAAATTCACTCCTTCTGTCTGAGTTTATATAGTGCTCCAGTAAAACTCATCAAGGCCCATGCTGAATTGGTGGGACCACACCTCCGTGGAAATTATCCAATCAGAGTTATCACCCACAGTTGGGTGGGGTGCATTTCCATGGAAACAACCTAATCCAAACGTTCCAACTTAATCCCCATTAATATGTCTGCCCCACAAGATTGCATCAAAGAATATGGCTTTTTCTGGGGGACATAATACATTCAAACTGGCACAGGCAGCAAAAAGATACAATTGCAGGACCTTTAAGACGAAGGCTGGGAAGGTCAAAATTTAATTTTAGAAATATGTCTCTAGATCTAGAATAGAGAAAGGACTGCAGAGGCAGAAAGGTCAGATAGGAGGCTGTTGCACCTGTCCAATCAGGAAAGATCTGATATAGTGTGCTCATAGGGTATTAGAGAGAAATGGCTGGATTTGAGAAGTGTCAGGTGAACGAATCAAGGGGACTTGATGACAAATTAGATGTGAAACAAGACAGAGGGAGAGAGGAGTTAATGATTACTTTTTATTTGTTTGTTTATGATATACATGTGAGTATGTGTATGCATATATGTGTATTTGGCTTAAAAGCCTGAGTGTAATTTACTTTCAAAAGGGAACATGTATGGAGTAGCATTTTAAGAGCAGGATGCTATCAATAATTTAGACTTTGGGATACCTGCGGGTCACTTAAGTTGAAATGTCAAGTAAGAAGCTGGATGTCATTTTTTTTTTTTTTAATCATTTTATTGAGATATATTCACAAACCACGCAGTCATACAAAACAAATCGTACTTTCGATTGTTTACAGTACCATTACATAGTTGTACATTCATCACCTAAATCAATCCCTGACACCTTCATTAGCACACACACAAAAATAACAAGAATAATAATTAGAGTGAAAAAGAGCAATTGAAGTAAAAAAGAACACTGGGTACCTTTGTCTGTTTGTTTCCTTCCCCTATTTTTCTACTCATCCATCCATAAACTAGACAAAGTGGAGTGTGGTCCTTATGGCTTTCCCAATCCCATTATCACCCCTCATAAGCTACATTTTTATACATCTGTCTTCGAGATTCATGGGTTCTGGGTTGTAGTTTGATAGTTTCAGGTATCCACCACCAGCTACCCCAATTCTTTAGAACCTAAAAAGGGTTGTCTAAAGTGTGCGTAAGAGTGCCCTCCAGAGTGACCTCTCGGCTCGTTTTGGAATCTCTCTGCCACTGAAGTTTATTTCATTTCCTTTCACATACCCCTTTTGGTCAAGAAGATGTTCTCCGTCCCACGATGCCGGGTCTACATTCCTCCCCAGGAGTCATATTCCACGTTGCCGGGGAGATTCACTCCCCTGGGTGTCTGATCCCACGTAGGGGGGAGGGCAGTGATTTCACCTTTCAAGTTGGCTTAGCCAGAGAGAGAGGGCCACATCTGAGCAACAAAGAGACATTCAGGAGGAGACTCTTAGGCACAAATATAGGGAGGCCTAGCCTCTCCTTTGCAGCAACCGTCTTCCCAAGGGTAAAACTTATGGTAGAGGGCTCAACCCATCAAACCACCAGTCCCCTATGTCTGTGGTCATGTTAGCAACCATGGAGGTGGGGTAGGCGAATACCCCTGCATTCTCCACAGGCTCCTCAAGGGGGCACTACATCATTTTTTTTTCCTTGTTTTTCTTTCTTTCTTTTTTTTTTTTAACTTTCCCTTCTTTTTTAAATCAACTGTATGAAAAAAAAAGTTAAAAAGAAAACAAACATACAATAAAAGAACATTTCAAAGAGACCATAACAAGGGAGTAAGAAGAAGACAACTAACCTAAGATAACTGCTTACCTTCCAACATGTTCCTACTTTACCCCAAGAAAGTTACATAATATAGCAACCTTTCTGTGAACTTGTTCCTACTATATCCCTCAGAAATTAACAGACCATAGTCATTTCTGGGCATCTCCAGAACGTTAAAAAGCTTATCTGTTCTTCTTGGATTATTGTTCCCCCTTCCTTAATTACTCTCTACTGCTAGTTCCCCTACATTCTACATTATAAGCCATTTGTTTTACATTTTTGAAAGTTCACATTAGTGGTAGCATATAATATTTCTCTTTTTGTGCCTGGCTTATTTCACTCAGCATTATGTCTTCAAGGTTCATCCATGTTGTCATATGTTTCACGAGATCGTTCCTTCTTACTGACGCGTAGTATTCCATCGTGTGTGTATACCACATTTTATTTATCCACTCATCTGTTGAAGGACATTTGGGTTGTTTCCATCTCTTGGCAATTGTGAATAGTGCTGCTATGAACATTGGCGTGCAGATATCTGTTCATGTCACTGCTTTCCGATCTTCCGGGTATATACCGAGAAGTGCAATCGCCGGATCGAATGGTAGCTCTATATCTAGTTTTCTAAGGAACTGCCAGACTGACTTCCAGAGTGGCTGAACCATTATACAGTCCCACCAACAGTGAATAAGAGTTCCAATTTCTCCACATCCCCTCCAGCATTTGTAGTTTCCTGTTTGATTAATGGCAGCCATTCTAACCGGTGTTAGATGGTATCTCATTGTGGTCTTAATTTGCATCTCTCTAATAGCTAGTGAAGCTGAACATTTTTTCATGTGTTTCTTGGCCATTTGTATTTCCTCTTCAGAGAACTGTCTTTTCATATCTTTTGCCCATTTTATAATTGGGCTGTCTGTACTATTGTCATTGAGTTGTAGGATTTCTTTGTATATGCAAGATATCAGTCTTTTGTCAGATACATGGTTTCCAAAAATTTTTTCCCATTGAGTTGGCTGCCTCTTTACCTTTTTGAGAAATTCCTTTGAGGTGCAGAAACTTCTAAGCTTGAGGAGTTCCCATTTATCTATTTTCTCTTTTGTTGCTTGTGCTTTGGGTGTAAAGTCTAGGAAGTGGCCGCCTAATACAAGGTCTTGAAGATGTTTTCCTACATTATCTTCTAGGAGTTTTATGGTACTTTCTTTTATATTGAGATCTTTGGTCCATTTTGAGTTAATTTTTGTGTAGGGGGTGAGGTAGGGGTCCTCTTTCATTCTTTTGGATATGGATATCCAACTCTCCCAGCCCCATTTGTTGAAAAGACCATTATGGCTCAGTTCGGTGACTTTGGGGGCCTTATCAAAGATCAGTCGGCCATAGATCTGAGGGTCTATCTCTGAATTCTCAATTCGATTCCATTGATCTATATGTCTCTCTTTGTGCCAGTACCATGCTGTTTTGGCAACTGTGGCTTTATAATAAGCTTCAAAGTCAGGGAGTGTAAGTCCTCCCACTTCGTTTTTCCTTTTTAGAGTGTCTTTAGCAATTCGAGGCATCTTCCCTTTCCAAATAAATTTGATAACTAGCTTTTCCAAGTCTGCAAAGTAGGTTGTTGGAATTTTGATTGGGATTGCATTGAATCTGTAGATGAGTTTGGGTAGAATTGACATCTTAATGACATTTAGCCTTCCTATCCATGAACATGGAATATTTTTCCATCTTTTAAGGTCCCCTTCTATTTCTTTTAGTAGAGTTATGTAGTTTTCTTTGTATAGGTCTTTTACATCTTTGGTTAAGTTGATTCCTAGGTACTTGATTTTTTTAGTTGCTATTGAAAATGGTATCTTTTTCTTGAGTGTCGTCTTCAGTTTGTTCATTTCTAGCATATAGAAACATTACTGACTTATGTGCATTAATCTTGTATCCCGCTACTTTGCTAAATTTGTTTATTAGCTCTAGTAGCTGTATCGTCGATTTCTCAGGGTTTTCTAGATATAAGATCATATCGTCTGCAAACAATGACAGTTTTACTTCTTCTTTTCCAATTTGGATGCCTTTTATTTCTTTGTCTTGCCGGATTGCCCTGGCTAGCACTTCCAGCACAATGTTGAATAACAGTGGTGACAGCGGGCATCCTTGTCTTGTTCCTGATCTTAGAGGGAAGGCTTTCAGTCTCTCACCATTGAGTACTATGCTGGCTGTGGGTTTTTCATATACGCTCTTTATCATGTTGAGGAAGTTTCCTTCAATTCCTACCTTTTGAAGTGTTTTTATCAACAAGGGATGTTGGATTTTGTCAAATGCTTTTTCAGCATCTATTGAGATGATCAATTGATTTTTCCCTTTCGAGTTTTTAATGTGTTGTAATACATTGATTGTTTTTCTTATGTTGAACCATCCTTGCATGCCTGGAATGAACCCCACTTGGTCATGGTGTATGATTTTTTTAATGTGTCTTTGGATTCGAATTGCAAGTATTTTCTTGAGGATTTTTGCATCTATATTCATTAGGGAGATTGGCCGGTAGTTTTCCTTTTTTGTAGCATCTTTGCCTGGTTTTGGTATTAGATTGATGTTAGCTTCATAAAATGAGTTAGGTAGTGTTCCATTTTCTTCAATGTTTTGAAAGAGTTTGAGTAAGATTGGTGTCAGTTCTTTCTGGAAAGTTTGGTAGAATTCCCCTGTGAAGCCATCTGGCCCTGGGCATTTATTTGTGGGAAGATTTTTGATGACTGATTGGATCTCTTTGCTTGTGATGGGTTGGTTGAGTTCTTCTATTTCTTCTCTGGTCAGTCTAGGTTGTTCATATGTTTCCAGGAAATTGTCCATTTCTTCTACATTGTCCAGTTTATTGCCATACAGTTGTTCATAATATCCTCTTATAATTTTTTTAATTTCTTCAGGATCTGCAGTTATGTCACCTTTTTCATTCATTATTTTGTTTATATGGGTCTTCTCTCTTTTTGATTTTGTCAGTCTAGCTAGGGGCTTGTCAATCTTGTTGATCTTCTCAAAGAACCAACTTTTGGTGATATTTATCTTCTCTATTGTTTTTTTGTTCTCTATGTCATTTATTTCTGCTTTAATCCTTGTTATTTCTTTTCTTGTACTTGGTTTAGGATTGGTTTGCTGTTCATTTTCTAGCTTCTTCAGTTGATCCATTAGTTCTTTGATTTTGGCTCTTTCTTCCTTTTTAATATATGCGTTTAGTGCTATAAATTTCCCCCTTAGCACTGCTTTTGCTGCATCCCATAGGTTTTGGTATGTTATGTTCTCATTTTCGTTCGTCTCTATATATTTAGCAATTTCTCTTGCTATTTCTTCTTTAACCCACTGATTGTTTAGGAGTGTGTTGTTTAACCTCCAGGTATTTGTGAATTTTCTAAGTCTCTGATGGTTATTGACTTCTAATTGTATTCCATTGTGGTCAGAGAATGTGCTTTGAATAATTTCAATCTTTTTAAATTTATTGAGGCTTGTTTTATGTCCCAGCGTATGATCTATTCTGGAGAAAGTTCCGTGAGCACTAGAAAAGTATGTGTATCCTGGTGATTTGGGATGTAATGTCCTGTATATGTCTGTTAAATCTAATTCATTTATCAGATTGTTTAGGTTTTCAATTTCCTTATTGGTCTTCTGTCTGGTTGATCTATCTATAGGAGAGAGTGATGTATTGAAGTCTCCCACAATTATTGTGGAAACATCAATTGCCTCCTTTAGTTTTGCCAGTGTTTCTCTCATGTATTTTGTGGCACCTTGATTGGGTGCATAGACATTTACGATTGTTATTTCTTCTTGCTGAATTGCCCCTTTTATTAGTATGTAGTGGCCTTCTTTGTCTCTCAAAACATCCCTGCATTTGAAGTCTATTTTATCTGAGATTAATATTGCTACACCTGCTTTCTTTTGGCTGTAGCTTGCATGAAATATTTTTTTCCATCCTTTCACTTTCAGTTTCTTTGTGTCCCTATGTCTAAGATGAGTCTCTTCTATGCAACATATTGATGGTTCATTTTTTTTGATCCATTCTGCGAATCTATATCTTTTAATTGGGAGTTTAATCCATTTACATTCAACGTTATAACCGTGAAGGCATTTCTTGAATCAGCCATCTTATTCTTTGGTTTATGTTTGCCATATTTTTCCCCTCTCTCTATTAATATCCTTTATTGTACCCATACCGAATCTCTTTAGTACTGAACCTTTCTCCAAGTCTCTCTGTCCTGTCTTTGTTTCTCTGTCTGTAGGGCTCCCTTTAGTATCTCCAGTAGGGCAGGTCTCTTGTTAGCAAATTCTCTCAGCATTTGTTTGTCTGTGAAAAATTTAAGCTCTCCCTCAAATTTGAAGGAGAGCTTTGCTGGATAAAGTATTCTTGGCTGGAAATTTTTCTCACTCAGAATTTTAAATATATCGTGCCACTGCCTTCTCGCCTCCATGGTGGCTGCTGAGTAGTCACTACTTAGTGTTATGCTGTTTCCTTTGTATGTGGTGAATTGCTTTTCTCTTGCTGCTTTCAGAACTTGCTCCTTCTCTTCTGTGTTTGACAGTGTGATCAGTATATGTCTTGTAGTGGGTTTATTTGGATTTATTCTATTTGGAGTTCGCTGAGCATTTATGATTTGTGTATTTATGTTGTTTAGAAGATTTGGGAAGTTTTCCCCAACAATTTCTTTGAATACTCTTCCTAGACCTTTACCCTTTTCTTCCCCTTCTGGGACACCAATGAGTCTTATATTTGGACGTTTCATATTATCTATCATATCCCTGAGGTCCATTTCGATTTTTTCAATTTTTTTCCCCATTCTTTCTTTTATGCTTTCATTTTCCATTCTGTCATCTTCCAGGTCACTGATTCGTTGTTCAACTTCCTCTAGTCTTGTACTATGAGTGTCCAGAATCTTTTTAATTTGGTCAACAGTTTCTTTAATTTCCATAAGATCATCCATTTTTTTATTTAGTCTTGCAATGTCTTCTTTATGCTCTTCTAGAGTCTTCTTGATTTCCTTCATATCCCGTACTATGGTCTCATTGTTCATCGTTAGTTCTTTGAGTAGCTGCTCTAGGTGCTGTGTCTCTTCTGGTCTTTTGATTTGGGTGCTTGGGCTTGGGTTATCCATATCGTCTGGTTTTTTCATATGCTTTATAATTTTCTGTTGTTTTTGGCCTCGTGGCATTTGCTGAACTTGATAGGGTTCTTTTAGGGTTTGTAGACCTATTGAAGTCCTTATCTCTAATTTATCAGATCTACAGCTTCGTGGAGTACACTTTCTCTAACTAACCAGCAGGTGGCGTCCACGAGCCACCTGTTCTCCACAAGCCAGTTCTCCCCTGCTTAGCCTTTTTGGTGAGTGGGGGAGTGTGTCTTGTGGGGCCCAATTGGTGTACCAAGCTTGCGTGTGTAGTTGGTGTTGCCTGCCCTGTATGTGGGGCGTGTTTCTGGGCAGTCGGGGAGGGGGGGTGGCCCTAACAATCAAATCTCCCTGGTGATCCTAGAGTTTTAAAGCTGGTGCAATAGTCTAATCCTTCAGTTCAGTCCTGCCACAGTTTGTCTCTGCCACTGACCCACAAGTCCTTGGTATTGGCGTATGGCTCCTGAGACTTGCAAGTGGGCCCCTCTTCCAGGCTGTGCACCCCGGGTCCTCTGTTGAGGGGTGACTGTGCTATGTCACAGGTGAGTGCCGTCCCCTCAGGGCAGTTCTGGGCTGCTGGGCTGTGTAGGGAGGCTCCCAGTCTGCTCAAATGATTGCTGAATGGGGCTTTGTTAATTCACACTGCTCCACCTTCCCAACTCTGGGACAATCAGCTGAGGTTTCAGGGAAGGCTAATGTCCACGCCCAGTTTTGTGGTGTGTGCCTGTTATTTGAAGCCCTTCTGTCACACTGGGTTGTCTGGGGCAGCTCTGGGCTATGGGGCTGGCGATGGGCAGGAGTGTTTCCTGTCCACCAGGATGGTGGCTGTGAGCGGACACCCCCGTTTTCTTGGGAAGTTGTGGTGTTTAGTGAATTTTCTCAGCCACTGAATTATTGCCTTTTGTCTCAGAGCTCTCTTAGTTCTGCTCTTGACTTGACGTGCCCAAATTGAAAGTCTTTGAAGCTTTCTGTATTGGGCTTCTTAGATTAATTGTTTTAGAAAAAGAAAAAAGGATTAAAAAAAAAAAAAAAAAAAAAAAAGGTCCTCCTCAGAGATCTAATGGGTTATTGAAATGCTAAGAGACAAAGCAACCAGGGCCATTAAGGAAAGGTCCACAGGGCAGAGAGATCGGCTTTTCTTCGAGATTTGCATATGCGCCTTAGGGCCTGAGCTCCGCCCTTCCCCTTTCTGTATTCACCAGAACTCTAAAACTCCTCTGCTTTTATTTTGGAGTTTTTCGTGTTGTTTTTTTTTTTCTATGCCTGTCTCCTCTCTGCTGGGCTGGCTGCTCACAGATTCTCTGGTGTCTGGTCTCTGTCTATCTATGGTTGGAGTCTGTATCAGTAGAATGAGTTTCCGATAAGAGCAGCCACTGCAGTTCTCCCTTCTCCTTCCTGGAGCTGACAGCCCCTCCTCCCACGGGACTGAGCCTGGCAGGGAGGGGCGCGGGTCCCCTGGCCGCAAAAACTTACAGATTTCGCTGATCTCAGCAGTTCGACATTTTCATGAGTGTTGTATGAAGTATGTCCAAAGACAGATTGCTCTGTGGTGTCCAGTCCACGCAGTTCCTGGCTTTCTACCTACTTTCCTGGAGGAGTAACTAAAACATACAGCTCACCAGTCTTCCATCTTGCCCCGCCTCCTCAATAAGATCCTGGATGTCATTTTGAAGCCCTGAGTTCTTTTCAACTGCATGCAGTTCTAGAGTAATCAGCTTAAAGGCTGTAATTAAATCTCTTTCAGTAAACAAGATCACTCAAGGAGAGCATGAGGATTGAGAAGAAATGCAGGTCCACAATTAATCTCTGAGGAGAACTAGCATTTAGAGGGTAGGTAGAGGAAGAGAAGCCAGGAGAGGAAATTGAAGCAACATCACCAGAGAATTCTGAAGAAATGAGCCAAATTGTCAAGAAGCAAAGAGAAGAGCATGTTTCCAGAAAAAAAGGAGTGGTCTTGCTAGGTTGGTAACTAAAGAAAGAACTGAATGGTGCCCAAGGATTCAGCAACTAAGAGGTCACTGATGATCTTGCTGAAAGAGTTTCAGTGCAGCGGTGGGAGAAGCTTAATTGGAGACGTTTGAAAAGTGTCTTTAGTAGTGAGGATACATAGAAAGCTGAAGTTGAAAAAATTTTCAAGAAGTCTTGTCTGAGAAGGGGATAAAAGAGAGAACTGGAGGAGAAAAGGGAAGGAAGTAGGGGGAAAAGGGATTGTTCTGATTTCTTTGTTCATAAGGAAATAGCTAAGCATGTTAAAAATTGCAAGAATAAAAAACAGTAGAGAGAAGAGGTAGAGAGTGCTTAAGTGACAGGGGTGTTGATAAAGGGATTGATTTGAAAAGTCAGGGAAAGATGGGGCCCATAGCATAAGTATTGAGGCTTTTTTATTTTGTTTTATTTTATTTTATGTTATTTTATTTTATTTTTTGAGGTAAATAGAGGAAAGGTGGAAGGATTGGTATACGTAAGGCTAAATTACAAGACAGGTTTTGGGCTGTTGAGGAGGTCTACTTCTAATGCTCTCTTTAGTCTTTGTTAAAGAGGAAGCTAAATAATTTTCTGCAAGTGAGGTGGCAAAGAGATGTGGAAATTTTGTAGAGAAATGGGAAAGTAAATTAAGAAAACATACTGTCAGCTTTGCAGAGGCAAGAGCTAAGCCGAAGCTGAAGCTGATGATCATAATTTTATTATTTTATCACATGTCTGAAATTATAGACAGAGCACTAATACGAAAGACAGAAAGATTTGGATATGAATCCTGCTCATTGGTGTGGCAGCAAGCAAATTAATTAAATTTCTTGAGTCTTCATTTTATCATCTGTACAAGGCTATACCTTTATCTATGTTGCAGAATTGGGCAACCAGTAGCCCTTCTCATGTAGTAACTAATATTTTTTCACCAATACTTTTTTTCTTTTGGTGAACATGCGAAGTATATTTTGTTCCAAGTTAATATATATATTCTCCCCAAATCACTTAAGACATTTACTGTTTTCCATATAATTTGTTTAAAAGTAGCTCTGTCAGTGATTTCCAATGTGTGTTTTGCAGATATTTTAATTCCTCATGTTACTAGCTACCCAGCCAAAACAGTTTTAGTGGTCAAATGTGTTTGAGAAATGTTGAAATAAATACAATTAAATGGATTTCTTTACTATAAGGCTCACCAGTGTCTTTAATATACCCATGTGCCTTACAAATTTCCATGAGAAGCACATAATATGTGACACTATCCAAGCTTTTTGGACCAAGATTCCCTTTTTTTGATACAATGCAAGAGACCAGTTTTCCGCAGAAAACTTCAGTAAATATTTGTCTTGGCCAGAGATCTCTTTTAAGTGCATAGACAAGACCCAATTCATGGTAGCATGCTGTCGCTCTCTTGATATTGGGAATTAATTTCTTCATTTGCCTATTCACCTTTATTCTTCCAGGTCTTTCCTTGACAAGCGAATTAGGTGGTGTGCTGGAGCTGGCTTGTACTGCCTGGCAAGAGACCATTGTTAAAAATTCAGGGATTTTGTGAGCTAGTTGACCTCATGCTGATAAGCTTGAAAATAACATGGTGGGAATATTTACACAACAGAAATTGACATCCAGGGTTTCCTTTATTAGAGAGCCAGTTGTTAAACATTTACCGGCACACTACTGAAATTGAAGTGAGGCAGTACGATGTTAAGGTGAATCTAACATTCTCTGCACTCAAGGGGTTTATTTTCAGATAAGGAAAATAAAAATGAACCTACATGAATATAAAACATGATACAAAGTTTCTTAACAATTATACCAAGTAACAATTATCAAAAACTTGCTAAGTGTTGGGCATTGTTCTACGTATTCCTTCATATACTATCCATCAAATTCTCAAAATAACCTTGGTGAGGTAGCTACTATTATTCTTTTGTACATAACAGAGGAGGAAACTGAGGCAGAAAGAGGCTAAATATGTTTTTTAATTTGTGCAGTTAGTGGATGACAGAGCCAGAATTCTAACTCAAGCTGTTAGACTCTAGAACCCACGCTATAAGCATTGTATTTTAATCATGTTTTCTATACATTAACCAGAGGGTCAGATAAAGCAGGGTGGGTATTCTGAGGCAGGAAAAAGAGAGAATATGGAGCTGTGGAAAATGGCAGCCTTTTGCAAATACTTCATTTGTGTTTTCGATGAGTAGACACAGCCCCTATTCCCCACCTGCACTCCCTACACCAGCACAAAGGAGTGATTTGAGGTGAACCCTGTCATTAGAGACCTAAACTCCAATTGTCCTTCTCTCTGGCCTGGAGCCAGATCCCCTGCTTTCGTCGTGTCGTTTTTCTCTGAGGTATGCACAAAGTAGAGGTTACTCATGTCACATCTGTTCCTGCTTTGTGGGTCCATTGGAAAAAAAAAAAAATCACTGACTTTATTTTCCAAAGGAGACCCTTTTAAGAAAGACCGGATGCAGGGTGGCCAGGAGGAAAAACTGTGCACGTCTTTACGGGCACTCCTTTCAGCTTTAGCATTCATAAAGCATACCTTGGCATATGTGTTCAGACTCTAATGTTTCCCCCCGACCTCAGTTCAGGTTTAGAATTTCAGAGACGTCACAATGCCGCATTCCTTTCCTGCAAAGGAAATCGGACCTCTATGTCTATATTACACACTCATATGCAAAATCTTTACAGATAGGATTGGCTTTTCCATGGTTTTTCACTAGAACAACTTCCAGCTTTAAGGCAGGCTTGCATTTTCTGGGTCCTCATTTTCTAACTAAAAGGCTTTCTCCTGCTAAGAGCCTTTGTTTGTTTGAAATGAATCATTTTTTTCAGGGAGCCTATTTCTCTGATTCTTCCATATTATCTTATATATTATCTCTTTTAAAATACTCATGGTATGCAGCTGGATGTGATTATGGGCACATTCTGTGCCTTCACAGCTACTCATATTTGAAAGTAAACTGAACAAAATGTGGACAATTTTCAGGGCAATGTGCACACAGTTACGTGAAATGGGGCATTAGCTATAGGGCTGATTTCAGAAAACCTGCATTTTCTTTTCTTTTTCCTTACAGTGGATTAATAGTAGTTCAATTAGCAGGTAGTCATGGAAAACCCTCATCACCATTTAGAGCACGGTTCTTTACCTTGGATGGGCAAAGGAGCCATTGGACTGCTAAGCTGTGGAGAGGCATAGTGCTCTTTATAATTTTAGGAACTGCACTGACAAATCTTTGGAGGATGGATTAGAGGGGGAGACCATGAAAGGAGAGATCAGAGAAAGCATGAAGAAAGAGGACATTATTAACATTTATCCCCAAATTAACTGGGAGTAGGAAGAGATCTTCCTTCCAGTCATTTCTCACTGACTTAAGATAGCTTTTCCTGGCTTTGAACTGATGGTGGAGTTCCTATCTCGTTCTGAGTAGCTAATTCTCTTTTTGTGCACTATGTCTTGTCTTCCCCACTATATACAGGAAGTTCTTTGTGGGCAGGAAATTAATTGATAATTAATTATAGTACTTTAATTAATTAATTAATTACGGGTAAGAGCCAGTTCTCTCTTCTCTTCCTCCCTCCCTCTCTCTCTCTCTCCTTCCTTTCTTTATCCTCTTGAATTGAATAGTCTACACTGGCCACCCTTGATGATTTGATATGTTGAATTCCCTCCGAGTTCTCCAGCTGCATTTATTTGTTGAAACAGATCAGGACTTTGGAGACAGTATTCCCAAGTTTCAATTTCTGACTCTGCCACCACTCCTTGTGGGTCTCATGGGAAGTCATTAACCAATCTAAGTCTCACATTTTATCACCTGTAAGCTATAATTAATAAATGATATCTAGGCAAAGGACTTGGCATCAGGCCAGGCATATATAAGGCATTCAACAAATATAATTTCCTTTCCCTTTCCAGTTTTTCCTACCTCCTTCTTGTCTGTCTTGAACCAGCTACCTTACTGACATTTGTCCTTTGGCAATTCTCATTCTTGCTTTCTTACAAAGGAGAAAACAATAAATTCGTACAAAGCAACTATAATTTCATTTTAAAAAGACAAGCTTGGTTGGAAAAGAATGATCTTTCATCACATTGACAATGACAGTGACAGTTGATCAAAATACAGTGCCAAGTATTCATTTACCAGGACAGTTACTTAGACATGTTTATGTCCTGCAGCAATTCATTTGAAAACAAATTGATCTTCTCTAAGTGGGATATTGTTTACTGAAAGAAGAAGATTGGAAAGAGGGTTATGGAGTGCCATTCATTATGTATTCCTCAGTCAAAGTAGCCCCAGAGAATGTCTGTATAACTTTATTTATTGAACACACTTTTATCAAATACCCCCAAGGCTCCAGACCAGGCAATAGGTGCTCCAGGTGACTTTGAGGTGATTCGAAGGCATTCGCCATCTAGTAAGGGAGAGAGACGCATAAAAGACAAATGGCTGTGTGGTCAGATTGGATAAAGGTTTTCTGTTATGGACATAGGATGCTTTGGGAACACAAGGGAAGGAAACAAGAGACAGAGGAGGCTTCCTAAAAGGCATGATGGCAGTATGGAGGGTAGAAATGAAAGCACGTGTAATGTCATTGTTGGCAGGACCCTTGGAGGTTTTCCAACCCAACCCCCCTCATACTCTGAAGGAGCTAACTAGGAGCCAGAAAATTGCTGAGCTCACATAACACACTACAGAAAGCCAGAACAAGAATCCCAGTCCCTTGATCCTCATTCCAATAACGTCTTCAGTGTACATGTGGATCTGTGCTATGTGGGCAGGTGTTACAGGTTGGATTCTCTGGAAGCAGACACTGAGATGGAGTTTAGAGTGCAAGATGTTTATTAAGGATTAATACCTGTGAAAGGAAGAGGGAAGGTTAGTGGATAGAAGGAGAAGTCAAACTGCCATGCAGGCCTGATCATGCCTCAGTGAGTCTTGTAGGGAGCTTGTCAGATTGCCCCACATCAGGCCAAAATAGCTGCAACTTAATACTCTACCTTGCTCAGTCGCTGGATGTGGAAGGGTGTGAACTCAACAAAGTAGTTTTCTGCAGCTGAGGCTGACCTTGAAGTTACTGACAGCCGGGAGCTGTCTAATGACCACATTCCCCATACTGGGCAAGCACGACCTTTCCTAAAAGGTGATCGGGGCAGTTTATCTCTGTGTCTGGGAAGAATTAGATTCATCTACTAGTTATTGAAAACTTAATATATGCCAGACACTGTGCTCAGCAATTTCATATACATTATCTTATTTGATCCTTACAGCCACCTTTTGAAGGAAGTGACATCATCCCACCTATGAGTTCACAAGTTTAGAGACTAGTTTCTTCTTTGCTCTGAAAATGTCAACAGCAAAACCACCTTTCAGTAGGCATCTCAAGTGGCCTGGGAGTGTTTACCAGCATCAATTATAACTCAAATCAGTGACAGACATTACCATAACCATTCATCTAGGGAGGGCTGGGGCAGAACCAGGTTATGGTTTCTGTAAGACAAACAACTAAATCTGAGTCAAAAGAGCCAATGTCTGGATCAATTCCACTTTCCCCTCCACCAAAATCAGGAATCCTGCATATAATGTTCTAGATAAGTGGTTTGACTATTTCCGATGGCCAGGCTTGCAAAGTAGCCTCACCTGGTCATAGCTCTGCTCTCTGGAGTCACAGGGAATAAATCCAACTTCCCTTCCCTTTGGCTGTCTTTTTAGATAAGTCAAAACAGTTTTCATGCAAATTTCTCTTCCCTCCTCATAATTATCTAACCCTGACTCTGGCACTAACTGCAACCCTGGTGTATACACCCAAGCTCTTTAAGCTTTCTTCCTCATTCATATAATATCTTAATTATAATTCATAGAATGCATATAATAATTCTCATTCAATAATATCCATCTAATACACTTGTAAGACTTAAAGAAACACTGCATTTACATGATAAGCACTCCGTAAATGGTAATCATTATGTTTAATGTCATTAGTGTTACATTTATACTAGTGGTAATTTTATCACTGAATTAGAGAGTCCTATACTTCATATAGATACAGTTCTCTTATGAAGATCGTTATCTTTGTGTCTGAGAAGAATTAGATTCATCTAATTCAATCCATCAATTCTTTCATGGATGTTTTCCTCCCAAATGGAATGTGTGTTGGATCCAGCTGCAGTGCCCCAGTCTGTGTACATCTGGTTACTTAACTTATGGGTACAGGAATCTCTTACAATTGATGGCATTCTGTTTAGCATATTTAAATACACTGAGCCCTGTGAGCTCACATCCCCATATTGTATGGAAGTAAAATGAGACTTAGAGTGATAGTTTCATTCCTAAATAATACACATGTACTGAATCCAGTCCTTGGATTCAGGTTTCTAAGCCGTGTTCTTTCTTACACATGAGAGGAACTTCATAATATATGGTCATAACCTTGGAAAATCTGATGGTTTCTCTCCCTAGGGGTTCGTGTGTGTGTGTGGGGGGGGCTTCACATGCACATACACACACATTTTTGTTTAATTGAAGGTGATATACAACCCCCCCTCCCAATGAGAATCCCTTACTAACACACATTATGGTCAATATTCTTGGTAATTCAGATATCAGGCTGGTAGAGATTCATTTCTGGGATCTGACACTTTAGCAGAGAGTCAAGAATTATCAAAGAAAAGAAGAGGCTAAATGCGTAGTGGATTCATTGCAAGAGAATCAGTGAAGCTTGTATGAAAATTTCACATCTCTTCTATATTAGGAGAGGCTAATATCCTTGGAATGAAGAATGAAATCATGGGCACTCAGAACAGTGCTCCTAATTTTAAAGCTAATGCATGTTCTATTAGCTGCATATGTCAGAACACTCTGATTCATAATTCCATGAGGCCCAGAGCTATCTGTCCCAGAGGGCAGCAGAAATAGAAAAGAAAAGAGATGTTTTGTTATGTCTTTGGCCAGACCTAGACACATGGAAATGTTTGTTCATTTCATATAACTTGCAGTTCCTTTAGCCATCCCATCCTCTACACATACAAATCCACTACTATTACCTAAAGCCAGTTATCTTTGTTTCCTTTCTTAAACTGTTTGAAAGCCTTCTACTTGTAACTGTTTCTCTATCTCCCTGCCTCTAGATTTCCCTAACTTTCTTATGTATCCATACAAGACATTCTCAAATTTAGGCCCTCAGCTGCATCTGACTACCTGCAGAACTTGTTAAAATACAGATTCCTAGGCCTCACCATCAAAGTTACAGGCTCAAAAAAGTGTTCAAGTTGAGGCCAGGCCTCTGCATTCATAATTAGCTGCCTCATTGAGTCTGTGGTCCACTCTTGTTTGGAAACTTTCTCTAAGATAGTAACAGTTCACTTTTCATAGTTCCCTAACCCACAGTATGCTGTGCTAGTTGTTCGTGATAGCTTTTCAAGAACCATACAAACCTTAACACAATTATCTAATTTTTTATGAGCTTCCACAAGAAATCCTATCACAGCTACCATTTTGCATTTATTACCTATTTTGCTGAAGATGTCTGAGGTCTGAGGGAGGAGTAATATTGTATAGCAACAGTTCATTTGAATTAAACCCATTAAACATGTTTCCTTTCCTAAGGTTCTCCTCCTCACCTCTAGCTCCATCTGGGTCACTCCCATCTTTTGATGCTGACTTTTCCTCATATCAGCATAGGTCTTTGTGCTGGTGTTCCTTTCCCCTTTATTACTCAGAGTAGATTTTCTCTTCTCTATGATACCTGGCCGAAGAAAGACCCAAGGCTTATTTCAACTATAAAGGGCATCTTTTCAAACCAAGATTTCTTCCTCTAAAGAGATTTATATGCCAGTTGCTAAGATGATACCTACCTCTTCAACCCACTGCAAGTACTACTGCAGTTATGCTTCTTACCTGCCTCACACCCTTGCATGGCCCCACTATAACCAAAATGATTGCCTCTCAACTGTGGATGCATGTTACATGTATCTGGGATATTTAAAAAAAAATACCAATGTCTGGGCTCCATTACAGACCATTAAATAAATTTCTGAGGATGGGCTCTCAGCATAGATAATTTTTAAATGTTCCACAGGCAATTCTAATGTATAGCTGTAAAAACAATCCAAATCCCTAAACTTGGTCTCAAGCCCCTTTCATGATTAAGCCTTAAGCCTCATTTGTTGTTTTATGCCCTACTTGTGTTCATCATACACTCTAGTCATGTGTTATAACTCTAGGATCTCTCCTACCTGAAAAAAAATCCTACTGATCCTTCAAGAATCAATTAAGATGCCGCTTCTTCCATGAAGTCATCCCTCATTACGACCATATGAGAGCAATCTCTTCTCTCCTGAAACTCCCCTTGCGTTTTGTCCATATTTCACTCATCACAAGACTTCTTTATATGCATGTTCCCTCCTCTCCATTAGCCCATCAGCATACTTTATTATAAATTAGCATTTGTTCTATTTTAGTGCGACATTAATACAACCTGTATTTGATGAATAACCTAATTAATGGAAAATTTAAAGACCCATTGCTACTTTTGTAGCACTTATTTTTCTATGCCTTATAAGAGAGAGCAAAAACAGGTGCAAAAATGGTAAAACCAAGAATAGATGATTTCAAAATTGACAAAGACCTTCAATTTTAGAGCTGAAATGACCTTAAAGATCACTTATTTCTGTTACCTCATTACAACAACAAAAACCAAGGAGTGGAAGGAATTTACTAAGCTTATACAGCCAGCCAGTTGCAGAGCAGAGATGAAACTCCAGATGTCCCAGTAAGCAGCCTAGTGCTCTCTCCACTCTGCCATGTCAAATTATTCAGATTAAAAACTTCCATAGACACAGTTATTCCATAGCCCAATACAGTTTACTCTAAAAGCAGTTAGATGATATCATACTCTGCCTTGGGAGGCTCAGAAAAGGTAGCTTTTGATATACAGGAAACAGCTACACATTCTCTGCCACTATTATATCCATACCAAGTATCCTAACATAATTTTG
Source organism: Choloepus didactylus (assembly GCF_015220235.1). Lineage (NCBI taxonomy): Eukaryota > Metazoa > Chordata > Mammalia > Pilosa > Megalonychidae > Choloepus > Choloepus didactylus. The sequence continues at coordinate 107,232,592 of NC_051316.1, forward strand.
TCTGGAATTCTGATATCAGTGTAGCTCTATTATTCACAAACACATCTAAATACATCAAGCAAACCTACAGCAAAGCTCAAACTTAACCTGATATTTTGAAACCTTTCCTTGGAATCCAGGTGGGTTTTATCTGTTGGGATCCAAGAACATGATTTATCATAGGACAGATAAATCTGATTAGAGCCTCCTGGATGCTAGATGCTTTAAGGAAAACTGAGATGCCTATGACATGGTGAATATAATCCTAAAATTTCAAATCTAGTTTGGGAAGACCAACACAATTATCCAATTGCTGTAAAATAAGTTCAACTGACAAGTATTAGAATAAATTTTCTAATGATGGTTAGTGAATAAAAATCTTTGCTATTTAAAATCAAAATTGTCTTTTGAGGAGAGTAGGGCCTGCTAAACAAGGAACATTTTAGTTGTTTGGAGCATCTTGTTGGGTTGAGTTGTACATAAAAAGTACTGGAGCTGAGTTCAGGCATAGGAATGATGAAGTCTCAATTCGCTCAATCCTCCTTGAGAATGGCATTTATACCTAAAACTCTTTAGTTCACAATTCACTTTTTTAAGGATTCTTATCAGAAGTCCCAGAACCTGATTTTTTTTACTGTTAGATATTGAATGGTGTCATAATGAACCAAGGTGAGCAAGGTAGACACGTGACTTCAGGCCTCACACAAAACAATAATATTTTGGCTCAGGTTGGCCCTATATTATGGATTTGATGCACAAGGTAATTATTTGAATTGCCCATTTTCTCCAAAATTTTCTAGGTATACTAACAAAATCTCTTACCAGGGAAGGGTTTTCTCCCTCACATGCCATTTGTCCTTTCTGATGCTTGTTGGGTTTATGATGCATTGTATGTTTTGATCCCTAATAAAAGCCTCTGCCTCATACACTGGGCTTTGGTCACAGCTGAAAGCACTATGGAAATTGTTTTTTTCTTTCATTATCATTTATCTTTTCTTTTACTGCCCTAAAGAGGTGCTAACATGACTTTTAGCAATGAAGGGCAGTTTTTCTTATCTGGGCCTGGGTTTCAGCATGTTAATGTAAGAGATTAGGGTGATGCTAAACTATCCCATTTCTTTAAAAAATGACACATAAAAGGTATTTCACATGGCAGCACCGACCAAATCATATCTGACCCACCCCAGTAGTGACATTTATGGAGAAACAAGGCTATTGTTGGCTGTTTTCAGAGGAAAAGTGTCTTTGTCATATAACTAATGTTCCCAAATCCTATAAATATCATGGTCTCTGGAGAGCTATATTTTAGAGTTCAGTGAGCTCATAGTTTTGTTCACAAATTTTAGGAACTTTGCATGAGAATTTGGAATCCTGGATGTGAGCCTACTGGGTACCAAATATTCAGGACTGGATGATTGATTTTCTGAGACTGATTGATTTTCTGAGATTTGACATTTTCCTCAAATGCCAAGATTTCAATCAGATATATCAAAGGGTAGTTTCAAGTCCTTGAATGACATAGAACAATGATTCTTAAACTCAAGTTTGCATAAGAATCACCTAGAAATCTTAGAGAAACACAAATTCCTGGACCTGAACACCAAGATTCAGTGGGTCTGGGATGCTGGGGCCTAAGGATTTGTATTTCTACGAAACTTCAGGTGATGCTGATGCGCTGGTTCACATATCCAAATAAAGACTATTTAGATAGGGAACAAGATGTAAGGTTACCCTTATTTCTGATACATACTGCATATGTTCATAGTTTCCAGCAGTGCTAGATCCCTTTTGCAAAGGTTGCCTTCTTTCCATTGTTCCAATCAGGCAGGTATATCAAAGCCTTTAAGATTTTGCACCTGCTGCTTTATCTCTCTGGGTGCCCTTTAATTGTTTGTTAGTGTGTTCATTTTTCAAGCATTAGTTTAAAGGACATTTCCTATGGAAAGTCTTTCCTCACTTCTTGTTTGCTGAGTCCACTCTGCTACCTTTCTGTAGAATCCTAGACTTGCTCTAACACTACCCTTTCATATTATTTATTGAATTTTTCTTTCTTACCATTTAGATTGTAATCTTCTGGAAGATCTAGATTTTCTATAGCAAGGTCACTATTGTAACTTCAACTAGTAAACTCATGATAGTGATCTATAACTGTGTGTTAAGTGTGAAAAAAGCTCAAAATTCATTTAAGGAAGAGGGGAGAAATTGATGAAGTCCCAGAGAAGAAACAGAATGTTCTAAGAGTAAAGCCCAGAACCCCTTCATAAATCAACTGGTTCAGCTCACCCACTGCATTGGTGGAGAGTTGAGTTCCAAAGAGAAATATAGGACTGGTTTAACAGTGCCCAACTAGTGTGTATCACTTCTCCCTAGCCTCAACTTTATGAAATTTGAAACATCCTTAGGGAGAAGGCAGGAATTCTATGTCTAACTAGAAAGTGAATTAAATACAGGAGATATAGAAGCTATTTTAATATTTTTGACTCTAGACACACCACCTCCCTAAAGAATGAAGTGAAGGCACATTACAATGACAACCTGACATTGGCTAGCTCAGTGTTCCCTCCTACACAATTGCAGGACCTCAGTGTATCTCTTTCCCTGCAAGTCCCCATATTTTCTCTGGATATGATAGGTTGAGTCCCCCGCAAAGCAGACTCAAAGTGGAGATTTGCACACAGGTGCTTTGTCTAGGAGTGCTCCCAGGAAAAACGTCTATTAGGGAGTGAGGAAATCAGGATTGGCAGAGGGAGCAGTTGGATTTGAAATTGCAATTACAATTGAGACCACAGCTGATCCCACCAGGAGTTTTGTAGCAGGGATGGCCTTCTATAGATATCTCAGTTAAGGGAAGGGGGGAAGGTTTTAGTGTGTCTGTAGTGCAAAATGCCTCTGAAAGCAGGCGTAATCTTGTGTGAGAACTCCCTTTAGTAAAGGGCAATTCCAGAGAGAAATTCATCTGTGAGCACTAAGCATCCAGTACTCCCAAAAGCTGGAATATTTTACCTTAGACTTGGGGGTGGGGTGCAGTGGATGTTGTCTTGATAGCATATGACAGTATCCACTACACTGGGAATCTCAAATGGAATCTTATATGTATTCAGGAAGAATTGCAAACATTGACTTCCACTCTTTCCTTGCATCTCTTGAAGGATTTATTGCTAAAGATTAGACCCTCTTGGCTTTTCATGAGAGAAACCAAACTCCAATGTCTAAAGTAAAATATATAACTTAGTTTATTTAACTAAGACGAGTTGGCGAGAATGGCCTTCTTCACCTTCTTCCTCCTCCATCTCTTCCTCCTCCGCTTTTTCCTCCTCTTCCTGCTTCTTCCTATAACATTTCATCCAAACATTTCTTTCAGCTTCTGCTAGTAGCCCCTCTCCACTCATGTGGTTAAACTTGAGCTCTCAGATGCCATCCCTAGGCAATTACCCATTGTCAAAACAGTACACATACACACAACTATTCCTTCTCCCTCCAGTCAAAATAACATAAGCACACCTACATTTAATCACACATGCATAGAGAGTGGTGGCAGGAAGTGGGAATAATGAAGGAGGTGCCCCCTGGAACCAAAGGCTAATGACTGCATCAGCTCTTCTAAACCACCTTGATTATGCACTTGAAGGGACATAAAATTTTCTTCTAAGCATCTCCCCACAATCATCTGTTCAAAGAACTTACAGTTTGGTACAAGAAAATTGACAGGGCAGTGTTCCATTATTGTAAACACTCAATCTGGACATGTACAGGGGAACTTTGTTGTTGGAGAAACCAAGCATCTAATGGGATTAGTTGAATCCAGTATTTCCAAACCATGTTCTACAAAGCCCAAGGGTTTTAGGACATGTAGTTAGGTGACCAGAAGGAAAATGGTTCTGTAGACAAATGAATTCAGGAAATACTTATTTAAAATCAAATGAGTCTTTTCTGTGGGACTTCTCAGAGCTTTGACAACGTGCATCATGGATCTCCAAGAGACTAATATGGCAGGCACTGATTCATAAACTTATTTGATCATGAACCTTTTTTCCATGGAAATATCAATACACAGTCTGTGGAATGTTGGTGAGGTAAAGATCTCTGAACTTCTCTCTCATTCTGAAATTCGATAATTCCTCAAGCACTAACGGGGTCAAGGAGCTTAAAATTTAGTTTTAATCTTGTCACTAAGCTCCTGTGTTTTCTTAAACTTTTCCTTCCCCCTTTTAAGCCCCAGTTTAGTGTCCCTGACTGAAAAATCTTATTGCTGAGATGCTTCACCTGCAAAATTTTGTGGTACTCTGAAGGCTCCAGGGCATCAAAAAGGAGTTTCACCTACTTGACAGTTAGCTGGGCCTGTACTCTTCCAACCTGCTGGCTTTGAGTGAATGTTTCTTGTTTGTGGTTCTCATTCTGCTAGATAGCAGCTTAAGGACAGGAAGCCAAAGGGACCTCCCGTTCTGGAGATTTCCAAATTGTTTTTGCAGACCTCAGCAATTCAGAATGTTTGAAGACACTGCAGAGATGTGCAGTTCTGCGGTTGACCCCTCTCAAACAGTACATAATTCTGAAAAACTTGGAGCTGCTCCATAAAGCCATATTTCAGTTGCACATTTTAGGCATGAGATTTCAGCCAAAAGCCATAATATAACACTGCTGAGGATTTTTTTTCTTGGAAAAATATGCATTTGGACAAAACTTAGGAACCTAAAATTGCAGGAATTGAATGTACCTTCTGTGTTAACCAAAATTTTACAGATCAAATGATAAATCATATAAATGAAGAGTTTGATCTCTTCCTAGATGGTTCCTAGTCCAAAGTCCCATCTAAGTCTTCAGTCTTTCCTGTATCCTTGTGAAGTCAGTTTAGCTCCTTCTTGACCACAGTTCTTATGACAAGCATGCTATTTCTAAGACAGACCAACCTAATATCAGACATCTCGTCATTAGGCTGGCCTTTCTTATTTTACATATAAATATGACTCCTGCAATACCCATCTCTATTTCCCATTTGGCATTCTGTGAATATGACAGAAAATCTCTTTTCTCCTCTCTAAAATGGTCTAGTTGAATTTTGAGAACAAACCTATGTCTTCCTCCACCATCTCTAAACAAATTTTGAGTATTTCAACATAAAGACTTCATGTTCCCTCAATGGAAGTAATGTGAACAATCAAAAATAAAGCACAGACAGTCTTTGAGTTCATAAAGTCACAGATTTCTCAACCCTACTTTTCCACCTGCATCTATGTGCTAAGAGTGAGAACTCTTAAAGTTGCTGATCCTTAGTTTCCTCATCTTTAAATAGTGGGCAATAATAACTATTCACAGGATTGTTATGAGAAGTAAATGAGGAAAAGTACATGAAACCATCTCCATGACCAAAAATTGGTACACTTAATTCTTCTCTCTCCCTTCCCCACTGGGTACTCTTCTTTCTTTTTACAAATATGATATGACATGGCATCATTTCATACCTCTTTATCATACAGTGTGCCTGCTTGTCTCTCAAAAATCCCAGTGACTGCAGGTAAACTTAATTCCAGGTAAATTGGAGAGGTGGAGCCTCACTGCCCTGATTTTAGCCATTACACTTCTATTAATGCAACAACTTTGTAAAATTAAAATGCCTCATTTCTCTTCAGACATTGTAATGCAGAACAAAGAAGACCTTAAACGCTTTTTTATACAATATTAATATTGGTGAGAGTGAATTTGAGGAAGTCAAAGCAGCCAGTGTGCATGGACAATAACTAATTTCTTTAAGGATTATTTTATTATGCACTCAGTGTTCTGAAATGCTAATATCTGCAGATGCAGTGTGATTAGTTTGCTCTTCTCATTTCAATTTATTCTGCAGTGAGTGATCATTTTTCATTATGGAGGAAAATCTTTTATGCTCTGGACTAATATAATAAAACAAAACAACAGAAACATCATCTCTCCTGGAGGTCTGACATCAGACTTAAACACACTGGAGGCAACGCAGGTCACTGGCTTGGGGTACAGGAGCCCAGATCTACCCCTGCTCAGCAGTGGATTACTTGTGGCTTTGGGAAAACAATTGCCCTTTTGTGGGTCTCGGTTTCTCCCATTTGATTTTTATTTTTGGTGATTATAATAGGAAAGAACCTAATCAGGGCCTGACACCCAACAGCTTGTCAGAAGAGCTTCCCACACAAAGGAAGCAGAAAACACTCACTGAATCCTAGAGAAAGCATGGAAGCTGAAAGTAGGGGCTAGAAATCTTGGGAGTCATACTTGACCTCTTTTTAATCTTAAAGAAGGGAAGGACTTTTCCCAAGACCTTCACAAACCAAGTTCTCTATCAGTAAAGGCCCAGAACACATGCATCTTTGCCTCCCAGACCAATTTTCTTTTGATCCAGTCCCTCTGCCCCTGAAAACCACTCAGATATGAGCTTCCTTATTTCTTTTTCTCAACTGTCTATAATTCGGCATTGATAGTAAATAGGGACGTAGAAAATGCCAGTATGACATTCAAAACCTGCCCTCTTAACATGCTAGGCTGAGGCAGGGTATGGTGCCTTGAAATTTGACCTTGTTTTAAATGTTTTACATTTGAAAGTTTTTTTTCTCTCTCTCTTAAAATTATTCTATAATGCTATGAAAATTATCTTCCAAAACAAAGTTTTCTGAATTGTATGATATAAAGTACAAATACATACTTTGAATTTCTATTTAAAAACTATTTGATTCACAGTGTGGAGTAGTGTGGTATGATGGAAAAAAATATAGGCGTAACAGGGATTCAGGGTTTGAATACTGACTCTGAAACATTGTAGTTTTGTGAACCTAAATAGAAATTTCATCAGAATAAGCCTCAGTTTTCTTATCTGTAAAAATGATAAATACCCATCTCACAAAGTTTTTTAGAGCTTAAATGAGATGGGGCATTAAGATCCCTTGCCTAGTGCCTGGCATACAGACGATCTCAATGAATGTATCAGAGGTATTATAAGTAAAAATTGACCCCCCTCAAAATACATAAACATGTCCTCTCCATGCCGTTCAGTGAGGTTTATTTGAGCTATCTCTGGGTAAAGCTCATAATTCTAAAGATGCATCTGAAAACAATCTTTCAATGATTTCAAAGACTTGAAGTTATATTTGGGAATGTGAGTTATTGCTTGCCTACAAAACAGTGGCTCATCTACTCTTCCTACTCTAAAGTTCGCTCATAAGATACAGTTAAATTACACATCAATTTTTATTTTCACTATAAAAGGAAAATTGTAAAAACTGTAAACTTCAATGACAAGAGATGTATTTCTTAAATCACAGAATAGACATCTACATGGAAAGATGGAAAGGGTTTATGAGATCCATTTTCACATCACTTTAGTCCTTGGGCCAACAGAGAAGAGGATACGCAATTCAGTCCTAAATATAAATGCATCAAATATATGCCAGTACTTAAACAAAGACTTGAGCATATGCCTGAGGATATAATTAAACAGGTGGGATGGTGACGTGCAGAAACATTTACATGATACATGGGTTATTCTCTATTTCTTTCACTTTTTGTGCCAAAGAAGATTTTGAGAGATGCAAGAAGAAACATTCCCAACTCTGAGTCAAGGTCTTTACATTCATCCTTTACAATGATTATTTCATTCAGTCATCACAAGAACTATATGAATTAGATATTTTGATGTCCACTCTACAGATGAGATAACTGGAGCTCCTAGAGGGAATGTCATTTTTTTTTTTTTTTCAAATCTGTAAAACTTGAAATTAAATCTATGTTAAGCTTAAAATGGGTCCAGTAAGATTTGAACTCACAATTCTTAGTTTACTTGATTGGAATTCTATGATTTAAACTTCAGAGTGACAGAAGCTCAAAATATAGAGATTGATACTATTGTCCCATTTTGCTGTTTTTTTCTGACATGCCATCATTTCCACTTTCCATATCCATGCTTTTTCTAACCATTGCATCTTCTTTAAGTCTTTGTTTAAATGACACCTTCCAACAAGGCCCATTCTGACCAACTTGCAACATCTCTGCCAGCTCCATGGCCCAGTTACTTTGCTGGACTTTGTCTTATTTTCCTGTAGCTATTTTCAGTGTCCAACAAGCTAGTTTACTTGTTGATTATACTTATTGTCTGTTCATTGTGTCTTCTACTAGAATGTTAGCAACAGAAGGACAGGAATCATGCCTGTTTTTCTTCAACAGTGTATCCAAATCATCTACAATACTGCCTGACACATATAAGGAGCTTAATAATATTTGTTGTATGAATTGCTAACCAAGCCAAGCATGCCATTATTTCTATTGATATCAGATGTGGCTTTGGAATCCTTCTCATCACAGCCTTATAGTTAGGTGCTGGTTCTGAATTATAATTTGAATTAAAATTGTAATACTGTGTTTCCTCATCTGTAAAATAAAAATGGAGATGGCATCAGCTACCATAGAGTGGTCAGGAGGAGGACTAAGTGAGTTCATATATGTAAATTGCTTAGCACAGTGCATGGTATATAGTTGGCACTCAATTTTTTTCTCACTATTATTCTCTGGTTCTCATTTATCTGGCTTATAGCATGGGAATCTGAATAGTTCCAGTTAAAGCTCATGTAAGAATAGATATTATCAAGAGAGTCACCTTGATTTTCCACACTACTCTGGTTTATGTGGAACTTTAATATTACCCTATCAAAGAAGCATTTCTCAATATTTCAAAGCAAAACCATTTGTTCACTCATTTTCATTCCCAAAGTATGTAATATGTAAAGACTTTACCTCTTGCCTCATAGTCATGTATTAATCATCAGGTGCGTCATCCACAAGATGGTGAATTCTTCCAGGGGAGACTCTGTCTTATGACTTTCTCTACCCCCATTTCCTCCTATAATCAGTTTAATGGCATGTGAACCTGATAGCCTTAAGATAGAATGTGAAAAGAAAAATGACAATTCAGTCATTTGGTGTTATAGAATTATTATAGTATATTGGTGTAGGAAGTGAATCTGGAGACAACCAAGTTGAATCTCTGTACTACAGATGGGGATATTGAGGCTCAGAGAATGTCAGTGACTCAGAGAAACCATACAGCTAGTTATTGGCCAAATTAAGCCTAGGAACCATTTTAAAAACTCTAACTCCTTTTTAGTATTCCTTTCCACTTTTCAGTTAGGTGTGCCTTGACATAATTCATTAATTTGCTTTTCTGTCTTTTAATTTCCTGCTTAATCTTGAGGATTCACCTCTGTTAAAAGTCACGTTTGCATGGCCACTTTCTTTTGGAAGCAAATTCCAGCTGGATAATTGTATGTAAAGGGATCAGAGTAAATACCATATCAGGTTGACAATTTATAATATCTGGATTCAATTGACTAACGTTTGGAGAAGGCAGGTACATAAGTTTATCCAAGAATCATGGAACTTAGAGTCAACTGTGACTGCTTAAGAACACTTTACACCTGAGGCTTTACATGTGCAAGACCCTCAGTACACATTTGCTGCATTGAATTGCATCTAGTCTAAGCTCCCACCATCTGTGAAAATCCGCTCCTTACTAAGTTGACCAGTATTCCTCCTGCTTCAGTTTGCATACATCCAGTAATGGAACACTCACGGTATCTGGAAGAGCCATTGTGAGGCTATTAGCTGCAGTGCCTTGAAATGCTGAGACATGGCTCATGGGAACTTTGACCTATTGGCCAGTGTTCTCTGTCTAGCCACAAAGAACATCATGTTTTCCCCCCACAGCAGACTATCTGATTAGTGGCAATAGTGACTACTGCCTCCCTCCCATACGCACATACATAACCATCCAGTCATATCTCCACCAGGCAACACATTCTTCTAGCTCAAGCTATTTCCAGTGGGGAGTAAACCAAAAATGTTTGGTCACTTTCTTTTTCTTTGATGGCAAAACCCCTTTGATTTACCATGAAAGATTTTTTATTGAACTCCCAAAATGAAAGGGTAAGTTGACCAATAACAAATATATCATTCAATGGTGTCTTTCAGAATAGTTCATTCCACATCACTTAAATGGTGTGTGGGAAAGGAAAAGGAAATAACATTTAGGAAGACTTACTATGTTTCAGTCACATTACATTGATTAAATATTTGAATTTTCACAACAGTCCTTTGAAGTACATATTTTATACCCCATTTCATAGGTGAGAAAACTGAGATTTCACATTTTATGTAATTTGCTCCAGACCAAACAGCTAGAAAGGGGTAGAGTTGGACTTTGAGCCCAGGTCTACCAAATTCCACAACCCATTCTCTTGGCCCACAGCCCAGATGTCTTGTCTCTCAGGATGCACAACTCTGTGGTCAAAATTTTGTTTCTTTAACTTGCCTATGAATACCTCCCATGAACCATAAACAGTCTTCCAGTAAATCTCACATAAATTTACTAGAAGGGCCAACTGGCCAATTGAATGATACATCTAGCCCAGTAGTCTGTGTCTGAACATGGTCCCAAAGGGCAGAACCATGTATTCACTAACAGTCTGTGCAGGAGCACAAGAGAAAGCCCAAAAGTGAATGCCTTAGTCAACGTTTATAACTGATTTCCCTTCTGCAATATTTTTTTTCTATGAATGACACGACCATTGTCTTATCTTCTCATCTTTGGCTACACTTTCCTCCACACATACGGATTCTCATTGCTAATTCTGCACCAAAAGGCTTCTTGTATTTGCACTCTTCATTTCTATTGCAATTGTCTTAATTAAGACCACCTTCTTTATTCACTTGACCTCTTTATTACACTTCTTCCTATTTGGTCAGTGCAATTATATTTACTTCAGTCCATCTTTCAAAGCAGCAATAGAGATATTTCAGAAAGATCTGATCATGTCACCTCTCTGTTCAAGGAGTCCTCAGTACTGTTAGGGGCAACAGTTATCATATTTCCATTTGTAGAAGACTCCACTGGAGTAACACTCTTGGACTCTTAGCCTAACCCTTAGTTTCTCTTTCCATTATAGGAGGAGCGAGTTACTGAATATGTTTTAGTCCTTCAATTCTTAACTGTTTGGAGTTAATCTACTGAAATACTTTAAACACTAGGAATTTGCTCTTTCCTCTCTCTCTGCCATGGACCAAAGCAATATAGGATTCTAGGATAAGAATATGTACTTTTCAGATTAAACTTTTCTTCTTTCCTTTGAGTCAGTCCCCATGGGTAGGTGCAGAAACAAAAGACCCCCAAATCTCAGTGACTTAAAAAGTGCTTACTTCTCATTGATGCTAAATACCCGTCATATATCAGCAATGACACAGCTTCATGTAATTTCACTCCAGGACCCAGGTTGATAGATTAGCCTTTATCTAGATCATTGCTAGTTACTAGGGCAGAGGGAAAGAAAAATCAGATACAGTGAACCAGACACTTAAAGCTTCTGCTCAGACATATGTCACTTCTCTGATTAACTGGCCTGACTACCCCTGAGTGAAAAGGTAGGATAGTATATACTTTCAAAGGTAGGGGCATCACGGGGAGGGACACCAAGTATGGGTGAACAGTAAAACACACTACCACAATAGGAGCTCTAGCAAGTCCAGAATCCAAAGGTCTGCAGGGTGAATCAGAAAACATTATCAAGCTTATTCAGCCCTGTAACACAGCCATATTATCCAACTTAGTATTTATTTGTCTAAAAAAAAAAAAAAACAAAAAATGGCTTTTTTTGAGCTGATGCTCAGAAAGAGACAGTGATCTGCCTCACTCAACAAAGCTTGTCAAACTTAGAGTACAGACTGGAAGCTAAAGCTCTTTGCACTAAATCAGATAGCTTCTTAAGCCTCATTGCCTGTGCCTGGCACAAAGTATGTGTCCTGTACATGCTGGTAGAACTGAATCAAATTTATGTGACCCACTGGTCAAACTCTCCCTAAAATGTGCTTTTTCAGTTCAATAAACACAGCCTCCACCTGTGTCCTCTGGGAGAGGAAACTCCACCACTCTTAATGCCAAACCTCCACAGTAAATAAATCCTTTCCCCTTCACCCAGCCTTTCCAGATCAAATTTTTGTTCCTATATGGGTGTCATTTCACAGACCCCCAAAACAATAAAAGTAAAACAGATAAATGTCTTAGAAACAGGAAAAGCCTCCACGTGCCACCCCTCACTCTTGGTTTAATGTTAATCCCATTTCCCTGCTTTTATGCCAAAAATCTTCTCCCTAAAGTCCAATCCCTTTCCACTTTGGAAGAAAGACTAGGTATTTCTTGAGTTCATTTAGTGTGTTTTTCCTTCTCTTCAGTCATCTTCCCCTAGTAACGTCTTCCATATGTCTGTGAGCCATTGTGTTAAAGAGCTCTGCCCAAAGTCCTTATTTATTCTGAGCAGACTGGAATGGCAGCCTTAAGTCTGGTATTTCCTCACGTTTGACAGCTTGAATTACAGACTTTGGATACATTTAATGTAATCCATTCGTGTGGAGTGGCTGTTGTTACTCTCATAGTAGTTTGAAAATATAAATATTTACAAACCTCTAAGACAAAAGCTCTTACTGACAAGGTCTCTAAAGCAGTAGCTCCATCGACAGGAACCTTTTCACTTAGAGTTTTTCGCTGACATGGTCTCAATTCTCCTGGATCACGTACACTACCTTTAATACCAATGGAATCTTCATGAAATCATTGAAACTTATCTTTCTAGTGTCTAAGGAGGGAAAGCAGCAGAGTGAGAGCATGGGAAACAGGTTTTCTCAGTAGGATACAGTGAGCTCCTTTAAGTCTAGCCAGAAGTGAAGTTCCAGGAATCAAAGGGAATGTCTCAAACCTATGGAGATTCCTACTACTTGGGTGCCTTCTCAGTTCCAGGCACAAGGATAAATACTTTGCATACAATAATTTAGTGATACCTGATACTTCACAATCTATTTCTCTGATGTAGAAAAAAGGCTTTGAGACATAAATGGACTCATTCGATCTCAAACAACTAGTAAGTGGAGGTTCCAGGGATTTGATCACAGACATTGTCTTTTCAGATAGGGCTGTATGGACTAAGAAATCATTATGTATGTGAGGTGTTTGTGTGCAGAGATGATAACTAATTTAAGAACCTACATTTGTGAAAATTTTTTTTTAGTCACACATACCCTTTACATTCCCAGCATCAATCTCTCTCATCAGTCTATCATCCCTTTTGAAGAATTACCCATTTATATTAATTTGGATTAGTTATGGTGGTGTATAAGGCAAATAAATAACAGAACCTTAAATAAGAGAAGATTAGTTCTCCATTTGAAAATAGATTGGAAGCATGTTATGATTGAATTGTGCCCCCCCCCCCAAAAAAAAGAAGATATGTTGAAGTCATAAACTCCAGTACCTGTGACTAGGACCTTATTTGTAAATAAGATCTTTGCATATGTCATGAAACTGAGATGAGATCATATTGACATAGAGTGGATCCTAATCCACCACACTAGGGTCCTTATGAGAAAAGAAGAGACACAGATATAGACACACAGAGAAGACAGCCATGTGAAGATGGGGGCGGAGATTGGAGTCATGCTGCCATAAGCCGGGGTACACATGGGGCTACTGGAAGCTGGACAATGCAAGGAATGAGTCTCCCCTAGAGTTGTCTCAGGGAGCATGGTCTTCCAGAAACTTTGATTTCAGACTTCTAGCCTCCAGAACAGTAAATGACTACATCTCTGTTGTTTTAAGCCACTCAGTCTAAGGTAATTTGTTATGGCAGCTCCAGGAATCTAACTCAGGATAGGAGGTCTAATCTTGGTATGGTGGCTCCATTTGTATCCGTGACACTGGTTCCTTTCACCTCTCCACTCTGCCATCCCCTGGGATTATGCCTCATCCTCATGGACCAAAATGGTTGCTGCCATAGCACCCATCAAAACCTGGCTCCACATATCAGAAAGGAAAAAGAGGAAAGGAAGGTCATATAGTTTCATTACCCCTCCTCCTCCCACTTTCAAAATAAATTTTTATTATGGTAAAATATGGATTTTCTGTTAAAGAAACTTCCCAAAGTACCCCCTACACACTACTTCAGCTTACATCTCTTAAGACCAGAACTTTGTCACATGATGTTGCCTAGTTGCACAAGAATATGCTACGTATAATCTTTTAGCTGGGTAGTAATGAGCTCAGATGAAAATTATGGCTCGACTTTACTGGGAATGGGGTTTGAAAACTGGTTCAGTTGGCAGAATTTGGGACCAAAAATAGAAATGCTAAATGTTGTTTTATATTTTCTGTCTTCACTAAAGAGAACTTTGGTAGAATAGATATTGGGAGGCAACCAGAAATCTTTGGATCATCATATTATAAATCTCAGCTTAAATGCCAGTATAAAGTGATGAAAAGTGTGCTGGCTTTAACATCTCATAAATCTGAATTCAACCCTGTTTTTCTCTAGATAGTTATGTTACAGACAGGGAAACTGATATAATTGAGCTTTTGAAGACTACAGCCAGATAAGAAACCTCTCTCTATCCCGTGCAAATACTATCACAGCAAACAGTGGATAGCAAGTGTGCGGTAATTTTTTTCTGGAATAAAATTGAATCAATAGGTCTAGCAGGCCTTTTGAGCTGAGGGAACCACAGGAGCAAAATTTCAGGGCACAAGGCCCCAAAGAGAATGAAAATGGTAGAGCAAAGTCTGTGTAATTTGGACCACTCTAGACCCAAGGTGATAAGTTGAAGCAGAAGAAGATTAGTAGCCCTGGATCCAGGGAAGAAATGGAGGGAGAAATTGGGGTCAGTGGAGAAAGTGAAAAAGAGCTTTGTATTTTTAAAGGGTTTATATGAAAGCAGCACACAGAAGAGGCCCCAGATGGAAACATGGACCGGGTGTCCAACCTCTAGGTAGGGAGACCAAGGCCAGTGACAAAGGCATGGCCCTGAGCCCTGGCAATAGAAGGTCCTGAGGGACACCCAGCAGGATGGGGGTGAATGGCAAACAGTCGAGCAACTAGAGTTTGGCCACATCCTTGAGAATCTGTGGTCAATGATACATTAACCAACCTTGGCCCCACAAAGTTTTAATTGGAGTCATTTTCCATAACTGTGGCCAAGAAGACCGTAAAAATAAAGAAAAGGACACAAATGAAGAAAAACCAAAAGCCATTCAGTGGGGGCTCTGTAGATTCCAGGACCAGAGCAGGCCAAATGAATGCTCATGAAATTTTAACCCTCCGTATGCTGATGATGTTCATATCAGTTGATGTGATGAATTGTACCTGGATTCTGGAGTCAGAATTGAATCCTAATACCAACCTCACTGCTTGCTACCTATATACTCTTGAGGAATTCTGTCATGTCTCTGATACTCACTTTTGGAATATTCCAGAAAAGAATACCTGCCTCCCAGGGTGGTTGTGTGAATTAAATGAGATGAGAGATTTGAAAGATCTTTGCAAGCTGCAAAGCACAATATTAAGTAAAATTAGCATCTAATGCAGAGGAATTTCTTAATAACAGTCATTTTAATTCTGATGATTTTGCATCCAATCACTTTCTAAAGCTTGTCTTCATTCTAACCTGGCTGTTCCAGTTTGCTAATGCTGCCATTATGCAAAACATGAGAAATGGATTGGCTTTTATGAAGGGGGTTTATTTGGTTACAAAGTTACAGTCTTAAGGCCATAAAAGTGTCCAAGCTAAGGTGTCAACAATAGGGTACCTACAAAGAAGAATGGCCAATGGCATCTGGAACACCTCTGTTCTCAAGGTTCAGCAGACCTCTTCTTGCTTTGCTCCCAGGTTGTGTTTCAAAACGGCGTCTCCAAAATGTCTCTCTTAGCTGCAGCTTAACTGAGCTCCTTCTGTCTGAACTTTTATAGGGCTTGGGTAAACTAATCAAGACCCAGGCTGAATGGGCAGGGCCACACCTCCATGGAAATAATCTGATCAAAGGTATTACCCACAGTTGGGTGGGTCACAGCTCCATGGAAACAACCTAATCCAAAGATTCCAACCTAATCAACACTAATACGTCTGCCCCCACAAGATTGTATTAAAGAACATGGTGTTTTGGCGGACATGATACATCCAAACTGGCACACTGGCCAATTCATATTTTTCTATTTTTGGTGGCTTCATCACAGTAACAAAATCTGTTCAGCTAGTGTAGTCAAATCATGATGGCTTCTTGATTACACTTTGCCTGTTGAACAACTTTTCTGGGAATGGGGCTGTGAAAGTTGGTCCAGATGATAGTCATTGAGATAAGAGCTAGAGATCCTCACTATCATTCTTTCTGTCTCGGAGAAAAAGAACCTTAGGAGACTCTACCAAACTTGATAAACATATGACTGTGAAACTTACTAATAATAAAAATGAGAACTCAGACACCCTAATCCTGATTAAAAGTCAGGGCTTAGAATCAAAAGCATGATCTGAATTAGGGGAACATGATACTGTGCCAATGAGTTTAAAACATTAATTTGGTCATCAAAGTGGTAAAAATTAAAAAGCATAATAAACCTCAAAATGAAAGTATAGGTTATATATTTAAATTGATTTAAAATTGGTTTAATATAATATCTACTCACATTATGGTGAAGTTCTTTCAACACTTTCCTGAAAGGTAACTTGGCTTTATGGTATACCAAGTTCTTGTGATTTGTCTGATATTTGGCCTCTCTTTTATGTCATTCAAATCTAGCTCAGAAAGAACAATGGGGAAAATGTAATTTGCAGAATGTATAGAATGGAAAACTCTGAAATGGAGAGATTGTGTGCATAAGGAAAATACAGTAGGACTTAAAAGATAGAAGGAATACTGGAGTTAAGTTTTAAAGCCAGGCTCTATTACTAGTTTGTTGAGTGACCTTGAGTAAGTTATATGCACTCCATAAGCCTTAGTTTTCTCATCTGAAAAATGGCATTCACAGTGCTATTGGGAAGAGTAAAAGTGATAGGACATGCAAAGGGGAAACTGTTTCTCTTTGATTTTTCTGTTCTGTCATAATTTACCCACGTGACCTTTGGCAAATTCTTCACATTTCTGTGCCTCAATTTCTTCTTCTAGAATATGATAAAAATACCAATACCTATCTAATTAGAATGTTGTGACTATTCAATGTGTTAATTAGCTATTAAAGCATATCAAAGCTTAGTACCTGGTACACACTAAGCTAAATGAACGATAGACACCAGTGTTTATAACAGCACCTGACACATAGTAGGAATGTGGTAAATTGTAAAAATTATTGTTTATTCATGAAAATTTGCCCATTTATACTCATAACAAAATTGGAAGATTAAGCCCATTTCATAGATGGAAAAACTAAAGTGTGGCAGCTGGGGTCTATTGGAATCCCATAAATAGCTGGGACCAGAATCCAGGCTTTTTAAGACTCTAAGGTATCATTTGATATAAAGTATTCTAGAAGTCAGGCAGACCCTCTGGTTTCTCCAAGCACATGTTATTTCCATTACAGCCTACTCATCCCAAATTTCAATCCCTAAATTGAAAAGGAAAGTTACTGCTATAAACTGACAGTTTGGAATTCATTCCACTTGTCTGAGTTCTTGAGTTTCATATATATGTATATGGAGGTTAAACATATATTCTTGAATGTGATTTATGAGGACTTTCTGACAAGGTTCAAGAGAATCACTCATACCTCTGGACTGCGTACCATAATCTAAACATTGGAAAGAAAGTTTGGGAAAGCAATTCCCCAAACAGTTTCACTATCATTGAAATCACAGTATCTTGTACTTGAAACATTGGCCCCAAAGATTCAGCTTGCCTTAGAATTGAAATTGACTAAAGTTATTATAAATTTGTGGCTTATCTGGTTTACATTAAATACGCAAAGAGAAATGAATACATCTATGGCGTCAGTGGAAGGGAGAAAAATGGTGTCAGGCTCCAAGCCCAGGGGAGTTGCTCTTTCCAAGGAAAGACTTAAGTAGATGAGTTTCTTTCCTCTTTTGGGAGACAGATTGAAATCAAATGGTTAGGTAGGGGACCAGAGTGAGCTAAGGCTAATCTCAAGTTAAGAGGCTGACTGACTTCCATGGCCTCTGTTTTAGATTACTCTGATATAATAGCCCACTACCATGAGGGTTATTTTCCAGATTAAAGCACTCATGGGGCCACAAATATCAATAAATAAATCACTGCTGCCAACCAAAGCCTTAATGTGTTTTTCGAGGATTTTGTATCAAGATGCTTTGGGTGGCAAGTATTAGTAAACTAAAGTCAAACTGGCTTAAAGCATAAAGAGGATTTATTGGCTCAGGTAACTTAAAAATCCAGAAATAGTAATGCTTTCATGTTAGGCTTAATCCGTTGGCTCAAAAGAAAATATTGGGACTTAGTTTTTCTCTCCACTTCTCAGTGCTCGCTTTATTTTTTATTTGCTTTCCCTTGGTATCTATAAGGCTACCAGAAGCTCCCAAAGCTTCAGGTTCCCTTCATCACAACCAGTAGGGGACGAGAGAATTGTCCTATAGTACCCATTGAAGATATTGAGGCTTTTCTTGATCAAAACGAATAGAAGAGCAACTTTTTCCTCCCACCAGTTAACATCTCTGAACCAATAACTTTGAATATGGGAATAGGTTATACTGATAGGCTTAATGTAATTAGAACCCACCCTCATAGAGCTGGATATTAGGGGTAGGGGTCCAGCTAATCCCATAAAATCTTCAAGGCTGAGAAATGTGGAGATTGGTGGATTGGATACTGAATAAGCAACCAAATGAGTTTCTTCAAATTCTTGTCCCAAACTATTTTTCCATTCTCACCTTCTTTTTCTGATTTTATTTTCTACCCATACTGAACCACGGTCTAGTTTGGCAAGCACACCTTGATTTGCCTGCCTTTGATCCACTCTACTTTGCTCCTGAAATGTCCTTCTCTTTCCATGTTGTCTGAATTGCATCTATCCTTTCAAACAAATCTCTTCCATGAAGCTCTTCCAGATTATTCTCAGCTGGATGTCCTCTCTCCACTTTCTTATTTCTAACAGCAATTTATATGTCCCTGTTTTAGGAGACAGATAACTTCTAACCTTGTATGATATTCTGTACATTTGTCTCTCCTCTATGCTACAAATTCTCTGAGAAAAGAGTTGTACCTTCCTTGACATTGCTTGCCCTCAAGTGCCAAATACCTCCCTTGAATATTGCAGATGACACAGCAAATGGATTTCAGGTGTCATTGCCCTAGTGACCCACAGTTTGTATATTTCCATCAATATTAATAAGCCCATTCCCCCTTCTTTGAGAAGGTTCAGGTATATAACATTCTTGGAATTTATTTTCATCTGGCAACTTGCTTATTTGGTAACCAGTTCTTCACCTTTCCCTAATAATTAGTACAGTGAGCCTGTTAGCTGCTAGCAAGAAAGCAAAAAAAAAAAAAAAAACCAGGGGCTTACCAAGTATTTATTTTTTACTTTTCAAAATTATTCTACAGTCTTTGGACATAACACAATGATTCATGGATCAAAATAAAACAAAACTTCCTTTCTTTCTCACTCTCCTATTTCTCATAATATTGCTCTATTTAGAAGACATATACCTGAGAGGAAAAAAAGGAGTGCTTTATAAAAGAAGGGAACATCTGTAGTGTCAAAGCTTGGGATAAACAGTGGTGTTGGTAGGGGACACCACATAAAGCCTTGAACACCAGAATCTTTATCCAATAGGTAATGTGAGGCCTTTGAAGGGCTTAAGCTAACAAGTGACCTGATCACATTTTTTTGCTCACCTTGTTCAGAGTCCTATCAATTTTCTTACCAAGGGAGAAAGCATTATTTTTCACTCTCAAATTTTGCCATTCTTATCTTTGACTATATAACTCACGGTTATCTCAAACTCAGCACATTTGAAATAAAACTTTAGATTTTGCTTCCAAAACTTGCTACTACCCCTGTATCTTCTTCATCTCTGAAATGGCTACACCATACACCTTGTTTTTCAAGCAAAATACTTAGGGGTGATCCCAATTCTTTCCTTTCGCTCTATGCGCCAATCCATAAACAAACAAGTTCTGTGAATTCTGTCTCCACACATGTCATTGAATCCATCCATCTCTCTCTCAACTATTGCCATTCCTAGTCCAGAAGCTAAGGGATAGCTACAGTAGTTCTCCAGTGGTGACTTCCAGTTCCATTCTTGTTCATTTTTAATCCAGTCTCCACACAAGGCAATAATCTGGCCCCTGGCTCCTTCAGGTACTTCAGTTCTCTCCACTCTTTCCCTCTTGCCTCTAGCCTCTTAACTGTGTCTAGCTTTTTCCTACCTGAGTGCCTTTGTATATGCCACTTTATATGGCATATACTTTTTATATGCTTGAAAGGTTCTTTCTTCAGTCTCTTTATAAGGCTGTACTTTTTTATTTTCTGGACCTCAGCTAAAATATTATCTCCTTGTAATGGCCTGCTCTCACACTCCTCTCAAATTAGCACTCCCTGTTATTCTCTTTTTTAATTCTTTGTTCACAGGATTTATCACACATTTTATGTGTGTGCCTATTTGTCTTTACTTTTGTTTTTTGCATGCTTATCCCATTAGAATGTAAATCTGTGAGGTAAGGGTTATATCAGCTTTGTTTCTCATTTTATCCCAGCACCAACATGATCACTATCACATAATCAGGACTTGATTAAACAAATTGAATGAAAGAAGAAAGTCATCTGTGATGGATTTTTGTACTTTCTGCCCTTCTATTGTATTTCATAGAATTTTATTCAGTCTATGATCCCCTTTTATATAAAACAGTAGGCAATTTAAACTCCTTTACTACTTAAATAACCAATGTCTTTTTAAAGGAATCCTAAGACTTTAGGGGATTCCTGATCCCTCACCACCAGGAAATACCCTTGGTGGAATTAATGAATGCACTTTAGGCATATCTTTAGAAACAGAAGTTCAGAATCTGTGAAAAATGACAATTGTGCCCTTATATGGCAATCCAAACTTTGCCAAACAAAGATTCTCAAGCCCACAGTGTCCTTGTGGTCTGCAGTGTGCCACTGCAAATCATCCAGTGAATGACACGGTGTTCTCCAGGGGGATGAATGTATAAATCTCCAGCTCCTTTCCTAGGTTCCCTTGCTCCTAATCCTTTTCCCTGACCGGGGTTTGCCAAGGTCTGATCTTAAGCCCCTTACATTTCTATTTTGATTCTATGCTTTATTTCCATGAGGGAAACCATCCCATCTTGTGCTTTCCAGCCATCAGCTTTCTATTGACAAATTTTAAATCCAAGTTTTGAATTCTAGGCTGACCTTCCAATCAGCTCTGTTTTTCCATCAGCCTGCCTCATTGAATCCTAATATTGTTCTATAGACTCGATTCAAATCTGAGCCTGACAAATCAGAATTCATTTATACAATTTGGTACTTTCTTTCACCAATGTTCTCTTTGCACATGGCCTTATATTTTTACGTTATTAATTCCCTATGTTAATGCATAAAAATGTGTAAGTGGAAAATGTCTCTTAGTACCTCTTTATACAGTGTAAAGATTGGGCACAGAGGCTGTCATTTATACTACCATCTATGTGAATGTAACTTCTGGAGTTGTGTTTGGAAGCATCCTTGACACTAATCTTTTACTTTTTCCATTTTTTGTGCCAAATTCAGGGCTGTGTACATTGTGGGCACTCAGAAAATGCTGTTGACAGACCATTTTGGCTAACAGCAGGTATCTGGAAGTATCAGAGAATGTCAAATCCACACCCTAAATCTTCTTTACTGGCTTCCATGAAACACTTGACGTGTTTTTCCCCTCAAATAGGTTGCTTCATTCTAAAAAGAACATGTTTGCAATAAATGTTGTCAGTTTATCGTTCCTTACTTGTATAATCCTCCTATTGTGTGGGCATCAAGCGCAACAAAGAAATGTAAAGCCAAATAGCAGTTATTTCCTGATGGCTCTGCATAGAGGTTGGTCACGGTGGTTTCTCAATCAGAAAATTGGAACATGGGCTCCTCATGCTGAGCACTTAGATAATCTATTTACAATAGTGATTGGCACTGGACTCTCAACTAGAGTCTCTCAGTGAGGAAACTCAGAATCAAGCTAAGCAGCCCATTGCTGAGCCCAGGGCTTGGCACTTGGTAAGCGTCCTCCAGAAAGAATGAATGAAGTTGAAGTTGACTTTTTTGCAATGGTGGGAATACCCTTGGGTTATTGCCCCAAGCCCAATGTGATTTAATAGAGATCTGGCTGAGAAACTTGATAAATATGTGACAGTGGGCAACTCCCAATTTTTTAAGGCTTTTAGGACTCTTTATTTACAATTTGCCTTCAGCTTGCTTAGATTACTGCCTTTTCATGATTGGGATTTCATGAATCTATATTTGTCACGAACATTTTAGCGGACCTAAGTAAAAACGGTATGTCCGTTTTAGCACTTATCACAACCAGTTTTTGAAATAATTCACATATGCACATAATTTATTTATAATAAATGAATATTAAATAACTGATTAAAGGAGGAATACATACATACTTTTTTCTTTTTTTTTTTTTTTTTTACTCTTTATCCTCCGTAGCGCTCCTAGGGTTCCTACACATGATAGGTATTCCATAACATCATGAACAAATGGATAAGTAAACAAGGAATAATTGTATCTTCCATTACTGATGGGGAGCTCTTTGAGGCATTGTATACAGCTCTCACAGACTCTAGGAGTCCTTGACTCATGGCAGTTGTACTGCATGCATTGAAAAAGAGAAATGTGGATATAAATGAAACCTGATAGGTAACAGTTACTGCGATTGAGTATTAAATTAAGCTCTGAGCTGCCCAGAAATCAAAGCAAAGTGAGCTGCACGGTGGATTAAGCTGACCTCACTGGCTGCTAAAAACAACACGTAAAAGAGTATACAAGGTCATATGGAGAGATCCAGGCAAGAAGTTTATACTCCATGGCCTCTTCTGGTAGTAACTTTCTAGGCTATTTGACTCTATGGTTTAGATATCTATCCATAATGGAACCAATTTGAAGAAGCCTTGTGAATTAGGATGCTTTATTTTAACTGTCACCCTTAGTTTTCCCAGACAGAATTCCTCTTGTCCCCGTAGAAACTCAGAATTTTTCCATGTTGGCCAACCACCTACCTGCATTTCACTAATGCTCACAGACTGACCTCTTCCTACCTCAACTCTTTTCCTTCCTGCCTTCCCTGGTTCTTCTCTTCCTTTCCTCTTTCATCTCTCCTTTCAATCCTTTTATCAATATTGTTGAATATCAGCTGTAATCAGGCACTGTGTCAAGTATTGGTGAGATGAAAGTCAAGAAGACGTGCCCTCTTTATCCAAGGTATGTTCTAACCCCTCGCACTTATCAGCTATCGGCTACTAAAATGTGCATGCCGGTACACCTCCCAGATATGAACTCATGGAAGCAGGGACAATGGCTTTTTGTTAACGACTGTATCTCCAGCACCCAGCAAAAATGTCTGACACATCACAAGCACTCAATTCCTATTTGTTGAAAGAAAATGAACGTCAGTCTATGTCTTAATTCAGTGTTTCACCAGTTCTTCAGCAGAACACTAGTCTGGGAATACACACTTTGTTTTTCTTTTTCCTTTTTTTTTTTTGGTTTTAAGAAATCTATGGGTCAAATGTTATTGGGCAAAGCAGCATTCTTTATCTCAAATTATATATAAGCACAAATTATATTAGCTTATTAAAAACTCAGAGAAGTCCTATAAGAAAGAAATGTGTTAAACCTGCCTTAAGCCAATGTTTCCAAGTGTATCCAACCACAGAAATATATATTTTTTAAATGCAACATCATGCGAAACTACCAATCTGTGGAAAATGCCTTCAGATTTACTTCCTTTTTAGAAGCTGTAAAGCTAACGATGGGAAGCTGATAGTGGACAGATTTAATGATAGATAGAGTTAAGCCAGATCAAAGCCATTCAAGAAGTTTCAGCTGACCTATCCCAGCTCCTTACCTTTTTTTTTCCTTCAAACATACCATGTTCCTGCCACTTCCAAAGGACATGAGCCACAATCTCTGCCTTCATGCCTTTGGCACTACTGTTCTCTCCTGAAATGGCCTCCTCCTCCCTCATCTTCTCACTCTCACCTCCCTCTTGCTACCTCCTTTCTAACAGTTGCCACAGTTAAAAAGCCTGTTTCTAATGCCTGAGTCAGGGTCAAATTCCTCTACCCTTGAAGATTGCTATAGTCGTCCCTCCCCCCACCCCCACCCCATACGAAGGGAAATCTTTTCACCTTCGGCACTATTTATTCTTCTATTTTTAATATGTCACTGGTACCCAACAAAAAATTTAACTCTTTGTATAGTGACTTGCAAATAGGAGCTTGTCAATAAAAGTGAGTGTTGGCTCAAAATCAATATTTTATGTTTACTAGACTCCAGCCTCTGTGTATCCTCTGTGATTCCTAGGACACCTCCTTCTATGGCATGACTAAAAATTGGATGGTTGTACCAAACTGTGACAATAAACCCAGTTGGAAACTTACTTAAACCATTTCCCAAGTTGCGTTCTGTGCATGTATATTAGTGTGAACATATAGGTGTGGTATTTTTAAAGTATACTATTATTCTCTTCTTATTTAATATTTAGCAAGTGGGAGGAATAGTAAGATTCACCTACCCATTTCATTTACCACCATTGTGCTTTCAAAATAAAATGGTACTTTCCTTTACTGACCCCTGAGTTGATGGCCTAGTTATTATTTGAACATATAACTTTATAGGGTGAAGCCATCTGTGGAGAGTATATGACATCTCTATTTCTAGTTAAAAATCTTCACAAATTAAAAACAGCTTTTGTGACTTGTGACTTTGTGCTATTTGTTTATCTCTAATGTTTTTTCTAATTTTGGAAGAAGGATATTTAAAATAAAGTATTCAAAAGCCCCAGTCTCTGTTGCTGATGTTCTCACAAACATTGAGGACTGGCGGTTTGATGTGCCAAGCCCTCTATCATGGGACTTGCCATTGTGAAGTTCATTACTGCAAAGGAGAGGCTAAACCTGCTTGTAATTGTGCCTAAGAGTCTTCCTCTGAGTGCCTCTTTGTTGCTCAGATGTGGCCCGCTCTCTCTAGCTAAGCCACCTTGGCATGTGAACTCACTGTCCTCTCCCTTACGTGGGACCTGACTCCCAGGGGTATAAATCTCCCTGGCAACGCAGGATATGACTCCCAGGAATGAATCTGGACCTGGCATCATGGGATTGAGAACATCTTCTTGACCAAAAGGGGGATGCGAAATGAAATGAAATAAAGCTTCAGTGGCTGAGAGATTTCAGATGGAGTCAACAGGTCACTCTGGTGGACATTCCTATGCACTATATAGATAACCCTTTTTAGGTTTTAGTGCAGTGAAATAACTAGAAATAAATACCTGAAACTATCAAACTCCAACCCAGTAGCCTTGACACTTGAAGACGATTGTATAACAATGTAGCTTATAAGGGGTGACAGTGTGATTATGAAAACCTTGTGGATCGCACTCCCTTTATCTAGTGCATTGATGGATGAGTAAAAAAATGGGGACAAAAACTAAATGAAAAATAGGGGGGATGATTTGAGTGTTCTTTTTCACTTCTATTTTTTATTCTTATTCTGATTCTTTCTGATGTAAGGAAAATGTTCAAAAACAGATTGGGGTGATGAATGCATAACTATATGATGTACTGTGAACAGTTGATTGAATACCATGGATGACTGTATGGTATGTGAATATATTTCAATAAAACTGAATTTAATTAAAAAAAAAGCCCAAGTCTCCAAACTGATCCCAACAAAAGGTATTTTCAAGAAAGTAAAATATGAAATTAACTTGGAAAATGTCTTCTAGAGAAAAAATTATATCCTATAAACAATGTGACTAGTTCTTTGGGATTTTTTGCTTAAAACCTCAGAGGGATTTTGGGAGAGGATGGCCCTTTTTTATTTTCAGTTTTAGAGAAAAAAAAACAAACATATTACTTGAAGATGGCAGCATAGAGAGGAGTGGAAGCCAGTTAGTCACCCTGGAACAATTCATAAACGACAGAAAAATTAGTAAATAACCTGGAATAACTGTGGGGAGACAAACCTGACTGTCCACTCATCATACACCAACCTGAATTGGGAGGAATGCCCGAGATCGCAGCATAAAATCTGTAAGTAAAAACTGCGGATCTGTGCCGAGAGCTGAGAGCCCCTCCCTCACAGAAGCCTCACGGTGCTAGAGAGCAGCACTCTTTGAACAAGTGAATATGCCTCAGCCCAGATCCAACTGGGGTTTTAATGTTAACTGCTCAATACAGATGGTGAATCCCCAACAAGCAGACAGAGGCTTTTGATGACAGCTGACCTTGGGAGAGTCAGGGGACATATCTGTCTCAGGACGGGGAGCCCAGAAGATCAGGTGCTATCTCTGGCCGATGGGTGAATCTGGGGGCTCTCTGTCCCTTTCTCTCTCTTTCAACCTGGGCGGCTCAGTGGAGAAAGCCTCAGCCATTTTCAGCTCGCAGTGCTTTGCAATAGAGAAAGCCTCAGCCATTTTAAAATTGCAGCACTCTGACCCAGACAAGGGTGGAGATAGCAAAGTCAGAGAAACAAAGAATCTATTTATATGCAAATGACCTCTCTGTAAGGAGCATAGCTTCCCAAGAGGAAAGAGGAGGGGCCCAGCTCTATTACCTGCCTTACATTCAGAACCGGACCCCGGAGTCTGGTAGAGGAGAGCCGTGGGCCACACCCCCTTACACCAGCCCATGACAGGCTGACAGGTGCCACCTGCTGGGCAGAAAAGCACAGGGTGTGTCAATACTCTAAGACACAGGGAAACTGGATACTGAGTATTTCTTCCTTCTGTGAACTGAGCTTGTTCTCATCTGGGAAACCTGATTGGGGTGGCCTAGGAGGTCAGGTGCCTAGACAACAGAAAACTACAACCTACACTAAAAAAAATGAAGTTATGGCCCAGTCAAAGGAACAAACTTACACTTCAACTGAGATACAGGAATTTAAACAACTAATGCTAAATCAATTCAAAAAGTTTAGAGAAGATATGGCAAAAGAGATAAAGGCTATAAAAAAAACACTAGGCATACATAAGGCAGAAGTCGAAAGTTCAAAGCATAAGAAAGTTGAAAGGCACAGCAGAAGAGATGAAAGACACAATGGAAACATACAACAGCAGATCTCAAGAGGCAGAAGAAAACACTCAGGAACTGGAGCACAAAACACCTGAAAGCCTACACGCAAAGGAGCAGACGGAGAAAAGAATAGAAGAATATGAGCAACGTCTCCAGGAACTTAAGGATGAAATGAAATATAAGAATGTACGTATCACCAGAAGGAGAAGAGAAGGGAAAAGGGGCAGAAGGAATAATAGAGGAAATAATCAGTGAAAATTTCCCATCTCTTATGAAAGACATAAAATTACAGATCCAAGCAATGCAGCATACTCCAAACAGAATAGATCTGAATAGGCCTATGCCAAGACACTTAATAATTAGATTATCAAACGTCAAAGACAAAGAGAAAATCCTGAAAGCAGCAAGAGAAAAGCGATCCATCACATATAGAGGAAGCTTAATAAGACTATGTGCGGATCTCCCAGCAGAAACCATGGAGGCAAGAAGGAAGTGGTGTAATATATTTAAGACACTGAAAGAGAAAAACCGCCAACCAAGAATCCTATATCCAGCAAAACTGTCCTTCAAATATGAGGGAGAGCTCAAAATATTTTCCGACAAACAGACAATGAAAGACTTTGTGAATAAGACACCTACCCTACAGGAAATACTAAAGGGAGCACTACAAAATGACAGGAGAAGACAGGAGTGAGAGGTTTGGAACACAATTTTGGGAAGTGGTAGCACAGCAATGCAAGTACACTGAACAAGATAACTATGAATATAGTTGAAAGAGGAAGGTTAGGAGCATGTGCGACACCAGAAGAAAAGAGGAAAGATGAAGACTGGAACTCTGTAACTTGGTGAAACCTAGAGTGTTCAACAATTGTGATAAAATGTACAAATATGTTCTTTCATGAGGGAGAACAAATGAATGTCATTCTTGCAAGGTTTTAAAAATAGGGAGGCATTGTGGGAAAGATAGAATCAAGGTAAACTAGAGACTGTAATTAACAGAATCATTGTATTATGCTTCCTTTAATGTAACAAAGGCTGTATACCAAGGTAAATGCAGATAAGAGGGGGGATGGGGGAAGGGTGTGAGACACTTGGCATTGGTAGTATTGTTTGACTCTTTATTCTACTTTGATTCAAGGTTATCTTTCCTTTTGCTGCTTCCTAGTTGTCATGTTTGTTTTGTTTTGTTTTGTTTTTTCTGTTTTTTTTTTTTTTTTTTTTAGCCACTCTACCTTCTTTGACTCTCTCCTGCTTTGTGGAAGAAATGTAGATGCCCTTATATAGATAGTGGTGAGGGTGGTGAACACATAAATCTGTGACTATACAGGGAACCATCGATTGGTTACTTAGGATGGAATGTATGGCATGTGAACAAAACCATCTTAAAAAAAAAAATGGGTTGATGATGAAACCTTGAGGGCAATATACTGAGTGAAATAAGCCAGACATATAAGGACAAATATTGCAGGGTCCCACTGATAGGAACTAATTATAATATGTAAACTCATAGACATGAAATATAAGTTATGAAGATAGAGAATGAGGCTAAAGAATGGGGAGCAGTTGCTTAGTATGAGCAGAATGTTCAACTAGGATGAACTTAAACGTTTGAAAGTGAACAGAGGTGATGGTAGCATATTGTGAAAATAACTAACAGTGCTGAATGGTGCGTGAATGTCGTGGAAAGGAGAAGCTCAGAGTCATGTATGTCACCAGAAGGAAAGTTGGAGGTCAAAAGATGGGAATGTATAAAACTGAATCCTATGGTTGGGCAATGTCTGTGATTAACTGTAGAAATATTAGAAATCTCTTCCATGAACTAGAACAAATGTATGACAATACAACCAGAAGTTAATAATAGAGGGGCATATAGGGAAGAAATATATACCTATTGCAAACTATATACTACAGTTAGTAGTATTTCAATGTTCTTTCATAAACAGTAACAAATGTACTATACCAACACTACGAGTCAACAATGGGGGGGGGCTGGTTAGGGATATGGGAGGATTTGAGTTTCCTTTTCTTTTTTTTTTTTTTTTTTTTGCTTCTTTGTCTCTATTTCTTGTCTGGAGTAATGAAAAGTTTCTAAAAATTGAACAAAAATTAATTGTGGTGATGGATGCACAGCTGTATGAGGGTACTGGGGGCAACTGATTGTACACTTTGGATCTTGGATAATTGTATGATTTACTAAATATTTCTTTACTAAGTATTTATTTTACATTTGTATTTTAAAATTTAGAAACTCTTCTCATTTGGTCCTCAGTACACCAGAGAAGTAGAATTGGGAGCAAAAAATAACTCCTGTTCACTGAAAGGCACTGTTCTCAGGGATTTACATGCAGTAAATACGTTGTGAATGCTCAATAGCCCTATGAGATTAGTACCATTATTATAACCACTTTGCATATGGGAAAGTGAAGCACAGAGGAGTTAAGTAGAGTTCCTAAAGCCCCACAACTAGTTTGGGGTGGAGTGGGGGTAACCTGGCCCCATAGAACATGCTCTTAACAGTGCACCAGATTGCCTCTTATGATCCCAGCCCTGCTGGTTCTTCATAACTGGCATGGAAGAAATACTGTGGCTCAAAGAGGTGATATGTTGGCCACTAACATGTTAGAGTTGCCCGTTGGAGACAAAGCTCAGCAGCAAGAGACCTAGGTGGAGGACTGAATCTCGAACTTTGGGGGACATCTTAGCCTAGCTAAATGGGGCCTCCACTAAATTATATGTCTCCTCAAGGAATCACTTTTTAAGTGAAGGTGACGCTAGAAATTTCGTCTGAAGCTTTCTAAACAAGAAAGAGAAGCCTGGAAAGTCAAATGACTTCTCCAAGACCACTCAGCCCCTAAGTGGGAGAGCTGGGACTGGAAAGACTTCAGCTCTCTGGGTCTGGTGTATTCCCCACAAACCCTTTTCTATGGCTTCCTTTTCCAGCTTCCAGCTTCCATCTAACTCCAATCAGTTAGAAGTCCTGTTGTGGCCACTTACTAGACTTTGGGCAATCCGTGACTTCTTTCTGACTCTCCATTTTCTCCTCAGCAAAATGGGGGTGCCATACCCACTCTGCTGAGTGTGTTTTGTGAATTAATAATGCTGAAGAAATATAATTATGAAAGCACACACAGAACAGTGCTTCATTTTCCCAGAATCGTGGTGACATGTTATGCAGATGACATGAAGCAGATTTCCATGTAACTGAACTATTTGTCTTGGATATGTATAAAAATCCTAAACTTTTTCACTGATGATCTCTCTGAGTTATCCCTCTACATTTCTGAACAGAGTAGATGAAGATACTAAAATATGCATTTCTTTCCTGCAGGAGGTTTCCAATCCAGGAGCAGAGACAACTGCCTACAACAGTAATCTGAGGCAGGTTACTAAGAGAATAACCAGGAAAGTGCAATGTGAAGATGAAAGGGAGATGATGCAGTGAAGTCTCACCTAGAAAAATTGGGGAGAGGGTTTCAAGAAAGATGTAGAATTTACGCTGGCATGAAAGACAGAATTTCAGCAGGCTGAGGGGAGAGCAATGACCATTCATTCCAGAACATTCATTTCCTAGGTGGACTAAGGCCAGGTGGTGAGAAATGTCAGGGCATGTTCCAGGAATAAGGATTAATTTAATAAAAAGGTACTCAGTTGTATAATGTCCTGTGAAGAAGAGGTCAGAAGCCAGATCCCAGAAAGCTTTCAATGACAGCTGCGAACATTTGCCTATTTTTCACAGGTAGGTATTGAGAAGACAGGGCAGACATATTTTGTTAGCAGGGCATGGTGAGATCAGAGGAGGGACATCTCTATAGGAGGCAGTAGTTTTGACAGATCTGAGGCAGAGATTATAAGTGAGTAAGTGTGGGCCAAGATTAAGATTAAAGCAGTGAGCTTGCTAGTGGGATAAAAGATGAATGGATCTGATAGGACACTGAATGTCTCTTATTTGTAAGAGGGACTTTATAAAAGGGCTCCTGTGGGGTGTGTGTGTGTGTGTGTATCAGAGAAAAGAGAGGGAGATAGCTTGCAATTCATTTTGGCATAAAACCATTTTATGGGAAAGGTCTGGGTGCTTCAGTGCACCATCAGTTATTCACCTGGTCTCGGGCAATCTTTCCAAATATCTTACAGGTTTTGCTACTATTTACTTCTTTGCTCTGATGCATTTCCCCTCCTCTGTTATCCCCACCTCAACCCTGAAATGAAACAAAACTGTTATTAATTTTATAGCACATAGAAGAATAAAGTCCAGGGAAAACAGTCTCATTTCTTAGAGGGCAATGACTCTCAAACTTCCTGAAGAATGGAAATGATTTTTACCATCTTAGGGAGAAGAAAAACAGCAATTTCCAATTAAGTCATTTGCTCTCTGGGTTCAGAAGGAAAAATGGGCTCTTTTGGATCTCTTTCTGTAAAACAAAATTAAAATTAATGGTACAAGATAAAGGACAGGAAAAGGACATGATGCAAAATAATGAATGATGCAGAAATGTAAATCAACTACCCAACACTGTGCCTGTCATAGTGCATCTTGATGCCTTGTATTCTTATTATGCAAAGGTTCTGACTGTGATTTGTTGCTTCTGGGACTCTGAGGATGTCAGGCAGAAAATCTCATTGAATTGTAAGGGATAACAAAATACTCCTTCAGGATTCTGGCCATAGAACTCAAGACTACCTTTTTCCAACTTCAGGGACTCAGTTGCAGGAATGAAGCAACTATATTTTTTATAATTATTTTAACTTTTTTAATTTGAAAAGATATCAGGCTTACAGGAAAGTTGAAAAATTATCACGAAGTGTTCCTGTATACCTTTCTACCAGACTGCTTCAAATTATGACATCTTACATAACCTTGTTGCAATTATCAAAACCAGGAAATTAACCTGAGGCAACACTATTAAGTAACCTACAGACTTTATGATAAGTTTGCCGATTGTCTCACTGATGTCCTGTTTTTGGCCCAGTATCCAAGCCTGGATCACATGTTGCTTTTAGTTGTCATGTCTCCTTCATCTCTTTAAATCGAAGACAGATTCTCAGGGTTTCTTTCTGTTTATGACTGTTATACTTTGGAAGGGTACAGACCAAGTATTTGATAAAATGTCTGTCATCTCATATTTCCTCACATTTAAATTCAGACAATGCATTTTTGGCAAGAATATCATAAAAATTATGTTGTACCTTCTTGGTGCATTATATCAGAAGGTAAAAGAGAAGCTGCATAAACAGAGGTCTGAAGAATGAGAGTCAATAGCATAAAAATAAACTTACTCAAATTTCAGCCTAAACCCTCTCTGACAGCATCTTTAGCAAGGTTTTTATTTCTTCTTCAATGATCCAGAATCCAGAAGAGTTAGATGATTGGACACATTGCCAAGCTTCCACAAATTTTTAACTATTAGTGCATATGAACAATACTTTATAGTTTATAAAGCATTTTTACATGCATTATTTTATTGGACACTCCCATCATCCTGGGATGGGATATAGCCCAAAGAGGTTTTCTTGTCTCCATTTTACTTACTTTAATATTTGTCTGCCACCACCTCCAGATGGTGAGGCTCCTGGAAAGCAGTGGTTTTGTATTATTCACCTTTCCCATGCCTAGCAGAGCTACCTGGCACATACAGAGTGACCAGTGGTTAGCAAGATTAAATGTAAGGCCAAGTCAAATAGACAGTCAGTGGTGAAGTCACGAGTCCTTAATACATTTAGTGATTCAACAGGCATTAAGCATTCAACAAGTGGTGAGCATACATGATATGATCAGTACTGGGTAAATAACATAAATAAGACTAGGGCCTTGTCCTCAAGGAATTCACTGTCAGGAAAGGCAGATGAATAAACCATACAATTATAATTGTGTGAACATGCCAAGACACAAATAACTGCCATTGTACTTAGAATATACTGTTCACTAAGGATGGCTGTTTGGGATCTTGGATTAAATGAGAGGCTAAGATAGAGATAACTTTTGGAATAGGTTTTATTCTTGGGGTCTGCAATACTTCACCCCACCCCTCTTGTACCCTAAATACACCTGTTTAACTCATGCTTAGATTTTAGGTAGCATTTTTAGATTTTGTTTCCTCCTTGAAGATGTTCCTCATTTGGAGTTCCCTATAACTCTGTGTTTTCCCCCACCCCAGTAATTTTTATACCATGTGGTTCAAAATCTCATTAATCCCTTCCCCCTCAGAACACCTTGCTCATTGGATAAGACAAGGACCCCATTGCTGAGCCTCAGTTTTCCTGCTAAGGAAGGACAGGGTATTAGGATATTCAAGGTCATCTCGCTTGTTTAGAATCTGGCCTCTGTTCCTCCCCAGCCATGTGATTTTGGGCAACATGCTTAACCTACACATCACTTTCCTCTTCTGAGATTTATATGGTAATTACTCCATGAAAACAGTAATAACAGATGGTATTTGCTTCATGGTCTGTGGTTAGAATTAAATATAATAATAATTTTGAGATGCTTATAAATTTCTAGTATTTAGAAAGTACCTGTTAGTTAAGGGTTAACATTATTCATTAGACTATGGGTCTCCCTAAATCATTTTGCTCTCTCCTCTATCCCAACTTCCCCATGAAATGTGAACAAGCAAATAGAAAGGGCACCCTAAGAACTGCCCCTTTTGGCCCAGGAATCTTTCCTTCTTACTGACACAACTTTCTTTATGGTGGCTCAGTGTCTGTCTTCCTCATCTTCCCAGAAGTCTGGTTCCAATGCCCTCCTTAGATCTTCTCTGGCCCATTGTTCTGGCCATGAGGCTGATGAATATGTAGGCCTTATGGAACTGGAGCGCTCTTTGGATTTTGATAACAAGAGTGCCTATGCCAAAAGAAACACCAATGCCAATCCATATATTTCAGATCCCTGAAATATCAGACCCCAGAGGGATCTAGGTAGAAGCCCTCATTTTATAGATGGAAAAAGCTGAGGTCATAAAACAAATCTGTAATATGACCGTGATGAGAACTCAGTCTGCTCTCTCCAAAGGTTGAATTGTTTTTGATCCAATAAAGGGCACATGCATAGAACAAACCAGATTACTGAATTTATCCTTTTCAGACAAGTAGGAGTCCAGCTTCTGCCCTAGGATAAAGATATGGAGAATATTGGGAAACCTCAGTCAATTTTGGGACTGATCTCCCAGGGTTGAGAAATTAAATGAAGTAAAAAAATGGAAGTCCCAGGATTACATCTCATATGCAATAGGGACATATTTTAAGTCTATAACAAACACAACTTGTGGTTGACTGCTTAAAGCCTGATGAACAGGGCATGAATTTGCAATAATATTTTTCCCATTAAGTGCTCTCCAATTCTGCTAGAATTACTACTGATGAATCCAGAAAGGTAATGCTAGGTGAGAGGTGGGAAAGGAAAGGGAGGACTCAGAATATTATATTGAGAGGGTCGGTGCTTGAAATTGCAATAATCAAAACTGGGAAGTCATATGAGGCAATGACAGACAGCCCATCCTGTATTTTCAGCAGCAAATGGGTATGACTCTCCTACATTCCCGCTGGTGCAGAATTGCTCCCAGAGGGGCACTGGGATTCCTCACTCTGGTGTAATTTTAAATGAATCAAATGAGGCGGCATTTTGCCACATCCCTCTGGAAACTATTCTAAAATTGAGCAGATCTCATCTTTTGAAAATGTTCCCTGAGTAATGGAAACATGAGGAAGGGGAACATGCTACAGACCCCGGATGTATCTTTCAACCACAGTGGAATGCAATATACCAGACACCCTTTTATAGTGGTCAGGGTGGATGTGGGAAAGATTTGGGGAGTAAAACAATAAGCTCTGCTGTCATCTGAAATCACTCCCACTACTAGCTGCTCTCAGGATTAAATGGCACAGTGCTAGGCACATGGGGAGGGACTCCGTCTGATTTTAGCCCAGGAAATATTGATATTGTTACATGGCTGCTAATATCTAGGTAACAGATTAGAGTTCTCTATTTTTTTATACAAGTATTGCAGGGTGATTATAGAACAGATGAATTCAATTAGGAATCATCCTACCCACTGACTTGGGTAAGCCAGATATCAGGCAGGAGCCTCCAGTCCTTGAGATTTGGATCATGTTTATTTCAGCCCCTGGTTGTATACCTAAATCCAAAGATGATTCCAAGATTCCTGTGATTTCCTAACAAGTTTTTGTTCTCACAATCTTTCTGCTTCCTGACTTCTGCTTCCAGGCGTCTACTTTGCTCCACACCTTGTTAACAAATAATCTTTGTATTTACCCCAACACCTCACTATACAAGTCTCTCCAAAGTTTCCTACTTAACTATCTGGAGAAAGGCAAAGATGTATTTTAGAGGCAGCAAAGCAAATGCCTTCACATGGTACACTAGGTCTTGGTAGGCTGAAAATATTTTTGATTGGTCTACACCAAGGTGTTTTCACTTTCCTTGTATCTCATAGTCTCAACCTGTTTAATTTTTCAGTCTCTAACCCCAGCCCCATAAGGTGACCCCCAGATCTTATTTTTAGAGGTGAATAAAAATGTGTCCTTAAAATTTAATTCAGTTATGTGAGGATCATCTGTTGTTGCAGAGAACCCCTTACTCTTGGCTCTTTCCCTCTACTGAGCCATTCCAAGTGACTTATCAAGGTATTTTTTCATAAAAAAAAGAAAGATAATTTTATCCCTAAGAGGAATTCTGATATCACAACCTAAGTGGAGGCAAACATTCCATTCTTCTGTGTTTTCAACTGCTACCCTACCACCTGATCTCCATGGAACAGGAGAAGTCAGGTGTGCACTTAGTGGGGTCTGTCATAGCTCCAGTACCAAGGCTAGTCCTTCACTGAAAAGCAAACTTAGACCATAGGCATCTTGCTCCCCTGTCAGGCTAGATTACTCCTTGCATTGAAATGAGGCATCAGAGGTCTCTATTAAAATGCAAGTATTGGTTAGGAGTCTGCTGTTATGGTATGATGGGAAGGCATGTCAGGGTTTACTGGGGATAATTGCAGTTTGAATTCCATCCCTGCTGCATGGTGGCCAAGGATCTCTCTCAAAGTCTTTTTTTTTTTTTTTGATATGAAAAAGTAAGATGAACCAAATCTACTTTGTAGGCCTATTAGGAAAATCACAGAACATGCTGAGACTGAAAAAATGTTTTGAACCTACATAATTGTATATTGCTATTGCTATTTCTTATGACTTGATTGTTGGTCATTACTGTGGTGGTTTGAAACTGTATGTACCCTAGAAAAGCATGTTCTTAAAGTTAATCTATTCCTGTGGGCATGGACCTAATGCAATTGGGATCTTTTGATGAGGCTACGTCAGTTAAGGTGTGACCCTTTTCATTCAGGATGGGGCTGAATCCTCTTATGTCCTTTATAAATGGGATGAATGCAGAGACAGAGAAGAAAGCCACAGAAGCAAGAAGCTGAAAGCAAGGAAACCTGGAAGAGAAAGGACCGCAGACACTGCCATTGGCAGAGGAGCCAAGGATTGCTGGCAGCCAGTCTTCAGGAAGAAAGCATCACCTTGATGATCACCTTGATGATTTGGACATTGTCATGTCCTCAAACTGTAAGCTAACAAATTCCCATTGTTAAAAGTCAATCCATTTCATGGTACCTATTTTGAGTGGTCTAGCAAACTAAAACAATTGCTATCATCTTTTATTTGTTTATTAGGTTTCAGAGTGAAAGCTCTTTGGGGCAGGTAACTTTGTGTGTGTGTTGTGTGGGCGATGTCAAAATATTCAGAGCATAGAGTCTGAATATCAGCAGGAGTGCAGAGGATCCAAGGAAGTGGTCAGAAAGGAAGGTAGCTGGGAAAACCAAAACCAATGGATTGGAAAGGTTCTTAGAGATCATCTAATTCTTGGTTAACTTCCTCATTTAAAAGATGACAAAAATTAAGGTGAGAGGGGTCTAGGGCTGAGCCACACAAAGAGAGAATGCCATGTTCCAGATGAGAATCCACTCCCTTTATACCATATTTGTGCTCCTCCTTTCCCAAGGAATAATTCAAATGGTTCATCAGCTCTTCAGGGTAACAGTTTTTTTTTTTGTTTGTTTGTTTGTGCTTGTTTTGTTTTGTTTTTAAGTAGATATCAAAGGGACTGAAACTGTAGTTAAAATGTAAAGCTTTTAGATTTGAGATTTTATATTCTTATTGGAATAGTTTGGGCAACAATTGATGCCTTTTTTCTTTCTGATAATCCTGAGAATGAGGTTAAGAGCTCTGAGCTAGGATGCTGGCAGGACATGTTAGTCTCATCCTGAGCAAACGACTCAGGGAATCATGGAAGCTGAGGGCTGGAAGGCATTAGAAAGGCCACTTCTCCACCCCCAGTGCAAAATATAGTAATGCCCTCTAAAATGCCTGCCAAGTAGCTAACCCATTTTAACATCTCCAGAATGGAGAAATGAATCTCATTTTCTAAGGTCATATGTAGTATCAGGCAGTAAAACCAGCAATTTAATATATTACTAATTTAATATCAACGACACCCCCTGAGGCAATTATTATTATCTATATTTCACAGTCAAGAAAATTGATCCTGAGATAGATGAAATATTTTGCCCAAAGATAAAGGATAAGTTAGCTGCAGAATCCTTTCAACACAAGTATGTTTGTCTCCCAGGTCTGTCTATAGAGCAGGAGCTGAAAACACCTGATTTTGGAAATCAGGTGGAACTGAGTTTGGATCCTGAGTCTTCACTTTTTACCCTATGGTTCTAACCACACAACCCCTATTTCTTCATCCATTAAGGAAAAAAAAAAAAAAAAGGAAAGGAGAATAAAAGTGGTATTCAATGTACTCAATGCAGAAATGTTTCCTGAAGATTGAGTCGGTTTTTCTGAAGTTCTTTCCATGGTGTCTAATGTATGGTAAGTAGTCAGTAAATGACAGGTGTTATTAATAATATTATGCCAGCCTGTTCC
Organism: Choloepus didactylus; assembly: GCF_015220235.1. Lineage (NCBI taxonomy): Eukaryota > Metazoa > Chordata > Mammalia > Pilosa > Megalonychidae > Choloepus > Choloepus didactylus. The sequence goes on from NC_051316.1 coordinate 107,270,564, forward strand.
TCTGGGCTGCAGTTTACCCTTTTGTGAATTAACAGACCTGGATGAGAAGTTTCTATCTTCTTTCCATCTTTGACAGTTATGGCTGTATGTTCAACTCTCAGTAACTGCGTTGTGCTGCCAACAAGACGGAATCTAATTCAGCAACATACACAGTTCTCTTGGCATCTACAACTTTCATTGACTTTAGAAACTCATGGTAGGCTAAGCTCTTTTCTTCTTTTTTTTTTTTCCCCATGGCAACACAGACAAATTTATTATTTACAGTGCCTTGAGCATGGCCTAAGCTTTAGGAAAACAAACAGAGGCATTAGAGTGATCAACTAATCAAGACTTCTGCCACTCCTTTCTTGCGTGGGATAGGTGTTCTTAATCAGAGTGAGTGACAGGCACATCCTTTCAGTGGGTGAGAAAAGAGCACTCTATCCAGTGCGTTTCATTCATTCACTGCCAAGAAGAGAATACCAGTCAAAGGTAAAAACAATTTCTGCCTCTAGTTGTACCTAGTCATCCAGCAGCAGAAGATAGCTTGTTGGGGGAGCCTGCTCAGTGTCCGAAAGCAGAGCAGATGTTTTCAGTGTGCCTTCTTTGTAATTCTACCCTGGAAATAAGAATCTCAAACCTGGAAAATAATAGGACTGCATGAACCTTGCAAAGGGACAAACACAGCAGAATGAGACAAACAGCACGGGATAAAAAGTAGATACATTTGGAGTCTTCAAGTATTTAGAAATTATTTTTCCAATCAGATCTGTACCCAGAAAACACAGCTGCATCTCTAAATACCTTCGAGTTGTGGTGAAAATATGGCAGGTTCTGTGAGTGTGATTTCATTCAATAATAGAAAAATAGTGGATTCCTTTATGATGCCAGGGTTGAGCATCAGACCAATGCTTTCCTGAGAAGCTCTGATATTATAAGAGCCTTGTTTTCTCAAGAAAAAAGATATTGTTAAATTCCTGATAAGATTGGTGTTTAATTAAAACATTGTTTTATTAAAGTAGAGTTTTATAAGATTTCTGAAGATAACCTGGAATCAGTGTCACTGAAGGCAAGAACTACAAAGCTGGAAAGCTTATTGCTCAGCTAGATCCAACCTATCCATTTTACAGATGGAAAAACTGAGGTATGATGAAGTTAACTTGCCTAAGATAAGAAAGTGGGTCAAAGATAAAACAGATGCCATGCCATCCAATTTAGGAAAACCTGAAATATATGGGTAGATAACTATATTTGTTTCCCACATGGTTCATTGGATTAAGTTGCAGACTGATTAAAATGATTCCAAATCCAATGTCCAAGCTTGTATAGTAAAAGCTAATTCAAAAGTGCAGAGCTATCTTTTACTTTCTGCAGCCCTGCTCTGGCACGATAGTGAGAAAACAAACAGCTTACAATGAGTCTTACCCCAGAAAGAAATCAGCACCTTTGAAAGCAAATGTCCCCAACAGGGAAAAGTAAAACATTAAATAAACAGCAGGTTTATATTTGCTGCTCAGAAGGAGTCAATCTACGGCCTCATAAGAGAAAAGTGCATCACATAGTAATAACCTGCAAATTGAAAATTGCTCTAAGTGATTCTGAATATCTGTTTGACATCATGGAATCCCAGACTCCAGAATGGCCTTTGATGACTAGAGCCATCCCCATCTGACGCAACATCTTGTCCCTTAGCAGCATTTATTGGGCCAGCAGCTGAGCTTTTGTTTGCAGCCTTCCAATGACATGGCCAAACAGATATCTACTATTCATCATATGTAGCTGAAAGATCTTCCTTATTTTGAGCTACAGTTGGTTTCACTGGAGCTGCACTTTGTTGGACCTTCAGTGGCCTCGAAGAGCAAGTTCTGCTCAGCAACCACCCATTAAATATTGGAGACAAGCAATCATGTGCTCCCTAAGTTTTCTTGTCCACAACGCAACCTCCAGTCCTTACCATTTGGAAATCCTCTATGGTGTTTGGTGCTGTGTCTCAAAAACAATTTGTTGCATTGACTAGAAGCCAGCATCACAGATTGAGATAGCCAGACTCTGTGATGCACTGGAGGTTTTGAAGAGCGTTTCCCCACCTATAGGAAAACCATAGTACTTGTCAGTACCCAGTAATTCAAGAAATTTCTAGGTAATGAGCAAGGATAAGTATATATGAAGAATGTAATACAAGACATTTTCATAGTCTTATTTCCAGCCTGTTGCCCATGTTGTTGACAAGCCAGTGTTAGAAATGATATTAGCCTGAAGATGAATGAAATGGTTCATTTTCCTTTAGTGACAAAGATGGCAGTTATAAAAAGCATCCCATGTGTATAGGAATTTAACATTTATAAATTATTTTCACAGACATGCTCCCAGGGGATTTTCACTTCAATCTCATAAGCTAGATAATAACTTCATTTTATAGATGAGAAATGATGGTCTGGGGTATAGAATGATGTGTTCAATGCCTCTAAGCTCGTAAATGGCAGAACTCCAAGTTTGATATTCTCCTTACCACCCCTTTCCATGGGCTTCCTTTCAATAAGTAGGCACAAGAGCTATAGGTGAGCTATTTCCATGGCTATACTCTTCCCTCATGGGAAACTTAACCATTTTGCCAAGGAAAGGCAAAGAGAAAGACCTCTGCCAAGGTCAGACCAGGCATTGCCTAAGGTTATTGTGCTCCATTCCAGCCTCAATACTTCTAAGAGATCAATGAAAGCATACATTGGGAAATAAAAGAGTCATGAGGAAAAATTCCTCAAGTTGGCTAGTTTTCATTTCCTGTTGGATTTCCAGCACTTCTTGGCACCAGATGAGAGTAATGTGGTAATGTGGTAAAAAGTCTCTGAGACGCTATCCATTCAGAGACAGAGGGCAGTGAGATAACCCAGACTTGATGCCCCTAGGGCTCACTGGACATCCTGAGGTCTTCCCAGTAACCAATGTGGTTGACTTGTTCTGTCAATAGGTTTGCTTTTCAGAGAATTTCAAAGCAATGTTATGGTGGTATCTGCATTCCCACTGCTGGCTCTGATTTGGAAAAGCCAGCAAAGTAGGTTTACTTTGTGTTTACTTGATGTCTAAAGAAAATGTGCAAGCTCAATCTTGCTTTTTCTAACTGGCATAATTACCCATCACATTATGTATTTCACAGGGTTAGAACCAGTAAGAAGTCACATTGTGCCCAATTTTAAAGAAAACTAGCATCCAGGCCTTGAATTGGGAAACATATTTATAAAGGAGTTAACACATTTGAAAAGGATTCCTATGTTGTGATGTAATAGCAGCAGTTATGATTTATTGAGGACCTACTATGGGCCAGTACTTTATAGACATTATTTATAGTCTTCATAACATCCTTTCAAAGCATGTAGGAGAAAACTGATACTTGGTGAAGGAATGTAGCTTGCTGAAGGTCACATAACTAGAAGATACCTAACTCCGGGAGGGGTTGTCCAGCAGGTGTTTCTGGTACTACACTGAAACATTTGTCTTCGAACCATGTAAAACACATTAACTATTTGCAAAGAGAAATCACAAAACATGTGCACGCGACACACATGTGTACACAGACAGACACGCTAAAATTCTTTTTGAAATAGAATTTAAATGCAACTCCTGATAAAAACAGCTGTTCCATCTGACAAGATGTACTGATCTTTCAGGACATAACAAGTGACTACAGTTATGGTAAATGTTCAATTAATATTTGCGAAATGAAAAATTCCAATTGATCCAAAGAATTGCATCTAAGACCTTTTCTCCCCACCCCTTCCCATCTGATGTGTTTTAAAGGGAATGATTCATTCTTTCAATAAATGCGCACAAAGCACATACTCTGTTGTGAGATGTAATTCTGGAAATTGGGAAACAAATTAAAGGAGAGAATATTCTAGCTTCTAAAGAGGCCGTGATTCAGTAGGGGAGACAGACAAATAAACTGACCATATAGACAATGTGGTAAGTTCTAGATTTGTGCAGGGCTAAGGCAGCACAGTGGAGGGCAATAGAAAGCCCTAGAAAGACATGCTTGGAGTGCGCTGGTACTTGGTGAAATGTAGGGTTCTTTTGTTTTTTCACACTCTCATTCAAAGAGGTCTTTAAGGTGTGTGATTCTAGAATTTTCTCACAGCTTCATAGGAACATGGTTTTGGAAAGTGTGTAGATATCTCTAAAATCTGATTTCTGGTTTGGGCCATAGAATGAGCTAGAGAATTGAAAAACCTCAGCTGCTGTGTATGTAAGATACTTAGAAACCCTAGATATAAACCTCTAGATGACAAATCCTTTTAAATACACAGCTGAATTCACAAGAAAATAAGAGAAATTTCCAAGGGCTCAAAAACAAAGAAGGAATTGAGAACCAGATAGTGAGCAAATGAACGGATGCTGCAGCTGCTTGGGGAAGGCAGGGCCAGGGTGGGAGAGAATGTGTGTGGGGGGGGGGCATTGTTGGGATCTGCTAATGTAGGAGTTGGTGTTCAGTGCCCCTCAGTGTGAGGCCTGCTCATGGATGGAAGTTGAACTTGAGATTTCTGCAAAATCTATGCTCTCAGATAAAGGTGAACTAAACTTGAAAGGGCCCTTCTGAGCAATGGGGTATATCATTCAGAGCACTGTGTCCTGGTGAGGAGTTTGGAGTCTGGGAAGTTTCACCCAGCCTGTGTTATATCCTTTTTATGTAAATGCCTGTACCTGTGTATGTATCATTTTTCATTAAAGAAGGCTTGTCTCTCTTGTTCTGGGCTCTTAGTTAAAAAAAAAAAATCTAACTGGCAATTGCGTAATGATTTGTAATGGTTTTTTGATAAAGTTGCTTATTTGCTCATTGGAATTGCTTGTTCCAATTCACGTTCTTTCCTACTGTATATGACAAAGCCCATTCCTATCCTCCCAAACCGACCAATCTGATAGGATAAAAAGAATACATTTTTTCCATATTAAGGTGCATTTATTTGTTTTCCTGTGATGTGAAACACCTTTCTGTATGTGCATTGACTGTTATTGTTTCACCTGTGGATTCTGTCTACTTCAATTTCCTTTTTTTCAGTGGACCTGTTTTTCTTTTTTCTTGTTGACAATTTTAGTTATATTTAATATGTATGAAGCATGCATTTCTCTGTGTCAAGCACCATTCTCAGTGCTTGATTGGCTATTTCTCACTTGATCCTCACAATAAACACTACAGGGCAGCTACTATTATTGTTCCCATCTAGACAGGGGACAAAACAAGTTCAGAGAGACTGAGTAACTGATGGAGCCAGAATAAAGATCTCAGGTGCTTAACTCTTCTATTTGATATTTCTGCTGATTCTGGTTTGTGTTAAGGTATTTCCTTGTAGGTTTTGCAATTAAAGATTGTGAGCTCATCTTCAGTGAAGTTTTATCTGGGAGAATCCAGTTGGACCTGGGATGAAGGCATATCTCATTTGCCTATATTAGATTTTCTGGAGATTTCATTCACCATTCTTAACAGCTTTATTGACATATAAGTTCTATACCACAAAGGTTATGTGATTAATGTATACATATCAATGGTTTTTAGTATATTTACAGTGTTGTGCAACCATCACCATAATCTAGCTTTAGAACATTTCCTTCACCCCCAAAGAAACATTGTATCCATATAGCAGTCACTCCCCAATCCTTCCCACCCCCCAGCCCTAGGCAACACTGATCTACTTTCTATCTCTGTAGATTTGTGTATTCTGAATATTTTCACTTAACCAATTTTTTAATGTTATTTTCTCAGCATGCGGATGAATGGACGATGCAGATTGTGTAAATTAATCCTCAAACCCACGTGAGACTCAGGTCCACAGTTATGGAGTCTGGGCTTGTTATCAGTTCTAGTTTCCTGTACCTGGCAGGCAGGCTATTGCTTAGTCAAGTCTCCAAGATGGATGAGAGGCATTTGTAGAGTACTAAATGCCATAAAAAAGGAAAAGGATAATTATTCTCCACGGGGTATTCCTCATTCTAGACAGTAGTATCATTCTTGGCAATTTGTTCTTTGGAGAACTTGGGGACTGGGAATTTATTCCCTGGTCTAGGGTATATCACTACAATAACTTTATATTCTCTGGGTCCATTGCTATCTTTCCAGTGAATACCTTACCATGATATATGTGACAAACACTTCAAAAGAATACAGACTATGTGAATAATATAATTAGCAGAGGAATCTAAGTAGTCATGAAAAAAATCCTTTACCCCCACATTAGTGAATACACATTTATTCATCATGCATTTCTTTGTTTGATATTTATTGATCCCCTTCTGTAACTAGTCACTCTTGTAGGAGTGTGAGATATGTCGTGGAACACACTTATTATCCCTGGCCCCAGAATCTTAAATTGCAGTAAAAGGTGCTTACAATTGTTTTCAATTACATGTTGAACATTTGTAAACATTGAAATTGTAAACTCTAAGCCATTTTAAAGAGGGGCTTTAGAAAAGTGAAATGAAATACCCAGAGTTATCTAGTGCTCCACACACTTCTGCTCAGATCTGTCATACCTCAGACTACTGAAGCCAGTGCCCAGCACAAGCCAAGAGCCAGAAGTATCTGAGAGTTTAGTTTCCCTGGGTGGCTCTTATCAATGCAGATGGGTGCAGCAGTGTGGAAGTCCAGCTCCTTTGCAAGACAAACTCCAAGAAGTAATATGCTCCAGAGCTCCCTGCGGGTTCAGGCTGAGGTTGAGACTTTACCCCACATCACATTCTTGCTTCTCTTCTTCCCACCCTCTCCTACTTCTTCCTTACCAGTTTCTCCTGGGAACATTTCCTAAGAAATTACATTCACAGGAATCCTCACCTCAGAGACTTCTTTTGGGGAAGCTGATATAAGACTCAGCATTAGTAAATGATGGAGCCAGAATTTCTGTCTCCAATTTCTCCAAATTTCATATGTTTACTTTTATACCACAGAGGGGAGGAAAATAAGAATCAGAGAGGTTCTGATTTTATATTAAGGCCTTGAGCTTTTAAGGGACTCAAATCCAATATTCTAAAATCTAATCATGTGGGCTGTACTTACCAAAGAGGAGCAAACTTATCATAGGGAAGCAAACATAAAACATTGGGCTGCAAACACTTCTCAAAATCTCCCATTCAGAATTGGTTTTATACCCTGGGTCTCTGTTTCTTAGCTATGAAATGAGGACATTGATGCTTTCCTCAATGCCTTTCTTTTTTTTTTGGAATACTAAATGGATTAACACATGTAAAGTGCCTCTCACAGTTTTTGGCACTTAACTAGATGGTCAGTATATGTTTGTCGTTCATTGAAGAGCAATAGCAAGAAAATTTAACCAAAAAAGGACCCCAGTGATCAAAATTGTTTTTGACCAGCCACAGTATTTTCTTGAAGCAAAATCTCCACTTCCGGAAAAATACTGAAAAATAACAAATAATTCTGACAGTTCCCCATACAGAATGGACTACATCAATGTTTCCACAGACCTCGTGGATAAATAACGGAGGCTCATTATGTCCAGAAGTTTTCTTAATAAAGTCCAGCCCCTTCCCAAAGAAGAAAAGCCACAGAAGACAGACATGCCACATTAAAACTGCAGTGACCCAGCCAGCTCTTCCTAACTGCTAACTAGGCGATTCTCAGGGGCCCAGAAAGGAAATCCAGAAGGATATAAACATGAAATGAACCAAGCATGCAATTGATTTTCTGGTCTCTCTTTCTCCCTTTTGTTTTGTTTGGTGTGTGTGTGTGTGTGTGTGTGTGTGTGTGTGTGGTGTGTGTGTGATATTTATTTTTATCATCATCAGGACATTAGTACTCAGAGGGAGGAAAATGCCTCTTGAATAAGATGTTTGTAGGGAAAATTACAAGGGAGAGGATGCTGACTTTGACCGAGCAGTGCCCTCTGAGGATTGGGGTGGATCAGAATGGCTTCTCATGTTTTTTCTGCTCCCCTAATGGAAGTAAAATAACAACATGAAATAGAGGGATGGAACAGCCAGCAGGAGGATAAATACCAAGGAAGCGATGTTGTAAACACGGCCCCCAATTTCCCCAGCGATTAAGAGAATGAAGAATGTGTTATTTATCTCTCTTTGCAATCTGCAAGGCAGAGCATAGAGCTGCCCCCTTTGGAAATATCTTCTATAAATAATCAAGAATTGCAGGATGGGAGTTTGAGATCAAGTGAAAGGAACCTAGGAGGCTGAGAATTTCTCCAAACTCTGATTCTTTACACAACCTCTTCCAGGTAGCCTCTCTTGATCCTCAGAGGGAGCAAAAGAATAGGCTCTTTAAAACCCAGAGAAACTTTAGAAGTCATTGACTATACCTTCCACCCTCACTATTTTAAGTTAGAAAAACTGATGAAACTAGGGCTAAGTGACATATAAAGATTGCCTGGTACTTGCAGATGGGTATATGGTATGTTCTCTGGAATGAAACCACTCAGCTTGAATGTTGCATTCATAATTTAGTAAGCATGTTACCTTGGGCAAGTTACTGAACCTCCCTGTGGTGGCTTGGAGTTATGTATCCCAGAAAAACATGTTCTTAATCTTAATCCATTCCTGTGGGTGTGAAACCATTATAAATAGGATTTTTTGATGAGGTTACTTCAGTTAGGGTGTGACGCAAATGAATCAGGTTGGGCTTTAATCCAGATTTCTGGAGACCTTTGTAGGCATAGTGAAAAATCAGACAGAGAGAGAAGCCAGGAGAAGCTGCCATATGCACTGCCATGTGAGAGAAAAGCCAAGGACCAAGATCCTTGGGAGCCAGCCTCAGAATGCCACAGTCTTTGGGAAGAAAGTGTCACCTTGCTGATGCCTCAATTTTAGACTTCAAAGTCCTCCGAACTGTGAGCCAATAAATACCCATTGTTTAAATCAACCCATTGCATGGTATTTGTTCCAGCAGCTGGGAAGTTAAAACACTCCCCAAGCCTCAGTTTCTTCATCTGTAAAATTAGGGTAAAAATAATAATAATTCCTACTTAATAGGGTTACTGTAAGAAATAAATATATATGAAATTCTTACCACACAGCCTGCCATTTATTTAAAACTCCAAAAAGCCCAGGAATTTTTCTTGTTGTTATTGGTAGTAGTAGCCATTGTTAAGAACAGAATTAGAATCCAAACACATTTCTTCCATCCTCAAATGCACCCTTCTTTTCTCTCCACTCTTTCATTTCTAATCTCTTGAGATTTCACATTGCTTTAGCAAATTCACCGTTCCATATGTAATAGCTGGTGGATGTATGTCTGATCCAGGTAGGTTGTTTGTGGAACATCTCAGACCAGGCTTCAGCTCTTACACAGCCATTGACTCTATTTGCCAAAGAAACATGGGTCTATCTAATCCCAATTTTTTTTTAAAAAATCTGGTAGATTTGCCTTGGCAAATTGACTCAACTATCTTTGATACAGTATTACCTGAACATGAATTGAAATGATAAAAACCTATTCTTGTAGAGAATCCTTGATTATATAGATGGGGTAGCTCTTTTAGGGCCAGGATGATGGGAGAAGGACTTGTGGAATCAGCCCCTGTCATACTGGGCCTTGAAGAGCATGTAGGCCTTAGATGAGGGAAAGAGGAAAGAAAGGCCATCTCAGATGGGCCAGCCACATGAGCAGTGCCCTTGAAGACAAGCACACCTTGGTTTTAACATTTTCTTTAATCATAGGCTTCATTTTAAAAGTTCCTTCCTCAAGGATGCCTTCCTCAATGTCCAGTTCAATAGGTCCACCTTTTATTCTCTCCTGTGGCATCCTAAAGTTTTCTTCCAAGCATAGACTGTCATTCAAATTGAATATCTATTTGTATATGTTGATGGAGGTGTGAAGTGGCATGTTCATGATTGTGCTGGTTTGGATGGATTATGTCCCCCAAAATGCCATGTTCTTTAATGCAGTCTTGTGGGGGCAGATGTATTTCTGTTGATTAGGTTGGAATTCTTTGATTGTTTCCATGGAGATGTGACTCAATCAACTGTGAGTGAAACATTTGATTAGATTACTTCTATGGAGATATGGACTCTGCCCATTTAGGGTGGGTGTTGATTTAATTACTGGAGTCCTATAAAGAATTCACAAACAGAAGGACCTCAGAGCAGCTGAGAGTGACATTTTGGAGAACAGCTGCGAGAGACATTTTGAAAATGGCCATTGAAAGCAGACTTTTGCTGATGCTTTGGAGATGCTAGCCCAGAGTCTGCTCCAAAGAAGCTAGGAAGAGAGACAAAATGCCCCAAGAGCAAAGTCTGAAGAATGCACAGGACCTGAAAGAGGAGCTGGAACACAACCCAGGATCAGCAGGCACCAGCCACATGCCTTCCGAGCTAACAGAGGTTTTCTAGATCCCACTGGCCTTCCTTCGCTGAAGGTATACTTGTGTTGATGCCTTAATTTGGACATTTTCATGGCCTCCATACTGTAAATTTGTAACCAAATAAACCCCCTTTATAAAAGCCAATGCGTTTCTGGTATTTTGCATAACAGCAACATTAGCAACCAGAACAATGATTTTTCAGGCTGTAGGTTTGTTCCTTTAGGATAGAAGATCAGGGCTTGTTTTTACTTACTGCTGTATTCTCAGTGCCTAGCACCATACCCTACCTGATACATGGTAAGTTCTATTAAACATTTCTTGAGTGAATGAATGGGTGAATGAATGAGAAAGCAGGACACTCCCCAGTAGAGAGGGAGGTACTGTGATATAGAGAAAGAGACATGGATGGGGAGCAAAACAGACCACCTGTACCCTGCACACAAGTGGAACCATGGATAAAACCCTATCCATCTCTGAGCCTCCGTTGTCTTTTCTATAAAGTCAGAGTTAGAGCTGAGGGTACTATGTGTGTTTGCTAGCTCCGAGGTTCTATGTTTTTATGATTTTCTGAGTCTTCATATTACCCTAGCTGGTACCTTTTGTAAGAGCACAGACAGAAGAGTGTTTCTAATATTCAGGGAAAGGATAGTGAGGGCTTTGTTTGTTTTCTTCCTTATATAAAAAATTCATTGAGCACCTGCTATGTGAAAGATCTTGGAAGAGGCAGAGATGAGTAAAATGGGCCCCTAGCTCTGAATTTTGGAGAGATAAATAGAGGAGATAGAGAAGGAGAGGAAGATAAGGGTGAAGATTAAAAAGGACATGAAGGAATGAGGCAGAGAAGAGGGTGGAGGAAGAGAAGAAAAGAAGACAAAGAGGAAAAGAAGGAGAAAAAACCCCTGTTCTGGTTTGCTAATGCTGCCAGAATGCAAAATAACCAGAAATTGATTGGCTTTTATAAAGGGGGTTATTGGGTATGCAGGTCACAGTCTTAAGGCCATAAAGTTTCCAAGGTAAGGCATCTGCAATAGGTACCTTCACTGAAGGATGACCAATGATGTCTGGAAAACCTCCGTTAGTTCAGAAGGCACATGGCTGGCATCCGCTTGCTCCCAGGTTGCGTTTCAAAGTGCCGTTCTCCAAAATGTTGCTCTTGGGGTGTTTTGTCCTCTCTTAGCTGCAGCTCATCTTCAAATTGTCATTCTCAGTTGCTCTGAGGTCCTTCTGTCTGTGAGCTCCTTTATAGGACTCCAGTGATCCAATTAACACCCACCCTGAAAGGGCGGGGTAACACCTCCATGGAACTTATCCAATCATTTCACTCACAGTTGATTGAGTCACATCTCCATGGAAACACTCAAAGAATTCCAATCTAATCAGTACTAATATGTCTGCCTGCACAAGATTACATCAGAGAACATGGACTTTTGGAGGACATAATACAAGCAAATCGGCACAGCCCCATTCACTGATATTCTGGTTTGGTAAGCTGCCATTATGCAAAATACTAGAAATGGGTTGGTTTTTATGAAAGGGATTTATTAGGTTACAAATTTACAGTTCTAAGGCCATAAAAGTGTCCATACTAAGGCATCAACAAGAGGATATCTTCACTGAAGAATGACCAATGGCATCCAAAACACTTCGTCAGCTGGGAAGGCATGTGGCCAGCGTCTGTTGGTTCTGGATTGTGTTTCAGCTACTTTCTCTCAGCTCCTGTGTGTCCTTGTTTTTTTTTCCCAGGGCATTTCTCTCTAAGGGTCCTCTCTTAGCTTCTCCGGGGCAAACTCTGGGCTTTATCTCTTAGCTTAGCATCTCCAAGCATCCTTCTGTCTGCATCTCCAAGTATTTCTAAGCATCAGCAAACATCACTGTTGGCTCCTGAGTTCTCTTAAGTAATCCAGTGAGCCAATCAAGGCTCACCCTGAGCAGGCGGGGTCCACATCTCCATGGAAATAATTGAACCAAAGGTCTCCCCCACAGTTGGGTGAGTCATATCCCCATGGAAACACTCAATCAAGAGGTTCTACCCAACAAGATTGGGTTAAAATATCATGACTTTAGTGGGGGACATAATATATCCAAACCGGCACAATTGAGCATGGTACCAAGTGTTTAAGGTGTCTTATGCCATTTTACAGATGTAGAAACTGAGGTTTTGTCAGGTTAAAAATAAAGCTAGTGGTGGGGCCTGGATTCATCCCAAGTCTGACTGCCACAAAGACTTGAACCTGGGGTTCTCATATGTCTCTGCCTGGTGAAAACAGGCACTGGCCATGAGGGCCTTGACTAAAAGCTGTATTCTCTGGATTTGCAGCCCAAGATCATTGCCATGTCCTCTCATTCCTCTAAGCTCTGTCCTACTGTGAACTGGGATCTCCTTCTCTGTGTGCAGCAATATGGTTTTCCCTTTCCCTGCACTTGCTCACACAGAAAAGAAAAGTCCCCTACTGGAAAACAGCAGGGAAAGAGACTATTTTCTCCAAAAGGCACAGAAGAAGAGGAAGCTTGCAGAGGCCCTAGGCAAAGACAGGGTGGGGAGACTCAGGAGAAGATCAAACTGAAGCCTGAAGCCTTTTGGCTCCTCTCCTCAATTCAATGTTCTTTCCTCCTGCAGTTTTTAAGTTCCATTCATGAATTCAGTGGGATTTGGGGATTTGATTGGAGTTACAGTAATCAACGTGCTGGAGGCGAACTACTATTTTTCAGCTTCCAAGAAAAACAATTATCCTACTCTGGTCTGCCATCCCTGTTTCTCCCCAACAGTGAAAATTCACTGGGTTCAGAGAGCATTCATGCAGAGGAGACACGTGGGTTCTCGGGTATATCACATTGTAATAACTACAACTGTGCCAAACTGCCCTTTTTCCCACTCATTTTACTTCCCACTTATTTATTGAGCATCTACCCAGTGCTTTACATTGCTAGCATTCCTTGAGCACTTACTAGGAGCCCAGCGCTTAGCCAAGAGCATTAGATACATTATTTCAATCAGTCTACGTACCCAAAGTATGCATGGTCATAATCCTTACTTATCCCAGAGAGGTTAAGCAACCTGCTCAAGGTCACAGCTGTCAAGAAGATGGAGCTGATACCGTGAACTCAAGCATCTGACCCTGGAGCCTGGGCTCTTGGCATATATACAGTCTTCTCAACTACAAACCCTCTGAGTTAGTTACCATTCTTTCCTTCTGATAAATCTTGAAACGCAGGTGCAAAGAGCTGAAGCAATTTTCCCCAGGTCATAGGTCACACAGCTTGAAAGTGGCAGAGGCAGGATTTGTATTCCAGCCTGCTTGGTCCCGATTTTCACAATGTTCCCACTACACCAAGGACTGTATGGAGGGTAGGTGCTGTGCCAGGATTGAGGGTGACTGGGTGAGGTTTGCATTTCAAAATGCCCATGCTGGCTGCCATGTGGGGAGCATTCCAGAAGGATGGTGAGAGGCCAGTGCATCTCATTTCCACACCAAGGCAGGGCTGCTGCAATTTCCTCTTTTGGATGTATGCCCGTCTAGGATTTCCCTACTGTTCATTTTGGGTCAGTTTTCCATGATCAAATGACAAGATGAAAACAGCATGAATTGCCTCAAACACCGCACTTTCCTAGGGGACCCGGCCAAGTCCTGTTAGGGACTCCTGCATTTCAATGATTTCTAGAAACGTATGTTTTACGGGCTCTGAAGTAGGAATTAGGTTACAAGGTATGGACTCTCTGTTTTCAAATTGCTACTAGATCAGCATTTGAAATTTTAGGGAAGTCACTATTTCATAGTGAGTTTCTGGGATCATTGGTGAGGAGGTTAGGTAAGATTTGATCAGTGTTCCTTGGGGTGGGCATCAAAATCACATGGGGTGTTTTTTGTTTGTTTGGTTTTTGTTTTCTAATGCAGATTCCTAAGACCCCAACCAGACCTGTTGCAGAATTTCTAGGGATGAGGGTAAGAATATGAATTTTAAATAAGCAAGCCCAAAGTGATGTCCCCTGAGGTTGGACTGCATGATTCAAGATAATTAATTCCTCATTAAAGGTAGAGAAAGTATTGTTTCATCAGTTGTAACAAAGACACCATACTAATGTAAAGTGTTAACAATCGGGAAAAACTGCATGTGTGAGAGGGGAGGTATGGTAAACTGTATTTTCTGCATGATTCTTCTGTAAACCTACAAATTTTCTTATAAAAAAAAGAACAGAAGGATGAAAGAAAAAAGGGAAGAGATTGAAGACTAAGGGGAGCAAAAAAGAGTGGAAGGAGGGAATGAAAAGGAAGAGAAGGATAAAGATAGGGAGAGAGGAAGGAAAAAGAGAGAGGGGAAGAGAAAGGAAGCTAAATTCCAGAAAAAATTTGTTTCCTCTTTCTACTGCTTAGGAACAAGGGGATAACGGTGATGGAAGCAAGTTGGTAGCATGAATCTGGTGAAATTTTATGTATGAGTATATATACCGATATAAAGCTGATATATATGTATGGCATGTATATATGTGTGTGTGTGTGTGTGTGTGCACGTATGTATATTTATCAGTTTTATAGATGATATATTTGTAGAATCAATGTTCAAACAACAGCAGTAGCAGCAAGAGCAACCAAGTAGACCTGAATAAACTGGGGTGTTGATGATCAGTTATCAGACAGCATGATAAATATTCAAAAATATGAATCTAAAATGTGAAACCCTCTGACTTTTTCTTATGCATTTTAACAGCTCAGCCAGATATCAGCTTGTTGAGAACTGTGGCAGGAGCTTGCACTGCCTTGACCCCACGTGAGTGCAGGTTCAGAGAGATGCAACTTTGCCTCCTGGCAAGTTTGTTTCTTGGTCAAGTTACTTACCTTCTTGGAGCCTACTTTACTATTCTCCTAAAATGGGCATAAAAATAACTACCCACAGAAGGAGTGAGAGTCCAATGAGGTTATTTCAATAAAATAAATTAGAAGCAGTAGTAGCTTCTAAATGTTACCTCACCCGTAAACCTTCCCTGCTATACCCAGAATGCATGTCTTCCATATCACTGTATCTCTATCTCTCTAGCAATGCTGGATGCTTTTATAACTTGACATTATTAGTCTTTCTGCCTGTGTCTTATTGGTGCCCCAAGGTGTATTTATTCATTCATTACTGTATTCCTTGTAGTTCTTGCCAAGGTATCCAAAACATAGGAGGGACATAGAAGGGCTTGTTTCACTTAGTTTTTTCCTATGATGATGTACTTGAAGCCTCCACTTACAATTTCCCCCCATCCTCAAACTCCTATTCGGGAAACCGTCTGCATAATTTGCAGGACTTAGTGCAAAATGAGAATGTACAGCTCCTTGTTCAAAAATTATTACAAATTTCAAGACAGCGGCAGCAGAGCACTAAATTAAGTACAGGATCCTGACTGCTCAGAATATGCCTAGGAAGCCAGCCCTGGCCCTGTTAGAATCAACCATGCACTCTTTTGCTTTCTCATAGCATTTGATTTTAACAATAGCAATAATGAAAATGCCACTGAGACCATTGTACTATCTTTTGTTGTGGAGAACTCGGCTCCTTTTTTCAGATTGACTGAGAGCAGAGACTGTTAGCTATTCATAGTTGTAGTTTCACTTCAGCTGCTGAGTAGTTCTTTGCTGAACTGATTCACAGAAACAAGGGGATAAGAAGAGTTACAGGTAGAAAGGGTGATCTGAGTCAGTTTCTGAAAGGTCTTGAGTGCTAGGTCTAGGAATCTCAACTGTATCAAAAAAGAGCCATTAAGGATTTTGGGGTTGGCATAACTTATGTGGCTTGAGTAGTGTGTGGAGACAGTTTTTTTTTTTCTTTCTGTTTTTTTTCTGTTCTTCTTCAATGACTCTGACACACACACACACACACACACACACACACACACACACGTATATTTTAATTGTATGCCTTGTTTCTTTTCCTCTGATTATAACTGGTATATAGGTTCATTGAAGAAAACATAGGACATAGAAAAAGTATAAAGAAGAATATAAAAATCATCCATGATCCCACATGAGAACTGTTAACATGTTAGAATATTTTCTACAAAAATAGTAAATACATATAATATTGTATCTGAATAACTCCAGGGATTTATTAACACCCAGTAAGTTAATAAGCCCCTGCTGCTATTAATTCTGGAATATGTAACAGAGTGCTGGCGAAATAAGAAGCAGCTGGATCCCAAGTCAACTTTGCAGTGTGGAGTGTCCTCCCTTGTGGCTTTTTAAAAACACTTATATAGCATTTATCTTGAGCCAGAACTGTTCTCAGCACGTTGAAAATATTAACTCACTTAATACTCATAACAACTATATGAGGCAGGTAATATTATTATCTTCATTTTACAGATGAAGAAACTGCTGAAAAGGTTAAGTAATTACTCAGGTTCATGTTTTAAATAGCTCATATTTATAACCACATTTTTTTTTAATCCTCCACCTGGGACCTCCTATTAAGATTGCTATGGTAGGTAGAATAATAGTTCCCCAACAATGTTCACATCCTAACTTCCAAAACCTCTGAATACATTACATGGCAAAAAGGGCTTTGCAGATGAGATTAAGTTAAGGATCTTGAGGAGACCTTGGGGAGATTATCTTGGATTATCTGGGTTTTTTATTATCTGGGTTGTGATTATTTGCCAGAATAATCACAAGGATCCCTATAAGGGAGAGGCAGGAGGGTCAAGGTCAGAGAAAAAGAGATGTGGTAACAGAAGCAGAGGTCAGAGTGATGGAGGGCCTCAAGCCAAGGAATGGAGGCAGCCTCTCGAAAGTGCTAAGGGCAAGGTGCTCTAAAGCAAGAATACCAATTGCAAACCCATTGATGCAGGGCGGGGTAAGATCTGTGGAACTTAGCTTATCCCTCATATTGTGGGCACAGTAGAGGATGGACTGATTCAGCGAGAGGAATCTTCAGAAAATCATATATGTACCCTGGGATTTGGTGAACATAGAAACTGGTACTTGACTAATTCCTGATAAGGCCTAAACGGGACAGATTTGCCGAAGGAGTCTTTGGCACTCGGGAAGGCATAGCTGTTGGAGTACCACTTCCAATTATGATGAAGGAAAGACACGTGCCTCCTCTTGGTCAGACAAGACAGTAAACCTTCAGATGCCTTGAAAGAGACCTTTGCACAAAGGCTGTCCATGGGTGCGGCGACTCAACAGAGACAGTCTGTGTTGGGTGGACCGATGATCTGAGGGGGCAGAAGAGGGGTCATAGGTATTCAGCCAGAGGGGCATTCTTGGGATCAGCGACATCAAATTGGTGATGGGACTGGAATGAGAGACCACTTAACAACTTCCAAAGACACCTCCCAAAGGAAATGGCCAGCATTTGAATGTCTGCCACATCCAGTGGGCACCAACAGCAG
This sequence comes from Choloepus didactylus, assembly GCF_015220235.1. NCBI lineage: Eukaryota > Metazoa > Chordata > Mammalia > Pilosa > Megalonychidae > Choloepus > Choloepus didactylus. The sequence continues at coordinate 107,288,219 of NC_051316.1, forward strand.
CCTGAAATTATGCTGGTCAACAGGGATGCCTCTACCCTTACATCACCTTGTGTAAGGTGCATATTTTTTAAAAGGCATACTCTCCTGGTGGAGCCAGTTCTAAGGCTACATAACTAGGTCATAAAATAGCACCTTTTGAAAATGTACAGAAATGCTCCTTTTCCCTGAGTGGAAGTAGCTCCACCCAAGGGCACACAGCTTGCCAAGAGAGTGAGCTCTGCTCCTCATTCCATTGGCTGGGTACCCTTGTGCAATATGTAAGCTGCACAACTCTATGTAGAGCCCCATGTGGCAAGTAAGGCATTTTTATCTTCTTTCCCAACCTTCCTTACCCTGCTTCCTCTCCATTCCTGGAGTCATAATGAGTGGAGGGAGGAAAAGGAGTAGACAAGCAAGGCAGGGACAATAGAGAAGCTTAGTACAAGTCCCTTTACCTCTCTCTACATTTTCCAGTTTGTGTCAAGTCAAAGCTGGGGAAATGAGAAAGTCTTTAATTGGATGAGATTGACTTTAGTGTGTTACTGAATTGAACATTTTAGTAACTGGGAGATGAGATTATGTGTCAATACCTGAGAAGGACCAGAGAAACTATGGGATCCCTCTGAGATGCAACCCAGAGATATGGGGAAAAAATTGTCTATAGAGTTAAAGAGGTAATAATGAGAAAGAAAATGTTAGTTTCTACTTGTACCCATGGATCAGTTCATTCAATAAGCCAGTTACAAATATTGGAGAATAGTGCCTTAGAAACATACTATCAAGAGTTTTCTCAGAAACTGCAGTGGGTTGGGGAGAGGGTGGGAGGAGTGGTTGTTGAGGGCTAGGTCTCCAGGCCCCTTGCTCCCACTTCAGCCAGAAAAGTTCCCCTATCATCAGTTTTATTCACTGGACTTCCTTGTGAAATTCCACTTGAATGAAGATTTTCACAGCCAAAATGCTTGGATACCAACAGTTTAAGACATGATTCTGAACAGCTGTAAATAATTAAATATGCCTTTTATTGTAGTTGACTGTGTACATATTTAACTGTCCCCATTGGACCATAAGAGTCTTCTAAGAGTAGAGACTTTATTTTATTCATCTTTGTATCTGCAAGAGTGCCTAGAACATTCTGTGAGCCCACTCACAGAATAAATGACTCCACTGTCACCTGTCCCATTGGAGTTACAAACTCAATGGCAATTTATTTTTTGTCTTCAGATAGTTATAAGATTCCACCTTCATAGGAACATGGGCTACATTTTAATCCTAATATTTAATGGCATGAACATAGAGCCTTGGTCCATATTCTGTCTTGATACAGCATTTTGTCACACAAAGGCAGGCAGCCTGGGTGATTATAACTCATAATGTCTCAAGTGCCTCCCCATACTAAGTGTCACTTATAGTGGGAAATGGATGATTTTTGGTTGGCATAAAGTGGAAAATTATTTCATGTAAATTGATGTCGGATGGCTCCATTTTTACTAAGCAGATGCAAAATGGCTCTGTGCACAGGAAACGTTTAGTGCTAAATGAGCTAACATCCATTTGGCTATAAGGGCAGAGGTTTAAGACAACTGTGGGGACAAAAAAGGCCAGAGGAAGACTAGAATTGTCCCATCAGAAGAAGCCAGCATGGCCGCCTTTTAGTACTTAATTCCTGTGGGATGCCCTGGTGGAAAAGGAATCTAGAAGCTCAGGCCCCAGGCTGGTTATGGAATATTGTGGAAAGCAGGTGTTGTATTTTATTCTTGTAATTACTGTTCCTCTGATTTCTCATGCCATCATGTAATCTGGCCTGGGGTTTGCCACTAACTCACTGTATGACCTTGGGCCAATTGTTCCTCCTCTCTTGACCATTTTCTCATCTGCACAATGTATGGACTCAAGTTGACCCTTGTATTTTATAGAAATACCCTTGTATTTAACAGAAAAAATAGTATATATTTTTTCTATTAAACAGTGTGCTATATGCCTGAGAAATATCTTATTTAATACTCACAAAGCCCCTGAAAAGTAGGCCCTATACTTTTCATTTTATATATGCAAAATCTAGCTCAGAGAGACAAACTGATTTGCTTAATGTCACATAGCTAGTGTGTGGAGGAGCAAGTGTTATGGCTGCCTTATCATAGGGATTGTATTATTTCCAATACATCACTCTACTCTTAGGAGATACCTGAATTCATACTTGAGCAGCATATATTCTGTTAATAGTAGAAAGATAGGGAATTAGAAATCTAGCAGCCTAGTCTCTAATTTAAAATGTTATTTACTTACTCTCCCATCATGGACAAGTCACTCCAATCTTTTTGGCTTCAGCTTTCTCAACTGCAGTAGGTACAATGACATTTTCCAAGATGCTCATGACTTAATCCCCAGAACCTGGGAATATGTTACCTTACATGGCAAAAGAGACTTTGCAGAAAAGATTAAGGTTAAGGGGCTTGAGCTGAGAAGGTTATCCCAGATTATCTGGGGGGCCCAATCTAATCACTCAAGTCCTTAAATGTGGAAAATGGAGGCAGAACAGGGAGCCAGAGAGCTTCAATGAGATTCAAAAAGGGAAGAAAAGGTAAGTGAGATAACATGAGAAGGATTTGATGCCCTGTTGGTGGTTCTGAGATATAGGAAGGCCTCTAGATGCTAACGGTGGTCCCACAGCTGTTAGTCAGCAAGAAACTGCAGACTCTGGTAGATTGAATCATGTACCCAACAAAAGACGTAAGTTTTTTTTTTTGTTTGTTTTTTTAAGAGAAGTTGTAAGGTTAGAGAAAAATCATGCAGAAAATACAAAGTCCCCATATAACCCTCTAGTATTAATACCTTGTGTTAGTATGGTACATTTGGTACAATTGATGAAGAATATTACTATAATTGTACTATTAACTATGAACTAATCTTAATCCATGGTCCTGAGAGTGTGAACTCATTTGTGAATAGGATCTTCTAAGATCCTATTTAGGTGTGGCCAGACTGAATCAGGATGGCTCTTAATTCATATTATTGGAGGCTTAATGAAGAGACAGCCAGAGGAAGAAACCAGAAGTGCATACGTAAGGAGGGAGAGAGTGCCGCGTGATGAAGGACAGCCAGCACAGGATGCTACCGACCCTGGGAGAAAGCATGTTGCAGACATCTTGATATTGGACTTGTCACCTCAAAACTGTAAGCTAATTAATTCCCTTTGCTTAAGCCAGCCCATTGTGTGGAATTTGTCATAGCAGCTCTGGGAAAGTAAGACAGAGACTTCGGTCCTATGACCACACGGAACTGAATTAAATTGTCCCCTAGAGTCTCCAGAAAGGAACACAGCCTGTCAACACCTTGATTTTAAGCTGGTGAGACCCATCCCAGACTTTTGACCCACAGATTGTAAGATAATGAATTTATGTTGTTTTAAGCCACTAAATTTATGGTAATTTGTTACAGTAGCAATAGAAAAGTAATACATCAACTCTAAAGTGAAAATATCAGACTAGATGGCATCAGAGTTCTCTTCTAAATTACTAGGACAAGTGTGAGAAGAAGAGTGAGAGCAGACAAATACAGGAGAGAGAGAGAAAGAGAGAGATGAGCACATGCACTATCAAAGAGAGAGAGAGAGAACTTTGCTTATAGAAAAAGAGTTATGAGAATATCCTGAGATACTAAATCCTAAGGTAACATGGGGCTTGAGGGTTCTTTGAAGCTTGTGTTATAAGAACACATTCTGCTGGGCAGAGTCTAAAAGAAAGAGATCATACCCTATTTTTGGAACTGGTTTAAAAGGAAAAAAGTTCAGATATAAACTCAAAATCGCTGGCCAAAGACAAATTAAGTGAGACAAGGAATTTCTAAATTGCTTATAATCTACCCTTGTCCCTCGGGTTGTGACATGGAAGTCTGAACTGAATTATACTGGATGAAGTTGCCAGACTTAGGAAAAGACGATCAGTAATGAATTCAGTCTTATTCAGAGAGAAAGAGATAAAATGTTCTCTAGTTTGAAGAAAAAAAAAGAAAGAACCTATAGGCTCTACAGTTATCTTTGAACAAACTACACTTGGCTGCGGTCCTTTACTGGTTCTGAACCCAAATGCTCAGGGATCTAAGATGGCTAGCGAATGTCCCTTGAGGAAGATAGCATTGCTGTCAGAGGGTGCTGTGCAGTGGCCCGAGCTCAGGCACTGAGAACCCGCTGGACCTGGCGAAAATGACTTTATCTCTGCCTTTTCTCACACAGTCCCTTGTGCTTCCTTTAAATCCTATTCTTCACCTTCTTGGTCTGTAAAATCCTACTCATCTTTTAAGAGTCAGTTCAAATATTACCCTTCCGTGAAGCCTATCAAGTGTCACCTAAATGCTTATCACACCCGAATTTTATCTCCAGTCAAACCCCCTTTCTGGGTACCGAATTCTGTTTGATATCTGCACTTGGAAGTCACAAATTATACATATTTAAAATGGAAATGTTGTTTCATATTCCATCTCCAACCTATTCTATGCCCAATCTCTGCCATCTCAGTAAATGTATTAATGATAACACGATTTATCATTTTTCCATGGTTAGAAAACTTGTTACTGAGGTTCTCACTAGACACCCAAAATCCTTGAGTCATTCTTTAGTCCATCTTTTCCTCTACTGGCCACAATCAATCCGTTAGTAAATCTTAAAAATTCCACATTAGATATCTGTGCTAAATTTCCTGCTTTTCTAATGTCATCACCATAACCCAATCTGCCGTCATTTCTCATCTGGAATATTTGGAGAGTCTCCTACCTGCTTCCTCTAATGTCCCTATCATTTGTTATCTACACAGAAGTCAAAGAGATCTATTGAAAATACTAATCAGGTACTATCACTTTTCTGCCTAAAACTCTACATGAAAGCATGAATCCACCAGGTAGAATTAAGTGAATCCTCCTACATTCTTCTATAGACCTTTCCTTTCACTGATTTTCTAGACTTTGTAGAAAAATGCCTGCAATTTCCACTCATGGGCCTGAGTTCCACTTTGGGGGACTGCACAGCAAATTTAATCTCTCTTCTAAATGACAGATTTTCACAACCAATTGCATATTCCTTTATGCCTGAGATTTTCTAAGTTGATAGATCTAACTTAGTGAAAACAGGACTCAGGTGGGGAGCTCTAATTGTATAGAAAAGGAATCCAACAAAGTTGGAGAGAAGTGATATACTCAGGATCAAACAGAGGTCACAGCAGATCCAGAACTAGAATCCTGGCTTCCTGACTCCTGGTCCAGTGATCCCTCCACCACATCTTTTGAATTCCTGATCATCAGGCAGCAGAGTCTTCACCTTAGTAAGTGACATCACCCCTTAGTTCTAAGAAGGCCACATGTCATTTCCTTCACCAAACACCCAATTTTGTGCTACTTTCCATTCCAATTAGACATGTCTGGAAAACATGAAAGGGTGGAATGTTTTCACAGAAGACCAGAGCTCCAAATTGGTTGAGGAGAATGTGTCCAAAGCACTTAGGTTTTCTGGAAAACACATGTAGGTGCTCAGATTTGTGTGTTGCTGTGGAGAAGGAGGGAGGTCTTGGAGGTTGTTATAATAAAATGGAAGTTTAAAAAAGTATGGAAGGCAATGAACTATGAAATATCAGAGTTAGCTCCAGAAAAAATTAAAAACCTGTCTTATAAGACCTTTGGTAATAAGGAAGTACTAATTTCAAGTATTCATGATAACATGATGAAGTTACCAACCATGGGAAAACTTGTTACTAAGGTTCACACTAGACACCCACTAATGCCCGATGTATGCCAACTCCATATGATTCTGCCTTTGTGTCAGTCCACAAATGTGGAATCCCACACCAGTGGACTGGGTGTGGAAAGGATCAACAAATTGCTGGCTCAAGGAACTTAAAGTCACAGGAAAATCATGCTCCTGTGGTTTGTGTCCAGACCTCCGCCAGAAGGAGAATAATAGAAAAAACTTTGGACTGGAAATCAGGAGACAGACCCCATATTCTGCTCCCACTTTGTCATGTGACCTCAAGCAAGTGACTCAAACTGTCTGAACCCCTACTCCCCAATTCCAAAATGAGGGGCTAAAACTATACCAGAATTGCCCAGAACATATCCCATGCAACTTCACTTCTCAAGGTGCTAAAGCAAGGATTCTGTGGTAAAATGAGTTTTGATTGATATTATAACATGTCACACTATAATTTACAATACATCTTAGCTATCAAATGGAATGATGAGTTTTTTAGCAGTGAGACCCCTTGTTCTGGTTTACTGAAGCTGCTGTTAGGCAAAATACCAGAAATGGATTGACTTTTATAAAGGGGATTTATTAGGTTACAAATTTACAGTTTAAGGCCATAAAAGTGTCCATACTAAGGCATCAACAAGGGGCTACCTTCACTGAAGGAAAAGACTGATGGCATCCAGAACACCTCTGTCTGCTGGGAAGGCACGTGGCTGACGTCCTGTGGTCCTTTGCTCCTGGGTTGCATTTCAAAATGGCTCTCCCAAATGCCTTTGGGCTTCTGTCTCTCTTAGTTTCTCTCAGCAATCTGCTTTGTTCTCCTGGGGCATTTCTCTCTAAGCATTTCGGAGTCCTCTCTTAGCTTCTCCAGGGAAAACTCTGGATTATATATCTTAGCTTCTCTCCAAAATGTGTCTCTCAGCTTCTCTGAGCTCCTTCTCTCTGTGAACTCTCGCAAAGGACTCCAGTGATCTAATTAAGACCCACCTGGCACCTGGAATGGGCAGGGTCACACCTCCATGGAAATTATCTAATCAAAAGTTCTCACTTATAGTTGGGTGCGTCATATCTCCATGGAAACAAAAATAAAAAAGGTCCCACCCTAATCAAAAGACTCATAAGTCTGCCCCCATAAGATTGCATTAAAGAACATGGCTTTTGTGGGGGGTATAATAGATTCAAACCAGCACACCCCCTTTTCCTCAAAATCACCTAAAAGCATCTTGCAGATACAAGGTCCCACAAAATACTTTGTGAAAGGTTGGATGAAGTACTCTCAAATAATTTTGGGGGATTTAGTCTATGGTCCTATGGAAAACACACTGTCCTTTCTGACTTGAAGTTCTGGAGAATTAACTCATATTTTAACTTCAGCATTGACAGTTTTCCAGGATTTTTTCATAAACTTACTTTCCATCCTTAGCTAACTCTCCCATATATTCACTACATATATCTGTATTATTCAGGATCCCTTTTATTTCTAGTTATAAGAAGCTAAATGAAATGAGAGAGAGAGGAGGGAAGGGAAGGGAAGGGAAGGGGAGAGGAGAGGACAAGAGAGGAGAGGAGAGGAAATGGACTGAGGCAGGAGTGGAATTTTGGGCATATAATTTCTGAAAAATTCAAGCATAGTATACCCTAGTAGATTGTCTGCAGTGGAATCTATTTCCCCACCCCTGGAATCTGGCCTGAATTTGTGACTTGCTTTGGCCAATAGAATGTGGCAGAAGTGATACCATTCCAGTACAGGTCTAGCCCTTAAGAGGTTTGATTGCTTCCTTTTATGCTCTTTGGAATCCAGCCACCTTGTATATAAACTGGATCTAGAATATTGAATGATGAGAGACCACTGAAGGAGAGGGGAGAGGGAGAGACAATGTGGATGAGTACTGAGGCTCTGCCACAAGCAGTCAGCTCTGTGGCTCCAGATGGCAAGTAAGGTCCTTTGGATGTTCTAGCCCAGTCAAGTTCCCGGGTGCATTACTGACCCCAGTTAACATCATGTGGAACAGGAAAAACACCAGCTGATCAACAAATCATGAGTAATCAAAAAAATGTTTTAAGCCACTGATTGTGGGGTAGGTATGTTAGGTAGTTCTAGATAACATAAGCATAAATTAGTGCTACTATAACAAAAAGAAAGGGTGACCTGTGTTACATGTTGTATTAGTTAGGGTTCTCTAGGGAAACGGAACCAACAGGAGATATCTGTAAATATGAAATTTTATAAAAGCATCTCACACAACTGTGGGGATGCATGAGTCCAATTTCTGTAGGACAGGATGCACAAGTCATAGGGCAAGATGCACGAGTCCAAATTCCATAGGGCAGGCAGTGAGCTGGCAACTCCAATGAAGGTCTTCGATGAACTCCCCAGGAGAGGCTGGCTGGCTGAACAAGAAGTGAAAGCTCTCTCTCTTCTCCCTTAAAAGTCTTCAACTGATTGGATTTAATCCAGCTGATTGAATTCTCTCATTGTGAGAGACCTGCCCTTCATGGATGTAATCAGCCACAGATGCAATCAGTTGACTGAAGATTTAATATACCAGCCTTCTGGTTTACTAACCAGGGGCAAACCCCTTGCAGTAATGGTTAGGCCAGTGCTTGCTTGACCAGACACCTGGGCACCATCACCTAGCCAAGTTGACACATGAACCTAACCATCACAGAAGTGAACTTATGAATCTTCCTGAGGAGACTTTTGGGAAGAATATTGAAAGTATTAATTGGCTTCTTTTAATTGCCTATGATAAATAAGGGAGGTAGAGAAATAAATTAAGAAAGACCTGTTCAGTTTCCAAGCAGAATTTAGAGAAAATGTTTCCAACCAGTACTTTCAGTGTTGGAAAATAATACTGTTTCTCATTCCCAACTACACCAGTTGGCATAAGATTTCAAAAGTAAGATGTGACTTCTGGGTATATGTCAAATCCTGGGTACTTCCAGTAAAATGTGACTATGGGATTCAGGTCAAATCAAAGATGTAGTATCAGAACCATTGTCAGAACCTCACAAAAATTTAAGTTGCTGCCTTTAAATCTTTCCCAGTTAGTACAAAAAGCTTCTAAGAAACTTGAGGGTATGGTCCCTCAGCACCCTGACTCAGTGTCCGAAGTAAAGAGTTGCATAGGTATTGAAAAGATATATAGGTGTGGCATTGTTTAATGGAGATTATAATTTGATACATAGAAAGCCCACAGTTTTTTTCAATCTAATTTTTCAAATATCTTTTAAAATATTTTTATTGGGGTAAAGTTTACATATAATGAAATTTATTGATTTTTAAGTATACAGTTCATGGAGTTTTGACAAATGTATTCAACCATGTAATCACCACCAAAAAGAACATTTTAGCTTTTTCAGGTCATTTTCATTTCCATACCAATTTTAAATCAGGTTGTTTATTTCTACAACAAATTCTGCTTGGATTTTGAATGGAATTGTTTTGAACCTATTTGGGGAAAGTTGGTATTTTAATGAATTATAGATTTCAGTGTTCAGGACTTACACATATTTTGTTCAATGTATTCCTAAGTGTTTCATGGTTTGACTGCTATTGTAAATGATATTAAAACCATTTCCAATTGTTTGTTAGTACATACACATACAATTAATTTTATTTATGGATTTCCTATACTTGTAAACTCACTTACAAAATTCTGTTTGCTTATTTTTTTTTTTAATTTCTTAGTATGTTTTACATAGATAATCATGTCATCTGCAAATAAATACAGTTTTATTTCTTTCAACTCAGTTTTTTCTTACTGTGTTACACTAGCTAGGACTACTAATCCAATATTAAATAAAAGTTATACATAAGTGGAGATTTTTTGTCTTGTTTTGCCTTGTTTTAGAGGAAAAATTTCAGTCTTTTGGTATTAATTTTGATGTTAGCTGTAGGTGTTTTGTAGATGCCTTTATCAGTTTAATGAAGTTTCTTTCTTTTCCTAGTTTCTTTAGAGTTTTTTTCAAAGAATGGATAGTGAATTTTGTCAAAAGATGTTTATGCGTCTGTTGCGAAGATTCTATCTTTTTCTTTTGTAGTCTATTAAGATGGTGGATTTCATTGTTTGTTTCCAAAATACGGCTAACCTTGCATTCCTAAGTAAATCTCACTTAATTATGGTGATATGATTCAGATATTGCCGGATTCATTTTGCTAAGGATTTTAAAGGAATTTTTGCAGCTATGTTCATGATGGATGTTGACTTTCTTTGTAATACTTTTGACTGGTTTTGGTATCAGAATAAAGCTGCACTCAACTCAATAAGGGATTGAGAGTTGGTCTCTCCTTCTTTATTTCCTGAAAGATTTTGTATAGAATTTATATTATTTCTTCCTTTAATATATGATAGAATTCACTAGGATTTCTGAGCCTGTACTTTTCTTTGTAGGAAAGATTTTAACTATTCAATTTCTTTAATAGATATAGGATTGTTTGAGTTAGACAGTTCTTGTTGGATAAGTTTTGATAGTTTCCGTCTTTTGAAGAATATCTATTTCATCTAAGTTTTCAAAATTATTGGCATAAACTTGCCCATTATATAACCTTAATTTCCTTTTAATATGTACAACATATGTAGTGATGTCCTCTCTTTCTTCTTCTTCTCCTTCTTTTTTCCTTTTGTGGTCAGTCTGGACAAAGGTTCATCAATTTTCTTGATCTTTTCAAAGAACTAGCTTTTGGTTTCATTGATTTTCTCTATCATATTTTTTTATGTCAATAATTTTTCACCTTTAGTATTTCCTATCTTCTGATAACCTTGGATTTTATTTGTTCTTTTTTTTTTTAAGGTAGATATTTATATCTTTAATTCAGAAATTTTCTTCTTTTCTATTATAAGCATTTAATCCTATAAATTTCCCTCTAAACACTATTTTAACTGTATCCACAAATTTTGAATATGTTCTGTTTTCATTTTCATTAATTCGATATATTTTGAAATTTTCTCCTTGCAGTTTTCTTTTGACACTTGAATTATTTAGAATTCTATTATTTATTTTCAAAATATTTTGACATATTGTATTTCATTTCAGTCCTTTATAATTTTATTGAGATGCATTTTTTTATTATTTTGTTTTATTTTATTTTTTTTTAATTCAGTTTTATTGAAATATATTCACAAACCATACAGTCATCCATGGTATACAATCATCTGTTCACAGTATGATCATATAGTTATGCGTTCATCACCACAATCTATTTCTGAACATTTTCCTTACATCAGAAAGAATCAGAATAAGAATAAAAAATAAAAGTGAAAAGAGAATACCCAAACCATCCCCCCATCCCACCCTGTTTGTCATTTAGTTTTTACTCCCATTTTTCTACTGACTTTTTTTCGATTTTTTAACTTTGTTTATCAAAAAATTAAAAACAAACAGGCAAACAACAACCAAAAAAACCCCACAACATTTGAGATGCATTTTTTTGGAACAGAATATGTTCTATATTGTAAAGATGTATAATCCACTCTTGGGGTGAAGTAATCTATAAATTTCTATGTGGCCAGGTTGGTTTGTGGTGTCGTTGTACACCATTAGTGATTTTGTTTAATTGTTCTATCAATTACCGGGAGAGGAGTGTTGAAATCACCAACTAACTATATTTGTCAATTTTTCTATTTCTTGTCTCTTTCAGTTTTTGGTTCATACATTTTGAAGCTCTATTAATAGACACATGCACATTTAGAACTGGTATGTCCTCTTGATTAACTCTTATCATTATGAAACTCCTCCTTTCATCTTTGGTAATGTTCTTTGTTCTGACATATATTTTGTCTGATATTAATACAGCCACTCCAGCACTCTCTTGATAGGTGTTTCCTCAGTCTAACTTTTCCCATCCTTTTACTTTTAACCTATCTTTATGTCTTTATAATAAGTGGGTTTCTTGTAGACATGGAGTTGATTCTTTTTTATTCAATCTGAAAATATCTGCTTTTTAATTGGGGCATTAAGACCATTTAAATTTTATACGATTATAGACATGACTTGGTTTAAATATATCCTGCTAGTTGTTTTATATTTGTTCTGTCTATTCTTTTTTCTTTTTTCCTTTCCATCCCTTCTTTTAGATTAATTAACTATTTTGATACCATTTCATCTATACTATTGGTAGATTGTCTGACTTTATCTGTTTAACTTTTCAGCAAATTTTATAATATTTCTGATTTTTAATTTTCTTATCTCTAAAATAATAGGAAGAATATTTTCCTTCCAAGGTTATAAGAAATTGCCCTTCATAGAACATGGAATATTACAGGCACTCTATAATGGTTAAGTATGAGGTTCATGTAAAACTCAGTGCTAGGTACTAAGGGGGACAAAAGACATGCAATAGAAATAATCTGTTTCCAGAGAATTGACAGTCTTAAAGAAATAAGACCATATCTTAAAAATTGATATGGGAGCTGAACTTGAGTTTCCTATATATTTTGTAGATATAATATAGGTTTGCTGGTTTGGATATATTATGTCCTCCAGAAAAAGCCATGTTCTTTAATGCAATATTGTGGGGCCAGTCATATTAGTGTTGATTAGGTTGGAACCTTTGGATTAGGTTGTTTCCATGGAGATGTGACCCACTTAACTGTAGGTGATAACTCTGCTTAGATAATCTCCATGGAGGCATGGCCCCACTCATTCAGCATGGGCCTTGATTAGTTTACTAGAGCTCAGACAGAAGGAGCTTGCTGCTGCAACTTACAGAGACATTTTGAAGATGGCCATTGAAAGCAGAGTTTTGCTGAGGCTTTGGAGGTACTAGCCCAGAGTTTGTCCCGAAAAGCTGACATAGAGACATTTTGGAGAAAGCCATTTTGAAACACAACCTGGGAGCAATCAGACACCAGCCACATGCATTCCCAGCTAACAGAGGTTTTCTGGATGCCAATGGCCTCTCTCTAGTGAAGGTATCCTATTGTTGATGCCTTACCTTGGACACTTTATGATTTAAGACTATAACTGTTTAACCAAATAAACTCCCTTTATAAAAGCCAATCCATTTCTGGTATTTTGCATAATGGCAGCATTAGCAAACTGGGACAATAGGAAATGTAAGATGAAGATCAGGTTAAGAAATGCTTGTAATAAAAATTATTGGAAGTCAAAGAAGGGAGAAATTACTATGAGCTATGAGATCATAGCCTCCATCCTAGAAGAGGGAGGTACCAAATACATAGTAGGAAGAATTGAGGGATGCAGCTTAAATAAAAACTAAGGGCAAGATTGTTCAAAATGTATTCTCTTGCCCACATTTCCTGTCTCACCAGTAGGAAAAGTAAATAAAAGATATTCTTAAATCTTGGCTGACTTCAGTTAACAGGTTTCTCCATCCTCTGCAAGCTCAGAGTGAGACATAAAAACCATCCCCTTCTTACCTCCTTCTTGTCTTTCTGGGAAGTGTTTGGCCATCTGTCAGATTCCTAGTAGTGAATATGACAAAGAAAGAGACGACATGGGGCTTGAAGTTAAGGAATTTCCATATTCTATGGGGAGGTAAGTTGGAATGTAAAAGCATTTACTCCAAGGTAACAATTTATAAGTTATTTTTGATTGCTGACAAAAAAATCATAGTGGTAAGTTTTTAAGAATTTAACTTTCTCAGTAAATTTCTCACAAACTTTAAATAATAGTAGAAATAAAACCTTGGAGTTATCCTTTGTTCCAGTATCATTTTCCTGCAAGTGAAGATAATCATACCCACATCATAGGATTGAAATAAAGATGAAATGAAATAATGTTTGTCAGGTAATAGTGCTAGGAAAGAAACATGCTAAATGTCTGAGCTTATCTCATATGCATTGGGGTGGGGTTAGATATAAATATGAATAAAATGATTCCTATATACTGAGTACCATATAGACTTTAGGAAAGAACCCAGATCATTAAAATATTCAGAGGTACTTTAATGGTATTGCAGCTATGACCTATGACTGACCACTTTTTTCAAAGGGAGAGAAATTAAAGCTATTAGAATTAGGAATTGCATGTAACTTATAGCCTGTTTTACCTGTGTAAAGATGGCCAATAGTGAGCTCTCACTATGATTGAAGTGTGTCAGACATGTGAAAATTATCCCTCAAATGAAAAACTGGGATTAAAAGGTTGAGAACCACTGAATTGAGACAGAGCCAGCAAATGAACATTATATATGTCACTGTTCTCCCCTCCTTTGCCTTGGAAGACATCATTAATTGATCATTGTGCCCTTTGCTTTAGAGCCAAGATGTAGCCTCTTGATCTTCTTCAGTGACCTCAGGATCAAATGGATATGTTACCTTAGATACATGACCTTTATTTTAGATATAAATAGGAATGGCAAATGAGTTTCCTCTTGTCTGCCAACTTAAATCAATTGGTAGTGGCTGCATCACTGTGTACACTAGGATTCTGGAGTTTTGTTTATACTTCTCAAGAAAGGGAACCACTAATGGTGCCTGCTGTGGTGTATTTTCAAATATCTGGGAAAATATTTTTGTCCTTAAAGCTTTTCTTTCACAATGCCTGACATCAATATACTTTATTTATTCAAAATGACATGCACAAGAAGTTTGGATCTGGGGCCGCACCAGCAACCCATGCCACTTCAGTGTTACTTTGTGGAAAGCCGCCTCCCGAATCGGGCCTAGCGTATGCGCTGCAGCCTGCTCTAGAGTTACCCCCGCCCATCGAGTGAGCCAAGATGGCGCCTGCATCCTGTTTCCGCATAGTGACGCATGTATCCGCCACCCGCTCCTACCAATCGAAATCCTGTATACGCGATACTAGCCTAGAAGCTTATTGGTTGTTAATTGTGTATAAAAGGTCTTACCCGGACGGGGTAGGGTGAGACAGCCCACAAGGAGCCGTGCCTGACGGCCACATCGAGGCTGCTCTCCCACGAGGCGCCGTGCCCCGTGTGGGAACCAGTAACACAGAATGTTCATCTAGCTGTAGTAAAGGGCTTGCTTTCACAACTGCCGTGTGGTTCGAGTCGTGATTCATGACCAGGTTAGTTCGCGCAGTCTGCATCTCTCTCTCTCCTTCCCTGTTTCCCCTCGCCGGCCGGGAACCGGGGACCGAGCGGGGCAGCGCCGGACATTACTTCATGATCTTGACCCTGCAGTTTTTGAGATCTGTCCATAAAGGTTGCCTGTGTCCTGGTGGAATTCCAAGAGCACCCCCTGACTGAGGTGCAGAAAATGACATCTGGGGAGAAGCTGGAGCAGCTTCAGAGGAGGTGCTGAGTTTCACAAAGTTGAACAAGGCAGCCATCATTAGTGGAAGCTTATTTTAAAAATTTAAAAGAACACGGTGATGTAAGACATCCCCTGAAAAAATCTCCCCAGAGATTCTGTGAATAAGAGGACAAATCCCACTTGCTTAGAATTCTGGACAGTAGAGACTGGAGAAGGACCCCACAATGCCAAATTAAAGAAAAATAAAAATAGGTAGGAAACTTCCACCCTGGACACACCGGTCCTCTTCCCTCCCCTTCCCTCAGTCCTGCACAGCTTGGGAGAGGCTCAGAGGCAGCAGCCTGGATCCCTCCTACCTCTCACCAGGGACACAAACTATAGAGCCACTCACAGGAGCAAATTAGAACCCATGCATATCCAGGCACAGGGACCCAAACCCACAGAGACCCAGGGCAGAAAAAAAAAAAAAAAAAAAACCCGCTGAGGACTGCTGCATACAAAAGGGCCCCCAGAGGGGGAAAATGAGAGAGAGGGAGAGGGAGAGGAAACTTTGGTAGGCCTGTGGCTGGCAAGTAGTGCACTCACTCAGTCCAGTTTCTTTTAGCTGGAACACCAAAACACAAAATGGAATTTTCTACAGTGACGCACGTTTCTAGATTGACCCATCTGGCTTCCCGGGGTAGAATACCTGAATGGGGAAGAAACTGGAAGCAGAAAAGTCTCACTGAGAAGAAAAAAGTGGGGGAGGGTTAAACAGAACTGCTGTAAGACAGGAAGTTCCCAGAACTGAAAGTGTAAAAGAAATGAGGCACTGAGTGAGGGAGACAATTTAAACAAATCATAGGAGTTGGGGAGAAAATTCTGCACAAACAGAACAGATCAAGATTCCCAGAGAAGGACCAGAGGAAAGGTAGCTTTCTCTTGGAGGTTAAACAATTGCACAAAAAGTGTGATCTTAAAAACTGCACCTCATAATCACGGCAAGAATCAGTTGAAGAAAAGCTGAGAAAATATGAACAGTTAAACATGGGATAGTCTAAAAATCCAGTATAAGTTGGACCAAGTGTCAAAGAAAAGCCTTAACACAAAGCCAATCAACAATGACACCCCAGACAAGAGGGAGAAACAGTCCTTCAAAGTTAACTAAAGATAATCAGATGCCCAGATATCAGCAAAATATTACAAGCTATACTAAGAAATGGGAAGATATGGTTCAGTTCAAGGGAACAAATGAAAACCTCAGAGGAGACACAGAATTTGGAACAACTAACTAAAATAGTTCAAACAAATCCCCTAAATTAATTCAAGGAGATAAAGGAAAATATAGATATAGAGCTAAAGGATATTAAGACAATAAAGTGTGAGCGTAAAGAAGAATTTGAAAGTATGAAAAGAAACGACAGAAATTATAAGGATGAAAGACACAATAAAGACACAATAATTGAGATTAAAAGTATACTAGAGGCATACAACAGCAGATTTGAACAGGCAGAAGAAAGAATCAGCGAACTAGAAGACAGGGTAATCAAAATCATATAGTCAGAAGAACAGATAGAGAAAAGAATAGAAAAATTGAGCATTCTCTCAGAGACTTGAGTGACAGCATAAAATGCACATATACATCATCAGTGTCTCAGAAGGAGAAGAGAGGGGAAAAAGAGTAGAAAGCATATTTGAGGAAATAATGGCCAACAATTTCCCAGCTCTTATGAAAGACATAAATATACATGTCCAAGAAGTACAACATATTCCAAACATAATAAATCCTAATAAACCTACTCTGAGACACATACTAATCAGAATGTCAAATGCGAAAGATAAAAGAGAGAATCTGGAAGCAGCAAGATAAAAGAAATGTGTCACATACATGTGATCCTCAATAAGATTAAGTTCTGAATTCTAATCAAAAACCATGGAGGTGAGAAGGCAGTGGTATGATATATTTAAGGTACTGAAAGAGAAAAACTGCCAGCTGAAAATTCTTTATGTCTGGCAAAACTATCATTCAAAATGAGGGAGAGTTTAAAATATTCACAAACAGAAACTGAGAGAGTTTGTCAACAAAAGACCTACCCTACCAGAATTACTAAAGGGAGTTCTGCAAATTGAAAGGAAAAACAGGAGAGAGTGGTTTGTAGTAGTGTGAAGACCCTTCAGTAAGGGTAACTAAAAGGGTAAATGCAAAACCCCATAGTATTGTATCCTTAATATACAACTCTACCTCGTTAATTCCTGTAAGATCAGAATAGTCGAACAAGAAAAAGACATATTTCCTGATAATGCACACAAAAAATATAAAGTAGTAAAGTGGGAGAAAAACAACATAAAGAGGGGAAACAGAAAAATATGGCAGCAGAGAATATGTATGCTCTTGAAGCTAAGTTGGAATCTTTTCAAAATTACAGATGCAGGTCATGTAATACAAACCTTAGGGTAACCACAAAGAACATATTTTTAAAAATAGACAAATAGTAATGAGAAAGATATCAGTCAGATACATTTCAAAAGTTCAACTATAAAGAAAAGGAAGTTGCAATAAAGGAAAAGAGAGACAAAAATAGATATTACATATAAAAACCAAAGACAAAATGACTGAAATACAGCCTTTACAGTTATAACTCTGAATGTTAATGGATTAAACTTCCCATCAAAAGACACAGATTGGCAGAATGGATAAAGAAGCATGATCCAACTATATATTGTTTACAATAAACTCACCTTAGACCCAAAGGCACAAATAGGTTGAAAGTGAAAGGATAGAAAAATGTATTCCATGCAAATATTAACCAAAAAATAGCTGGGGTAGCTATACTAATATCAGACAAAATAGACTTTAAGTCAAAAGCTGTTATGAGACAAAGAAGGGTATTAATAGAATGGGTAATCCACCAAAAAGAGATAACAATCATAAATATTTATGTACATAACCATGGTACCTCAAAATAAATGAGGCAAACACTGGCAAAACTGAAGGAAGAAATAGACACTTCTACATCAATAGTTGGAGACTTCAATAATACCACTCTCATCAATAGATAGAACATCTAGCCAGGAGATAGACAAGGAAACAGAGAACATGAATAATATAATATATTAACTAGACTTCACAGACATATACAGAACATTGCACCCCAAAACAGCAGAATGTACATTCTATTCAAGTGTACATGGATCATTCTCCAGGACAGACCACATATTGGATCATAAATCAAGTCTCAATAAATTTTAAAAGATTGAAATTATATAAAGCATCTTCTCCAACCACATAAAGAAATCAAAGATCTAAGTAAATGGAAGGATATTCCATGTTCATGGGTTGGAAGACTAAATATTGTTTGGATGTCAATTCCACCCAAAATGATTTACAGATTCAATGCAATCCCAATCCAAATTCAAACCTACTTTCCAGAAATGGAAAAGCCAATTATCGTGTTATCAAATTTATTTGGAGGGCTAAGGGGCCCTGAATTGCTAAAAACATCTTGAAAAATAAGAATTAAATTGCAGGATTCACACTTCCTAACTTTAAAGCTTATTACAAAGCTACGGTGGTCAAAACAGCATGGTACTGAACAGGGATAGATATTAAGACCAATGGAATCACATTAGGAGTTCAGAAATAGACTCTCACATCTATGACCAAATGTTTTTGACAAGGTTTCTGTGCTAGTTTGAAGCTGTTATGTACCCCAGTAAAGGTCATGTTCTTTTAATCCTTTCCTGTGGGCACAGACCTATTGTAGGTGGGATCTTTTGATTAGGTTATTCCAACTGAGATGTGACCCATCTGTGTATCTATAAAGGACACACAGAAAGAGCCCAGAAAAGCTGAGAGGAATTTAAGAGATGGAATTAAGAAAAGTGCATAGCGAAAACCCCCAGAGAAGCTAAGAGAGGACCCACAGAAGCTCAGAGAGGAAGCCTCTGTAACCAGAAGCTGAAAGCAATGAAACCCACAAGTGACAGAACAGCAGAAGGCAGCTGTGTGCCTTCCAATGTGTCAGAGATGTCCTCGATGCCAGCAGCCTCTCTTCAGAGTCCAGGTATCATCCTGTTGATGGCACTGAGTTGGATATTTTCATGGCCTAAGAACTGTACCTTTGCAAGCTAATAAATCCCCATTGTTAAAAGCCAGTCCATTTCTGGTATATTGCATTTTGGCAGCTTTAGCAAACCAAAACAGTTGCCAAGTCCACTCAATTGGGAGAACTGGATATCCATATGCAAAAGAATGAATGAGGACCCCTATCTCACATCATATACAAAAATTATCTCAAAATGGATCAAAGACTTAAATAAAAGAACCAGAACTATAAACCCCCTAGAAAAATGTAGGAAAGCATCTCAGGATTTTGTGTTAGGCAATAGTTTCTTAGACTTTATACCCAAAGCAAAAGCAAAAAAAAAAAAAAAAAAGAAAAAAGAGAAAAAAAATAGATAAATGGGACTTCATCAAAATTAAAAACACTTGTGCATCAAAAGACTTTATCATGAAAGTGAGAAGACAACCTGCTCAATGGTAGAAAATATTTGGAAACCACACATCTGATAATTGTTTAATATCCAAAATATATAAAGAAATCCTACAACTCAACAATAAAAAGACAATCCAATTTAAAAAATGGGCAAAAGGCTTGAACAAACATTTCTCCAAAGAGGATATACAAATGGCTAAAAAGCACATGAAAAGATGCTCAGCCTCACTAGCTATTAGGGAAATGCAAATCTGAACCACAATGAGATACCATTTCACACCCACCAGAATGGTTACTATTAATAAAACAGAAAATTACAAGTGTTGGAGATGATGTAAAGAAATAGGAACACTCATTCATTGCTGGTGGGAATTTAAAATGAGGAGCCACTGTGGAAGACCATTTGGTCACTTCTTAGAAAGACAGTGTATTAGGGTTCTCTAGGGAAACAGAACCAACAGAAGATATCTGTAAATATGAGATTTTTATAAAAGTGTCTCATGAAACTGTGGGGATGCATGAGTCCAAATTCCATAGGGCAGGCAGTCCAAATTCTGTAGGGCAGGCAGTGAGCTGCCAACTCCAATAAAGGTCTTCAATGAACTCCCCAGGAGAGGCTGGCTGGCTGAAGAAGAAGTGAAAACTCTTCTCCTTTAAAAGTCTTCAACTGATTGGATTAAATCCAGCTGATTGAATTCTCTCATGGCAGGAGGCATGCCCTTCATCGATGTGATCATCCATAGATGCAGTCAGTTGACTGATGATTTAATAAACCAGCCTTCTGATTTATTAACCAGCCTCAAATTCCTTGCGGTAATGGTTAGGCCAGTGCGTACTTGACCAGCCACCTGGACACCATCACCTAGCCAGATTGACACATGAACCCAACCATCACAGAGAGATATAGAATGACCATATGACCTGGCAATCCAGCTACAAGGTATGTACCCAAAAGAATTGAAAGCAGGGACTCAAACGGATATTTGTACACTGATGTTCCTAGTGGCATTTATTCACAATTATCAAAAGGTGGAAGCAATCCAAGTGTCCATCAACCAATGAAAGGATAAACAAAATGTGGTATACACATACAATGGAATATTATTCAGTTGTAAAAAGGAATGAAGTCCAGGTACACACAACACAACACCATGGATGAGCCTTGAAGACATTATACTGAGTGAAATCAGCAGGACACAAAAGGAAAAACATTGTATGATCTCACTGATATGAAATAATTATAATAAGCAAACTCATATAGTTCGAATCTAGAATATAAGCTACCAGAGGCTGGGCTGGGGATAGGGAATAGGAAGTTAATGCTTAATTAGTAAAGAATTTCTATTTAAGTTGATTATAAAGTTTTGGAAGTGGATGGTGGTGACAGTAGCACAATATTGTGAATGTAATTAACAGCGCTCAATTATATATATGAATGTATTAAAAATGGGAAGTTTTAGTTAGTATATATGTCACTAGAATAAAAATTAAAGGATAAAACGTAGGAATGGACACACAGTGAGCACTAGTGTAAATGATCAACTATAGTTAATAGTACAATCATAAAAATTTTCTTTCACAAATTATAACACATGTACTACCCTAACTCAAGGTATTAATAATAGGGTGGCATATGGGAAAGAAATCACCCTAATGTAAACTATGGACTGTAGTTAATAATACAATTTTAATATTCTTTCATCAATTGTAACAAAGGTACCACACTAATGCGAAGTGTTAATAATAGGGGAATATATGGGAATGCTGTATTTTTTGCATGTTTTTTTTCTGTAAATCTACAACTTCCCTCATTAAAAAAAAAATTTTAATGGCATGCAGTGTTAGTTCCATAAACTGACATCCATACTCAATGAAGTAACAATAGCCATGAAATTAGTCATGGGATGCTACAGGAGCAGCAAAAAGGGGAATCACAACCACTTCAGAGGAAAAAGAGGAATTATAGGATGCTTCCAAGGAAATAAAAAATGAACTGAGTCTTTAAGAAGGAGGAGTTTTAAGATGGAAGAGAAAGAGAAAGGAAGGGATGGCATTCCAGCAACAGGGATTTCCAGAACAAAGACTAGAAGCCATAAATAGCAGTGTCTGAGGAAGAGCCAGTTATGCTGACACATAAAAGTCAAGGCAAGGAGTGGCAGGAATGAGGTTGGAAAATTTGTCTAGGGCCCACATGTAAAAGGGTCTTGATTGTCATACAAATATTTGTAACTTTTCCTGAAAATGGGGTATCATGAAAAGAATTAAAGGAAGAAGTAATGTGATCATAACTGTGTTATGGAGAGAAATATTTCTGGTCATAATATCCACTGATGCACCAATTAGAAAGATCAATGAGTTCAGAGGCAGAAATCTTTGCCTCTAGTTTCTGTTTTGGGATCAAATCATTGCATGGAATTGAGCATGCTGATTCCCATCTCTGGAGCTCAGTCTTCTTGAATGGAAAATGACTGAATTGAGCAAAATCATTTCATAGGGCTGTTGCAGATGCAACATTTCATACCAACTTTTGGCAACTGGCTTATTTAATTATCTGTTCTTCAATTGTACCATTTGAATGACAGAAAGAATCATCTCTGGTTTTCTTATCATGTAAAAGAAAGTGCATGGTTTAAACATGCTTATAAATCATTTTTGAGCATGAGAAAATACTCAAGCAAAGATTGCCAATAATAACTTTGTTTTCTAATATACAGCTACCCCATAGAAAATGGAGGGAAATGCAGATACAATATAGCAAAGAGAGAGTGGGGGTAGAACTGTTTGTCAACTTTGTGTCAATTTAGATATCTAGACCTTCAGAGATGCAAGAAATTTTACAGATCCCCTAGACCCAGGTTTTTAGTTTATCTTCCTCATAATTTTAGTTGTTTTGTAGATGAATGGGGCTTTCTCCTTTTCCTATCAGAGCAATTGTAGTTTTGTTTTATTTTTTTAACACTGGGTTTCCTTCCTTCCTCCCTCCCTCCCTCTGTGACTCCCTCCCTCCCTTCCTCCTTTTCTACTTGCCTACCCTCTTTCCTTTCTTCCTTTTATGCATAGATTGGGAGATGTGGATTATTCCTTCCCTCACTCCATGTTATTTTGACAGAGCTGTCAAACACTAGCCCCATCTCTTTAATCACAGGGGTAGGTACTTAATCAAGCAGGACAATCAGAGTTTGCCATTTACTTGGACTTTCTCAGAGATTGACAAAGAGGGAATAGGGGTGTGGGAGAGAATTGTTCGCTCTTCTCTCTTCTCTCGAAGTCATTTTGCTGCCACACGTTAAGTGTCTGTCTGAGAATGAAGCCAAGCAGATGGAAGGCGAGAGATGGATCTCTGATGACAGCATTTTGAATATGAATCCAACCATGTCTGACATGATTTCTCCTCTTAATTTTCCTATTTATTTGAGGCAATATATTCCTTATTTTGATTTTAAGGTTGTTTGAGTTCAGTTTCTATTACTTTTAATGGAGAGAGTTTCAAGAAGCACTTATATATGAGAGTTCATGTGTGACTTTATTTAAGGAAAGATTTTTCCACTGTTTTTCTCTGACAATATAAATTTGAGAACTACTGATCTCATCCAATATAATCATTTACAGAGGAGGAAACTGAAGCAAGATCACTTTTCCAAGGTTACACAGTGAATCCATGACAGAACTGGTACCAGAATGCAAGGCCCATGTTTGTTTTATCACCACGTGGTGTTTGGAGCTGCTTGTCTCAGTCTGATGTCTCTGCACACATACAGAACACCACCATTCATCTCCACCCAACAGCACTGGAATTTACCAAATATTGAGAAAGTGTATTTCCATACTGACCAACAGGGAAAAACTTGAAGAAGGCTTGTCCATCCCTCCGGAGGTCCAGAAAAGACTTCCTACTTTAAGCCACACACAGAGATGTGTATAGCAATAGAACAGAAGCATTTGGCCAGGAGCATCAACCAGACAGTGTGGAAATGACCCTACAGAAGTCCTGAAAGGCCTTAGCCCCAACAGGGGCAGTACTGCTTAGACACTGTCAGTGGCTGTATCATCATGGTACCCGAGCACCATCTCCTGGTTGTCTTGGAAGTTTAGTTTGCCTATTCTACTCAAAGAAGGGTCCAGTATTTACTAGATATTTAGTACTTTAGAGCTGGAAGGGCCTTTAGGAATGACCTAGTCCACCACTCCTATTTTATGGATTATAAGACAGTCTCAGAGAGGAAAACTGTCCTTCCCAGAACCATAGTAACCAATTAAAAGCAGAGACAGAATGAGAACGCTAAGGTACTGAGTCCCTGCTCAGTGCCAAATTCTGTGGTTGTAAACATTGAGGTTTCCTGATTACAGGAAACTAAAACTAGTCCAAATTAGTTTGAGAAAACAAAAAATGAAATTATGTGGGGGAAAGTTACAGAATTGAGGGGTCCTTTGAGTAAATGGTCCAGAAACAAGGGACAATTTGGAGTCTAGGCAGAAGGAGCTATAGGCTTTCTTTTAAGGGCATCATCCCAACTCAGTATGAATCAGCTTCAACCATTTTTCATCATTGTGCTGCTTCATTCAGGATTTAAATCCTGAGGAGATGAAGACTTATTGGTCTAGCTTGAGACGCATAGCAACACATGGCAAGAAAGTACGAAGACCCCCATCGAGACCTTATAGGAGATACCCCTACAGGAAGAGGTATTTTCTCAAAGGAAAATTGAGTGCTATTCCCAAAAGAAGAGAGAATGGATACTAGGGAGACAAAAACAACAGATGTCCATGGCAGGAAAAAAGCCAAGAAAATGACTCAGGCATTTCTAAACTAGGGTCATAAAGCATCTACTCATGGACCAGGACATGTATTCATATTTGGAGAGCTTCTTATGCATTGCAGATGCCTTATCTTCAAAGCATGGAAAGTCATGAATTCACCACCTTTGATTATCTGATGCACCTCTTTCTCTGCAGTGTTTGATTCACTGGTTGTTGATCTCCAAAGACTTGAGACAAGGTCTTGTAGATAAGAGCACATAATTAGTACCTGGGACTTGCTACTGATGAAAACTATGAAGGGCTCCAAACCCACACCGTTTATTCAGTATGCCTCTCCCAAAGTGGGTTATGTACTATGTGCAAGACTCCCCTTTAGCACTCCTGACATGTTGGCCCAGATAATTCTTTGTTTGGGGATCTACCCTGTGTACTGTAGGATATTTAGCAGCATCCCTGGCCTCTATCCCTAGCTATCCCCTAGTTGTGACAACTGAAAATGCCTTAAGACTTTGGCAGCTGCCCCTGGGGTTGGGGTGGGGTTGCTTCCAGTTGAGAACCACTGGTGTATTTGCTTAGGGATGACTCCAAGATGCAGGAAATCAATTTCATTTCAACTTCATAGGAATGTTTTATCAGTCAATATCATTCCACAATGGGAAACTTTGTTCTGGAAAGCAGGGAGTTTTCTAGGGATCTTGAGCAGAGACTGGATAAGCAATGGTTAGAGATGCCGGTAGGGAGAATAGGGGTATCAGATAAGTGTTTTTTGTTTGGTTGGTTGTTTTATTTTGTTATAATAAATAAATATAAATGAAAACCTCAGATTCAGTCATTGTATCACTTTATTCCTTTATTGATCATATATATATATATACACACACACACATATGATTCTGGTCAGTTCTTTTGGTTATAAAGAGTCAAATTGAGGCTCAGTTTAACTCAGGAAAAACACTACATATGGACAGGAAATGAAAAAGGTAACTCATCAAGAATTGAGGTAATTTATAGGGCCCATTACCCCTCCATCTCCCTCCTTTCTTCATGGAGCTCGTAGTCAGCCTTTTGATTTTTTTCTGACCTTTTGTTCCATTGTTCTTTCTCTGCCAGCTGGCTACCTGTGCTTACTCACAATTATTGCTTCCTTATGACTTGAGTTTGGCAGTGACTCATTAAGGCAACTCCAGCCTCTTTTTCTAATTAACAACCTTGGAGATTCAGCTCCTAATCCAAAATTTATTTCTTTCAGTATTTCCAAGTCCTAATTTCTGAGAAAGAAACTAAAAGGCTAATCCATCCTTTTGCACTAGGCAGAAGCATAGGCAATTGGCCCGTGTTTGGATTGACTGCTGTATTAATTTCTAAGCCTTTGGTTACAAATAACTTAAAATCCTGATTCAATTGACTTAAACAATAAGGAAAGTCTGTCTAATAACAGGAAGTCCTGTGTAGGTCCTCTCCTGGGTTATTTAATTTGGTAGCTCATTGATGACCCAAGGATATAGGCTCTTTACTTCTATCTGCTTTGCTGTCTTCTGCATGTTGACTTTGTTCTAAGGCTAGTTAGCCTTTACAAACTGTGTTATAGTAGTTCTCAGCATCTCATCCAAATATGGCAACATTTCCCATAAAAAAAAGAGTGCCCTTCTTAAGTTTTCTTGTAAAGAATGAGGATTTTTTTTTTTCCAGAATTCATCAGGAATTCTGATGAACCTCACATTTTCAAAATACATGGCATGCTTAAACCAAATGCTGGCAAGTGAAATGAGATTACTATGATTGGCTTAGATAAATCAGATTTTACTTCCGAGTAGGGGATATAGTCAACTTTCCTAAAGGATACTCTGTAAACATCAGCTTGCCTTATCAAGGAAAAGGTAGAACTGAATGTTGAGTGCCTGACTCAGCTGTCTTTGGTTTGAATACCCAACCTTTGTCCTTTCTTCTATGGTCAGGGCAGATGGAATCCTATAACACAACCTTGCTGCCTAGCTAACCTGTGGATGTATATCTGTCCTTGGGGTCTGGTGCCCAACCTAAGTCTAATCAGCTATGGCTAAGGCTTCACATGGTAGAAATGACAGCTTCCTAGATGTGGCAGTCTGTGAGTGAGGCCGTTTCTCTTAGATGGATCTAGGGGAGCGGCTAGATCACAAGTCTAAGATAAAATTTGCTCTCCATTCATCTTACATATCTTCATCTTATTCATTTGTTCTATTATTCATTTATCAAGCCTGTACTGAATGACTACTATGTACCAAACATTTTGAACATAGAAATGAATAGGATAAGTGCAGAGATCAAGGAGAGACAGAGTATAAAGAGAAATTTATAAGGCAACGTGCATGGTCCTTGTGTGGAAGTGTGTCAAAGTGATGTGAGCACATGCAATAATTAGAGAGGGCCAATTTTTACATAGAAGCAAAGCCCAGGTAATGTGGCAGGAAGAAGGCAAAGGTACCCAGACTCCTGACTTTAGAGAATTTCTACTGAAGGCTGCAGTGATTGGTAATATCTTAATACAACAACCCCCTTCAAGAAATGTGCACTTCCATTTTGGACAATATGTTAGCAAGAACGAATGCCAAACAGTGGTACCTCTCTTCCTATTAACTGAGTATCTGCCTTTTAGTTGAGGGGGAAAAAATAATGTTTTCATGAATTTTTGCAGATTCTGTGGAAAAAGAAAATAAAAAAAAATAAAAGTTTTTTTACTTAAGTTTTCAGTCTTTAAATATTAATAAAAGTATAACAGAAGTGCTTTGCACTCCAATACTGCCCCATGGTGCCTAATGCATTTTCACATCTGTTAGCAAAATTCATCTTTATATCACCTCTGTGAGTCTCACAACAGAACAATCTTCATCCCCATTTGAAAAGGTTCTAGAAAAATTAATCTCCATTTTCAAGGTAACATAACTATTAAATGCAAGAGCAGGGACTTGAACCCAAGGTCTCTGTCTCCATATGCCATCTTTGTTCTATTCCATATGCTTCTTAATGCCCTGTTTCTTGGTAAAAGTAAAGTCATAGATTATGAAGTGGAACTAATCATGACACTCAAAGTCTGTCCAAGTTTGTATTAATATTTCAAAAGTTTGATTATAAAATAAATGCAAATTGACTTTTCTTGGTGACATACATTGGTTCACTCTAAGCTAAGTTCCCTAAATAGAAATCATAAGAATAATCTGTAACTAGCATGTCATCTCTGTATGTATAAATTATGTTTTAAAGATATTGGGAGAAAGTTTGCTCTCTTAAAGAGGTTAAATATTACTGCCTGTCATCCTGTTTACACTGTTAATTTGCTTTCCAAATCCTTTTAGCCAGATAAAGCAAAGGTAAACTTCAGAATAGGCCCTGTACAAATTATCATCAATTCTAAATTAATGAGCTTTTTGCTTTATCTGAGTTGCAGAAAGACTAAACAAATGTGCTGGAATCATATGTTTTCTTTCCATCTGAAGGACTTCATTCCCCTTTTAGCACTGTTTCTTCTCTCAGGAAATTCAGGAGATCCACTAGTTTAAAAAGTCCAGTGTTTCACTATGAAATAGACAGCCAGGCCCACCCTCTACATTTCTTCCACCCAGTAGGTGACTAAGCTTCAGGTACTGATTAATCTAATTCTTCCATTTCCAAACTCACATTCCACATCTTCAAACACTAATGCAATTGTGTATGATGTTTTCCTTTCTCTATAATTCTATGATGAGAGAAAAAAGCTTACCAGTGGGAGGGGCACCATGCTTAATTTAACTAGAATAGCAGTGACTTATTTTGTTTCCTATCCCGTCATATGGCACAGTTGTTCCCAACTAATTCCCATTTGTACACTATTCTTTACCCCCATTTACACCAGGGCAAGGACTTTGGACTCACTCTTCCCAATTCAGGAACTTTATATTGGAGAACATTGGATCCAGACAGATCCTGTTTTGATCCCAGCTCTGTATCCTTGGGCAAATTACTTCCTCTGATTAAGACTCAATTTCCCCATATTTAAAATAAGAGTATCAGATGTGATTAAGATCTTTTCAAAATATTCAAAATGTTTTATTTCCACTTTGCTAAATTTTTGTCAAAGACAGTATTCTTTAATTGACCACATCATCAGAACTACTCATATAATGTTAAAGCATTTCCCAGAGTACATTAGAAAATCCCAGCAAGAAATGGTTATTTGCTAAATCCAAGGCCACAGGCATAGAACCCAGTTTATGGCATTCTTTTGCAAAATGCCTGATGGTATCCATAGAGTAGAAAGCAAACATTGGTTTTATGGCAGAAAGAAGAATAAACTTTTCTACTTGGAAACATTTACCAGGAGAAGAAATGTTTATTTTTGAAATTTACCATTACCTTCCACTAAGACCAGATTGAATTTTTATGTTCATGACCCAGGCATTTTTTCTGTACCATCTCCAAACAAAATTCATTTTTATTCCATTTACCATTCATCTGGATCACACACATGATGATTTAAAAACCTAATAAAATTTATATATAACTTTTATTTGTTTTTTTCTCTCCACAGAAAACAACAGCAACAACAAAATAACAGAAAAGCAACACATTACAAGCAGGTATTTATTTATAAAGACCATTTGCTCTCTTTTCTTAGAATCCTCTTCCAACAATAACAGCAAAATAAACACATAACAAAAAAGAAAGGAAGAAAACAAAATAAACAAAAACAAAATCTTAAAAACCACCACTCCCCACCACTAACAACAGAAAATGAATGGCCTTAATCACCTCCTATTTGTAGAGAACCTATAATTCCATAGACCCAGGACAGATCTCTCTCTTGGTTTCTCACTTGTATACTTAGTTGCCTCCTAGACATTTCTACCTCTTTGCCTTACAACCACTTCCAACTGAAAATACTCAAAATGGAACCAATTTTGGCCCCAAACTTGCTCAATCATCCATTACCTTATATCAGCAAATGTAAAAACCAAGGTGAAATTGTGGGGCATTGCTCATGACTACTCCTTCTTTTACACCTTTCACAGCAAATCTTTTCCCAAGTCCTTATGATCCTATCTTCTAATATTTCTCAAATCTTTCTACCCTTTTCCAATGCTCGGTGCTTTCTACCCTTTTCTGTAAGCCACCATCATCTTTGCAACAGGGTTCTTAATGATATAACTGCCTGCTTATCAATGAGTTCTCCATATAGAAGCTTCAGATGTGACCAGGATTCTGTTGCTCCTCTGCTTAAAACTCCCTACTGGTTCCAGTTGTCATCCAGATAAAAGTTCAACCTCTTCACATGGCACACAGGCCTGATCACTTCTATCATCTCACTTTTAGTCTGTACTCGCACCTCCCCCTAAACTCTCATCCAGTGTTCTGAAACCTGGCTGAAGCTTAAAATCACCTGTAGACTTTTGAAAGAAAATTAGGTATTTGTATCCTCCCGTCCCACAAAAGAAAAGGATGGTTTAGTTGGTCTGGGAAAGATCATTCATCAGTATTTCTAGAAAATCTCCCCAGATGATTCTAATGTGCAATTGGGATTGAAAACCACTTCTCAATATCCAGCCATCTCACAATACTTTCAGTTTCCAAATGCACTAAATGCTCTCCTTTCCCTGCACATTTTTTTTTCTGCCAAGAACTCCCTTTCTATCTGCCTCTCCCCTCCTAATCTCTGGGTCTTAGATTGTACTCCAGTTTGCTAATGCTGCCATTTTGCAAAACATCAGAAATGGATTGGCTTTTATAAAGGGTATTTATTTGGTTGCAAAGTTAGTCTTAAGGCCATAAAAGTGTCCAAGCTACAGCATCAACAATAGGGTACCTCCACTGAAGGATGGCCATTGGTATCTGGAAAACTTCTGTTAGCTTGGAAGACACATGGCTGGCTTCTGCTTGCTCCCAGATTATGTTTCAAAATGGCATTCTCCAAAATGTCTGTGTCAGCTTCCAACGGCTGCCTTCAAAATGTCTGTCTCAGCTGCAGCTATGAGATCCTTCTGTTTGTGAGCTCATTAATAAGACTCCAGTGAACTAAACAAGACCCACGCTTAATGGGTGGGGCCACACCTCCATGGAAACATTCAGTCACAGGTCACACCGTAACCAAAGGTGTCACTCACAGTTGGGTAGGTCACATCTCCATGGAAACAACCTAATGCCAATATCCCACGAGATTGGATTAAAAGATCATGGCTTTTTCTTGGGGGACATAATATATCCAAACTGGCACAGATGGGAGACATTGTTCAATAAATATTTATTGAATAAATGCAAACAGGCAGGCAGTTAAGTAGGTTGGCAGGTAGGAAAAAAGAGTAGGAAAGTGTATTGGAAGAGAATAAAAAGACCTGGATTTGAACCTCCATTTTTCCAGGTAGTATGGGTGTTAGGAAAATTATTTATACACACCAAGCCTCAGTCTCATCATGTATGAAGCACAGAGAATAGTACCTACTGCACGGGTTTCTGTAATAATTAAATTTGAAAGCATATGTACATTTCATAAAGCAGGGACCAGAATACAACTTTGGTAAACAGCACTGGCTTTGGATTCATCAAACACTCATGATCGAATTGTAACCCATATGCTTAACAGCAGTATCACCTAAGGCAATTCATGTAATCTCTCTGACTCAATATCTGTAATCTCAAATTGGTGATAATATTATCAAGCTTAAAGGTCATAACAAAGATTCAGAAAATTCATGGAAAACATTTATAAAACAAACAAATGTTTTACATGCTCTTTCTTTATTTGCATTTTACTTCAATAAAAAGTTTAAAAGACTGTATAAATTTTAGGTATAATAATCACAAACAATTAAATTCATTATTATTATTATACTCCATTTGCATAATTTCCCCTACCTTTTTTATGTCATCTGTCGTTTTACCATAAAGTACCTATAAAATAGCAATTACTTATTTTATCTTCAGCTTCCCACTGTAAAGGGAAATGTTTCTTCCAGCCACTAATGTTTTAACTTTGTGCCAATAGAAACTCCAAGCAACCATTCTGATGATTAAAGCTAGACCCTGTATGAACCACCATCTGAAGGTCCTTTCCTCTTTTTAGATAGGTTATCTATTGCAGACCTTTACAGCATCAATCTGATATTAATCACATCTAGAGATCATGTTGGCTCACAAATGCAAGTCATTCTTCAGATTGCTCAGTGTCAAAATATGCATCCATATTGTGTCAGATGTTCTGAGTTGTGAAATTAGCTGCTATATTTTTGGGATGTGAAGTAATGCGTTGATCATGCCCTTGGCACATACTGAGTGGTCTCATTTCCCTAGATTTAAAGTTTTTAGAAACTATAAATACATTCAGTGTTTACTCCCCTTTATCAGAATATGTGAGGAAAACTGGGATTAATAACTTACACAGGGATTACCCCTTTTAAATGTTGATTTTAAGATAGTATTTTGAGATGGGGAGTCATACATTAGATGGAAGGCTTGCTTGGCCAATTTGTAAATAACAGTTAGTAAGGTTTAGAGAAAATTGTTAGCTTCCAGAGTGAGTATCCAGAGAAACAGAAACAGAATGGAATGATGATAAATTGTTTAACAAAACATGTAGTAGAAATAAAATCAAATTCCTACCTTCAAGTTCAAATGATTCCACTAGAACCTTTTGAGGGGTTGTCGCTAAGCAAAAGAACTAATGGAAATGCCTATGGTTAGTTGACAGAAAGTTCAAAAAATCAGTCATGCAATATGCCATGCCATCAGGAGGACAAGGAGCAAACCTTCATTGTGAGCTCTGCTAGGTCATCATCATGACTTTATTTAATCCTCACCACAATCCTTTGAGACCAGCTTTATTTTCTCCATCTTATAGTTGAGCAACAGAGGCCTTGAGAGGAGAACTTTTTACAAATTTACATAGTGAATAGAAAAACTGGAAATAAAACCCAGATAAATCTTATCTCTAACACTTCCATTGTATTTAGTTTCTTCTTCCTAAAAGACTATGTGAGTTCTACTTCCAGCCAAGATGGTATAACAGGGACAACTTAATTCCAACGTAAAACAGCTCCCCCCCCCCAAAAAAAAAGAAAAACAAAACAAAACAGAAAAAAAAGATGAAACAATGGGTTTTTAAGATGCTGGATATTGGACAACAAAGGACGGTAATTCCTGAGAGATGGAAACAAATAAGGCAAAACTTTCAATGTCCTCAGCTTACTATCTTGAGACTATCCAGGCCATGGCACATAGAGGGGGAATCCAGACAAAGCCCAGTGGACTTTCTGAGTTGAGATGATGGAGTGTGAGGACAGGGAGAAAAAAGCAGTTAGAGTTCACAGGGCATAAAACTGGAGAAGAGAAAGAGCCACATAGAGAAAACTTCGGACATATGCATAAGGGTCCCTCTCTAGTATTCAGTTAAGTATTAGACCTTGCATTCATGTAAGAAAACTACTGGAGACTGGGGAATATAAAACACCAAGAATTAGAGGAAGCAGTATCCAACTCTCATACAGGATTGAGAATAGTGCATAGCCCCATCAGCCAGACTGGAAAAGCTTGGGATTCATGGGTTTGTAGAGAACACAGAAGGGTCTTGCTACAGTATAGGCAGTAATTAACCCTGTAATGATCATTGCTCTGTTCCCAACTAATAAATCATAATAGCAAGGCCAGAGGGATCAAAATATTTCCAAATAGTTTACTGCATCTCAGAACAAATCTGAAGGATGGGCTGAGAGATTATTGGGGAAAAGAGACTTCCATTGTGTTACCAAAAAGAACACTAGTTCCAAACATTATGAGTCAGTGTTTGACAAGCTCTAGGAATAGGAAGGAGGCTGGAATAGCTTGTATGGGAATTAGTGTTAGAAGCAGTGACAGGAAAAGAGGTCAAAGATGTACCCATGGATAAGATCATATATGGTCTTGTAGGAAACCCCAAAGCACATGGATTATGTTCTATTCATGACAGATAAGCACTAGAAGAATTTGAGCAGAGAAGTGACATGATGTGAAGTGAGAAAAGACCTACGTGTGGGGGACAAGAATAAAAGTAGAGAAATTGAAAGCTCATTTCTGTATTTCAGTTTCCTTTCCTTAAAACAAGGGTACCCTGGTGGGTTGCAGTAAGTGTCCCAGTCTGAATGATGCCCACCACATTGATAGCCTCATGTCCGAAGTACACCTTGCTACTTGATTCTGGAATGAAAAGTGGGAGCTGGCATACACCAAGATTGTTGACCATCCTCATGTCAGAGGGCATATTCAACCCTCCAGATTTCCTTCACAGCTTCAGAAGCTTTAGTCTTATTAGACCCAAAACATGTGAACCACCACAAGTCAACTTTGATTTAAAGCAAAGGAACTGGCATTTCTTAAAGGTGATGTCATTGGAATTAGAGCCTTGATGAAGTTTCTCAGAAAGAAAACATTGTGCTGTGTTCGTGTCTCCCTCACATTCCTCCTTCCCTCTTGCCTCACTTCCCACCACATGTGGGTTGGCTGTTCCTAAGACCTCAGGGTTTGAATGAAAGACATGAGGTTGGAGCATTTCAAAGAGTCTACACAAAACCAGAAAGAAGTCCCCTCAACCTGGGCACAGTTTTCCAAGGAAAAATATGCTACCCTTTGATGGAAGAAGGAGCCTGGGAGAGGAAGCAACTTCAGTCTATTAAAGAAAACAACCCTTAGTGTGTGTTCATGGCATTCACTACATAATGAGGAGGCTGATTCTCCAGCTGTGAGTCAGAGTCTGGCTGATGGAAACTGATGGAAGGAAAAGCCCCTGGAGGTTCATACACAGGGATAGTTGCCAGGTCTGTGACTGTATTGACAAAGGCTGAGATGGGGGTGTTAGGATACCTGGGTTTCAGGACCGGCCCATTCATGGCTCATGCAAGGCTGAGCTGGTCATTTTCTCTCTGGGTTTCAGTTGCCTCTTCTGTAAAATTGGGGTAGTAATATTATTTCCCATGAAGGGTTCATGTGAGGATCAAGGGATATAATAAATGAGAAAGTGCTTTGTAAATTCCAAAGTTGGTATCCAGTGGTATGTTTCACTCTCTTTCCATTCAACTAATATTTATATTGAAGATCCACTCTAGGTCCTATGGTCTGAGGATTGAATCACAACGGGGTACAAGTAGACACAAATATAAAATTGTTTGTTTGTGAAAGTGAAAATACTGGCATTTTCAAAGGTATAAGCAATTTCCATGGTTCCCAAGGAGTGAGTTTGGGGGTAGTTATTTTTTAATCTATCCAAAACCCCTTCCTTCCCCAGTCTTTTCAACTCAGGGGATGCTGTTAATGACATCATTCAGTTGCTTAAGACAAAAGATGAGTCATCTTTGATTCCTCTTTTCTTTACCACTT
This sequence comes from Choloepus didactylus, assembly GCF_015220235.1. Lineage (NCBI taxonomy): Eukaryota > Metazoa > Chordata > Mammalia > Pilosa > Megalonychidae > Choloepus > Choloepus didactylus. Next base: position 107,322,688 of record NC_051316.1, read on the forward strand.
CCACATCCAATCTTTCAGTGAGTCCTACTTCCTTTACCTGCAGACCATATCCTGAAATCTCCCCTCCCCTGTCCATCTCTACAGCGGTCATCCAGGTGCAAGCCATAATCTTTTCTCACCCAGTGTTTAGTTTCCTGGCTGCTAAAACAAATGTCATGCAATGGGTTGGCTTGAACAATGGGAATTTATTGGTTTACAGTTTTGAGTCTTGGAGAAATCCAAGATCAAGGCATCATCAAGGTGATGCTTTCTCCCAAAAGACGGTGGCATTCTGGGGCTGGCTGCTGGCAGTCTTTGGTTCTTGGCTTATCTGTCACATGGCAGTGCAAATGGCAGCCTCTCCTGGCTTCTCCCTTCTCTTCCAGGGTCCATTGTCTTTCAGCTTCTGGTTGTTCCCTGTGGCTTTCTCTCCCTGTGACTTTCTCTCTTTGTGGCCTTCTTAGTAGGATTAAGATGAATCCTGATTTAGTTGGGCCATACCTTAATGGAAGTGACCTCATCAGAAGGTTCTGTTTACAATGGGTTCACACTCACAGGAGTGGATTAAGTTTAAGAACATGTTTTTCTGAGGTACAGAGCTCCAAGTCACCACACTCAGTTTATCATGATGTGTCTCTGTTTCTCTGTGTCCACTATTGTCATCTACTTGATCTATTTCCCAAAGCAGTTAAAGAGATCTTTTAAAAACTACAGTACCATTTCTTTCCTTAAAGACATCTAATTCCCCAGATTTCAAATTCCTTAGCATGGTTGACATAGCCTACAAATCTAGCTTCTGTGCCCTGTTTGAGCAAAGCTCAAAACTCCACCAGCTCACTCTGCTCTGGCCACACTGGCTTCCATCGTGTTTCTCCAAATCAAGCTCTTGCCACTCAGGGCTTGCCCTGGCTGATTCCTTTGCTTAAAAGGCTCTGATCTCAGATCCTCTTACAGTCAGCTCCTTCTTAGTCAGTTCTCACTTCAGGCTTCACTAAACACCCAATCTAAAAACCATCAGTCTATTCACTTTCTCACTCTGCTGCCTTTTATTGTCCTAGCATTTATCATTATCTGCAGTTTTCTTGTTCACTGTTTACATCTTTGTTGTCTGTTCTTGGCTCTATTAAGAATCCCATGGAAACAGGAATCTTCCTATTAAGTAAAATAAAATGGCCACCTGCATTGATTGAGCCACCTCTCTGAGAAGGGATTTTCCAGGGATGGGATATAGTGGCACCTTCCCTGACTCAGGCTAGAAGTGCCACAGCACACTCAGCAGGCGACTGTAGGGATGAGCCTCTTTCCCACCCCTGACCCAGGTAGTGAGTGCATCCTTGCACGGAGTTTGCTAAAATAAATACATTGCTTCCAACATGTTCCTACCGTACCCCAAGAAAATAAACAAACTATAACCAAAGGAATAAGAAAAACAAATAGCCTAAAATAACTACATTGCTTCCAACATGTTCCTACCATAACCCCTGTTCTAGTTTGCTAATGCTGCCCAGAATGCAAAATACCAGAGGTGGATCGGCTTTTATAAAAGGGGGTTTATTTGGTTACACGGTTACAGTCTTAAGGCCATAAAGTGTCCAAGGTAACACATCAACAATCGGGTACCTTCCCTGGAGGATTGCCAATGGTGTCCGGAAAACCTCTGTTAGCTGGGAAGGCATGTGACTGGCGTCTGCTCCAAAGTTCTGGTTTCAAAATGGCTTTCTCCCAGGACATTCCTCTCTGGATTGCAGTTTCTCAAAAATGTCACTCAGTTGCACTTGGGATATTTGTCCGCTCTCAGCTTCTCCGGAACAAGAGTCTGGTTTCAACAGCCATCTTCAAACTGTCTCTCATCTGCAGCTCCTGTGCTTTCTTCCAAGTGTCCCTCTTGGCTGTAGCTCCTCTTCAAAACATCACTCACAGCTGCACTGCACTGAGTTCCTTCTGTTATGTCAGCTCATTTATAAGGCTCCACTGATCAACTTAGACCCACCCCGAATGGGCGGAGCAACACCTCCATGAAAATTATCCAATCAGAGTCATCACCTACAGCTGGGTGGGGCACATTCCAAAGAAACACTCAAAGAATTACGATCTAATCAACACTGATAACATCTGCCCACATAAGATTACATCAAATATAATGGCGTTTTGGGGACACAATGTATTCAAACTGACACACCCCCCCCCCAAAATTAACAAACCATAATCATTCCTCAGCATTCCCTTAACATTAAGATTACCCTCTATAACTTACCTGTTCTTATTAGATTATTGTTCCCCCTTCACTATTTGCTGTCTATCACTGGGTCCCCTACATTCTGCAATATAAAATATTTATTTTACATTTTTCATGGTGTTCACATTAGCGGTAACATATCAAATCTCCCTTTTTGTGCATGGCTTATTTCACTCAGCATTATGTCCTCAAGGTTCATCCATGTTGTCATACATTTCATGACCTCGTTCCTTCTTACTGCTGCATAGTATTCCATCATGTGTATATACCACATTTTGTTTATCCACTCATCTGTTGAAGGACATTTGGATTGTTTCCATCTCTTGGCAATTGTGAATAATGCTGCTATGAACATTGGTGTGCAAATATCTGTTCATGTCACTGCTTTCAAATCTTCTGGGTATATACCGAGAAGTGAAATTGCTGGATTGAAGGGTAACTCGACATCTGGTTTTCTAAGGAAACACCAGACTATCTTCCAGAGTGGCTGTACCATTATACAGTCCCACCAGCAATGAATAAGAGTTCCAATTTCTCCACATCCTCTCCAGCATTTGTAGTTTCCTGTTTGTTTAATGGCAACCATTCTAATTGGAATGAGATGATATCTCATTGTGGTCTTCATTTGCATCTCCCAAATAGCTAGCGAAGATGAACATCTTTTTCATGTGTTTTTTGGCCATTTGTATTTCCTCTTTAGAGAAATGTCTTTTCCTATCTTTTGCCTATTGGGCTGTTCATACTACTGTCATTGAGTTGTAGGATTTCTGTATATACGCCAGATATCAGTCTTGTGAGATATGTGATTTCCAAATATTTTTTCCCTTGAGTTGGTTGCCTCTTCACCTTATCACAGCCCATTTTACAAATGAGGACATGAAGGCCCAGAGAGTACAGATTGTGTGGTTAGTATTTGACAGCTCTGGGATTCAAATCCATGTTAATATAACTCTGAAGACTCTTACAGTGAGTTGAATTGTGGACCCCTCCAAGATGTGTCCACCCGGAACCTGTGACTAGAACCTTATTTGGAAAAAGGGTTTTTGCAGAGGTAATTAGTTAAGGACCTTGAGACAAGATCATCTTGGATTAGGGTAAACTAGATCCAATGAAGAATGCCCTTAGAAGAGAAGAAAAGGGGAGAAGAAACTGACAGAGGAGAAGGTGACTTGAAGAGGGAAGCAGATATTGGAGCAATGTGTCTACAAGCCAAAGAACAGCTAGGATTACCAGCAGCTATCAGAATTTGAGGAAGAAGCATGGAACAGATTGTCTCTCAGAGCTTCCAAAAGGAACCAACCCTACCAACACCATTTCTGGACTCCAAAACTGTGAGAGAATAAATTTGTTATCTTAAGCCACCAGGTTTGTGGTAATTTGTTACAGCAGTGCCAACAAACCAATACACTTGCACTCTTTTATCACATCTTGTAGCTTCTTCTATATACTCTTCCTCTTCTTTTTTTTTTTTAAGTTTACCTCCTAGTCTCAAGATTTGCCTCTATGGGTAATCAAAAGAAAAGGAATTAAAAGAAAACATCACTTATCTGCTATTTTGAAGGTCATCTCTTTCTGGATCAATTGATTCTACTACACGAGCAAGATTTCTTAAAATTAATTTCCTTGGAAAAACAAGGGGAAGCACTCACAATGAATTGCAAACCATTTTCCAATTAATCTTTGTAAAAAAGACACAGGCCTAACAAATGATTCATAGATCATGTGATTTTTAATACTAATGATACTGTACAGAACTTCTTTGTTTACCAAGACATTTCTTTCACATGCATGATCTCACTTTGTTCCCATGTCAAGCCTGTATTATTCATGCTATCTTATTGATGAAAAAACAGTGGACCAAGTGTTACCTGCCTGGGATACAACAGTATGTCTCAGATCCAGTACCTAAGCCCAGCTCAGGTGTTAAATGCTTTTCCCCTATGATATAAAAGCATCTCTGGTCCTTTATGACCCAGATCCCTTATTTTAATGACGGAGAAGTGATTTAGCTATTGATCTATTAGTAGAAGTAGAAGACAGGACCAAAGACAACTGGAAGGATTACCACTCCAAGTTCTTGCTTTTCTTATCTGGTCTGGTTCAAAGCATTTGGTGGATAAATGGAAATTATTGTGTGAGGCATTTTGGAATTCAAAGTTGGGATTAAGGTCATAAAATAACCACATATTTAGAGTAAAGGTCCCAAACATGCTAAAGAACATAAAGTGATGCCCACAGCCACATTTGAGACACAGACTTGGAGGGGACTCTCACTTTTCTGGTTTGCGCAAATGGGTACTGTGGCAGTTTGTATGTATTATGTCCCCCAGAAAAAGCCATGTTCTTTGATGCAATCTTGTGGGGGCAGACATATTGGTGTTGATTAAGTTGGAATGTTTGGATTAGGTTGTTTCCATGGAGATGCGCCCCACCCATCTGTGGGTTATAACTCTGATTGGATAATTTCCATGGAAGCATGGCCCTGCCCATTCAGTGTGGGCCTTGATTAGTTTACTGGAGCACTATATAAGCTAAGACAGAAGGAGTGAGCTTGCTACAGCCAAGAGGGACACTGAAGAATGCACAGAAGCTGAGACAGTAGCTGCAGATGAGAGAGAGTTTGAAGACGGCCATTGAAAGTAGACTCTTGCTCTGGAGAAGCTAAGAGAGGACAAACACCCCAAGAGCAACTAAGAGTGATGTTTTGGAGGAGCTGCAGCTTAGAGAGGAACATCCTGGGAGAAAGCCATTTTGAAACCAGAACTTTGGAACAGATGCCAGTCACGTGCCTTCTCAGCTACCAGAGGGTTTCTGGACACCATTGGCCATCCTCCAGGGAAGGTACCCGATTGCTGATGTGTTACCTTGGACACTTTATGGCCTTAAGACTGTAACTGTGTAACCAAATAAACCACCTTTTATAAAAGCCAATCCATTTCTGGTGTTTTGCATCCTGGCAACATTAGCAAACTAGAACAGGTACATAACTAAAATGGTAATAGGAGGTTACACCGTATCTGTTAATAACATAATTTTCTTTCCTTCATTATATCTTAGAATCCCTGTATTTCTGTGATGTAGAAGGTATTGTTATCCTCTTACAGATGAGGAAACTGAGGCCAGGAAGGTCCAATGACTTACCCAAGGTGACACAGAAAGAAAGGCTCAGTGACAGTGATTCTAACCCAGGGCTTACATGCCCCCTGCTCTATTTATCAGGATTCATATTGAAATTACACTATAGAAGTAAATTCCTGTCAATGGAACCTGAAGTTTTACAAAGTGTTTTCTTAGTGTTGAACATTGGGGGACAGAAATCACAAGAGTTCTCCAGTCAAGCTGGAGAAAGATACATAAACACTCAGCATAATACCTACATTACAACTACCATCTGAATATTTATAATTCTAAAAGTTCATGCTTTAGTCTTTACCATGAACTCTGCCCAGTTAGGCAGTTATTCTGTACCAAGTTGGATGCCAATTAGAAACAACAAAGCCCTGACTAACAATAGCTAAAACATTACGGTTATTTATTAACTGACTTAATAAGAAGGCTGGTAATACACAGTGGCAGGGCTGGTTCTATGGCTCAGTGATGCCATCAAGGGTCTAGGCTATCTCTGTGCTTGTTACCTCATGGTTTTAAAATGACTGCCCTAGCACCAGGCCTCACATAATTAATCCAGTACCCTAAGGCAGGCGCAAAAGTGTCGTCTCCTGACTAGTCTCTATCTTTTTATTAGAGACTTACCCAGTGCCAAGGATTGTGTTTATGTCATTTGTCATAAAAATGCTATGAGAAAATTACACTATTGTTTATACCTTACAGATAAACCAAGTAAAGGGTTATTTAACTCTGTCTAAGGTCAGAGATAAAGGAAGGGACAGGCCCAGGATTAGAACTCAGCTCTATAATATTTCCTTAGGGTAGGCTTTTAAACACTAAGGTGCTTTAAAACCTGCACTTCTGAATGCTATAATCCCCCTCCAGTAAAATTCAGACACAGTCAGGTATTTGCAGGTTTATAATATGGTAGTTCAGACAGTTATTAGAATGTATTTTACCCATTCACTTAACAGACAAGGACATTGCAGCAGAGAAGAAAGGGAATCTTCCAAGGGCAGATGTTTAGTGGTGAGCCAGACCCCTGATTCCAACTTGGATCTCCTGCTCTGCTGAATAGGAAAAAAAAAATTTTTTTTTCCCTTAATTTTACTCTGTTTCAGTATAGGAGAGAATAGGTTTAAGATAAGCATATGTTTTAAATGTTTCAATGAGAAGGTGGGGCGGTAGGGGTGGAGTGAAGTATGCATTGCTGTCATATCTCAGGCAAGGCTAAAATACCAAGAATTTTCCTCCTTTTCCCATAAGAAAATGCTGCAAAATAACCACTTCAATATGTTGTTATCTTGCTATGCAGGTGGAGGGGTACGGTTGGGTGGAGGGAAGAAAAAAGAAAGAAAAGAAAAGAAAGGAGAGCTTAGAATGTCTTTCAATATACATTATAGGGAAAACTCCACCACGCCTCCCTTTTAACCGCTACTTATGTAAGATGAGGAACTGTTTATCATTACTCTTTCCTTCTTTCATAAAGACCTTCACTCCCTGAGGTATAAGACGGTGCTGGCTGGATAAGTACAAATGAGGCGGAACAGTGGGTTTAACTTTGCCATGGCTGAAAGAATTATTTCTCTAATGTGCCTTCAATTTTTTTCTCATTTTTTCTCCTTCTTGGCTATGCTGTTATCACTTTTCTGCACTAGATTTTAGTCCCTTCCAAAGTCACGATTCCTTATGTTTTGATAGCAGTTTTCAATTAGCTTAGCCCCTGGTGGCCCTCTTCAAACTCCTCTCTTTCTTCAAACGTAATTCAGGATTGAATTGGGGATGGGGTGGAATCTAATAAATAAATGTACTTCCATAATATGAAAAATTAAAGCCCATAATATTTTTATGTAAGTTCTGAAAAATTTAAACTATAGGGAGAGTGTTACAGGCATATTGGGGTCTTAAATCAGCCTAATTTGCAAGACAAATTATGTAATTAACAAAGATCTTCTTAAAGGATCATTAGAAAAGTTAGATTTGAACATGTGACAATTACAATTACATGTTTTTCTCATAAAACAGCCAACATGATGAGTAGTAATTAACCTCCAAACTGACAGGGCATTATTCTTTCTGATCCTTTCCCAAGCAGAATTGTACCACAATGACAAGGAAAGCCCATGAGATCTGTTGATTTGCTCAGTGCATATTAATTTCATGTATTTATTATTTATATCAAACATTTGTCCAAACAAAATCTATGTGGAACTTCAGTAGCAATAATTGCAATATCTTGAAATCTTATTTATTTCTCATACTCTGTGGTGATTATTGTTTTTATTAAAAGGAGGTAACTGATATTTTCTGAGCACATATACTGTGCCAGGGATGGTACGAAGTAACTTTTATGTATTTCATTTAATTCTTCCAATAATGTTATGAGGTAGGTTTTATTAATAGTATTTTACAGATGAAAAGTAAAATGATTTAGATCAGATGCAACTGACTTCAGATCATATGCTCTTTCTTCTGTACCACAGTGCACACACATGCACTCACACACACAAACAAACATATTTGTATTTTCTACTGAAATTCTTCTGATATGATACAAGGTGGAGCAGGAAAATTAGCCATTTAGGTTGAATCTTTTCAAGGACACACATCCAGAAGCCACCACACACCACACCATTTTAATCTAATTATTTTCAAATATCTAAGTGCATTTGCAAAACACATTCACCTCTTCCAGCCAGATGACCACTGCTCAATGGGCTGGCTGTGAACCCCTCTGAAGAACGTTGTGAAGTGGTGGCAAATAACAGTATGATCTGGACTCTTATCAATTTTCTTAGGTCTTGCCTAGAGTTTTCTTCCTCTAGGAACCCTTCCCAGCTGCAACCTATATGAGATTTATTTTCCCCCTGACTTCTGTCTTCCAAACCAGCGCTGCTCAAAAATTCATATGCACACTAATCACCTGGGAAAGGTGTCCGGGTTGGGGCCTGAGGGTCTGCATTTCTTAGATGTTCCGGGTGATGCTGATGCTGACACTACTGGTCCAGAAGCCACCTTTGAGTAGTAAGAATTTTGGAGCACTGACCATGTTTCAGTTTGCTAACACTGCTGGAATGCAAAACACCAGAGATGGATTGGCTTTTAATAAAGGGGGTTTATTTGATTACACAGTTACAGTCTTAAGGCCATAAAGTGTCCAAGGTAACACATCAGCAATCCGGTACCTTCACTGGAGGATGGCCAATGGTGTCCAGAAAACTTCTGTTAGCTGCGAAGGCATGTGGCTGGCATCTGCTCCAAAGTTCTGGGTTCAAAATGGTTTTCTCCCAGAATGTTCCTCTCTAGGCTGCAGTTCCTCAAAAATGTCACTCTTAGTCGCACTTGGGATATTTGTCCTCTCTCAGCTTCTCCGGAGCAAGAGTCTGCTTTCAATGGCCATCTTCAAACTGTCTCTCATCTGCAGCTCCTGTGCTTTCTTCAAAGTGTCCCTCTTGGCTGTAGCTCCTCTTCAAAATGTCACTCACAGCTGCACTGAATTCCCTCTGTCTGTTAGCTCATTTATATGGCTCCAGTGACTCAGCTTAGACCAACCCCGAATGGATGGAGCAACACCTCCATGGAAATTATCCAATCAGAATCATCACCCACAGCTGGGTGGGGCACATTCCAAAGAAACACTCAAAGAATTACAATCTAATCAACACTGATAATGTCTGCCCACACAAGATTACATCAAAGATAATGGCATTTGGGGGACACAATATATTCAAACTGACACAGACCATTTCTTGCCTTATATTAAAATTATTTGTTTGCACGCCTCATCTCCCCAATTGGACTGTAGTCCTTTTCCGGACAATCAGATTGTAGCTTGAATTTCTTTCTCAAGAACTTCCTTGATTGTCCAATCTAAAACAGAACTCAGGGATACTCTCCCCAATAAGCTTGTTTTAATGATCTGTGTAGAATTTACCCTCTTTGTTTGTCTACCCCTCCTCCCCACTAGAAAGCAAGAACATGGTCTTTCCAGCAATTGAAAGCACTGAAATATTACCTGGCAAGAGGAGGTACCTTGTCTATGTTTATAGAAGGAAGGAACAAACTTTTTTCCTTATTTCTAGTTTCATTTTCCTTATAGTTAATGGCAGATACTACCATAATCATGGTGGGATAATGTAATGGTTAGCTTTCTGTTTTCTTTAGAATTTCGTCAGTTTCTGTATTTCATGAGTACTGTAGGAGGATAGTTGGAGAGACTGAATTAAGGGTTATGAAATGACATTTTAAACCAAGAGCCTTTATGTATGGGTGCAAGTGTGTATAAGTGTAAAATATATATGATATAAAAATATAAAATAAATAATCTATATTTTTCTTTTGACACCTGGGCCCCTATCCTACCTGTGCCTTTTGTTTTATTATTATTTTGAGATTTTTTTTATTAGAATCAGGTAAAGCCCAACTCTTTCCTAGGCAGCAGAAACTCGGTATTGATTTTTCTTTATTGACCAATCATACATTGCAGTATAAATATTTATGATGACCACATATGATAAAAAAAATAAGTTAAATACCACAGAGGAAAATGAAATGTAAATGGGAAAGGATTTCTCCTGAGTAATGCATCACTTTATAATCTTACGTTGCTCTGAGAAGCACCTAACGGCTTTCTAGAATCAGTGCTCAAATTACAAGACTTCCATCATCACAAACAGACATTTGCAATTTGGTCGGACATCCTCTTGGGGCTCACCGGTGTCAGGTTTATTTGGCGATTTAGCAAGTGAAATACAATATATATGCAAAGCCCTTCTAAAGTGGCCAGGTGTTTAAATGGAACTCTTCTAATAACCTCGAGCATTTTTGTAGATTCTCCAAATGTCAGAGTTGAAAGGAGCCATGGAAATTATTCCAAGCCTCTCATTTTATGGTGAAAGGAATTGAGGGTACAGTGAGGGAAAGTGCTTGGCCTGAAGTCACACAGCTTCTTCATAGTAGAGTAAGAATTTATGGAGCTCCTAGTTTTTCAGTTCAGCAGGACTGAGCAGGACTCCCTTAATTCTGGAGAACTAAGGGTGGGTTGGAGGCGTTGGGGGAGGTCAGGATGTGGGGACAGGTAGAGTGTGGAGATAAGATTATAAAAGATGGCTTTTTCATAAATAATTAGCCAGACAGTTTTAAAATCCCAAAGGACACAGAAAACAACAGCTTATTCTTTTTGGAGTTATTACTGCCTTCGTTAGAATGTAAGGAGACAGCCGTTTTGTTCGACACCAATTTATGTATTTATGTTTTATCTACCTCAGAAGGATAGTGATTGATCCTGAATGGTCCTTAAGTGTTAATGCCAAAGATATTTAAGGAAAAGCAGAACTTTCCCATCCTTCAATCTCTATGGGGCAAGTAGCTTCCATTCTGGTAGACACAGCTTTGTTTTTTTTTTTTGTAATTTGGATGGGAACCCCCCAATGAATATCATAGAGAGAGTTAAACATATAATGCGTATGTGTGTAAGTGTGATCAGTACTAGTAAAATAAAATTTATTTTATATACCTAACAGTAAACTATGTATGTATCTTCTGTGCTACAATTTATGGGGAAGAGATAGGGAGGGAGAGAGAGACTATAAAGTAGAGGCTTTTCAATCTGTTCCATTGCCCTTTTTATTATCCTTCAGTGTCCTCACAATTTTTGTAGCAGGAGTTGTACATCTCTCTTCCCTGTCATCAACCTCCCCAAACACTCTTTCTTACTGAACACAATCCCCAAACTGCAAATAGGTATGAAAATTCACTGCAATGAAAAAAAACATCGGTGGTCAGAAATACATCTAGACTGGATAGAGATTATACTCTCTTTTTCTTATTCAAACTTGTCACGTTTGTCCTCAGAAAGAAATGCCTTTTCTGTGATACGTGTGTGTGTGTGTGTGTGTGTGTGTGTATGTGCAGTATTTAAACAAAAGAGAAGAATAAGGTAACAGCCGCTCTCTTGCATTGAAAATGCAAGTATTTAAGGTAACTTGAGTATTCATACCAGAGCAGAATCTAGTGCAGTTTGAGATTTGACAGAACTCCCTCAATAGCTCTAAAAGCAGAGTCTGATGACAAGAAAGATATCTGAAGTTTGAATTGCCTTTGCAACTACATTTTTTAGGGCTTTCAAATTGCTGCTCGCTAACATTTACAGTTCTCTGCAGCCATAGTATATTACCACAGGATTTGGGAAGAGATCAAACAAGCAAGAAAGAAATTACTATTCCCAAATTCTTACCAGAAAAGAAGATCGGTGCATGTCAAATAGCTTTTAATGTTCACAAACCCAGTTCTGTACACACACACAAGGCCATTTCCATTAGTAAAACTGGCACTTTTCTCATCGAAAATCTGTTGAACTCCAAAGAGGAAAGAAACTCTGCTGTGAATCTTAATAGGTATAGACACTAACCTTCAAAGGAACTTTCTTAACTTTTCAATTCCTTTTCCCATTGGTTATTGAACAAAGGCATGCCTTTTGTTAAGAAAACTTGTTCTAGTAAGGGTTTATTTCTATTTAAATAATTGGGATAAGTGCAGGGAAATAGAATATTTTGTAGGAAGGATTTTTACTTTTAAAATAAGACTGGACAAGGTCTGCAACATTTATAGCATGCTACTTCTTATCTAAGATCCACATTTGCACACATACAAAACACTGAAGTATAAGCCAAAATAAACAAATTAAAGCACTTATCTGTAGGAAGTAGGGAGGTGATGAGTACAGAAATAAAATCAAGATTTCTCTGCGTGTATCTCATTTTGTAAATTTGACTTTTGAGCTATGTAAATATCTTGCATGATTAAAACAATAAATTAAAATTAAAATGGCAATCCTTAAATATCAATACAAACTGTAACAAATGGATCTAACTGCATATTAATGATACCTAAAAGACTTATTTTATTATCTATAAAACTCGATAATTTGGGGATATATATAAGGACAAAATGAACTGGAGAAAAAAAAAAAAACCTTAATTTGCTTTCAGTACTCATACTAAATCTGGTTTAGTTGAACTCCAAAGAGGAATACTAAAAATACTGGTTTTCTTATTTTAAAACTATTAACTATAATAGTTAGATAAAGCAAATAAGTATTTGGCAATCAAATTTTTTTCAGCAGATGAGACACATTTAAAATCATGTTCAGCAGATGAGATGTTAAGCAAAACTAAATTTCCTAAATTTGAATTGAAAATAGCATGAATTTGTGAAATGTTTCTTATTTTAAAAAGATACATCTTTCCTAGCTCTCTGTCTACTGAAAAGACTGAGGAATGATGCCTGACCAGGATGGACCAGTAGACATGGGGGCTGCTAGTCCCCAGACGGTTGTGGTCTTGAAATATCATTTCCCACTAAGAAGAACCAGAGCACAATTGGAAAAATAATTAATTCCAGGTCTGGAGTAGGAAACATATAAGATGAGCCTGAAATATCTTATACCCGAAGGCAAGAAAACTGTCAATGAATGAGATTGTATCAAAATAACTCAAGAGCCAAAATGAAGTGACTCCCCTTGGTCAAAAATGGGACAGTTTGGGTCACAGACAGAATAGTAACTGAAATAGATTAAACATATCAAATATTTCATAATCCATGAGTTCATAAAGATGCTTTTAAACAAAAAATCTCAAAAGTCTCATTTTTCACATTTATAGGAGCCAACTCATTCTGAAAACTGTTAAACAAGGGGAAGGACTGAAGCATTAACTTGTCTTTCCTGTAAGAACTGTAGTTCATGTTTCCAAATATTGTGGAAGGAAAATCTTCTTTATAAAGCAATTCCAACTATTAAACATAGGAATAATGATAGAATATCACCATTTTCCACCCCTAACTAACTAATGAATTAGGCAATAATCATTAATGGTTTCTAAAATCTTTAGAAAAAGTTGATGAGGAACTTTTAAATTGATGGCTCTGACTGAAAACACCTGAACCCACTGATATATCTTATCACAAGAGGAGACATAAATAGACATTGTCTTTTCATGTAATGAGACAGGAAATATATAACTCCAGCTATAAAGTGTTCTTGCCAAAAAAAAATTTGAACTAAACCTGATCAGTTCATAGAAAATATACTGCCAGAATAAGATATTAAACAAAGATATAATCTGCAAAATCCAGAATAAGGAAAATTCTGGAAGGACAGATTGCCAGGATTTTTTCAACAAACAATACCACCCACCCCCTGCACACACACATATATACCCACATATACACATAAAAAACAAGGGATGGAGAACCTCTTTATTAAAACAAGTTTAAGAGGCATATTCCCTGAGCTGATTGTTTTAGATATTGTTTGGATCCTACTTTGAGAAAAATTTGGTAAAATTATATTTATTAGACAATTAGGGAATTTTGAATACTGTCTGCATATTTGATAATACAAAAGAATTATTGTTCCTTTTTGGCATGATCTTGGTATTGTGATTATATTTTTATAAAGTGTTTTTAACTTTACAGCTATGTATTGAAGTATTTATATTTGAAATAGTAAAATGTCTGGGATTGGCTTCAAACTGGTAGTATGTGTTTGTATTGGGGTAGGAGGTGAAGTCAGGGGAGAGTATGTGAGGTAAATGAAACATGATTAGGCATAGACTGAAAACGGTTGAAGCTCAGTATGTGTTATACTAATCCCTCTACTTTTGTATATGTTTGAATGTTTCCATGATTAAAACTTTTAGAAACATTAAAATATGGCTTAAGAAACATTCCTTAAAATATCAAACTATGTTAGCGTATTTATTCCATTTTTGAGAGCAAATGACAGAAACCTAACTCAAATTAATTTAAGAAAAAAAATAGATTTGTATGTATTACTGAAAATTCCAGAGATGGAAATGGCTCAGAGAACCTGAGAATTTAAATATAAACATGTACCACTCTCTTTCCCCCATTTTCCCCATTCTCCCCTCCTGCTGTCTCTCCATCTCTCCTGGTCCCCCCACACGTTCTCTCTCCTCCAGGCTCCGCTTCCCACTGTGTTTCTACCTAATTCTCCTATCGCATTCAAGATGACTCCATGAGAGGAGACAAGCGAAACATGGTCAGCTCCAGGATTCCACAATCCCGGTTTAGCCACCCAGGTTAAAAGAGATGCTCATGTCTCAGTGAAAGTCTTGGTTTCAGGTGCAGAGTTGCATTGAGTTGTTCACGTTCCCCAGTTGTGGCTCTATCACCTTCAGTCCGTTTAAAGACTCTCTCTAGTTTACTTTATTCTAATATGTCCCTTTCAGCTCTAATTCCTACTACTATTTACTTCCTCTGGTCGCCACCAAAAATACTGACTCAAAATTTTTACTATATACCCTTTTCTATATAAATGTCCATGTAAAATACATATTGTGGTTTGCCTATGTCTGTGTGTATGCATGACTATGTCTCATCTGAAACTAATCTTTTTGCCTTTATGTTTTTTTCAGATAGTTAATTCTATTGGGGTGCAATTTGCATACAATAAAATTTAGAGATCTTAAGCATATAGTTAAATGAGTTTTGACAAAATTATATACCCATGTAATGGACGCCCTAATCAAAATATAGAATAGTACCTTCACCCAAGAAAGTTTTCCCCTGTCCTTTTATAGTAAATCCCTGAATCATAGGCACCCATTGTTCTGATTCCTAGAACCATATATTAGTTTGCATATTCATAAACTTTATAAATATGGAATCATGCAGGTATACTTTTTATGTCAATATCTATGAGGTTCATCCAAGTTTTTACATGTTGTACATGTATCAGTAATTTATGAATTATTATTTTATTGCTGAGTAATATTCCATAGAAATAATATAGCACTATTTTTAGGATAGGTATAGTACATTTAGTCACTTATTGCTAACTGCTTCATAGTATTCTGCAATATGCATATTCTATTTCCTCATCCAATCCCCTGGTCAGGAACACTTAGGTTATCTCCCATAACATGCTGTGGTAAACAACCTTGAATGCAGCCCTTTGGGATATGTGTGAGAGTTTTATCTGGAGCATATAAGTAAGTATTTTAATTACAGTAAGGACTGCTGTTGTCCAGAATGCTTGCATCAATTTACATTCTTTTCAACACTGCTTGCAGGCACCATTTCCCCTATAATGTCCATGTATATCATTGATGCTTAAATTTACATTTTTCTGATTAATGAGTTGTAACATCTCACATGCAGCCAGAATCAGCTTACCAAAAGCCATTAGGTTAGACCACCTCTTTTGCATTACAAAACAAAGCAGGGGGACTATAAGTACTTCTGAGGGCAAGCTGGCCAAACTTTGGCAATAAGAAGAGAGAATCCACTTGATATTCAGATTATTCTTTTTGACTAGCCTATGGTTATGGCACTGGACGTAGAGGGAAGAAAGTGTAGTTCTAACACAATATCTGGCCAGTCATTGAAAATTCTGCCTAGCTTTAATAAGGTAAATTATATTAACCTTATTAGTTTTCAATATTTAGAACAAGGCTGCCTAAATGAAAGTTTTCTGATGAAGGATATAATCTGTAACTACGCTGTCCAAAATGGAGTGGACTTTTTTCTAAGACTAGTAGCCAGTCACTGGAAAGGGGTTCAAGAGAATGAATGACATGATACAATTTTGTCTTAGATTATTCCAGCTTGAGTGAGGCCTGGATGGAGTGGTGTTAAAGAGAAGTCAGACAATATTAGATGGTAGACTCTTTCAGTGATCCTAGGTAGAGAATATGGTAGCTAGTGTATAAGCAGTAGAGACTGAGAGAATAGACAGAGTCAAGAATTCAAGTAGACAGTTAGATAGGACTTGGAGAATGACTTGAAATAGGGATTAGAAAAAGGAATCAGCAATGAGTTTCAAGTTTCTAACTTATACAATAAGATGCATGGCTGCATATAATCACTGGTGAAGAAGGTCCCAGAAAATTCACATGGAAAATCACCCATCAACCAGGAGTGGTGATGGAAACTTAGTCAGGGTCCTTTGAGTCATGGAAAGATTGTGTCTGGGGCCAGATTGTCTCAGGGTCTGGAACCCCATCTGTTACTGCTCTGATTTCACCAAGCCTCATGCCAAAGGTCACCTTGATCTGTTGCACACCATCTTTTGCTCAGTCATCTACTGACTGAGTTTAGAACAAGGGGAATGAAGTGACCTGGGAAACTTGCAAAAATCTGGAAGCACTGAGGTTGACACTAAGAAGAAAAAGTCCGGGAACTGATGTGTATCCACTGTTTAATGTTGCAGGCAATTAGTGAGCAGGAGCAGCTGCTATGGTTAAGCTATTAAAAATGCCAATGTAAGTGAAACAGAACATATGGGATAGGTTTTATCTGCAAAATACTGCTTTGAGGATAATATTGACATAGTTTGTCTATCATATTTTGAAATGATTTGCATAAAATTTCCTAGAAATAGGCTCCATAAGCATTTTAGTAATTTGGTGGAAATAGTGTAAACTCAAGCTCACTGAAGGAAAGCCAGTCATGAGAGGAATCCTGAATCTACAACTGGAGCCAGGCAACATCTCTCCTTGTGGAGAAGGTGGATCTTCAAGGAATGGGAGAGCTAAAAATGGACGGTTACTGAGTCATTCCTATATGCCAAGCCCTATGATAGGAACTTTATATTGTCTTTGGTAAGCTTTTTAGGTATTTATTGGTGGTCCCATTTATAAATTTGAAAACTGAGACTCAAAGAGGAGGTGATGTGCTCAATTCACATGGCTAGAAGGTGCCAAAGCCAGGATTTGGAACCAGTTTTACTTGACTACAAAATGGCTATTCTGAGTCAAGAATTCCACATCTGAGTTTAGACTAGTATAGTGGTCCTCAAAGTGTTGTCCATGGAACAGTAGAATAGACCTCACCTGGGAATTTATTATGACTGCGAATCACTAAAATCACCAACATAGACAGACCTACTGAAACAGAAATTCTGGGACCCAGAAATCTCTGTTTAGCAGTGCTCCAGGTGACTCTGATGCATGCTACTATTGGGGAACCACTGGATTAGTTAAATTTAATTACTCCTATAAGAATCAGGTACCCAGGAAGGCTACAGCTGGGAGGATGGAGGGGGTGAGTGCAAGGAAATATAACACATGTTTTGTATCCTAGGAATAATTGGAGAAAATTTGGGGGAAAATGCACAATTGAAATTTTGACTATGTGTTTTGGTGGAAAGAATACTGGATAAGTGATTTTAAACTCTTGTTTCCAATCCCAGATATGATACTAACTTGCAGGGTTGTTTTAGACAACATTTAACTTCTATATGTTTCTTTTTCATTATTGGTATTGTGATATGGCATTGTGGTATTGGTTAGTACATTTTTACAGCCCTTTAGTGTTCATAAAGACTTTGTATTATTTTTAAGCTATGAGGGATGATGATTAGACAAAACTGTAAGGTGTTTGCTTAGAGGCTCTCCAGTATTTCTTCCAGATTGTCATTCTAGGAAATTTTGCATATAAGTAAGCTGAAAACTTACAAAATTAGAGATAGCTAAGTCAATGGTTCTCGACCATAATTGCACTTTAGAATTACCTGGGAGCTTAATAAAAAGTAAAAAAACATCCAGGCCGCACACCAGAGCAATATATTCTGCCCACTTCTAACACATATGCCATATATGTGCATTTCTCCTTGCATTTCTCCAGGCATACCCAGAACTATGCAATTTCTGTAGTTTTGCTAATGCTGTTTTCTATACCTGATTTTGACTATTGAAAGCTTATCCTTCCTCCACAGTTCAATTCAAGAGATAGATCCTCCCCAAAGGCTTCCCTGATCATATCATCTAGTGAGCACCTCTCCTTTCTATGTCCTATCACATTTTGGATATTGTATATGTTATGGTGCTTTTGACTGCCTAACTGAATGCCTTGTCTCAAATGGCTTCAATCATAAAGACAAGGTATTATCTAACAAGTCCTGAGGGAATATGGCTGTAGGGTCAGTTAATTTAAACGCTCAGCATTGTCATCAAAGACTCAGGTTCACCTTCCCCATCTTCCAGCAAAGCTTTATTTCCCTTGGTAAATCTAAAACAGCTGCCACAGTTCCAAGTGTCATGTGTAGACATAAACATGTCCAGTTGGTGAAAAAGAGCTTTTGTTGATGTTGGTTTCTTTTTAAGAGCAAGGAAACATTTCCAAGAATCTGCCCATCAGACCTCCTCTCATGTTTCATTGGTCAGAAATAAGCCACATGCTCATTCCTAAACCATTCACTGGCAAGGGGAATGCAATTTCCATAACTCGGCTCATTGAAACACATGTTTAATGGAAAGATTTTCTGAACAAAATTGGGATGCTCTTAGAAAAGAGGGATGGTGGTAGTTGGTGAAAGGTGGTTAACTAGGCTGCAAACTCCTCTCAAGGCAGTAGGCCCTTTCTATTTATAGGATAGCTGTCTGTGCCCATGTTAAGTTTCTCCTATTAAATGCAAGACTCCTTGAGGTTTCTCTTTCATGATTAAAGTCTTGAGCATTGGAGTGAGACACACCTGGGTTGAAATTAGGGTGAGAAACTCATCCCATTTTGCTGAGAACTTTCCTGATTTTTGCACTGAAAGTCTCACATCCCCGGAAACCCCTCAGCCCTGGCCAAACTGGGACAATTGGTCATCCTAGTTGAAATCTCAGTTCTTCCATATGCTGCTGCATGATTTGGTAGCCAAATCATTTTTTCATTCAAGAACTACTTCTTGAATGCCCACCATGTGCCAGGCACTGTTCCAGAAAGTCCTTGTTTCAGACCACTCTGGCTTTAGTCCTCTGATTTCCCGCAATCATGCTCAAGTTTCCCCTGGACTGCCTTGTTCATGACCTCTTCTCTGCATCCCATCACTCAGGATGATGTCAGAGGAAGCCTGGCCGCCTGACGAATGGGGCTTGGGAAATCCCCAGGAGTTTTCAGACACTGTTTCTGGCCTGAAAAACAAAAACACCCTCGAAACAGCCAAGGGTTCCAATCTGCTCAGGGAACATGCTGTCCTCTCCTGTTTGCAGGGCCATTTCTTGGACAAGCAGAGGCTCTGTTTGCTGGACTTTTGGCCCCATGCAATCACTGTGAGGCAAGGCACATCTCACACAAACAGGCCAGTGAAATGAGGTAATTGCGGCTTTCGATGAATGCTATTTCTGTCTCCTGGGTGATGCTGGCTGGGATAGGAGGGACGAGAGCTAATGTATCTGACACGTTATGGCTCTCTCCGCAAAGCGGAGATAGGTAACATGGGGATGGGAAAGTCCCCCTCTTGCTGTCTCCTCTTAATGATGAGTGGATACTTCATGTGCATGCTATCTTTAAGCAAGACTTGCTCCGTATTGGAAAACCCTTTCAATTGCCAGAACTTTTCCATTCAGTAACCAAAATTGCCTTTAAATCTGATTCAATATAGCTTTACTGAACATAATCTATGTGCCAGGCATGTTACAGATGTCTTCTATTTTCATCTTCACAAGGACCATCAGAAACAGAAAGTCTTAGCATTCTACAGCAGAAGGGAGCCAAGTGTGGCTCAAAGTTGTCAAAGAACTAATATATGCAAGGCCAGGGCTTGTATTCAGGTCTCCTCTCTCCATAAATAGAGCCATTTCATTGTACTTCTCATAATTTTAGCCATTCAGGTTGGATTATCTTCCCATGAAATGTATTTTTTTCTTTCATGTCACTTCAAAGAAATACAGGTAATATGCTAAGGATGATTTCTTTTTAACCCAGAGTTATCACTCTTCACAGTGATACTCTGTGCCAGAATACCAGGGCAACTTGTATGCTTGCTCTAACACTTGATTTTCTCCCTCTTGGTCGTTTCTGTTTCTTTTGCTTTGGTTGGGTTTTTGTTTTGTTTTGTTTATTTATTTTTTTGCTTTTATTCTTCATCCACACACATTGGTAATCACTTTCTCAACATTCATGGAGGTTGTCAAAGGATGTACCTCTCAGAGCCCCTCATCATAACTCCTCATTACATTTTTAGTTTTAAATGTTTTAATAAATCAACCAGATGTCCATGCATAATTAAGTTATTGTATCAAGTAAAAGTAAATGAGCTCTGCTTTGGAATATAATGTATTCCTTTGGAATATATTATGGTTAAAAGACAAACTTTATTTGGTAGGTACTTTTGGTTATCCATAGGAAGATGTTTTGGGTTAAGAGTCTTTGGTTAAGAAGAGGCTTTTGGGAATCAGAGTACTAGTGCAAGTTCTAACTTAGAGAACTTTGGCATCCATTTAGCCTTCCCAAGCCGAGTTTTCTTATCAACAAAATGGGTAATATGCACATGATTTTTGCAAATATTCTAAGATATGTATAGGAGAAAACTCTTAGCAACATGTCTGACGCCTAGTGTAAGCTCTGTAAATGAGAGCTATTGTGTTATTATTGGTGTTATTTATATTTTTATGTTAACTGCTCAGACTTCTTTATTGCCTACCCCTCAGTCATGGGCTCTGCTGTAAACAATTATCTTCAGATCAGTGAGATTCTTGCATTGATAAAGGTGTCTGCATGTTCACAACATCACCTGCATGAAAAACTTTCATTCACTTTCTTACCAGAAAGAGGTAAAGGATTGTGGTCGTGCCGTCACTGACTGGTATTCATATGATGTGAATTTAAGCTTCAGATGTGCCTGGAATTCAGTCTCCAACCTCCTCTTCATTCACCCTCACTTCTCTGCTTTGGTCTATTCCTCCACTTCACTCATTATCCAATACTGAGCAATTTATGTACCTATTTTACTTCCTGATGCTTTTTAACCATGCTCAGAGGATTCCACCTCCCACCCTAAAAAGCTAATCAAGATACCTTGATAAACAAAACATTTCCCACCCTTGGAGGAGTTTCCTTGCCAGCTGCTAGGTTAAAATACATATTTCTTCTTTCTACAATGAATGGAGAAGTGAAAGTAGAGATTACTAACGGGCTGAGCCAGGTTTAGAGGCAGTTAGGGATGTTAGAGAGGGCTTAACTAAGCATGTATAATTGGAAATGAACTTTGAAGCAGGAGATAGCCAGGTATTCAGCCCTGGGTTGCCCCTCTCCCTAGCATTGTTTCAAGCCACAACAAGGTAGACCCAATTAGGTGAGCTCCCAGCATGCTCAGAGGGAAACTTCACCACCAGCAAAGACCATTAGAGTTAATAGAAGTTGCAAAACTAGGTGAAGGGCTCAGAAAAGGTGAGAATGGGAAGGGTTGCTGAACATTTGCTGTAGGTTGGAAAATGGTGTTGTGGTGTTGTGTGTTCATTGAAACAGCAAAACAAAAGGCCCTCCAGGAAGCCCCAGTAACCAAGGTCATCAGTATTAAGAAAGCAGAGCTCTAGTCCCTGGGCAGACATTCTGTCGTGCAAGAGCCTCATTTAAAAACATTGATGAATTGATTTATGTCTTTTTTTTTTTTTAAATGCTTAAAACACTGGTGGCTGTGTTTATGTAATTGGAGAGAGGAGGCAGGAAATGGAAAGGAAGACTTATTAGTCTCTCAGAAAGTGCTTCTGGACAAGCAAAACCAGGGTAAACCCCTGGCGGAGAGGGCCCAGCAACATTGCCGGTAGAAGCACTGGAGTGGGGAATGCAGGTTTCATACTAGGATGGGATTCAAAGTAAAGCTCAAGATATACTTCAGCTAAGGTCCTTCTTGCTTCTCTAGGTCTGGCATTGAAGCCGTGTCAGCCAAAGCAGCAGATGCAATGGCTACCTCGTATTGGATATCCTCTTAACCACCCAGTCATCCACATTATAAAGTTCTGGCTTATCCTTTTGATTCTCCTTATCCCTCATCACTCTCATCCAGTTAATCTCCTTGATCTGTCAGTCATCTCCTTTAAATATGCCTTGATCCTGTGGAGTCCACTCTACCTCTCATGGTACTCTCCAGGTTCAAGTCCTACCCTAGCACATTTGCCCTAGCATTCTGGTTCATCTTTCTGCATCTGGCCCAGCCTCTCCAAACTCCTCCTAGCTCTCTGAATGATCTTTTAAAAATAGAAACCCAAACATGTCACTTTCCAGCTAAAAACCTCCGATTGGTCCATGTTACTCTCAGGATAAAGTCAAGATTTCTTACCAAGATACTTAAAGCTGCTTAGAACGTCTGAAAGGTGAGAGATCTAGATGAACTAGTTGATGTACTAGTTCATGAGGGGTGATAAATGTAGCCTAAACCTCTATCAAGATATAAAACATTACCATCACACAAAAATGCTCCCTCATGCTGCTTCCTAGTCAATCCGTGCCCCCATCCTCCTCTTAGAAGCAACCACTGTTCTGAATTTTTTCAATTATAGTTTAATTTTTCCTGTTCTAGATGTACATATCAATGGAATCATACAGCATCTACACTTTCACGTAAGGCTTCTTTCACTCTGCATAAATTTTTGAGATGCATCTATGTTGTGGTATATATCCATAGTTCATTTCTTTATTTTTTTGCCTTTTGAAAACATGAGCTATAATTGACATAACAAAAATCCATGCTTTAAAGTTGTATACCATTCACCGATTCTTAGTGTATTTACAAGGTTGTGCAACCATCACCATTATCTAATTCCAGAACATTTCTTTCGCCCCACAAAGAAACCCCATACCCATTAGCAGTCACTTCTCATCCCCCACCCCAGCCCCTGGCAACTACTAATCTACTTTCTGTCTCTGTGGATTTGCCTATTCTGGACATTTCATATAGTATTCTAAAGTATGAATATATCATGGTTTATTTTTCCACTCTCCTGTTGATGTAAACCTGGGCCTTTTCCAGTTTTGAGCTATTTTAAATAAAGCTGCTATGCACATTCATATAAAAGGCGTTTTGTGGACATATGTTTTCATTTCTCTCAGGTCAGTACCTAAGACTGGGATTCCTTCGTCATAGTATAGGTATATAGTTTGTTTTATAAGAAACTGCCACAATTTTTCCAAAGCCGTTTGTACCATTTAACACTCTCAGGATATGAAGAGTTCCACTTTCTCTACACATTCACCGACACTTGGTGAGCCATCTGTAATTCTGGCTATTTTGGTGGGTCCAAGCAGTGTTTTAACAGGAACATGGTAGCAAGGATTCCTGCAGGGTGAGGAGATTGGACAAGATTTTCTCCACAAAGATCAGAGGTTGCAGGGTTCCACTCCAAGTTATATACGGCACCTTATTGCTTTCCATTACTGCCAAAAGAAAGTACCACAAACTTGATGAATTAAAACAACATGCATTTATCATCTCACAGTCTCAGGTCAGAAGTTGGGGTGTTTCCTCTTTTCCATCTCTCATGATGCTGTTACCTACATGTCAGCTGACCTGTGCTCTTATCCGGAAACTCTAAGGAAAAATCCACGTCTAAGTTCATCTGGGCTGCTAGCAGAATTCAGCTCCTTGTGCTCGGAGAACAGAAGTCCACATTTCCTTGATGACTGTCAGTTGGGGACCAGGTTTACCCCCTAGAGTCCTCTTCCCAGTCCTTGCACTTGGCCTTCTTCATCTCAGATGTGCAGTTGTTGTGTTAACCCTTCTCACAGTTGGAATGTGACTTCTCCTTCAGCCACTTCTCTTCTGCTTCCAGTTAGAGAAAGTTTTCTGCTTTTCAGGGCACAGAGGATAAGGATCCATCTGGAGAAACCAGGATAATTTCCCTATCTAAAACTTCGTATCTTTAGTTACATATGCAAAGTCACTTTTGCCATGCAGCATAACGTCTTCACTTGTTCTGGGGATTAGGGCATGGACATCTTTGGGGAACCATTATTCTGCCTTCTGCAGCCTTCTTACCTGGCTAAGATCCAGGCTTTTGGTTGATGAAAATGTTTGTAGTTACGAATTTCACACTTGACTCCAGTCCTTCCCTTCCATCAACATTTTGTTGACTCTGATTAGATACTTCTAGTATTTTATGTAATTGGAACAAGAACCATTTAATATGGGGTGTATCTGTTTTCTTATGTATAACTTGGTGGTTATAAGAGTACTACTTCATGGGGTTGTTGTAAGGATTAAATAAGTTTATTAATGTAACAAAAAGCATATAGGACAGTGTCTACACAGAGTAATTTCTCTGTAAAATCAGTAGTCATCAACTCATCTTTACTAATGCGACCTTGGGCAAGTCAGCATCCCTCCCTGGGCCTTAGTTTTCCCTTAGCTCTGACAGGTACACTGGCTAGTCATAATTTTCATGCCATGCCCATTTTTTCCCTTTTCCTCCCTGCTGTCTGACCAAGAGACTGATCTCCAAGTGCTGTATCAATAGGGTGCCTGGCTCATTGACTTTGAGTTGGGTTTGACCAATGAGAGGCACTAACAGAAGATTGAAAGATGAGAGAAGACTGAGATTTGGATTTTTATTCCTGTGCTCCCTGCCAGGCTACATGTGAGCAATGGCAGCTCTTAATCTAAAGGCCATGTCCCTTGTTGGAGGCCATCTCCCACAGCCATGGTTTGCTCTCTCCAGACTCCAGTAACACTATTCCCTTCACTTGACCCTTCAGGTCTAAGGGTGCTAATGACTCCCTGCTATTGCTAGCATTGTGGTGCTGCACCATCTCTTGATAGTTCCATTGACCCTGATCATAACTCATAAATAATCTCTTCACTAGCCTCTCCTTTTAAATGTATCATGTTTATCTTGCTTGCAAAAATGGTTTTGTACTGGACCATTTCTGTGGAACTTTGCCTATCTACAATGTTATAGTTCCTAAATCTCAGAAGTTATCAACCTTCTACAATTCAATACTTATTAAGTGGTTTATTTTTGTGTATTTATTAAGAAATACAAAGAAGTGGAATTCACAATAAGGACCTTTGCGAGTCTCTCTCTTTTAGTCACTTATTCAGAAAGAACCAATTGTGCACTTACCAATGGGAGGGAAACATCTTAGCTACCTCCTTAATCATCTTATCACCTTCCTTAATATAGCCATTTCTCTTTTCCCCTGTTATATTATGTCAAGGAACAACAGACATGATAAACATTTGCTGTGTGACAGGTGCTTTATATACATTCCTTTAATAATTGTTCCATGGACCTTTAGGAAAAGTGATCACCTCCTTTTATCAGAGGAGGAAATTGAAGCTCAAAGAGGTGAGATAACTTACTTTCCCAAATTCATGATACTAGTGAGAATTAATATTCAGATCTCTTTTACCCAAGTCTGCAATCTCTCCTTTAACTAGGCTATCTTTAAGGCCTGAGCAGTTGGGATAAAGATTCAGTGATCCTTGCTTTAAATTCATCATTGAAGTGTGCAAGAACAGCATGGGTCCAAGCATATGGTCACAGCCAAGCTGTTTAGTGTAAATGAATGACTGGCTAAAGCAATGGATGAATGAACAAATAGCATCTTTGCAGATGAGCTTCACTTTCAAGAAGTCAGAGGTAGACATGCAAAAATGCAATGCCAGGTTGATGCAAAAATGGCCAGAGCCAGGGGCTGATATCTTGCCTGGAACTACTGGCTGACAGTGTCTCCTGGAAGATGAGGTACTTGGTACAAGCAGGGTTCTACAAGTCTCCAGTGTCACCCTCTAAGCCGTTTCCTACTGCCAGGCACAGAATGTTCCCAGGCAGGGGAATTACCCATGTTTCAGCATTCCTAAGGATTACATCTGTTGTCATGTGGATTGGCAGGGATTATACTTGTTTTATGGCTAGGGAGAGGATGCCAGGGCAAGACATGGCTCTCACCAAGAATGATAGCATGGCAGAATGAAATCTGACCATGCTGCAGAAATGAAAAGAGGCTCCCAAAGATAGACTCCTTCCCTTCCTTAGTAAGAGCCGTATTATTAACAGACGACATATTAGCATATGTGTTAGGCTTTCCGTCATTTTTGTATTTAAGCTTCATAACTGCCTTGAAACAGGTATTAACTCCATTTACATATTAAAAAAACTAAAGACTCAAACCATTCAGATAATGAAGGGTCATCAAATAGATAAGTAACTGAGCTAGTACTGAAAAGCAGGTGTATCTAACCTCAAATGTTTTGCTCTTTACTTTCTCTCAAAATTCCACAATCAGTAATAGCTATTTACATTTGTCTAGTGTTTAGGACAAACATTATGTTCTACCAATTACTTTTGCAATTCTTATATGAACTTATTTCCTTTTCTGGTGTATTAACATCTTGCTGGCTGGTTCATCTTATTAATTCACTGTCTTTCTCAATATTTTAGTTAGAATTTTCCTTTTTTTCTGAACTCCAAAAGTTTATCTAACTTGCACGGTATATTAGCAAGAACTCTGTATTTGAAGTTAGAAAACAGGGACTATAGTCCCAACCCACTATCTGCTGGTGTGACCCTGGGTGAGTAACTTTGAGAATCTGAGTATCAGATGGATCACCCAGCAGGTGGGAGTAAGTAGCCCTCTTCAATCTAGTTCATGGGACTTTGGGAATCAAATAAGATAATGGATATGAAAGTACTTTATAAACTATAAAGTACAATGGAGATGTAGTAGGCTAGCAGGTTATTCTTATGATTTTGCCATTCAACATAATGAGTTTTATTTTTAACTAAACCTCCAAACAACCCTATGAATTAAGAAAAACAAGTTTGGTTATTCCAGATTGGTGGGGTTTTTCCTTCCTTATTTCCTTCCTCTCCTCTCTTCCCTTCCATTTTCCCTATTCCCTCCCTCTCTTCCTTTATAAAATACATTTTATACCTTACCATGGACCTGGCATTGTGCCACAGCATACAAGGTCAAATAAAGCCTCAGCCTCTGCCATGAGGAAGCCTACAGCTAAGCACAAGAAGTAGACGACTGTACGAAAGAAAAGCGGATTAACTAGCATCCATGGCAAAGTGGTTGCAGAGTTAACTGGAATCCAGGTTAATTCCCAAGACAGCATTCTTCCTACCCTTTATTTCTTTGGGAAAAAAAAAAAAATACCACCTCCAAGCCAATGTTTCCAAGATCAAAATCTGGCTGTAAGGAGAAGGTCTACAATGGTTCATTGAACATCTATACATACAACGCGTCATGCTTTCTTTTGATGTTCCCCCAAGTACTCTTATTTCATAGCTGAGGTAAAAAGATCCAGAAGAGGTAAGTACCTATCCCCAAGCCATATAGCTAGAAAATTGTGGAGCTTTCCTCTACCCCAGGCTGGTTGAACTTCAAATATGTTAAGGTAGAGGTATCTCCAAACAGTATAAAGTAAAGTGACAATGAAGGGCTAGAGGTTAGAAGCTTGGAGGGAACGTCTTTCATAATCTTAGAGTCTTTAGCCTTCTATGTCTGCTTCTCTAAAACAGCCATTGGCTTCTTGTTAATAGGACCAATTTAGCCATTGTTTCTCTCCTTCAGGGCTATTCCATTGGTGCCTGTCTGGGGCGTAAACATAGGTCTATTGATGATCTTTGAAATTATCCTAAAGCCTTCTCCTCAAGTTGGGCAGAAACCCACTCCAGCAAAAAGGAGCAGCCTATGGAAAATTCCTGACACTGTATGTTCTAGTAATTTTTGGAACACTGTAAATATTTGAGTCAGTAGATCTTAATCCATAAACACAGCTGTACTTAAAAAACCCTGATGGGGAGTTATTATAATTTAAACAATTGGGTAACAAAACAAATCAATGTTAATCATTTTTGTTTTCTAAGGACAATGAGCTCAGACTTCTCATAAAACTGACATGATGAGCTTCGCAATTGCATCCACAAATAAACTTACAAATGCTAAGATAAACCATTCTCAACTTTTTAAGAACATTATAAAAAGAGAGTGGAGTGGGGGAGGGCAAGGGAAAAGTAGACAAACAAAACAATTTTGAGCAAGACCAAGACTCTCGTAACTGTAATTCACGAGGCCTCCAAAGATAAACATTAAGAGAAAACCCTCTCTGGGTTTGTCATTTCTCTGTCTAAATTGTGATGTGGATTACTATTAGAAACAAGATGATTCTTGTTTCTAACAGAACTACCTTTGACTGTCTTGACAGACTCTCTTTGCAGAGATTTACAGAAGGGACTCAGGGTGCATTGTCTCTCTTGTGTGTCAAGCACTGTGCTAGGCACTGGGGATAATGTGATGAGTCCAATACAGTCCCCACCTTCAAGAGGATCATAATAGAAAAGAAGAGATAAGAAATTTACATGATTGGTTTTTGAAATAAAAGAATAAACCAATGTTGGTGAAAGAGAAAAGGAATGGGGTCCATAGACTTTGGAGGCTGTTTCCAGCTAGAAAGTTAAAGGGTAGTGTTTGAGCGTGAGGATGGACATAATCAGGGGGTTTCGTTTGGAAGAGGCATTTGAACTGAGGATATAAATAGAGGCTGGGGAGGGTTGGGAGGGGAATTCCAGGCAGAGGGAGCTGTTTGATCAGAAAAGCAATGTCAGGAAAAGGCATCAGTTTGGCTCAATTGGGGCAAGTAAAGGAGACCAGTGGATAGAGTTGGCAGAGCAAATCATGAACAGTTGGGAAAGGCCTGGAAAGTTTACAACCTCTTCTATAGTAGACTGGGAAGTATGTATTCCTTTTTATAAAATAGTCTCAACCATATAAAAAGATTTACTTGGCAAAGTAAGGCAATATATTGAGATAGGAAAGACAGGAGGTGGAAAGACTAGAGAAAAGTAATGAGAACTTGGCTGGTGATGACAACCAATGGATGGAGAGGAGAAAAACTGCTGTGAGTGGTATCTGAAGGGTTAAATTGGCATGATTTGCTGAGGGATTTGTTATGGGTAAATAGAGATTTTATGGGCCAAATAGAGACAAACATTTCAACTGGAAGAGGTCTGTAGGATAGGAACCTTTAGATAGTATTTAAATTCAATCTAAAGCACCACTGGGGTTCCAGGTTATTCTTTTCCTATAGATAAGTGACTAGACCTTTATCTTTTCCTAAGATTTTTGTGACCTTCCCTTCTCTTCTTTTACTCTCCTCCTCAAAGTGAGACACTTTTATAAAATCTTATATTTAGATATAAATATAATCTCATAGATTATATATATCTCTTTAGATATAAATATAATCTCATTTCCCTCCTGTGGTCTTGGCTGTGCCTCACGTGAGGAAGGAAACCATCCAGGAGCTATAAACCATTTATCCCTCAAGGACACAACTAATCCATGTCATTCAAGCCCAAACCTTTTCCCACCACTGGGATTAAAGAGACTCTCCATATATGTCCCTGCTCTCTGGCACCAGTATCCTTCATTTCTCTGCTTCATTGCCTTTCTGTGTAAATCACAAAGGAAGACTACCTTTTCTCCCTAGTCACGGACTCAGAATTCTCCTCTAGCTGCCAGCTGTGGACTGGGGACTAGGTGATGTTTCTGTGTTCTTTCTGAGAGAGCACATTAAATTTATGTGGTGTTAATGGGATGACTTAAAGTGAACAAAAATGAATTCATTTTACATAAGTGAATATCTTTGTTTGCAAGAAATGTACAGGGAAGTATTATGTGTTCAAGGAGAATGATGTATACAACCTACTTGCAAATGCTTAGAAAATAGATGAATACATAGGTAGAGATACATGGACGGTAGATAGATAGATAGATAGATAGATAGATAGATAGATAGATAGATAGATAGATGATAGAGAAAATGATACAGCAAATGTGATAACTCCTTAAAATTGGTGGACCTGGGTATTTGTGTGTGTACATGTGTGGATTATGTTGGAATTCTTTGCATGGGCTTGCAACAGTCCTGTATGTTTGAAATTATTTCAAAATAAAATGTTAAGGGAAAAAAAGGAAATTAATTTCTCATCAAGTTTAATTTGGATTTAGGGAGGAAGGAAAATCACCGTAACTACATTTTAAATCTTTTTCTCGGATTTTTTGTTCATTTTCTTTCTTTTTTTTCTTTAATTTTTATTTTCAAACACTATACCCACCATTCCTTCTCTTTCCACCCCCCGTCTTCCATTAACTTTGAGTCTACTTTTTAACTCTGTGAATTTACTATTTGTAGATATCCTACATAAATGACATCATACAATATTTGTACTTATGTGTTTGCTCATTTCATTGAGCATAATATTTTCAAGTCTCATCTGTGTTGCGGGATGTCTCAGAACTTTATTCATTCTTATGGCTGAATAATATTTCATTGTGTTTATATACCGTATTTTGCTTATCTATTCATTTATTGATGGATATTTGAGTTATTTCTAACTTTTGACTATTGTGACTAGTGCTGCTATGAACATTATTGTACAAATATCTGTTTGAGACCCTGTTTTCACTCTCTTTGGGTATATACCTAGGAGTGGAAATGCTGGGATACATTGTAATTCTATATTTAATTTATTGGTGAACTGCCATATTGCTTTCCACAGTTGCTGCACCATTTTACATTCCCATCAACAATGTACTAGAGTTCCAACTTCTCTGCAGCCTCTCCAACATTTATCTTCTGCCTTTTTTTAAAAAAAAAATAATAGCCATGCTTGTGAATTGGAAATGGTATCTCATATTGGTTTTGATGTGCATTTCCCTAACAGCTAATGAGGCTTACTGGCCGTTTGTATATCCTCTTGGAAAAATGTCCCAAGTCCTTTGCCTATTTTTAAATTAGATTGTTTGTCTTCTTATTGCAGCATTGTAAAAGTTCTTTGTATATTCTTGATATTAAGCCCTTATCAGATTCATGGTTTACAACTATTTTCTTCCATTCTGTAGGTTGTCTTTTCAGTTTCTTGATAATGTCCTTTGATTCCAAAATTTTTTAATTTCAGTGAAGTCAAATTTATCTATTGTTTATTTTGTTGCTCGTGCTTTTGGTATCATATATAAGAATTCATTACCATAATCCAGGTCATGCATATTTACCTCTACGTTATCTTCTAAGAGTTTTATGGTTTTAGCTCTTATATTTAGGTCCTTGATCCATTTTGATTTAACTTTTTGTATATGGTGTGAGTAGGGTTCTGTATTAGTTACAGTTCTCTAGGAAAACAGAGTCAATAAGAGATATCTAAATATAAGATTTTATAAAAGTGTCTCACGCAACTGTGGGGATGCATTAGTCCAAATTCCATAGGGCAGGCAGCAAACTGGCAACTCCAATGAAGGTGTTCAATGAAATACTCAGGCAGTGAACTGGCAACTCCGATGAGGGTGTTCAATGAACTCAGGAAACACTTCACTGGCTAGCTGAAGAAGTGAAGGTCCTCTGTCTCGCTTAAAAGTCTTCAACTGATTGGATTTAATCTAGCTGATTAAATTCTCTTATTGTGGAAGACATGCCCTTCATTATGTAACTGGTCACAGCTGCAGCCAATTGACTGATGATTTAATAAACCAGCATTCTGGTTTATTAACCAGACAAAAATGTCCTTGCAGTAATGGTTAGGCCAGTGCTTTCTTGACCAGACACCTGGGCACCATCACATGGCCAAGTTGACAAATGAATGTAACCATCACAGGTTCCAACTTCATTCTTTGGCATGTAGATATCCAGTTTTCCCAACACCATTTTTTGAAGAAACAATTCTTTCCCCATTGTATACATTTGGCACTCTTGTCAAAAATCAATTGGTCATAGATATGTATGGGTCTATTTCTGGAATTTCAGTTCTAGTTCATTAGTCCATTTGTTTATCCTTCTGCCAGTACAACATTGTTTTTATCTTTATAGTACGTTTTTAAATCCTCCAACTTTGTTCCTCCAAATTGTTTTATGTATTTGGGGCCTCTTGCGGTTCCATGTGAATTTGAGAATTGGCTTTTCAATTTATGTTAAAAAAAAAAAAAAAAAAGAAAGAAAGACAAAAGCTGCCAGAAATTGATAGGGTTTACATTGATTCTATAGACTGCATTGGGTGGTATTGATATCTTAACAATATTAAGTCTTCCAATCTATGAACAAGGGATGTCTTGCCATTTATTTTGGTCAGCAATGTTTTATAGTTTTCAGTATATAACTTTTTACATACTTATTTAAATTTATTGCTAGCTATTTTATTCTTTTAGATACTATTGTAAATTGAATTGTTTCCTCAATTTCTTTTTTGGATTGTTCTTTGCTAGCATTTACAAATACAATTAATGTTGGGGTGTTCATCTTGTACTCCATCACTTTGCTGAATTTGTTTCTTAGCTCTAGTAGTTTTCTAATGGAATTACCTAATTTTATATAAATGAGATCATGTTTTCTGCAAATAGAGATAGTTTTACATCTTCCTTTCAATTTTGGATACCTTTTCTATTCTTTTTCTTGTCTGATTGCTTCAGCTGGACTTTAAGTAAAATATTAAGAAGCAATGGTGAAAGCAGGCATCCTTGCCTTTTCTCTGATCATAGGGGGAATGCTTTCATTTTTAATACATTCGTTTTTCTGTCCTCTATTATTTGGTCTAATACATGTATGTATGAGATGCTAAAAATGCATTATGGGAAAAATCTCCAGATAAAACAAAAGTACTGAGGGAAAAGTGGGTCTGTGTAACACAGTGAAAATAGCCCTAGATTAAGAGTCAGAACAAGATTTGAGCCATTTGCTGCTGCTCTTGTCTTCGGTCTTTTTTCCACTTGTCAAAAAGAGAGTTGGATTATTAGACATCTATATTCATTCAACATATATATTCAATGTTTCCATTTTCTCAGCACTTACTAATAAAGTGAGCTTAGACAAATAGCTTTATGTCTCCATGTCTCAGTTTCTTCATGTATAAAATAGGCATATATAAAAAAAGAGTAACTGGGCTAATGTATATGAGGTGCCTATCACACTTGTTGGCCAAGTTGGCAATCAATAAAAGACTAATTCTTGGCAGTTTAGCGTTATTGCTAATGGTGATGGTGGTGGTGCAGTGACAGTGTTTGATTTTGATGTTGGCTTGGATTTTGATGTTGGTGGTAGCAGTCAAAAGAGTATTGTGAATTGCATTGATGATGGTGACAGTGGTTGTGGTAATGTTGAGATTTTGGTGTTAGTAGTAGTGGTGATGTAATGGTGATAATGATGAGGCACTAACGAAAGTGGTGATGATGTTATTGCACAGAAAGAGAGGCCATCAACTCACAGGAGAAGATAGATATAAGCCTTCACCACAGTCCACAATTCTGCTAACAATTCTGCTAACCCTGCCACAAGATTGGAACTTAAACAGTATAATTAAAGATATTCTTCAAAACCTCCTTCTCTCTCAAGAAAATGTAAATTAGATGCCCGAGAAATTGTGTAAATAATTGAAGCTCATTTGAATAAATGAATGTCTATACAGCAATGCACTTCTTCACTGGTTCCATAAATTGCACCACCTCTGAACTGGGGTATTAAGAGCAGCAAGAATAACAGAGAAAGTACTAACTAAAGTAAACTAACATAGAAATTAAATACACACACACACACACACACACATACACATATTCAAGAGGAAGAGAATTCTAACAGATGGAAGAGTAATAGATGGGGCTGAATAAACAGATTGTGACAAAATCATGGATAGTCTTGAAAGTTAAACTAAGGAACATCAGTTTTCTCCTTTAGAGCAAGCAGGGGCCAGAAAGGAGGATGATAGGATCTTTGCATTTTCAGAACATTAATTCATCTGCAGTGTAAAAGGAATTGGTAGGGGGAAACTGGAGGTAGCAAAAATCAAAATGTCATTGTGGTCCAAATGAGAAAAGATATAGCCTAAACTGGACAGAGGTGATGAGAGGAGATTTGGAGACCTTTTGTAGATGAAATTAACAGACTTTGGAAACACAGGATAATGGTAGGATGATGGGTAACAAATAAGAGAAAAAGGGGTGCCAAAGAAGTTGCCTCTACTTCTAGTTTATGCTTCCTGCTGGAATCAACTAAAGAAAGTTGCAGAGCCTTGTGATGTAAGGTAACATGGAAGCAAAGCTGAAGGAGGCCCTAAAGCCAAATCTGAACAATTTAAGCAACAAAATAATACTGGGTTATAATTCGTAAAATGAAACAAGGATCCATGAGCCCATAAGGACATAAAATAATTGATTAAATAGACAGATAAGAAGGACAGTCTTTCCTTACAATAAAATTTATGTTACCAAAAGTGAAGGAAAGAGAGAAAACAAAAATCAGCAGTAGGACAATGGCACAGGGATAATTGTGGCAGACAAGATTCATTGGTGGTTGCCAAAATCAGTGAGTGAAAGTCCGAGGAGAAAGGGGATGTGTATAGTTTCAAAGCATCTCCCCCAAGAGTTTTGTTTACTGCAGAGGGAAATAGAGCAACTTTATAGTAGAGAAACCCAGAAGAGGCAACCTTACCAAGTTAT
This sequence comes from Choloepus didactylus, assembly GCF_015220235.1. Classification (NCBI taxonomy): domain Eukaryota; kingdom Metazoa; phylum Chordata; class Mammalia; order Pilosa; family Megalonychidae; genus Choloepus; species Choloepus didactylus. Next base: position 107,357,222 of record NC_051316.1, read on the forward strand.
CAAGGGGAACATCACCTGCAGTACTACACATAGATGAAATAAACCCAGTGATATGATGCACTAAGAAAGATACAACATTTCTGTGATACTCTTGCCAAAATTTTATAACCTCAGTCCAATCATGTGAAAACACTTGACACACACTGAGGGGCATGTAGCAAAAATTTACCAATATACTTGAAAGGAGTAAAGGTCATTAAAAATAAAGGAGGACTAAGGAACCATTATAGTCTATAGGATACCAATAAGAAATAACAACTAAAAGTAATGTGGACAAAAGAAGATTAGTGGTAAAACTTCAGAAATTTTGGTAAGGTCTTCAGTTTAGTTAATGGTATTTTTTTTAATTGAGATTTTTCAGATACCATACAACTATCCAAAGATCCAAAGTGTACAATCAGTTGGCCACAGCACCACCATACAGCTGTGCATCCATCAACACAGTTAATGTTTCTTTTTCACTTTTTAGAACATTTTCACTACTCCAGAAAAGAAATAAAGACCAAAAAAAAAAAAAAAAGGAAACTCAGATCCTCCCAAACCCCTAACCATGCCCCCCTCCGTTATGGATTCATAGTTTTGGTATCGTGCATTTGTTACTGTTGATGAAAGGATGTTAAAATACTACTAACTGTAGTATATAGTTTGCAATAGGTATATCTTTTTCCCCTATATGCCTCTCTATTATTAACTTCTAGTTATAGTGACATACATTTGTTCTAGTTCATGAGAGAGATTTCTAATATTTGTATAGTTAATCATGGACATTGTCCACCACAAGATTCACTATTTTATACATTCCCATCTTTTAGCCTCCAACTTTCCTTCTGGTAACATGTGTGACTCTGAGCTTACCCTTTCCACCACCTTCATACACCTTTCAGCACTGTTAGTTATTCTCACAACGTGCTACCATCACCCCTGTCCATTTCCAAACATTTAAGTTCACCCTGGTTGAATATTCTGCTTACAATAAGCAACCGCTCCCCATTCTTTAGCCTCATTCTATATCCTGGTAACTTATATTTCATGTCTATGAGTTTACATATTATAATCAGTTCATATCAGTGAGACCCTGCAATATTTGCCTTTATGTGTCTGTTTTATTTCACTTAATATAGTGCTCTCAAGGTTTCTTCATCAAACCATTTCTTTTAAGATGGTTTTGTTCATACACCACACATTCCGTCCTAAGTAAACAATTGTTGGTTTTCCGTATAGTCACATATTTATGTATTGAGCACCATCGCCACTCTCTATATAAGGACATCTCCATTTCTTCCACAAAGACGGAGGAAGAGTCAAAGAAGGCAGAGAGGCAAAAGAAAAAGAAAAGAGAGAGAAAAACAAACAAACAAAAAACAAAACTTAATAGCTAGAGAGAGACAAAAGGAAAGATAGCATTAACCTAAAGTAGAATAAAGAGTCAGACAACATCACCAATGCCAGGAGTAGCATACCCTTCCCATATTCCCCACCCCCCACCCCCCCATATGCTTTTAGCTTTGGTATATTGCCTTTGTTACATTAAAGGAAGCATAATACAATGTTTCTGTTAATTCTAGCCTCTAGTTTGCATTGATTGTGTTTTACCCCTGATCCCACCCTATTTTTAACACCTTGCAATGTTGACATTCATTTGTTCTACTTCATGTAAAAACATATTTGTACCTTTTATTGTGATCATTGAGCACCCTAGGTTTCCCTGAGTTACACAGTCCAGTCTTTATCGTTCGTCTTCTGTTCTGGTGTCCCACATGGTCCCAGCCTTCCTCTTTGAACCATATTCACAGTCATCTTTGTTCAGTGTACTTACATTGCTGTGCTACTATCTCCCAAAATTGTTTTCCAAAGCTCTCACTCCTGTCTTTTCCTTTCTGCCTGCAGTGCTTCCTTTGGTGTTTCCTGTAGAGCAGGTATCTTGTTCACAAACTTTGTCATTGTCTGTTTGTCAGAGAGTATTTTAAGCTCTCCCTCATATTTGAAGGATAGTTTTGCCAGATATAGGATTCTTGGTTGGTGGTTTTTCTCTTTCAGTATCTTAAATATATCACCCCATTTCCTTCTTGCCTCCATGGTTTCTGTTGAGAAATCTGCACATAGTCTTATCAAGCTTCCTTTGTATGTGATGGATGGCTTTTCTCTTGCTGCTTTCAGGATTCTCTCTTTATCTTTGACGTTTGATAATCTGATTATTAAGTATCTTGGTGTTGGCCTATTCAGATCTATTCTCTTTGGGGTATGCTGTGTGTTCTAGTTTGCTAATGCTGCTGGGATGCAAAACACCAGAAATGGATTGGCTTTTATAAAAGGGGGTTTATTTGGTTACACAGTTACAGTCTTAAGGCCATAAAGTGTCCAAGGTAACACATCAGCAATCGGGTACCTTCACTGGAGGATGGCCAATGGTCTCTAGAAAACCTCTGTTAGTTGGGAAGGCACATGGCTGGCGTCTGCTCCAAAGTTCTGGTTTCAAAATGGCTTTCTCCCAGAACATTCCTCTCTAGGCAGCAGTTCCTCAAAAATGTCACTCTTAGTTGCACTTGGGGTATCTGTCCTCTCTTAGCTTCTCCAGAGCAAGAGTCTGCTTTCAACAGCTGTCTTCAAACTGTCTCTCATCTGCAGCTCCTGTGCTTTCTTCCAAGTGTCCCTCTTGGCTGTAGCTCCTCTTCAAAATGTCACTGACAATTGTACTGAGTTCCTTCTGTTTGTCAGCTCATTTATATGGCTCCAGTGACTCAACTTAGACCCACCCCGAATGGGTGGAGCAACACCTCCATGGAAATTATCCAATCAGAGTCATCACGCACAGCTGGGTGGGGCACATTCTAAAGAAACACTCAAAGAATTACAATCTAATCAACACTGATAATGTCTGCTCACACAAAATTACATCAAAGATAATGGCGTTTGGGGGACACAATACATTCAAACCGGCACACGGCACTTCTTGGATCTGTAATTTTATGTCTTCCATAAGAGATGGGAAATTTTCATTGATTATTTCCTCTATTATTGCTTCTGCCCCTTTTCCCTTCTCTTCTCCTGGGACACCAATAACACATAAATTCTTGCTTTTCATTTTGTCCTCAAGTTCCCAGAGATGTTGCTTCTATTTTTCCATTCTTTTCTCTATCTGTTCTTTTGTGTATAGGCTGTCAGGTGCCTTGTTCTCCAGTTCCTGTGTCTTTTCTTCTGCCTCTTGAAATCTGCTGTTGTACGTTTCCATTGTGTCTTTCATCTCTTGTGTTGTGCCTTTCATTTCCATAGATTCTGCCAGTTGGTTTTTCAAACTTTCAATTTCTACCTTACGTACATCCAGTGTTTTCATTATATGGGTCAGCTCTTTCGCCATGTCTTCTCTAAACTTTTTGAAATGACTTATTATTACTTGTTTCAATTCCTGTATCTCAGTTGACGTGTACGTTTGTTCCTTTGACTGGGCCATAACTTCATTTTTCTTAGTGTAAGTTGTAGTTTTCTGTTGTCTAGGCATGGTTTCCTTGGTTACCCCAATCAGGTTTTCCCAGACCAGAATGAGCTCAGTTCCCAGAAGGAAGAAATATTCAGTATCCGGTTTCCCTGAGGGTGTGTCTTAGAAAATTGGTACACGCTGTGATGCCTCAGGTCACTGTGCTTTTCTGCTCAGCAGGTGGTGCCTGTCAGCGCATAACTCCAGACTGGTGTAAGGAGGTGTGGCCCGTGACTGTTTTCCCCAAGGCTGTGGGGTCTGGTTCTGAATGGAAGGTGGGTAGTAGAGCTGGGCCCCACCCCTTTCGTCTTAGAGAAGATAGACCTGCTAGGGGGAGGTCATTAGCATTTCAGTGGTCTCTCTCTGCCTGTGCTAACCTCACCCTTGTCTGGGTCATAGCACTGGGAACTGAAAATGGCTGAGGCTTTCTCCACTGAGCCGAAAAAGGAACAGAAAGTCCCCTTCAGGGCTCGTCCGTGGTGACCCCCTGGCTCTCCAAGGTCAGTCGTCACCCAAAGCCTCTGTCTGCTCGTTGGGGATTCGTAGCTCATAGTGAGCAGTTCACACTCACTAATTAAAACCCCAGTTGGAGCTCAGCTGAGTTATATTTGCTTGCTGGGAGAGAGCGTCTCTGTAGCACCACGAGGCTTTGCAGCTCGGGCTGTGGGAGGAGGGATCTCCCAGCTTCGATCCTCAGTTTTTACTTACAGATTTTATGCTGTGATCTCGGGTATTCCTCCCAATTCAGATTGGTGTATGATGAGTGGACGGTCATGTTTGTCCCCCCGCAGTTATTCCAGATTATTTAGTAGTTGTTTCTGGTTTTTTTTCAGTTGTTCCAGGGGGACTCCTTAGCTTCCACTCCTCTCTATGCCGCCATCTTAGATTCTCTGTTCTAATGGTATTATCTTACCAAGTTGATTTTCTTGCTCTGGTAATTGTAGTATGGTTATGCAAGAAGTTAACTTGGGGGGAGACTGGGTCAGGGACTATATGGAAACTTTCTCTTTTATTTCTGCAGCTTTTCAGTAAGTCTAAAAATAGTTCAAAATAAAAGTGTTTTTTGTTTTGTTTTGTTTTGTTTTCTTAGATATCTATTTATTCTGAATCCTTCCTTGGATACAAGCATCCTGGTTTCAAAACTTGCTCTTATGCTTACTGCCTGTATGATTTGGAATACGTCACTAACATTCTCTGACCCTCCTTCACTTCTTCTCTGTTACAGAATGATAATGTCAACTCTCCAAGGGCAACAGTCTGGCTTTAGGTGCTACAGAGGGGTTCTTCCCTGTACCTAGGGATCTATGCAGTGAAATTCACATTTGAGATAATATTGGATTCAAGTCCAGATTCCTTTACTTAGTAGCTGTGAGGCCTTGGGCAAGTTACTTAATCTCCTTGAGAGTCACTTTTCTGCATCTTAGGAAAGAATCTGTAATTGTACTTAATTCATAGGGTTGTCATGAGGATTAAATGAGATAACAGAGAATGCTTATCCCAGTGCTTGGTGCATGGTGAATATTCAAAAGAGCATTTATTAATATTTTCCAAATTTTATGCCCCGAAAGGAACTTAAGGAAAGGAGTATTAAATCACACTTATGCATAGAGACTCTGAAAGGGTAATTTTGTTAAATTCTGTTTAAAGAAGGCGGCTTGTCTGTAGTCATTGTTGATGAAGAGAGGTTGTGTCGGGGTGGCGGGCAGAGGGGAGAGTGAGGAGTTTATGTGCTAATCAGATTGGCTATAGGGCCTGCTCATTTTTTCTTCTCCTAGGCCCTTTGCCCTCACTGCCCACATCCTTCCCTGGCATGCCCTGACATTATACATTTTGGGTAGAAAACAACCTCAGACAAGGTACTGTGCCCAAACGTGGTTAAGGAGTTAAATTTAGAACAGACGGGCAGCCTGACTTCATTTGGCTGCTGAGAGCCAAGTCTCACATCCAAACCACAGTGGTTCTCTATGCATTCTTGAAATCAAGGGGTAGAGAAGGGAGAGTGTTTGAGAAAGCCCTACCTGGCATGCCTGTGTTCCTTCTGCAAGCGGTGGTCCCCAGCGTCCAGTTAGCTGAGCTTGGAGTCCTGCATGCTGTGCTGAGCCTTGGGTCCACAGAGCAGCCTCAGGTTTGGCAGATATCTTAGCCATCAAGTTTCGGAACCAAGGGATGGAGGCCAAACTGGAGGCAAGACTAGAAAGAGGCTGCCCTTCCAACCTGGAGGCATGGCTACCTCGAAGGCGGTCAGGACACACCCCTCCAGAGACCACGACCACTGCCTACTCTAGTCAGAGCATCTCTCCATGGATAACCACAGAAGCCTTGTCACAGTCTCCCAGGGTCCGGTTTCTCTGCTTTCCCTCTGAAGCCCACCAGTGGCAGTGCCAAGAAGTGGTTTGGAGTGAGCCCCCAGGACACCTCATAACCTCATTCAATCCCAACCTCTCACATCATCCCCAAATAAACATACAACCTAAGTAAAACCAACCTCGGGCAAATCTTTAGGGACTGCTTCTGGAAAGAACACATTGACTGATTGCCTCCTCTGTAGAAATACGTACACCACTGTTCCTCCATACACACATACCCAGTGTATACATGAAACCATATGGAAATAGTTTTAGTTCCCAAGCATAACTTGCTCTCTTGCTTCCATCCTTTTTACATGTTGTGCCCTCATCCTAGAATGCCTTTTCCCAGTTTATGACTAGACTCATAGCTCAGGGTCCAAAATCTGTGCACTGAATCCATTCCTAGATGATAAGGGAGTTAGGGGTTCTTATAAATCATCTGCTCTAAATCCTTTCTTCACAAGTGCCTTTGTCAAGAAGATACAAATAATCATTGATCTGCACTTCACCCAATATTAGGCACCATGCTAACTACTTCACATGCATTAGTTCACCCAATATTCACAAAAACCCTGCACAGAAAGAATTCATATTATTTCCACTTTATAGCTAAAGGTAAATAACTTGCAAAAGGGCTCATATCTAGAAAGGAGAGGACCTGGATTCCAACTCAGCACCATAGCTCTTGTATGCGCTTATCTAATATACCATAATGCTTCAGACAGATGCATTATGGTCCTCTACCCCTAATCCCAACTCTCATAACTGAATACAGGAAAAGGAAACTGTCTTTCCCAATGATATACAGTGAGCTTATGGAAAGAAAGACTAAAATCCGTGGCTCCTACTTCCCAGGCAATGGACTTCCTATTTCACAGTTTCTGAAAGGAAAGGAAACTAACAAATTTTTCTCTTTGCTTTGCTTTACATTACTATTATGTAGCTGGGTACTCCATAAAGTAGAGAACTTGAAAAGAAAGGACTCAACTGGTATCTGTGTAGAGTTGTTGCCTGTGAGGATCTTATGAAGACACTTTCTTAAAAAGGACCATCTCAAGAAACTACAATAAAAGAGCATAGTTGAAACTTCATTTCTCTGAACTTCTGGTCCTCATCTGTAAAATGGGAGAGCAATGCCCTCTTGCAGGATTGCTGTGAGAATTAAGTGAGAAAAGCCCTTAGCAAGGACCCTGACAACGGGCACTTAATAAAGAGTAGCTACCAGCCAACGGGACACTTTCATTCCAGGGCACAGGCCTTATTAGTCATGGAAAGAGAGAGAAGATATTAAAACCAAAGAAACTTTCACTGGTTTTTAATCCAAATTCTTCATTTCACAAGAGCAAAACTGAAGCAGTAAGAGGAAAAGGATAGGATAGGTCCGGGGGTGCAAGTAAGTGGTCTCAGAAGGCAAAAAGCTGGAAAGCCTTAGTCCAGGCCAGCATGCATTTCAGTACTCTGCTTCTATGAGCCTGCAGATTGCATGGTCCTTGCTAAGTGGGCAGAGAGAAACCCAATCACAGGTTCCAGGTCACATCTTTTCTTTGAACTGTGCCCCTTAATGTGAAATGTAAGAAAATTTTCCAGCAGCTACTGCTGCCTCTAAAATACAGACTTAAGAAGAAAATAAATGTCTGCATGCATATATGTGTGTGTGTGTGTGTGTGCGCGAAGAGAGAGAAAAAACAGCAGGAAGCTGATGTGCCTCTGTGTAAAATCTGCATGAATTCATAGTAAGGCCTGAAAATAGAAGTCTTTGTCGCATATTCCATTGAGCTTGTTACAAACACCTCTATTGTTAATTCAGAAAGTCTTGACCCTTTGTCTTGTTTCTTTCACATGCCAAGCCAAAGCTCATTTACATTAGAGCTTCTTGTGTGCACTTTCCATGTCCTTAAGACAAGATTTAGGGACACAAATATCCCTTCCTTCTTCTTCCTTCTTCTCCTTCTTCTCTCTCTCTCTCTCTCTTTTTTTTTTTTTTTTCTTTGTTTTTTTACACCTCTTTCCCCTAACATCCTCCTGTTCCTCCTCTGTCTCCCTATTCCCTCCCCCCCACCCCCCGCTTCTTTGCTTTTCTTTTGGTCTAAAGGATCAAAAGTTTGGCCCCATCTTTCTCTTTGGGCAGTTACTCAAGGATATGCCTTGCAGTCAGCAAGTGAAGTGGTGGTTTCAGGATTCCTTTAGGATGTTCAAATAGAATGTAGAATTCATTCAACAGGCATTAATTGAGTCACTATTATGCCCCAGGCACAGTTCATGTTGCTAGGGATGTAAGAATGAATGAGATTCTGTCTCAACCGTTAACACTTAAAATTTATTTGGGAAAATAATCTACACTATATTCACAGCTTTACTGAATTTTTAATTTTTTCTACTCCTTAAACTGTTAGCAGTGCCCATCAAGGGCTAGAGCAAGTAATAGGCTCTGGAAATAGATGAATAATGGATACCCTCCAGCAGCTTGTAATGTAAGAGAAGGAGAAAAAAACATTTCCACCAGTGGGTTCCAGTTTCTTAAAGTCCCACAATGAAAAATCACAAGAATACCCCTTGTCCACATGAGGACATCAACTGTGGCACCCTAAAAATGTCATTTTTTTTTCCCCCATAAAATAACTGCAAAAGCAAGGGTCCCTGAGAAAACATAACACTGGTTAGGCTATGGAGAGAGCTCTGGACTAGCTAAGTAGTGTTAGAAATGTTCTATTATTTCTTCTGGTATCAAGTGGAGATTAATTAAAGTCAACATGCTCTGTTTAAACCCTGAGATGGCTGTGGGGATCATCAGAGACACCAGGTAAAAGGGTCCCACCTGGGATCCTGAGAGGCCACTAAGCTTGGGGTCAGGGCACCTGGATTGTAGACTCTCCCTCCCCTTGGATTATTTTGACTTAATTCCCCAGGACTACGGCTTTCCTAACTATAATGGTAACATCAACATTAACTCCATTTACAAAACCATCACCTGATGCTCATTGCTATGCCAGACATTGTATAAATGTTGTCTTTTTAAATTCATATGGCAAACCCTGAGGTAGTTACCTGTGTTATCTTCATCTAGTAGATGAAAAGCTAGAATCTTGGATGAGATTGAATAGATAACATGCCCCAAATTATCCAGCCAGTAAGTGGTGGAGCTGAGATTCAACATTCAAATGTATTGGTTGACCTATATGAAGTCTTGAGTATGCAAGGAAAGCAAATCTGGACTATAAAAATATGAGTTTTTATTATTAGCAAAATCTCATCCTGATTAATCTTAGTGACCTAAGATGCACTGAGTCAAAAAGCCAAGATAAATAAGAGTCATCTTAGGTGTTCTCTTTATGAAAACTATTTGAGAGAAATACATTTTTTGTCATTGTTTTTCACATTTTAAAAATTACAAACATTGCATTGCCATAAGAGATAAATAACCAACACTGTGTAAAGAAAAACTGATACTCTTCTCCCACCCCGTCACTCCTCCTTCCTTCCTCACCATCCTTGAAGTAACCGGCAGCATTAACAGCTTGGCGTTTGTCTTAATATTTGTAACATTTAGCATCCCTTGCTAGCCCAAGTCACCACTTAAGCACTCCTAAAAGTCACAACTTGTCAAGGAAGATTCACTGAGTGACCTGAACATCAGCCAGGAAAACAGGAGGTAAATCATTTATGAAAAACAAGAGATGACCTACAAGAGAAGACCTAATGTGTCTATACTGGATGGAAACTGCTTAGAATCCTTCTTATTCTTTCCAGCAGGAAATGTAAGGGTGACCTTTCCAGATGAAGCCATCTGGCTTGAGGGCAGTCTACAGGGATGGTGCCCAGGGAGGTCTTGTGTCTGGGACCATGCAGGAGCCTTCACACTTGCTTCTTTGAATTATACTGCACAAAGCTCCATAGAGTTGGTGACCACAGTGACAACTGTAGAACAGAATCCTTCCTGCTTCCCTATACCCCAGTTCCCGTGGCTTATTGTAGCATGATTTATTAAGAAAATTATTTTCTAGTTCAGCTTCTATCAGGTCGACGTTGCTATTTTATACCATGGTTTCAGCTAGAACCCAGGAAGCCACCATACTTTCTTGGGAATAAGTTATGAATATATCAGTATCACCAAGCCTGAGAAAGTATCTTCAAATGCAATCAATTTCCCACCAGGGTGGTAGAAAGCTCTCAAAGAGTTAATGGGCCCCATTCCTATTGGGGCAATTGGGCTCGTTTGATCTCAGTTCTAATCACTTCCTAAGTCTCCATCCCATCACATAGACAGAGATGAATGTGTTGAGGCCTTAAGTTTGCTGTAGAGTCATAGACAAACTTCCTCTCTGAAAGGTTCATTGAGAGAGCCAATTAGCCAGGGAGGAGGTGCAGTTCTGCATGCTCTAATTACCCGGGGATGCAAGGGGTCAGATCAGAAGCCTGACCCCCACAAGTAACCACACAAAACGCCTCAATAGAGTTTTCGAGGCGGGAAAACTTTAAAGCCAGCGTCGCGTCTGCCTTAGCAGCCCTTTCTCAAGAATCCAACAAAGGTTGGAGCCTGGGACAATGGGCCTGGGTCCTCCCGTGGACCACCTCGGGGACAAAGGGGGAATGCAATTGCTAAGATCCAAGAAGCCGAAGCTGCTGCCTATTCTGAGGGAGGGTGGGCAAAGTGTGGCAATTTCTAAAACCTGAATTTTTTTCCCCTTGGTCCAAAAAAGGAGCTTTTGATCTCTAGAAAGGGGGTGGGGTGAGGAACTCCACCAATAGAAATACAAAGATTTCCAAATGGACTACAACATCAATTTGTTAGCTTTATTTTTTTTTCCCCTAGGTATTTGAACTTTGGACCTCAAAACATAAAAAAAAAAAAGAATTATAACCGTTCTGCAAATAAAATATTTGGGCTCCCTAACATGCACCTCTACTACTTGATTATAGCTCCTTTTGACAGCCAATTTGGTTTGTACATCCGACAAAGCAGAGTGGTAGATTAGGAAAGAGCAAGCAACAAACACAACAACTAACTCCGAAGCACCCTGGACTTCTAGGGTAAGAGGAAAACTTGGAGTTAATGTAACCAAACCCTCTTCTCCTTAATTAAGAGCTTAAAGTCTGAGCCAAGAAATGTGGACTCACTTTTCCAATGTTACAAAGCAAGACAGTTGCCCATAGCAGTTATGTTATCGTGGAGTATGCACACACACACACCCCCTATAAACATAGAAAGTTTTATTGGTTTTAAAGTCTGGAACATATTTGTTTCCATTGATTTCCCTCAGTTGAGTTCTTATTAGTGAATGTTCCAGGGCTGAAATTCAGGATTGGAAAAACAGAGTAACCTGTTATTGGGAAAAGTTAGAAGCTTTGAAGTGGATAAAGAAGGTAAGATTGATGAGTATCTTTTGGTGCTAAGGAAGTAAGGAACCTGGGGGTAAAGAGGACGGAGACAAAGTGAGAATTCAAAATCCCTGAGGTCATTAAGATGTATCTTTAAGCAGAAGATGCATTGGGGCCTGAGGCACCCAGAGTGTATCAGAAAGAGGCCCGGACGGCCACGAGACCAGTCTTTGCCTCCACTATCTGGTGGTCACAATCCCTTTCCTTGTGCCTCACTTTCTTGATTTGTAAAACGGAGCAGGGGCACTAGATGATCTCTAAGGTCCTCTTACTCTATCTGGTTTAGCTTTTGGTAATTCATGATTCTATCCGACACTGTCAGTTCAAGAAGCTAAACTGGATCAATTTTGGCTAACCCTAGTACAACTTAGCCACTCCTCCACATTCTCTCTGAACAGGAGTTCTCCTCATGCACACAGATGTAGCCAGTTACAGTCAGCCTCCGGGTCACCCCCTTCCTGCTCCTATAGGCCACTTCCCTCAAAACAGGGATATTCATTAAGAGACAAGAGAGAGCAAGGAGCTTTATAAAAATGCATACGAGGCCAGAGTAAGAAGTGCAGGGTAGAAGATGCAATCGGAGGGAAGACAAAAAGGAGAAAGGGGAGGAAGTTTTTATGAATGTTGCTCACGTTCACCCTGACCTTGGTGGTTGGAGAAGCACATGCTGTAGTCCTGAAGTGTCACCTTAATGACCACAGAATCAAAAAGCATGTCAGCATACAGCTCAGGGAGCAAATGGCATGGCACTTCTCTCTATCACCTCCTCTGCCATAGCACTACTCTAAGATTTTATTTACGCATGTGTTTATATATTTATTTGTTTATTTTTTAAAGAGCCAGCATGCAGCAATAACGATGATGTCAATATTTATAATAGTTAGAGTTTGTATGTGCTTATTTGTTGCTAACAACTCTGTTCACACAGGATAAAAGCGTCAAAAGCATCCTGTACCTATTGTTTTTATAGAGGAAGAAGTGGAGGTTCCTTGAAGTTAAGTACCTTCCCTGAGGTCACTTAGCAAATAGAGGCAGAGCCAGGAACGATGAAAAGAGTTTGGATTCCAAATCTCAAAAAGACCTGTTTGAGGCACTGATTCTCTACTACTTGCTATCTGTGTGAATTTGGGAAAGGTGCTTAAACTCTTTAAGTCTCATTTGATTTCTTCATTTGGAAAGTGATGTTAAAAATAGCTCCCTCTGAGGACTAAATGGCGTGATATGGGTAAAGGACCTAGCCTATGCCTGGCACAGAGAGGACGTTCCATAAATATGAGCTCTTCCTTTCTCTTTGCTTTTTACTCCTTAAATTCTAATATTAAAATGATTGGCTCTATTACATTACTGATCCTGTAATTCTATAATCAGAGAACTTTCCTGGTGCTAAATCCACACCCAAGAAGCCTCATTTCCCCCAAACCTCTGTCTCTCTACAGACACTGAACTCAGACAATACACACTCTTTCCAGTCATTGAAAGGAATATGGCTTTGGAGTAATAGGGGGAAAATATATCATGAGTAATATTAACAAGAAACCTCCATAAAAGTTGGCCCACAGCTTCTAAAATTCTTGTGGTTTATCATCTAAATGGAAACTTGGTCTCCCTATGGTAGAAGGCAGCATTTGAGGGCCCATCCTCTACAAGTCACTAAGGATTATTGATGGAAAAAATTATAAGATATCATTTCAGCAGAGGATAGAGACACTTAAAGAAATTCACCCCAAGAACATCAAGAAACAATATAATATCAGCAGGATGTCAAAGACCTCATGATTCTTATTTGTGAGTCGGGAATATGGAACTGAGAGAGGTTTCCAAGTGTCTATTAATTCAGTACATTCTGAACTGAGTGGCAAGACGGCATGAATTGCCACCATCTGTCTGTGCATCTTTTATATCGGCTGGCCTTTGAGAGAAATAAATCCTGCCCTGGAAAAGTCAGTAACAGATTGGAATCCTCTGTCAACATCACCGTTTCTTTTTCTAACATCCCTGATTTTTTTTTTTTTTTTTTTCCTGCTGCTGTTGTAAAAAAGTGAAGAAAAGTAATTGACAGCTTTGTTCTTGGAGGTAAGATGCTCAGTGTTGGTCCTTTGGAACCCATGGCTTTGCTTGCACCCTATGAAATTAAAGCCTAGAATCTTGGAGCTTGAAGAAAAATAAGAGACCATTTGATATGACACCCTCTTTCCCACATTTTTTTTTCCCCCAAATAGACAAAGAAACAAAGGATTTAGCTACAGAGGCAGCATCAGAACACAAGTTTTTTTTGACTCCCAGCCTGTCTTTTCTATATACTCTTCTGTTTCCCCTCAAGACTAAATAATTTAGTTTAGCATTCAAGAGCATATAGCCAGATTATAAGAAAGCTGATCTCACCACTCATAGCTCCTAAACTCCACCAGAAGTCCACCAGAGCCCTAGCTCCTTGTCTCAGGGGCAACTTGTTATGCCTTATTCTTTATTAATGAGAGCAAGAATCATTTGATCAATAAAGCCAATTATTATAAAGGAATCTAATTAACATGACTCATAATATATTTTGTTTATCAATACATTGAAGGCCATATTCCTATTGGCAACTTGAAGTGGTGTGGAGAAAGAGAGCTGGCCCTGATTACAGTCTCTTCCTCTATATTTCCATTGTTGCTTTAGTTCTGGCTTATGTTATTAAATGCTATGTTGGTATCCAAATTTTCCCCTCTCTTCACTATGGCTCCCTGTAAAACGGAGCATTTAGAAGAAATGATAATTATATGGTAAAGAAAGTTCTTTAGTTATGGCTCAACAAGTGACCCACTAAAGTTCCATGGGGACAGAATATGACTTGGTAAAAAAAAAAACCTTTTACTTTAGGGCTATTCAGAATTGGAAAGAGGTTCTACCTTGTGAAGTAGAGGACTCCAAATAAAAGCAAACATTCAATTTGAGGCTGGATAACCACCACTCAGATGGGGTGGGGAGGGGGTTTTTCAGTGTGTTAAAAGCTTGAACTTTGGAGTCAGAAGAAGTTTGAAATCTGCCATATCCCCACCTTTGGACTCTGGATTAGTTACATAAGCCCTGCTAAGCATCACCTGGAAACTTGGTAGAAATGCAAACTCGGGACCCACACCAGACCTGCTGAATCACCCAAGCTTTCTAAATCTTTGTTTATTAATTTATTTTAAAAGCAGTCATACCTATCTCACACATGTGCATCAAGGATAAATCAGATCATGTTGTAAGCTCTGAGCAGAGTGTTTATCAGAGTTAATTCTCAATAAATTGTGGGTACTATTATTAGCTGTTATATACATGAATCCAGCATTGGATTAGAAGTTGAACTAAATTACTTCTACAATTGTCTTTATTACTCTAAGGCCATAAGATTCTATAGTTTCATTTCACATATTTTGATATTTGGGGATCAAATTATTATTCCAATTCCCACACTAAGAATATAAATGTATTTGGAAAAATCATGTTACACTATGATGGGTCTGTTAGGCAGATGCTGCCCCACAACCACGTTGTAAAGAGGCTGCATTCAACAAGCTCTGACAGCAAGCATTTCACTTCACTCAGCCATAACAATGGGTTTGGTAGGAAGTCTGAACATGTTGAAGCTGTACTGCAACCATTTTACTTAGTCTGGGAACCAGAGATCATGCTCTCCTTGCTGCTACTGAGAAATACTATGTCTAAAATGTGTCATCTTCCAGTTGATATCTACATTTGTTATACTTAATGCAAAGCACTGTGTACAGCACCTTGAAAGAAAAATTTAAGAACATGGCTATTGTCTTGTTCTCAAGCAGCCCGCAGAGCATAAACCTGATGATGTCACTCATCTGCTCAAAGCCATTTAATGAGTTGTTATTATTCTTACAGTTTCTACACCTTAACAGGAGGTACAGTTCCCTCCATGATTTGTCCTATGCCTAATTCTCTAGTCTCATTCCACACTCCTTTTTCTCGTGTTTCAGTTATTTATTGCTGTATAACAAAATTATCTCAAAATGTAGTGCCTTAAAACAAAAAAGCACTTTTTATCTCACGTGGATTCTGTGGGGTCAGGAAGGGGCAGTGGTTTAATTGGTACTTCTGGCTTAGAGGCTTTCATGAGGTTGCAGACAAAGCCTTAACTGGGGCTGGAGGGTCTGCTTCCAATGTAGCTGGTTCACATACCTGGCAAGTGAATATTCGTTGTTAACAGGAGGTCTCAGTCTCTCTCTATGTGGTCCTACCCATCTGCTTGAATGTCCCCATGTCCTGGAAGCTGGCATCCCCCAGAGTGAGGGATTCAAGAAAGGCATGGCACAAGTTGTGGTGTCTTTTGGAGCCTACACTTGGAAGTCACCCAAAAGTCATTTCCACAAGATCCAGTGATTGCATAGGTTCAATCTATTTAATGAAGGAAAGGACTACACAAGGTTGTACATAAGTAAATACCAGAAAACTAGAATCGTTGGGGATCATCTTGGAGATTGGCCACCACACATCTCTATGCTCTAAGCATTTCAATTGATAGATTCATATTGAGCTCTCAAAAGCACCAGGCTCTCTCATGCCTCCTGCCATTCCATATACAGTTTCCAGTGAAGAGATCATCAAGCCTAGCCTTCTAGGTTAATTCCCTTCTTATCATTCATTCCATACCTTATATGCCTTTTTCCTGAAGAGTCTTTCCTAAACCCCACCCCAAGCAGTTCAGGGGTCCCTCCTTTAGGAACTTTGTACACTCATATCCCAGCACTTTTCAAAGTAGACTATAATTTTCTATTTTTATCGGTTCTTCCTGCTAGACTTAAATAGCATTAGGAAACTATTCTATTCCCAGAAACTTGTCCTGCATGTTCAATAACTACTGTTCAGATGGAAGGATGGGTGAAGAACAGAAGTAGAAAAAAACTGAGCTTGTTCTGAAAAATGGGTAGGATTTGGTTTAGAGGGGAAAAAAGAAAAGAATCCACAGTCTGAGGGGGTGGGGATTCTTCAAGCAAAAGTCTTTCCTGGAAATTGTCATCACTCTTCACTGAGGATCAATAGCATTCAAACTCCTAAACTTAGTTTTCAAGACACTCAAACACCTACCCCCAATTTTTTTATTCAAACTTTTTCTTAATTTTGGCAATAGGAAGGTCTATCAATTCATCTTCAATAACTAAAGTTCAGAGGTCTTATCTAAGGAGATAGAAAATAGAGGATAGAGGAGGGGGAGGTGGTGTTTGAGCAAGGAATAGAGAGACAACTGAACAGAGGGGAAGAAGGGTTGATACAGAGTTGATATAGTTTGACAAAGTATAGACTTCCTATAGAAAAGGGACTTCTCAGGACTACTCTCTAAGTTAGGGTTCCAACATTCTCCATGTAGGATACACAGCAGCTTCTGACTGTACTTGGCATGTCTTAGATCTGATGGAGACAAAGAACTGAGAACTGAGCTGGTGTAATCTGACACAAGCCACATTCTGGCTCCTTTTATACTAGTGTTTATATTCAGATCACCTAAAGGACCTGGAAATGGGAAATGTATTGCTCTTACCACATGGGTACAGGTTCCAGATATCTCTCTTGAAAAATTCTTCATCTTTGTTCAAGTTCTGGAGTACTTCATGAAGAGCAAAGATGTCTTATAGTCCACCAATGTGCTCCAGCATCTCCAGTAACCAGCTAAGATCCACAGAAGCTCCAAATTCCACAGTAGTCTCTGGAGGTGTCAGACGATGCTACCTGGAAATGTTGGGGAATTAACTTTCTTTGGGGAAAATTGTTGCCAATGAGATACAGCAGAACAGAAAGACTCAACATATAAATTGCTTGCCCCCTCCCCCTTTTTGACCCCAAATAACTTGATATATGGTGATTCTATATAGCCTCTCCAGAGACATCCTTCATGAGCTAGCCATCAGCTGGATGTTCTTGTGAAGTTGTAAACAGCTCAGTAATTCACTTCCTTGTATTTGTTTTCCTTTCTTCTCTGCCTCACTTCTCTTTTCCCCTTACCCTAGCTCATCTGGGATTGAAAGTATTAGTATGTAACCACTGCCTCAGGCTCTTATTTTTGAAGGAATAAGACTATGCAGAGACCCAGCTACTTAGTGCAACTCAGTGAAGAAAGTCCCAAGGAGAAAGGGGGAAGTTGCAATCATTGTTAAGGAAGGAGAGGATGAAGGAGCAGACCCTGGGAGAGAAGCAGGGTGGGCCATGAGAGTAATGAGAGTAATCCACAAAAGTCCATAGAAATTATACATTTGGCATGGAAAACAATGGAAGAGAAAGGATCCTGCCCTGAACTGCCCACAGGGCCTCTGCAATCAACCACAGTGATATTCGCTGCCCCTAAAGGCACATGTCAGCAGAAAAGCTTAGTTAGGAAACACAGACATTTATCCTTATTTTGTTGATAACTCACTGTATGACCTTGGGACATGACACTTCACTAATCTAGGCTTTCATTTTAAACTCTTTAAATGAAGAGATTGAATTAAATCTGCATTAAGATTAAGATTCCTTCAGGCTTCATTGTTCTTTCCTGAGATGTTTCATAGCCACCAAATGCCCAAGATTTACATCTGCATGGCCAGGTTTTAGAAGCAGCTCAACTAATAACACAGAAGACAGTGAGTCATTTCTTCCTCCCAGTGTAATGGCCTCTCAGTAGGGTCAGATGCACAGCATTGCTTTCCATCCTGGTGAGCCATTCAGGAACACCCAAGGAAATGAAAATATGAAAGGTCCTATGTGGAGACCTAATTTTACTCTCATTTAAAATTCAAGAGGAACATACTTCAGAGGCAGGGCACTGGGAATCTGAGCCAGCATCTGACAAATTTAAACCATCCCATTCACTCTACCACAGTCAAACACATGCATGGAGTCATCCTGTTGCCTTTTCATTTTTCTTTCCCTCTTTCCTTCTTTCCTTTCTCTCTCTCTCTCTCTCTCTCTCTCTCTCTCTCTTTCTCTCTTCCTTTCTTTCTTCTCTGAGAGGGGGATTAAAAATGTAATGGCAAAGAGTGGGCATTCAGTGTTGGCTCTGCACAGCTTGGTCAAATGAAAGCATATTATTTGTTTCCATGATTAATGAGACATCTCATCCCTGAAACTGCAGTCAATTTTCTAGGCCCCTCAAAAGCTGATTGAGATGCTAACTACCTCTGGATCCAGAGTAAACTAAACAAAATTGATTTTTCTGGCTTTTCAACCTTAAATATATGCAAAGCTCTTAGTACAACTGAAAGAGCAAAGAATGAGCAATCCACAGGCCTAGAGTTCAGTTCTGCTACTTTCTAATTGAGTGGTCTTGATCATTCTTTCACCCTCAGCCCTCAGTTTCCTGCTTGCGGAAATGGGAAGCCCCTTCACAACAATATTCAAATTTAATAAAAGTCTTCTTGAGATCAAAGTTCCTTATAGGATGCTACAGTCCTCCCTAGGATGATGAAAGTGGTCTTAGTTATGTTAAAGTTGCTAGTTAAATAAACTCTAGTGGAAGCACACATGAAGAAGGAGAAGAGTAGTGCTCCAAATCTTTGGTTTTACAGACACAGTAACGCCTAATCTACTCATCTTTCCCTTGGTGGGGTCTAGAGTCTCAAGAAAGGCAGGTGAGAGTAAGCCTGATCAGTCAGACCCACAATTCTTTCATGTCTTCCGGCAAATCAGAAAAAATCAAGGGTGATAAAACTTCTAGGGAACTTCTCTTTCTTCTTCCCAAAGAGTCAAGGGCAATGTGGGGTTCAGATAGAGAAGGTCTTCAGGGGAACAATTAGAGAAGAAAATGGAGAGATAATGGAGACATGAGAACTAGAAAAGCTTTCTGCATAGGAGCCATTGATGCAGATTCTAAATTTCTAAATATATTTCACTATATTCCAAATTAAGTACTATATCACATCCATCCAAGAGCAGAAAAGAATCTCAATCATTCCTACAATGTGGGCTTTGAGATATTTTCCTCCTTCATGCAGCACTTGACTTGGAGAAACAAGATTACGGTTTTAATAGCACCTCCTTCACTCCAAATGGAGGACTTCAGACAGATTGCTGTACTCTCAAGTATTTGTCAGGGATCTACAATGTGCATGTCTGCTGCTGGAACCTGAGGAGCTAAGGTTGAATAAAATGCAGATTCTGCTGTCAAAGAGGAAACAGAAAATAAAAAGTAAAAGGCAGAACAAAAACTGTAGTAAAATAAGTGCCATAGTCCAGGGAAGCATAAAATAAGATGGGAACCTAGAGGAGACAACTTGGAAAGGTCCTCAAAGGAGACTCCAGGGAAAACTGGGGAAGACGGATGAGTGAAGCATGGGTAAAAGTGAGGAAAGGATCCAGTTTGGCTGAAACACTGAGTCCCACAGCTTGTGATGAAGTGTAAAATGGGCTAACATGAGAATCCAATGAAAAACAAGACTAGAAAAAAAACATCCATGGCAGTCAGATTGCAAATAATTAAGTGTACAGATTTGCCCTACAGGCCAATGAAATTATTGAAGGGTTCAAAGTGGCAGGGGCGGGATGGGGTTAGGGAATGCCATGATCAGACTTTCATATTATAAAGAACACTCAAGTCTACTGTGTGAAGAATGGACTGGGTGGGGCCAAACTGGATACAGAGAGGATGGTTAGAAAAATGGCAATAGTACTGGTGAGAGATGACGGAGACTTAGACTGGGATGGTAGCAGTGAGGTGGATTTGCAAGATTATAAGAAGGGAGACTCTACAAGAGGTAGTAACTGATAGGATGTGGGGTGGAGAGGGGGAAAAGTTCTCTCTGTCATGTATGATTGTATAAATAGCAGGGCCTTTCCCCTAAATCCAATTACCCAGAACAAGCTGGTTTGAAGGCAGGGCTGGGAGGTGGTAACGTCGTATTTGGATATGCTGTATTTAAAGTGCCTGTGAGATATCCAGATGGTGATGATGTCAGGTAGGTAGGTAGATGTGCCTAACACTAAAATTCAACACGCAATAAAAGTAAAAAAAAAACAAAAAATAGCCAGAAGGAGATATTTTGGGAATTGTTACCTCATAGATGTTCTTGGACTTCAGCTTTAATACAATGGGAATAATATTGACCCATCCTATTTCCCAAAGTTGAAGTACAGACTGAATGAGGGAGTAAACCTGTAGATGCTTGGTAAAGTGCATGGTTCTATACAACTGCAAGGTGAGTTTCCACCTAACTGTAGTGCCTAGGGGAAAAAACAATTATTTGATTAGATTCATTGCATGTTCTGTCCTATCAGTGCTATTCCCATATAAGACCTCTGCCTAAAAGAAGCTCTTTAGAAATTAGTCTTGCAAATTGATTCAGAGGAAAGAAACTGGATAGGGAATAAAGGTGAGAACAAAAAGAAAGACCAAAAAATGAAGGCACAAATATAATAGAATAGGCACTTGGTACCTACCAACCTTTTGCTAGTTACATTCATAGGTATCTTATTTGTTTAAATGTCAAAGGGACCCTAATGAATGGAAGAACACTGCTGTCTTATTTGTTGCCCAAATAGATTCCCCTACTACTCCCCCATTAAAAGTAAGCCTAAGTCATTTATGCCAGTTAGATGTGGGCTGTAGTTTTCCTTAATAGGAAAACTTAGTTGCTAGGTGCAGGCCCCTTCTGAAATTCACTTGGGGAGAGTAACCCCAACCCCCAACACCACTATCACCCTAAGATGGATTGAGACTGCTCACTACGTTTTCTCTGCATACTCCTAACTCTGAGGAGAAGGGGGTGACTCAGCCATAGACTAAGAGGTGAATAAGCATTGCCAGCCCCACTCAATTATGGGGCCAGAGGGAAAACCAGTGTCTGCAAAAGTCAAAACAGATTTTTGAAACAGTTTCTCATCCAGCCTCTGAAAAACCTGCTCATTCAATTCCCCTGCTGTTGATGACTTTGGCTTCTGAGACAGGGCCTTTCTCTGGCGGCGGAAAGCTCTAACGGTCCCCCAAATGTCAGGGGCTTGGATAGATCCATGGGGTAAGGTGTCCAAAAGGACAGGGTTCCCAAACTTCAGATTCTTTCCTGAGCTCCAGTGTTTCCAAAGCTCCTTTCTTCTTCAGGACATTGAGTTGCAAATGTGAATTGTTGCAACTCCTAAACCACAGCCTCCTGGGTGTTCTAACAACTTGGGCTTCTTTTTTGTGGCCTTGTAGTGATTAATTACAACTCGGCCAGCCAAGGCTACATGGGACCCCACTTCCACAGCAGCTACAATAGACTTAAGTTGGCCATTTGGAGCCAAAGACCCAGCTCAGTCCCTGAGTGCCCTTCACTAGCCCAACACAAAAGGAGGATTTATGGCAGAAAAAGCATCCCCATTCCTTCTCTCTCTTCAATTCAGGGTAGATGAGAGATGTGCATTAAGGCAGAAAGTGATGGGCAGGGACACTTGGCCAAGGCAATAGTTGTAATCCTGGCTCTGACCTCAGCTACCTGTGTGATCTTGGTCAGGTGAGCTCTCTCTGAGATCTAGCCACCCTCAAGGGGTTGTTGGGAGGGGTCCATGATCAATATGAAAGACACAAGGCAATCTACTTGGCAAAGTTTCCTTGGCTTCCCCTTCTTCAAAGCCATTCACAATATTATATAATGTAGGCAATAGTTAATTCATCACAGAAGTATGTGTCTGGTATCCCTACGGAACTATGGTAGTTGCCTCTACACATATGTGTTACCCATCTCTGTGTTTCTGCTGAGGCTGCTTCCTCTGCCTTAGGTATTCTCCCCAGAACACACCTTCACCTCATTCACCTGAGGCATCATTGCCATGGGGAGATGTCCCTCCTCTCTGCCCCAGTAGCGTCCCATGCTCTTCACAATCAAGACCCTAAACACTCACCGCTTCAGTTTACCATTATGCCTTTATCTGTTTCTCTCCCTGCCATAGAGGAAACCTTCAATGGATGCCTGTTTATTTGAATAAACTTGGCTCATCTCAAGAATAGACCACTTTCTTTATAATCATAAAATAATTGCTTTTAGTAACATTTCAGCATTCACACAATATGTTTACATATTGTGCCTAAGTAGCACCTCTACAAAACTGGTAGTATTATCTCCATTTAATAAATACAGGTAATGAGCCTCTTAAATAAGTGATGCAGACAGTTCATGACAGAATTAGAACACACACTCAGGTGTGTCTGTCTCTAAGGGCAGGGACCTACTCCAGGGGTTACCCAAGAGTGCTCCTAAAAAGGACACATGATTACAGCAAAGAAGGTTCATTGAGTGTCTACTATGTGCTAGGTTTGGTGGGAACAAAGATGAGTAAGACTCGGTTTTTGTTTACAAGAAATTCACAGTTCAGTGAATATTCCAGAAGATTCAGAATGCATTCACCTATTCAACTCACCTTTCCTGAGGACCCACAGTGTTCCAAGCATCAAGGCCATGTGTCCATTGTAAAAGAGTTTGCTTTGATGTAGGGAATTAAGTCTGGATATACTTAATTACCACCCAGGGCAGATCATATGTATTCCACAGCTGTATAGTATTTGAAATTTTATATAATAAACATATGTTCATTTATAATCAGAGAAAAAAGTGAAGAGGGGGAAAAGGACAAAGAAGCATTACTTACCTTTATCTATTGAAGCATCCATCTCTGCATTAGATCATCTCTAGTCTAAAGCCAAAAGAACAATAAAGATAAAATGAAGTAGGATTTAAGAGGAAGGAGAATGTACATTTGTCTGGAGAGTCAAGGAAATCCTCATTTTATTTGGGATTTAGGATGGTAACTGTAGTGGTTTTAAGCTGTACGTGCCCTCAGAAAGGCATGCTCTTAAATTTAATCCACTCCTGTGGGTGTGGACCCATCTTAAGTAGGACCTTTTGAGGCGGCTACTTCAATTAAGGTGTGACTCACATCATTCAGGATGGGTCTTAATCCTTTTACTGGAGTCCATTATAAACAGAATGGATACAGAGAAAGAGAGAAAAAGCCAGGGAAGCAAGAAGCTGTAAGCAATGAAACCCAGAAGAGAAGGGAGAGCTAGCAGATGCTGCCGTGTGCCTTGCCATGTGGCAGAGAACCCAAAGATTGCCGTCAGCCTGTCTTCGAGAAGAAAGCATTACCTTGAGGATGCCTTGATTTGGACATTGTCACAGCCTCAAACTGTAAGCTAAGAAATTCCTATTGTTCAAAGCCAACCCATTTCATATCTGCTTTGAGCAGCCTAGGAAACTAAAACAGTAACCCTGAAATTTTTTTGGCATAGGGTTTCCCAAGGTGTGCTCTCGAAAGCTGTAGTTCCCAAGGATGTGAGCAAGTATCTCTAGGGCAGGGGAAAAAAATGAGAAAAGGGAGGACTGGTGAAACAAAAATAAATCAGTTTTTCAATTGTGTTTTGTTTCCTGGCTTTGTTTTTTTTTTGGTTTGTTTGTTTTTATTTTTGTTTTTGTTTTTGTTTGTTTTCCCCTACAGGACTTCTCAGAATCTTTAATAAGTACATGTTCCTTGAATTAATGAGTGGAGCTGGGGAAGGGGAGAATATTAAAGATTTCTCAAATGCATTATTCTGAAGCCAAGTATTGAGGCTAGTGTTCCCAAGAAAACATGTTGATAAACGTTGCCCTTCTAGACTCTTAGTATCTCTTTAGCTTCATCTATGGAAAATTGATAACTGCATGGATAAAGAGGGGCAGGAATGAGAGAGGAAGAGCATATCTGAAGGATACTTTGACAACCCAGCAGTTAGGCAAAACCAGGTCACTGCCTCCTCTCCAGACAGCCAGGAATGACACACATTTGATTAAAAAAAAAATTAGTTCCATCTTGTTGCAACCAGGAAATCTTCCTTGGAAGGGAGTGATATGTGAACTGGGATTTGAGAACCAACTTCTCAATTCCAATTAGGCTTTAGCAATGGAGATACTGTGTCTTCCTAGAAAAAAGGACGCTTTGAGGAACTACAGACCTCCTTCAGTTTTAAACCATGGGGAGCCACCTCTTGCACTGGAAAGATCATGAGAATTAGCATAAGTTTCTCTATTTAGCACATGGGGTAATAATGAATCTTATAGGTAGATGTAATGATTATGTGGGCTAATTCACAAAAAGAACCTAATAAAACTGGACACGTTGTAGGCACTTAGTAAACCAAGGCCATTATTAGCTGCTCCTTCCTCAGGAAATTGAGATTCTTTTACCATTTTGCAAGATGGAGCACCATCTTCTGACCCAGCAGAGCAATACAATTTAAAAGCTCCTGCTGAGAATAAAGGTCCAGCATTCATCTTCAGTAATTAATACATGCCCTAGGGGATGCTTGGGACTGGAGGTGGGATGGTGGGGGACCGTTTTTCCTTTTTGATTGAGTGCCTTTTTTATCTGGAGCTATTCTGAATGTCATGGAGAGTTAATGAAGACATGTTGTACATGTTGTACGTGTACTGCAAATGCAATAAAAGGAAAAATGCAACCAATTCTACCACTACCACTGTCTGAGTAGATTAAATCCTCAGTTACACTGGAAGTGCAGGGGAAGAAATGAGAGCTGTGTTAGGAGATGGATGGGGATGGCGCTGGTTACAGAGGCAGAAAGGAAGGAGGAGGATCCTCTTCCATTTTTCTACAT
Organism: Choloepus didactylus; assembly: GCF_015220235.1. Taxonomy (NCBI): domain Eukaryota; kingdom Metazoa; phylum Chordata; class Mammalia; order Pilosa; family Megalonychidae; genus Choloepus; species Choloepus didactylus. Next base: position 107,381,997 of record NC_051316.1, read on the forward strand.
TTTCCTGTCACTTTTTCTTCCTTCTTCAACTCCCTCCTCCCCTACCAAATGGGGACAGGGGAATTGTCACGAGGTGCCTGCACCCATTCTAGCACCAGATAATGAAATCAGCATAATTCAGTCCTGAATGAGTACATTGAGTAATGATCTCTCGTTTTTCTTACCCCACCTAGGAAGCTTGCCACAGATTCTCTAAAAATGTAAAGCAATACCTATTCCATCAGTGGCTTTTGCTGCTCAAAGATGCCTCAAATAACAGATGTGAAGTTCTTCAATTTAGCCGCCATTCAGAACACTTGAGATATTCAACTGGGAACAATCTCCCAGTGTTGGGACAAACCAGATGATCCAATGCCTGAAGATGCCCCCACTCATGTCTATCTCGTATGTATATAATACATCTGAGAAACGGCATAACGCGTTCTCCCCAAAAGGCTGGTAGGGCACTCCTTCTTTCCTGAGACAGCAATTTAGAGGGACCCCAAGGGAGTGGCTAAGGAGGTTAAGAAAGTCTGCAAAATGGTTTTGAATCCTCCAGGGGCAAGTTTCCTGCATAAATCTCAGCAATTATGACTCTCTTTCTCTAAAAGAATGAAAGGGATGGAGGAAGGTAAAACAAACCCCAGGGTGATTTCTACAGTGTGGCTATATAAAGTGAGCTTTTTTTTTTTCTTTCAGAGGAACAAAGTGATCTTCATTTTTAGGGAATTTTGAATTCCCCTCTGCTCTTCCAGAAAGGGTCTGGTATACTTCAGACTAGAGACTGAGTCATTAAAAGTGATGGCTTTGCTTCATACCCAAAGCAGTTTCCAAACACGGTGCTACAGTTACATCAGACAAGGGTATTCTCCCTAGAAGAGGGAGGGGGCACATGATTACAGTCTAGTGCAGTTGTACACAGATTGAGGATTCAGCCAGAACTGAGTTCAAATTCTGGCTCCTCCATATGCAATTTACTTAATCTCTCTGAGTCTCAGTTCCTTCCTTTGTCAAGTGGTTGGTGATAATAATAGCCAATAGCCCCTCACTTTGTACAATATTATTTTAAAGGGATGGTAAACATTAATATAAAAAATTCAGTGTTTTAATTCTCCAATTCTACATGCTAACAAAAGTACAGTGTGCAATTTCATTGTCAGTTATGCTACAGATTGTTGAATTTAGCCCTCTCTGTCAATCTGAGATGGGTTTTACCACCCAGGAAGGAGCAGATCCTACAAAAATTAAGTCACATGCTTAAGATCCCAGAACCAATTAAGATAGGAATCAGAGGAAGGAATCAAACCCATTTCTGTCTAAATCTGAGCTCTTTACTTTTTCTATTTCATGGTGCTTCCCTGAACTGGGGGGATGTATAGATACATTCATCCATTTCTTCATTCAGTCATTCAAATAATATTTATTGAGCAAATTGGGCGGGGGGGGGGTGTGTTAAATATGTGAAAGCATTTTAAAACACTAAAGTCCTGCATGAATGTAATGTATTATAATGAGGGACCAAAAGCCTGTCTGATGTTCCTAGTATTGTGAGAAACACAAGCCAAGTCCATAACCCCCTAATAGCTCATCCCATGGTAGAAAACTCCTGCATTACCACTTAACTGCTAACAGAATTCATCTTAAAACCACTGGCTCTTCGACAGATAAAGTGTGCTCTCTTCGGTTAATTGTATCACAGCAATGGCAATGACTGTCCAAGAATGCCAAATGAATCCTCCCCTTCATATGCCCCAGAAATCTCTCACAGTCACCAGACTGGCACAGAATTCTGCTGGTTAAGATTGTATCTCCTTTCCATGTAGAAGATGTTGATGGAGAAGCAGTCCTCAAACTGAGCCTCCAGATGGAGGATGGAGGGAACTAGGGATGGTAGCAATTAAAGACTTTAACAGGAATTTTGTACTTAAGCCCGGTGATCAAGTTCAACAACAACACTGATAACTCATGTTAATTTTCTGTACCCTTGATTTGATGTGTTAGAATGGTACTTTATCTCTGTGGTCTTCCTCCCTAAAACCCATAACTCCAATATAATTATGAGAAAAACATCAGGCAAACCAAATGGAGGGACATACTCCAAAATACCTGATCAGTATTCCTCAAAACTGTCATCCAAAACAAGGAAATTCTGAGAAATGGTGGCAATCAAGAGGAACCTAAGGAAACATAACAACTAAAAGTGATGTAGTATCTTGAATGGAATCTTGGAAAAGGAAAAGAACATTAGAGAAAAACTAAGAAAATATGAATAAAGGATGGATTTTAAGTAAAAATCATATATCAAGATTGGTTCATTAATTGGAACAACTGGACCATACTAATATAAGATATTAACAATAGGAAAACTGGGTGTGGGGTACATGGGAACTCTGTACTATTTTCACATTTTTTTCTGCAAATCTAAAACTGTTCTAAAAAATAAAGTTTATTAAAAAAAAAAAGGTTCGATTTAAGGATCTCTGTCTCTCTGTCTCTCTGTCTCTCTGTCTCTCTGTCTCTCTGTCTCTCTCTCTCTCTTTCTCTCTCTCTCTCTCCCTCTCTCCTTCATCATCCCTTTAGGCACTGTTGTGCCCTGTCTCTGGAAACACATATAATTTACTTCATTTGAACTTTTGCCCTGTTTTGATCCAGAAAATACTTCAGGTGACTTGAAGATATAAAAATCAAAACTCAAGAAGTTGTTACGGGGCAGGAGTTGGGCGAGGTGCGTCTTGGCTTAGGCTGGATGGACAAGTTTTGGAGTCAGGTGGACTTGTATTTATTGTTTGCTCCTCGGTGAAGTTACTTCATGTTTTTGTAGCTCTATTTCTTCTTCTGTGATGTGTGTTTAATAGACAGTCAAGATGCTATATGCAATGCTGTAAGCATGTTAACAGATACTTAACAAATGTACCTTATTTTTATACTCTGGGCATGGTAGTGCATCAGAGGCCTGATAGCTCAGGGATATCCCAGGACCCCAACAAGGTGTCCAATTTGGAGTGTGTGTTGGTTTAACCAAAGAAGTGTCTAGAATATTTGGAGACCCTCCAAAATATCCTCATAAAGAAACAGAGTTTTCTATACACACTGCTCTTTCCATCAATTTTAATTTAAATTCCTTCATTTCATAGATCAGAAAACTGAAACCAAGAGAGAGGAAGTAATTTGCAAAAGATCACACAGAGAATTGGGGAAAGAATAAGGACATGAATGCAAATATCTCAACGGCTAGTCATTTTTCCACCTATGGGGTTGTGTTTTTTTTCCCAAATCTATACCCTGTATTCTTTGTAAAATAAAGTAGGGATAAGAGATATGCAATTTAATATTCCATTGTTAGGGATTAAAGATTTCTTCAAGTATGGAAGTGCTAATTGGCTGAGAAATAGACATGTCTTTGTGGATCAGTATTAATCAAAAAAGATTCTTTTATGACATACTCTTGCAATAAATGTGAAGTAATAAAGAAACATGCCCTAGGTTTGTTTGTGTTTTATCCTAGCAACAATTAACACAATAGTAAGAGAAGAGACTTTGGAGGCAGGCAGATAAGGATTAAACCCTGGCTGCTCCACTTACTAGATATATGACTTTGCCCAGATTAGTTAACTAACATTTCTGAGCTTCTCTTCTGTCTTCTTTAAAATAGAGATGATCAAGGAACCAAATTCATAAGTTTTATAGAATGTAAAAATAAATACCATTTTAAACTTCATAATTAAGGGCTCAGCACATAATGCACACTCATTGAACCATCATTATTGTTTTTTGTTGTTACTATCCTTGTATTCTCTTCTTGAGAAATCAATAGTTTCCTGTTCGCAGGCAGGTACTCAGCATAGCAGTAAAGCAGTAAAGATGCCTTTTAACTGGGCATCAGGAGATCTGGAATCCTTTAGTGCCATCCTTGCAACTTATTAATTGTGTGATCAGGTCAACATATGCCTTCTCTGTCTTCAAGTTGTCCCATATGTCAGATAGAACATTTTTTTATTACATGAGACAAAATTTTGTTCTCAAACAGTTTTAAACCAAATGTGGAAGTTACTGGTTTAGGACATTGAAGCTTCAGTGGATAAGTGGTTTTAGGTTTGTCTTGATCCAGGACTCAAATTTTTTTTTTTTTTTTTTTTTTTTTAAATCTTGTCTTTTTCCACCACTCAAATCTGTTCTCCTCCATGTTGGATTCATTCTCAAGCTCCACATGGTGGCAAGATGCTTTACATCATCTCTAGAGCTAAATGCCCTCAGCTTCAGTTTCAGTGAAAAGAGGGCACTTTTCTTCCCTAAACAGAGCCATAAAAAGCCCTAGGCCCAACCTTCACTGGCACAAATTGGTTCATGTGTCTATCTCCTAACCAATAGAGGGCAGTGGGGAGGGGGATGCAGGAGGATCCTAGGATTGGGTCACATCCTGTCCCTGGAGATGGGGGTGGGGTAACACCATCCAAATCACATAACTAATAGGAAAGGAATGGGCCGTGTATTAGTTTCCTATTGCTGTACAACAAATTATCACAAACTCTGCCACCTAAAACAACATAATCTTGTTATCTCACAGTTTCTGTAGGACAGAATTCCAGGCAAGACTTAGCAGAATTCTTTGCTCAGAGTCTCAAAAGCCTGAAGTCAAGGTGTCAGCCAGAGTTGTGATCTCATCGGAGGCTTGAAGATCTCTTCCAAGTTCACATGGTTCTTGGCAGAATTTAGTTCCTTGTGACTGAGTAACTGAGGTCCCTGTTATCTTGTTGGCCATTGACCAGGGACCCCTCTCTGTTGACCAGGGACCACTCTCAGTTCAAAAAGCCACCCACAGGTCCTTGCCACATGGCTTTTTCCCTTCACAGCCTAGACAGTGGCTTCAAATTCTGCTGGTCAGTCTACTCCTGACACTATACCTTCTTTTAAAGGGCTCATCTTTTGAGGCCAGGCCCACCAGGATGATCTCCCCTTTGATTAACTCAAAGTCAACTAATTAGTGACCTAATCATGGGAGTGATACCCCATTATGTTCCACTAGTTCTACTCGAGGGAAGAAGATTTTACAGGGCACACACACTAGGGGGCAGTAATCTTGGAAGCAATCTTAGGATTCTGCTTACCAAAGACCCCCAAAGAAAAAGAAGGGAAGGGTTTGATTAATAAGAGAACGTGATTGAATGCTAGAAAACCAGAAAACAAAATCCACTACTTCCCTTCAGAAAAAATCAAAAGGACTGGGATTGGCCCAGATTATCTCTAACATTCCTTCCAATTCAAATCATCCTTAATTTTGTAAAATTAAATATAGAATCTAAATATTTCCAAGGCAGTTGGAAGATTCGGCAGTAACAGTGTATGAAAGTTACTAGAAATAGAAGGCAAATTCTTTAGAAATACCGCCCTCCTGAGTCTTTTCTCAGCTTTTGTTGTGATCTTCCCCCTTTGGGGGGAATCTCTTGACCACTTCATTGATATTTTCTGACTTGCTATTGACAGCCCATTTTTTAAAAAACTGGAAAGACAATGTTTAACATAGGGCTCAAGGAAGTTGAAGGAGTCTTTCTTAACTATGGCCCTGGCCCAGCAAGCAAGTCACCTTCCTCGAAGTCTTGAAGCCTGGGCTATGGTTTATCTCTGGCGCCTTGTTTTTGGCAATGGAAGAAGAGGATGTGGTCAGAATCGCAAAGGCATTACTCAGAGCTGGTTTGGTTCAGAGAAAAGAAATACGGCTGAGATCTATTCCTGCATGGCTCCATTTCTGTCTGCAAAAGCTTCCCTTAGGTCTGCCTTCCAGAACTTGGCCTTAGTTAGGAGTAGACTGACCAGCAGAATTTGAAAACAGACCTCCCAGTCCTGGTGCAAGAGAAGACATGAGGGACAAGCAGCCTCTGACTTGGGAACAGAGCTCACTAAGATATCTCAGGTTCCCTGGGCTGAAATTTTATAAATGATTGAGCATCTACTTTGGGTCAACATATGCATGGATTAGAAAAGGACTCTGCCATGGAAGAACTCAAAGTCTACTGACAGAGATTCAGAAACCTTTTTGCATAATTGTAACAAAATGTGAAGTGTTATGCAAGGTAATAGCACCTCATGCAGACCAAAGCAAAGGGATTCAGGGAAGGTAGTACCTGAGCTGAGCTTTACGGAATACCATTGTGTTATCTAGGTGAAGGGTGAAAAAAGTATTCTGAGATGAGCAAACAGTATAGGAAAAGGCCCTGATCAGTGAAACAGTCCGATGCATGCAGAGGAAGACATAAGCAGACTGATAACTTTGAGGAATGAACTTGGCTATGGTGGGAGAGGGATGGAGGTGGGTATGGAGAGGTCAGCAGGTAAAAGGTCATAGTGTGTCTTACTGCTACTTTGAAAATCTTGGTCTTTATCCTATGGACAACAGGGAGTCCCTGGAAGGTTTTAAGCTGGGAACTGCTAGGTGAGATTCACTTCTTATGAATTACTCAAGGAGCAGAATGGAGCCAAGGCCACAAGGCTAGAGTTATAGGGGTTGGCTCTAGGCTGTTGCAATGGTCCAGGTAAGAGAGCCTGAACTCTGGCAGGGACAGTGAGACTATAGAGAAAGGAACAAGCACAAGAAGTGTTTGGGACATAACATCTGTAAGATTGGTGATAGATTTTCTGTGGTGTCTAACATCAAGGACAATGCCCAAGCTGACCTGCGCTAGCTATTATTTTATTTGCTGCCTCAGATTAAAGTATAACCAACATTTATTGAGCATCTGTTATGTTCCAAGCATGTTCTAAACACTTGGTCATATGTAATCAAATTTTATTTTGCACCAAACAATCCTATTTTTCAGAAAAGGAAATGAAATCTTGGAGAAAGAGGTACTTAGTGCTTGTTTTGGAGAAAGATTGACTTTGCTTGAGTCCTAGACCATTGAAATGAGGATTTTATAAACTTAAAATGCAGACTGGAGATATTCCAAGGAGAGGGGCAGTAGAAAAAAACATGATAGCTTTTTATAGACCACTATCTTTGTGTCACCAACCTTACTGGTTAAGTTCAGAGATAGCTGTGGTTTTCAACCTTGGCTGCATTTTGAATTACCTGGAGAACTTTAAGAAACACTGATGACCATGTTCCATATACAGAGACTCGGATTGAATTGTTTTGGGGTTCAGCCTGGGCATCAGGAAATTTTTTAATTTCCAGGTGATTATAATCTGAAGCCAACATTAGGAATTATGAAGCCAGGCCCTGAAACAAGCAGCATATGATCTTCTCTGCTGACCTCTGCACCTGACCCTGTCTCCCTTCCCTGCCTTAGACAGTCTTACTCTTGCATGAACATAAAAGCATCTTTCCCAATATGGCCTCTCTCCGTGCTGCAGCCTCCCCGCTGCTGGTGGTCCCCTATTCTTGGCACAGATGGATCTGCTACCTAATTGCCTGCTTATTTGTCAAGTGGTTGTCCCCAGCAGATGTTCCCATGTGGGAATTTGGAGACCAGCATCTGTACACAAACAGCCGATTGCATCACCATTCTGCCTTTGATCTTGGCCTGATGGGGCACCACCCAGGCAATGGATGATCTCCTAAAACTGACCCAAGGATGGACTTCCTGACCCCTTCTGTGCCCCCAAACCCTTTCTTTCCATCCTCTTCAGTGGTCTGAGGAGCTCAACACACATACTCCTGGACGTCTGTCTCTCTCTGCTTTGTTTGCTGTTGTTGTTACTATTCTATTGATCTCTTTCTCTTAGGATAACAGAGCATGGCAGGAGCCTCAGTATCTTCATGGTACACATGTGTTAACTGGGACCCAGAGAGGAAAAGGTTCTTGGTCAGGTCAGAATCAGGTGACAGCCATTCTGGAACAGGGCTGAGTATCAGTTCTTCTATCTCTTGTCTCTGCTAGTATATACAATGCTTACACACCCTTACTAAGACTCACAGAAAGATTCATGGGTTCCATTTCTGATTCTGAAAACCTCCTTAGCTGTGTGACCTTTGTGGAATTACTTCACCTCAAGAGAATGGTCATCTATGCCTCTCAGCATCATTGTGAGTTATAAAAATACTGCGTATGAGGTATATGTTAAAGAGTTCTTAAAGGAGGAATGGGCAATTGATGACGTTCATGTTTAGCATGATGGTTAAGCACCCCATCACTTGCATGAGATATTCCCAGGTCTGAATCCCTGCTCTGATACTACTTAACAGATTTGCTCAGTTTCCTCATCTATAAAATGATAATAAAAGTAATAATAACATCACATAGTTGTAATAAGATCTAGTGTTTATTACACAACCTGGGACAGAGTAAACACTTTGTAAAAATTAGGGATGATGCTGAAAAAGAAGGAGAAGGCAAAGAAGAGAAAAGGTAACAAGATAATGTTTTCTATCACTTAGAAAGAGCACTAGGTGAGGAATTAGGACACCGAATTTTTAGTCTTAGTGCTGAAACTAAACTGACTTGCTGTGTGATATTCATATATTTCTTCCAATGTCTATACTTTGGAGGTCTCATCAGGGTGATTCAATAAACTCCAAGGCTCCTTCCTGATTTCTGTATCTAGCAATGTTCTCCTCTTGCCTCTCAATTTCCTCATCAGCCAAGGACATGACCTGACAGGACCCTTCTGGCTTCATAAAGTGATTTGTCTTTGAAATCTCCTTCCCTGTCTCCCCAGCCTTTGTGGTGTGGACTCATCCCCACTGTTTTGAGTCTGTATGTGTGTGAAGGCAGTGGCCCTCTCTCCTCAGACCCTTTCCTCAGATGTGGGGAGGAGGACCTGGGAACCCAGCCTTGCAGATGAACCACTGAGTGCTTTCAGAGATAAGCCACAGGCTCTTTCTGAGAAGGCAGGAGCTGTCAAGTGGAAAAACTGACAGCAGCCTTAGCTCCAGCCATGCAAATAGTATTACTGCAAAGACATATATTTAGCATCTATGACATCAGCTTGATTTACCTTGATTAACGGAGCAATTTGCTGTACATTTTTCCAAATGCTGTAATCAATTAGAACTCAAAATAGATTAGAAAACCCTCTATGGTATGGCCACAGTCCAAAAAGGCTAATCCATCATAAAATATATGTATATATCCTTCTCAGACCATGCAGTGGATAAAGATTTGTGTCTTGGAGGAACTCAGAGTGGTTCAGATTTGTACAGTTGGGCTCCAGGCCCTTTTATCATCAGCCATTACTAGAGGCAAATCTAGGGGAAAAGAGCTTTATTATTGCTACTACATTTGCTCTAGATTCTCAGTATCTCTCTACATACAGGCTCTTCCCTGTTCCAGTCCATCCCCACAATGATCTTTGTACATACTGAACTGGTTATAGCTCCCTTTGAACAACAGGATAATGACTGGCAATTTGGCCCTAGATTGCCCTCTCAACTTCATTTCTTCCTGTGTCCCTATGTGTGCTCCTTACTTTATCCTTCTGTATTACACAAAGCCCCCCAAAAACATATGCTAAACTTCCTTCCAGCTCTGTAGTTGCTCCTAGAGTCCTTGCAGCTTGGAATAGTAATAAAAAGTAGTATTTACTGAATGTTTATTATAGACAAGGCACTGTGCTAAATGCTCACCATATGTTATTGTCCTTCGTCCTCTTAACCACCTCAGAGGCCTTGAGAGTTAAAACATTTGCCCAGAGGTACACCCAGTAAGTGGCAATGCTCAGATCAAACCAAGTCTGCCTGACCCCAAAGGCCTTGGTCCTTCTTCCTTTCTTTCTGCATTACTTCTTACCTTTCATTGTTTCCTTTCTTCTAGATCACTCTCCATACCTCATACTCCCAACACGCTCTTCAGTCTAGAGGCAGGCTCTCTCTTAGACTGGGTGACTGGCTTAGTTTGCCAGGCTGCTATAACAAATACCACAAAATGGGTTGGCTTTAAACAGGAATTTATTGACTCATGATTTGGAAGGCTAGAAGTCTAAATTCAAGATTTCAGCAAGGCTATATTTTCTCCCCCAAATCTGTAATGGTCTGGTTCTGGCATGCTGCAGTCCTCAGGGTTTCTTGGCTTGCATCTCTGCCTCCCATTACATGGAAATCTCTTTCTTCTTGTGTCTACACTTCCTGTTTCCACTGACTCCTGACTTCTCCCTGTGGCCTTCTCTGACTTCTGGCCTCTGGTTTTGTCTCTTTATAAGACCTCCAGTAATATGCATTAAGACCCACCCTGATTCGGTTTGCCACACCTTAACTAAAATTTGTCTTCAAAAGGTTCTGCTTACAAATGGTTTCACACCTGCAGGAAAGCAGATTAAGATGAAGAACATACTTTTTGCCAGGGAACATAATTCAACCAGCCACAGTTACCATTAGATATTAGGCACTGCATGTATAGTCCATTCAAAGAAGAAATTAATCTGTATCTAATTTACTCACTCTACAATGACTGATTGAGCTGCTACTCTAAATAAAGCCTCTGCAAACTACTATATGGCTCAGTGAGACAGGAAATTGTTTAAGGAGGGATACAACAAAGTACTGGTTAACAAAGAGACTCAAATGTTTTGGAATTAAATTCTAGATCTTCTACTTACTATGTGTACAATTTTTAGTCTCTCAGAATATTGACTTCATTGTTAATAAATGAAAATAAATTTATATAAATTGCAGTGTTTCTGGCAGTATCAATTGAATTGATACCTGTGAAAGTGCTTTATCAAGTGTGTCATCAAATATTATTTATACTACCTGGCACTTGACCTCAAGGAGCTTCTGATCCAATAGTTCAAACTTGAAATTGCATGTAAAACTACTCTAGAAACTGCAAAGCAATGTAAATTCCTCTTAATTTTGAGCATGAATGAAAGGACATATGTTTGAAAAATCAACAAGAATCAAGACTTGCTGCCTGGTTCTTCACGACTTCCCCATGGCCTTGCCTAGTACTTCGATCATAACTGGCTCTCAAAACATATGCACTGAATGAATGAATACTGTTGCCCTTGCAGAGCACTGAACTAAGAAGCCAGAGACCTGGAGTCTGGTCTCAGCTCTACTCAAATACACAGGTAAGTAAATTCAACTACTTGTGCCCTCAGTTTCTTTATCTTTAAAAGGAGAATGCTAAACCTCTGACTTTTTAAAGTTGTTATGTGGACTTTAAATTATAAAGAGATGTGTATGTGTAAGGAGATGAACTTGGTTGGCTTGCATTTTTTGAAGAACACAAAGGCGCATAAGTGCTGTGCTTTGAGATTTTCAGGGGGTTCCCACCCAAAAGCCTGCAATTCAAAATCCAGTGGTTTATTTCATTATTACAAATGACCGTTTATTTTCTTGAACTGACACTTAGCAAATGAACCAAAAAATCCTCTAATCCACTGCTTAGCGTGTTCTTGGCAGAAAGAACATTAGAGACCAATGAATCTACTATCCCCTCCGTCCCCCAACACACCACTGTAATAATGAGGAACCTGAGCCCAGAAAGCAGGGACTGTATCTTGTCCCCTGCAATGTCCCCTGCACCTAGCACAGTGCCTCACCTATTGCATATTCTTTAACTTTCTGTTGAATAAGAGGGTGACTAAGCAAATTAAAGGATTGTTCAAGATATCCTCAGTACCTAGCACTGTGCCCAGTCCCTAATAAGTGATTATTTATGTATTTATTCATTTATCAGATAAGTGAATGAATAAATGATCATCCAGCAAGTTGGTAGCATAGCTGAAACTCAGAGCTCTTACCTTGCAATCCATTTCCCACTAGACCTCAAGTTAGTATTCATCCTGGCTTGCATTTGTTACAAATTGATTCCAGTTTGTGCATTTTGCCTTTCATCTACAATTCTAACTCTTTAAAGGAAGCAAGGAACCACATCTTCTGCCACTGTGTCTCTTGGAACATGTAACGTGGGGATGGTCACCCAGTAGGTAATAAATAAATATGTCATGAGGGTTTGAACCTGGGCAAATTAAAGAGGCCATTTGGAGTATGACTTCTGAGGAAGAGACTGGGTAGGAAGTGCTTTGTGTGGTCCGATAATGTATTTATTTATGAGACTAAATGTTTATCTAAGCCTCCAGAAGATCTCTGGCTTCATTTTGGTGTCTGTTGCATTTGTGTTATTTTCCATGGTCACAACAGCCCCATCCTTCTGGGGTCCAGCTGGGCTATAAAGTGATAAACAGACATAAAAATTGGCTCACTCCATGACAAGATGTGGGAGCAACCCAAAGCCTTTAAGAAACTCTTCTGAGTAGGGAATGCATCAGCATCCAGCTAGTTCAAGTAGGGTTCAAGTAAGCACTCTAACATTGTGAAAGCTATTTATGACCAGCACAATGAAACGACTATCCCATTCAGTTGCTGGACATTTGAGATATAGTTGTTTTTCTTTCAGTCTATTCTTTGACAGCATTCAACAACATTGGGTTACTTTGACAACTCTGATAATGGATCAGGGTATGAGCACACCTCCCCTTTTGTTTCCTTAGACTACAACTGGAGCTGATACAAATCAATGACCATACTTCATTCTGAATGACTGAACTAAGTTCAAAACTACTGTCTAAATTATATTACTGGATGTTCCAAAGAGGCCAAATCACTTTCTAAGTTTCATCACAGCTCATGTAACACTTCTCCACAAAGAAACCCACATAGACCAGAAAGTCACCATACTGAGACATTTGATTTGTGACTGGTAGACCGTCCATTCGCCAATCTGTTTATTTCATAAGCATTGAATAAATCATCCTGTGCCAACAGATAGGGTGAGAAGCAAAAGCCATGGTCTTTGCCCTCTAGGAGCTCATTTGTGACATGAAAGATCAACTACAAGTATACATTATCATGACGTCAGCTAGACAGTGCCTACAGACAAAGAAGAGGGCCAGTTAAGTGTTCCAGAAGCTCTGTTCTGGAAGTGGACAGGAAGAAGGAGATAGAATTGGGAAGACACTTCAGCAATTGTAAAATTAATCCGTTATAAATGAGGGAGAGGGCAGAAACTTTCACAGCCAAGTGAAAAGCACTCTCTCCACCAACTCACTGTGACCTCTTGCTCCTTTGAAATCTTATGGCTCTAAAAATCTGCCCCCTGAGGCCACTCTTGTGAAAAACAATAGTAACCAGACTTACTGAATTCTGGATAGCACTTGAAGTGCTTCACATTCACCAGCTCCTCACCACAAACCTATAAATTGGTATTATCCTCATTTTGAGTGTGTGGAAACAAGCTGAGACAGAAGATTTAGTCACTTGCTCAAAGTCAACAGAACTAGTCATGAACAGTTGGGTTCAAATCCAGTTTTTTCCTACTCCTTAACCTGCCCTCTTAACCACCACACTAACTGCCTCTATGGTCCAAGCATATGCTCTGTAAATATGCTTGCATGAGACAAATCTCAGGCCCACTGCCCAATCCCATGATCCAAGGAGATCACTGAAACATTGCTCAGTGCTCACTCAATTCCAGGCACTGAATTGTGGTGTGTTACTATACTCTTTTGGATTACCCTTACAAGAAGTGCATGGATAAAGGATTTTTCCTCCCTTTTGCAGGTGAGAAATCTAAGTCTTGTGTAGCTTTTAGGAATTGCTTTCTTTCCCATGACCAACTCCTACCAAGGCCAGGATCCATAAAGTAGGAGAGTTGCCTCCAAAGTCCATCTTTTTTATTTTACTCCATCTCTCTGCAAACTGTAAATTGTCCTACAGCTTATGGCATAATGATAAGGGTGAAAAAGGAGAATAAAAGTGAGAAGAGGCTCTGGTGCCTGCAATTGGTGCCTGAGCTGTGTGTCGCCAACTCTGCTGCCGCCATATTGTTTGGGTGAGGAGAGGGGAGAGCGGCCACCACCACTGTCGATTCCACCAAAGTTGAAGCAACAGGTCGGAAACAAGGTCTTACCCCCAGCTGCCTCTGAACTCAGTGACTGTCAGATCTCCAAATGTCAAGTTTAACTCAGTCCACCAATCTGTCTGACATGTCGGGACCATGCCAAGCAGGGCCCGAGTTTACACAGATGTCAACACACACAGATCCTGGAGCACTGGGATTAAGAGGCACATGTGGTGAAATGGGGAATTGAGATGACTACCAACTGGTTTGAAAATTAGGCCAGGGTAAATACAGTGAAGTATTTGAAGCCATCAACATCACAAATAATGAAAAAGTCATAGTTAAAATTCTCAAGCCAGTAAAAAAGAAGAAATGCATGAAATAAAGATTTTGGAGAATTTGTAAGGTGGTCCCAACATTGTTACACTGTCAGACATTGTAAAAGACCCTGTGTCACAAACCCCTGCATTGGATTTAAACATGTAAACAATACAGACTTCAAGCAATTGTACCAGATGTTAACAGACTATGATATTCAATTTTACATATATGTGAGATTCTGAAGGCTCTGGATTATTGTCACAGCAGGGGAATTATTTACAGAGATGTGAAGCCCCAGAATGTCATGGCTGATCATAAGCACAGAAAGCTACAGCTTATAGACTGGAGTTTGGCTGAGTCTTACCATCCTGGCCAAGAATATAATGTCCGAGTTGCTTCCTGATACTTCAAACGTCCTGAATTACTTATAGACTGTCAAAGGAGTGATTATAGTTTGGATATGTGGAGCTTGGGTTGTATGCTGGCAAGCACGATCTTCTAGGAGGATCCATGAACATGATAATTATGATCAGTTGGTGAGGATGGCCAAGGTTCTAGGGACAGAAGATTTATATAACTATATCGACAAATGCAACATTGAATTAGATCCACGTTTCGATGATATTTTGGGCAGATAGTCCCATGAGCGGTGGGAATGCTTTATTCACAGTGAAAACCAGCACCTTGTCAGCTCTGAGGCCTTGGATTTTCTGGACAAGCTACTGCAATACAACCCCCAGTCGTGGCTCACTGCGAGAGAGGCCATGGAGCACCTCTCTTTCTGCATGGGTGTGAAGGACCAGTCTCGGATGGGCTCATCTAGCATGCCGGGAGCCAGTGTGCCTGTCAGCAGTGCCAATATGATGTCAGGGATTTCTTCAGTGCCAACCCCTTCACCCCTTGGACCTCACAGGCTCACCCAGTGACTACTGCTGCCAGCCCCCTTGGGATGCCTATTCCAGCTGCAGAAATGGCCCTTTCTGTCTCCTGATGCCTGAGCAGGAGTGGGGGAGCCCACCCCTGTCCTTGATTCAGTTTGTGACTGGTGACGAGGGGTGAAACACTTCAAAAGCTCTGTGCCTGAACTGTTGCTTATGCATTTATAGTAGTTCAGTCATTAAAAAAATTATAATAGGCTGATTTTCTTTTTCTTTTTTTAATTGAACTTTTCATAACTCAGGGAATTCCCTGAAAATTACCTGTGGGTAGAATATTTCACAGATGAATTTTTTTCTCCCCTTCCAAATTCAGTTCCTCATCACTTAAAAACAAAGAGGAACCAGCCTCAATCCTGGCTACTGCATTTGGGTGGAGATTTCTTCCCATTCCCACCATTGCTTTCCCACCAGCCCACACCTTGGGGTTTGTATCTCATGCTTTTCTCCATAGATTGCCAAAATTCAGCATCTCCAGGGAGGCAAGAAGGGAGGAGGCAGGAAAGAAAGGAGGAAGAGAGGACACAACCTATAAGAGCAGTGTGTTGCTAATCACATACAAACTTACATCAGTTTACTCCAAGAGTGCTTCAGTGGGGTTATCCTGGTCAATCTAGTGAAAACATGTTTTAGTTACACTGAGATATTGAAAATCTACCTTAAGTGCCATTGGTTCTAAAAACCTCTGTTCATTATGATTCATGTCTTAATGACCTAACCCAAATCCAACTTACTCAAAATTTTAATTTTAAAATGTAATTTAAAATTTTAAGACCTTCCATTCCAGGCTCCTTACCTTGTGCTCTCCCCATTTTATCTCCCAACACCTGTGCTGTATAGGTGGTAGGAGGGAAGGCAAGTTTCATGTTCTGGTTTCTTTGGCTTGGCCATTTTGATTTCAGTTAGTTACTGGGCACACATTCTTGTTTTTTACAAAAGAAACAAACATTTTCCATATAGGTTTCATGCTAGCAACTCTTTAAGAGCTAACAGGAGATGTGGTCATGCTGGGTTTCATTTTAAGCTTTCTACCTTCTTTTCTTCCTACCACCCCATTCGTTACATGGTAACCAGTGAGAAGAACAGGCCCCTCAGTCATATAAATGTGATCTGAGATGCAGGAGCAGAGCTACTATCTCCAATGAAACTGAAAAGTAGAACTGTAATTGTGGGGAAACTATAAACTCACTTGTTACAGCCTTGCCCCCCCCCCCCCACACATATATATAATACTTTGTCTTTCATATGTGAAAGATCCAGGGGTAGAATTCTTTGGTCTAAATAAATATTTGCTTTTATTTTTTTAAAAATGAGAAGCCTAGGGGAAAAGAAAGAAAAGAAAATATGAAAGGAGGAGAAGGAGGAGGGAGTCAGAATATGGCCACATGAAAGTAAATTAAATACTTTAAAGGACAATCCAGTATTGAAAGATGCTACTGAAGACAGGACATAGACATAAACATTCAGGCAACATATTCTGACCTGGATTTTGAACAGGAGAAGGACCATAGAATGAAGTGAGTAAGGTTTTCAATGTTTTGAGCTGCAAAATTGAATACAGGAGGGAAAGCTACGGTGGTGGTGATTACATAGCAATTTGCTGGAACATTTTCCAAATGACTACAT
The DNA here is from genome assembly GCF_015220235.1 of Choloepus didactylus. NCBI lineage: Eukaryota > Metazoa > Chordata > Mammalia > Pilosa > Megalonychidae > Choloepus > Choloepus didactylus. The sequence continues at coordinate 107,398,633 of NC_051316.1, forward strand.
AGTCCTCTTACCCTGAAAGTCATCCCCTTTGTTTATTAAATTAATTGATGACTAAAAGTTTTGGTCTTTTTCTATAAGCCCAGGGGATTTATTAGTCAAATAGTGATTGCCCTCACCTCAAGTTATGTTTTCATTGTTTTTGTTAAGTGTCTTCTAAACTCTGGCTTCATTGGAATGAGGTTTGCATCTCTGTAAGACCCCTTAAATCCTTCTACTTTGCTGACAGCGAGCAGCTCAGAAACAAAAAAAAAAAAGCCTTGACTCTGTAACGTATTTCCCTGCCTCCTTCCTTCCTTTTCCTCTCCTCTCTAACCCCTCCCCTAGAGAGCACCAGAGAAATAAAAATAAAGTCGTAATTAAGAAAAGGACTAAGAATAAATTCCATGCATTTAACCAAAGTTCCATCTCTGTACCCAAGAGGATTGGCGCATAACTGTGGTTGTGCGAGAGGAAACGCACAGGGAACTCATGCTGTGCTTTCAACACAAATACAACTCATAAGGAATAGTTTATCACTTAAACCGTCTCTTTAATTCTGCAGAGTAAAGGCAAGACCTCAAAAAAGACTCAGATACCACTGCCGCCGCCACTGGGGTCTCCCATTTCTGGAGTCCCTCCGGCCCAAATAGCTCAGAGCAAGTCACAAACATTTATTGACGGAACCCTATGACCCATCCCCCAAGTGAATACTTTAATATCCCATTCTGCAGAGGGCAAAATGGTAACATGGAGAAGTTCAAGGCTCTTGGCTGCCTGCCATGCAGAGAAAACGAAGTAGTGGCTGGATTCTGAAAGAAAAGCATCGCCAGGTGCACAGTGGATTATTCAAGGAACGTGGTGAAAAGAGCACTGGGCTGGAAGTCAGGAGACTTGGGCTCTGATCCTGGCTCTGTCACTCACTCACAGGGGCCCCCTGGCCAAGTCACCTACCCTCTCTGGGCCTCAGTCTCCCCAACTGTAAAATAGCAGGTTGAACTAGAAGACCCTAAAGTTACTTCTACCTCTGAAAATGATGGAGCTCTATACCCCAAGCCCGAGCATTAGACAGGCTTTCTTATCATTGCCCCTCGTAAGCCATGCAACACTCATTCCTGCTGGAGGGATTCTTCTATGCCTCCCCAAATCCAGCCCTCCATAAAGGCCTGGGTTCACCCATCCTCTTCCAGGTGGTTTTATTTGATTCGTGCAGTCTGTTGGAATCAAATCTTGATTACTTACTTTTCCATATAGTATCTGGCACATAGAGGTGCTTAATAAATGTTTACTATTACTAGATGCTGTGAAGCATAATCCTTAATTCATCTGCCTTAATCTGATGAGGGAGACTATGAGGACCTTGAGGGAAGAATAAGGAAAGTGCTTATTATATCTTAAACCTTAAATATCTATTAATTGGTGTCTTATCTGTATCTGGATTTTAAGTTCCCAGTGATACATTTCTAGGGAGGTGACTCTTAATGTGTAAGTCCAATTCAATGCAATGTAATTCAATTCAGCAATTAATTATTGATCATCTACTCTTTGCCAAAAAACTGTACTAGGCTCTGGAGTCACAAAGATTTCTGAGATTTAGTCCTTGTCCTTGAGGATATTTTGCTTTGTGGGGGAATCAGACAAGTAGAAAGGCAATTGCCGTACACTGAGCTCAGTTCAATAGCAGAAGTGTGTACAAGACAAACAGGGGGTATGGGAAACATGAAAATAAAAATACAAAGGCCAATTACAGCTCAGGTTTTTAGTGAACTTGCATTGCATTAGATTCTCAAGTAAGAAAGGTATGACATAAAGCACAAAGTTTAAAGCTTTCAAGGTTATTGTGACTGGGGGCAAGGACTGCATTAGTGAAAATTGAAACAAGGGACTATTTTAAAGGAAATGCAATTGACATGAACACGGTTTCTAAACTAATGGCTAGTAAGGTGTAGACTGACTTTAATGAAAAAGTAGGTAATTTGTGATAACCCCATGGCATCACATAAAGGACTATTTCCTCTTCTTCTTGGGCTTGGTTTCCTTACATGGAAAAGGTGGTTGGATGAGATAATCCAAACAATCCCTTCTAGAACTGATGCTCCACTCCATGGGATAAAGACTGTTCTCCACAACATTTACTGCTGGACTAGGTGCTAGAAAGGAGGGAAGGAAGGAAATATGAAGAAAGAAAGGTTGTTTTCTTCCTCCAAGGACTCTGAATTTTAGGTAGAGGCAATCAGGAAGGGAATATCAGGAGAGGAATTGTCACTATATATTTATTACATAGGATGTGATACAGGATTTTGTCCCATGCAATGCTGTAAGCATGATACTTTTAATCAGAAGGTTCTGGTTCAAGCTCTGACATTTTAATTGTATTGCTTGTAGACTCTTAGGAATTCACTTAGTCTCTTTGAGCCTCAGATTTTCCCATGCAAAATAGAGTAAGTAGCCCTGACTGTTGGTTTAGGTGTGTTGAACAACCTATTTGAGAGAGAAGGGCTTTGTAAGCTATGGAAGACTATTTAGAAGTTGCTGTTGTTATTATTTTCATTATTGTTATTGTAAAAAGGTACGTTGTTTTAAACAAGAGATGGTACTACAGACATTTTTGACAGGCTAAGAGGAGAAGAATTTGGGTTCAGAGGGTCATCGATTACTGGAACGCCTTGTTCTGTGCTCACATCACCTCTGAGCCCGGCTTGTGTTCTGTGTCTCCTTTCACACAACAGTGAGCAGAAGCCATGGGCTCTCAATCGCAAGCCCATCGATCTACACACTCAGAGAAAAACCCACTAATAATTTCCTTCTCACCCTGGAGCCGACTCACATAGCTCTACCATTTCTCATGGCCAGAGAAGGGCCTCAGCTGGTGAATTTATAGAAGGCTTGTATGCATTTCCAAGCAAGATAACTAAGCCCCCAGAGTTCACCCTGAATCTTACAACACAAAAAAATTGCAACTATATGATTATCACAAGCTGGGATTTATGTAGAGATTTAGGTCTGTTGATGTAGAAGGTAAATTTTTAATTCAAGATGATGGGAACCAAAGCTAGGATAGTGGCACCATCTAGTGTCTGTTTGCAGTCAGTGCATTCCCTAGAGGAGAAAAGGGTGAGCAAGGAAAATGTGTATCCCCTAAGCTTTTAAGAGAGGCTGTAGCTATAAAAGGGAACCTTAGCTAGTGACTGGAAGTCAGAATAGGTCAGCACATCTGTAGTACAGCTAAAGATCTGATGGGACATTAGATTAAGAAAACAACTGTGTGTGAATTCAAACAATCTGGTTTCAAACTTTGTGCCCTTGGGCAAGTCTCTTTACATGCTCTAATTTTTATTTTCTTAGCCTGTAAAACAAGGATAATAATGTCTGCTTCATCTGCTGGTGATGCGATTGTAATATACTATTAACCTGTAAGCATTTAGAAAAGTGTCTGAGATGGACAAATAATAATCATTGCTATCTATGACTTGATGCCTCTATATCACAGCCCTATCATCTCACATAGATCTCAACACAAGTAATCATCAATAACTTAGGTTTGGGCTTAGTGATAAGTCCAAGATCATACAGCCAGAAAGTGGCAGAGCTGGGATTTGAACCCAGATTTCATGTTCTCCAAAGTTTTATTTATTCCACTGTACCATATAATAGGCACACAAAGTTTGCCCTTTTTCTCCGCTTTCTTCTTTTTCTTAAGATGAACATTTAGGTGTTTCAATGTACCTGGGTCTGTGCATACCATGTTTTATTTAAGCTTGAAAAATAGGTATGTCATGTCCTTTGTGTAGATGAAGAAGCTGAAGCTCAGAGAGACTAAATAGTCTATCAAAAATCAAAAATCAGTGAGAGAGCTGGAATTTGGACTCTGACTTTCTAATTACAGAAATACTGCTTTAATCCATTCTCTATTAACTCATCATTCATTCTTTCATTTCTAATTGCAAAGTATGTTTCTGTTTATATTTACAGCCCAATGATTACTTGTTTATTTAAATAAAGGCATCTGCATTTATTAAGATCCCTGGCCCATGCAGTTGTGATCAGTTTCTCTGCCTGTAAGGGGAACTGAGGATTAGCTTTGGTGCACAAAATTTTTTCTAAGATCCCCTCCAGCTAGGAGAAGAGTGACAGTTCTCATCAGAGTTGGAAGACAGACTGGATGGACAGAGAGCAGGTGGCCCACGGTGGGGCTGATGCTCCATAGTTACGCTTAAAAATGGAGTTTTAATGGCCTTCAAAAGCAACTGGGAAAGGTTAGAGAAAGAAACTCCAAGTTCACTCCTGTTTCTGAAGACTGTACTTTTTTTTTTTTTTTTAATATTCATTTTATTGAGATATATTCACATACCACACAGTCATACAAAACAAATCGTACTTTCGATTGTTTACAGTACCATTACATAGTGGTACATTCATCACCCAAATCAGTCCCTGACACCTTCATTAGCACACACACAAGAATAACAAGAGTAATAATTAGAGTGAAAAAGAGAAATTGTAGTAAAAAAGAACACTGGGTACCTTTGTCTGTTTGTTTCCTTCCCCTATTTTTCTACTCATCCATCCATAAACTAGACAAAGTGGAGTGTGGTCCTTATGGCTTTCCCAATCCCATTGTCACCCCTCATAAGCTACATTTTTATACAACTGTCTTCGAGATTCATGGGTTCTGGGTTGTAGTTTGATAGTTTCAGGTATCCACCACCAGCTACCCCAATTCTTTAGAACCTAAAAAGGGTTGTGAAGACTGTACTTTTTGCCTAAAGGAACCCAGAGACACAGAGAACTCAAAAGTATTTTGCTCAAACTCAATGAAAGAGCTTGACTATAACCAGCTTCCCCATTTCCAAATCCCTGATGGAACTAGGTGTTTTGCTCAAACCCTTAGAATTGACTAAGAGAGATTTAATTATCCATATTACAAAGAAACTGCTCTGTCGGCTGCTTGCTTCCCTCTAGTGGTCATTTTGCTTTCAAGAGAATTGAAAATCAAACAGAAAAAAAATAGGATGCAGTTTGACCACAGTAAGTCTGCTGTGGTCACCCAGAGGACTCTCAGAGGAGTACATCAATGACAATGATGAAAATCAAAACAAAACATGGAATATTGGGAATTCATTGCAATCCTATCTATACTAAAGTGTGTTGTGTGAAATGTATGTTAGAGAAAGAAAATTTTAAAAACAACAATTCTAATTGGGTTAGACACACAAACACACAAACATGTTCCTTGGAACGCAATGAGAGAAATGTCTATCTAGTGTTCTTTTTCCAACCCCGTAACACTAAATTTCATTTTAAAGATGGGACACTTGAGGCTTAAAAAAGGACACTCATTATACAGTGAACCAATGTATTCCTTATTCAATGACAATGTCTTTGGGAGTGTGCATCTAGATAGAGCCTCCAGAAGACTGTTTACCTGCATGAACTATGATGAGCAGAGTTCTCATGCCAACTCACAATGGGACGTAGTGTGGGCAAGAAATAAACTTTATTTTGTCATTTAGATCCTTTGGTTGTTGATTACTGCAGCAAAACCTCAATTATCGTGCATCACATTCCGTATCTACCTTCTGTTTGCTCACCTCCTGCTTAAGGGGTTCGGGGAAAAGAAGATATTGCTCTTTCCTGGTTGTCTTCTCAGTCTCCAGACCTAGTAGAAGATTAAAGCTGATTTTTTTTTTTTTTTTTTTTTTCTCTCTTGGAGGTCCTTTTCCTCCTCAGAGATTCCATGTTGGACTCATCTCCTCTGAAGTGTTATGTTCTCCAGGCTTCTGCAAATCTGTTCTGGGAGGTCTCTGGGACTCTGTCCTCAGTCCTTAGGCCTCCGGAGGTGCACCACATGTGTCTCTCTCTCTCTCTCCCTCTCTCTCTCTCTCTCTCTCTCTCTCCCTCTCTCTCTCTCCCTCTCTCTCTCTCTCCCTCTCTCTCTCCCTCCCTCCCTCTCTCTCTCTCCCTCCTTCTCTCTCTCTCTCTCTCTCTCTCTCTCTCTCTCTCTCTCTCTCTCTCTCTCTCTCTCTCTCTCCCTCTCTCATGTTGAGTTCTTCTTGTTCCTCTGGCAGACCTATTGCACAAGGCCCATCAGGACCACCCTTAGCTCTATGTTTCACTTGACCCACATGTGTTCAGTGGTAAATGTGTACACATTCCGTGCCCTGACGAACTCTGCAGCTGCAGGTCAGTCACGATTCAACAACCTCTCCTGGCTCTAATCCAAAGCAGTAAGTCAACCTCCCGTTCCCTTCTATACTCACTGTGTCAAAACCAGACCTGAGTCCATGGTCAGCTTTAGATTCCTCAGACATGACTCAGATCTGGTCTTCTATGCCTCTGACCTGCAGGAGCACTTAGACCAGTCTCCCCAAAGCCCTTCTTACTAGCTCCGGGTCAGAAGGCAGCACACTGTATTAGACGATAAGGGAGTCTGACTGCTATAACGATCAACCCTCAGATCTCACAGTCTTGGCTCCAAACATGTTTATTTTTCATTCCTGTCACCTCCATGCACATTGGCAGCATGGGCTCTGTTTCAAGCTGTCATTCAAGGCCACTTGCTCCTTCCACCTAATGGTTTCAGCATCCTCTATGGCCTTTGAATTTTCCACTGGAATCCTTGCATCCAGTTGCAGAGCATGGAAGAGAGTGTTTGAAGAATCACTAAGGAGGTTTTAGGGGCCAGGATTGGATGTGGCATACATAACTTTCACCCATACCCCTTTGGTCCTTTTAACTGAAGTAAAGGTTAGGAAACATAGTCTAGGTGTGTGCCCAGAAGGAAAAGAAAAAGGCTTTAGAAAACTCATCACACTGTGCTGCCGTCCTCACCTCTGATTGTTGAATATCCATCTTACTAGTCTTCCCACACACAGAAGACACTAGCCTCTCACAAGTGAAATAAGCCAAAGTCCCTTCTAGTTATTGTATCCAGCTCAAAGCCCAGGATCCTAGTCTGACGCCCAGACTTCTCTGTAAGGTCCGTGGGTCCTCGTGTTCTGGGTATATACTCAGAAAGGGGAGGCAGTTATTGGTCTGTAGCAACTATGAAATCTCATTGGGAAGACACTGTGAAGACCCTTTATGGAGAGGTAAGAAGGTTAAATGACAGGCCTGGGTTTTGCTTGAGGGCATTGTCTTAGTTTCTCAGGGCTGCTGTAACAAATTAGCACAAACTGGATGACTTAAAACAACAAAAAAATGATTCTCTCACAGTTCAGGAGGCCAGAAGTTCAAAACCAAGGTGTTGGCAGTGTTTGTTCATTCTGGAGGCTCTGAGAAAATCTGTTCCATGCCTCTCTTTAGCTACTGGTGGCTGCTAACAATCTTTGGCATTCCTTGGCTTGTAGCTGCATCATTCCAATTCTTCCTCTGTCCTCACATGGCCTTCTTCCCTTGTACATATCCTCTGTGTCTCTGAATCCCTCTCTTCTTAGGAGGCACAAGTCATTAGATTTAGAGCCCACGCTAATCCAGAACAACTTTATTTTAACTTGATTCCATATGCAAAGACCCTATTTTCAAGTAAGGTCACATCCACAGATACAGGGACTAGATTTCAACATATCTTTTTTAAGGGGCACAAATCAACTATAAGCATCATTCTCTGTGGCTCCATCCTCAGGAGTTCTTTTATATCCATTATACTCCTTGGCCACATTTGAAATGGATGTTGGGGAATATGTTTTAGGCTGTTTCCAGCCTAAAAGTTGTTTTATAGCTTGCCAAATAGTCCCAGGGTTTGGACCAGGCTGCTGGTTTCTTTTGCAATATTGTTTGCTCAAAAACAATGATGAGCTTATGACTTAACTTGATTTCAGTCAGTTCCATGTACAAAACGTGACCACATCCAAAGTTATGTCCTAGGCATAGTTCTTAAATTTCTTTATTTCTTTGCTTCCTACCACTTTTCATTTAATGGCAGCAATCTTAAGGTTATCTTGAACAATAGGATTGATGGAAAAAGTTAGTTCTCTAAAAAAGATTGTTACTGAAGGGCTGATCACTTTGTCTTCTTTTTAGTTGAGATCGTTTACTGAACCCTTGCTACTTAAAGGTTTTTTTTCTTTTTCTTTTTCTTTTTTTTTTTAGCTTCTTGTCTTTCAGTGGCTTCTTAAACCACTGGGCTTTTCTTACCCTTCACTGCCTCCAAATTTCTGAACACTTTGTGATTCCCTTTCATATATGCTTGCAAACTGGCAAATTCTTTATGGAGCCCATCTCTTGCATGTTATACCTTGCCTAAGTTGGCCAGAAGTCAATTTATACTCACCCTTTGTTTCTTTCCAACCACTTCCTCTAAAGCCACAGTTCTGCAAGCAAATGGCCTGCCTTACAAATCGCTGCAGCATTTTTAGTAAATGCTTTCTGCTATATAACATGGTTCCCCATCTGCCTAGCTTCTAATAGCAGTTTCCTAACTGACCAGCCCCTAAGCCAAAGACACACACCTAGTTTTTTGTGATGATAGTGTAATTTCTGTTACCAATTGCTGTGTGTCAGAGTAGTTTAGTTTCTTTTTCAAACAACCCATAAAGTCCCAAAGGCTTTTCACAGTGAAACTATTTCTTGCTCACAACTCAAGGTAATTTGGCAGCAGGGACTCTGTTCCAAGCACTCAATAAGCTACCCTGGCTTCTTTTGTCTAGTGACTCTGCTATCACATTACACTTTGCTGCATATTGAAATAACCTTAGGAACTTTAAAAAAATTGTGATGCCCAGGACCCATCCCATACCAATTAAATCAGAGTGTCTGGTGGTAGGAGAAAAGCATATTTTGTAAACATTCCAAGAAAATTCCACTGTAAAACAGATTGAGAATCGTTGCCCTAGAACAAAAGTCACTAAATTCAGGCCCAAGAGCCAAATCCAACTCACCATCTGTGGGAGAATATACAGCATTATAGAGGAAGCTTTAGGTCTATTTATAGTCCAATTTATCCATTTCTTTTTTATGTTTTATGCTTAGTGTTTTTGTATTCTGTTTAAGAAATCTTTGCTTCTTCCAATATCAGGGATATGTTTCTTGGAAGACTTTCAACTATTTATTATATTTTTCCTAAATGGTATGGCACTATTCAGATATTCTATTTCTTATTGAATCAATTTTAGTAAATTATTTTTGTCTAGAAATCTGTTCATTTCTTATGTATCCATTTTTTAACATAAAATATGTCATACTCTTTTCACATGCTGTTAATATCTGCAGTAGTTATGTCTCCTTTTTCATTCCTACTATTACTTTTTGTGCCTTCTCTTTCCTTTTTCACCTTTATAAACCTTGCTAGAAGTTTACAGATTGTATTAGTGTTTTCAACAAACCACCTTTTGGCCTTGTGACTTCTTTATTTTTTAATCTTTTTTCATATTTCTCTACTTTTTGTTCATATCATTATTTTAAATTCATTGATTCTATTTTCTTTAGTCTTGTTATTTCCTGACTTAGTGAGCTAGATGCTTGCTTTATTGATTTAAAGCCATTTTCTTTTCTAATATGATTATAGAAGGCTAAACTATCTCCTGAAATATGTTTTCACTATATCTCCAAATTTTGATAGGTTGGTGTTTTATTATCTTAATAGGTTTACTTCAAAAAAGTCTTTCCAAATATCTGTTGTCCCATGATTTATTTGGATGTTGTTTTTAATTATCAAAATATATGAGTTTATAATTTAATACATTTTTATTGATTACTAACTTAATTGCTCATGATAGTCAAAGAATATGCACTCTACAACACCTGTTCTTTGAACTATGTTAAGTATTGCTTTATAATCTAACATGTATGTACTCTACATATGGTTAGAAAAAAAAGTATATTTCCTAATGTTTGGATGTATGGTTTGCAAGCAGAATAATGTAGTCAGTAAGAGAACAGACTCTAGAACCCAAATTCTTGGTTTTAAAGTTCTACTTTGCCCACTAACTGTGTAATTAGAGGTTAAGAAATTTGGACAAATCAATTACATTTTCTGCGCCTCAGCTTAAACATCTGTAAACTGGGAGTATTATGGTATCTATCTCATACTGTTGTTGAGGGCATTATATTTGTTAATATTTATAAGGCACTTTATAATAATGGATGATACTTCCAAAATTCCAGGAGCTGTTCTATGATCCACTAGTATATGCCCATTAAATCAACTGTATTTTGTTGATTACATATATATATATGTATTTCTATATATATAGAAAATCTTCTATAGATTTTTTGCCTGATGAGAAAAGTTTTAAAATCTATCCCAATGATAGCAATTGTCACTTTTGTCAAATTTCCCGTTATTAACAGTTATTATTATTATACTACTTTATATACTAATTATTATGTTATATGTTATATTAGATATATTCAGATTTAGATTTGTATATCTTCCTCTTAAGTTAAAGTCAATTTTATGAGATATTAACAAAGTTCTTTTAGCTTACTTTTAATTAGTATTTGTCTAGTATATATATATATATTTTGCATCCTTTTACTTTCAACAATACTTTTTAATTATATTTTAGATGTGTCATTTGTGTATAACATATAGCTTTTAAAAAAATCCAATCTGGCAATCTATTTTGAAACTGGTGAATCTAGCCTGCTTATATTTTTTGTGACTACTAATCTGTTTGTGTATACTTCTATCAATATATATTGTGTTATCTTTTTCCTGCTTTTCTAATATTTTCTCTTATTCTGTTACTTTTTGGATTGATTGCTATTTTTCTTTTCTTTTCTTTTCCTTATCCACTATATTTTATTTCATTAATCTGGAATTTAAATGCTTAATTTCAGGTCTCTTAATAGTTACCCTGAACATTTTACCAAGCATATTTAACAAATAAAAAAAATCAATCGATATCTTAATTGGCATTCTGAATTCAAGGATCTTTAAAGCTGGCACTTCTTACCTCATTTATATGACTTTAGTGATGTTTGTTTGGAATTTTGTTATAAACCACAAGTTAGTCATTATTGTAATTAATGTTTTATATAGATAATGCTTTTTTCCCCCTTCTTGCTTTGCAGACTCTCTTTGGAGATAATTTTTCTTCTTCCTGGAGTTCAGCCTTTAGAAATTGCTCTAGAGACACCTCCTGGTACTTAATAATCGGTATATGTGTATCTATTTCTTTATTTCATTCTCTTTCTTGAAAGAAAAGTCGATACAAAATTCTAGGTCCACTTTTGTTTTTATTCTCACTACTTTGAAGTTAATTTTTAAATGTCCTTTGATTTCTGTTGTTGAGAAGTCAACTGGGTCCACCTTCTCTTCCTTTGCGGTGAATGTAGCTTTTCTTTATGCCTGCTTTAAAGATACATTGTGTTGTTCTTCAGTTATAGTATGATGCTTTCATTAGCATCCTACTCCATCCTCCATATCCCTTAACTTGTCACTGATATTTTTCATTTCCAAGTTTCTTTGTGCTGTGTTTTAGCATTATTTTCATAAGTATTTTATAACTTGCTGTTAAGTTATGCCTAATCTTTTATTTAATCTATTACTGAGGTTTTAATTTTAACAACTTTATTTTAAATTTTTCATTCCTTATAGTTCTAATTTGTGGATTAGAATTCTGAAACTTGTCTGGTTATTTTTGTATCATTTTTGGGGGGAGGATAGCTGATTGTTTTTGACAGTTTATTTTTAAAATTCCAGTCTCTAATTTTATTTTTAAACATTTCATATAGTTATTTTAGATTCCATATGTTATAATTGTAATATATGAATTTGTATATTTGTTTCTGCTGATCTCACTAATGGTAGCATTTTTGTGTGTGTGTTTAGTGATTTGAATCACCAATTCATATTTGGTTGAATATAATCTGTGGAAATCTGCTGGTTGTGTAGAGTTATCTTGTTTTGATTTGCATCTCTCTGATCACTAGTGAAATTGTGCAACTTTTCATATGTATATTTTGTTCTTTTTGAACTACTTGTTCATGTTTTTTGCCCATTGTTCTATTGCTTTCTCTACCTTTTCCTTATTGATTATAGAAGTTCCTTATAAAGTCTGGACCTAAGTCTGTGGTTGGATATATGCAAATACCTTACTCTGGTATGTGGTTTACCTAATCACTCCTTTAGTGTTGTTTTTTAATGAAAAAAATTTCTTAATTTTAGTAGAGTCCAATTGATCAATCAGTTTTTAATGGTTAGTGTTTTGGTGTCCTGCTTAATAAATTTTTGTCTACTCCAAGATCATGAAGTTATTCTCCTATGTTTTACCTTAAATCTTTTATCAATTTATTTTTCACAATTACATTTATGATAATTGAATAATCCTTGAATTCTGGTGTGTGGTCTGAAGTACAGGTCAAACTTTTATTTGTTTTTTGTTTTTTTTTCATGCAGATGTCTAATTGATTCTATTTATTGAAAATATTATCCTTTCATCATTAAACTGCAGTGCTACCTTTGCCACAAATCAGATGATCCCATGAGAAAGTCTATTCTTCTATTCAAATGGTTTGTTTGTTTATCTTTGTGTCAATACCACATTATCATAACTACTGCAGCTTTACAGTAAAACATGAAATCACTTACCAACTTTGATTATCTTCACATTTTTCTTGGCTGTTCTAGACTCTGTATTTCCATAGGCATTAAACATTATCTTGTCAATTTATACACACATACACACACACACATACACACACATCTGCTGAGATTTCGATGTAGATTGCACTGAATCTGTATGTCAGTTTGGAGAAAATTTGCATGTGAATATATAAGCCTTCCAATTGATGAATATAATATGCCTTCAGTTTCTCTCAATTTTTTAAAAAATATTTCAAGGTCTTGAACATCAGTCATATTTATTCCTTGTTGTTTGATGTTTTTATTTAGTCAAAGTTATTGGTACATATTTTAAACAACCCTATTGTGATATAATTGAACTACAATGAACAGCACATATTTAAAGTATACTATTTTACAAGATTTGACAAATATATACAGATGTAAAACTCTCACCACTATCAAGCTAATGAAGTATCACACACCAAAAGTTTTCTAGTGTCTCATTATAATCCCTCTTTCTTGCCTATCCCTTACCCAACCCCACTGCCCACCACTGATTTGTTTTCTGTCACTGTATATTAGTTTGCATTGTCTAAAGATTTATATAAATGAAATCATACAGTATATATTGTTTTTTTTTGTGTTGCTTATTTCACTTAGAATAATTATTTGAGATTTATCCATGTGGAAATGTGTACCAATAGTACATTCCTGTATATTATTAAGTAGAAATCCATTGCATGGATAAACCACAAGGTATTTATCCATTCACCTTTTGTTGAATATTTGGGTTGCTTCTACTTCTTGGCTATTACAGTTACATCTGCTAAGAGTATTTGTGTATAAGTCTTTGTATGGTGATATGCTTTAGTTTCTCTTAGATAATACCTAGAGTGGAATAACCAGGTCACATGGTAGGTGCATGTTTAAATCTTTAAGAAACTGTCAAGCTGTCTATCAGAGTGGTTACACTATTTTATGTTCCAACGATTAGGGTATGAAAGTTATTCCACGTTGTCGTCAACAATTGATATGGTCAGTTGTTTTTATTTTAGACATTGAAGTAGGCATAGTGGTATCTCTATGTGATTTTAATTTGCCTTTCCTTAAGGACTACTGATGTTGATCACGTTTTATGTGCTCATTTCCAGCTGTATGCTTCCTTGACAAAGTATCTTCAAATCTCTTATTCTTTTTAGAAATTGGGTTATGGGTTTTCTAATTATTGAATTTAGAATTGTTGTTATGTATTATGGATAAAAATCCTTTATCAGATATGCAATTTGCAGTTATTTTCTTGCAGCCTTTGTCTTATATTTTCATTGTTAGTAAGGCCTTTCAAAGGGCAGAAGTTCTTAATTTTGATGAGGTCCAATTTATTCATTATTTATTTTATTCTGTTCCATCTAAGAAATCTTTGCATAATCCAAGACCACAAAGATTTTTTTCTATGCTTTCTGCTAGCAGTTTTACACTTATAGGTTTTACATTTACGTCTATCATACATTTTACATTAATTTTAGTATATGGTGTGAGGCATGGATCAAAATTCATTTCTGCATACGAATATCCAAGTTTTCTACCAACTTTTGCAAATAAAAAATATCCTTTTTCCATTTAATTGCCTTTGTAACTTTGTTGAAAATCTGTTGAAGATACTTGGATCTATTTGTGGACTCTCTCTTCTGTTCAAATGATCTGTTTATCTATTTTGATGGCAATACCTCATCATCCTGATTAATGTAGCTTAATATTGAATTATGAAGTTAGATTATGTAAGTTCTTGAAATGTGTTCTTCTCTTTCAAAGTTGTTTTACCTATCCTAGGTTCTTTGCATTTCCTTATGAATTTTAGAACTAGATTGCCAATTTCCACAAGAAAAAAATGTGCTGGGATTTTGATTACAATTGCATTGCATCCATGCATCAATTTGAGAAGCACTAATATCTCAATTCATGGTTTTATTCTGATCCATAAATATGGAATATATCTACATTTATTTAGATCTTTTATTTCTTTGTAGTTTTCAGTATATCTTGGTTTGCACATATTTTGTCAGATTTATCCTAAGAATTTCTATTTTTCAGGCTATCATCGAAATTTTGTTTCATTTCTGTTTGTTGCTAGTAATAGAAATATAATTGCTTTTTCTACATTGATTTTGTATCCTGAAGACTTACTTAGCTGAATTGTTAGTTCTAATAGCTTTTTTTAAATTCTGTTTTACTGAGATGTATTCCCATACCATGCAATCATCCATGGTATAGAATCAACTGTTCACAGTACCATCATATAGCTGTGCATGCATCACCCCATTCTATTTTTGAACATTTTCCTTATACCAGAAAGAATCAGAATAAGATTAAAAAATAAAAATAAAAAAGAACACCCAAATCACAGCCCCTCATCCCACCATATTTTTCATTTAGGTTTTGTCCCCATTTTTCTACTCATCCATTCGTACACTGGATAAAGGGAGTGCAATCCACAAGGTTTTCACAATCGTACTGTCACCCCTTGTAAGCTACATAGTTATACGATCATCTAAAAGAGTCAAGGCTACTGGGCTGGAGTTTAGTAGTTTCAGGTGTTTACTTCTAGCTATTCCAATATATGAAAACCTAAAAAGTGTTATCTATATAGTGTGTAAGAATGCCCACCAGAGTGACCTCTCATCTCCATTTGAAATCTCTCAGCTGCTGAAGCTTTATTTCGTTTCATTTTGCATCTACCTTTTGGTCAAGAAGATGTTCTCAATCCCACGATGTTGGGTCCAGATTCATCCCTGGGAGTCATATCCTGCATTGCCAGGAAGATTTACACCCCTGGGAGTTGGGTCCCATATGGGGGGGGGGGGCAGTGAGATCACCCGCCAAGGTGACTTAGTTAAGAGAGAGAGGGCCACATCTGAGCAGCAAAAAGGCACTCGGGGGAGACTCTTAGGCACAATTACAAGCAGCTTTAGCTTCTCCTTGCAACAATTAGCTTTCCAATAGATTTCTGTAGATTCCTTTTGATTTCTACAGAAACAGTCATGTTTATGTTTAAATACAGTTTTAATTCTTCTTTCCCAATCTGGGTGCATTTTATTTATTTTTCTTTCCCCATTGCATGGGTTGTAATCACCACAGTGAAATGTTGAAAAGAAGGGCTGACAGCAGATATACCTTATTCCTGATCTTAGGAGGAAAACATTAAGTCTTTTGTTATTAATTATGATGTTAACTCTAGATTTTGTCTAGTTTATGTCTTTATTAAATCAAGGAAATTACCTTCTATTTTTAGTTTTCAGAAAATTTTTGTAATGAATAAAGTTTGTCTTTTGTCAAATGATAGCTTTCCATCTGTTGAAATAATCATTTTAAAAAAAAATATGTTTATATGTTGAATTACACTGTTCCGGTTTGCTAATGCTGCCTTTTCGCAAAATATCAGAAATGGATCGGCTTTTATAAAGGGGGTATATTTGGTTACACAGTTACAGTCTTAAGGCCATAAAGTGTCCAAGATAAGGCGTCAACAATCAGGTACCTTCACTGGAGGATGGCCAATGATATCTGGGAAACCTCTGTTAGCTGGGAAGGCAGATGGCTGGCATCTGCTCCAGAGTTCTGGTTTCAAAATAGCTTTCTTCCAGGACATTCCTCTCTAGGCTGCAGCTCCTCAAAAATGTCACTCTTAGTTGCTGTTGGGGGATTTGTCCTCTCTTAGCATCTCTGGAGCAAAAGTCTACTTTCAAAGGCCATCTCCAAAATGTCTCTGTAAACTGCAGCTCCTCTCTCAGCTTCTGTACATTCTTGGAAGTGTCCCTCTTGGCTGTAGCAAGCTCGCTCCTTCTGTCTGAGCTTATATAGTGCTCCAGTAAACTAATCAAGGCCCATGCTGAATGGGCAGGGCCACACCCCTATGGAAATTTTCTAATCAGAGTTATCACCTACAGTTGTGTAGGACACATGGAAACACTCAAAGAATTACAATCTAATAAGCACTAATACATCTGCCCCACAAAATTGCATCAAAGATAATGGTGTTTTGGGGGACACAATACACCCAAACTGACACATACACTGAATGATTTTTTAAATGTTGAACCAGCCTTGAATTCTATAGAGAGAGAGAGAGAGAGAGAGAGAGAGAGAGAGAGAGAGATGAGTTTAAATCTACCATTATTAATATTTGTTTTCTATCCATCCTATCTGTTCTTTATCTTTGCTCTAGCTTTTTTAACATATGAATAGATGTATAATAACTGTGTTTATGTCTTTATTTACTAATTCTAACATCTCTGTCAATTCTTGGTGAGTTTGGCTGGATTCATTTTTCTCTTTATTATTGTTTGTATTTCCCTATAGCTTTGGATGCGTGATAATTTTGTATTGGATTCCAGACACTGTAAATTTTCCTTATTGGGGAATGAATATTTCTGTATCCTATAAATATTATAGATCTTGTTCTGGGCCATGATTAAATTACTTGGAAACAGTTTAATTCTTTCAGGTTTTGCTTTTAAGCTTTGATATGTTGTACCACAGTCACATTTACTCTAGATTTAATTTTCCCCACTTCTGAGAATTCTACTCTGAGGCCATGAATTATGGTTTTCCACTATGGCTGATGGGAAAAGACAGTAAATCTGGTCTTATGTGTGCTTTGGAAATTGTTCCTTCTAATTCTTTTGGGTGGTTCTTTGCCAAGCCTTACATAGTTTCCTCAAACCAATGCCCTGGTTGGTACTCAGAGAAAGATTCTAGGAGTATCATTTGCAAATCTCCAGAGATACCTTTCTTTGTGACTTTCTCCTTTTTGGTATTCTGCCCAGCACAGTCTAACCAACTTGGCATCCTCATATTCCTAGATCCTTCTACACTCAAGGAGACTTCCATATTTTTACTATGTTCCCCCTCCCCGAAATATGGCCTGGAAACATCTTCCATGTGCTAAGATGGGACGATCATAGAATTTACCATGCTTGTCTTTCATCCCTCAAGTTTAACTGTCCTTTGTTGCCTAGGATGTCCGATCTCTTGAGCACCATTCTTCATACCATTTGAGCAGAGAATTAGTGGTTTTGGATGAAAGGGTAAATTTGATCCCCTTTACCTGATTAGAAGCAGAAGGTATCTCCCATTTTCGTGAAATCTTATTTTCATTTTTCCAGCCTGACTTTCTAGCTGTCACCCCTCTATCTACCTACTTTATGGTCAACCAATAATTTAGGGAGAAGTTTTGCTCAAATACCTCAAGCCCCTAAGACTTCCATCCTCAGTTAATTGATCTGTGTTGGGTTTAGGGAGTACATTCAATATTCATTTAAACAATTCATGACTGCTTTGGCTTTCATTTGATGCTGGGCTGTCATGAGTCTCTCTGCACATACCTGTAGCTTCCCAGTCATCCAGAGATGTGTGCAAAGTTGCTCTAATCCTTGTATGGCACCCTCATTTTCAAGATTCCTTGTTATATTACAGATTGTTCTGCCATTCATGACTTCCTCAGTGTAGTAAAACTGCAGTTCTCTTCATTTGTTTCCTCCTGAGTTTACTGCTTTTAATGACAAGAACACCAGCTTAGGTTTACTCCCTCCACCCAAATCAAGTCTTTCATGGAAGCAAGGCTGCTGGTTTTCACAGTGAGCACCTTTCTGCTAAAACTACCTCTTTCACAAATCATGCTGTACATAGAAGAGGAATTGCTTGTCTAGGACCCAGGTAAGAAGTCCATATGCTCCTTTTTCTTTTACACAAAGTTCTAGCATGTTTTCTATTTTGTTTTGATTTTTTTTTTCTTACTAAAAGCTTCTTTTTAGGATGAATAATAGTCCCCAATTTTCAGGTCCTAAATCCTGGAACCTGCAAATGATACCGTACATGGCAAAAGAGACTTTGCAGCTGTGATTAATTTGAGGATCTTGATATGGGGAGATTATCCTGGATTGTCCAGGTGGACTTTAAATGCAACCACAAGTGTCCCTGTAAGAAGGGGGCAAAGGGACGTCTGAATACAGATAATAGGAAAACAATGTGACACTGAAGTAAGATGCTACACCACTGGCATTGAAGATGGAGGAAGGAGGCACAAGCCATGGAATGCAAGGAATGCAACTCTAGAAGCTGGAAAAGATGAGTAAGCAGATTCTCCCCAAGAGACCTTGGGGAAATACCTTAATTTCAGTCTAGGGAATCTGATTTGAACCTCGAACCTTGGAAATGCTAAGATAAAATGTATGTTTTCTTAAGCCATCAATCAGGTTTGTGGTAATTTGTTACAGCAGCTAAAGGAAAGTAACACACTTCTCAATTTGTTGGTTAACTTTTGTCAATATTCAGAGTCCCAAAATTGTTGTTGGCAATTTTGTCACATTTTGTGCTTGCTGGTTTGGGGGGTATGGGGTGGGGGGGGGTGGGGAAGAGTATTTGTCTACCTCTTCATGCTATCAGTCAGAAGTATCCCCCTTTATATATTTTGTAGAAAACATACTACACTTGAGAATTCTGCTCTGATCCATTAGAAGGTTGTCAGCTTTGGCTGGGACTAGAGTGATCTCAGCAGTAGTTTCAGGCTATGATATAAACTACCCTGCTCTTTTCCATATTACTCAATCAGGCTAATGGTGGTAGAAGTGTCCATGATCAAGAAGTTATGTGGAATCTGGTAAGCCAGAGAGTGCAGTAGAACTGTGATTTCACTGGGTTATTTTAGATTGTTTCATGGACATTTTGTCTATTACATTAAAAGACACTGGCTCCCATTTAAATTGTTTATTTTAATAGACAGTCACCCTGTTTAGGTGTAGCTAGTAGGTTCTAGACTTTTTTTTATACCTGCTCCTCCCCACTAAGTATAACAATAAACCCTGTACATAATACAAGACAGCCAGAGGAGAACTCTGAAAGGTAGAAAGAGAAATGATTGGTTAGGCACCCAGGACTGGAGGACCAACTTAGCAGCAGGATGTCCTATGACCTCCCACCCAAATGAAGAATCTATGAGCCACACCCATCATATCAAGAACCAGGAAAATCACAATGTGAATGAAACTGACAATCAATAAAACTCTAGACAGAAAGATCAAGAAAAAAAAAGAGAGAAGGCACAAATTACAAATATCAGGAATGAATGAAGGAGCATCTCTACAGACCGTACAGATAGTAAAAAAGGTAATAAGGAAATACACCTTTATGCCCAGACACTTTACAAAAATGAAATGGAGAAATTCCTGTAAAGACGTAAGGTACCAAAACTCAATGAAGGAGAAATAAAGATTGATTCTGGAATAGAAAATTGAATCCCTCAGTGAATTCTCTTCCTGATTATAACAATGAATATACAATTATAAAGTCTGAAAATAAACCATAGCCACAGAATAACCTGAAATTGCGACACAGGAGAAACTATGGAAACTTAAGAATCTTAGCATATTTGAGCAAGCAGCAGAAAGAATCAATGAACTTGAAGATAGAGCAATAGAGATTATCCAGTCTGAGAGCATAATGCAAAAAATAATGGAAAAAAAAAACAAAACAAAACAGAGAGAGAGAGAGAACAGATCCTCAAGGATCTGAGGAATACCATCAAGTGTACCAATATACACACAAGGAGAATCCCAGAAAGTAAAGAGAAAGAGAAGGGGCAGAAAAATATTTGAAGAAATAATAGCCACAACCTTCTCAATTTTAAAGAAAACCACAATGAGATACTACTTCACACCTACTAGCATGGTTATAAACAAATAAAAACCACCCAACAAACAAGCAAACAGAAAATAAACAAGTGTTTGCAAGGATATGTTGAAAATGGAACCTTCATCCATGGCTGGAAGTAACGTAAAATGGTGCAGACACTTTGGAAATCAGTTTTGCAGTTCCTCATAATGTTAAATATAGAGTTATCATTTGGCCCAGAAATTCTACTCTTAGATATACACAGAATAGAACTGGAAACATGTCTACAAAAAATGGTACATAGATTTTCATAGCAACACTATTCATAATAGCCCCAAAGCAGAAATAATCTATTTGCCCATCAACTGTGAAATGAATAAACAAAATGTGTTACATATACACAATAGTATATTATACTATTGTATATTATAGTATATTGTTGATAGTATATAATCAACAATAAAATGTACTGATCCATGCTACAACATGGATGAACATTGAAAACTGTATACTAAGTGAAAGAAGCCAGGCACAAAAGACCACATATTGTGTGATACTATTTATATGAAATGTCCAAAATAGGCAAACCTATGGAAGCATAAAGTAGGTTAGTGATTACCTTGGGCAGGGGCAGGGGATATGCATGCAGAATGATTGCTAATAGGTACAGGGTTTCTTTATGAGGTGATGAAAATGTTCTAAAATTAGATGTGCTGATTGTTTCACAGCTCTGTAAATATGCTACAAACCAGTAAATTGTGCACTTTGAATACTTGAATTTTTTGTCATGTGAATTATATTTTTATAATGCTGTTTTTTAAAAGAATAAATAACCTGAATTGTCTGATACCTATTAAAGAAATTGAGGTAATAGTTAAAAGCATTTCAACAAAGAAAACTCCAGGCCCAAATGACTTCACTTAGTGAATTCTACAGACTAGTGAAGAAATAAATAATTAAGATATACAATTTCTTCCAGAAAAAAGAGAGGAGGGAACACTTCTCAACTCATGTAATGGGCCACCATTATACTGATGATGAAACCAGACAAAGACATTATATGTAAAGAAAACTATAGACCAATATCCTTCATGAATATAAAAGCAAAATTCCTAAATATTACATTACCAAACTGAATCTAGCAATATATAAAAGAATAAAAAATCATGACCAAGTGGATTTATCTTGGATATGCCATGTTAGTTCAACATTTGAAAATCAATGTAATTCCCAATTATCAGGAGACTAAGGAAAAACATGATCATCTCAATAGATGCAGAAAAACCATATAACAAAAGTCAACATCCTTTTGTGATAAACATTCTCAGCAAACAAGGAATAGTAAAATGGTGCAGGCACTTTTACATTACCTTTATCATGTTCTTCAACATGATAAAGGGCATTTACACAGTATATATAGCTAATATCATGTGCTGATCTTGTAAGCTCACATCATATCAGCCATAAGATCAGAAATAAAGATACCTGCTCTAATCATACAATTCAATGTCATACTGTAAGTACTAGCCAGTGCAATCTTAGGGAAAAAATTTAAAAAATGATGATTGGAAAAAGAAATAAACTGTCTCTATTCACAGATGACTTGCTTACCTATAGAAATATCCCATGGAATACTACCAAAACTGCTGCTAGGACTAATAAATGAGTTTGGCAAGATCACAGGACACAAAAATCAATTCTATTTTGATAAATTAACAATAAGTAGTAATAAATTAAAAATTTTAGAAGCACTAATTGTAATAGCACCAAATAATTAAACAAGAATAAATTATAGAAAATATGTGTGAGATCTGTATATTAAAAATTACAAAACACTGAGAAAGAAATCAAAGAAAACCTAAATAAATGTAGAAATATATTGTGTGTGTGCATTGTGAGACTCAATATTTTTAAGATACCAACTTTCCACAAACTGATCTATAATTTCAAGGCCATCCCAATCAAAATCTCAGCAGAAATTTTGTAAAAATAGACAACTTCATTCTAAAATTTATATAGAAAGACCAAGTAGTTATAACCAAACAATTAACCACAAATAGTGGAAACAATTTTGGAGAAGAATAGAGTTGGAAAAATCATACTACTTTATTTCAAGACTTACTATATCGTGACAGCAATCAAGTCGGGGTGATATTGGAAAAACAATAGACATGTAAATCAATGGAACAGAATAGAAGGCCCAGAAATAGACATATATGATATGGTCATATGATTTTCAACAAGGTGTAAAAATTCAATGGAGAAATGATAGTCTTTTCAACACATGCATTAGGACAGTAGGATACACATGCTAAAAAATGATCCTTGACTGATACCTTGCACTATATATAAAAATTAACTCAAAATGGATCACAGACCAAAATGTAAACATGAAAACCATAAACCCTGTAGAATAAAACATAAAATAAAGTCTTTGTAGCCTTGGGTTAGACAAAAAGCTTCTTAAATATGAAAAAATATTGGTCAACTCAGAATTATGCATAGTGTATCAAGAACAATGGCAAAATAAAGCCAGTTTCAGATGAAAAATAATGAACAAAAACAGAAACTAAGAGAATTAGTCACCAGAACACCTGCATTTCAAGAACTGGTATAGGAAGTTATTTAGGCTGAAGGGAAATGGTACCAAATGGAGCTCCAGGAAGGAATAAAGAACATTAAATATGATAAATATGTGAGTAAACAAGAAGACTGATTTCCTCTTTTTTTTCATTTTTATTGAGATTGTTCAGATACCATACAATTATCCAAAGATCCAAAGTGTACAATCACTTGCCCCTGGGTACCTTCATACAGCTGTGCATCCATCACACTTAATTTTTGTTCAATTTTTAGAAACTTTTCATTATTCCAGACAAGAAACAAAGTGAACGATGAAAAAAGAAAAAAAGAAAAGGAAACTCTAATCCTCCCCTATCCCTAACCAACCCCCCTCAATTGTTGACTCTTAGTATTGATATAGTATGTTTGTTACTGTTTATGAAAAAATGTTGAAATACTACTAACTGTAGTATATAGTTTGTAATAGGTATATAGTTCTTCCCTATATGCCCCTCTATTATTAACTTCTAATTGTATTGTCATACATTTGTTCTGGTTCATGAAGTGATTTCTAGTATTTGTACAGTTGATCATGGACATTGCCCACCATAGGATTCAGTTTTATACATTTCCATCTTTTGACCTCCAACTTTCCTTCTGGTGACATATATGACTCTGAGCTTCCCCTTTCCACCTCATTCACACACCATTCGGCACTGTTAGTTATTCTCACATCTTGCTACCAACACCCCTGTTCATTTCCAAACATTTAAGTTCATCCTAATTGAACATTCTGCTCATACTAAGCAACCACTCCCCATTCTTAAGCCTCGTCCTATATCTTGGTACCTTATATTTCATGTCTATGAGTTTACATATTGTAATTAGTTCCTATCAGTGAGACCCTGCAATAATTGTCCTAATGTGTCTGGCTTATTTCACTCAGTATATTGCCCTCGAGGTTTTGTCATCAACCCATTTTTTTAATATGGTTTTGTTCACTCACCATACATTCCATCCCAAGTAAATAATCGATGGTTTTCTGCATGGTCATACATTTATGTGTTCACCACCTTCACCACTATCTATATAAGAGCATCTACATTTCTTCCACAAGGCAGGAGGGAGAGTCAAAGAAGGTAGAGAGGCAAAAGAAAGAGGAAAAAAAAAATGACAGCTAGGAAGCAGCAAAAGGAAAAATAACCTTAAATCAAAGTAGAATAAAGAATCAGACAATACCACCAATGTCAAGTGTCTAACATGCCTCCCCTCTTATCTGCATTCACCTTGGTATATCACCTTTGTTACATTAAAGGAAGCATAATACAATGATTCTATTAGTTAGAGTCTCTAGTTTATGTTGATTGCATCCCTCCCCCAATGCCTCCCCATTTTTAACACCTTGCAAGGTTGATGTTTGCTTGTTCTCCCTTGTAAAAGAACATATTTGTACATTTTATCACAATTGTTGAATACTCTAGATTTCACCAAGTTACACAGTCCCAGTCGTTATCTTTCCTCCTTTCTTGTGGTGTCTCACATGCTCCCCATCTTCCTCTCTCAACCATATTCATAGTTACCTTTGTTCAGTGTACTTACATTGTTGTGCTACCATCTCCCAAAATTGTGTTCCAAACCACACAGTCCTGTCTTCTGTCACCCTGTAGTGCTCCCTTTAGTATTTCCTGTAGGGCATGTGTCTTGTTCACAAAGTCTCTCATTGTCTTTTTGTCAGAAAATATTTTGAGCTCTCCCTCATATTCGAAGGACAGCTTTGCTGGATACAGGATTCTTGGTTGGTGGTTTTTCTCTTTCAGTATCTTAAATATATCACACCACTTCCTTCTTGCCTCCATGGTTTCTGCTGAGAGATCCGCACATAGTCTTATGAAGCTTCCTTTGTATGTAATGGATCGCTTTTCTCTTGTTGCTTTCAGGATTCTCTCTTTATCTTTGACATTTGATAATCTGATTATTAAGTGTCTTGACGTAGGCCTACACTTCTGTTTGGAGTACGCTGCGCTTCTTGGATCTGTAATTTTATGTCTTTCATAAGAGATGGGAAATTTTCATTAATTATTTCCTCTATTATTGCTTCTGCCCCCTTTCTCTTCTCTTCTCCTTCTGGGACACCAATGATACGTACATTATTGTACTTTGTTTCATCCTTGAGTTCCCAGAGACGTTGCTCATATTTTTTCATTCTTTTCTCCATCTGCTCCTTTGTGTGTAGGATTTCAGATGTTTTGTTCTCCAGTTCCTGAGTGTTTTCTTCTGCCTCTTGAGATCTGCTGTTGTATGTTTCCATTGTGTCTTTCATCTCTTGTGTTGTGCCTTTCATTTCCATAGATTCTACTAGTAGGTTTTTTGAACTTTTTATTTCTGCCGTATACATGTCCAGTGCTTCCTTTACAGCCTCTATCTCTTTTGCAATATCTTCTCTAAACTTTTTGAATTGATTTAGCATTAGTTGTTTAAATTCTTGTATCTCAGTTGAAGTGTACGTTTGTTCCTTTGACTGGGCCATAACTTTGTTTTTCTTAGTGTAAGTTGTAATTTTCTGTTGTCTAGGCATGGTTTCCTTGGTTATCCAAATCAGGTTTTCCCAGACCAGAACAGGCTCAGGTCCCAGAGGGAAGAAATATTCAGTATCTGGTTTCCCTGAGGGTGTGTCTTAGAAAATTGCTCCACCCTTTGACGCCTCGGGTCACTGTGCTTTTCTGCCCAGCCGGTGATGCCTGTTAGCCTATAATTCTTGACTGGTGTAAGGAGGTATGGCCGTGTTCCCCCAGACTCTGGGGTCTGGTTCTGAATCACTGATTTCCTCTTAATTTCTTTAAAAGACATATGACTCTTGAAAACAAAATTATAAAATTGTGTTATGGGTTTAAAATTTATGTAAATGTAATGCATATGACAACCATAGCATAAAGAATACAGTGGGGAGCCTAAATGATTCTATATGGTTGGCAGTTTTCATATTCTATGTGTATCGGTATAATATTTACCTTAAGCACGCCATGAGAAACTATGATTCGACATTTAATCCTTAGATAGAGGAAAAACAACCATTCATTTTACAACAGAGAAACCTGGTGACCACCACCTAAACCAAGTGATCAAAGGTAGCGACACTGATACTGGGACAAACTGACATCATGGAACTGCAGATCTGCATGGAGAACAAATTGCCTCTGTGATTTCCTGCCATAAAAGAGTAACCTGAATTTATTCACAGAGCAATATCAAGCAAATTCCAATTGAGGGACTTTTTACAGAATAATTGGCCTTTGTTCTTCAAAAATATCTAGGTCAAGAAAGACAAAGTCAGGCTGAGAAATTGCTCCTGATCAAAGGCAATGAAGACACATGGCAACTACCTGCAATGAACAATCCCTATTCAGATCCTGGACCAAGAAACACATAGCTATAAAGTGTTTATTTGTAACAGTTGTCAAAATTTTAATATGGATTATGAATTAGATAATAGTATTTATCTATGTTCAATGTCCTGATTTTGATAAATGTGCTGTGGTTATTGTGGTGGTTTTATGTTGTATATGTCCCAGAAGAGGCCATGTTCTTTTAATCTGTTCCTGTGGGTGCAGACTTATTGTAGGTATGACCTTTTGATTCAGTTATTTCAACTGAGATTCAACCCACCCCATTCAAGGGAGGTCTTAACCCTCCTATTGGAGCCCTTTATAGAGGATAAAGGCCACAGAGAAGCTAAGAGATAAAATTAAGAGAAGCTCATAGAGAAAAGCCCTAGAGAAGCAACCACTGGAACCAGAAGATGAAAGCAAGGAAACCTGGAAGAGAAGGATAAGCAGACACTGGCCGTGTGCCTTCCCATGTGACAGAGGTGTCCCAGATACCAGCAACCTTTCTTCAGAGACGGTATCATCCTGTTGATGCCTTAATCGGAACATTTTCACAGACTTAGAACTGTGAATTTGTAAGCTAATCCTTTTTGTTAAAGCCAACCTATTTCTGGTATATTGCATTCTGGCAGCTTTAGCAAACCAAAACAGTTATATACGTAAGTATCCTTGTTCTGAGGAAATACACTCAGAAACAATTAGGGAAAGGAAGCATGGTGTCTCCAATTAGTTTGAAATGGTTCAAAATGGAGAGAGACAGAGACAGAGACAGAGAGGAAGAGAGAGAGAGAGAGAGAGGAAGAGGATATGACAAATGGGATAAAACATAGTCATTGTTAAATCTGGCATTTGGGAGTTCCTTGTACTTTCTTTGCAGCTTTTCTATAAGTTTGAAATTATAGCAGACAAAAAAGTCATTTAAAAAACTGTAAAGAAAAAGAAAACAAGCAAAAACCAACAAAGAAACCAAAGGCAGAACAAAAAAAGCTGCAAGCCATGTTTTACCTAAGGATCCAGAATGCAACCTCTATGTACTTACATATCCTCAGTTTGCAGGAAAAAAAGAGAACTAGAGAATATGAGACCAGAAGTGTAAAGGACTCGTCACACAGCCAATCAGTGGCAGAGCCAGCTCTGACAAAGAGGCCTCCTGACTCCCTGTCCAGTATGTTTCTCTCCCTATATGCCATTATTACATTGCCAGATTTATTCTCTTTTGGTATTCTCCAGCTTGCTCTATTCCAAATATTCAATTCTGGAATGAGCAGTGGCATTTAAAAATGTGTGAAGAGTTTATTTGCCAATAAAAATTAATTTCCTAAATCCATTCATCTTGGTGCACATTTACAACCCAACAAAACCCACTAAATCTAATTGGAATCAGTATTTGACTCCTACATAAAATATTAGTTGCTGTCAGATTTCCGGGGCCTTTTTGATCAAGAAAACATTCCCTCCTAGGAATTTGGAGCCTGAGGAACTGGAGCCAAGTTGAGGAGATGCAAAACTGAAAGCTGCCAGTAACACATGCTACAGTTGTAGAGAACATTTTTAAGAGGACTGTTGTATGATATGGACTATTACATCTTTTCTTCTTCATAAATTTTTTGGTGTGTAGATGAGAACTCATATGCTGAAAGCACTTTGAACATTTTACCTACCTTGAAACAAATGTAGAGAGGCTCTAGAAGGAAGACATGGCTAGCCAGGGTGATTTTATTTGTCCTTGACTAGTCACTGAAATATGCAGAAGAAAAACAGAGGTTAATTTTGAGAATATTGGGGCTTCTCAAAATAGAATCCCATGTTCATAGAATTTTAATTTTTTTTATTGTGGTATCATGTATACAAACCAAAAGTGCCCATTTTAACCACTTTCAGGTGCTGTTCTAGTTTGCTCATGCTGCTAGAATGCAAAACACCAGAAATGGATTGGCTTTTTTAAAGGGGGTTTATTTGGTTACACAATTACAGTCTTAAGGCCATAAAGTGTCCAAGGTAATGCATCAACAGTCAGGTACCTTCACTGGAGGATGGCCAATGGAGTCCGGAAACCCTCTGTTAGCTGGGAAGGCACAGGGCTGGTGTCTGCTCCAAAGTTCTGGTTTCAAAATGGCTTTCTTCCAGGACATTCCTCGCTAGGCTGCAGTTACTCAAAAATGTCACTCTTAGTTGCACTTGGGGTGTTTGTCCTCTCTTAGCTTCTCCAGAGTAAGAGTCTGCTTTCAACAGCCATCTTCAAACTGTCTCTCATCTGCAGCTACTCTCTCAGCTTCTGCGCATTCTTCAAAGTGTCTCTCTTGGCTGTAGCAAGCTCGCTCCTTCTGTCTGATCTTATACAGTGTGCCAGTAATTTAGTTCAGACCCACCCAATGGGCAGGCCAACACCTCCATGGAAATTATCCAATCAGAGTTATCACCCACAGTTGGGTGGGGCACATCTCCATGGAAACACTCAAAGAATTTCAATCTAATTAACACTGATAGGTCTGCCCACACAAGATTACAACAAAGATAATGGATTTTGGGGGACATAATACATTCAAACTGGCACAGGTGCTCAATGTAAATAACTTCCGTAATACTTTGCAAAAGAAAGAGGATGTTTTCTAACATTTTCACCCCATCTTACTGAACCTTCCCATCTCTCAAGGTCCAATCCCATAATTTCTTTGAGGTGTTAAATGTGATATCATTTTTAAAAATGATTCAAGGTCTAGCCAGAATAAGGGCTTTCTCCAAATTGACATCAGTCTTGCCTTGCTCCTTTCCATGCATATTTGAAGTCAATAAATATTTTGAGTGCCCACTAAGGCCAAAGTACTGCCCTAGGTCTTCTTTATCACCCCTGGCTTCTCTATTTTGTCATCATGCTTATTTCCTTTACAGCACTAATTATAAGCTGTAGTTTATTTATTTTTAATTTGATTTTTGTCTGTATTCCCCATTAGAAGGCAGGCCTTCTTTGTTGCACCACTGCTCTATGCCCAGCATCCAGTCTCAGGCACGTCCTCGGGGCTTAGTAAGCCTTTGGTTAATGAAGGACTTCACTGAACATCTACAAGGAGCCAGACACTGTGAAGGATGTGCTATGGGACACTTCGCAATGAATCTTTATCATGGCCTGTCTGTGAAGTCAGGCAGTGCTGTGGTTAGAAAGACAGGCTTGAGGTTCCAACTTCCTGGAGCAAGATTAAGGCTGTGTACAAGCTGTAAAAAGTAGGGTGAGCTTTTCAAAACATTCTTCTGTGCCTCAATTTATTCATCTCTGTAAAATGGTAACAATAATAGTACCTTTCTCATGGAGTGATATGAACTTTACCTGAAATAGAACGAGTGGACAATAAATGTCAGCTCTTATAGAAAGAAAGGCATCAAATTCATAGATGAAGAAATTAGGACTCAAAGAGACTCAGTAACTTGTTCCAGGACACACCACCAGTGAGATGCAGAATGAATATTTGAACTTAGGTTGGTCTGATTGCTTGTGTTAACCTCTGCTTACTGCCCACTCTGCAACACAGTGAATACTGACCTCCAGCAGTTCAAGCAGGTCACGGTCTAGGGGCTGTCATGCACACACAGAAATTACACTGGCACAGGGCAAACTGGCCTCCATGCTGCAGAGAAGTTCACAGGGCTCTAGTGTGTAAGGCAGCAAGAAGATGGTGCTTCCAGAGCTTTCTGGAAGGGGGGGAGGGGTTGCACTGGGTCTGGAGAATCCTGTCA
Organism: Choloepus didactylus; assembly: GCF_015220235.1. Lineage (NCBI taxonomy): Eukaryota > Metazoa > Chordata > Mammalia > Pilosa > Megalonychidae > Choloepus > Choloepus didactylus. The sequence goes on from NC_051316.1 coordinate 107,428,456, forward strand.
AATGTCTTTCTAAAATCCAAACTCTCTGCTTCCAAATCAGTCCCCAATCTATCAGTTTAGTAAACCTATCAAAAAAAGGAAATGAGACTCTCAGGGTAATGGCTTCCATGTGTTCTCTTTTTATGTGGTTGTAGGTTCCAAACCACATCTATAAGCAAATAAGCCGAATGAGGTCACTGCCATCTTTATTTGCTCATTTTTGTCCTTGCAGCTGGACACCATGTCCTGTCTGTCTACAGTGGCCTTGGGTGAGTAGATAGCAATGATTGCTCAGATTTATTAAGCCCCTGCTGTGTGTCAGGCATGGTTATAAGATCTTTACATGTAATAACTTGTTTACTCTTCATAACAATTCAGTTGGAGAGGTTCTAGTATTATCCCCATTAAAAAAAAAAAAAAAAGAAAAGGAGACATAGGAAATTGCAAAGATCACACAGCTGGAAAAGGAGAAACTGGGATGAAAACTCAGGCTTAACCCCCAAGTACTCTACTACCTCTTTGAGCTGCAGAATATTGTGGAGTATTAATATTCCAGGAGCAAAAAGCTGGGGCAAGTCTGGAGAAACTGAAGTTCCTTGAGAATTTCCATGGGTGGAACAACATCTCTTCTTCCTTTTGAGCCTTCCTTCCCTGACCTCAGTGCCCCAAGCAACAGGAAGTTGCCAGTTCATTGGGAGGGCCCAAGAAAGAGATGGACTTTATTTTATTCATAAGCTATTGCCTTAAATGTCTTCCTGCCTCCAATCTGACACTTTCCAATTCATCCTTTACTCTTCACTTGGGTTCTGGCAGGGAACAGTTGGCACACTCAAAAGGTGAATTAAAGAAGTTAATAAAGTATGAAGAGTGAAGCCATACATCTAGGCCTGAAGGGGCAAGAGGAGCGTTACCACAACATGGCTAGAGCTGTGGTTGTAGAGACAGCTGGACTTAAGAAAAGCTGTGGTCCAGCAGGGGAGAACAACTACTGTCAAAACCAGCACCAGCAGGGAGCAGGGGCTGAGTAGGGGGGTGGATACCCCAACCTCTTGCTTCTCCCATTCCCTGATCCCTGCCCGAAACCAGAGGACCAAGAGCCCACGTGATATAGTCAGTAAAAGCAAAGAATGGATCTGGAAAGATAAAAGGAGACTAACCAGCAAAGGTTATTTTTTTCCCCCAATTTTTTGCTGTTTCTTTACAAGCAGTATTCTAGCATCATATGTATATCTTTGCATACTGAGCTTTTAATTCTGTAAAACAGATTGGCAGTTGTGGGGCTGTCAGGTTAAAGGGTTTTGCAAATTTTATATGTTTACAGAGGCTTCCAAGAATAACTTTCCCAAAACACTGTGGCAAATTCACCACTGTGTGTACACCTTCCTCAGCAGTATTTTAAATGTGTTTATCAGACTGGAAGGAATTATTAGCTTACGGTTTTATTTTGCATTTCCTAGACGACTAGGGAGATTGAGCATGATTTCTTAAGTGTGTGACGATTATCATGTCTATGAATTTCCTGTTCATATTAAGGATGATTAGTACATGTATTGACATTCTTTATCTTATTTGTCTTCCTTCATTGTTTACATAGTCTTTGCCATATACAAGTCTTGTTTTTTATTGCTTTGTTTAGAGTCGAATTTCCAAAACATAAATCTGACATTTCAGTGACTGCCCTTTGCTTTCCAGATAAAGTTCACATTCCTTTGCTGACTTAAAGGGCCCTTTCTTGATATAGTCCCTGGGAAGCTCCCAGCATCATCGGTTGGCCCTTCCCAGGCACATGTGCATCTCAGGTACAGGAATCACACCTGACCTGCTCTGTTTTCACCCCCAGTGTATTTGCATATTGCATGTACTGTTTCTCTTCCTGAGATGCTTATCCTTACTTTCCTTCTTTGCTGATTAAAACTCCTGTCCTTCCTCAAAGATCAGTTAAACATTGTCTTCTCTCTGAAGCTATACTTGTCCCAGCCTTCCATCTTCCCAGACTGAGCTGCAGATGGCTGTCAGGCATGAGGGACTGGATTAAAGGCAAACCACGAAGAGTGTGCTGGGGGCAGGGATTACCTGAATGAGTAAGCTCCAGTGCCTGGGTCCCAGAAGCAAACAGCCTGGGGCAGAGTTGCATTGCCCACACTGAACACAGCCAGCATCAGCAACATATGAACAATACTCATTTTGATTTTTCCTACCAGCAGTTTTCCCAGAAAAGACTGTAGGAGGTGATTATGCCTGGAAAAGCTATACACCATTTGTCAAAGTCCCTCCATGGTGACTTCGGCTGGCAAGCTGCAACATTCTGAGGCCACTCCAGAGAATCATGGAACTGCAGTGAGGTGTCCTCCCAACCACCACCACCATATATTACATTTTCACATTCTGTGGCCCTGGGGAATCCCCCCATGACATAATGAATGAGACTTCACTGCACAGAGAAGCATTATTCTAATGCATCATTCGCTCAGCAGGCCCATTTCCCCATGGCATGATGTGTAAAAACATAGCCCTATTTTTTTTATCCCTATTGCGAAAACCTCCAATAATCTAATCCAAAAATTCCCTGCCATGTCTCCTTTAAAAAAGCTGATGCATGAGTGCTCAGAATCGCAGAGTAGTGTGATGTTCTTTCTAAAATAATTTAAATAAAAATTAATCTCCAAAAAAATCCCCCAAAGCTTGTTTTATATTGCACTTAAACCAGGATTTGAGAGGTGCCATTTCAGAGCACACAGTGAAAAAGAGCACAGTTCTCCAGGCAGAACCAGCTGAACAAATGACTTCACCACTCTGAGCTTCAGTTTCCTCATCTGTAAAATGGAGATAATAATGTCTATCTTGCAGGACAATGGCAACAAATGAAAGAGTGCATGTTTATATAGTGCCTAGAACAGTACATGACAAAATAGAAATAAATGGTACACAATTATTTCCTTTTGTTGTTTACCTAATCCTCACTTCCCCACTCATATGGATAAAGAAGGACACAAGAAAGTCGGGCCAACTTGTTTCTAGTCCCACTTCAGGAACTAACTAATTTTAGTTTTTTCAACTAAACTCTGTGCATTTCCAAGTATTTGAGGTGGCTCAATAATCAGCAAGTAAGATGACGTAGTGATGAAAGATTCACAAGAAAGTCAGGCCAACTTGTTTCTAGTCCCACTTCAGGAGCTAACTAATTTTAGTTTTTCATCTAAACTCTGTGCATTTCCAAATATTTGAGGTGGCTCAATAACCAGCAAGTAAGATGACTAGTGAAGAAAGATTCATGTAACTGAATCACATTCAACAAACTCTTTCTTGGCAAGAACACTGTCTTTCTTTGGGGAAACAAAATGATAAAGCACGTGGGTGAAGTGACGTTAATGGGCCTTCTGGGGAGACGGGGACTGCCAATGTTTTTGATGAGCACCTGATGGTCTATCATTTGGGATTGGATTTTGAAACGCAAAGGAAGATCTGAATTAATTAATTAATTAATCAATTTTATGAGGTGGTTTGTCATTGGTTTTTTTTAAAATTCAGTTTTATTGAGATATATTCATATGCCACACAATCATCCATGGTGTACAATCAACTGTTCACAGTACCATCATATAGTTATGCATTCATCACCCCAATCTATTTTTTAACATTTTCCTTACACCAGAAATAATCAGAATAAGAATAAAAAATAAAAGTAAAAAAGAGCACCCAAATCATCCCCCCCATTCCACCCTATTTTTCATTTAGTTTTTGTCCCCATTTTTCCACTCATCCATCCACACACTGGATAAAGGGAGTGCGATCCACAAGGTTTTCACAATCACACTGTCACTCCTTGTAAGCTACATTGCTATACAATAGTTTTCAAAAGTCAAGGCTACTGGGTTGGAGTTTGATAGTTTCAGGTATTTACTTCTAGCTATTCCAATACATTAAAACCTAAAAAATATTATCTATATAGTGTGTAAGAATGTCCACCAGAGTGACTTCTCAACTCTATTTGAAATCTCTCAGCCACTGAAGCTTTATTTCATTTCATTTCGCATCCCCCTTTTGGTCAAGAAGATGTTCACAATCCCACGATGCTGGGTCCAGATTCATCCCCGGGAGTCTTATCCTGGGTTGCCAGAGAGATTTACATCCCTGGGAGTCAGGTCCCATGTAGCGGGAAGGGCAATGAGATCACCTGCCGAGATGGCTTAGTTAGAGCGAGAGGGCCACATCTGAGCAACAAAGAGGCTCTCGGGGAAACTCTTAGGCACAGTTATAAGCAGGTTTACCTCTTGTTTGCAGTAACAAGCTTCATAGGGGCCAGCTCCAGGACAGAGGGCTCAGCATATCAAGCCATCAGTCCCCAATGTTTGTGAGAACATCGGCAACAATCCAGGTAAGGAAGTCCAACACCTCCGCATCCTCCCCCAGCTCCTCAGGAGGTCCCTGAATATATAATTTTATTCTCTGCCCAAATTACTTTGGGATATGTTGCTATTTTACTCTAACCTATACAGACCTACCGTAACTCACTTCCTATTCAAAGTTCCATGTAATTGTGGTGTATGAACAAACTGACTATAGAAGTTATATTGTTTAGAAAATATAGATCCTACACCAAATAAACATCTCTTCCCTTGGTCTCACATGGATGTTGAACTTTTAACACACAGTCAGTTTCAACCTTTACCCTTTGGCCTGATTTGCCCTAGTCTTAACCAGATCAGCTTCATTCATATCTGTAATTGAAGTCTGAACTATTTCTCAGTTTTGTTTTTTTTTTTTTTTTAATGGTTGCTGTATGCGTTAATACTGGCATTCATATCTGCTGAGTTCTAGCTCAGAGTTTTAGGTTTCACAGAGATACCCAGTGTTCCAGAGACCAATCAAGTCATACACAAAGGGATCAACATCTCAGTGTTTGGAGACAGCCATTACAATTCAGGAATAGATTTGACTGCTGTAAGAGCTTACAATCTAGGGACCATTACAATAATCATTTCCCTGTTAGACTGCGCTCTAAGATTCAATTCTGAGTTTACAAATTGTAGTTAGTCCATATTGGTGAGGCATTATAGTGTTTGCCTTTGTTTCTGGCATACTTCACTCAAAATGCTGTCTACAGGATCCATTTACCTTGTTGGGTATCTCATAACTTCACTCCTTCTTGTAGTTGCTCAATATTCCATTGTATGCATACACCACAGCTCACCATTCTGTTCCTCAGTCTATGTACCCTTAGGCCACCTCCACCCATTGCAAATCATGAGTACTGCCTCCATAAACACCAATGTGCAAATGTCCATTCATGTCTCTGCTATCAGATCTTCCAAGTACATACCCCATAATGCAGGACCTTATGGCCCCCACATACTTAGCTTCTTGTGGAACCACCACAGTGACCTCCAGAAAGGCTACAACATTCTGCCTCCTCATCAGCAGTAAATAGGTACATCCCTCTCTCCATTTTTTCTCCAGCACTTTTACCTCTATTTATATTTTTTCCTACAATCTTATAGAGATATATTCACATAACATACAACCATCCACAGTGTACGATCAGTTGTTCACAGCATCATCACATAGATGTACATTTATCACCACAGTCAGCACTTGAATATATTATTATGTAAAAGGTTTTTTTTGGTGAATAATAAAAAAGATAATAAAAATAAAATGTCATACAATACAATATAATAGTAAGGACAGAAAACAACAGCACTACCAAGAATCTCATATCCCTCCCTATATCTCCCTCCCATACATATTTAACTTTGGTATATTGCCTTTGTTACATTTAATGGACGCATATTACAATGTTACTGTTCACCATAGACTCCAGTTTGCTTTGATTATGTTTTTTCCCAAATACCATCCCTTTTTCAACACTCTGCATGTTGACATTCATTTGTTCTCCCACATGTGAGAATATTTTTATATTTGTACATTTAACAACAGTCGTTGGCCACTCCAGTTTTTGCCAGGTTATACAGTCCCAGTCTTCATCATCTATCTTTACCTCTGGTGTCGTACATTCCTGTTCCACCTCTTTCAGCTTTACTCACAGACATCTTTGTTCAGTGTACTTACAATATTGCACTACCATCACACAGTATTATGCTATCTATTTCTGGATCTATGCAATCAATCCTGCTGAACATTCTGTAGTCCTTCAGCATCAAATGCCTGATCTCTACCTCTTTCTATCTCCTGGTAGCCTGTGTTATCAGCTTTTAACTCTCAAAGTTTGCTCATTAATGTTAGTTCATATTAGTGAGACCATACAGTATTTGTCCTTTTGTTCCTGGCTAACTTCAGTCGACAGACGTCCTCAAGGTTCATCCACATTATTATATGTTCCATGTCTTTACTCTGTCTTACAGCTGCATAATATTCCATCATGTGTATATACCAGTTTGTTTATCCATTTGTCCATTGATGGACATTTGGGCTGCTTCCATCTCTTGGCAATCATGAATAATGCTGTAATAAGCATTGGTTTACAAATGTCCATTTGTGTCTTAACTTTCAGTTCCTTTGAGTATATACCTAGCAATGGAATAGCTGGGTCATATGGAAAATCTATACTTAGCTTCCTGAGGAACCTCCACACTGTCTTCCAGAGTGGTTGCACCATTCTACATTCCTACCAGCAATGAATAAGTGTGCCTCTTTCTCCACATCCTCTCCAGCACTTGTAATTTTCTGTTTTTTGGATAATAGCCATTCTGGTAGGTGTGAGATGATATCTCACTGTAGTTTTGATTTGCATTTCCCTTATAGCCAGTGAAGTTGAGCATTTCTTCATGTTTTTGAGCCATTTGTATTTCTTCTTCAGAAGAGTGTCTGTCCATGTCTTTTGCCCATTTTTCAATTGGGTTGTTTGTCTTCCTATTGCTGAGTTATAGGATTGTTTTATATATTTGGGATATTAAACCTTTATCTGATACGTTGTTTCCAAATATTGTCTCCCATTGTGTAGGCTGCCTTTTTACTTTTCTAACAAAGTCCTTTGATGTACAAAAGTGTTTAATTTTGCGGAGATCTCATTTGTCTATTTGTTCTTTGGTTGCTCGCGCTTTCAGTGTAAGGTCTAGGAAACCACCTCCTATCACAAGATCTTTAAGATATTGCCCTACATTTTCTCCTAAAAGTCTTATGGTCTTAGCACTTATGTTTAGGTCTTTGATCCATTTCAAGTTAATTTTTGTATAAGGTGTGAGAAAGGGGTCCTCTTTCATTCTTTTGGAAATGGATATCCAGTTCTCCAAACACCATTTATTGAAGAGGCTGCTCTATCCCAGTTGCTTTGGCTTGATGGCCTTATCAAAGATCAATTTTCTGTAGATGTGAGAGTCTATTTCTGAACACTCAATTTGATTCCATTGGTCGGTATCTCTTATGCCAGTACCATGCTATTTTGAGCACTGTAGCTTTGTAATATGCTTCAAAGGCAGGTAATGTGAGACCTCCCACTTCGTTCTTCCTTCTCAAGATATTTTTGGCTATTCAGGGCACCTTGCCCTTCCAGATAAATTTGGTTATTGGTTTTTCTATTTCTGCAAAGTAAGTTGTTGGGATTTTAATTGTTATTGCATTGAATCTATAAATCAGTTTAGGTAGAGTTGACATCTTAATTATATTTAGTCTTCCAGTCCATGAACACGTTATGTTCTCCATTTTTTTTTCAGTCCTGTTTGATTTCTTTTAGCAGTTTCTTGTAGTTTTCTTTGTATAGGTCTTTTGTGGGCTTCATTAAGTTTATTCCTAAATACTTGATTCTTTTGGTTGCTATTGCAAATGGGATTTTTAAAAATTTCTTCCTCTTGTTGCACATTACTTGTGATAAGAACACTACAGATATTTGCATGTTGATCTTGTAGCCTGCCACTTTGCTGTATTCATTGATTAGCTCTAATAGCTTTGCTGTAGATTTTTCTGGATTTTCTACATATAGAATCATGTCATCTGCAAACAGTGAAAGTTTTACTACTTCCTCTCCAGTTTGGATGCCTTTTATTTCCTTTCTTCCCTAATTGCTCTAGCTAGAACTTCCAGCACAATGTTGAATAACAATGGTGACAGTGGGCATCCCTGTATTGTTCCTGATCTTAGAGGGAAAGCTTTCAGTCTCTCCCTATTGAGTATGATGTTAGCTGTGGGTTTTTCATATATTGCCTTTATCATATTCAGAAAATTCCCTTCTATTCCTATCCTTTGAAGTGTTTTCATCAAGAAAGGATGTTGAATTTTGCCAAATGCCTTTTCTGCATCAATCAAGAAGACCATGTGGTTCTTCTGCTTTGATTTCTTGATGTGATGTGTTACATTAATTGATTTTCTTGTGTTGAACCAGCCTTGCATACCTGGAATAAGCCCCAATTGGTTGTGGTGTATAATTCTTTTAAAGTGCCACTGGATTTGATTTGCAAGTATTTTGTTGAGGATTTTTGCATCTATATTCATTAAAGAAATTGTTCCATGATTTTCTTTTTCTGTAGTATCTTTGTCTGATTTTGGTATTAGAGTGATGTTGGCTTCATAGAATGAGTTGGGTAGCTTTCCCTCCTCTTAAATTTTTTTGATGTTTGAACAGGATTGGTACTAATTCTTTCTTGAATGCTTGGTAAAATTCACATGTGGAGCCATCTGGTCCCGGGCTTTTCTTTTTTGGGGAGCTTTTTGATGACTGACTCAATCTCTTTACTTGTGATTGGTTTGTTGAGGTCATCAATTTCTTCTCAGGTCAATGTTGGTTGTTTATGCTTTTCTAGGAAGTTGTCCATTTCATGTAAGTTGTCTAGTTTATTAGCATATAGTTGCTCATAGTATCTTCTCATTATCTCTTATTTCTACAGGGTCAGCAGTTATGTTTCCTTTCCTATTTCTAATTGCATTTATTTGCGACTATTCTCTCTCTCTCTCTCTCTCTCTCTCTCTCTCTCTCTCTCTCTCTCTCTCTCTCTCTCTCTCTCTCTCTCTTTCTTTCTCTTTTGTTAGCCTAGCTAAAGGTCCATCAATTGTGTTGACTTTCTTGAAGAACCAGCTTCTGGTTTTGTTGATTCTTTCTATTGTTTTCCTGTTCTCAGTTTCATTTATTTCTTCTCTGATCTTTGCTATTTCTTTCCTTCTGTTTGCTTTGGGGTTAGTTTGCTATTCTTTCTCTAGCTCCTCCAGGTGGAGAGTTAATTCCTCAATTTTTGCTCTTTCTTCTCTTTTAATATAGGCCTTTATGTCAATAAATTTCCTTCTCAGCACTGCCTTTGCTGCATCTCACAAGTTTTGATATGTTTTGTTTTCATTGTCATTTGCCTTGAGGTATTTACTAATTTCTCTTGTAATTTCTTCCTTTACCCACTGGTTTGCCAACAGTGTGTTGTTTAGTCTCCATATATTTGTGAATTTTACAATCTTTTGCCTGTTATTTATTTCCAATTTCATTCTGTTATGATCTGAGAAAGTGCTTTCTATAATATCAATATTTTTAAATTTGTTGAGACTTGCTTTGTGACCCAACTTGTGGTCTATCCTAGAGAATGTTCCATGAGCACTTGAGAAAAACTTGTATCCTGCTATTGTCGGATGTAGTGTTCTATAAATGTCTGCCAAGTCTAGTTCATTTATCCTACAATTCAATATCTCTGTTTCCTTATTGATCTTCTGTCTAGATGTTCTATTCATTGATGAGAGCAGTGTATTGAAGTCTCCAACTATTACTGTGGAGTTATCCACTTCTCCTTTCAGTGTTCACAGTGTTTGCCTCATGAATTTTGGGGCACTCTGGCTTGGTGCATAAATATTTATGGTTGTTGTGTTTTCTTGATGAATTGACACTTTTATTAATATATAGTGTCCTTCTTTGTCTCTTTTGTTTTATTTTTGAAGTCTACTTTGTCTGATATTAATATAGCTACTCCCACTTTTTTTCTGGTTGCTGTTTCCATGAAATATTTTCTCCAACCTTTCACTTTCAGTCTATTTTTGTCCTTGTGTCTAAAGTGAGTTTCTATTAGATGGCGTATTGATGGGTCCTGTTTTTTAATCCATTCTGCCAGTCTGTGTCTTTTTATAGGGGAGTTTTATCCATTAACATTTAGTGTTATTACTGTAAGGACAGTACTTTCTTCTACCATTTTGTCTTTTGGATTTTATATGTCACTTGTTATTTTTTCCTCTCTCTCTTTATACCCTTCCTGATAATCTTCATTTCTATACTCTTCTCCAAACCTCTTTCTCCTGTCTTTTCCTATCAGCCTGTAGTACTCCCTTTAGTATTTCTTGTAGTGCTGGTCTCTTATTCACAAACTCTATCAGTGTCTGTCTGTCTGGAAATATTTTAATCTCCCTCATTTTTGAAGGACAGTTTTGCCGGATATAGAATTCTTGGTTGGTAGTTCTTCTCTTTCAGTATCTTAAATATATCATGCCACTGTCTTCTTGCTTCCATAGTTTCTTCAGAGAAATCTGTACATGGTCTTATCAAGCATCCCTTGTATGTGATGGATTGCTTTTCTCTTGTTGCTTTCACAATTCTCTCTTTGTCTTTGACATTGGACAATCTGATCAGTACATGTCCTGGAGTAGGTCTATTGGGGTGTATTCTGTTTGGGGTGCGCTGTGTTTCTTGAATCTGTAATTTTCTGTCTTTTATAAGAGTTGGGAAATTTTCAGTGATTATTTCTTCTATTATTCTTTCTGCCCCTTTTCCCCTCTCTTCTCCCTCTGGGACACCCATAACACATATATTATTGTGCTTCATTTTGTCACTTAGTTCCCTAAGACCCTGCTCATATTTTTCCGTTCTTTTCATCATCTGTTCTTTTGTGTGTTTGAATTCAAAGCTCTGGTCTTCCAGTTCACTGATCCTTTCTTCTGCCTGTTCAAATCTACTGTTATATCCCTCCATTGTCTTTTTCATCTCCTCCATTATGCCCTTCATTCCCATAAGTTCTGCCATTTGTTTTTTCAAGTTTATGTATTCTTCTTTATGGTCATCCAGTGTCTTCCTTATATCCTTCATCTCTTTTGCTATATCTTCCCTCAGTTCATTGACTTGATTTTTGAATTGATTTGGGAAATTTGTTTGAAAATCTTTAATTAGTTCTTCCTTCAGTTCATTGAATTGATTTAGCATTAGTTGTCTCAACTCCTATATCTCTGTTGAACTATTAGTTTGTTCCTTCGGCTGGTCCATATTTTCATGTTTCCTGGTATGGCTTGTTTTCTTGAGCTGTCTAGGCATCTGACTTTCTTGATTAGTTTATTCTGGAGCTCATTTTCACTCTTTTACCTAGGGTTTTCCTGTTGTTTGGCTCTGTTCTCTAACCTCTGTTTAGTTCAGCTTATTCTAGACCTCTAACTTAGGTTGTGTTTAGTTGATCAGAGGTTTTCACCTCTTGTTTTTCTGTTTCTTGCCCTGCCTCTATTTAGCCTTTTTGTGTGAGGGTCTCCTCAGATATGGTCAACCCAAGTCAGGTTTTCCCAGTCCGGAGAGGCCCAGGGCTAAGGAGGAGCATATGAAGTTTCCTTAAGAATGAGACCCTCCTGTAAGGCCTTTAGACTCTGTGCTTTTCCTATGCTGTCCGGCAGGTGGCACTTGCCGGCCTGCAGCTCCTGCACCAGTTTAAGGATGTGTGGTGCCTTTAGTTCTCCTGGTGACCCTGACCCTGTTGGGGGTGTGGCTGACTGAAGCTGGTTTCTGAATTCCAACCCCTGGGGTCTGAGTTCCCCAAAGGAGGGCTGCCACTGGAGCTGGGCCATGTCCCCCTTTCTTGGAAAGTTATGGTCTTTAGCAGATTTTCTCCACCAATAGACTTATTGCTTTGTCTCTCAGAGCTATCTTAACTCTACTCTTGCCTGGGCCCAAGTTTAAAGTCTTTGAGGCTTTCTGTAATGGGCTTCTTAAAAATAGAGAGAGAAAAAGATTAAAAAGGAAAAAAAAAAAGAAAAAAGAAAAAAGAAAAAGAAGGGCCCAGTATGGACTATTTACAGTCCTTGAGGTTCTGATGGGCTATTGAAATGCTAAAAGACAAAGAGTTGAGGGTGATTAAGGAACAATCAAGAAAGCAGAGGCACAAGGCCTTTCAGAGAAGGGCCCTGGTTCTCTGGATTTGCATATGCACCTGATTCTGTTTGAGCCTGTCCCTTCTCCCTATGTGTTCACCCCACCTCGAAAAGTCTCCGTTTTTATTACTATTATTATTATTATTATTTTGCTGTTTTTGCTAGCCCTATCTCCTCTCCACCAGGGTGACTGCTCCCAGATTCTCTGGTGTCTGGTCTCAGTTTATCTATGGTTGGAGTTTTTGTTCAGCAGTCTGAGTTTGTTATTCAGTGCTACAACTGCAGTTCTCCTTCCTGGTTCCCTCTCCCTTGGGATTGTGCCTGGCAGGGAGGGGCTTGGGCCCCCTGGCTGTGAGAACTTACAGATTTCGCTGATCTCAGCTGCTCCAAGCGTTTGTGAGTGTTGTATGAAGTATGTCCAAACTCAAATTCCTCTTCGGTGTCTGGTCCATGCAGTTCCTGGCTTTCTACCAACTGCCCCAGAGGAGTAACTAAAACCCACACCTCACCACTCCTTCATCTTGCCCCCTGAATTTATTTTTAATAATACAAAAGTGAGCAGATAGAAATTCAACTGGTGACTGTAATTGGGGGGAAATCAGGTGAGGAGAGAGTTTGGAAAGGTATTTGCTACTTGGAAAATAGATCAGAAAGAAAAATATCCTAGTAGTGACCTGGAGGAAAAAGGACTTGGAGGAGAACAGAACTTTAATAAGAACTTTAAATTGTTTGCCACATATGTCTCTATATTAGCTTCCACTGTGAGATCTTCAGTAAAGTCTACATTGCCCTTTAAAGATTTGGAGCAAGGGGATTCTTTGGGGAACTCTATCCTGTGCTCAAGTCTGCATCTAGTTTGGTATAGGGACAAAATAGACATTGTTGGCACAGATGCAGTAGCTGGATGAGTAGTGGATGGCTGATACATAAATTGTGAACTTCAACACAAATGTACTGTACTCACACTCCTTCTCAGTAACTGTGCTTAGAGATTCAATTGTGAAGGAAAAAAACATGGTGAGGAATGATAAAACATTCAAGGTGCTACAAGACAGGAAGGTGGTACATCCTAATGACATATAGGTGAGGGAGTAATTTATTCTGCATGGTAGCAATGGTGTAGGGAAAGCTACAGAATAGAAGATTTTATTAATACCTTAAAAGATGTGTAAGAACTGATAGGGTGGATAAAACAAGCCTGGCAGAGGTAACAGCTGGAACAAAAGCTGAGGCTCAAAAATGTAGTGTAGTCTCTGGTGTGACTGAAGAAATGAGTACAAGAAGGAAGAGTGAAGGGCTGGAAGCGGAGATGAGGCTAAATCTCAAAGGATTATTTTCAGTTTACTTCTCTGACTTGGTAGGTTCTGAGAAAACAAAATTCTTTTGAAGTTAGTTCCTTACTCCATTCTTTTAGGCAAAAAGAGTAAGCTTTTTTTTTTTAAATTCAGTTTTATTGAAATATATTCACAAACCATACAGTCATCCATGGTATACAATCAACTGTTCACAGTATGATCATATAGTTATGCGTTCATCACCACAATCTATTTCTGAACATTTTCCTTACATCAGAAAGAATCAGAATAAGAATAAAAAATAAAAGTGAAAAGAGAATACCCAAACCATCCCCCCATCCCACCCTATTTGTCATTTAGTTTTTACTCCCATTTTTCTACTGATTTTTTTTCAATTTTTTAACTTTGTTTATCAAAAAATTAAAAACAAACAGGCAAACAACAACCAAAAAAACCCCACAACATTTCAAACAAAGCAATGGATTAAGGAAAACAAATAACCTAAAATAACTACTTTGCTTCCAATATGTTCCTACCATACCCCAAGAAAATTAACAACCCCTAAGAAAACAAAGGAATAAGAGAAAAAAAAAACCTAAAATAACTCTATTGCTTCCAACATGATCTTACTATATCCAAGAAAGTTTACAAACCACAATCATTCCTGAGCATTCCCATAACATTGAGATTACCCTAGATAGTTTATCTGTTCTTATTAGATTATCATTCCCCCTCCACTAATTGGTATCTCTAGGTCCCCTACATTCTACAGTATAAAACACTGTACATTTTTCACAGAACTCACATTAGTGGTAACATACAATATCTCTCTTTTTGTGCCTGGCTTATTTTGCTCAGCATTATGTCTTTTTTTTTTTTTTTTTAATCTTCATTTCATTGAGATATATTCATATACCACGCAGTCATACAAAACAAATCGTACTTTCGATTGTTCACAGTACCATTACATAGTTGTACATTCATCACCCAAATCAATCCCTGACACCTTCATTAGCACACACACAAGAATAACAAGAATAATAATTAGAGTGAAAAAGAGCAATTGAAGTAAAAAAGAACACTGGGTACCTTTGTCTGTTTGTTTCCTTCCCCTATTTTTCTACTCATCCATCCATAAACTAGACAAAGTGGAGTGTGGTCCTTATGGCTTTCCCAATCCCCTTGTCACCCCTCATAAGCTACATTTTTATACAACTGTCTTCGAGATTCATGGGTTCTGGGTTGTAGTTTGATAGTTTCAGGTATCCACCACCAGCTACCCCAATTCTTTAGAACCTAAAAAGGGTTGTCTAAAGTGTGCGTAAGAGTGCCCACCAGAGTGACCTCTCGGCTCCTTTTGGATTCTCTCTGCCACTGAAGCTTATTTCATTTCCTTTCACATCCCCCTTTTGGTCAAGAAGATGTTCTCCGTCCCACGATGCCAGGTCTACATTTCTCCCCGGGAGTCATATTCCATGTTGCCAGGGAGATTCACTCCCCTGGGTGTCTGATCCCACGTAGGGGGGAGGGCAGTGATTTCACCTTTCAAGTTGGCTTAGCTAGAGAGACAGGGCCACATCTGAGCAACAAAGAGGCATTCGGGAGGAGGCTCTTAGGCACAACCATTGGGAGGCCTAGCCTCTCCTTTGCAGCAACCGTCTTCCCAAGGGTAAAACCTGTGGTAGAGGGCTCAACCCATCAAACCACCAGTCCCCTATGTCTGTGGTCATGTTAGCAACCATGGAGGTGGGGTAGGCGAATACCCCTGCATTCTCCACAGGCTCCTCAAGGGGGCACTACATCTCCTTTTTTTTTTTTCCTTGTTTGTCTTTTTTCTTTTCTTTTAACTTTCCCTTCTTTTTTAAATCAACTGTATGAAAAAAAAGTTAAAAAGAAAACAAACGTACAATAAAAGAACATTTCAAAGAGACCATAACAAGGGAGTAAGAAAAAGACAACTAACCTAAGATAACTGCTTAACTTCCAACATGTTCCTACTTTACCCCAAGAAAGTTACCTAATATAGCAACATTTCTGTGAACTTGTTCCTACTATATCCATCAGAAATTAACAGACCATAGTCATTCCTGGGCATCCCCAGAACGTTAAATAGCTTATCTGTTCTTCTTGGATTATTGTTCCCCCTTCCTTAATTGCTCTCTATTGCTAGTTCCCCTACATTCTACATTATAAGCCATTTATTTTACATTTTTCAAAGTTCACATTAGTGGTAGCATATAATATTTCTCTTTTTGTGCCTGGCTTATTTCACTCAGCATTATGTCTTCAAGGTTCATCCATGTTGTCATATGTTTCACCAGATCGTTCCTTCTTACTGCCGCGTAGTATTCCATCGTGTGTATATACCACATTTTATTTATCCACTCATCTGTTGAAGGACATTTGGGTTGTTTCCATCTCTTGGCAATTGTGAATAATGCTGCTATGAACATTGGCGTGCAGATATCTGTTCGTGTCACTGCTTTCCGATCTTCCGGGTATATACCGAGAAGTGCAATTGCTGGATCGAATGGTAACTCTATATCTAGTTTTCTAAGGAACTGCCAGACTGACTTCCAGAGTGGCTGAACCATTATACAGTCCCACCAACAGTGAATAAGAGTTCCAATTTCTCCACATCCCCTCCAGCATTTGTAGTTTCCTGTTTGTTTAATGGCAGCCATTCTAACCGGTGTTAGATGGTATCTCATTGTGGTCTTAATTTGCATCTCTCTAATAGCTAGTGAAGCTGAACATTTTTTCATGTGTTTCTTGGCCATTTGTATTTCCTCTTCAGAGAACTGTCTTTTCATATCTTTTGCCCATTTTGTAATTGGGCCAACTGTACTATTGTCATTGAGTTGTAGGATTTCTTTATATATGCAAGATATCAGTCTTTTGTCAGATACATGGTTTCCAAAAATTTTTTCCCATTGAGTTGGCTGCCTCTTTACCTTTTTGAGAAATTCCTTTGAGGTGCAGAAACTTCTAAGCTTGAGGAGTTCCCATTTGTCTATTTTCTCTTTTGTTGCTTGTGCTTTGGGTGTAAAGTCTAGGAAGTGGCCACCTAATACAAGGTCTTGAAGATGTTTTCCTACATTATCTTCTAGGAGTTTTATGGTACTTTCTTTCATATTGAGATCTTTGGTCCATTTTGAGTTAATTTTTGTGTAGGGGGTGAGGTAGGGGTCCTCTTTCATTCTTTTGGATATGGATATCCAACTCTCCCAGCCCCATTTGTTGAAAAGACCATTATGACTCAGTTCAGTGACTTTGGGGGCCTTATCAAAGATCAGTCGGCCATAGATCTGAGGGTCTATCTCCGAATTCTCAATTCGATTCCATTGATCTATATGTCTATCTTTGTGCCAGTACCATGCTGTTTTGGCAACTGTGGCTTTATAATAAGCTTCAAAGTCAGGGAGTGTAAGTCCTCCCACTTCGTTTTTCTTTTTTAGAGTGTCTTTAGCAATTCGAGGCATCTTCCCTTTCCAAATAAATTTGATAACTAGCTTTTCCAAGTCTGCAAAGTAGGTTGTTGGAATTTTGATTGGGATTGCATTGAATCTGTAGATGAGTTTGGGTAGAATTGACATCTTAATGACATTTAGTCTTCCTATCCATGAACATGGAATATTTTTCCATCTTTTAAGGTCCCCTTCTATTTCTTTTAGTAGAGTTATGTAGTTTTCTTTGTATAGGTCTTTTACATCTTTGGTTAAGTTTATTCCTAGGTACTTGATTTTTTTAGTTGCTATTGAAAATGGTATCTTTTTCTTGAGTGTTTCTTCGGTTTGTTCATTTCTAGCATATAGAAACATTACTGACTTATGTGCATTAACCTTGTATCCCGCTACTTTGCTAAATTTGTTTATTAGCTCTAGTAGCTGTATCGTCGATTTCTCAGGGTTTTCTAGATATAAGATCATATCATCTGCAAACAATGACAGTTTTACTTCTTCTTTTCCAATTTGGATGCCTTTTATTTCTTTGTCTTGCCGGATTGCCCTGGCTAGCACTTCCAGCACAATGTTGAATAACAGTGGTGACAGCGGGCATCCTTGTATTGTTCCTGATCTTAGAGGGAAGGCTTTCAGTCTCTCACCATTGAGTACTATGCTGGCTGTGGGTTTTTCATATATGCTCTTTATCATGTTGAGGAAGTTTCCTTCAATTCCTACCTTTTGAAGTGTTTTTATCAAAAAAGGGATGTTGGATTTTGTCAAATGCTTTTTCAGCATCTATTGAGATGATCAATTGATTTTTCTCTTTTGACTTGTTAATGTGTTGTAATACATTGATTGATTTTCTTATGTTGAACCATCCTTGCATGCCTGGAATAAACCCCACTTGGTCATGGTGTATGATTTTTTTAATGTGTCTTTGGATTCGATTTGCAAGTATTTTGTTGAGGATTTTTGCATCTATATTCATTAGGGAGATTGGCCGGTAGTTTTCCTTTTTTGTAGCATCTTTGCCTGGTTTTGGTATTAGATTGATGTTAGCTTCATAAAATGAGTTAGGTAGTGTTCCATTTTCTTCAATGTTTTGAAAGAGTTTGAGTAAGATTGATGTCAGTTCTTTCTGGAAAGTTTGGTAGAATTCCCCTGTGAAGCCATCTGGCCCTGGGCATTTATTTGTGGGAAGATTTTTGATGACTGATTGGATCTCTTTGCTTGTGATGGGTTGGTTGAGGTCTTCTATTTCTTCTCTGGTCAGTCTAGGTTGTTCATATGTTTCCAGGAAATTGTCCATTTCTTCTACATTATCCAGTTTGTTGCCATACAGTTGTTCATAGTATCCTCTTATAATTTTTTTAATTTCTTCAGGATCTGCAGTTATGTCACCTTTTTCATTCATTATTTTGTTTATATGGGTCTTCTCTCTTTTTGATTTTGTCAGTCTAGCTAGGGGCTTGTCAATCTTGTTGATCTTCTCAAAGAACCAACTTTTGGTGATATTTATCCTCTCTATTGCTTTTTTGTTCTCTATGTCATTTATTTCTGCTTTAATCCTTGTTATTTCTTTTCTTGTATTTGGTTTAGGATTGGTTTGCTGTTCATTTTCTAGCTTCTTCAGTTGATCCATTAGTTCTTTGATTTTTGCTCTTTCTTCCTTTTTAATATATGTGTTTAGTGCTATAAATTTCCCCCTTAGCACTGCTTTTGCTGCATCCCATAGGTTTTTGTATGTTGTGTTCTCATTTTCATTCGTCTCTATATATTTAGCAATTTCTCTTGCTATTTCTTCTTTAACCCACTGATTGTTTAGGAGTGTGTTGTTTAACCTCCAGGTATTTGTGAATTTTCTAAGTCTCTGATGGTTATTGACTTCTAATTGTATTCCATTGTGGTCAGAGAATGTGCTTTGAATAATTTCAATCTTTTTAAATTTATTGAGGCTTGTTTTATGTCCCAGCATATGATCTATTCTGGAGAAAGTTCTGTGAGCACTAGAAAAGTATGTGTATCCTGGTGATTTGGGATGTAATGTCCTGTAGATGTCTGTTAAATCTAATTCATTTATCAGATTGTTTAGGTTTTCAATTTCCTTATTGGTCTTCTGTCTGGTTGATCTATCTATAGGAGAGAGTGATGTGTTGAAGTTTCCCACAATTATTGTGGAAACATCAATTGCTTCCTTTAGTTTTGCCAGTGTTTCTCTCATGTATTTTGTGGCACCTTGGTTGGGTGCATAGACATTTACGATTGTTATTTCTTCTTGCTGAATTGCCCCATTTATTAGTACGTAGTGGCCTTCTTTGTCTCTCAAGACATCCCTGCATTTGAAGTCTATTTTATCTGAGATTAATATTGCTACACCTGCTTTCTTTTGGCTGTACCTTGCATGAAATATTTTTTTTCCATCCTTTCACTTTCAGTTTCTTTGTGTCCCTGTGTCTAAGATGAGTCTCTTGTATGCAACATATTGATGGTTCATTTTTTTGGATCCATTCTGCGAATCTATATCTTTTAATTGGGGAGTTTAATCCATTTACATTCAACATTATAACCGTGAAGGCATTTCTTGAATCAGCCATCTTATCCTTTGGTTTATGTTTGTCATATTTTTCCCCTCTGTCTATTAATATCCTTTATTGTACCCATACCGAATCTCTTTACTACTGAACCTTTCTCCAAGTCTCTCTGTCCTTTCTTTGTTTCTCTGTGTGTAGGGCTCCCTTTAGTATCTCCAGTAGGGCAGGTCTCTTGTTAGCAAATTCTCTCAGCATTTGTTTGTCTGTGAAAAATTTAAGCTCTCCCTCAAATTTGAAGGAGAGCTTTGCTGGATAAAGTATTCTTGGCTGGAAATTTTTCTCACTCAGAATTTTAAATATATCGTGCCACTGCCTTCTCACCTCCATGGTGGCTGCTGAGTAGTCACTACTTAGTCTTATGCTGTTTCCTTTGTATGTGGTAAATTGCTTTTCTCTTGCTGCTTTCAGAACTTGCTCCTCTTCTGTGTTTGATAGTGTGATCAGTATATGTCTCGGAGTGGGTTTATTTGGATTTATTCTATTTGGAGTTCGCTGAGCATTTATGATTTGTGTATTTATGTTGTTTAGAAGATTTGGGAAGTTTTCCCCAACAATTTCTTTGAATACTCTTCCTAGACCTTTACCCTTTTCTTCCCCTTCTGGGACACCAATGAGTCTTATATTTGGACGTTTCATATTATCTATCATATCCCTGAGGTCCATTTTGATTTTTTCAATTTTTTTCCCCATTCTTTCTTTTATGCTTTCATTTTCCATTCTGCCATCTTCCAGGTCACTGATTCGTTGTTCAACTTCCTCTAGTCTTGTACTATGAGTGTCCAGAATCTTTTTAATTTGGTCAACAGTTTCTTTAATTTCCATAAGATCATCCATTTTTTTATTTAGTCTTGCAATGTCTTCTTTATGCTCTTCTAGGGTCTTCTTGATTTCCTTTATCTCCCGTACTATGGTCTCATTGTTCATCTTTAGTTCTTTGAGTAGCTGCTCTAGGTGCTGTGTCTCTTCTGGTCTTTTGATTTGGGTGCTTGGGCTTGGGTTATCCATATCGTCTGGTTTTTTCATATGCTTTATAATTTTCTGCTGTTTTTGGCCTCGTGGCATTTGCTGAACTTGATAGGGTTCTTTTAGGATTTGTCGACCAATTGAAGTCCTTATCTCTACCTTATCAGATCTACAGCTTCGTGGAGTACACTTTCTCTAACTAACCAGCAGGTGGCGTCCACGAGCCACCTGTTCTCCACAAGCCAGTTCTCCCCTGCTTAGCCTTTTTGGTGAGTGGGGGAGTGAGTCTTGTGGGGTCCAATTGGTGTACCAAGCTTGCGTGTGTAGTTGGTGTTGCCTGCCCTGTATATGGGGCGTGTTTCTGGGCAGTCAGGGAGGGGGGGGGTGGCTCTAACAATCAAATCTCCCTGGTGATCCTAGAGTTTTAAAGCTGCTGCAATAGTCTAATCCTTCAGTTCAGTCCTGCCACAGTTTGTCTCTGCCACTGACCCACAAGTCCTTGGTATTGGCGTATGGCTCCAGAGACTTGCAAGTGGGCCCCTCTTCCAGGCCGTGCACCCCGGTTCCTCTGTTGAGGGATGACTGTGCTATGTCACAGGTGAGTGCCGTCCCCCCAGGGCAGTTCTGGGCTGCTGGGCTGTGTAGGGAGGCTCCCAGTCTGCTGAAATGATGGCTGAATGGGGCTTTGTTATTTCATACTGCTCTACCTTCCCAACTCTGGGACAATCAGCTGAGGTTGCAGGGAAGGCTGATGTCCACGCCCAATTTTGTGGTGTGTGCCTGTTATTTGAAGCACTTCCGTCACACTGGGTTGTCTGGGGAAGTTCTGGGCTATGGGGCTGGCAATGGGCAGGAGTGTTTCCTGTCCACCAGGATGATGGCTGTGAGCGGACACCCCCCTTTTCTTGGGGAGTTGTGGTGTTTAGTGAATTTTCTCAGCCACTGGATTATTGCGTTTTGTCTCAGAGCTCTCCTAGTTCTGCTCTTGACTTGACCTGCCCAAATAGTAAGTCTTTGAAGCTTTCTGTATTGGCTTCTTAGAGTAATTGTTGTAGAAAAAGAAAAAAGGATTAAAAAAAAAAAAAACAAAAAAAAAACAAAAAAAACGGGCCCTCCTCAGAGATCTAATGGGTTATTGAAATGCTAAGAGACAAAGCAACCAGGGCCATTAAGGAAAGGTCCACAGGGCAGAGAGATCAGCTTTTCTTTGGGATTTGCATATGCGCCTCAGGGCCCTTCCCCTTTCTATGTTCACCAGAACTCCAAAAATCCTCTGCTTTTATTTTGGAGTTTTTCGTGTTGTTTTTTTTCTATGCCTGTCTCCTCTCTGCTGGGCTGGCTGCTCTCAGATTCTCTGGTGTCTGGTCTCAGTCTATCTATGGTTGGATTTTGGATCAGTAGAATGAGTTTCCGATAAGGGCTGCCACTGCACTTCTCCCTTCTCCTTCCCGGAGCTGACAGCCCCTCCTCCCACGGGACTGAGCCTGGCAGGGAGGGGCACGGGTCCCCTGGCCGCAAAAACTTACAGATTTCGCTGATCTCAGCAGTTCCACGTTTTCATGAGTGTTGTATGAAGTATGCCCAAAGTCAGATTGCTCTGTGGTGTCCAGTCCACGCAGTTCCTGGCTTTCTACCTACTTTCCTGGAGGAGTAACTAAAACATACAGCCGCTTTTTATAAATAGAAGTCTGCAATAAGACTGACTCAAAGGAAGCCAGCTGGGCTCAAGGAATTAATTTCTATGTGCACCTAAAGCATTTCAACCTAGATTCAATTGCCCCATGGTCCTGGATGTCATGCTGAGTTGTCCTGAACAATCAGACTTTCACACTGTATATGATTAGCCTCATTATCAGCTAAATTCCCATCATTTCCAGGATGTTCATCTTTTCTACTGGATAGAAGAAAGAGCTGGGAGGAAGACAGGAAGGATTTCTTCAGGCTTATAGGAGTGATTATTTGCCTAATAGAGCTCCTTGTCAACAGTTCTTAATCAAGTGTAAAATGGAAAAGGTGGCCATGAACCATTGTACAAAAGGGATTCTAGGGAATGCTCAGCAAGCAGGAGTGAGAAGACAATGTCCTGCTGAGTTCATTCTTGCCTGGAGCAAGCTTACTCATCTACATTCAACTGCAGTCATCCTCTCTTTCCATTTTAAGAGAAAGAATCAGAGTGATAGGCAGAATCACAGAAAGTCAGAGTTGAAGGGATTTGGGGCAGTAGGATGGATTAGAAGACATGTGGACTTATGAGTCAAAAAATTTTAGTTTAAAAACCTCCAGTTAGAAACCTATTGGCTAAAAGAGCTTGAACAGGTTATTTGAGGTTTCCGATCCTCCTTTTTGTTTATATACAAAATGGAGATAGCATTGCATGCCTTGAGAAGTTGCTGTGAAGGTTAGAAATAATGTGAATAGAGAATCCAACACATGATAGGCATTCAGTAAAATAAAATTATTGTTATGCCCACCTCTGTATTCACCCTGCCCTAGGACTCATCATCTGAATGTGAATGCTGAACTACTGCATCCTTCTTTTTTTCTTTTTTAAACCATCCAAAGCCCTTGCACATATCCCATGCCACTTGGACTAAGAAGATCATATCCCACACCATAGAATTGTTCCTCAGTTGTCTCCATTATTGGACATACCGTTAGATTTTTCATCTTTTACAGAATGTATATCTTTTTCATCTTCTATAGAACTTAAAACAAAAGCTAGTCACTGGGCTGAACTTCTATGATGTCAGTGGACTTACTGATCTTTAAATATTATACTTAGGAAATTTAGACTATAAATCAGAAAGTAATTAAATTCATAATCTTTTTGTTTCCTCTAGAGAGCAAGAGAACCTCTAGATGTTCTGAAGAACATTGTCCAAAAGCAAAGTTCATCTAATTAGCATTAGTATTGTGGCCTATATTTTCTAACACTTTATACTTTATAAATTATCTTCAGAATACATCTTAAATAATAAGTGTGTTAAGGAAACTCATTTGCATTTTCTTAACAAGCCATAGAACAGCATTATCTACAAAGATAATTTCTCTTGTATGTTTGAAAAAATAGTGAAATGAACTTTTTCTATTTTGATCTTAAATGGGAAAAATACAGATTTATCATCAAACAGAATGCTGGGTTTAAATGTTTCTCTACTTCTGGGTGATTGTGGACAAATTATTTAAATTCTGTTTTCTCATATATACAATGGAAATAAAGTTGTCTATCTGATAGCACAATTTTAAGTATAAAGCATTTAACATAACGTTACATTCTAAATCAGGTTTCCTGAGGCACTGCTCCTTCCACTTTTCATTCTTCCTTAGCCACTATCAATATTTCTTTCTTGCTATAATCTATAGGTTCAGCTCTTTACTTGGCCTTCAAGATACTCCATAATCTGGCCTTGAGCTGTCTTTTTTCAAATTTCTTACTTCTATGTACTCTAAATACACCCAAACTGAATTACTATTTGCTTCAGATATCCTAGAAGGTCCCAACTCATGTCTTTGTGCTATTTTCTCTGAAGATCATGACCCTGCTTCCAACATATCAAAACTTTTGCCCAGCATTCAAGATTTCAGTTCAAATGCTTCTATCCCCTTAACATTTTGAAATCCCCACCCCTGACTTCCTTAGGTTGGAAATGTCTCCCTTTCTCCTCTAAACCTTCACAGAATTCAAGTCAACAGTCATTTATTCACTTGTCAACTCTGTGCCCAACTGTGTGGTAGGCAGTGGATATACAAAGACACACAAAAAACAAAATTGTTCTCTGATAGTGAATAAGGTATAATTTCACATGGAAGAACTTGATAGAAAATCATTATGATGTTCACATATCACATTCTCCATTTTCTTATTTATTATAAATAATTGCCATTTACTGCCTGGCCTATACTAAGCCCCTTATAAGAATTAATCCCTATAAAATTAACATAAAGCCTCTAAGATTTGTAACTGAGATTTATCTGATTTCATAGCTCATAACTACACTATTCTTGTCTAGGATTTTTACTAGTTTTGAGTAAAACACTCCTGCACTCAAGGAAGGTTCTATTTTATCAGAAAGAAGTGACTGTGATATCATGAGGTCCAGTTGCTCAGGGGCCACATGAAATTAATACTTTTGTACCTCCATAGCACTCAGCATATGCTCAATACCGGGTTAGGGAGCAGAAGTGAACTTAGGGTGTGAACACTCTATCAGTCTGGATGGGTTAGGTTAGGCTGCCATAACAAACACCCCCCACGTCTTAGCAGCTTACAGCAATAAAGGTTTCACTTTGCTAACACTCATGCCCACTCTTGATTTCTTTACATCAGTATCCAGATGGACATAGCAGCCACACCAGCTGCATCTTATCAGTTTAAGTGACAGAGGAAAAGAGCTCTGGAAGGCTTTATGCTGAGAATCATTGGTCTTCTAAGACTTAGCACATTCTTTCTTTTCTTTTCTTTTCTTTTGATGTTATTCAAAAAGAATCTTTTGATCACCCAGTGTACCAGGTAGTATGGTACTCAGTGGAGATACAGCGAAGACTAAAACAAGCAAGGTGCCTAAACTCCAGCAGAAGAAGCTGCTATTAGATGAATAATTACACAAACATTCTTTAATTAAAATTGTGATAAAGGTTATAAAGAAAATCAGAGGGAGCTGTGAAACTGTATTACAAGGATACCTCACAGTCTGAAGGTGTCCGTACAAATGTGATATTTAATCTGAGATTTGAAAGAAATTGAAGTAAGCCAGGTGAAGATAGAGATAGTGGAGAGAGAGGCAAAAAATGGTGGAGACGAATTACAGAATCTTGCTGAATATATTTTCCCCAGACTTGGACTGGCTGCCCCTCATAATTATATGCAAACCCCACAGCTCTGTGTATTAACATTTATCACACAATTATTATAATTGCAATTGTTAGTGTAGTTGTTGCCTTACTACTCTAATATGCTTTCTTGAGGAGAATTTTGTTTTCTTCTCTATTTTCAATGTTTAGTGGCCAACAAATTTTTAGAAATATTTGTTGAACTGATAGAATTATTGTTTATTTGGCCTCTGGAGCAACCATATGTTGAATGAAACTCCAATTTTTAAAATATATTATATAATATATAATATTTTAATATTAATGATGCCAAAAATTTCACCAGATTTTCATTTGTCTCTCCTCATCTCTTTCTATTCTCCAATATGTTCAGTATTTCATGAAAGTGAGGTAATAATATCCCCATTTAGAAATCTATCCAATTGTTGATGGAAATGTCACCCACACTTGATTTCAGGTGTTATTTTCTGCTAAGCATTTTTAATGTAAAAGGAAAGTTATTGTTTTAAAAATTGAATTAGAGGGAATATACTAACTAAACTAAAAATATCTTTAATTTCAAAAACAAAAAATGATATTTATTCTTGGAAATTCATATCCCCACCAATGACAGAGTAAATACATGAAAACAATGCTGTTGGAAATCTGGGAAGTTGAGCTCAAGGGAATTTAATGTTCTACTCATTCATTTTCAAACGATGTTTGGTAGGACTTATCCCATTTATAGCAAAAAGAAGAAAGAACTTACATATTTCTGGCAGAAAAAGGGCTTCCCAAGTTGCAGATAAATATTGATGTTGGCATTAAGACAGCAAAAATCTCATACAAACTCAAACACAGTGGACATATGGAAGTCTTTGAGAAGCCTTGTATTTTGCATTCAGTTTCTTTCCATTTACAGTAGACTTTTAATCAACATTTTTGGTGTTGAATGTCAACAAAACCAACAATTTGGCTGTCGATTCAAGGAGGCAAATAAAATCCTTTTTGTTTTGGATAAAATTAAATTCGGGGAGATGCACAAATCTTAAGTTACAGTTCTATGAAGTTTGACAAATGAATCCATCCATGTAATCCACACCCCTAACTATAGAATGTCTACCTAGAAATATCCCTCTAGCCCCTTCTCAGTTAAAATATCCACCACAGGCAACTGCTACTCTGATTTTTTTGTTTTACCATAGAATAGTTTGCCTATACAAGAAATTCATCTTAATGGAATCACACCTTGCATACTCTTTTGTGTCTTCTTTTTTGTGCTCAGTATAATATCCATGCAATTCAACTTTACTGTTGAGTGTGTAAGCAGGTTGTTCTCTACTATTTCTGAAAATTCTATTATATGAATATACTACAATTTTCTTATCCATTCTTGTTTTATACTATTATGGGTTAATTTTCTGTGAACACTTTTTTGCAAGTCATTTTGTAAGCAAACATTTTCATTTTTCTTGGTTTAACACCTAGGAGTGGAATTGCCAAGTCTTACAGCAGAGGTATGTTCAACTTCAGAAGTCCCAAAGCTTGTTTTCCAAGGCAGTTGTGAAATTTTATACTCCCACCAATCATATATTATAGTCTGAATTTCTCCCCATCCTCACTAATATCTGGCGTTATCATTCTTATAGTGTTGTCATTTCCCTGATAACTAATAGTACAGACATTTCATGTACATTTTGCCCATTTATATACCATTCTTTGTCAGTATTTGTATAAGCCTTTTGCCTATTTTATAAGGCTTTTAACATTTTGTTATTGAGATATAGGAATTTTTGTATATTCTGGATAAAAGTCTTTGTTAAATATGATTTGTGAATATTTACTTTCAATCTGTGCCTTGTTATTCATTTTCTTATTGGTGTGTTTTGATGAGCACAAGTTTTTAATTTGATGGGTCTTGTCTGAGAAATCTTCATCTATTTCAAGTTTTTTTTTCCTAGAAAAAAATTATTTTTAGTTTTATATTTAAGCTTCTGCTCTATTTTGAATTAATTTTTGTATGTGGTGTAAGATAGGCAACAAAGTTCTTTTCTTCAATATAGATGTACTGTTTTTTTCATCACCATGCATTGAAAAGACTTTCCTTTCCCCATTGGATTACTTTGATATATTTACTGAAAATAAATTCAATATATAAATGTACCTGATTTCTAAACTCTTTAGTGTTTTCTATTGATCTCTGCCTGCCCTCATATCAACACCCTACAGTCTTGATTTCCGTAGTTCAACATTAAGACTTAATGTCAGATGTAACTTGGTATTTCTTTTGGAAAATTGTTTTGACTATTTCAGGACCTTTGTATTTTTATATAAATTTTAGAATCTGCTAGTCAATTTCTTAGGAAAAATGTCTGATGAGATTTTTTTTTTAGTGAAAAAGAAAGTCTGATTGGGAAATTCTTCAATTTGCAGATCCGTTTGAGATGTTGAGACATCTTAGCAATATGGAGCCTTCCAACCCTTGAACATGCTATATTACTCCATTTATTTGGTTCTTCTTTAATTTCTCACAGCAACATATTGTGGTTTTCGATGAAGATATCTTGCACAAATTTAATTTATTCCTAAAGATTTTATGTTTTTTGATACTATAGTAAGTGGAACTTTTTAAAATTTCAGTTTTCAATTGTTTGCTGCCAACATACAGAAATACATTCATTTTTGCATATTTATTTGGCATCTTATAATTTAGTTAAATTTATTTATTAGTTGCTTGGTAGATTTCTTCGGATTCTCTATATAGACAGAGACTATTTTAATTCTTTCTTTCTAAAGTTCTTGGTTTTTATTTCTTTTTCCCTTGCTTTTTCCACTGACTAGAACTTCTAATACAATATTGATTAAAAGTGATGAGCGTGGACATTCTTACCTGGTTCCTGAGGGGAAATATTAAATATTTTACAAGTAAGTGTAATGTTAATTGTGAGTTTTTTTGTTGATGCTTTTTATCAGATTGAGAAAAATTTCCTGTTATTACTAGTTTGTCAATTTTTGATCATGAATGCATATTGCACCTTTTCAAATGATTTTTTCCTGAATTTATTAAGCTGTTATGCATTTTCTTCTTTATTTTGTTATAATTAATTATATTGCTTGGTTTTAAATATAGAAATCACCTTCTTTTCCTGAGATAAAAATCACTAAATCTTTTTTACATATTGTTAGATTAAATTGGTTAATATTTTCTGCAGAATTTTTGCTTCTAAGGAGTTCATGGAAGATATTCATCTGTTGTTTTCTTAGAGTATATTTTTCAGGTTTTTCTATCTAGATAATAGCCTCATAAAATTTGTTGTAGAGTGTTCTCTCCTACCTTATTTTCTGAAAGTTTGTGTGAGATTAGTATTCAGGCTTCTTTAAATGTTTGAGAGGCTTCACCAGTATTAACCCTCCCCTCAGGTCTGGAGATTTCTTTGTGGAAATGTTTTGGTGAGTTAAATTCAAGTTCTTTAAAAGTTCGTTCTCAGACTTCAGCATACATCAGAAATGCCTAGAAGACTTTTAAAACACAGATTGTTGGAAGTTGCTTTCAGAGTTCCTGGTTCAGTAGTTCTGGGGTAAGGCCAGAGAATTTTCATTTTAATAAGGTCCTGGGTGATGCTCGTAGTCCTGGCTTTGGGACTGGGCTTTGAGAAAAGAGCTTTAGAAGATATAGCTATGAGATACCTAGAAGAAGCAAATTTCATAGAGACAAATAGTAGATTATAGGTTTCTAGGGGCTGGGGTGGGGGAATGGGAAAAGGGAGAAGACTTGAGCGCAGAGTTTCTTTTTGAGGTGACGAAAAGGTTGGGGTAATGAATATTGGTGATGGCTGCTTAATATTGTGAATGTAATTAAGACTACTGAATTGTACACTTGAAAGTGATTAAAATGGGCAATTTTTAGTTGTATATGTGTTACTACAATAAAAAGTTAAAAAAGATATAGAGCTATTTAGACCTTATATTTCTTCTTGCATCCATTTTTGTAAGTTGTGTTGTTCAAAGATTCTTTTCCAAATTTATCTGAGTTGTTAACTTTATTGGCAGGAAGTTGTTAATAAAATTATCTTATTATGCTTGCAATATGTGTAGGAAATTTAATTATGTGCCCTCTTTCTTTTATATATAGGGAATTTATGTTGTTCTCTCTTTTACCTTTGATGCATTTTGTTAGAGATTGATCAATTTTTTTTTTACTCTTTTCTAGAGATCTACTTTTGCCTTTATTAATTTCTGTATTTTTTTCTGTTTTATTGATTTCTGCTTTTTATGTTTCCCTCCTTTTACTAATTTGGGGTTTTATTTGTTCATATTTTTCTAGCTTCTTAAGATGGAAATTTCGATCACTGATTCTAAACTTCTATTTTAGCACAAGCTTTTTGTTCTAGTTTGCTAATGCTGCGGAACGCAAAACACCAGAGATGGATTGGCTTTTATAAAATGAGGGTTTATTTGGCTATACAGTTACAGTCTTAAGGCCATAAAGTATCCAAAGTAACACATCAGTAATCGGGTACCTTCACTGGAGGATGGCCAATGGCGTCCGGAAAACCTCTGTTAGCTGGGAAGGCACGTGGCTGGCGTCTGCTCCAAAGTTCTGGTTTCAAAATGGCTTTCTCCCAGGACATTCCTCTCTAGCAAGCTTGCTCTTCTTCAAAACGTCACTCACAGCTGCACTCTGTTTCCTCTCCTTGAGCCAGCTCATTTATATGGCTCCACTGATCAAGGCCCACCCCGAATGGGTGGGGCCACACCTCCATGGGAGTATCCCACCAGAGTCACCTCCCACAGCTGGGTGGGGCGCATCTCCATGCAAACAACCTAATCCAAACATTCCAACTTAATCCCCACTATTCTGTCTGCCCCACAAGATTGCACCAAAGAATATGGCTTTTTCTGGGGGACATAATACATTCAAACCGGCACACTTTTAAACTGGTTTTTTTCCTTTCTAAACACTGTGTTAGGTACATTCCAATAATTTTGACATGTGTACTTTCAATATCATTCAGTTTATATTTCCTAGTCTTCCTCATTATTTTTTCTTTGACTCATGAGTTATGTAGAAATTATGTAGAATTATGTTATTTAATTTCCCTATGTAAGATACATTTCTAGATATCTTATTTTTATTTGAATATCCAGATATTCAAATTTATTTCTGTTGAGGTCATATAATTAAGTCTGTAATAAAAAAGTTTTTGTAGGTCATTGAGACTTTCTATGACCCAACAAATGCCTATCTAGGTGAACAGTCCCAGTGAAGTTGAAAAGAATGTATATTATGCAATTGTTGAAGGTAATTTACTATAAATGTCAGTCAGACCAGTGGTAATTGACAGTGTTTAGATCTTTTATACCTTTACTGATTTTTTATATAGTTATATTTTAACCAGTTGCTGAGAGAATGGAGTTAAAATTCCCAAATCTGATAGTGGATTTATTTCTCCTTTTAATTCTATCAGTTGTGTTTCATATAATTTTGAAGCTTTGTTATCTGGGACATATCCATGCATGAGCTATTCTAAGATATTTGTCTTTCTAGTGAATGGACCCTTTTATCTTTGTGAAATATCCCTATGTATCTCTGGTAATACTCTGTCTTGAAGTCTATTTTAACTAATATTAATATGATCCCTTGAGCTTTCATTTAATTGGTGTTGGTAAGGTGTATATTTTCCTATTGTTTTCCTTTTAACTTCTGTACATTTGTATTAAACATATGTTTCCTAAGAATTCAGACTTTTCCCAACTCTGGTCCCTGGCAACCACTGACATCTTTTCTATCACTACAGTTCTGTTTCCTTTTCCCCCCAGTTTTCCCTTTTCCCGAATGCCACATAAATAGAATCATAAAGTATGTAGCATTTTGAGTCTGCTTTCGTTTGTTTAGAATAATGCATTTGAGACTCACCCACGCTTTTTCAGGTACCCATAGTTTGTTCCTTCTTGATTCTAAGTAGTATTCTAATGCATGGATGTTTGTTTACCATTTCACCAGTTGAAAGACATTTAGGTTGTTTGCAGTTTTTGGCAAATATGAATAAAGCTACCATAAACATCACATACAAATTTTCCTATAGACATGTGTTGTTATTTCTCTTAGGCTAGAAGTAGAATTGCTGGGTATAATTTTTAACTTTATAGGAAACTGCCAAATACAAACTCCTCTACATTCTTGCCAACACTTAACTTGATCTTGTCAGGTGTTGTTTCCATTTATAATTTTTTTTTTAATTTTAGCCATTCTAAGATATTTGTCATGGCATATCATAGGGATTTTAATTTGTAGTTCCCTAGTACTAACATATGCTTTTTTTCTTACATATGTATGTTCAATATCTGTATATATTATTTGGTGAAATGTCTGCACACATCATTTGTCTACATATCTTTTGTTAATTAGGTTGGTGTTCCTTACCATTGAGTTATGGGAGTTCTTTCCATATTCAGGATGCCATATTTCATTAGATGAAGTGTATTGCACATGTTTTCTCCAAGTCTACTGATTGTCCTTTCATTTTCTAAACAGGGTCTTTTGAAGAGCAGAAGTTTTTAACACTGATGAAGTCTAATTTATCGATTTTGCATTTATGATTTATACTTTCTGTGACCTATCTAAAAATGATTTTCCAAATCTAAGTTTGCAAAAATCTTTCCTTTCTTGATATTCTATAGTTTCAGGTTTTACATTTAGGTCTCCAATCCATTTTAAGATATGTTTATATGGTTCAAGTTTTATATGAGTCAAGATTTATTTTTTTAGCATATGGTTGTATAATTTTTTCAGCACCAGTGGTGGGAAACCTATGATAGCATTGGTTTAGAATTCTGGGCTCAGAACTGTTTCTTCCCTCTCTCCCAGGTGTAAGGGTGTTTTGACTCTATCCTGCCCTGCCCCCCAGAAAGAAGGGGTCATTTCTGTATGCAGGGAGTGATAGAATTTCCTGCCACTCCCCCAGAAAGTTAATGCTTTTAAAAGAAGGTCTGAACAAGAACTGAAGTTTTGCACCTTTCCTGGAGCAACTGATCTCCCCTCCACACCTGTGCAGACAAGGGAGGCTCTCTTGGGTCTCTCATCCTGCCCCCGATCTATCCTGTGAGCACCAGGTGGAAGTCCATGGAAAAGATCCAGCAAGTGGGTATGCTTGCCCTTTGTGTCTGTAGTCACACTAGCCCATATCTGAGCTTTAATAGATTTCTTTAAAATTTATATCTGATTTCTTCTTACCTCCTTTTATGGTGGCACCATCTTCTTTCTGTGCTTGGCCACAGTTGTAACTATATCAAAATAACACCGATAATAATGTGCATGCAATTCTGAATTGAGGGCAGAGTTAGTCCCTAAGATATGTGTGCTATCATTTTGGCTATTTAAAATGGAAGTATACTTAAACTCTAGAACTCATTAAGTATATACCACACTTGACCAACATTTTGATGTCTCCCAAGGCATGAGAAAAGAACAGCACTTAGAAAATCAAAATATGAACTAATCCCTGATCTTTGAATATATTAGTTTTTTTTTTCTTTTTTGTTTGCTAATATATTAGTCAATATTCTGCCCTTGGTTTCTAATTTAATGTGCACATATATGTAAACAACCACATTGACTTTTTAATAAACATCTATAGGCTTGGAAACTATCTCCTTTACTGCAGAGTATGTGCTCAATATAACTTTAAAAGAATAAAAAATGATTTCCTTGGGATGTATTATCATCTATTATAAATCCTACCATATAAGCACTTTCAGATGTCACTGTGGATGCTCTTTCTAGTGTATTTAGTACTGGTACTACCATTTAAAATTTATTGAGTAGTTATGGTATCAGGTGCTGTTTGAAGAACTTTACATGTAAAATATTTCATTTAATCCCTGTATCAAACTTTTGGGGTAAGACTTTAACTTTCCCCATTTTCAGTTGAGGAAAATGAGGCACAGAGAGGCTTAAGAACCTTGCCCAATGTCACACTGCTTGGAAACAACAGAGCCTGGCACTGAACCCAGGCATTTTGGCTCCAGAGCCTTCAGTCAAGAGTTGGGGCTGGCATATTGCATACGTTGTTGATGAAAGGGTAGGATAGGGAACTGTGAGACCAAGAAGAAGTAAAGAAAGGGAAGGGAAGGAAGGGAACTGGAGGAAAAGGAAAGGATGGGAGCAAAAGAAGCCAATGAAGCAGAGAGTAAGAAAGGAGGAGATTGTCAACAGCAGCAAATGCAACAGAGAGACTAATTGAATAGTAATAGGAAAATAACCATTGAATGAAAGGTGACTTCCATTAGAAGGTCTCAGCAGAGTGATGGGGGCATAAAAGAAGAATGAAAACAAAGTTGAGGTGACAATGTAGAAAGTATTAAATTATTTTGAAAAGTTTATACAGGAAGGTGCCTTTGAGGGGAAATAGAAGTTGGAGGAAGGTAATTTGGTATGTTGTCATTTTTTTTTTGGAGACTTGTTTGTTTTGTGTTTTAGGACAAGAGAAATATGAGCATGTTTATGGGGAGATGAGCAAGAGCCTGCAGAGAGGGAAATATTGCTGTCTGATTACAAAATAATTTTTAAAGCTATCTAAGACACATAGGAAACATAAAAGAAGGGTGTGTGTTCGAATGGGAGGTATAAAATCAACTTTACCTGCTTTTCTCTATGTCCTTGACAAGCCACCTTGCCCTGGCATTCCATACAGATCTTGATTCCATGGTACAATGTTATACGCTCATTCCAATCTGTTTCTCTGACAGAGCAGTCTGCTGATGAATTATGTGTGAATGAATCAGATGTAGATAGATCGACTGTCACTTGAAATAAACACAAATTACAGAATTGGGAGAGGAAGAATGCTTAAGGAAAAATCATGTTTTACCAACCGAAGTTTGTTTGAAACCTTAATTTTCCAGCATGGCTCAATATTCCCATCCATTCCTCCACCCTCCTTTAACCTTCTCCCAATTTGTCTGGATAGATGGCATTTGTCAATCCTTTGGGACCTTCAGAATATGTCTGAGGAGACCATGGGAGCAGGCACTGTTTGGAAGCAATGATATAAAATGTGTCTAGGCATTTATTAGTCAGCATGTGGCCTGTGGGAATGCTGGTGAGAAATGATTTTGGCAGGCCTCAAGGATATTCTCCCTCCTGCACTAGACAGACTCAGACATGGCTATCTGTCATAGTGGAAAATCCACAGGTTTCAGAATCAATCTGACCTGAGTGGAATCCTGTCTACACCATAGATTAGCTATGTGCCTTTAGTATAGTGACTTAACTTTCCTCAGCATCAGTTGCCTCAGTTGTATTATCTGGAAAATGGGAATAATGAGACATATCTATCTCACACAGATATTGGGCTTTGATGAGGCTATGCATTAGCAAATCATACAGGAGGTGCTTGAAACAGGTTATATATTCAGGTGACCATGTGACTAAGTTCTAGCCAATCAGACATAAGCAGAGCTGTTGGTAGGGTCTTTTAAAGAGGGTCCAGTCAGCCAATATATACCTTTCATCCCATGACCTTCCCCTGCTTCTTTTCTGGACCGTAAATGTAATCCTAGATATGGTTCCTCCATTTTGGTAGCAAACATAAGTTAAAGAAAGGCTGAGCAAAAAAGACACAGAGCTTGGGTCCTTGTTGGCAGCTTGAAATAGCTATACTAGCCCTTGAATGCTTACTCTAGATTTCTTTTTATATATAAATAATTATTCATTTTGGGGGAGAAAGGGACTTTTGTTCCTAGGAACCAAAGAAATACTTAATACATGAGCTATGAAACATCACTGAACATTTGAATATGAAACACTATAAGGTAGATTTTGATTTATGTATCAAGTTGTGAGTTGCCTTTCAGGATGCTGAAATAGGTGGTTCCTGGTTAGGAGAGGAAGGACCAATGCTGTTAGACCTAGGCTGGCCTGCAATGAGATGGCTATAGAGTCAGGGATACTGAGCACAGACAGGCACTGCAGGCTGGTGTTGGAACTGATGCCAGGAAGAAAACTACCTACGAGTCTTGAGGGAGGTGCAAGAAAGGGTAAGACATATGGATGACTGAGCAGGTAGGATGATTATGATGTCAAAAGAGTCTGGCATCAAGATGAGGTTAATTGCCAGCACCGAGGGAATTGGGAGAGGCAGGATTGGATGACTGAGCAGGTAGGATGATTATGATGTCAAAAGAGTCTGGCATCAAGATGAGGTTAATTGCCAGCACCGAGGGAATTGGGAGAGGCAGGATTCCAGGCAAATCTTTCATTTACTCATGATCTACATTGTTGAGTAACTTCCATAAGAGGCACATGGCATAGCATGAGTCAAGGGCATATTGTTATGGGAAAAGAATGCAAACTCTGAAGAATCACATGGACCAAGTTTGGATCCTGGCTTCATCACCTGCCTCGTGTGCTAAAGGGCACCATCCATCTTGATTATTGTTTTTTCATCTTACAGTTGGCATTACAATTACTACTTTCGTAATCATTGAGAAGATTATAGAACATGTATATATGAGTTTGCATAAAATAGTACCTAATAAATCTTAGTAGTTGCAATTTTTCATTCATATTTCAGCAAGCAACCCTAAGAGTCTACTATTTGCTAGATGCTACAGGAATACTGAGTATGATGGTCTCTGCCTTTAAGTAGTTGGAAAATAGACACATTCTCTATTAAAAAGAGACATTGATCTTTAAGAATGAAATTCCAACTGTGTCATTTCTCTGCTGAAGTTCTTTTGGGGATTGCTCTTAGGATAAAACCCCGAAGTCCTTCATATGACAGACAAGACTACGTATGACCTTGTCCTGCTTAAGAAAATATCAGACTGTTCTCAAGCAACCCTTTACTCTTTCAATTCCAGCCACTTTGTTTGTTTGCTTGTTTGGGTTTGATTTTTCTTTTATACATCTACTTATATATTTGTGATTACTTGATAATGCCTATCTCCTTCACTAGATCTGAACTCTGAGTAGGAAGTCATATCTGTTTTGCCCACCACTGCATCCCCAGAACTGAGGAAAATTCCTGACAACCCAGAGGCAGTCAAAAATGGGTTTTTAATAAATGGAGGAATGAAAGGCAAATGAGAGCTGCTAAGGCAGATGTAGTTGTCCTGTGCAATGGAGTACAGAGAAAGAAGTGGCAAATTCTGTCTTGGGAGGAGGAAAGAGAGACGTCTTCTCAGATGATAGGGCAATCAATCTTGGCTTTAAAGCACACCAGGGAAGAGTTATCCAAGCAAAGGACCCTTTTGTGGAAAAATTCCGGGAGCCATTGATTGTTCTGGCCTCATTTCTTCATCTGTGAAATGGCGTGCTTGATAACCATCTTAACAGAGGAAGGCTGTGAGTATCAATTGAGATACATGATTTAAAAATCTTCACCAAACATATGTGAGGTATTATTATCAGCACCTAACTCTCTCAGGGATTTTGTTTCATGTTATGGGGATCGTGAAAATAGAAAAGGCTTTAAATAATAACAATAATGATAATAATAATACCTCTTTATTCACTGTTTACTATTTACTCAAGCATTTGATTTGTGCTATTTTAATTTTGCAACCAACCCATAGAGTAAGAAGTAATCTTCTTATTTTAAATACAGAGAAACTGAATCACAGAGACTTTAAGTGATCTGTTTAATATCAATCTTAATATCATTCAACTTAATGGTAGCATTTTGGCACAATGGCCAGTGATTCATTTATTCAACAAGGATTTATTGAGTATCGACAGTGGAGCAGTCATCATCCTATGTGCTAATAACGCTTACAGGGGTCCCACAGTCCACCGGGATGAGGAAATTGCAGAGACCTGATGATGACTAGAACCACACCATGAGAGAGGACACCTCATTTATTCTCATAGGGCTGCTATTCCAACTCACTTCAACCCTTATGAATCCTCATCACGGCCCTTAATCTCCTTGTGCCAGAAAGTCAGTGGGAAAGGGAGGAATCAGCAGAGGCTAAAATGGCCAGCGAGTGAGCTCATTAGTAAGGCAACATCAACAATTCTCAGGTTCTCTTGTCCAGAGCCAGAAAGCAAAAGAAAGCTGGCTCTGGACCCAGCAGCTTCTGTTCTTGTTCATATCGGCCTGGGACATGCTGGTGCTCAATAAATACTTGTGAGATGTCACTATAAGACAGGGGATCGGTGCTGTGCTGGCAGCTCAGAAGGGCAGATTGCATGCTCTCTTCCCTACTCTGTGTTCAGTGAGAGAAATAGACCATGGTAAGAACATTTGTATTTTCAACCTGGAAATCAGCAAACACTACAAATCAGGGCCTTTCCTCCCCACTCCGCCCCCAGCCAGTTGTTAAACATTTACCAGCACATTTACTTACTAGATAAGTTGCATGTTTTTCTGATTCATAATTCCTCTGTCTGTAAGAGGAGTAATAAGGAAAAAATGATTTTAAAGTGCCTAGAAACCTGGGTGTTTTGCTGGGAGCAGCCATGGTTTGGAGCAGGGCAGACACAGGTTAGACTCCTGATCCCGGCCACGTGTTATCATGAGACAGACTCTGAGTTCCTCAGCTCTCTGAGCCTCAGTTACCTTCTATGTAAAATGGGCTAACACCTACATCATTAGATTTTTCTACCCATTAAATGTCATCAACCATATAAAACATGGGGCATACAGAAGCAAATAAGTGTTAGACGTCTGTTCCTATCACCTCCATGAATTATGAACAAAAGAATGAACGAGTAAATGAATATTATTCTCATTTCTGTGTGGCTCACTTTTAATTTACAGGTGTTATCTTTTTAATTTCCATTATTTACTGTTATTGTTGTTATCTGTTCTAAAGTCTCACTCTACAATTATAATGTTTTTAAAAGATCTTCTAAGCACAACAATCTAAAATCAGCTTCCTTTGGAAGGGAAATGTCTACATGAATCTATTCAACATCTAGTTGGTAGCAGGCATTGTGCTAGTGTGTTACAATGTAGCTCTGTTTATCCTTCCAACAAAAGATGGTCTACATGTTGGGAGAAACCTTTTCTTTAGACGTTTGCAGAAGCCTCCTTATGCCACCAGAGAGCAGTAAAGTGCCGCTATTCAGGATTTTCAAAAATCCAAGACCCCATTGCTAGTTAACTGTATTTCTGTTGGGTACAACATGCTGGCAAATATTGAATAAGTCTCCCTCCACCAATTTGTCAGATGAGAGTAAGTGGTGAAGAGAGGGACATGCAACAGAGCAACATGTCACCTCTGATTTTAGGTGTGCAGCACACAGGAGCTTCAGAGAATTGACAAACACAATTTTCCAAGGGAGCACAGAGATAATATATTCCTGTCACTGCTATTTAGAGATGGGGAAACTGAGGCCTGTGATTTATCTAAGGTCACCCAGTAAGTTGGTGGCTGAGTTCACACTGACTCCTCTGTCGACAAGTAGGCCATTATATGTACAAATTATTTTTACATCATTCTTACTGGTATCATCAAAGAGGAAACTGACTTTTCTTCATTGTTTGTCTTTCCATCCTGTGACTCCAAAGCAGGTTTTGCACATAGTAGTGCTGTCCATATGGCTATTAGACAATCCTGGGCTTATTGCTTCTTGATAAAGGAAAATCAGAAAGCCTGATAGCACATAAGTAAACTTATCGAAGGAAATGCAAATGTCTTTTTCAGGAGCATAATTCAGTGGCCACAGTTAAGGACATTTTTCATTTTGAATATGGTGTCCAGAGAGGACTCTAGCAGGAGGCCACTCATCCATTCATTCTTCTGTCTTTCATGAAATAATAAGTAAATCATTAGACTCCGACTCTGCATCAGGCTGTGTATTAGAAACTGTGGGCATGGAAAGAAGTAAGATGAAAGAACTCATGGATAAAAATAAGACAAAATTCCTATCCTCTACAAATCCACCATCAAATGGCATGTCCTGGCAAGAAACTGGATAACTGCAATACAGAATCATACATTTTATTGTGATGGACTATATGCCAGAGATGAATTTATTTCTCCTTCTCCTCTTCAGCAATGTAATGTGCCAAGAAAGCCCTTTGGACTCACAAAGAGCAATCTCTCTTAAAAAGGGTGGGTGAGTGGAGTAGGGTGCCTTGGAAATATACATGTACCTGTGGGCACCTTGGTATCATTTGGTGGACCTCCACTGGGAATGTAAACCCCTGTTGAGTGACTGAGGTTAGAGTCCCTCAAAAGGAAGCAGAGGAACTAAGTCCTCATCCCTTGGAAGGATGGGCTAACAGCCCTCATTGTATGGGAGAAGAGCAATTAGACCTCATATATGTGAAAAAGAATCTACCTCTCAAGTCAATTCCAAGGAAGGAAAGGAACACAGGAATTCTAGGTTGGTGATATACCAAATTTTGTAATCGACTTCACCAAGAATTCTTGGGTTTAGCTGATAACCTGAGCGAGTGCTGGGGATGTACTCGAAAGAACTGAGCATGAGGATTTGCAAATGGATGGCCCACTAGTAGGGGCTTCTTTGCCTAGCCTGGTGGGCTCTCCTTTGAAGAACCATAGCAGATGGCACAGAGACTGAACAAACAAAGCTCATGGCAAAATGAGCCGGCATGGCCTGTCAGAACAGGGATTTGTGGTTTTCAGAGACAGACTTGACAGCTAAAGGCCAAGGCAGAAATGTTCTTATCTGATGTTTGTCCCTTTGCTTTATTATAGAGGTTGGACTGACTTCCCTTTTGGAATTTCTAAAGCCCACCGTTATTTATTTGTTTTTAACAGTTTTAGGGGAAACTTGCTATTGTGCAGCAATGAAGTAATGTAAAGAAGTAATATACTGTAATGAAGCATTTAAGAACCTGAGCGATTAACTAGGAAAATGACATCATTTTGAGCCATACCAGGGGAGATCGGTTTCCTATCTGGAATTATAGAAATACTTTCGTAATGGATGGTGGTGATGGTAGCACAAGGCTGTGAATGTAATTAACAGCACTGAAATATATATCTGAATGTGATTAAAAGGGGAAATATTAGATTGTATATATATATGTAACAGAATAATTGTTTTTTTTAAATCCATGAAACTACACTACACAAACAGTGACCCCTAAGTTAAACCATGGGCTATAGTTATACTACAGTTATAAAAATGTGCTTTCATCAATTGTAACAAATATTCCACACCAATGCAAGGTGTCAATAATAGGGTGGTATATGGGAATCCTGTATTTCAAGCATGATTGTCCTTGTGAACCCACAACTTCTCTAATAAGGAAAAAAGAATTAAATTAAAAATAAAAACGAACCTGGTCTATTCCCATCCATTTTGGGTAGCTATGCAGTAACTCTTACTAATCCAACAAATTTCCCCATAGAACTGGGTTTATTTAAAATATTAAATGAGTTGTAATGAATTTTCATGTTATATTTAATTTGTTTTGTGGAAAAAAATGTTCTCAAGTTTTACATAGAATCCTTCTGAATAGTTATTAAAACTATTAACTGTTTCCTTCTAGAAACAAAATGTTATTAAAGTGA
This sequence comes from Choloepus didactylus, assembly GCF_015220235.1. NCBI lineage: Eukaryota > Metazoa > Chordata > Mammalia > Pilosa > Megalonychidae > Choloepus > Choloepus didactylus. The sequence continues at coordinate 107,469,076 of NC_051316.1, forward strand.
CAGAAGATTCTATATAATGTAACATGACAGTTAAAGTAAAACTTTGCTATACCACAAGCTTATGCATAAAATACTCTTACAAACAATAACAAAAGTGATCTTTAAAATTAAAAACTTCATGTCTTTAGAGAGAGCTAAACATAAAACAGTAGAATGAGATAATTTTCCCATTAGAATGAAAATATTTAAAAATATTAAGAAATACACAATCATGCCAAGATAATTTGGAAAAAAGGAACACTTTTTGAGAATTTAAAACAGCACTTTATTTTGAAAGGACCATTTGGGAGAATTTATCAAAATTTAAATTGCCCCTTTAATGAGAAATTATCTCATTCTACTGTTTTATGTTTTATTTATCTCAACATAGTTTAAATATTTTGAATGAACATGTATTTATGGCTTACTGTTTAATTGAAAAGAAATCCACAAAATAGGAAAAAGTGGCCTTATCCCTGCCCTTGTTGCCTTCAAGTGCCTCTGGATGTGGCAGATAGTCAAGTTTATGTGGATCTTCTCTGGAGAGTAAAGGCTTCTTTCATTTTCTTCATTCTGTTGCTAGTACCTACGAAGTGCTCAGTAAAACTTATTTAATGGATCATTGCCTTCTTCAACATAGAATAAATATTTCAAAAAATATAAAGAAACCCATAAATAACCTAAATGTTTATAAATTGGGTATTGGTTCAATATAAAGCATGGTTTGTCCAAATATCCAAAAGTGGAATTGCATGCAACTACTAAAAACTACTGATTTAGCAGAAGAGTGAACAACCTGGTAAGGTGTTCAGAATGCATTGTTAGTAAAAGGTATGTCCCTAGGTGCAACGTACAGCGTGACTCAATTTGGGTACTTGAGAGGGAATCCTTCCCTTCTTCTGTGTTCCATCATCCGTCCAAAAGTGTTTTCAACTTGGAGAAGCCATGAGGAGCTCTTTTAGCCTTACTTCCTCTACCTCTTCCCTTTCTCCTTTCTCCCCAGAGGAGAAAAATTTTCTATTCTGATTCTTGAGTGTAATAAAGACTCTGGCTCCATTTTTTTGTTATTGACTGCTGACAGCTCTTAAGCTTCAGTCCTCTCTCTTTCCCTTCTACCTCACATCTGAGCAAGCTGATTAGAAATAAAGCCTGGTGTCCTTTCTTTGGCACCAGCAGCAGATTCACACCATGTAGGCCCCTGCACACATGGAGAAACCCTTGCTCCAACCCCACATCCTAACCACAATAACGACCCTAAGCCAGTTTACTTTCCCTGCTCTCTCAACTCATCTTAGGACCAGCCTGTGAAGCCTGCCCTGCTCATCCCAGAAAACTTAAGTACTAGACCTTTTCCTATCCTCTTGGTTTGTGTGTGTGTGTGTGTGTGGCAGCATCAGTCTCTACATCCAAACCAAAACAGGAGTTCATCCTGTTTCTAAGAGTGGTACAATACTGAACTTGGCATTCACTTGGCTGGGTACCAATTTTTAAGACAGTGAGTCTTAGTTCCAAAACCACTTATCTATGCCCTGAACTGATATTATAGAGCATGAATTTTACAAACTACATCTCTCCTTTGCCATCTCTTGTCCCATTAGGTTCTAGAAACAACCTGAGACTGGAGGAGGGCAAAAGGGTTTGTTCCTTCTTGAGTGTCTATTTTCCCCATCACTCTAGCTCTGGCAGGGACTCCTCATCCAGGTAATGACACTTAATTCTAGTTTCCAGATATTTTCCCCAAATACTCAACCAGTTTCATCTTGTATTCTTAGATACATGCACACCAGTTAACCTCTGTCCTCCTCAAAGATCTAAATCCTAGCTCCTTGAAACACCTGCCCCAAGCTCCTGATATCCCCAAACCAGCTGGTCAGTACCCACAGGACAATCTTTTATGCTTCTATATTTGGATAATCCAATCTCTTCTTTTTGTTCCCTCAGCCCTAATACTTGCTTCCTGCATTACTCTTTTGTTACTTCATTAAGTCCTTTGTTTCTTCTTTTTACCCCTCTAATATCTGATTAGTGTAATTTCTGTTTTCTTAATTGAATCCTTGCTGATACTGACTAGAACTTGTATTGGTGGGTGAAGCCACTTTGTACCAAAGTTTGGAAGTAGGCAGTCACTTTTCTTTTGTACTCTCTGCCTCATCGATTTGAAAGAAGGGTCTGGGATCCCCTTAGGATTCCCTGCTTCCAAGTTCTAAGGTCACCTGGATATGGGCTTAGAGTCAACCTCTTAGAAGGAAGCCCAAAGTCCTACTGTTCATCCTGTTCCTTTCTATATTCAAAGACACAAGTAGGTTGAGAGTGAATGGCTGACAAAAATATACAATGGAAATAGTAGCCAAAAGAGAGCTGAGGTAGCTATACTAATATCAGATAAAATAGACTTTAAGTCAAAAACTGTTAGGAGCAACAACGAAAATCATTCTATAATGATAAAGGGGTCAATTAAAAAAGAAAACATAACAATTATAAATATATGTGCACCTAACAGCAGAAAAATAGTGATAGATTTGAAGGGAGAAATAGATAGTTGTACATTAATAGTGGTAGACTTCAAAATGCCACTTTCAATAATGGATAGAACATCTAGAGAGATCAATAAGGGAACAGAAGACTTGAATGGTACTCTAAATCAACTAGACCTAAATGACATATATAGAATACTACACCCAACAGCAGTGGAATACACATCCTTCTCTAGTGCAAATGGGTCATTCTCCAGGAGAGACCGTATGTTAGGCCACAAAACAAGTCTCAATGAATTTAAAAATAGTGAAATCCTATAATGTGTCTTCTCTGACCATAAGGGAATGAAGCCAGAAATCAATAACAGAGGCAGTACTGGAATATTCACAAATATGTGGAGATGAAACAACATGCTCTTAAACAATCAATAGGTCAAAGAAAAAAATTACAAGAGAAATTAGGAAATATATTGTTGAAAAATGAAAATGAAAATGCAGCATATCAAAACTTATGGGATGCAGCAAAGAGTGCTGAGGTGGAAGCTTGTAGCTCTAGATGCTTACATTAAATAGAAGAAAAATCTCAAATCATAGACTTCTCCTCACAGCTGGAGGATCTAGAAAAAGAGCAAACTAGATCCAAATTGAGTAGAAGGAAGGAAATAATAAAGATTAGAGCATAGATAAATGAAATAGACAATTGAAAAAAAAATAGAGAAAATCAACAAAACAAAAAGTTGGTTCTTGGAAAAGAGCAATATAGTTGGCAAAACTTCAGCTACACTGACCCACCCTCCATCCCCCAAAAAAGAGAGAGAGAGAGGGAGAGAGAAGATGCAAATAACTAAAATCAGAAATGAAAGGGGGGAGATTACTACCATAGAAATAAAAAGGATTATAGAAGGATACTATGAACAGCTATATGCCAACAAGTTAGATAAATAGATACAGAAAGGGCATTTAACAAAACTCAGCACCACTTCTTGACAAAACACTAAAAAAAAACTAGGAATAGAAGGAAATTTATTCAACATGATAAAGGGCATACATGAAAAACTTACAGCTAACATCATACTCAATTGTGAAAGACAAAGATCAGGAACAAGACAAGGATGCCCACTGTCACCACTGTTATTCAGTATTGTACTGGAAGTTCTATCCAGGGCAATTATGCAAGAAAAAGAAATAAAGGCATTCAAATTGGAAAGGAAGAAGTAAAACTTCCCTATTTGCAGATGACATGATCCTATATATAGAAAATCCTGAAAAACCCACAACAAAGCTACTAGAGCAAGTAAATGAATTCAGGATAGTGGTGGGGTATAACATCAACACACAAACATCAGTAATGTTCGCATATACTAGTAATGAACCATCTGAAGAGGAAATCAAGAAAAAATTCCATTAACAATGGCAACTAATAGAATAAAATATCTAGGAATAAATCTAACCAAGTATGTAAAGTTATATACACAGAAAACTTTAAAACATTGCTAAAAGAAATCAAAGAATACCCACAATAAGTAGAAGGACATTCCATGTCATGGATTTGAATACTAAATATTGTTAAGATGCCAATTTTATCTAGTTATTTACAGATTCAACACAGTCCCAATGAGAATACCAACAGCCTTCTTTGCAGAAATGGAAAAGGTAAATAAAATTTATATGGAAGGGTATGAGGTCCCAAATAGCCAAAACAATCTTTAAAAGAAGAACCAAGTTGGAAGACTCACTCTTCCTTATCTTAAAACTTATTACAAAGCTACAAAAATCAAAATAACATGGTACTGGCATGAGGACAGACTTATAGACCAATGAAGTTGAATTAAAAGTTAAGAAATAAACCCTTGTATCTATGGTCAATTGATTTTTGAGAAGGGGGCCAAGTCGACTCAAAGGGGAAAGAATAGTCTCTTCAACAAATGGTGCTGGAAAAATTGGATATCCATATGCAAAAGAAAGAAGGTGGACCTCTACCTCACACCGTACACAAATATTAACTCAAAATGGGGGCAAAGACCTAACAATAAGAACCAAAATCCTAAAACTCCTAGAAGACAATTTAGTGAAACAGCTTCAGGACTTTGGGCAGGCAATGGTTTCTTAGAATTTGCACTAAAAACATGAGGAACAACAAAAAATAGATAAATGCATACTTCATGAAAATTAAATACTTCGTCATGAAAGTAAAAAACAATCTACAGAATGGGAGAAAATGTTTAGAAACCACATGTCCGGGGCGGGTGATATCCAGAATAAATAAAGAAATTCTACAACTCATCAAGAAAATGATAATCAACCCAATTAAAAAATGAGCAAAAGACTTGAATAGTTCTCCAAAGAAAATATGCAAATGATCAATTAGCATATGAAAGTGTTCCCAATATCATTAACCATTAGGTAAATGCAGATCAAATCCACAATGAAATAACATGTCACACCTGTTAGAATGGCTACTATTAAAACATGGAAAATAACAAGTGTTAGAGAGGTTGTGGTAAAATAGGAGTACAAGTTCACTGTTAGTGGGAATGTAAAATAGTACAGCTGCTGTGGAAAACCATGGCTGAAAACCATCTGGCAGTTCCTTAGAAGGTTAAGTATAGAATTACCATATGACCCGGCAATTACCCTTCCTTTGAATTCCAAAGAATTCAAAGCAAGGACTCAAACAGATACTTGCATACTGATGGTCATAATGGTCTCATTCACAATTGCCAAAAGATAGAAGCAACCCAAGTGTCCACCAACAGATAAATGGATAAACAAAATGTGGTGTACACAGACAGTGAAATATAATTCGTTGTAAAAAAAGAATGAAGTTCTGATACATGTGACAACATGGATAAACTTTGAAGATATGTTGAGTGAAATAAACCATATACAAAATGACAAATTTGTGATCTCACTGATACAAAATAATTAGATTAAACAAATTCATAGGTCAGAAATAAGAACATATGTTACCAGGAGCCGGCAGGGGAAGGCGGGAGCTAGGAAATGCTTAGTTAATGCTTAAATTATGCAGGGTTTCTATTTGGGGTGATGGAAGACTTTTGGTAATGGATGGTAGTGATGGGAGCACTGTATTTTGAATGTAATTAATAGCACTAAATTATGTTTTTGAATGTGGTTAAAGGGGGAATTTTAGACTGTGTATTTGTTACTAGTATAAAAACTTAAAAAAGCATAGGACTGTATAAAAAAAATAGTGAAACCCAATGTAAACTATGGACTATAATTAATAGCATAAGGTATAATTATAATATTGTTTCACCAACTGTAACAAAGGTAACACACTAATGCAAATTGCCAATAATAGAGGAAACTTTGGGCGTGGGGTGGTAAATGAGAATTTTGTATTTCTGCATGATTTTCCTGTAAACCTGCAACTTTTCTAATAAAAAAAAAAAAAAAAAAAGAAGAATATTCCCCAAATACACAAAACACTTGTTATTTCTGGACGTGACAGTTGATTGTGATTTTTCTCACTTTTCTCTTCAATCTGTCTCTGGATTTCATTAGTAATGAACTTGCATTATATATTTGTTTTTAAAAGTTTATAATAAAATTTTAAAAGGAGAGAAAAGTAAATCCAGAAAAAAATTACACTATGGGAGAAAACTCAAACTCTCAAAAGCGTGAGATTTATAATCAAGACGTCTTGCCTCACTCACGCTCCTAGTATCCTCTGGTGAAGAAGAAAAATAATGGTTTAAAGAGTCCAAGAAGAAATTAACCAAAGCAAAGTCACATAAAAGGTTCATTTAAAAGCATAAGCAAAGCTGAATAACCAGGAAAGTGGTGGAAGGAGATGTGAGAAATGAGGGGTAAGGAGGCAGGAGGAGAGAGCAGTCTGCTTGCAGTGATATCTGATCTGCCACCATCTATGGAGATTTCCTCAGAAAAGAAGGTTGGCTCCTGGCCTCAGCTGGCAGCTTCTTTAATCTCTCTCTCGTGTCAGACATCTGTCATCGCTCTGCAAGGACCATTGGAAATCAAGCCCATTCACAGTTTGTCTTGGACCTCTTCAAGTCTTCCCACCCATACCAGCTACTGAAAAGGGAAAGGGGAAAAAAGTTATAGTTTCTCTAGCCTTGGTGAGAATAGCCAAAAAAAGAAAACAGAATGAGACAGCGTTAACAAAGGAGACATGATCCCATGGCTCCTCATTGTCAGAGGCTCCATTCATTCATTCATACCCCAAGTATTTATTAATCATAACTGTGTGCACTGATGACACAGTGTTAACACCAGCCTGAGCAAGGCCCTCTTCATCTTGTTCCATGTTCTTCTTCCAGCTCTATGGCTCCTGGGGCCTCAGCCCACTTCCACCTCTCTTAGGATGTTCCCTTTCCCCGGAGAGCAAGATGCAGATTGTGCCCAACAAATGCCTAGATAACTGGAAAAGGGAAAACAAGACAAGGGAACTTAACATCAATTTGCTACCCCACAACGGAAACATATCCAAGCAACATACTTGCACCTACTTTTCAGTTGACTCTGAAACTTTCTCCAACCTCAAGAATACACACTTAGATTAGGTGTCATTCTTCAAAAGTTCATACATACACATATAAATGCTTTTCATCTGTTGGTGCCTTCATCCATGCTAACACTAGATTGTCCTTCTGTCTAGTTTTCTATTTGCTGGCAAGCTCCTAGTAAATTTTTTTGCTTATTTTTTCTTATGAGATTTTCTATGTCATATATACAAAAATATATCTACTGGGTGTAGACAGATATATAGATAGATGATAGACAGACAGGAAGGCAGGGATATTAGATAGATAGATAGATAGATAGATAGATAGATAGATAGATAGATAAAGGACTGCAAATAAAACAAAGAAGCATATGTACTCTACCCATCTTAGGAGACAGAACATTACAGAACCTTTGGAGTTGATCATGTGGCATTCTCATATGCATTCATTCCATTATCTATCCCCCAACATCCAGAGTTGGGACCTGTGCTGGTTTGGATATATTATGTCCCCCAAAATACCATGTGCTTTGATGCAGTCTTGTGGGGGCAGAGGTATTAGTGTTGATTAGGTTGGAGCCTATTGATTGAGTGTTTCCATGGAGATGTGACTCAATCAGTTGTGGGCAAGACCTCTGACTAGATAATTTCCATGGAGGTTTTACCCCACCCATTCAAGGTGGGTCTGAATTAAATCACTGGAGCCATATAAAAGTGCTGACAACCAGAAGGAACTCATAGCAGCTCAGAGAGACATTTTGAAGACAGCTGCTGAAAGCTGACACTGACATTTCGGAGAAGCTCATTTTGAAACACAACCTGGGAACAAGCAGATGCCAGCCACATGCCTTCCCAGCCAACAGAGGTTTTCCAGATGCCAATGGCTTTCTCGAGTGAAGGTACCCTATTGTTGATGCCTTACCTTGGACACTTCATGGCCTTAAGACTGTAACTTTGTGACAAATAAACCCCCTTTATAAAAGCCTATCCATTTCTGGTATTTTGCATAACAGCAGCATTAGCAAACCAGAACAGGACCACTATTCTGAATTCTGTTAATTGTCCCTTGTTTTTCTGTATAATTATTTCCAGAAATAATCCTTCTTTTTATTGTGCCTTTTTGTACTTCATATAAATGGAATCATACTACATGTATTTCTTCATGAATTACTACTTTCACTCAATATTATATTTTTGAAATCTATGTTTATTTTTGCACTGTGGTTCATTTTCTTTCCAGTGCATGGTATCCCAACATAATGACTATCCTGCATTATGTTGACTGATTTGACTGATTATGGGAATTTGGAATATTTCTAGTTCTTTGCTAGTAAAATCAACTCTGCTAGAAAAGTCCTTCTGGACATATCCTGATGCACATGTGCCAGAGTTCCTGTAGGCTACATTCCTAAGAATATAATTGCTGACTTGCAGGTTTTTGCAATTTAATAGCAAATGCCAATTTATTTTTCAAGGTGTTGGCCAATATACATTCCATGAATAGGCTTTGAGAGTTGCTGTTGCTCCCTACCATTGAAAGCAATTAGTATTATTAGACTTTCTTCTTTATTTCTTGTAAAGAGTTTTACCTTCAAATCTACTTTGTCTGAAATCAATTGTTATATCAGCTTATTTTCATTAGCATTTGCCTGTTATAACTTGTTCTATTTATTTACCCCCTTTTGGTGCTTTTTAATAAATTAAAGCACTCATTAAAAAAATCCAATCTGACAATTTTTGGTTTGTAACCAGACAAAGTCCCTTTCCATTTATTTTAAGAATTAATATACTTGGATTAGCTTCTTTCAATTTATTTTATGAATTCTATTTGTCTTACTTTTTCCTCCCCTTGTCTTTTTTTTTTTTCCTAATTGATTGGCGTCCCCCCCCCCAACTCAATTTTTTTCACTTCTGAATTATTTTGGAAGTTTCATTATAGATTTCCCCTTTTTCAGTGTTTGCTCTGGAAATTATATACCCTGCCTATTTAATTTGAAGTTCAAAGTTAATCACATATTTATCTTCCTCCTAAACAAACCAAGAAACTTAAAAGTGATCATGTTTGTCACCCCTCTCTTGACAAAAATGTTTGCTATCACAAAATTTTAGCTCAGTTTTAAAATTAGATAGATAGTATTAATGATGCTTTATACAATCAATGTTTGTTTAGATTTATCTGCATCTTTGCCATCAATATGTATTGATGAATTTCAGATCTTCTTTCAGGGATTATTTTACTTCTTCCCAAATTTCTTCCTTTTTATAGTACTCTAGTGGTGGTAACAAACACCACATTTGATTATCTGAAGAGAACCTTATTTCACTATTGTTCTTAATATTATTTTATTGTATATACAATTCTGGGTTGACAGTTATTATTCTTTCAGCAGTTTGAAACAGTCTACTGTCCTCTTTCTCTTGAGAGATGTTAGCAGTCAGTGTAACTCACATTTCTTTGAATTAAACTGGTTTTTATTCCTCTGTCATATTTTAAGATTGCCTCTTTGCCATTGGTGTTCTATGTAATTTCATTCTTATTTTTCTTGTTTGTTTATTTGTGTGAGTGTGTGTGTGTGTGTGTGTGTGTGTGTGTTGCTTGTTTTCCTACTTAGGTTTCACTGAACTTCTGCTGTCTCTTTGAGTAATGTGTCTTTAACATTCTTGCACGTCTTTATTTCTGGAAATCTCATTTAACACATATGAGACTGCTACCCTATCATTCAAGTCTCATAAGCTCTCTTTATATGTTCTGTTTCAATGCTGTATTCTGTTTAATCTACGTACATCATCCTTTTAGTCCCTGTTTCTCTCCTCAGCTCTGCCTAGTTGATGTTTAACCCATGTACAGTTTTAATTTTAATTATCATATATTAATTTCCAAAATTTCTGGTCCTTTACCATTTCACTCTGGTCATTTTTAACAGATTCTTTCTCCTTATTGATGTTTATTTTACTTCTTTCTTAAAATATATGAAACATATATATTTTATGGTCTATATCTAATATGAGAAAGCTTTTGCATGTGATTTTATTATTTGATGTTTCTTTTGAGTCTTCTTCATAATACTTTTATTCTTTGTGTGCTGTTTGATTTTAGATTGTGAACTCATAATTGTCAACCATCTATTTGTGGGAAATATTTGAAACCTATGTTGAGGGTGCACTCCTTGAGTGTCTGGAGGCATTACCAACCAAGAAAAACTTTCAAGTTCCAGCTTGAAATTTTTTGCACCACAAAAGTAGTCTGAGTTTTATCTCTAAACCTGGGTGAGAATGGACTTGTGGTTGGGAAGTCTTAGGGGAATTTTCTGTATCCTTCTACTCAGAACCAAGGCCAAGAGAGACAATTAACTCCATGATATATCTCTGAAAGACAGATTTTTCTCCAGTTCACTCACTGATGTGTTACATTTTGGAGAGTCCAGATTTACATAGGATCTCTAGTCTGACCTTTTAACTTATTTGAACCCCAGAATTTCTCTCTTTTGATACCACTTGCACCTTTTTAAATCCCAAGTTCTGGTCCACCAGCTATCAGCAGTTACCCCTAGATTACACACTGGCATCAGGGTAATTTATACTTTCTGGATTTATACTTTCTTGTTATTGCTGACATGTAAAATTTCCCTTTATTTTTCTGCTGACTCAACCATGTATTTAACAAGTCCCCAGCCTCTGACCCCTCCCAGCACTTTAGAAAGTTTCTCTACTAGAAATACTGCTTTGGGTATATAATCCTCCATATTGCTGGTAAAGAAAGTCACACCTATTCATTCTTCTACAGTCATTCCAAGAGTTGAAGACTCTTATTCCCCAGCCTGGGTAAAGACCCCTCCTCCATTATCATCACAATCAAGTAATCAGCTTCTATATTCATAATGTTCAGGTGGTATTCCAACCCAGCTCTTGAAGGGCTTGGGGTCGGCACAACCCTAAGACCAAAGAATACACCAGATACAGAGTTAGACGTGGGTTTATTAGGACTTACGAACAGGAGAGATTTCTTCCCAGTAGTGGCTGGCTGAGGAAAATGGAATTAGTACTCCACAAAGAGTGGGGTGTACAAGGGCAGCTTGTAAGGATTTGGGATAAAGACTTTCCATGGGATTTGAGAACAGAGTTTCAGCAAAGTCTCATGGAGTGTAAATGCTTTGTTTACGATACCATCTGTACATACTGTCTTCCTGGAGGAGGTCTGATGACCTTCAACTTCTGTCCTGGTCAAGCAGGCTGCCGTGTGCTGTGGGGTTTAATTCCCCATTAGGGAGGGGGATCCCAGGCCCTGGGTCCCCACAATTGGCATCTGGCAAGAAATGTAACCGGACTTTATTGTGTGGCTGCTGTTACTATCTGGTCAGTATCAGATTGCTTATGGGAATGTAGTCAATGTAGTATAGATATTAGGGCAAGTACAGTTCTCCATAGAGTGTGACACCTAAAGAGAAGGTTAAAAATGACCCTAAAGTAGCTTTAATGCTTGCTTATCCTATAGATAAGAGGTTCAGAAATTTAGGAAGCACTCCCTTACCTGGCATTGTACAGTCCCTTGTAGGTGAGGAGCTGCTTGTGTGGCTAGCTTTTCCCAGGAATTGAGAACAGCTTGCATTTTTTGGTTCCTGTTTATTTTGCTGCAACTGAAGTCTTTCCAAACAGCAGTTAATGAGATTTTCAGAGACACTAGACTGCCATGAAATAGCTGTACACTCCTAAAGACTACCTGAGCCAGGATTTCAACCATGCAAGTGGCACATTAGAGTTTTTTGAGGGGTTCCCATCCCACAAGATGCCCTGGAAACATCTTTCCATGTTGTAGAGGGGGAGGCATATCTGGAGACCTGGGCTACCCACACTCTTGGCTGTTAGGCACAGTGGAAATGTTCTTTTTCAAATGGCCTTCTGTTCATCTGAAAACATCCCTGACTCTTAAAGAAGCTGCTTTATGAACCAAAGGGGAGATGACCTAGATATCAATTTTTCACTTTTTATGAATAACCTCATATTTCTAATTTAAGATACCTGGCTTCAGGTTCCAGGCTTGTCATTCACATTCTGTCTGGCCTTTGGATACTTACATATTCCTCTGTGCTTTCTTATGCATATCAGAAAAAAATAAAATGATATGAAGCAACAACCACTAAACCCAAAACAATGTAATTTGGGGATTGAGTGATTCTAAGATGACTTCAGTCTAAAAAATGTGAGTTATTAGGGTACAAATGATATCCAACAAGAATTGTGTTGTCACCACCTAGGAGACTTCTTGCAGGAGCAAGTCTCCAGTGGGCATTAATTCTGAGAGTCACCCTCTGATTCTTAACCAACAACAGATAAGCTGGTTTACTTACATGAAGACCTACCTTGGGACATCACAGAGAATTATGGGAATGAGATATTGCCCAACTCAGATCTCAGTGCTCACTTCCAAAGACTTTACAGGCAAAATTGAAAATAAACAAAAATTTTAAAAAGCAAAAACTCAAAATCCTTTTTTGTCAAGTAGAACAAGAGCAGTCTAAAACAGGGAAATAAAAAGACTAACAGACTTGGGAGTTTGGGAAGAGCAGAAATCAGGCTTAAATTTTAGATGGCTGAATACTAACCCTCATTCTACCATTTTCTAGCTTGGTGATGCTGAGCACATAGCTTAATCAGAGATGGCTTCATGGGTATATGACTTGTGCAGTTACATAGGGCCCCAGGCTTAGAACAGCCCCATTCTTGGTCTAGCTGTGCTGCCACCATCTTCAAATTCCCAATAATTTTTTAACAAGGGGCACTGCATTTTGCCCGGGGCCCTGCAAATGATGTAGGCAATCCTGACCTTAGCCTTTCTGAAACTTGGGAATGGGAATGCATATTGTTATAGCGAGGACTAAGTGAAATACTTATAAAAATTCCCTAGAAGCTCAGTGCATAGGGTGATTGCTCAATAAATAGTAACTCTTGTTTTTTGATCCATTTTAAGACCCAAATCCAACTCCTTTTCTTTAAAAGGAGCCATAAGACTCAAGATTTTTATGTTCTCTTCACTTTATTTTCATAGACTGGTGCAGTCCAAGTGTGGAAGCATAAAACTGTCTTGAGTAAAAGATGTTTTGGGCTAGTTCAGAAATATTAAATACAATAAAAATCTCTCATGTGTTTATAGCTGGATTTGGGGCTTCACAGGGAATGGTAGCTCAGATAAAGCTTTTGAGAATTTCAACAGTACAGTGTATTTTCAAACAGTTCAACATGCTCCCATCAGTAAGTAACATTGATCTTGACCCCTTGCACAACTTCTCTGGACAAATATGCCTTAAATGGTCACTATCTTCCTTCCTTAAATCTTTGTAAGGGAGAAATATGAGTAGTTACTATGGAGAGGTTACATCATTTATTTCCCTTGAACTCTCAATGCTCAACATGTTATTAGTTTTTAAAGAACATAAGCTCTTCGATTTCAAAAGAGGTCTTCTTTCTTCACCTCCTGCTAAAGAGATTTTGATGAACACCTTTTGTTGTTTGATTATCTGTCTCCACTTACACATTTTCTTGACTTAAAAATAATTGGGCATTGCAGTTGTATAATTGCATTTTTGTCTAGAATGGGATGGAGTTGGGTGAAAGTTGAGGGAATTTCTCTAAAAACAAACAATGAAATAATCATGATAGCTCATACTTAATGGTCTGTGTACTAAAAATTTCAATAACTTGACATGTCTCATTTTATTTTCTTCACAACTTTATGAAATAGGTATTAATTATTATCTCCCTTACACAAATGCAGGAAATGAGGCTTAAGGAGGTGAAATAATTTTACTGGAGTCACATTAGTGGCAGAACTGCACTTGAATAATTCATGCCCACTGAATTCCACTGTGCACATTGAACTTCATGCCTGTTGCACGCCATAGATTTTTAAACACTATGACATCAAAGAGAAAAGGTGAGCTGTAGATAGTTATGTAGATATACTTTGGTTTCTGGCCCTGTGCTAGATCTTGGGCTAGAGAGAAAACACCCTGACCTTAAAGGGTTCATCCTAAGAAAGGAGAAATACAGGTAAATTACTATTCATTCATTGACATCTGATTTATATTCATTGAACACCATTGTTCCAGTTTGCTAATGCTGTCATTATGCAAAACACCAGAATTGGATTGGCTTCTCTTAGGGGGTTTATTTGGTAACAAATTTATAGTCCTGAGGTCATAAAACTGTCCAAACTAAGACATCAGCAAGAGGATACCTACACTAAAGAATAGCCGATGGCATCCGAAACATCTCTGTTAGCTGGAAAGGCATGTGGCTGGTCTCTGCTGTTTCTTTGCTTCCAGATTATGTTTTTAAATGGCACGCTTCAAAATTGTCTCTGGTCTCTAGTAGCTTCTCTGGGGCAAACTCTGGGCTTCATCTCTTAGCTTAGCATCTCCAAACGTCCTTCTGTCTGCATCTCCAACCATCTCTTAGTATCAGCAAACATCTGGGTCTGTGTTGGCTCTTAGCTTCTCTCTTAAGAGAGAACTAATCAAGACCGACCCTGAGTGGGCAGGGGCCCACACCTCCATGGAAATAATTTAATCAGAGTTCTCACCCATAGTTGAGTGGATCACATCTCCATGGAAACAATCAAAAGGTCACAACCCTAATCAAGATTTATAGGTCTGGCCCCAATTTGCATTATTAAATAACAAGGCTTTCCGAGAGACATAATATATCCAAACCAGCACAACTATTATGAGTCAAATGCTATCTAGGCGGTGCGGATACAGTGCTTTTAATAGACATGATCCTCACCTCCAGGGGCCTAAAAAGTGAAATGAATAACAAACCAAGGAAATATATGATTCAACTTTGCTAGGTTGTATGAAGAAGAAATGTAGGATGCTTGGTGAGCTTATTCAGAGATTAATGGGTTCCAATCTGGGTGTGCCAATTTGGATATATTATGTTTCCCAAGAAAAAGCCATGATCTTTTAATCCAGTCTCATGGGATATTGGGATTAGGTTGTTTCCATGGAGATGTGACCCACCCAACTGTGAGTGACACCTTTGGTTAAGGTTTGACCTCTGATTGAATGTTTCCATGGTAGTGTGGCCCTGCCCATTCAGCGTGGAGTCTTATAAATGAGCTCACAAACAGAAGGATCTCAGAGCTGCAGCCGAGATAGACATTTGGAAGGCGGCTGTTGGAAGCTGATGCTGACATTTTGGAGAACGCCATTTTGAAACACAACCTGGGAGCAAGCAGATGCCAGCCACATGCCTTCTGAGCTTACAGAGGTTTTCTGGATGCCAATGGCCTTTCTTCAGTGAAGGTACCCTATTGTTGATGCCTTATCTTGGACACTTTATGGCCTTAAGACTGTAACTTTGTAACCAAATATACACCATTTATAAAGGCCAATCCATTTCTGGTATTCTGCAAAACAGCAGCATTAGCAAACTGGAACACTGGGTATGGCAAAAATGTTCTCACTGAGGAAGTGACAGTTTGGCTAAGATCTGGAGGATGAAGAAACAGAGGTGGAAAAAGGGGTGCCCTAACTTTCAGGGTACCCACATGAGCCACTGTATCAAGGGAGGCTTGATTTACTGGAATGGGAAACATGGCAGGAACTGGGGCAGGATCTTGGTGGTGGGTGGGAAAGAGAACAAAAGTTACATTTTGGGTATATTAAGCTTAAATGCTTTGTGACATAGCCAAGAAGAAGTGTCAAGGAGCATCATATATGCAGCTCTGGATGTCAAATAAAGAGATTTTAGGCTGGGATTAGTTGAAAGAAGGATGAGACATTGAATATATAGACTGCAGAATGAGAAGAGAAGACTATAGGACAAAAGAGGAGAGAAAGAAAATATGAGAAAGAAGAGGAATAAAGCAGAAAAGGAATGAAGCAGCCCTGAAAAAAAAGACCTGTGTTCTCTGAAGAAAGCAGCTAGAAAGGTAAAGGGGAAAACCAGGTTAGCGCGATCTCCCTAAAAGGGTGAGAAGAGATGGAATCAGGAGCACAGGTGGGGAGATTGAGTCTTTGAAAGGCAGACAGATACATCCTCTCTTGTGATAGACATGGAGGAGAAAAGGAAGACGAGGGTACAGGAAGCTACAGACGTTGCCATGTTGTAGTTCAACGTGACATACTACAGTGGAACTCTGGACAAAGCATCATGGAAGGACATAGTAAAAAGGATTTCTGAACTCCCTGAGAAAGGGGAGAGAGGACAGGATTAGAGAAACAACAGAGATGAAATATCTGACCTATGTTTTAAAAGATGAGTGGGCCTTACCAGGCGGATAAGGTAGCCATATTTAGCAAAAAGAAATACAGCATGTCTCAATTTAGGGGACATGGATAGACTAAAATATTTTCCATTGTTTATGAAATTCAAATTATGCTGGGTGTATTTTATCTGACAATCCTTTCTGCTGAGAAGGTGGGGAAAGCACTCCTAGCAGAGGGTACAGCAAAAATCAAAGGATGGAGCCTTGATAATGCATGAATCACAAATATAAAAGCAAACTAGGAAGGAATTATTGCAAAAGATAAGGCTACAGAGATATTCGGGGGCCGTATTTTGAAGCTGTGTGTTTGTTGTTTGCTTGCTTGCTTGTTTGCTTTTTGCCAAGGTAATATTAGGTGAATATTTCTTTCTAAAGTTTTCCAGATGTTATCTAGCCATTACGTGTCACATGGGAATGGAAACAGACTTTATGTTCAAATGTAAGGAAGAAACGGAAACTTACGTCTGTTATACACTTTTGATGTGCAGTCCCTCTCCCAGACTCTTTATATATGTGGTGTAATTGATTCACAGAAAAATCACAGGTAGGAAACTGAGGCCCAGAGGAGAGAAACAACCTGCTCAAGATCACACAGATGGTGAGTGAAACATTTGATGATGCCAACTCCCAGTCCAGTGCTGTTTGCTCTGTCCTGGGATTTACACAGTCGTAATGGATTGCAGTTCTTCTCAACAAGATCAAGTGACTATCAGCAGGGATAGATTATGGTTTACTCTGATGAAAACCCTTATCTGGAAAAGTTGCCTTGTAAATATCTGGGTCTTCTGTCATAATCTTCTGGATGCTGTAAGGATGCTCCCACCGTTACCGTAGCACACACACAGCTCCTTCCCTGAACGTTCACATCTCTCTGGACAGTTCTATCCTGTTTACCATAAAACCAAACAACAACTTTGAAGATCTAAATATGTATAAGTTCTTTGAAGGTTTAAGCATGTTTCTTTCCCCTTGAGACTTACGCGTGTGTACACTCAGGGCTTCCAAGCCTTGTGATTGCCTCAGGGAATAAGACAGCTTGTTTTGGCCACAGTTTGGGAACAGCACAGTTGAAGCACTGCTTAAATAAATGACATAAACCCGACCAGTGATGTCATGGCTTTGCCATGGAGCTGTTGCCAACGAGACCATTTAAAAAGCTATTGGAAAAAGTACTTTGAAAGATTGCCCTTTAATCTTGGGCTTTTGAGAAACCAGACCTGTTTTCAAACCTCATTATTTTAGATAATTTCACTATGATCCCAGTTCAGGTCACTTTTGGAAATACATATTGAGTGTCAACTATGTATAGGTATGGATAATTAGATACTAATTGGATAAATGGATGCTTATAATTTCAGAATGAATTAAACATTATCCCTGATAAGCATGGACTCACTGAATTGGTAGTCACAAAAGTGACGATTATTGTCTTAATGGCTTTTTTAGTATATGGAATATTTCATCAACTTTTGTGATAAAAATAAACTCAAGGTGGTATGGGGGCCTGAAAACTCCCTGTCCCAAGGACAGGGAATGGGGGTGCAGTTAGAAGACATGGAATCTTACTAAAGGAGACAATACCAGATAATCCTGAAAGGTGACATTAAAGAAGAGGGCAAAAGATTGATATTACAGGCAAAAGAATCCCTTGATCAAAGACATGATGTTGTGAAACAGCAGGATGTGTTTAAGGTTATCCAAGGCCAACGCCACCATTTTATAGATGGAGTTACTGGCATCTAGGGAGGGGGTGGGGTTGAGGGTACTTGTCTATTATGTTTTAGAGCAATTGTCAGAGCAGGGACCAGAACACCAGCTCCTGACTTCAAATCACTGATTTTTCATCCTAGTGTGAAATCTTTGTTCTGCACGTTTAGACTACATTCCAAGACCTTGCTATTGGTCAAAGTTTCTATAAACATTCCGGTTATCCCAAGCAAAATTCCTTGCCACAGGTTACATGAGATCTCCAAGACCACCCTCTTAGCTAGATGAAAGAATCACTAGAGTTTGTTACGGGATGAACAAACCATGGAATCACTCTATGTTCCTAATGGGGATGGGTCCTAGTTACCATTATTTTGAAAAATTCTTATAAGCAACTTTAAATTGATTCAAGTGGTATGTTTGAATGTTCCAAGCCTTCCCCTCTTTCTCCTCCTTCTGCCTTCTTCTCCACTACTTCATCCTTAAATTTGTGTTGCTTTAGTCACTGAAAGTTCATAAGTTTGAAAGAAAATATCATTTAGTTACCCTAAAGCATGAACTCCTTTGAGTTCTAACCTTCTGTAATGTTTCGGTTCATGTGTTAACTTGGCCAGGTGATAGTACCCAGCTGTCTGGTCAAGCAAGCACTGGCCTAGCAATTGCTGCAAGGACATTTGTGGCTGGTTAATAAAACAATAGTCTGGTTTATTAAATCGTCAGTCAATTGGCTGCAGCTGTGACTGATGACTCACCAAAGGGCGTGTCTTCCACAATGAGAGAGTGCAATTGGCTGGATTTAATCCAATTAATCAGTTGAAGACTTATAAGCGAGACAGATAGAGGACATTCACTTCTTCTTCGGCTGCCCAGCAAAGCATTTCCTGAGGAGTTCATCAAAGTTGCTGGTTGGTTTCCTGAGGAGTTCATCGAACACGTTCGTCAAAGATCCCAGTTCATTTCCTGAGGAGTTCATCGAAGTTGCCAGTTCGTTTCCTGAGGAGTTCATTGGACATCTTCCTTGGAGTTGACAGTTTGCTGACTGCCCTACAGAATTTGGACTCGTGTATACCCACAGTTGCGTAAGTCACTTTTATAAATTTTATAGTCATAGATACCTCTCATTGATTCTGTTTCCCTAAGAAATCCTGACTAATACATCTTCCTTAAGCCCAGGTTAAGAATGCTGGAGGTATGCTGTTTAAACTTGAGCAAGCCACTCATCTAGATTTTAGTCTCCTCATCTGTCCAGGGCTGGCTGACTTTTCAGATTCTCCCAGCCCTAAAGTTTAATGTTTTATTTTTCTAAGTAACTGGCAGAAAGATTAAGCTTCTTATAACCTGTTTTCAAAACTTAATTATTTTCCAGGTGTTTGATTTAAGGAAGACTAATTTCCCAAGCATAAGCCCATTAATGGCTTACACAATCTTTTCCTCCTTGGTTCCTTCAGCCAAAAAACATTGCTGCCTTTTTCCACCTATTGAAGCTCTCTTCCTTCTAACATGACTTCTTGCTCTTCTCCTTGGACAATTTTCCATGTTGGCTCCTGTAGTCAAACAAAAACAAAACAAAAACCAAAGAAGCATCTCTGCATTTTTTGTGGAGAACAGGCCCCTTGAAACACAGCTATTAACATTTCAGCTCTCTAAAACAGTTCCTCAATTCTCCAAAATAGTTCATCTTGGTCCCCTCCTTTTTAACCATCTGAAGAAAAGTATCCAAGTAAACACAAGGCTAAAGATGTAAGGATGCAACTCATTTCTCCTTGGGGATTGCTATAAAATGGATTTTTTTTCTTCCCTTCCTCTAAATGTGTGGCAAGAACATTGCTTTTTTGTTCCAACAAAGCAAGGTAGAAAGAATGCTGACTTCTCTTCATTCAGCCATTCTTCAGTGTATCTTTTTTGTTGATTCCTTAGTTTGGACACTTTCATGGCCCTAGGACTGTAACTTTGTAACCAAATAAACTCCTTTATAAAAGCCAATCCATTTCTGGTATTTTGCATGACAGCACTATTAGCAAACCAGAACAGTCATTCATCCTGAGAATCTTCTCCTGGCATCCATGAGTTGTATGGTCATCCTAACCCCCAGATTCCACCTCTATCATAACAGTGTTTACATTGCATTTCAATGACTTTTCAGCTATCCATCACTCCACAGAGTCTCCGTTTGATTCATCTAAAAAAACTCAACATGTGCTCAGCTGGGCTTTGAAGAGCACTGAGCAACATTTAACTAAGAACATAGTTGGTGAACCCTGATAAATGTCTTCCAAACATACAGATGAACACACAGTAAGCCTTTGATGCATATGTTCAAGTGAATTAATGAATTAATGTATTCATCTTATCTAGAAGAAGATAAAATACATTGCTTTGTGAGGTGACATTTTTGTTGGAT
Organism: Choloepus didactylus; assembly: GCF_015220235.1. Lineage (NCBI taxonomy): Eukaryota > Metazoa > Chordata > Mammalia > Pilosa > Megalonychidae > Choloepus > Choloepus didactylus. The sequence goes on from NC_051316.1 coordinate 107,489,391, forward strand.
AATTTAAGAAACTATAGATTTACCTGCATTCAAATATGTTCATGTCAGACACACGTGGTCTCTCTAATTAAAAATGGGTTTCAGCAAAAAGAAAGTAGTGCAACTTTCTCTTCCTTATGCCAAGATGCCCTACAATGGGTAGGAGAAAGGAAACTCTGGGCCAAAAGTCGCAGGCTTTGGGTTCTAATCCTGGCTCTACCACTTAATACTGTGTTTGACTCAGCTTCCTCACTGGTAGAAAAAAAATAAATTACTTGAGAGTGTGGTTAAGGCAATTAAATAAGAAATACTTGTGTAAGCCTTTTGAAATGTTCATTTGTAAATATTAGGTCAAAATAGTATTCCCCTTTTGCTACTGAGCTACCCAATTTATTATTTTGTTTTTTAACCAGAGGAAAATTGGAGGATGTGAAGAGCAGAAAAAATTGCAACTTTCTTTTATCCTTTTTGTTTTGAAGCAATGCCTATGGCTAACTTTGTTTGTCTGTTTAACAGACATCAGGGGCCACATCTCCTTGCGTCCTGAACTCTACCATCACTCATTCTGGTAAGCAGATGTAAACATGATAATCTATGCTTTTCCCTATGTGATCCCGTATGGCTAACTTTTTAAGATACAAGAGGCATTTATAATGAACAGATGGCTCATTATTACATTGCAGGATATTGTCACATTGTTGGGTGCTTATGAAAGTATTCACTGGAATTTGAATTAAACTATTATGAGACTTGCTCCCCAGTTACATGTAAATATTTACTTTTGCTTCTTTCCTTGTAGCATGGGTAAAATTCTGTCTTCTATATCCCTCCCCATGTATTCCTCAGATGTGTGGTTCACAGTTCTTAGTACCCTGCTTATTGAAATTGGATTGTGAAATTGTAGCTATTCCCCACCCTTTTCATATGACTCCATATAATAATTTTTACACTTTAATAAAAAGCAGTGGAAGGAGAAGGACCTAAATATGAGTCCTAGTTCCCTTTCTTCTTGTCTGTGTGACACTAGAGAAGTAGTATGAATCCCTTAGATGAAAATAATACTGACTTTCATCCAAATACTGAGACAGAGGAGGAAACAACACCCGAGAGTGTCTTCGAGTCAGCCCATTAATCATTTATTGACACATCCTTTCATTAAACAAGCATTTATTACGTAGCAAGCCTTATGCCGGGTAGCCATCAGGGACAAAGCAGACATGTTCCTAATATACAGCATATAACTGACACTCACCCTGTTTCTAGGAGGTTCGATTGGGTTCTGGATTAAAAGAAGCCTGTGAATGGGAGGTACTCTAAATTATCCCTTCCAGTGGTGGTTCAATCTCTGCTTAAATAGCTTCAAAGATGAGTAACGCTTTCCCTCACATCTTCTGAGGAATCTCTGCAATTTATATCTTTTTACTTTGTGAAACCAGTTTCCCAGGGATTTTCTTCCTTTTGTCAAAGTTTTAGCCCTTGGTGCCCCCTGGAACAAAACTTGGCAACTGTGAGCCATATCATGTAGCTCTTAATTCTTAGGTGAAACTGAGACAGAGGATCCTGGAAGTCAGTAAAAATTCTGACATATTTCGAGTTTGTTTTCTAAAATAGCACAAATTTTCAATAAACCCTGATTTTTATGACAATTAGCGTTCAATGGCATTGTCACGTAAGGTATACACCAGAGCTTATATGTAGGTTAAAAAATCCATAAGGGTTGGGGGGGGGTGATTAGGAGGGACCCAATGATGTTGTTATGGTTTGCTAAAGCTGCCAGAATGCAATATAACAGAAATGAGTTGGCTTGTTCAGTAGGGTTTATTAGTTTGCAAATTTACAGTTCTAAGCCCATGAAAATGTCCCAATTAAGGCATCACTAGGACGATACCTTCTCTGAGGAAAGGCTGCTGGCATCCGGGGTTTCTCTGTCACTTGGGAAGGCATATGGCAATGTCTGCTGGCCCTTCTTCTCCTGGGTTCTGGTCTCAAAATGGCTCCCTCAGTTTCTGTGGGTCCTTCTTGCTTTTCTCGGGACGGTTTCTTTCTTAGCTTCTCTCTTCTCTCTCCAAACTGCCTCTGCCTTTTATCCTCCTATAGAGGACTCCAGCAAGGGGATTAAGATCCACCTTGAATGGGTGGGGTCACATCTTCATGGAAACAACCTAATCAAAATGTCCTACCTACAATAGGTCTGCCCCCACAAGATTGCATTAAAAGAACATAGGCTCTTCTGGGGTATCTAACAGATCCAAACCAGCACAGATGTCCTCTCCCCAGTTTGAGTTTGGAAACAGCTAAACATCTTTTTTTCAGGAGAGTGTCACTGCCACTCTTGGTTTGTGCTGGTATCCAAGAGGAAACCACCATCCCCGAGGAAGTCCAATCCTTCATTTCACAAATGGGGACACTGAAGCTTAGAGAAGAGAAAATCTTGTTCAGGACATGCTTGGATTTAAATCTAGGTATATTTTAATTTCCAGGGTGTGCAGTTCCCACTCTACTATATAAACAGGTATGTCAGCATCTTCCAAGCCAACTTTTAAATTCTTTCCCCTTCAATGTATGTTCTTTTATTTTCTCCATATTTCATATCAACCCTATGTGATAAGTAACTTTATGACCCCATTTTTTTCTGAGGAAGAAATTGAAGCTCAGAAATACAAAGGCCCCCCAGACACTCTGCTGCTAAAAGGGGGATCCAAGATTCCAACCTGGTCTGTCTGTCTCCAAAGTCCAAAATCTTTCCACTGCACCACACTACTTCCCACGGTTACCATCTAAACTCCTTTCCTTGTGCACTTCTACTCTCTTCAGTATCAACATCTCATGTTTATTTGTTTTCTTGACTGCATTCGAAAAATAAATATGATCCAGTCATCACTTTCCATCATCTTTATGATGTGGTTGCAATATTGTAATTACACCAAGTCTAAAACTATCTCAATTGGTAGATCAGTAAATTTCTATTTGGCAGTGAACCCCCATCTCCTCCACTACTACCCCTTGAGGAAATCAAAGATGGTTTAAGGACTATCACCACGCTCAAAGAATTTACAGTTTAGTTGGACAGAGGTTCCAGGAGGATGCCTGGCCCATTACATTACAAAACATTCAAAGGTCATGTATCTTTGAGAGTTAAATTGTCAAGTCAATATTTTCAGGGTCTTATAAGCTCAGAGGATAAAGGAAAGGAAACTGTCATGGATGAAGAAAGTCATGGACTGGGCCTTTAAAATATGTTGGATTTTCCTAGACAGAGAGCAAGGATGTGCAGATATGTGTGCCACGTTTGGGGGTGGGCCTACACCTTGGTATTTAAGAACAGTGTGACTATGCAGAAATGTCCACACTGTCCAGGGGAAGGTATATTTGGATGGTAAAGTTAGTGACTTGATACCAGACCAGCACGTCTGGGTTATATCCTTAGGAGCATGGAGAGACTTTGGAGCATTTTAAACAAGGAATACATGTATCTGGCATCACTGTGGCAATTGTGTGGATTATGAATTGGAGGGGACCAGACTGGAAGCAGTTGACATTCCACCTTCAGTACATTCATTGAATTAATATATCTGGAAACACCAGTTATGTGACAGTAATGTTGCCAAGAGCTGGCACTGGGATGAGGAGGAAGAGTGGAAACAGAAAACAATGAGATGTTTTCCTGTCTCCCATGGATTCCATAGTCAAAAATGGGAAGATCTTCATTATCACATTTTCAGGAGATTTCCGTGTTTCTACCAGGCTTAATCCCAGACACATAGCAGTTGTTTGATTAATATTGGTGGACTAAATGATTGAGCAAATGACTAAATAAATCAAGATACAACTATCAGTCAAAATCCAAAGTGATAAGTGAACCAAAAGTTAACTGAATTTTCAGACAAATTTTCTCATCTTCAACTTTATATGGTTCTCAAAAAGCCCTGGGAAGTAGGCACGTTTTTGGTATCATAACTGTTTATCATGTGAGGTAATAGAAGCTTTAACGAGGTTTATGATTTTAGTCATCATGCAACCTTAAAGAATAGGTCTGGGACTCCAACCCCAGTCCCCTAAATTCAAATTCATTTTTCTTTTAATTGATCTCTGTAGAAGTTAATATACATCTTCAAAAGGTAGTTTGTAGAGAGACTTGAGCCCTGTGATAGTCACCCCATGAGGGTAAGAAAGCAAAAACAAATAAAGGAACTCATAAATCAATGAAATAACCCATGCACAGGTAGGTAAATCATCCCTGGCATAAAGTCAGGTGGGCAGATGATTTTGCTTTTCTGTAGAAGACTAATACATCCTTCAGAAGTTTAAATGACTTACTGACTTGGAGTCTGTTAATAGATTCCCATGGAGTCATTCATTTGTTCATTTTTGTACTCATTCATTCAGGACATCTTCCAACATGTTAGAAGCAGGCCAGGCCTGAGAGGATGATCTCACCCCGTCTGCAGAGCTCAGAACCTGGACTGGGATCTGGCAGAGGATTTGCTCTCCTGCAACCATGGGATCAGGAGATTTGGGAGGCAGTAAATTGGAGGGCTGTGGGCCAAGTAGCTGCCCCTGGGGGATGGTGGCCCCTTGAGATGCAACCATGTGGATCATGCATGTCTGTCTGTCTGTCTCATGCCTTGTCTGGCCCAGGGAACTGTGTCTGTCTGTTTTAAGTCCCAGAAATGGAAAAACAATTCATATTCCACCTTCCTTTCTTTGAGCACTGTGATTTCACATCAAATATAATACTCAATCACATTTTCATAAAGATGCACAGCTCTTCAATCCAGATATGTGTGCCCCAAAGTGACACATAAATAATGGAGAGCAGGAGAGGCTTTGGAGCGAGAGAAAACAGGGTTCAAATACCAATACTGAACTTGCTGTGTGAACTTTACCAACTGACTCATCTTCTCTGAGCTTTAGTTTGTTCAGCTGCAAAATGGAGAAGAAATTTACCCTGCAGGATGGTTGGGAATATTAAATGGAAAAAAATTAAGAATAATAGTAGCAGAATCATTTTTTGTTTGGTAGGCCCTGTCCTATTACGATTTTTAATTGAATCATCACAAAAATCCTTTAACTGATGAACCCTAAGACTGAAGGATGTTGCCTGACTTTCCTGAAGGTAGAAACCTGGTCGGTGTCACGATACAGAGTCCAGCCCAAGTCTGTCTGACTCTACACACCTATCAGCCTGCTAGACTGCACGCTATCCCAGGCACAAAGCAGTTGTTCAATTAATATTGTTGGATTAAATGACTGAGAAAATTACTAAATAAATCAAGATACAACCATCAGTCAGAGTCTTTTGCTGCCTTGTTCTCCTTCCCCCAGCTCCTGTCTTCTATATAGTCTCTATTGATCAGTGAAAACAGTCATTTGGCCCATTTATGGATGAAGACTTTTAGGCTTGGAGCCTGAATCCAATGCAGTCCATCTGTGGTCTCCTAGTAGGGAATCTCGCAACTTTAGGCCATGTCACTTTTTAGGTACCCATTTTGTGTTCATTTTTATTTCTTTCAATCAGTTCCAAAATAAAAAAGTACCTGAGGATTTCTCCTTGCTCATGGATACCAACAGCTTTGACTGCCAGATGCTAAGCCCAATGGAGTAGGTGGGTGGGAGTTCATGCTCCCTGTCCTGCAGAGGGTGAGCAGACACTGCAGCATGTGGGTGCAGGAGGGATGAGGGAAATGGGGAGTCTGGGATGCTCACTACTAGTTGCCTATGTGCTTCTGGAGGTAGCATTTTCCATTTGGCCTCTTCCCTCCAGGTTTGGTCCACCAACCAGCAGAGATCTGGGCAGGCACCAATACCAGTCAGCCCTACATTACACTAGGAAATAATGGGAAAGGAAACCCACTCCCCAGTCCCTACTCACACTTAAGGCAGCAACTGGAAGCCTGCCTGGGGAAGTGAACTCTTTTGGTACAGTCCCTCCCTCAAAGAAGACTGTGACAACATGTCATGTCTCTTGTAACTCTGCCTAATCCAGGGAACTGCACCTCCTGATTCCTCTTCAAGACTCCTGAGTTTCCAGGGAAACCTTTCATCTACCTTTCCCAGAGTGTGAACCAACAGCCCTTAGCACAGTCATCCCTTCCATCTAAGAAACTGCTCCTACACTATTTCATCATTGCTTTAAACTATCTCATCATTTATGCATCACAGTGTCACTTGGAGGGTGAAGACTTCAAGAACAGATATGGATGCCCTAGAAGTGTTGGTGGCCTGCCTAGGACCACATGTGGATTCAGTCAGGACCAGGCTGTCTGGGGTCAACAGTTCCTATGGACATGCTGCTTCCTTTGCCTAGAATGCTATTTATTTCTTTTTCATTTACTAATTTTATTGTCCAGTCTGCTTTCTGAATTTAGGCCATTTGGGTGAAATACGATTGCAGTCTAGTAATTGCTAGGTTGGTTTCAAACATAAGCTGACATATGGTCCTTTTTATCACGATAGCCTGGGAATTGTGGTGCCCCTCATAAGGTGTCATATGATGTTACTAATGGCCACACAGGTAAAAAACTAAAATTAAAAATGACAGAACTATGATTGATGCTTGAGTGGCCCAAGTAAATCAAAAATGCTAGCCTGAAGTTGAAAATGTGAAAGAAGTATTAAGCTTTGGAGACAGAAATTTGAGCCTGGGCCAGCGATTTCATCCTCAGGAGGCTCTGTGGATACTCCTCTCAATCCCCTTTCCCCCCTTTTCTTTTTGCAAATATGTGTCAATTTACCTACACAGTTTACCTAGGAAAGGGGAACTCTTTCATAAAAATGTAAATAAGTACACAGGTTAAGGAATACCTGTATATTATAGAAAGGGTGAAATGCAGTCAATTACTGAGTGAAACGTAGTCAATTACTGAGTGAAACATTGAATTATGTGTTCGTAAGCATGATGTAGTTTAACTTTCATGATAACATATGAGAAAGAAATGGTGTTTCCTCTATCAATATGGAAACAGAGGTTCAAAGAAATTAAGCTATTTGCTTCATGTCACACAGCTCTAGAACCCATGTCTGTCTGATCTCAAAACCTATGCTCCTGTCATTTAATAAAATCCAATATTGATGATGGATTTTCTTAAGGAAGGTTGCTTACCTCCTATACTTTTTCAAGGTCTTTGAATTTGTAGCTCGTTTTGTAGAGTACAAGAGGGAGAAAGAAAAATGGCTGTTTTCCAGATGAATACCCACAGGCAGAGAAGATGCAAGACAGTTTAGAAACAGATATATGCTTGTCTCAAGTAGGCAGGGCTTGGTCCAATCTATTCCTTTCTGTGATGCTTCCAACCCCTTTGGCAACTGGGTATGTCCTGCCTTGTCAAAAAGACATCTGGACACCATGAGCACTAGATATGGTTGTCTCCAGAGCCTGAAATTAGTAGCCATGCGGTGAACAGCACACTTCAGTGGCTACCCTGCAAGGACCCCCAGAGAGAGGGGAAGAGGGATGGGACCCCTGGAGCTGTGAAGGAAGCCAAGGGTGAGGGTGTGCCCCACATTGTCTCGTCATAGCCCACCCCTCCATGTCAGCCAGGATGCCCATGTACACAAACTTGCCTCATTTGTGGGGCCTCTGAATGGTAGGCTTCTGAGGGGCTTGCATGAGGAAGTATTTGGCAGGTTTCCCCTTGTTCTTGGTTTCTAGGGGGTTGAATCCTATCCTTGCTGTCTAATTTATCCTCCCTTCATGATCACGTGCGCTGTTTCTCCCTGGATTTTAGAAACACCGGTATTAATTTATTTTTTCCCCTTTTCTAACGTTACCAGATTGAACAGTTTATTTCGCAAGGCTTATACCCCTGTTCTGGGCCAAATGACTCCAGAAGTTTTGTTTATGGTCCAGACTGTTTTTTAATTTGAATTTTGAAGGCCATTATTGTTTAAACCTTGTGTATGAGAAGGAAAGTAGAGCATATAAACAAAGATGGTTCTCTATGGGGTGAGAACTATTTCAGGTAAAATAGACAGGGAAAGTGCCAGAACACTACAACTAGATTTTGTAGGTAGAAGAGCAGTGTTGTAAGAGAAACTTATTCAAAACAAATGGCCTCCTGCCTAACTCTGATATCAGAGGCAGGGCCAGTTTTCCTGGCAATAGGAGCTCACTGTCTTACTATGGAAAAGAAAAAGGTCAAGACCATGAGTGTGCTACTGTAGGAGCAAAGGAGCAAAACTGTTGTGAAAAGTCTCTCTGGGGACCTTAGAAACCATCTAATTCAGCATCCCTAATTTTACAGATGAAACAACTAAGAATCTACACCAAGAGACAAAGCACGTGATTGAGGAAATGTTATGTACCCATATGTGCGGATTTAAGATGCACTCCTTCCTTCACTGACACACTCATTTACTCAACTCTATGTCTATTAGAGTCCAAGCACTGAACTAGATGCTACAGGGGTCTAACAGTAAGCAAAACTGGCATAGTTCTTAGGCATATATCTTAGGGTTTAGTTTGGTAAACAGGTAAAAAAAAAAGTTAAATGAAAAATTATTCCCTATTATGGCAGTTATTATAAAGAAAGATAAAAGGGTGCTGAGAGAGCACATGGGGATGAGGGAAATCTCCCTAGACAGTTGGGTTCATGGAAGTTCTCTCTGAGAACTAAAGGTTAAGCTACCCATTGGAAGTTCAGAGGGAAAAGCATGCCTGGCAGAGGAAACATCACATGCAAAAGCTCTGAGGGAGAAAGAACTTAAAAAGCTCTAGGAACCAGGCAAAAAAGTCACATCAGGCCCATGTGGTTGGAGCACAGTATATAAGAAGATAGTGGGGGAAAAAAGATAGCAGAAGCAGATGTGGGATCAAGCAGGGCCTTGAAGATGACAAACTGTAGTTAGGATTTTATTCTAAGGGTAATAATAAGTCATTGAATTTTAATTTAGTTTTTGAATAATTCATATTTTCATATGGTTCACACATTTAGAAATTTAAGAAAGCACCTCTGCCCCATTCACACAATCCCTGTACCCACCCTGCCCCTCACAGGTAACTGCTGTTATTAATTTCTTAAATCCTTCTGAAATTTCTTTATGCACATATAAAAAAGTATGCACATATGTATTCCTATATATGCTTCTTTTTTTACACATAAAATTGAATGCTGTACTACTGTTCTGCCACCTGCTTTTACCACTTAATGTATGTAGGAGTTCTTCCTATATCAGTGCAAAGAGATATTCTTGATTGTTTGGATAGGTACAGAGTACTCCATAATGTGGATATGCCACAGTTTATTGAACCCATGAATATTTGAGTTGTTTTATAGTCATTTGTTGTCACAAACAATGCCAAAATTAATAACCATGCACAAACATCATTTTGTCATGGGCACCAAAATAACAGTGGGATAGATTACTAGAAGAGAAATCTGTGAATCAAAGTATATATGTATTTGTAATTCGATAGATATTGCCAGATTACCCTCCATACAGGTTATGCCAATGTATACTCCCACTAATAATGTATGAGAGCCCTGTTTCTCCATAACCCCACTAACAAAGTGTATTATCAGAGTTTCGGATATTTTTCACGTGGTACTCTCCAAGTATACTGGTATAATTTTTCATTTATCTGATTATGAGTGAGGATGAGATCTTCTCGTATGTTGAAAAGTCGTGTATATTTCCTTTTCTGTGAATTGTCTGTATCCTTTTTGAATGACTTTAATCATGGGAGTGAGTGAACTGATCTATCTTTTATAAAATACTTCAGCAGAGGGTTTAGATTAGATTTGAAGGGGCAAGATGGAAAGTGGAGAACCCAGTGGGAAATCTCATTGGTTGGTGGTTGCTCATAGTAGACTTCCAGGTTCCGATTTGGGAAGAGATTGTGAATTGGCATATCGAGGACATCTGCATGTAGGGTAGGCTGGGACCCAGAATCTGGACAACTGGAAGTGGATTATGCCTCTGCCTTTTACCAGACCTGTATAGTTTGATGCAACTCATTTTATTTCTCTGACTCTTAGTTTCTCATCTGCAAAATGGAGATAATACCTACCTGGCCAGTTTGTGGTGAGAATTCACTGTGATAAGATGGGTAAACAAGCTGTAATGGTTTCCTATGGCTGCTGTAACTAATGACCACAAACTCAGTAGCCTTAAACAATACAAATTCATTATCTTATAGTTCTGGAGGTCAGAAGTCCAAAACGGGTTTCAATGGACCAAAACCAAGGTGTCAGTAGGGTGTGCTCCTTCTGGAGGCTCCAGGAGATAATCTGTTTCCTTGCCTCTTCCTGTTTCTAGACACTGCCTGCCTTTCCTAGCTTGTGCCCCTCCTCAGTTTTCAAGGTCAGCAGTATAACATCCTCAAACCTCTCTCACCAACTCATTCTCCTACCTCCCAGTTTCCCTCATAAGGATCCTTGCGAATGCATTGAGCCCACCTGGATAATCCAGGATGGTCTTCCAATCTCAAAGTCATTAACTTAACCACATCTGCAAAGTCCCTTTTGCCATGTAAGGGAACACATTCACAGGCTCCAGGGTTTAGGAATATGGACATCTTTGGGAGTGATTATTCTGTTTGCCACACAAGCTTTTTAAAGTATAAAGCGCTAAAGCAATACTTTTAATTCTGCTTTTTTTTTTTTTTTTTTTGAGTGGAAATAATAATAGCAATAAAAATTTCTATTTTGTAAAAAGCACCCACAGTGTAGCACTTGAGTAGGCCAGATATATACACAAAGCCAAGCCTGAATTAGGAAGTGTGCAGGGTAACGTGGCTGACATGGAGGTTTCCAGTTATTTCTCAAGTAAATCTTTAGAACATTATCTACTAAAGCTTTTAGATGGGGTGAGTCATTCCAGGGACTCACAACAGGTCTGAGATCTGTGCCTAGAAGCAGGCGTGCAGCAGGAGACCTCACGTGGGGATGCAAGAGATGTGGACAGGAGAATATGAGCCCCCAGAAATGAGCAGAGACTGGTGCGAGCTCCGGGTTTCACATGCGATGGTATATCAGGAACTCATCCAAAGTCTGCTGTCACTTGAAGGACAGTGAGACCTTTCTGATTTCTGAGTGACATCATATCATCATTGCCTTAATAAAGTGGAGACAAGATTAGTTGAAAAGGAGAATGGGAAGCCCAATTCTGCTGAGGCCTAGAACTAAAATGACATCTTGAAAATGACTGCAGTCCAACCATAATTCTGGGGTCCTGGAATAAGGCTGAGTGAGAGAGCTGAACTGCATGGGGTGATTGCAGTCACCCAAATGCTCTTTCATTATCTTTTCTGCTTCTGTATGTTCTGTCCCATCTTTCTCACCAGAGCCCTGCCTGCTACTTCATTGACAGCTTGGCTCTCTTTGCCTATATTCTCAGATGCGCCAAAAGGAGGGACACTCAGTGAAGGCTCCCTATTTGCAAACTTGTACTGACTCAGTGACTCTAGACCAGGCCCCATACTGGGTACTGGAAATTCAGAGATGTATGGGAGGCAGTCTTTTCCCTTTAGAAGCTGAATCTGTAGCAGGGGAAATCTAGAAAGTGCACAAATGTAATATGATGTAATGATTGTTTGAATAGGGTACAGTTAAGTTTCTTTGAAGGATTAAAGAAAAGTCATTTATTCATTCAGCAAACCTTTATTGAGTACCTTACATGGGTGCCAGCCCTGGTATAGGACTGGAAATTCACTGGGGAAAAAAGACAATCAAAATCCTTGTACACATGGGGCTTAATTGTTTTGTGTGTGCATGTGGGGGGTGGAGAAGCATATAAAAATTAAGTAAATGGCTAAATAAAAATAATTCTGTATTGCATTGAGGACTATGAAGGGAATAACCTGGGTGATATTATGGCTAGAAAGCTGTAGTGGCATGGTAGAGAAAGGAACTACCTAGTGTAAGAGGGTTAAGCAAGTTTTCAGCTGAAATTTAGGAGGGGATTATGTGGATACATCTTTAAATCCATGTTTACAAAACAATTCAGCTCCATTATTTACTGTTTAGAAACCAATATCAGCTGCATATACAATCTAGTATCAGCTCCATTATTTTCTTTACATCCTCGCAACTGGCATGAGAGGGTAATTTCATTATGGAAGTTTGCTTCTCTACCAAAATACTTCTTATTTAATCATTATTTATCTTTTTAATCTCAGTCTCCCCATCTCAGGAAAAAAAAATGGGATAATGAATACCATTTCACATATTGGCTGCAGAGTCACATGAATGAGACAACATACAAGATAAGTGATTACAAAGGGTATTTAACAGATCTCAATAAATGAGAGAGTGGAAACTAAATCAGAAGCACGTTATTAAGAATCAACTATGAATTGGAAATTATGGCAAGTGCTGGATCTTCATCCCTAGAAATTCCCAAATAGAAATAGGTTGACTGTGTCAAAGATAATTCAGAAGTGATTCCTGGGTTGAGCTGGGCCTCTAGGCTATAAATTCCAAGGCAAGGATCCGTCTGACTTTGCTATTTTCCATTTCCAGGACCCAGTTAGGTGGCTGGCATCTAGGTACTCAATATCGTGAATAGAATGAATAAACAGTGTTCAATACCTCTGAAATTATTTGAGGCCTTTGACTTTCCTATCTCCTATTGCTCTAAAATATGAGTCTCAAATTATTTTGCCTTGTCCTCGAGCTAGCATTTGGTTCTTCTCAAGGCAAAATCAGTGGCTCCACAGCTGTGGAATCAGTCAGTATGTATGTTAAAGATCTACTCCCAGAAAAGCACTCAAGGACACCCCCCCCCCACCCTCAATCCCCCACACCCCATCGCCAACTCTCCACACATTGCTTTGAAGTAGAAAATATTCACATCCCATTAAAGGCAACTAGTTTCTAAAAGGCCCTGGAAGATTAGATAGTGATTGGATTATACTCATAGAACATCTAAGAACTCTTACACAGCATGCCTAGAGCACATGAAAACAATTAATGTAATATATCCTAGGTCTGACATCCTCTAGGGATTAGGTGTTCTCAAGCTGGAATTCTTCAACAGCTGGTTTAGGATAATTTCTGTTCACTTGCCTTAGAAGAATTGTACCATTACTTCACAGCATTATATGTTCTATGAGAGGTAAAGACTGGCCAAGCAATATTATCAGAGAGCGGAATTATGCACACAAGTTAAAGAGCACCAAAAATGCAAAATAATCTTCAGTCACCATAAATTCAATATGCTGATGCTCAGAGCCTTCTTGTATATTTGCTTAAAATGAGAGATTAAGAGTGGTCTTTGGGTAGAGTTAGGAGCATTTCCTCCCATAAAATTTCATAGGACATTTCATAAATGTCACATCAGAATAGAAGAGCCATCCAGAAATCCAGGTGGCCTTTTGGAAAGATTTGCTGTATTTATTTTTTTCTACTTTTACTACCTCTACAGAAATAATGTTTTGTGTGTGGAGAAGCACCAGGCATATTTTGCTTGGATTTCTCTGTGGGGTTCAGTGTGGCTTTTCAAAATCTTTGTTTGCATTGGGATTGTGGTTCAATGATTGAAACCAGAACTTGCAATGGCTGCTTACTGTTTGAAGAGGCCAGTCACCTGGAGACCTAGGGCTTGTGCTCTTGCCTGGTCCTGACGCTCCCAGCCCTGAGATCCTGGACACATCTCCTCATCTCTCTCAGCTACACTGTCCCTTTCTGTAACATGGGCACAGTACTACCACCCCACTTAATTGTGAAAATGAACTGTTATTAAACATGGAAGAGCTTTAATAAACACTGAAGTAAAAGTCAAAGCTACTCATTCAGGTATTTAAGAATTTTGAAGTAAGGGCACACACTTAGCTCATGTCTTTTGCTCAGGATTCATGATTTTAATAAAACCAGTCTGCACACTATTTTCTCTCGTCTGTTTCCTACATATGTACAAGACTCACCTCATTTCTTCTATATGCTATACTATACTGGAATGTCTCTTTATATACAAGTCCCATCCATCCTTTGAAGTCCAGCTTAGATCCCAAACTTCTGTGACAAACTGAGATTGAAATTGAAAGTAGGGAAGGGGTTTACCCAAGCCTAAACGGTGATTTTGAGGTTAGTTGCACGTGCTGCTGCATGTATTTTCCATAGTCTTTCTGTTTTCTTGACACATTGATTCAATATGAAAGAGCCCTTCCCCTTCTGGTTATGCTAATAATGGACTGTGGAGCCGCACTTTTCACTTGTTCCGTTCTGGGGCACTGACCTGAGTGAGGAACTTTCTGTTATAGGTTCTAGAGTCACTTTCCCCTTCCTCCTTCCCTATCTAACCTGCCTCAATAGGACAAACTAGTATTAGAAGACAACTAGAGCTCAGATCGTTTGAGTCCAAGCTCTGATGGTCTGTCCATTCCAGTTTTCAAGTTGACTTTACATTCTATTTTAATCTTAAAAGAGGACACCTCTCCTGTCCCTGGCTTCACACTGGACTCTCTACGACAGTTGTGCCTGGCTTCACTCAGCCTTGGGAGGTCTCACATCTGGTTGTCCCAATTTCAAAGCTCAAGCCCTCCATGTGCAAGTCTTTCTGGCATTTCGAAATTCGTAAATGCTTTTGTAGTTCAAACTTCTGTTGGGCTAAATATAGTTCCTCACCAACTTGTATCTCTAATCCCACCCATCGAGTTTTCAAAAGAGCCATGTAGCAATAGTTGTCGCACCCATTGCCTGTCATCGTCTGTGATTTAATCATGCTCAGCTGTGAGGAAAATGCAGAGCAAGATACAGAGATAGTAAGAGGCAAAGCAGAGAGACTCAAGACCCAGCACCCACATTCCATCCCCGTGACTCAAGTGCGCGTCAGAAAGTCTAACCAGTTTTGTCATTTCCTTCAGAGATGTAGTGGGTATTGACGCTAATCACTTGCAATTTAAAATTAAAATTCCTGCAGTTTCTAACGGGAATATATCCGGTTTGCCTAAGAGAAATGGGAAGTCACATTCTCCCCCATTCATAGCCCTGACATTTGAGGTTCCTGGAATTTATGGCTGAAATTAAACAATCAATAAAATTTATATGGAGTCCCCAGAATTTTCTATCTATAGAAAACCTGGAGAAAGGTTTCTGCTATAGATAGACATATGAAGATATATGGATATAGATATGTTGCTTCCTAAAGTGACTTCCTAGGACTTCTACTTCCCTGGAATGTTACTAGGTATTTTGAAGGGGAAAGTAATGTTGCTAAATAAATTTGGAAAACACTGTGTTAAACTGCCACCCCTTTTTAATTGAAGGAGGTCTTTATTATGATATTATACTTTATAATTGGCTCAGAGGAGGACAGAGGACATGGCTTATATGACCTTTACAATTCTTTTCCAGTGAGGCTCTGGTAGAACTAATGGTAACCAGAATACATTAAGGCAAATAAACAAACTAAAATGCACTGATCTAGCCCTTTTATTCTTTTCTTCTTCCCATACCAAACTTGTATAGTCATTTCTCTCTTTCACATTCTCTTTTCTTTTTCTTCCATTTAGTTTATTTCTTACCTGCCTTCTTTTAATTTTTTTTTTCAATATTGCCTTCATGCATTTTTCTGAGATGGCTGGAGATCAAACAAATATGAATTCAAGTCTTTGCTCTGAGACTTACCGATGTATGACCTGGGACAGGTCTTTTTTTTTTTTTTTTTTTTAATTAATGGCTTCAGCTTCCTCTTCTGTGAAATGAAGATGGAAATACCAGCTCTTAGGATTATGGCAAGACTGAAAAGAAAATGTATAAAGCACTCAGTATATTATCTGACGTTCAACAGATCCTCATTATAAATATATTCAAGACACTATTAATATTGCCATTATCTTTATGTTGACAATAGTGTTTGCACCAGAAGTAGAACTAAAATGCGTTGAAACAGCATTCCAAATACATGTAATAAGATATATCAATGCTGTTGAAAGTAGTAACAAGGCACAATTGAAAACATTTATACTCTGCTCCCCACCCCTAGAAAAGTTATTCTAATTGTCATTGTTTATTGAATGCAGAGTTCTCCATTTGGGTGCTTTAATTACAAGGCATGCAGGGATATTGATTTCCTCATTCTGGGGTGGCCAGGGCCCTGCTGTGGTCACCTCTATCCTTGAAGCAGCCTCTTCTGTTAGCCTCCATGTCTTGCATAAACATAAACATGAACTTAGGGCACCATGATGTGGTTCATTACAGTCACAATGGTACAGCTAGCTGTTGTTAGCTGGTCTGTTTAAACATTTTAGCCTTATTAAAAATTAACCAAGGGTCAAGCTGTGACTGGGAGACTACTTGTTTGGGGGTATAGTTTAAGAATTCTGCATCTATAGAGAATTAGGTTAGAAGACCTGTATAAGACCCTTTGGACATTGAAATAATTAGATTTGATAAATTGACTCCAGCATCTGGCTAACTGCTTGACCCTGAACTTTGCAGACTCTCATTTTCCCAATTTAAAACTCAGAAATAAAGATTAGAACCTCTTCTGCCAGCAGCAGTTTGTCAGTTGGGGGAAGCTGAGCTCTCACAGGTAAAATAAAAGAAAGTTCACAGGAACAAGAAAGCAGCTGAAGGCTCCTCTGGTTAGTGTAACTTGATTTGTATCAGCGTTTAGGAGCTAGAAGGGTTTAAATTAAAACCCCAACTCTAGGTCCATCCCAAAGCCCTGGTTATCCATTTTCTAAATTGCGATGACCAATGCAGATGATAGATGCAGAAAAACATTTTGTTAATGATAAAAGTGCTGTGAACCCGTGAATTGTTACGTTCTTCTAGTGAGGATCCGAGGAGTGGTTTAGGCAGATGGAGGCTGAGCCAAGAAGGCAGCATTTCCAGCCCCAGCTTTACGTCTGGCCCCTCTCCTTTCCCATTTTCACATTCGCACATTGGGGCTCAGGCCGAGGGGAATTGACCTTGAGACTGGTGATTTCCATTAGCACACAAGCTCTGTATTCCACGGCGGGTTTCCCAGCCTCAGCACATGTTGGCCCAGACATGGCTCCACTCCCCCAAATTGCTATCAGTCCCCATGGGGCAGCTTCTCGCAACGCGTTGTTTTGTCTCTCCCCTGTTGCTACAGCAATCCAGAAAAGATTCGTGTTCCCAATTCTCTGAAATGGAGACATCTGCATGCAATTTTGAAAATCCTTGTCAGGGTCCTCTTTTATTGTTTTGATCAGCTCTCCCTGACATATTTGCAGAGTCCCCAGAGAAGTTCAAAGCTTTCAAAAGACCCCTCTGGGCAAACAGGTGCTTCCCATAAGGACGGCCCACTTATGGAGTCCTGTCCCCCATAGAATGAAAGCACACAGCAAAGCCATGGGTGCTTGGAGCAGAAATCCTCCTCCAGGAGCCCAGGAGGGAGGGCAGGCGACTTCGAAGGCTTAGGTGAAGACCCTCTGGATGTTCAATTCTGGGACAGGGTATTGTCTCTTCCACATTTCCAGGTGATCCCTGTGAGTCCTACATATTCTGCCCTTTACGTGTGCCCCATTTTGAGAGGCAACAGAAGGTGACAGGGTTTATGATAGGACTTCAGGAGTCCTGGTCTTTGGTCCTGATTCTAATTAACCACGCAACGTTAGGTATAAGAATCACATCTGGGCTTCAGTGCCTCACCTGTAACTTGAGTGAGCTTACCACTTTCAAGTGGTTATGGCCACTTTCAAGTCTAAAGTAACTCCATGCGTAAAGATTAGCCGGGAGATGGGCTTCCTCACACCTGCAAGCTCCTGGGCAGAAACTGATCATTTTCAATGCTGGGCTACCATTGGGATACTGTTAGGAAGGAATGTGTTTTGACTCACAATGGAGTGGAAAGAGCATTTATATCTTAAAGTCAGACAGACCTACATTCAAGACCTAGCATACCACTTGCTGCAACTGTGATCCAGGGTAGTATATGTAAGACCTCAAAGCAATTGGCACTATTTTTATAGATAATTTGTGAAAATCAGGTGAAATGATGTACGCTGAGTACAGAGTACAGTGTGTGGAGTAGGGAACATTTATGTAATTTCCTGCACGTCTCCCTTTTGCAGTCTCAATTTTCTTTCCTCAAGCTGTCCCAAGCATGAACATAAGCAGATGCTTAAAGCCCTCAGCAATGCTTATATGCAGATGTACTGAGGAGAAATCACCTAAAACATTCCTGTAGCTTGGCTTCTTGCTAATTAAGGTTAAAACTTTTAAGAGACAAGCTCCATTTAAAATGAAATGTAACCACTTTTTCTGGGAGATGTTACAAAAAATATATTCAGATCTTTCTTGAGTAGTGGAGCATTCCAAAACTTTTTTTCTTCAACTTTCAAAGTCAGATCTAATGTTACTTTATTGCTCTTAATTTATCTATCATATTGATGCTCCCATTAGTGCAGGTGGCTGTTTTCTCCTGCATTAAATATCCCTCCATGAATAAGCTTTATGAGATGCTGTTCCCTCTTCCCTCACACCTTATCCTTCCCATGGGGCTGGTGGCTATTTTTTTTTTCACTGCAATCAAATGCCTTTCCTTCAACAACTCTTTTTACCCTCTTTCTAATTTGAAGCTTCTGATTTGTGGCATGCCAAGTTGGTTGAATTTCTGTTAAAATAGAAGTTCATAGGCTCTTTCCCATTAATGTTTGGGGATTTTAGTTTATAACGAAATAGTGTCTGTTTGACTGGCTCTGAAGCCTCTTCTATTTTCTTCCTCTTTAGCCATGTTCTAGATTTATGAGGTTATTGGAAAACTAAATTCTGGATGGATATATTTTCACCATTACTTTACTAAAAATCTATGACTTTTAAGAATTCCTGTATTAGTTTTCTATTGCTGCTACAATGAATTACCACAGAAATATTGGCTTGAAACAACTCAAAAGTTTTATCTCAGAGTTCTGGGGGTTGAAGTCCAAAATGGGTCTCACTAGGCTAAAATCCAGGCACTAACAGGGCTGCATTCCTTTTGGAGGTTCTATGGGAGAATTTGTTTCCTTGCCTTTTCCAGCCTGGAGGCTGCCTATATTCCTTGGCTTGTGGCCCCTTCCTTGCATCACTCTAACATCTTCCTTACATCCTCATAGCTCCTAGTTCTGACTCTGATTCTCCTGTCTCCCGCCTATGATTACACTGGGACCACCTGGACATTCCAGGAACTTCCCTTCTCAGAATCTTTAACTTAACTATGTCTGCAAAATCCCTTTTCCCCTGTAAGACAACATATTCACAGGTTTGGAAGATTAAGATATGAATGTCTTTAGGAGGCTACTACAGTCACCAACACAGGATTGTTATTCCAAAGTGACAGCCTAAGGACTTGTCTTTGAGAACTTCTCTAATTAGACTGACATTTCTACTGGGGGAACAAAGAAGAAACTTCTGCTGCGTCTCTGGCCACAGCACTGTGAGTGCCTGAACTCCCCTGGCTCAGGGTCCCAAGCTGCATCTCCTCCTTCCAGTTCTTGTTAAAAGCCAAGCAGGCTTTCCTCTTAGGATCCATCCCAGGCACATGTAGATATGGCATGTGTATCTGGAAAAGTGTCTGAATGGAGGCAAAGGAAGGGGATCAAACATGGTGCCTAACTCTGTGCCTGACACAAAGTGAGCAGACAAAACATTTAAATTTTTCTCTTACAAGGAAAACTTGGCAAATACCTCAGAATTTGGGGCTTTCTGATCCAGTAAGATACCCATAAAGGGGAGAATAACAACTGCTAACACCTACTGGGTACATACTACTTGCCTGGCACTGTGCTAGGTATGGATACACATCATCTCAGTTATTTCTCACATCCATTCTATGAGGTTTGTTCCATTATTAGTCCCCTTTTATGTATAATGAAGCAAAGGCTTAACCAAGTTAAAGAACTTGACCAAGTTCAGATAGCTAGCAAGTCTTGTTTGTAAGATCCCCCACTATTTCCTAACCTTCCAAAAGACTGGGTAGACCAGGGTTTGGTCCACATACCTCTTCTTTGTACTCACTCCTTTGGTGATGGCCAAAGGCTTTAAAAATTATTTATATGCTAATGATCCTCAAACTTATATGTCCAGTCTGGATCTCTCCAAGGAATCACAGATTCATATATTCAACCACTTATTCATCATTGCCATTTCAAGGTCCATTAGACATCTCTAACTTATGTCCAAAACTAAATCCATTTCCCACCCTCCCCTATATCTTCTCCCTCCACTGTTTTCATCTCATAAATGTCACCATCATTCAGTAGTTACCTTTTACAGCCTAAATGCTATCCATCAGCAATCCTTTCCTCTCTACTTTTATTATATAAACAGAATCTAAGCACTTTTCATCACCTGAGTCTAAGCTAACCAAAAGAAATATAAGCCACATATGTGATTTTAAATTTTCTAGTAGCCATATTTAAAAGTAAAAAGAAACAGCAGCAATTAGTTTTAATAATGTATTTTAGTTAAGCAATATATCCAAAATATATTAATTTCAACTTGTGATAGATACACATAACTATTAAAGCAATATTTTAAACTTTTTTTTCCCTGCTAAGCCTTTGAAGTCTGATGCATATTTTATACCTATAGCACATCTCGAGTCGAACAAGTCACATTCCAGGTGCTCAATACCAATGTAGAAACTGCCCACTGTGGACAGGGCAGGTCTAAGATCATAATCGCCCTAGAATTCTACAATAGCCTCCTAACAGATTTCTGTGCTGCCCCTGTTATTCCCCTCAGTCTGTGATTCAACAGTGGCCTGAATGATCCTTTTAAAATGTCAATCAAATCATGCCATTCTCTTGCCCACAATACCTTAAGTCTTCTCATGACCTTTAAAATAAAAAATCAAAGTCCCTGCATGACCTAGTTCCTGGGCATCTCTGCAACGCAGCCCTCCACTCCTGGTCACTGTGTTTCACTCTGCTGACTCTAGCAGACCCAGCTGATGTTCCACCAGATCTTCTTGGATCCCTTTGTTGGTTCTGTGCCTTTAGCCTCCAGCTTCTGAACTTCCTCTAATAGCGCCCAAAGGTGGTCTTCTTTAAGAGACTGCCCCTGGGCTCTTGGAGCCAGTCGTCTCTTCTGCACTACAAAGAGCCAGAATCCAGTGAGTTTCCTGCCTGGGCAGTACAGTATACCTGACTGAGGCATAGTGTAAGCTCCAGAGGGGATCAAGCTGAGGCCAGGGCTTGGCCTGAATTTTCACCCTTTCTTGTCCCTGTGTCCTCCACTCCCTTACCAGTTCCTCCTGCAAGCACTGCTTCAATGAATCACTTACAAAGGAATCTGGGCAACCCAAGCTAAGATGCCTTTGACACTGTCCTACAGAGGGTTACCTTTGCATTTGCTATTCTCCCAGAGAGAAGTATGCCTGCTGCTCACATTCATTTATATCTTTGCTCAAACATCATTGCCCTGGGAGAAACCTTCTCTGATGCAACCTATCTTTTTCTCTTTGTCTCCATCTCTACTTTCTTTATCCACATAATATTTATCACCGTCTATCAGTCTGAATATATTACGTCCCCCAAAATGCCATTATCTTTGATGCACTCTTGTGTGGGCAGACATATCAGTGTTGATTAGATGTAATTCTTTGAGTGTTTCCTTGGAGATACACCCCACCCAACGGTGGGTGATGACTGGTTGGATAATTTCCATGGAGGCGTGGCCCTGCCCATTCAGCATGGGCCTTGATGAGTTTAGTGGAGCACTGTATAAGCTCAGACAGAAGGAGTGAACTTGCTACAGCCAAGAGAGACACTTTGAAGAACGCATGGGAGTTGAGAGAAACGCTGCAGATGAGAGACAGTTTGAAGACGGCCGTTGAAAGCAGACTCTTGCTCCGGAGAAGCTAAGAGAGGACAAATGCCCCAAGAGCAACTGAGAGTGACATTTTGAAGAGGAGCTGCAGCTTAGAGAAGAATATCCTGGGAGAAAGTCATTTTGAAACTAGAACTTGGGGCAGACGCTAGCCACATGCCTTCCCAGCTAACAGAGGTTTTCCGGACACCATTGGCATCCTCCAGTGAAGGTACCCAATTGTTGATGTGTTACCTTGGACACTTTATGGCCTTAAGGCTGTAACTTTGTAACCAAATAAACCCCCTTTATAAAAGCCAATCCATTTCTGGTGTTTTGCCCTCTGGCAGCATTAGCAAAACAGAACACCATCTGACAATATATTATAAAAATGAGTTTTGTTTGTACTGCTATTGCCTATTTCTCTAAATAGAATATAAACTTCATGAGAGAAGCAAATTGTTTTGTTCACATTGTATCCCCAATATCCAGATGTGTACTCACTGATGCTAATAAATATTTATTGAATTAATCAATAAATACATGCACGAATGAATCAACTGGATGAGACAGGATCAAACTAGACAGTCTAATTCTAGAGTGGACATTCCATTAGTTTGTGAGGTCTAATCTGCAAAGGTTGTTTCAAACTAGTATTGTACACACATATACACACATGTTCTTAAATAAACACCTGGCATCATCCATCCAATGCCTGGAATGGTAGACTCATCATCTGCCTTTGTACCAGGGAAATGCCTTATTTCTTACAGCAAAGAGAACAGAAGTATACATTATTCCCTTGAAACCCTCTATTAGGAATTGTAGCTTCTTACCTCCCAAGCCAAATTGTGACTTTGACAAATAGGGCAATAACAGTAGTGAATGTCAGGTTCAATAAATGAAATTTCAGATTGGATAAATGAAATAAATACAAAATACCCAGTGCATTACTTGGCATATAAGATGCCCTCTAGGACCTGCAGCTGCAATTATTATGGTAATTATTTACTCCCTGACATCTTACTTAAAACCTGATCTATATCTTGGTAACATCATTACAAAAGAATGAGGTCTGGTGGGAAACAGACTTAGCTGGGGAAAGCCAATAAAACATGCTGCATCACATTTCTAGGACTCTCTGTAACCTATGTAGCAGAGGTAAGCAATAAAGATGAAATGGATCATATGATTTCCCAGGAAGAAAAGAGCTATTATCTCTGCGGCTTTAGTAATCGACTGACTGCTCGGTTTAGTTGCAGCCTGTCTGAAAATACTTGCACATTCTTCCAGTCCCCAAGCCAATATTGCTTTTGGAATAGAGATTATGGGCAGATGTAAAAAGATGACTGAAATAGCTTAGAAATTAACTTTTGTCTATGTTAATCACCCTAAACTTTTCCTGTGTAAGTAAGCCAATGAAGAAAGCATGACCTCTGTCTGTAAATGCCAATTAGCTTGGGAGTCATCTGATTCACCAAGAAAATGAAATAAAATGATAAAATTATGATTGCATTAAGATGGCTAATGTTAATATCAAAACCGCAAGCAACATAGCAAATGCCACAACATTCCTGGGGAAATAAGCATCAACCAAGTCCCTTCCCTACCAAGAAATCATGCTTCTGGGAACAAGTTCTGGTGCACACACTTTCCTTTACTCCTCTGGATGTGGTGCCAGTCCAGTCTCTGGGCTGTGATGCGAGGGCCTGGGAGGAAGGGTGAAATGAGAAGCTTGTGTCCTGGTTATTGTCCTATCTTTCTGTATCAGCTTCCTATTGCTACTGTAACAAATTACTACAAACGTCATAGTTTAAAACAGAGCAACATTATTATCTTACACTTCTGGATGTCAGAAGTCTGAAATGAATCTATGAGACTAAAATCAAGGTAATGACAGGGCTGTGTTCCTTCGGTGGCTCTAAGGGAGGATCCGTATCCTTGTCCATTCCACTTCTAGAGCCTGTCCTCATTCTTAAGCTCATGGACCCCTCCTCTGTCTTCATAGCCAGCTGCATAGCATCTACCAACCTCTCTTTCTCTCTCTCTCCTCAGCTTCTATCTTCACATCTCATTTTCTAACTCTGATCTCCCTGCCTTTCTCTTATATGGATCCTTGTGCCCACCCAGATAATCCAGGATAATCTTCCCATCTTAATCCCATCTGTAAAGTCCCTTTTGCCATGTAAGGTCACACGTTCACAGTTTCCAGGAATTAGGATTTGAGAGCTGCGATGCTATCACCCTGTCTGCCCTAGCACCCCCTAGTGCCTCCTGTATTTTCTGCCCTTACCTCTATCAGAGCTAACATCAGAAAAGGATCTGATACAAGCCATTTGCACTTTGGATTATTTGAAATCCCTGTGTTTTCTCTGATCCAGAAATGTGGGTCAGGGCTTTTAAGGTACAGAGAGTTCCAACAAATGCATCAGCATCAACAAGTCAACAATTAGCAAGTTGGGAGGTGTTCTGTCGGGGATCCTCCTGAAACCACACAACATTAGCTGTGCCAGGCAGAGAACCAGTGTGCCCAGGGTTTGTGAAAGCTTGTCAGAGAGGCTCCTGAAGTGACAGGCTTTGAGTTGAGACTTGGAAAATTATCAAAACCTTCTGGTGGGGGAATGAAAACAAAGACAGAACAGAGGAGCAGGAAGACAGCAGAGAACCAGGAAGCGCATGATAAACCTCCTTTGTGAGGATTCCTGAAAAATCCTTTGTTTCCTCACGTGCCTTTCCTTTGCTGGTCACTCACTTTTAGAATCCACCCCTGCTTATCTTCCCTTGTTCTGCTGCTTATTCTCCTTTTATAACTTCATCCTCACATGGTCAAGTCAAGCAGAGATGCTTAACGCCTCCACCAAGATACAGCATTTAGGGATGCTGCCTACACGTGGATGGATTTTGGTGCCTAGTCCCAGTCACAGGAGCTCTCTTTCCATGGTGAGATTTAACAAAGGCCCTGGACTCTCAAGTGCCTGGAGTTAAGGTTCCACTGCAGCTTTGTTTCTACTGTTACTAATGTTTGCAACACCTGGGATCCACGGTTGGGGGTGGGAGGGAAAGAAGGTGGACTCTTGATCTCGTCTTATTCTGCATAGATATTCCTTTCAAAATACTCTTTCCATGGTCAAAAACAGAAAGGGAAGGTAAATGTTATAAATACATGCATAATATACTTCCTCCCCTGGTGACTTCTATATTCCATTCAGGACTTTCACAGGAAGCAAGGGTTACTAACAATCCTAACCTACAAGTAGCTTGGAATCAACCTCTAATTGAGACCTTTACAACCCTTGTGGTTTTAAAGACCAGCCACCAACAGAGATTACACTCATGGAGGTTGCCCTCTGGAGAGGCTGCAGTCACTTCTCCCAAAACGCTTTCATATCTGAATAAGATCTAGCTAGCTAGTGAGACAGGTACTTATTAATTTCCTTAATACTTTAATACAGCACCATACCTAAGGGTAAAAAGAGGAAAGAAAATCAATTATGTATTTCTTTTTACAGCTATAGTCTATAATGACAAAAAATGATCAAATAACTATATTATCACAACTTTTATAAAAATGCAATAAAAACACAGAATAAAGATGCCTAGATTATCAGAAAACATATGGCAGAAGAGGATATAAATAAAGTGTTTCTTCATGTGCAATAGTATGCATTTGCTAGGAAGAAGGATTTTGAGGGGAAAGGATTATAGATAAAGGGAATGGAATTGCAAAAGCCCAGAGGAATAAAAGGGTACGGCATATCGATGAACAGCTTTGGACTTTGGGTGCAAAGAGGTTCCTGTGGAGAGATAAGATTGACAAGGTAGAAGGGGCTGGACCATGAGAAACTCTGGGTGCTATGGATGAGATTTAAACTTTATTCATAGATGATGGGAAGCCACTGAGAGGTTTGGCACAAGGAATGGCTGTCCTCAGATTTGTAACTGAAAATGATGACTCCATGGAGCAGTGTGGAGGATGTTGAAAAATATAGTGAGAACAGAGGCAGAGAGACTGAATTACAGGCCCCCATAATAGTCCAGAAAATACTCCAGGCTACTGGAAGCATGATAATGAAGAGAAACTGAAAATAAGAAAAACTTAAGGGAGGTAGAATGGACAAGATTTGGAAACTAACTGATTGTGGGGGATAAGACAGTTCAAAGGGACTAAAGTGAGTTCCGGGTTTGGGGTTTGGGCTATAGGGAAACCATTGGTGCCATCAACTGGATGAGAGAAAAAAGGAGAGATTTTCCCAAAGGTATCGTCCACTACTGACTAATTAAGGTGGTTTTACATAGCTTTCGTGATAGGGCATATACCCCATAACCACTGGAAGACAGTGCCTTCATAAAGGTGACCTTTATAAGGACAGAGACACCTCCTTGATGCTCACAGTACTTAAATGGATGGAAATGCTCAAACAGATTGTCTGGAAAATATTTCATCATTAGGAGTGATCTAACTGTGAAAGTGTCTATTTGGAACCAGCCCCAATTCCCTAGCTTCTTAAAGCAATTTCCCCTCAAAGAAAATGAAAATAAGTAATACTAACTTCTCCCCCACAGGGTCAGGAATTTTGTAGTCAGCAATGCTGGGAATAATTAATTCATCTAAGAAAGTGAAGCCCAGAAGATGTGGAATCACTGCTTCTGAAACTGGAACAAATATGGAATGGGGCCTGGCTGGAGCTCAGCCTTCCACTGGCCTGATAATAGAAATTCTCTTGGTTGGTAACTATGAGGCAGACAGTGGGAAGGGGAGAGACTGGGCAATTGCAGCAATACAGACAGTTTTTCTGACCCCTTTAGCATACAGGTTCATTTTGAAATGGAAAATAATCAAATCCCAGAGCTTGGCCACAGCCTAGATATGGACTTCTCTAATCTCATTTTACAAGAGTAAGTTGGAGTCTAGGAGAGAGTAAGAGACTTTCCAAGGATCAAACAGTAATTTGGAAGTAGAGACTGGTTGATTCACATGATGGGCAAATTCTGAAGGACTTGGAGAGGAGGGCAAGATGGCGATGTGGAGAGGGGTAGAGTTTGGTTAGTCCCCTGCAGCAACAAGCAGCCAACCAGGAACAACTAGCAAATGGTCTAGAATAACTGCTGGGGGACAGCCGTGAGTGTCAACACATCATACACCAATCTTGATTGGGTGGAATGTCTAAGATCACAGCATAAAATCTGTAAGTAAAAACTGCGGAAATGTGCCAGGAGCCCCCTCCCCCCATGGCAGGCTGAGCTGTAAGATTTTGCTGTGGGAGAAACCAGAAGTCCCAGCACAAGCAAATGTGGCTCAGCCCAGCTCCAAATGGGGTTTCAGTTAGCAGGTGTGGACTGCTGAATACAAGCTACAAGCATAGACAAACCCCTAACAAGCAGACAGAGGCTTTTAGTGATGACTGACCTTAAAGAGCCAGAAAACTCCTGTGTCCTGGGAAAGGGAGCCCAGAAGACTGGGTGCTATCTATGGCTGACAGGTGAAACTGGGGGGAGGGAGGCATGGACTGGCTTTGAGAGGGGGCTTTCTTTCCCTTTTTCTTTGTCTCAACCTGAGTGGCTCTGTGGAGAGAGCCTCAGCCATTTTCAGTTCACAGCGCTCTGACCCACACAGGGGTGGAGATCAAGTCAAAGAGACAAAGGAGTAATTCAAATGCAAATAATGACTCCCTGGGGGGGGGTGTTTTCCCTAGGAGGAAGGAGGTGGAGCCCAGCTCTAGTGCTGGCCTTCCCTTTGGAACTCGGACCCTAGAACCTGGGGGAAAAAAGCCAAAACAGAAACTAAAGGGGCCACACCTCCTTACACCATTTGGGAGTGACAGGCTGATGGGCGCCACCTGCTGGACGGGTTAGGAAAAGCACAGTGACTGGAGGCCTCACAGGAAAGTCTGTCATTCTTCTAAGATACACCCTCAGGGAAACTTAAAGCTGAATAAAACCCATTTTGAGATCTGAACCCATTCTGGTCTGGGAAAATCTGATTGGGGTAACCAAGGAGACCAGATGCTAGACAAAAGAAGATTACAAACTACACTGGGAGGAACAAGGATGTGGCCTGGTCAAGGGAACAAACTTACACCTCAATTAAGACACAGTTGAGATGTTGTTTCACTTTAATGAAACAGTCAATTAAAGATTTTCAAAAAAAAAAGCTACATCAAATTAAAAACCAAATCAGTGAGTTCAGAGACGATATGGCAAAAGAGATGAAGAATATGAGGAAAAAACACTGGGTGAACATAAGGTAGAGATCAAAAGTTTGAAAAAACTGGCAGAATCTATGGAAATGAAAAGCACAACACAAGAGATGAAAAACACAATGGAGACATACAACAGCAGATCTCAAGAGGCAGAAGAAAACACTCAGGAACTGGAGAACAAGGCACCTGAAAGCCTACACACAGGAGAGCAGATAGGGAAAAGAATGGAAAAATATGAGCAATGTCTTGGGGAATTGAATGACAATATGAAATGAATGAATGTATGTGTCATGGGTGTCCCGGCGGAGAAGAGAAGGGAAAAGGGGCAGAAACAATGATAGAGGAAATAATCTATGAAAATTTCCCATCCCTTATGAAAGACATAAAATTATAGATTCAGAAGGCACAGCGTACCCCAGACAGAATAGATCTGAATGGACATATGCCAAGACACTTAATAATTGTATTGTTGGGCATCAGGGACAAGGGGAGAATCCTGAAAGCAGCAGGAGGGAAGTGATCCATCACACACAAAGGAAGCTTGCTAAGACTATGTGCAGATTTCTCAGTAGAAACCATGGAGGCAAGAAGGAAGTGGTATGGTGTGTTTGAGCTACTGAAAGAGAAAAACCACCAACCAAGAATCCTATATCTGGCAAAGCTGTCCTTCAAATATGAGGGAGAGTTTAAAATATTCTCTGACAAATAGACAATGAGAGAGTTTGTGAACAAGATACCTGCTCTACAGGAAATACTAAAGGGAGCACTACAGACAGATAGGAAAAGACAGGAGTGTGAGGTTTGGAACACAAATTGAGTGATGGTATCACAGCAACGTAAGTCCACTGAACAAAGATGACTGTGAGTATGGTTGAAAGAGGAAGGTTAGGAGTATGTGGGACACCAGAAGGGAAGAGAAAAGATAACGACTGGGACCATATAACTCAGTGAAACCTAGAGTGCTCAATAATTGTGATAAAATGTACAAATATATTTTTAAGAGGGAGAACAAATGAATGTCAACCTTGATAGGTGTTAAAAATGGGGTGGTATTGGAGAAAAAATACAATCAATGCAAACTAGAGACTATAGTTAACAGAAATGTATCATGCTTCCTTTAATGTAGCAAAGGCTCTATACCAAAGCTACATGCTTATAAGAGGGGGACATAAGGGATGAGTAAGGGACTATTGGCATTGGTGATGTTGTCTGACTCTTTTATTCTACATTAGTTTAATTCTATCTTTCATTTTGTTGCTTTTTAAAGCTGTCATTTTTTTCCTTTCTTTTTTTTTTCTTTCTTTTTTCTCTCTACCTTCTTTTACTCTTCCTCCTTCTTTGTGGAAGAAATGGAGATGTCCTTATATAGATAGTGGTGATGGTGGTGAATGCATAAATATGTGATTATACAGGGAATCAGTGGTTGTTTACTTAGGACAGAATGTATGATGGGTGAACAAAACCATCTTAAAAAAAAGACAGGTTGATGAAGAAACCTTGAGGGCACTATATTGAGTGAAATAAGTCAGACATGTTAAGGACAAATATTTCAGGGTCTCACTGATATGAACTAATTATAATAGGTAAACTCATAGACATGAAATATAAGTTATCAGGATATAGAACTAGGCTAAAGAATGGGGAGAGGTTGCTTATTATGAGTGGAATATTTAACTAGGTTGAACTTAAGTGTTTGGTAATGGACAGAGGTGATGGTAGCATGTTATTGTGACAATAACTAACAGTGCTGAATGGTGTGTGAACGTGGTAGAAAGAGGAAGCTTAGAGTCACACATGTCACCAGAAGGAAAGTTGGAAGTTAAAAGATGGGAATGTATAAAACAGTGAATCCTGTTGTGGACAATGTCCATGATTAACTGTACAAATATTAGAAATCTCTTTCATGAACTAGAACAATGTATGACACTATAACTAGAAGTTAATAATAGAGTGGCATATAGAGAAAAAATATATACCTATTGCAAACTATATACTACAGTTAGTAGTATTTTAACATTCTTTCATCAACAGTAACAAATGTACTATACCAAAACTATGAGTCAATAATGGAGAGAGGAGTGGTTAGGGGTATGGGAGGATCTGCGTTCCCTTTCTCTTTTTTTTTGTCTTTATTTCTTTTCTGGAGTAATGAAAATGTTCTAAAAATTGAAAAAAAATGTAACTGTGGTGATGGATGCATAGTTGTGTGATGGTACCGTGGGCAATTGATTGTGCACTTTGGATATTTGGATGATTGTATGGTTTGTGAACAATGTCAATAAAATTAAATTTTAAAAATTCTTAAGGACTTGAATTAGTGTATAACTAGGTGCCTATAAATGAATAGCTTTCATTGCTGACTTGCTCTATTCAGGGATGTATCCCAAATGTAAGACATCTCAAGTATCAATGGTAAGTTCAGGCCAGCTATAGAATAATAAAATATGCACTGGCAGGTTGAATATAGTAAATTCTTCATTATCTAGATCTATCTATTTATATCATTTAAGACTCTATTGACCAGTTCCTCAACATATCTTTCTTACAACAATAACCTAAACACTTAAGAAAAAATCCTGCAGTACTTTGTAATCTGCATTATTATCATCATCATCACTGCTAATCTTTATTCAGTGCTTTCTACATGACTGGAATAGTGCTAAACATCCTATACCTATTATCTCATCAAATCCTCACAACCACCCTGTGAACTCATACTAATTATCCCCATTCTATGGAAGAGAAAAGTGAAGCTCAGAAAAAAGTAACTTGTCCAATATAACACATCTGGTACATGGCAAAGCCTGCACTAAATACTATAATTGAGGCATATCTGCCAAATCTCTGCATGCTTCTCAGCCACAAGATATTCCTCCAGCTTCTGCTTGGACACACTCAGGGATGCAATTTCATTGCCACCATAGACAGCTAGTTCCATTTTCAGATATCTGTAACTGTAACTGATTTTCCATATAATTAAATTGAATTTTATATCTTTGTGACATTAATTATTACTCCCAGTCATGTTCTCGAGACCCACAGAATATTTCCAATGTATCACCCATCTGAGAGTTGTTAAAATATGCAAAGACACAGTCAACTCTTCCTAATCTTTAGTTTAGTTCAGTTACCCTCCAAATGTCCTGACTTGTGGATCTCTTATCATTTTTATTATTCACTCTCCAACATGCTTCAAGTCATCAAAAATCCAAACAAAATCTCCAGAGGTAGACCAACAGTCCTGGATAGAGCATAATTGGCAACATGACTTTAAAATGAGACAGCTTATTAAAGAAAAGAGCAAGATATCTGGGTTAAATCCTGTTATTTGCTTAGCCACATGCTTTACCCTCTATGAACCTCAGTCCTCAATATTAAATTAAGATAATGATACCTCACTTATTATTTATCAGGAACAAGATAAAATAATGTATACAAAGAATATCATTTTGTGCCTTGAGATAGCAAGCATTCAAAATTGATTGGTTAAAATTATAAAGGACTTATGATTCTAGGAAGAAGGAATATGTTTCTCTGTTCCTCCTTAAAGAAGTACAACTAAAAACGCTGAACATTACATATAACTTAGTTATAAAGACTCTGAAAGTTGAAGAGAAGAAGGCAGCCTGGTAAAAAACCTTGAGACCAAAGGAACAGCACAGTGACGAGTTCCCTGAGTCTTCTTTTTGCTTCATTTGTCCCAAACAGGGAGCTGAAGACCCTGGCAACCCAGAAATGCCAATGGATCCAAACAAAAAAAATTCTAGAAAAGCTGTTTCCTCTATCCCAAGGACCAGGAAAGGGGAAGCCTAGCAAAACAGAAAACTTTTAGGAAATAACCAAGCTACCTTGCTAACCACCACAGAAAAACATGTGGTTCACTCCCACCTATACCAGCAAAGGCCAAGTGGGGAGCTTAGACTTCCACCCTCATGAGGCTGATGAGCTTCAATATCCTGGCCCGGGATGGTATCAGAGAAGGCAGTTAGGGAACCAGGCATCCCCACCAGCCAGTAAGGAGCCCCCCACCAGTGTCAGAGGAGACCACTTGGGATGCCTGGGCATCCACTCCAACCAGGGGGTAATAAGGTACCCATTCCCCTCCTTGCTGGGACAGTGTCAGAGAAGGCCTAGGGAAGGGCAGGACGTCCACCACTGACCAGTGGTAATGAAGCCCCGCCAACACTGTGCCAGCGGAGACCACATGGGAGCCGGAACTCCTACCCCGCCCAGGAGTTATGATGAGGCTCCCAACCTTGCGTTCAAACAAGAGACCAAGTGGGGAGCCTGGACTTTCACTTCCACCTGGCAGTAACAGGTGGTTCTTCCCTTCTCTTGCCAGAACAGTGTCAGAAAAAGACAGCTCTTTTCAAAGCAATAGTTTAAATGAGATCCAGATGTCCAAGTTTCAATCAAAAGTCACTCATCATACCAAGAACAAGGAAAATCTCAAACCGAATTTACAAAGACAATCAATAGGTGTAAACACCACTATAATGGAGATGTTAGAATTATCTGACAAGGATTTTAAAACAGTCATGTTAAAATTGCTTCATACAGCAAATACAAACAGACTTAAAGCAAATGATAAAGGAAAAAGCATTAGCAAAGAAATAGAAAGTCTTGGCAAAGAAATAGAAGACATAAAGGAACCAAATGGAAATTTTAGAACTCTAAAAAGTAATAAACAAAATTAAAAAGCTTAGTGGATGAGCTCAACAGCAGAATAAAGGAGACAGAGGAAAGAACAATGAACTGGTAGATAGAACAATAGAAATTATTCAATTTAAACAACAGGGAGAAAATAGATTAAAAAAAAAAAAGAAAAAGGAAACAGAACCTCGAAGACTCCTGAGACTATAACAAAGGATTCCTATCATCTGAGTCCTGGAAGGAGAGGAGAAAAAAGATGTGGCTTAAAAAGTAGTCAAAGAAATAATGGCTGAAAATTTCATAAATCTGGCAAGAAAGGTAAACCTACAGATTCAAGAAGCTGAGTAAACCCCAAACATGATAAATCCAAAGAAATCCATGCCAATAGACAGCATAATTAAACTTCTAAAAACTGAAGGAAAAAAAAGATACCTTGAAAGAAGTCAGAGAAAAATGACACTTTATCTGTAGAGGTAAAACAATTTGAGTAAAGTGAATTTTTTTTAACAGAAACCATGGAAGCTAGAAGGAAGTGACACTATCTTTTCAAGTGCTGAAAGAAACAAACTGTCAATCCAGAATTCTATACACAATGAAAATATCCTTCAGGGATGTGAAGAAATCCAGATATTCTACATTCTCAGATGAAGAAAAACTAAGAGAATTTGTCAAGAGCAGACTAACAATAATAAAAAAAAAAATAGACTAAAGGAAGTTCTCTAAATAGACAGGAAACAATAAAAGAAGGGAACTTGGAATGTCAGAAAGGAATGAATAATATTGTAAGCAAAAATATGGGTTGATCTATAGGCTTTCCTTCTCCTCTTGAATTTTCTAAATTGTGTTTGATAGTCAAAGTAAAATTTATAGTACTGTCTGATGTGATTTTAAATGTATGCAGAAGAAATATTTTAAATAATTATATAATATAAATGGAGAAAGGTAGAGGCACATAAGGGGAGATAAGTTTTATGTAGTTCATTTGAACTACTAAAATGACAAGAATAGCAGACTGTGCCAAGTTATGTATGTATAATATAATAGAGCAACCACAAAGAGTTACTTGCAAAAGTCTTTAGCTAAATCAAAGTGGAACACTAAAAAGTGTTCAGGTGACCCAAGGAGGGCAGAAAAATGAAAAAGATAAATAAAAAACAGAGCATAAACAGAAAACAAAAAATTAAATGGCAGACCAACCCTAAAATATCATTACTACATTTAATGTAATGGTCCAAATACACCAATTAAATGATAGAGACTGGTAGAGTGGCTTAAAAACATGACCCTACTACCTGTTGTCTAAAAGAAACTCAATTTAAAATAGGTAGGCTGAAAATGAAAGGATGTAAAAATATATAATGCAAACATTAATCAAAAGATATCAGGAGTGGATATTTTAAGAGAAGAAAAAAATGGATTTCTGAGCCAAGAAAATCATCAGAGACCGATATAATGTAAAAGGGGCCAATGTATGAAGAAGACATAACAATTCTAGATGCGTATACACCAAAAACAGATCTGCAAAATATGTGAAGTAAAAACTGATGGAACTGAAAGGTGAAATAGACAAACCCGTAATTGTAGTTGGCGACCTCAACATCCTTTTCTCAACAATTGATAGAACAACTAGACAGAAAATCAGGAAGGACATAGATGAACACAATGCCACCATCAACCAACAGGATCTAATCAACATTTATAGAACACTCCACCACCACCAGCAGAATACACATTCTTTTCAACTTTATACAGATCATCTAACAAATAGACCATATCCTGGGCCATAAAACAAACCTCAACAAATGTAAAAGAATTGAAATCATGCAGTTTTCTCTAACTACAGTGTAGTTAAATTAGAAATCAGTAACAGAATATAACAAGAGATTATCCAAACACTAGCAAACTAAGCAAGTGGGTCAAAGAGGAAGTTTCAAAGGAATAAAAAAAATAGACTGAACTGAATGTGAATGAAAATACATGTCAAAATTTGTGGGACACAGCTAAACCAGTGCGGAGGGTAAATTAATGCATACATTAGAAATGCATATTAAATGTATTTAATGTATCAAATGCATACATTAGAAAAGAGGAAAAGTTAAACTAAACCCAAAGCAAGCACAAAGAAGAAAAAAAAAGATAAAAACAGAAGTCAATGATATTGAATACAGAAAACACTACAGAAAATTAAACATAAAGCAGTTTCCTTGAAAAGACCAATAAAATTTGACAAAACTCTAGCAAGATTGACAAAGTAAAAAAAAGTGAAGCCATAAATTACAAATATTAGGATTGAGAAAGGGGATATTACTACAGATCCTGCAGACATCAAAAGTATAATAAGGGAATACTACAAATAAGTCTACAAACATAAATTTTACAAATTAGACAAAATGGACCATTTCCTCCAAAAAGACAAACTATCACCCAATATGAAATAGATATTTTGATTAGTCCTTATAACTATTATGGAAGTTGAATTCATAATTTAAAAACTCTCCAAAAAGAAATCTCCAGGACTATACAGTTTCACTGGAGATTTCCCCCAAACATTTAAAGATGGTATAGCATCAGTCCTATGCAATTTCTTCCAGAAAATATAAAAGGAAGGAACACTTCCAGTTCATCATTTCCCTAATACCAAAATCAGACAAAGATAATACAAAAAAAGAAAACTACAAATCAATATCCCTTTTGGGGGATATTGTTAAAGAAAAAAATTCTTTAACAAAATATTAGCAAGTAGAATTAAGCAATATATAAAAAGTATTATACACTATAACCAAATGGGGTTTTTCCAAGCATACAAGGCTAGTTCAACTTTGAAAATCAATCAGTGTAATCTACATTAACCAGCTGAAGGAGAAAAATTACATGATCATATCAACTATGGAGAAAAAGAATTTGACAAAATTCTTGATAAAAATTCATAATAAAAAATAAACTCTCAGAAAAATAAGAATAGAGGAGAAATTCCTCAAAGTAATAAAAAGCATTTACAAAAAATTTACAGCTAATACTATATTTAATGGTGAAAGACTGAAGCCTTTCCCCCAGGATTCAGGAACAAGTCAAGGATGTCTGCTACACCACTCTTACTCAACATAGTGCGGGAGTTCTAGTCAGCGCAATAAGGCAAGAAAAAAAAGCAAAAGTCATATAAATCAGAAAGAAAGAAATAAAACCATATCTGTTTGCAGATGAATTGATTGTTTACATATAAAATCCAGGGAATCTAAAAAAAAAAAAAAAAAAAAAAAAAAGGCCTCCTGGAAGTAATGTGAGTGTTCAGTGAAGTTGCAAAATACAAAATAAACATAAAAAAATCAAATGTGTTTCCTTATACTAGCATTAAACACATGGACACAGAAATAAAAAATGGACCATTCTCATTCACTCATTAAAAAAAAGAAATATTTAGATATAAATCTAACAAAGCATGCAGAGGACTTGAATGCTTAAATTTCTATAATGCTGTAGTTCTAAATAAATGGAAAGATACACTATGTTTGTGTATTGGGATCATCAACATAGTAAAGATGTCTATTTTCCCCAAATTGATATACAGGTTCAAGGCAATTCCTATCAAATTTCAAGCAAGATGTTTTGTAGATACCACATACATATGATTATTCTAAAATTCATGTGAAAATGCAAAGGAACAGAAAAACTATTTTAAAAAGTGAAAAAGAATAGCAAAATGGGGAGAATCAATTTACCGGATCAATATTTATTATATTGCTACACCAAGTCAACACTGTGTAGTATTTTGCAGAGGCATAGATACATAGATCAATGAAACAGAGCAGAAGGCCCGGAGTTAGGCCCACAAAGATATGCCCAACTGACTTTTGCTAAAGATGCAAATACAATGCAATGGAAGATATGCCCTTTTCAACAAAATCTGTTGGAGTAATTGGACATAAACAGGCAAAAAAATGTACTTCAACCAAAGCCTCATCCCTCATACAAAAATTAATTCAAATACTTTGTAGGCTTCAAATGTAAAACTTAAAAAAAGGAGAAAATCATCAAGATATAGCACTGGGCAAAGAATTCTTAAACTTGACATCAAAATCATGATCCATAAATAGGAAAATTGATAAGCTGGATTCCACCAAAATTACTCCACAAAAGACCTGTTAGGAGGATGAAAAGACAAGGTACCGAGTAGGAGAAAATATTAGCAAGCTACATATCCAACCAAAGTTTAGTATCTAGAATTTAAAGAGAACTCTCAAAACTCAATAGTAAAAAAGCAAACAATCAAGTTAGAAAATGGACAAAAAGCATTGTTTTGGTTTGCTAACACTGCCAGAATGCAATATACCAGAAATGGATTGACTTTTATGATGGGGATTTATTAACTTACAAATTACAGTTCTTAGGCCATGAAAAAGTTCCAGTTAAGGCATCAACAGGATGATACTGGACTTTGAAGATAAGCTACTGGCATCCGGGACACCTCCGTCACGTGGGAAGGCACATGGCTGGCGTCTGCCTGTCCTTCGCTTCTGGGTTTCATTGATTTCAGTTTCTGGTTCCAGTGGCTTCCTCTGTGAGTCCTGTTAGCTTCTCCAGGGCTTTTTTCTCTAAGCTGTCTTGGCCTTTTCTGTCTTTTATCCGCTCATAAATGACTCCAATAAAAGGAATAAGACCAACCTTGAATGGGGTAGGGTGTGGGGGTCACGTCTCAGTTGAAACATCCTAACCAAAAGGTCCCACCTACAATAGGTGTACACCCACAGGAATGGATTAAAAGAGCATGACCTTTTCTAAGGTCCATAACAACTTCAAACCAGCACAGGCATGAAGGTGTGTTTTGCAGAAAAAAAGATATACATATGGCAAATAAGCAATGAATAATTTTCAACATCATTAGCCATTAGCAAAATGCAAATTAAGCCACAAGATATCACTATACATCTTTAAGAATGGCTTAAATAAAAAAATTTCTGGTGAAGATGTGGAGAAACTGAATCACTGACAGATTGCTGGTGGGAATTTCCAACTATTTGGAAAATAGTTTGGCAGTTCCTCTAAAAAAAATAAATATTCTACTACCATTTGACCCAACCATTGCACCCCTGGGCATTTATCCAAGAAAAATGAAGACTTACATTCACACAACAACCTGTACAGTAATGTTTACAGCAGCTGTAGTCTGAAATTGGAAACCACCCAGATGTTCTTCCATAGGTAAATGTTTAAACAAATTGTGGTATACCATACCATGGAATACTACTCTGCAATAAAAAAGAATGATCTGTCGATACATTCAACAATTTGCATGAATCTCCAGGGAATGATGCTGCATGAAAACAAACAATCCCAAAAGGTCACATACTCTATGATTCCATTTAAATAACTTTGTTGAAATGACAAAATTATAGAAATAGAAAACAGATTAGTTGTTGCCG
Organism: Choloepus didactylus; assembly: GCF_015220235.1. Lineage (NCBI taxonomy): Eukaryota > Metazoa > Chordata > Mammalia > Pilosa > Megalonychidae > Choloepus > Choloepus didactylus. Next base: position 107,527,341 of record NC_051316.1, read on the forward strand.
GGGTTTAAGGAAAGGGTGGGGCAGGAGGGAAGTGGGTATGGCTATAAAAGGGCAGAATGGGATATTCTTGTGGTGATGGAAATATTCTGTATCTTGACTGTATCAATATCAGTAACTTGGCTAAAATAGGGCCTTATAGTTTTGCAAGATTTTGTCACTGGGGGAAACTAGGTAAAGAGTACATGGGATATCTTTATTATTTCTTACAACTATGTGTTACAACTACACTTATCTAAAAAAATGAGATTTAATTAAGAATTTATTGATACACATGATGCATATCATAATTCCTTGAAAATGTATAACCTGTATACAACATAAAATGTTTAATCTGTATACAGCATACACTCTGTGTTAACGTGACATTTCCCACTGTGATCTGCAGGATATTTGTAGCTTTTATATAAGAGAAGGAATTTGTCGTCATGTGTGTTTGGGAAATGATGGCTTAAATAGATTTCCCTTTTCCAGGACTTCTCAGATCCTTCATTATACTTATATGTTTTGTGGGTCTTCAAAAGATTGATATACTATATATAATTTTCCCTAATTTACTGATTGTGGAAACTTCTCTTCTTTCCCCCACCCCCAGAACATGTCCAACACATCAGAAAAATGTTTATGAGATCAGTGTTCCATAGAATTCACTTAAGAAAATGCTGATGTCTCCAGAATATGCCATTTATTAACTTTACTTAATAAAGAAAATAAGGAAAATTTGAGACAGGTGAAGGAACGTGTGAGATGGCACAAACGTGTAAAATAGTATGGCTCTCTGGAGTGAAGACTGAGGACACAGAATGTGCAGAGAGCTCCCAGGAGGTGCATTTGGAGGGGGACAACTGGCCAGACCATGAAGGGACTTGAGTGCCAAGCCAGGGCAGGCAAAGATTCTCCTGGCAGCTGTAAAGGCTCTACCTAGGCCCACCCTTTTATTCTTAATGAGGACACTGAGAGATTTAACTGAATGGCCCATGTACCTATGGCTATTTATATTTGACTTAATGAATTCTAAAAACGTGAGTGGGACCCATGAATTATGACATTAGCCTCTGACTGAAGTCAGTAACTGAGTACAAATTGATAAACTTAGATATGTGTGTGTACATTCTCAATATCGTGAATCATGGACCAGTGGCCCTGAAGTCATTCTTTATATTTGAAGACAAGGAAACAAATGCAGAATGACAGAAAGAAGACAAAATTCAGGTCTTCTGTCTCCCAGCACAGATATCTGCATTATCCTCGAACATGGCTTGGAGGAATAAAGCCGTGTGCCTGAGCTGCTGGGAGAGGGGGAAACCATGGGATTAATTAAAATCCTTCACACTGATTGCAAACATCCAGCACTTCAGGCTCTGTTATGAAAGCTTTTCATCACTGAGACTCAGTTTGAAAAATTCAGTAAACAGCTCTCGTTTCCAACCTGTATTCTGAGAACAAAAGAGCTACTCTGTCAGGAAGGAGGAAAGAAGGGGGCTGGCAGCGGGGGTTGTATTTCTGTGGCTTCAGTATAAAATAATCTGGTTTGAATTGTTTTAAAGTACAAAAACAAATGGCATTCAGCTGTGGATCTTAACTCGCAATATCAGTTTGAAAAGTTGTTTTCCCTTACGATTCAGTGGAACATCGCATCTGGCAGCTGGGTCCCATTACTGGAGTCCCCCCAAGGGAAATGTCAGGTCAGGCATTATTTATAATTCCCTAAGGCCTCTTATGGCTCTGTCCACATTTCAAGTGGCAGGCTTTCAAATCATTTAAGTCCCATTCCATTGTAAATGTTCACATCTTAACATCTTCAACACCAGAAGCTTTGATGAGCCTTCTCAACTAAAATCATACTTAGAGTACTAGAGATTCCTGTTAATGTATCCTCTGGCAAGGAACAATGTACATGGGCTGATATTAATTTATATGTTATTATAAATGTTAAAAAATAAATAGGAGTGATTGCAAACTGGCTCCAGCCATACAACAGGCTCCAGAAGACTTCAAGCAAACGAGAAATGAGGCATATATATCACATGCCATAGTACTGTGTCTGCACACGAGACCATCTGAACCTCTTAAGTTTGGGAAGTTTGTTGCTCTGTTTCTATCAAAGCTTGATCTCCTTGGAAAATGAGACAGATTGATCTGCTTGTTAGAAGAATCAAGTCCCTGACATAAGGTTGTATCTTTATGAGACTGTCACGATCAGGTTTCCTTGAATTCCACCTCTTTCTCTAAGCTTTTCCTAATTACATGGAGTGGAAAGACCATAACTATTTACCTAAGAAGACCTAAGTTCATGACCTTACCTTTAACAATGGTTATCTTTGGGCAGGTTACTTTAACCTATTTAAGCTATGCTATTTCTGTTGTGAAATGGGGATAAGAATGTCTGTTTTGGTGAGTTGTTGTGAGGATTGTGGGATTTTATTTGTAAAACTTCTGGCTTTATAGAGGATTATAGAGGATACTCAATAATCATCCAGTTCCTTCCCTCCACCAACAGAACTCTGAAGGAAAGTCTCCTATAGCCCTTTTGTTCATAGTTCTCCTAATGATATTATTATTTGTATACATCATTTTGGTAATAATACTCCACAGCAGGTTCCTTGGTATATGATGTAGTAGGTATGAAAGTGTGTTCTTCCCTGCTGCAAACAAGATGACCAGCATATAGCAGAAACTCAGCAAACGGCAGTAGTTACTGAAGGAAATGGAGCCACTCTGTCTTCTCTATTCTGTGCCTTGGATTGTGAGATTCCTGAAGACGGGCAGCGTCTTACTAAGCTCTGTGCCCCCAATGGCTATCATGATAGTCTGCAGTGTTGTCTTGAATTAAAACATACTTAATATATCTTCATTTTCTTCCACAATCTCTGGTTCTATAATGGGTTTGTCATGAGTACTCAACAAAGCTCAGTAAATCATTTTATTTAGGGAACTGAAGGAAACTCCCAAGGTAGCCACAAAGCTTGTCACTCCAAGTAGTGTGCCATCTGAGAGCCATGTGGATACACCACATTCATTTCTCCTGTATTCATACACACCCACTTTATGTTATTTTAATTTTGCAGGTTGGAAGACAGAGAGGCCAAAAGACACAAGCTCATAAGTAGAAGCCTCTTCATATGGCCTTCCTTGCTCTTCTGACTAGTTTTTCCTTACAGCCCCATCCTAGGCTGCCACTCACTCAACCTGTTCTCGTTCCAGCCATAATGCTCTCTCCTGTGTCCGTGAACTTGGATGGACCATCTCAGGTGCTTGCAGAGGTCTCGCCCTCATGCCTTGTCTACCCTACTGCCCACTCCTCCCACAAGACTCAACACAAGTTGCCCCTATTCCATGAAACACTCCCCCAAATTCCTAGGCAGAGTTAAACAGGCTCTCTTCTCTCCATTCATCATGACCTCTATATCACACTTTGCATCACGTATCCTATAGCCTCATAACCAGCTCTTTAGTTAGATTGTGAGCAACCTGAGAACTGAATTTGTTAGGGCATAACAATGCCCTACACATAAAAGGGGCTTGGTAAATGTTTTCCAAATTCATCATGGCAGCGCAAGTGAAAGCCAGGAAGAAAAGGAAATAGAAGTGGGCTCAATAAGAAAAAGAATTAATAAGCAAGAAGAGTATTTTAAAACAAACTAATGTCCCAAATACCTTAAATAATTCAACACAGTCTTTCTTTACAGATAGGAAATAATGATATAAACATATACTGTTTAATAAGAGATAAACTCCTTTTATTTGAAAAAAAAATCCTTGAACTTTAATTACTAGCAAATCTCATATTTTGAAGTCTAATTCTTCTTTTCCAAAAAAGCTTTCCAGTCTATTTGTGAATTTTTTTCTGCAGCAAGGTGAAAACCAGGAAGCTAAAGAGAAACTTTACGTAAAAGGCTGCATCAGACACAAAATACTAGAAACCTTCTGTTTTTGCAGGGCTTTTTTTCTTCTTGCATGTTTCAAGAAAATTTCAAAACCACCCAAAGAGAACCCAAAATTGAGATTAGCCCACATTTCTTGGTTGTTCAATCATACTGTAATTCCCCAGATCCAGATCCTAGTGCTAGTAATTTGTCAATGATCTGAGGGAAAACTCTCTCTCTCCTCTCTCTTTCTCTCACATGAGTCATCTTCAACCCAGAGCACGGTAGCTGGGTAGCTGTGGGGCTAACTGACATTTCAGTTCTCAACTGCGGTTGGATTAGGTTTAAATATGATGTCAGGTTTTCCACTACTTCAGGAGAAAAACATGCCTCTCCCAAGTTAAATAAGTCTAATTGTGCTTACTTTTGTGCTAATTTGGGGGAATTCCTGGATTCTTTTGGAGAGAGGGGTGAAATAGCAGTGCCCTACTGTAGCTGATAAGGGGAGGGGGGCGCTGAGTGATATTGTCACCTCGCAGTGGGGCTTCTGCATGAGTGAATTAAGGTACAGCTGAGGAGGACAAGCAAAGCTGGAGATTTCTGGGAGGATTTTAAAGGTGCAGCTTGGAATCATGGAATGGAAGGTTGGTGAACATTTTTAGGATAAAGATCTCAAGCAACTGTAAAACAGAGCTACTGGATGGGTTTTCCACATGGACCAGGGGTCAAAATGATTCCAGAAGTGAGGCTGGAAAAGATGACTCGAAGCCAGGCTCCTAAGTCTCAGTGCATGTGAGGGTGTGAGCAAGACATTGGTAAATGGCAAATAAAGTGATCAGAAACAATTAAATAATAATAGCAAACACCTATCAAAGTATTGTAGTAACATACCAATAATAATGATAGCTAACATATGTCAAGTCATATGCTAAGTACTTTACAAGCATTATCACTTTCCTTCTTCAAACATTCAGTGATTTAGGTATATTATTATCTCACTATTACCATTTAACCGTTAAGGAAATAGAAGTACAGAGAGTAATAAATTCCCATATTAACCCAAATAGAGAGTGGAAAAAGCAGAATATGATTGAAGTTGAGAGCCCATTCATTCACTCGTTTATTCATTCAACAAATCCTTGTTGAGTACCTACTATATACCAGGAAGTATTCTAAGAAGTGAAGTGATGATTAAAAACAAACAAAAATCTCTCCCTCCACTGGGAGGATAGGGTGGGCAGGGAACAATAAACATAATAAATATTAAAATATAAAGTATGTGAGTAATAAATGCTAAGGAGAAAAACTAAAGTAGGGAAGGGGATATAAATCACCTGGGTGGAAGTTTGAATTTTGGATAGGGTGGCCAGGAAAAGATTCAGTGAAAATGACATTGCTAGATTGAATCATGTACCCCAACCAAAGGCAGGTTCTTAATCTTAATCTGAGTTCCTGTGGCTGTGAACTCATTTGTAAATAGGACCCTTTGAAGATTATTATCAAAGTGTGGATTCAGTTGTGAATAGGATCCCCCATTCAGCATTTGAAGGGCAGGGTATGGGCCTTCTGCCCCTGGGAGAGTTCAGCTGCAACCCAATGCTCAGAGAAGGTGGGGCCTTTGCCCCAGCATTTGGGGACAGTGCAGCCACCACCCCAGTGCTTGGAGAGAATGGGGTCTACCCCCTGGTTTTGGGGGAGAACCTGGCTCCCACTCTGATGCTCAGAGAGCACAGGACCTGCACCCTGGTGACAGGAAGAGCAAAGCCACTGCCACAGTGCTTAGAAAGCATGGCACTGCCACTACAGCAGGCCTGGAGGACAAGTGTCTATCCATACATGATTCTCAGACCTTGGAATGTGTTGGGTTCAGACTGGCTTGGAACCCATGACCACCGTTTTCCTTCCAATTTCTCCCTTCTGTAATGGGAATGTTTTTACCGTGCCTGTCCCACCATTTTATTTTCGAAGTAGATAACTTGGGTTCTAAGTTTCACCAGTCTGCAGAAGGAGAGGAATTTTGCCCCACAACAGACCACATCCATAACTGACTGTGATGACACATTGTACTGAGAGTTTTTACTGAAATAGTTTTTGGGATATTGTGATGGGGTGAATGTATTTTGCATGTGGGAAGAACATGTATTTTATGGTCCAGTGCTCATATTGTGGTAAATTGAATCATATACCCCAACAAAATACACATTCGTAATCTGGGTCCTTGTGGGTATGAACCCATTTATAAGTAGGACCTTTTGAAATTGTGTTATCAATTAAGGTGTGGACTCATTTGTGAATAGGAGCTTCTAAAATCCTACATAGGTGTTGCCAAATTGAAACAGGGTGGGCCTTAGCCTGAATTACTGGAGGACTTCTAGAGAGAAGTCAAAAGTCAGAGAAAGACATAGGAATAAGTCAGAAGTCAGCAGAAACAGGAAGAGCAGACATAAGGAAAGAAAGATTGCCAAGTGACTGAAAGATTGCCAAGTGGAGATGGATGCTGAGGAACCACAGGGATTGCATCAAAGCAGCACCAGAAGGCTACAGACCCTAAGGAAGTGGTAAACTAGCTACATAGATATTTGGGAGAAGAACACAGCAAATGCAAAGGCCCTAGGTCAGGATCAGGCAGGAACAGTAGGAGACAGACATGGTGGAATGGAGTCAATGGAGAGGAGAGTAGGAGATAAGGACAGAGATATAATGGGCTGCAAAATCATGCAGACCTTTGAAACTGTGCTTACTAGCATTTTTTTTTTTTTTTTTTTTTACTTAAAAAATTCTAATCCATGCTATTTAGGTCCTTACATGATCTGTCTGCTGATTAGCCCTCAAACACCATCACATTTTTCTTTTGTGTTTGTATACTACATGACAGTTGTTTTCCAACTCTGACATGGATCAAGTTCCTTCCCTTAGGACTTTGAACTTACTGCTGCTTCTTCCTGGGACTCACCTCTCAGGTAACTTGGTTGGTGATAACTATCAGTCAGCAAAGTCTGGGTTGTACTACAGTAACAAACACCCCCCAAATCTTGGTGCCTTAAAAAACTAAGGCTTACTTTTTCACCCTCACTACCTGTCCTTCACAGGTCAGTTGGGTCTCTACTTGAATCATTATCATCTCAAATGCTGATAGAGAGCTGCCATGTGGAAGATTGCCTACAGCTGGGGAAGAAGGGTAAGCACAAAGGGCAAAGTGTACTCTTGCTCATAAAGCTTCCATCTGGAAAAGACACATGTCACTTCCCATCACATTTCACTGGCCAAAGCAGTGAGTTCATTGGGGATGTGTAAACATAATGCTATGATGTGTCTGGGAGAGAGAGAACCAACTATTTGCATTCAGCCTTAATGATCACCCATAATTTCTTTATAATCAGGTCTTAATGCAAATGACATCTCCTCAATGAAACCTTTCTTAATCACCCAGTATAGTTATCCCCACTGGGTGCTGTCTATAACATCACCCTATTTTGACCTATTTATGATATTCTCCAATGTGTGAACTTACATAGTCCATGTATTATTTTTTATTTGTTTTATATGTTCCACCTCTAGAATTTAAGTTCTAACAACAGGAAACATACCTATTTAACTGGGCACTATATCTTTAGCACTTAAAACACTGCATATAGCAATTATTCAATAAACATTTGCTGAAAAAATAAATGGATAGATGATACTGCCTCATCAGGTAGAGGATAGTAAATTTGAATGGCAGGAACTCCAAGACAGGGAAATCTTTTCACAGTGGTGGAAGTTGTCCTTTAATTTTTCCACCAAAAAAAAAAAAATGCTTTTAAGAAGTATAAAATGAATGGTATCTCTTCCCCTATAACTGAAACAACCCCAGAATTGTTGAAGAGGACCTGGTCCAAATGTTGTTGCCCTCCCTGCCCATGCAACCACATGCTCATAAATACCACTGTCACTACACCAGACACACTGAAGAGCTCTGCAATCTCGGGCAATTTCCTTAGTGTCACTGAGCCTTAGTTCTCTTTTGCTGCATGGGAAGATAAGTCTCTTGCTTCCATTGCACTATTTATTCCTCCCCATTCTCTCCCCAGTTGTTTTTTTTTTTTTTTTTTTTTTTTTTTTTAAGGTAGTGATACATCAATATTAGGCTAAAAGAAAATATTAATATAGCATTATAGAGTTTAATTTATCTTGTTGGTGAGCTGCTCTAAAGACCTGAGAATCCAGTCTACACATGATCTGGCAGCTTGAAATCAGATAGGGGTGATAAGGTATTTTGGAGAAGACAAGGAAAGAGGGAAGACAAAGAATATAGAATTTCTTAGTGTTAATTCTTCCGGGATATATGTGATCTACAGAGAAGAGTAAATAAAAATGGTGCATGCACTTGCTTGTAATTGGTCATGAATAAGACTGAATTTTCTCTAGTACTGAGTAAACCAGACCCTTCAGGGAGGAATAAAGGTAGAGTTTTAGGCAAAAGGGAGACATGAGTACAAACTTACTGTGATAGAAATTAATTCTTACCATATCTGATTTTTTCCCCTTCCTGGAAAATTTCCCAGATTCCTTTGCAATTAGGCTGAGATCATGTAATTATTTCTGGCCAATAGGCTGTGACAATTGTCACTTCCAGTTGAAGACTATTAGAAGCAAGGGTGGGTTCTCCATACTTTCTCTTCCCCTGCCACAGCAACCAAGGAAACCAGTGTTGAGATGGCAGAGCCACAAAATGGAAACAGCCTGGACATCTGCATTACTACATGAAGAACTGCCATGGAAGGTGGCCTGATCCCCATCAGACTTGGTGTGAGTGAGAAATAAACTTTTGTTGTGTAAACCTATTGTGATTTAGGACTACATTTGTTATTGAATCACACCTAGTATATCTTAACTCATATATATATTATATGAGAAAATATTTGTCAAGTATTCTGAAAACTGTAAGGTATGCTAAATGCTAATTGTTAGTAATTTTTATTAGAGGCTTTCAGGTGGCAACATTTTTGTGATCAAATATCTCTGAATACATGTTAAAGGAAGTGTTTCAGCAAGGAATTGTATTACGTTTAAGATCTAAACATGAATAATGGTATGATCAAAAAAAGCATGCACTTTGGAGTCCAGTGAATTCACATAAATCTTAGGTCTGTCAATATTAGCTTGTGATCTTGGGAGAACCAATTAACTTTTCTTAGTTCCAGATTCTTCATCTTTAAAATGTGATGTGAAGAGTGGTAGGGAAGGGGCAGAAAAATGCCTTTGTTGATCATTGTGAGAATGAAAATGAAAATATACGTGCCCAATAAATTCAAAGTACTAACAGAGAGCAACATCCAATTAACGCTTAATATTTTCTGATTAGTATAAATCAGAGTGGAGGAAAAAATAAATACTTGACAAATATATTTGGTCCTTGTATAATTGTATCCCATGGAAAACACAAAGAGGAAAATATGACAAAAATAATTCAGTACAAGATTCTTATGATCCACCCAAAGAGAAAGTTTGAGCAGAAGGTGATTTCTTCTGATAGGTGTTCCATTGGCCAAGTCTAATGTTGATATTTCCTGGTTAAGAACTACAAGCTCTAAAGATGGAGTTAAATTTAGACAATTAAAACTAGCCTAGCTGAGTGATGTGAATAAAGATCGTCCTCTTGGGCCAAGATGTAGTTACCATCAATCATAAACAGACACCAATTAGAATGGAGTGGATCTTTGCAGAAAAAATATTTATGTCAGTTACTATGCACTTGGGTTTTGTGGGATATGTCTGTTTTCCAACAGTTAAAGACATCTAATATTTAATGTGCTCAGGTTAACTCTTAACTGTTTTCTCTCTCTCTTCCTCTGTTTTTTCTTTCTCTTTCTCTTTCTCTCTCCTTTTTCTCTTTCTTTCTTCCTCCTTTCCTCCCTTCCTTCCTGCCTTCTTTCCTTTCTTCCTTTCTTCTAAGCTGCCATCCTTTCTCCTTTCTAATGACCTACTCCCATATATTTTGCCCAACTCTCCCCAAGTTTGGCTGGGTGAAATGGTTAATACTCTTAGATTCCCTCCTTACCTCCATTAGTGGCTTTGGATTTAAAAAAAATTAATAAAATTTCAGGAATGATCCTTGACTCAAAGTCAGTATCAACTCTTCAGTTATTTGATTTCATGATTCCTGGTTGCTATCCAATTCTAGCTCTGGAATCCAAAGTGGATATTTGAATTTTGTATCTTCAACTGATATCCTAGAAATAATGACTAGAAAATCTGGAAAAGATAACAGAATTATTCTTTTAGATGATGAATCTAAGACACATCTAATCCATGTGATCTGGGATCACTGGATTGGTAGAGGTGAAACTATAATAAAAATACCAGGATTCCAGTTACTTCATTTCCAATCCCAATTATCCACACCTTCATCTCTTAAAGGGTAAAATATGTTTAAAACTATATAGGTGTAGGGCAATTTAAGAAAAACTGTTTACTGGGTCCATTCCTCCAAATAAAGTAATCTTTGTCAGCTCACCAACTTCAAATTCTTCAATCTATTACTTTTCAAGGTTAAAATGAAGCACCCTTAATTTGTGATAATCTCGTGAGAACAATTCTGGATGGAGAGAGATCAGAAGAGAACTGAACTAGGAGGAAGGAGAAAGTCACAACCACTAAGTATTTAAGGGGATGATACCAATAGCAAATTTTACCAGCATTTTCCCTAGAGCTGACCCAACAAATGCAATAGCTGTATTTATATTTGCTTTTATTTATTTATCAAACTTTTTTTCCTGCTAATCAAAATTCACTATCCCAGGTACTGAGGTAAAACAGGTAAGAGTTTAGTAAGAAATGGTTACAAACTTGTGGGACCTTACAGTTCCACGGGCGGTCTGTCATGTGTCATTTAGCTAACATATGATCAAGCAGAACAGAAGGGAGTGGAGACACTTGTTTTAATGGGGGAGGAGTGAGAATGGAAAAGAAGATGGCTTTTAACCTGAACATTTTAGAGTTAGCAGCAAGGAAAATAAATTTGAAGCTGAGGGAATGTAAGGCCTGAGTATCTTTTCAGTGTCTTACAAATATTTCTAGTGCTCTTTGCTGATTCCTGAGGATACAGTGAAGATACAGTCCCTGACACAAGGACTTTACTGCCTCACATAAGCCATGGAGAAGACATTAATTTAACGTGAAGTAACTGGAAATGAACAGAAACATTGGGTCAGCTTATTTATTTCTAGACAAATGGCCCATCCAGTTCACTATCTGTAGATTATACTTTTATTTTGGATTATACTTTTATTTTGTTCATAACGGTAAAGGAAGCAGCCTGCAGGGGGCAGACTTTCTTGCTCAGATTTCCCCCCTCCCTTCAGATTTTCCACTTTAAGCTTGAACCACAGAGGTGATTGCCCTCAGTACACTGAGTTCCCTAGCCCTTCTTTTTCCAGAAGCTATCAGTTTCAGTTTTGATGGTTTAGCCTCGTCACAAGTATGCGTTACTGGAAGCCCAGACCAGCTTCCAGCCATGCAGGTACTGTGCCTTACTGAAGGGCGGGGACAGATCATGTGATTATAGTTTGACCCCTTGGGAAGCCCTGTGCCTTGAGGCTCTGTGATTTTAGACAAGCCATCATGTCTTTCTGAACTTCAGTTTCCCCACCTATAAAATGAAGATAACATGATGTATTTCAGGGCAAAGGGAGTTGCTTTTTTATGCCTTTTGTGCATGGATAATTTGTGGAGGAAAAGGAGCTGCTATGAAAATCAAAAATTCTCAATTTTGGATCTACCCCTATTTTACTTTGGAGGAATTCTGTTATGCCATGTTATGCCCGAGTCTTCTGTTTAAAAGAAAATGCATGAAGATTAAATGTAAAACTGATCAATGATACAATCAAATAAGCCAACTTGGTGAGAGGAGAAGGGTAGAAACAGGTTAACTGATTGCTCAACTTAATGACTGATTATTTGACTCAGTTGATCAGACTAATAAAAACCATCCATCTGGTAGCAAACGGATGTATGCACATATCAAAACAATTTCAGAAAAGTACTTAGAAACATCTCTGTTTGTACTAATGTAGACAAAATACAGTTGACTAAATGCTTTGATATCTTCTAATCCTAGTTGAAGCCCTTAGGAAAAAAACAATGTAATGAAATCCATGGGTTTTATTAAGCTTTGGAGAATTGACAAAATTGTGTCTCTAAGTATTTATTCCAAAATTATTATATCCTTTCCATGATCCAAATAAAAACTCAGTCACTTATGTTTCATATATATATATATATACATATGTACACACACACACACACACACACACACACACAAAGGAACCATGACAATGATAAGGAAGATGATGAACAAGAAGCAAAAAGAGGAATAGGAGGAAAACTACAATAACAATCAGGGCATTTTTGTTGTTGTTGTCCCATGCTTGGAGCTACACACTCTATAGGCACAATCTCTTTTTTTTTTTCTTGTTTATTGCTACCCCTTCTTCTCACTTAATCTCTTTCCCCATCTTCAGTGGTGTCTAGGCAGTGAGCACTCTAACTTATTCATATTGAAATGGGGTGTTGACAGTATGGGGAAGGGGCTGCATCTGATAGTTGATCTTAAAGAGGCTGTTGCCTCTGGGTTTTAGGACTTGTTTGGTATAGGAAACACTGGTGGATTTAAGTTTCTGAAAGATAAAACTTAGTGAGTGCATCTATTATAGAATCTCAGGTAGGGACCTAGGTATTTGGGGAATACTTTTGGTAAGGGCATGGCATACTGTGGCCATTTGGGATGTCTAGCTGGAGCTTACATAAGAGAAACCTCCAGGATAGCCGCTTGACTATATTTGGGATCTCTTAGCCAATATGACCTTGGCTTGTTACCTTTCTTTTTTTCCTCCTTTTGGTGAAGCAGGCATGTTCAATCCCTCGCTGCCAGGGTCAGCTCATTCCTGGGAATCATGTCCCATGTCTCCAGGGAGATTCTTCTCCCTGGGAGTCATGTCCCTCATGGGGGAAGAGGTTAATGAATTTATTTGCTGAGTTGGGCTTAGAGAGAGAAAGGCCACATCTGAGCAACAAAAGAAGTTCCTTGGCGTTGCCTCTTAGGCATAATTATAGGAAGGCTCAGTCTCTTATTTACAACCCTAAATTTCACAAAAGCAAAGCCTCAAGTTGAGGGCTTGATTTATTAAGTAGTGAGTTCCTAACTTTACTTAATATATATTCTATCCCAAGATAACTGGTCAGTTTCTTACAGTATCTTCACTTAGTTGTACAATCATCATCACTCTCAAATTTAAACAATTATCATAACATAATACATCCTAGAGCTCTTATCAGCAGCTAATTATTCATCCCTAGTATTAGTGTAGAGTTGGTAAGATATTCCTATTAAATATTTTCATTAATACATAATGGGTAGTTTTTCCATACCACTCTGTTGTTAACCCTCTGCCCCAGTATCATACTTTATAATTATATCATGCTAACGTTATTTAGGTTTGTGGTGCTACTCTGTGAGCTACATGCCTTTAAACAACCATTTACGAATCACTTCAATGAATCACTGATGCTTATAAGCCCATTAACGAACCATAGTCACACCTGACCATTCCCATACTGTTGAGATCACCCTCAGTATCATATCTGTATATATTAGATTATTGTTCCCCCTTCACTGGCTTCTGACTATTTCTAGGCTCCTTTGTTCTACATTATAAGATACATTTTTTAAGGATTACATTTTTCACAGAGTTCACGTTAGTGGTAACATACAATACCTCTCCTTATGTGTCTGGCTTATTTCACTCATCATTATGTCTTCAAGTTTCATCCATGTCATGGATGTCTTATTCTTATTCTTATTCTTAAAACTATGATTTGAGATAATTATTCACATGCTTATTTAAAAGCAAAAATGAAACCTCAAGTAGTATAGATAATATATTACCTATATAATAAATACAAGTAGTAATAGCAGTGGCAAAACTAGCAACAACAAAATCCCATTGGATTAAAAAAAGGAAAAAAGTGTGATATTTCTTATAAGCATGGAGGTGTATCTCATGGAACCTAAGGGCAGAGATAAAACGCAACCTTGGAAAACCAAGAATCCCTTTCTTCTTTCCTTTCTGCTCCACTTAGGATGTCTTATCTCATTTTCATTACCTTGTTTCCTTTCCTTCTCCCCTCTAGGCTATCTTTTGGGTTTTTATTTCGTGGAAAAAAAATCATCTCTTTTTCTCTCAGGTCATTTTCTAAATCCCCAAAAAGGTATTTTGATGGCTCAGCTTGCATTAGATCCTCAACCTTGATTAATAATTGATGACCTCTCACTAGTTCATAGCTGCCGGGAGTCTTACCATATGGGTAGGGAAGACAAGGAAGATTGGGCAGGCAGCCTAAGATAAACCTACTAGGTAATTTAACCCTGGTTACAAAGCAAATTCACTGTTGACAAAGTGTTTGAGCTCAAGTATGTCTTGTTCCAAAGTCCAAGGTGCCTCACTTCACCATGATACCATCAGGCTTAGTCATTTGAAGCAAGACCATAAAAGTTTCTCCATACGTAATGGATATTTAGACTTTTTGCAACTAGCTAAATCTTAGACAGGCTAAGTATTTAATCAGGTCACAAGTGTTGGGTTTCTACTCTATGACTAGCATTGTGATAAGCATGATAACAATAATAATGGTAATATTAAAAATAACAATTCATGTTTCCAGAACCATTACTATATGTCAGGAACATGCCTAAATTATTTGCATGTATTAACTTGATTAATCCTCTCAACAACTCTATGAAGTTGGTATTACCATATGATCACCATTTTACAGATAAGAAAACTGAGGCCCAGTGAGGAGAGTGAAAGCTATCAGGCATTCTCCTCCTACTCAATATTTGGTTGGAGATATAAAAAAAGAACCCCTCATAAATAACTTGTAAACAAGACGAAGTAAAATATTAGGTACTAAATTTTATGGTACAGAGAAAGATTTTGACAGTTACCTGATATACAGTGCTTATAGTTCACAATGTGCTTTATTAAAGAAAACACGTTCTCAAGCCCTCCCAACAATCACAGGAGGAACAGAAAGTATACCCCATCCTGGTAATTAAATAAAATCTAAAGCCATCATCCCCACATTGTTCTCAAGCCTGTACTATTGGTCTCCAATGATTTACATTGACTATTTGAGTAGTGTATTAGTTTCCTGTGGCTGCTGTAACAAATTACTACAAACTCTATGGCTGCAAACCATAGAAATTTATTTCCTCACAGATCTGGAGGCCAGAAGTCCAAAATAAAGGTGTCAGCCAGGCTTCACCCCCTCCCAAGACTCTAGGAGAGAATCCTTCCAAGCCTTTTCCAGCTTCTGGTGGCTCCTGGGGTTCCTTGGTTTATAGCCGCATAGCTCAGACCTCTGCTTCTGGCTGCACATGGCCTTCTCTGTACCTTCTCTTCTGTCTCTTACAAGAACACTTGTTATTGGATTTACTATGCACCTGGGTAATCCAGGATGATCTCATCTTGAGATCCTTAACTGCAAAGACCCTTTTCCAAATAAATTCACATTCACAAGATTTAGGGGTTTGGGATGTAGACATATCTTTTTGGGAGTCACCATTTATCCCACTACACGTATTTAAGGAAGACCTTTCAGGTTTTTATAGGAAACTTAGTGGTATTTAGGACACAATCCTAAATAGTTTACATATAATGGAGGTAATCCCTGCCCCTCACAATACCTTCCTTAAGACCATTATCAAATGAAGCGCTCTGACCCAGGGAAAGATTTTGTTTTGACTTAATAGAGCAATAAGTGACTGTAAACTGCCACTTTCCGTCTCTAAACTAAGGTGCTAATTTTCTTAACTATAATTATGAATTGGCAAAACATTCATTCAAACTTAAGATCATATGTTTTAGTTTATCCACTTTTTACAACTTTTAAAATGTCAGTCAGATGTGTTAACTTCAAAAGGAGAGAAATTAAAATGTAGGGAAAATGAGTAAAGATTTAAAATATTAGAAAGCAAAATAAATTTTAAGGATAATGATAGACTATTACTTTTAATATTGGGCATGCATTCCTACATATCTTCTATACTCTTTAGACCATATATTGTTTGAGTAACAAAAGTCTTAAAATCTCAAGAAATGTTCACTGATTGAAAACCTGAAATAACTTGAGTCCTTGGAAGAAAGATGGAATTACTGTTTGGTGGTTACAATAATGCCCTGAGAAATTACTTGCAGTCTCACCTGAATATCTATGAATCTCAACTCTGAACAGTTACCCAGGGATGAGAGCTTGGGAAGATTCTAGGACACTCCGTTCCTTGCCCTAGGATAACAGCATTTCCAAAAGTGAAGCCCATAAAACACCAGTTATTTGCTTAACACTCAGTTCCTTAATTCTAGCAACTATCTTCTCCCTCCCATTTTAACATCTCTGAAGTTAGGCTGCATGTTATGCAATGTCAAATGACATTTGTTAGCCACCAGGCCTTGCCCGAGCAAAGCTGTGCATAGTAATGCCCTTTCATTTCATGATTACTAGAGCTAATTGCATTTGTTGCACTTATGTGGCTGAGTTTAACTTGGATTCTCAGTTGTTGCTTATAAAAAATTACACTTAAGATGTTGTACTGAAATGAAACATATTTATGAAG
Organism: Choloepus didactylus; assembly: GCF_015220235.1. Taxonomy (NCBI): domain Eukaryota; kingdom Metazoa; phylum Chordata; class Mammalia; order Pilosa; family Megalonychidae; genus Choloepus; species Choloepus didactylus. The sequence continues at coordinate 107,543,856 of NC_051316.1, forward strand.
GCAGAAGATTGACAGTCACAAAGAAGGTAATTCAATTGAAGGTGGTAAACACTGCCAATTCTCTTGAAGTAGATCAGAAAATGTTCAAAGCTGGGAGAAGTTGTTGTGATTTATTTAGTCATTGAACTGCTGTATCTGCCAAATACTTCCAGCTGAATTTGAAGAGAAGCTGACTAACTTCTAGTGATGAATACTTACGTATACAATAGGAAATATAATATAATGATATAATATAGTATAATATAATATATATTTAAATTAAGTATGTAATAGGAAACATAATATAATATATATTTAAATTAAGTATGTAATAGGAAACATAATATAATATATATTTAAATTATGTAATAGGAAACATAATATAATATATATTTAAATTAAGCATGTAATAGGAAATATAATATAATACGTATTTAAATTAAGCATGTGATAGGAAATAATATAATATAATATAGAATTATAACATCAATCCTGAATATGCTAAAAAGGTCATTATGATAAGCATAATTTGTGAGAAGCAACATCATTCCAATGTCATAATCAACATCTCAGGATGATGGAAATCATCTTAGGATTTTCAAAGGCCTATTAGCTTATTAAAACTCTTTAAAGCCCACTAAACTTTGTTTTTACTATCATTTCCAAACACATATGAAACTGGAACCCATCCCCATCCCCACGTACACACATATAAAACAGCTACTACCATTTTTCAATACCTGCATACTGGTGAAAATACCTTGGCACATACTCAGGAATATATTATTCCGATAGTTTACCTGACCTTCACCTTTGTAAGTGATACAGTCACAGATAAAGTAGAAAGAACAAACGACTATAATCTGAAAGGCCTCACCACTAACGTGCCATTAATTTGCTTTGTTATCTTGAGCAGTTTCCCTCTCCTTCTGTGAGCTGATTTCCCCACCTCTTCAATAGATGTGCTGTACAAAATGATTCACAACTCCCCTTATGACCCTACCCTTCAGTGTCTACAACTAGGTCTCTTAGACATGAGTAGAACATCAGCTTTGATTACACAGACACTTCCTCCATTTGTGGTTTACAAGAACCATACATGAATACATACATTTGATATTTAATCTTTTAGATTAGTCACCTTTCCAATGCCACATTCTAACAGTGTCATTCTAGCCATTGCAGGGAGAACCATGAAATCAAATATAACATCTAGTGCTCACTTATTAAGTCCCTTTCGTGTGCTGAGCCTATTCTTCACATCGGGCAGAGCCATTTGAAGTTACAATAGGGGCTCTTGCTTTCTTGGCCACATGTTTCATTTCGATGGTTGTGGTGGGAATGAGAATGGTTCTTACTCCTCCTTCTCCTTCCCGCCTTCCTCATCTTCTACGTTTCCTTCTCTTCTTCATCATCATATCTTACCTCCAGTCCACCTTTTATACTGCTTCCAATAACATTTGATCCTGTCAGGCCCCACTTAACACTTCAGATGTTTCCCATTGTCACTCTCCTTTAGTGATTTATCAGACCCATCAAGATCTGGCATCTTCTTTCCTCTCCATCCTCATCTCTTGCCATTCTCCCGCTAACCACTCAACATTTGAGTTAAGTCATCTTTGTTCAATTCCTAGAATGTGCCATGCTCTCTTTTATCTCCATGCTTTTGCACATTGCTGTTCCTTCATCCAGGGACATTGTTTCCATCCTTCCAATGTCTCCATTTGTTTAGTCTTAATATAGCCTCATTTTCAATTTAAAGGTCACTTTTGGGTAAATTTATAATGCCTTAGTCACCAATACTGCTTTAGGTGGGTCTCCTATCAGTTCCCACAGTAGTTCATATTTTCACAAAAACAGCACTGTCAACAGTTATTTCCTGCTTTCTCGTGAATATGTTATGTATCTCCCACCAAATTTCAAGCTCTGGGAGGGCTTTCCAGCTGGACAAATTCATTCAATAACAGAGTCCTGTGAAGCTCTGGAATGCTGTTCAGCAGTGTAGCCAAGTCTAAAGTCTTCTTTCTAAAGTATAGATATTAAGGATATGAAGGATGCAAACCTCAGCTTGGAGTCATTGTGGGTGACACGACCTTCTCAATCCCACCAATCCAATGTGGTAGCAAAACAAATCTCCAAAAATGCACTGGATACACAGAACCCAATCACCTGTGATAAAGCCATGCTTCTGAAACGATCCCCAGATGCTGAAGGAATGACCTGCAATTACTCTAACCTGAGTACTATTATTGTCAGTCAGAAAGAGAAACACCTCAAGAGATTCCAACCCACCCCAATACAGGTGTCAGTTCACCGATAGAAGCACTTCTCACAAAGTTTTGGGTAGAACAAATTCTTACTTATGTAGGAAAGGGACAGAGCAAAATCAGTTGCACTAGTGAGCATCAGTTCTGCATAGTCAGGGTCTCCGTGCATGGAAAATGCAGGGAGATGTTCTGATAGGGAGATGTTCTATGTGCAGCACCACTCTGTTGTGTTGGTGTGCTGTAGGGGAGGAATCGTGCTCCCTCCACACCAGGGGCTGATGTACCACCATACACCTGGCTGTGAGCTGGATGTCATAACACATGTCCATCAGCATCAGACTGTCTACAGTGAATATTTACATATGCTTGGGACAATTAGAAGAAGGGATGTACCAGCAGTTCCCTTATCTACTAAGGATTATATTTATCTCTCTAGGCCAACACACCTGGTCCTGAGCAGAGCACAGGATGTATTTGTTGGTCCCAGGGGGAAGGTGGGAGGCCTTGCTAGGACTGTCCCCTCCCACACTTATCTAGTCTGGAGATCTGCAAGTTTCCCTTTACTTTGTTCCAGCTTCTCTCTTTGCGCCTACCTCCAAACACAGCTTTCCTTTTGAAGTTATGAATAGCTAACTGCCTTGCAATCTCTGGCATTATAAGCATAAGGTACCATGAGTAGTAAAAGTTACTGGAGCTAGAAAGCAAGTCTCTTTTGTAATTGCAACTTATTACATTGCAGCTGTTGTAAAGGTAATGATAAAAATTGTGCCTATTTTTCAAAAGTCCACTATGATTTAGGCACTTTGAACATATTACATCACTTAATCCTTTCAACAATCCTGTAGATGGATGTTATTGTCCCCATTTCACAGAAGAAGAAACAAAGGCTCTTAGTGGCTTAATAGCTTGTTCAAAGTGCAGCTGATGTTAGAACTGGTGCTAGAAACCATATCACATCTTTCTGATTCCAAAGTCTGTGTTCTTTCCATGCCATGAAGCTGCTCCTCATTGTTTTACAACAGTGTACACAGTACTTGGAGAGTCAAACCTATCAAAAAAGGAAAACAGTTTATTTGGAAAAACTTGCTTTATATCGGCAGTGGAATGGAGTAAAAAAAAGATTCTTTCTTTGTGGCCAATCATTCTCACTAGTTAATAGAACAGAGGATGGGCCAGCAGTACCACCAGCCAGACCACATCTGTGGCTGGTGGGGTCTTTGGGGCTCACTGCACCCTCCTCCCAGGAGCCTTCCCTGAATAACCCTCCCACTTCCAGCCCAACAAATCTAAGATACTTGTTGCTGATAGAGCACGAGATCTGAAGTTAGGCAGAGTGGAGTTTTACTCCTGTCTGTGCCACTACCACTCAAGTGAGCTTGGACTGGTAACACACTTCATCCTGAGGTTAAAGTGGGGCTCTCACAAGGTTAGGGAGGGAGCCACACAAGTGAAATCATGCAGGTGAGAGAACCCTGGAAACTGTAAAAGTACTGGGCATAAATAAGCCAGCTTATCATTCCCTCCAAACCAGTAATCAATAAAAGCATAAGATATTATTGTTTCAGATGGACATATCATCTGGACTTTGAGCCCCTTAGCAAGGAAGACACAGTCTTTATTATACAATAAATATCCCCATTTTTCAGGTGTGTAAACTAAGCCTCAGAGATCACACCCCTCCTTTGGTTGACGCATCAGGATTCACTCATGGAGCAGGATTTAAACTCAGAGCCTCTGTATCATGCTGCGGACTTTGCTAAATTGCATCTTTCAAGACAGAGAACATGACTTAATCGTGATAGTTTTCTCTGAGGATCTAGAGACTTGCATGGACTGGTTGTTAAATGAATATTCTCAGATTCCTCATCTGTAAAAGAAAGATAGTAATGGTCCTTGCCTCATGAGATTTTGTGAAGATAAAATAACTGCCCTGCACGTTTGAAGTATGGTGTGGTTAATATTACGTATTCCCTTTGAATGTCAGTTTTACTTTTCCACCTTTCCCTGCAGGAACATGATGTCCTCAAGCATAGTGCCAGTACTAACATTTCCTTTACTTTTGACCCAAACAGGAATATGCACCAGGTTTTAGCTCACAAAAGATGCAAATGAGCAGGACATAAAATCCCAGAGGTCTGATGGCATCTGACTCACAGGTGAATCAGTTTGGGGATCAGAGCTAATGACCAGATGGAACAGGCCCTCACAACACTCTACAGCTTAGAGTTAAGTCATACAGCGCAAGTGTTGGGGGCATGAATTTTGGAGACAGCCTGAATTAAAAACCAAAGTCTGGCACTTTTATTAATTCAACAAGTTCAGATTAGGTACTCATTTTGCACCAAGCTCTGGGAAAGAAATTTTGCTCTTGCTAGCTATATGAACACATACAAGTCAACTAAATCCTGCATGACTCAGTTTCCTCATCTGTGAAATAGGCATAGCACAACCTATCTCGGGGTGTTGTGGGCTTTACAGTAAACAATGTATTGACAGTTCTTAGAACAGTACCCCGTGATGGCAGCTGTAACTAATGGCCTCCACAGAATGTGTGTGAATGGCTTACCTCATTTGATCCTGACAATGATCTTGTATAACACTTTTTTTAAACTTTTTATTTTGAAATAATTTAAAACTTACAGGACAGTTGCAGACATAATGAAAAACTCATAAAGAGAACTCCAACATACCTCCCATGCAGATCCCCCAGATCCACCAACTTGTAACATTTTGCTACATTTGCCATATCATTCTATCTATCCATCTGCCTGCTTTTCTGTCTTTCTATATATCAATCAATCAATCAATCAATCATCTGTCTACCTACTTTCTAAATATTTGAGAGTAGGTTGAGTACATCATGCTTCTTGAATACTTTATTACTTTGCACCCCACTTTTTAGGTAAGACAATTGAAGAAACCCACTCATAGTGCCCCCCTGTAATAGGCACCTAATGTGCAAGAGGCAGTGACAGCAGGTATTCATCAGTCCTTTATGAGGGATTCCCGAGGGAAGCTGAACTCCATAGGGTGCCTTGTGGTTGAAAAGGAGACTATTATCCCAGCTGTCTCTAGTCCTCCCACCAGCGAGGCTGGAGCACCAGACATGGCCACGTGAATTTTCTGGGCCTCCAGGAGCTGAATGGCTGCAGGAAATCTGCCAACCTTGGCCTCATCCCTAGGAAGTTCTGCCATGCCTGGCTGCCAACTCAGATGGTTGTCGTATTAATCATGCAAGTGGTGTCTTCCCCCAAGAAGCTGTCAGCTCCTCAAAGGCTGGCATGGGTTAGAAGGCACTGGAAGTCCAGAAATCCAGAGCAGCAGTGGGAAAGTCTGACATGCATTCAGGGTGTCTGCTGGGCTCATAGGTGTATGTGAATTCTGGACAAATTACGAATGGCCTCCTAGGACTGGCTTCTTAGGGACTGGTCTATCAAGCACTTCAGGGAAGCCATTCGGTGTGTCATGTTTTCTGTTGGACATCATGTGGAGAGTGGGGAAGAGGGCTAAGCATTTGATTGCATTTAGAGTCTGGTCAACTTGAGCTGATATATTTAAGAAGATCAGTGACAAACTGGGAAATGCAGAGAAGAGAAGTCATAAGAGTGGAGGATCTTAAAGTCATTATACAGGCAAAAAAAGAAACTGTCAGCCATAAAGCAACTACTAGGGACTGGCACTAGTGTAACAGAGGAAAACAGTTACCATACTACAAATTTTCAGAGTGCTAACTGAAAGATAATAAAGCCCTAATTATGAAATTAAGATGGTGACTACAAACATTTAGTTTTGTTATAATTTTAGGCTATAGTTTATGCATTGTTCAAGTGCCAGTTGCAAATGGTGTAGGTGATCATTGCAAATGAATAATGTACTCATTTAGTTATTAGCACAATAAACTCCAGCCCTACCAGTCGATCCTTCTAGCAATATTCAAATGATTTGAGCAGAACATTTTCCAGGGTCTGCACTCATAGGTGAGCAGCCATAACACTCCTATGTAATACTGTCTTTCTATGGCAAATAAATCAAACCCCTGGGGAATCCTTATACAAGTGGCCCTTCCCATTTGGTTGGAGCTGATGGATCCATTTGAATAGCTAAGGAAAGCCAAAAATTCGTTCCCCAGAAAAAACATATAAAAGGACAAACTTAACAAATAGTTTCAGATGGTTAAGAACCCCGGGCTTAGACAGTATCAGAGTTGGTGTTCAATAATTTTTTAATGAATGGCAAAATGAATTAATGAATAAGTAAATATTTAAACCTTATCTCAGAGTGATGTTATTTGGATATATTTTCCTGGTCAATTCTGATGTATCGTTAGGTACCATTTTTCCTTTCTGGAAGAATTTTGAGGCTGACTTTCTTTCTAGCTGGTTCCAGGAACACCCTGTGACCTCAAATGGGCTCTGTAGGATTCTGCTGGACTTGGCTTCAGGCTAAGTCTCATTCAGGTCTGTTCTTCATGTCTCATTTTGCAGCCCAGGCTAAGGGACAGTGGCCACCCAAGTTATGTGCTCATGGTAATGGCAGACATGGCAAGCCCAAGAAGACAACACATTTCTTATCTATGCTTGAGTCATGCCTGCTAAATCCCCCTGACAAGGCAAGTCAACTGCCACCCTCCAAGTCACAGGGTAGGGAATATACTTTACCAAACATGAGTCTAGAGCAGGGGCGTGGATTGTTAATATTCTTACAGGGGAATGAAGAATTGGGACCAATAATTCAATCTACCAAACAACCTCCCCTTACAGTTTTAAGAGTGGATTGTTCCTCTGCAAACTCATTATTTCTTAGAGAGGCATTTCTCCTTTATAAAGCCTCCTTCTCTAGGCCACTGGTTCTTAAACTTCAAGAATCACCTGGAGAGACTCTTAAAATCAGATACACTTGGTCTGGGGTGGTGATTAGGACTCCCCAGGCCATGCTCTGATGTTTATCTTTTTATCAGTCTTTGAAAAGCATGGCTCGGAGCTCTCCTAACTTAGAATAGATTCAGTAAGTGATTTTTTTCCCTCTCTTTCCATTGTGTATTGATGTGAATCTTTGAAATTTATTTTGCTTCTTCATGGAGGAGGGGTGTGGGAAGAGGGTACTTTAACAATACACCATCCCAAATTTCATCACAAGCATCTTATTTTTCCTCTCCAATATGTTTTTGCTGCAACAAAGAAGGTATTTAATCCTCTCTCCTTCTGTTCTGTTACAAAATTAGCATTCCAGAAGCCCATATTAATACATTAATGTCTGAGCAAAAGAGAATACAATTATAATAAGCCTACAATTAGGAAAGCAAGTTATTCCTAGCAGAAAAAACAGTAGGAAAATGAGAATGGGAATGGACTCCCACTGGGCAGGATGTTCCTAATTAAATCCTGTTGCTAGATTAGTTATCTTAAAGGAATGAATACAATTCAATGTAAAACATACTAGCCTATGCCGGGTGCTCTGCTGAGTGCTGAGGGTTCAGGGATGTATGTGATCAGTCTTTGCCATCAAAGAGCTGCAGCCCAGCAGGAATGACATTCACTCACTCACGCTTTCACTCATGTAACAAATAAGTCCAGAGTCATCTGCTGGTCATAATTCTAGGTACTGGTGATACATATAAGTGGACAACACAGTCAGAATTCTGATCTTCAAAAACTTTAAATTCTAATTGGAAAGGACAACTTTAAGATAACGTTAGGATAATGTGAGAAGTCATTAGCTCTCTCTAGATGTTTTCCAGACTTTTTTTTCTGTCCCCAAACACCTACAGGATGAGACATTTATAGCAAAGCTTTCACTTGGGACAAGATGGGTAATTGGGGATGTGTATTTTACCAAAATTTACAGAAAAAGTCCAATAACATACATCTTTAAGAGGTATGTGTGTCCTCCACTTTTACCCTAATTGAAAACTCTTTTTACTTGATGCAAAAATCATCTGGTGTGCTACTTAAAAATTTGCGCCCACTGCAGGCCTCCAGTTGAGGAATTCCCAGACATGAAGTACAGGAATTTCTTTTTTTTTTAAAAAAAAGTACCCCAGGAATTCAGATGCAGGTAGGTTTGGAACTATCAGTCTAGGTTGGGATGTGAGGAGAACTTCATAGAGAAATGACTCTGAACTGGGTTGGAAGGATCAGTTGAAGGGGGCTGAGAGGAATTTCAGGCATAGCAGACGAACTATATGGATGAATGAAGAGTAAAGAATAAACATGAATAAAGAAAGGAAGTGAAAGAGGAATGAGAGATTTCTGAAAGAATAAGCCAATAGGACATGTTTGATAAATAGTATCAGTATTTGCGGTCCTTTCTTATTTACTGTATGAGAATTCCTTAAAGTTCTGAGATCCTGATAGGAAACAAAAAATCCTGAGTTCAGCCCCAATTCTAATATTATGAGTACTTGGGAAAGGTCCTTCTCTGCTTTGTTTCCCCATTTGTAATGAGGGCTTTATCCAGGTGAAGTGGAATGGCCCTCCTAGCTTTGAGAATGTACCAGTTAGATACATCTGGGACCAGACAGGGCTATCCTGGAGTTCCCCTATAGAACCAGGGAACAGAGAAGAGAAGTAGTGATAAACCAGTCATGCATCCACTAGCCTGGCAAAAGGGATGGGTGATAAATAAGACGATGCTTTCCAACAGAAGGAACAGCCAGTCTGAGGGAGGCATGCCAGAATGTTCCCTCCACATTGGCCTTATAAATCCCTAAGTGTAGAACATTCCTGCCTCCAACATTCTGAAGGGGCTGGGGGAGAACAAGCCCATATCTGATGCCAAATCCATAAAGGCCATTCCAGTTAGTTAATGGAATTTGCAGTTTGCAAAGAAAGTAACCTGTTTTTGTAAGACATTCCCAAGGAGCCAACTCCTCTGTTTCCATTCATCCCAAATGACCTCAGGTCAGCAGCATAAGGTAAGGGCAGCCTCAGCCAAGGCCTCTAGCAGCTGACGCTAACGAGACTCTAGGGGAAGGCCTTCAAAAGAGTCCACAAATACTACTTACTGTGTCTGCCATGAGCCTTTGGACTGCAAGTAAGCAGGACAGCCAGAGTGGGCCAGACACTGGCAAGAGTGAAAATGCTGTGTTAATGGCCACTGACTAGACACTACTCCAAGCTGCTCTTTGGAGGTCAAATCTGGTTTGGCTGAGGGGAAGTGCCAATGAGAGCTCTTCCACCTGACTTCTCGGAATAGTTAGGGCAGTTGGGAAGTTTGACAACCTGCTTATCATCACCCATCACAGGCCTCCTGGGAAGAAACCTGGGTTCTGGCTCTGGATAGGCCCCCCAGTCCTGTGTGATCTTGTACCATTTGCACTCCTCTCCGCACCCTAGTTTTGTCACTTTGAAAAGAAGGAAGTTGGTGTAGCCTTAACACTCTGGGAATATTGAGAAGCAAGCTTTGCTTTAAGCAGTTTATGTGCGACTGAAAATTTACTCCAAGCTGCACCGTGTGTATATATACATACGTATGTATGTATGTGTGTGTGTGTACATGTATATACATCTGTCAACCTCATAATGGAGAAATCTGAGGTTTTGAAATGGGTATTTCCTAAGGCCAGTTCAGTTTTGTAAACATGGGCAGGCATGTTGTTACTGGGTACAGGAGGTAGAGTTATGAATAAGGCTCAGTACCTTCCCTTGAGGAGTTTCAGTTGGTGGCAGGACAGAGCTGTTAAAAGATAATCATAAGCAATGTGGTGGGAGCAACACGGGTACTATCAACACAGCTGGATGGGGAGATGGGACATGGACAGAGGGGTGGATCTCCCAGTAAGTGAGGAGTGGCTTCCCAGTAGAAAGAAAATTACTGAATTGTCTTGTAGGATGACTATGGGTTATCTCAAAAAAAATTGTGGGAGTGACTGGAGGAAAGAAGAAGGGAAGGCTTTCCAAGGCAAAATATAAGGCAGACAACTGGGAAAGAAATAAGGTAGTGGGAGATGGAACAGAAAATCCAATTAATTCAATGTTGCTGGAGTATAAAATAGAAGAAAATGGAAAAAAGTAGCTAATCTGGGGCTTAAACTAATATCTTCTAAAACCAAATTCCACACTGGAATTTATTTTATTTTAAAATGTTTATAAAATATTTCAGATAAACAAAAAGGTACGAAGAATAAAATAATTAATGCCCAGTTTAAGAAATAAAACATTGCCAACGTTAACTAGACACCTGCATCCCCCACCCCCACAAGCATTTCCACTGAGAGTGGAGTCGAGAGTCAGAGTCACGTTCATTAAACTCAGGAATGGGGTACAAAATTGGAATTTCAATTTATTAATTTCCATAGCAAAATATAGCAGTCACATGGCCTGGAATATGAGTGTACTTGAGACCGGGACATTCCTTCCCTGTACCAAGCCACCACATCTTAGTCAGAAGCCAATTTGTCAGTTAACAGTGAGAAATTCCAGGCAGTCTACCAGCTTACTCTTTCCCAGTGGCTAGTTCCTCATGAAATGCCAAATAACAATCAGATGTTTTCTTGGTAAATCTGAAATAAGATGAATAAAAAATCTAGAGGCACAAACTTACCTGATTTCTTCTGTCCTCCTCTTCCTCCCTCCTTCTGTCCCTCCCTCCTTCCTTCCTTCCCTCCTTCCTTCCCTCTTTCCTTCCTTCCTTCCTTCTTTCCTTCCTTCCTTCCTGAGTAGTCAGATATAAACAGCATATACATTTTTAATATGTGTATCCTAGATATTCCATGAGGCATACTTAATATGTACAAAATCACTTATAGTTTATCTGAAATTCAAATTTAATTGGGCATGCTGTTGTATTTTTTTTTTCAATTTACTAAATCAGGCAACCCTGTAATCTTTTCTTCCTTCTTTTGACAACTATTTATTGAAAACCTACTATATAACATTTTTCACTATTTTCTGGTACCCTTCGTGTTTTGAATTCCCACATCATGCTTTTAGAGATTTCTAGCTTTCTGAATCCTGTCTCATAAAAGTAGGATGGAAAAAAGTCAGCTCACCAGCCCCTTTTGCAGGCTCTGCCAAGATTCACCCATGTGGGGCTTTGATAGGAAGTCAGCAACCTGGAAGGAAGCTGTGCTTGGAATCCCTTCTGTTGAAAAGGCTGCTTTCAGAGGTATCTACTTTTTGGTGGTGGTAGTATTTTAAGGTCAAGTTTAGGTGGTTTCCTCTGCAGAGTATGCAGTAGGGCAGAAGCAATGACAGAGGTGTCCTTGTCACCCCAGTTCTGCAGCATGGTTTTGAGCACTTTTTTCCTGAAATTTCAGCTCTAAACATGATTCTCTACCATCCTTGCCCCAAACAATCCTATGAACGGTGACCTCATATCCTTTTTTTATTTAGTGTTTCTTTTAAATTTAATTTTATTGAGATTCTTCACAGACCACACAATTATCCAAAGATCCGAAGTGTACAATCAATTGCCCATGATACCATCATACAGCTGTGCATCCATCACCACATTTTTTTTTTCAATTTTTGGAACATTTTCATTGCTCCAGAAAAGAAATAAAGACAAAAAAATAAAACTCAAATCCTCCCACACCCCTAACTACCCCCCCCCTTCCTTATTGACTCATAGTATTGGTGTAGTACTTTTGTTACTGTTGATGAAAGAAAGCTAAAATACTACTAACTATAGTGCATATTTTGCAATAGGTATATTTTTCCCTATATACCCCTCTATTATTAACTTCTAGTTATAGTGTCTTACGTTTGTTCTAGTTCATGAAAGAGATTTCTAATATTTGTACAGTTAACCACAGACATTGTCCACACAAGATTCACTGTTTTATACATTCCTATCTTTTAACCTCCAACTTTCCTTCTGATGACATATGTGACCCTAAGCTTCCCCTTCCTGCCACATTCACACACTATTCAGCACTGTTAGTTTTTCTCACAATAACATGCTACCATCGCCTCTGTCTGTTTCCAAACACTGAAGTTCAACCTAGTTGAACATTCTGCTCATAATAAGCAACCACTGTCCATTCTTTAGCCTCATTCTATATCCTGGTAACTTACATTTCATGTCTATGAATTTACATATAATAATTAGTTCATATCAGTGAGATCATGCAATATTTGTTCTTATGTGTCTGACTTATTTCACTCAATATAGTGTCCTCAGGGTTTCTTCATCAACCTGTTGTTTAGTTCTTTTTTTAATATGGTTTTGCTCACCCACCATACATACCATTTGTTCTAGTTTGCTAATGCTGCTGGGATGCAAAAAAACAGAAATGGATTGGCTTTTACAAAGGGGGTTTATTTGGTTACACAGTTACCATCCTAAGGCCATAAAATGTCTAAGGTAAGGCATCAACCACCGGGTACCTTCACTGGAGGATGGCCAGTGGTGTCTGGAAAACCTCTGTTAGCTGGGAAGGCACTGGCTGGCGTCTGCTCCAAGTTCTGGTTTCAAAATGGCTTTCTCCCAGGACATTCCTCTCTAGGCCACAGCTCCTCTTCAAAATGTCAGTCTCAGTTGCTCTTGGGGTGTTTGTTCTTTCTTAGCTACTCCTGAGCAAGAGTCTGCTTTCAATGGCCATCTTCAAACTGTCTCTCATCTGCAACTCCTCTCTCAGCTCCTGTGCATTCTTCAAGCTCGCTCCTTCTGTCTGAGCTTATATAATGCTCTAGTAAACTAATCAAGGCCCACAATGAATGGATGGGGCCACACCTCCATGGAAGTTATCCAATCAGAGTTATCACCTACAGTTGGGTGGGTTGCATCGCCATGGAAATACTCAATCAAAGAACTACAATCTAATCAACACTAATACATCTGCCCATACAAGATTGCATCAAAGATAATGGTGTTTTGGGGGAGATATTACATTCAAACTGGCACACCAGCCTACGTAAACAATTGATGATTCCCTGTATAGTCACGTATTTATGTATTCAGCACCATCACCACTGTCTATATAAGCTTATCTCCATTTCGTCCACAAAGAAGGAGGAAGAGTCAAGGAAGGTAGAAAGACAAAAGAAACAGAAAAAGAAAGAAAAAAAAACATGGCAGCTAAAAAGCAACAAAAGGAAAGATAGAATTAGACTAGAGTAGAATAAAGAGTCAGAAAACATCACCAATGCCAAGAGTCCCATACCCCTCCCCTATGCCCCCCAATATGCATTTAACTCTGGTATATTGCCTTTGTTACATTAAAGAAAGCATAATACAATTTTTCTGTTAATCATAGTCTCTAGTTTGCATTGATTGCATTTTTCCCCAATACCACCCTATTTTTAACATCTTGCAAGGTTGACAGTCATTTGTTCTCCCTCATGTAAAAACATATTTGCACATTTTATCACAATTGTTGAGCACGCTAGGTTTCACTGAGTTATACAATCCCAGTTTTTATCTTTCCTCTTTCCTTCTGGTGTCCCACATGCTCTTAACCTTCCTCTTTCAACCATACTCAGAGTCATCTTTGTTCAGGATACTTACATGGCTGTGTACCATCACCCAAAATTGTGTTCCAGACCTCTCACTCCTGTCTTTTCTAATCTGTCTGTAGTGCTCCCTTGAGTATTTCCTGTAGCGCAGGTATCTTGTTCACAAACTCTGTCATTGACTGTTTGTCAGAGAATATTTTAAACTCTCCCTTGTATTTGAAGGACAGTTTTGCCAGATATAGGATTCTTGGTTGGTGATTTTTCTCTTTGAGTATCTTAAATATATCACACCACTTCCTTCTTGCCTCCATAGTTTCTACTGAGAAATCAGTGCATAGTCTTATCAAGCTTCCTTTGTATGTGATGGATTGCTATTCTCTTGCTGCTTTCAGGATTCTCTCTTTGTCTTCAACATTTGATAATCTGATTATTAAGTGTCTTGGTGTAGGCCTATTCAGATCTGTTTGGGGTACATTGTGCTTCTTGGATCTGTAATTTTATGTCTTTCATAAGAGATGTGAAATTTTCAGTGATTATTTCCTCTATTATTGCTTCTGTCCCATTTCCTTTCTCTTCTCCTGGGACACCCATAACACATACATTTATGTGCTTCATGTTGTCATTCAATTCCCTGAGACATTGCTCACATTTTTCCATTCTTTTTCCTATCTGTTCTTTTGTGCGTAGGATTTCAAGTGTCTTGTTCTCCAGTTCCTGAGTGTTGTCTTCTGCCTCTTGAGATCTGCTGTTGTATGTCTCCATTGTGTCTTTCATCTCTTGTGCTGTGCCTTTCATTTCCATAGATTCTACCAGTTGTTTTTGTTTTTTTTTAAACTTCCAATTTCTACCTATGTTTGCCCAGTGTTTTCATTATTTGCGTCATCTCTTTTGCCATATCTTCCCTAAACTTTTTGAATTGATCTAGAATTAGTTGTTTCAATTCCTGTGTCTCAGTTGAAGTGTAAGTTTGTTCCTTTGGGCCATACCTTCATTTTTCTTAGTGTAGGTTGTAGTTTTCTGTTGTCTAGGCATCTGGTTTCCTTGGTTACCCTAATCAGGTTTTCCCAGACCAGAACTGTCTCAGGTCCCCAAAGAGAGAAATATTCAGCACCAGACTTCCCTGAGGGTGTGCCTTAGAAGATTGACACACCCTGTGATGCCTCAAGTTGCTCTGCTTTTCCTAACCTGCCCAGCAGGTGGTGCCTGTCATCCTGTTGCTCCCAACTGATATAAAGAGGTGTGGCCTCTTTAATTCTCAGCTTAAGTTGTTTCTGATTTGATTATTTCCCCCTAGGCCCTGAGGTCTGCTTCTGAATGGAAGGCTGGTAGTAGAGGCTGGGCACCACCTCTTTCCTCTTAGGGAAGATATAACCCCCAGGGAGTTTTCATTTGCATTTAAATAGGTTGTCTCTCTGATTCTGCTATCTCCACCCTTAACTTGGTCTGAGTGCTGTGAACTTAAAATGGCTGAGGGTTTCTCCACTACAGATCACTGCAAACTGAAAATGGCTGAGGTTTTCTCCACTGAGCCCTCAGTTTGAGAGAGACAAAAGGAGACAGAAAGCCCCCTTTCAGGGTCAGTCCATGGGCCCCAGTTTCACCCATCAGCCAGAGACAGCATCTGGTCCTCTGGGCTCCCCCTCCCAGGAAAGAGAAGTGCCCTGGCTCTTCAAGTTCAGTCATCACTAAAGGCCTCTGTCTGCTTGTTGGGGATTTGCAGCTTGCATTGAGCAGTCCACATTTGCCAATTAAAACCCCAGTTGGGGAGGCGGGGCAAGATGGCAGACTGGCGAACTGTATGTTTTAGTTACTCCTCCAGGAAAGTAGGTAGAAAGCCAGGAACTGCATGGACTGGACACCACAGAGCAATCTGACTTTGGGCATACTTCATACGACACTCATGAAAATGTGGAAATGCTGAGATCAGCGAAATCTGTAAGTTTTTGTGGCCTGGGGACCCGCACCCCTCCCTGCCAGGCTCAGTCCCGTGGGAGGAGGGGCTGTAAGCTCCGGGAAGGAGAAGGGAGAACTGCAGTGGCAGCCCTTATCAGAAACTCATTCTACTAATCCAAACTCCAACCATACATAGACTGTGACCAGACACCAGAGAATCTCAGGGCAGCCAGCCCAGCAGAGAGGAGACAGGCATAGAAAAAAACAACACGAAAAACTCCAAAATAAAAGTGGAGGATTTTTGGAGTTCTGGTGAACATAGAAAGGGGAAGGGCAGAGCTCAGGCCCTGAGGCTTATATGCAAATCCCGAAGAAAAGCTGATCTCTCTGCCCTGTGGACCTTTCCTTAATGGCCCTAATTGCTTTCTCTCTTAGCATTTCAATAACCCATTAGATCTCTGAGGAGGGCCCTTTTTTAATCCTTTTTTCTTTTTCTAAAACAATTACCCTAAGAAGCCCAATACAGAAAGCTTCAAAGACTTGCAATTTGGGCAGGTCAAGACAAGAGCAGAACTAAGAGAGCTCTGAGACAAAAGGCAATAATCCAGTGGCTGAGAAAATTCACTAAACACCACAACTTCCCAAAAAAGGGGGGGTGTCTGCTCACAGCCATCATCCTGGTGGACAGGAAACACTCCTGCCCATCGCCAGCCCCATAGCCCAGACCTGCCCCAGACAACCCAGTGGGACAGAAGCGCTTCAAATAACAGGCACACACCACAAAACTGGGTGTGGACATTAGCCTTCCCTGCAACCTCAGCTGTTTGTCCCAGAGTTGGGAAGGTGGAGCAGTGTGAATTAACAAAGCCCCATTCAGCCATCATTTGAGCAGACTGGGAGCCTCCCTACACAGCCCAGCAGCCCAGAACTGCCCTGGGGGGACGGCACTCACCTGTGACATAGCACAGTCATCCCTCAACAGAGGACCCGGGGTGCACAGCCTGGAAGAGGGGCCCACTTGCAAGTCTCAGGAGCCATACGCCAATACCAAGGACTTGTGGGTCAGTGGCAGAGACAAACTGTGGCAGGACTGAACTGAAGGATTGGACTATTGCAGCAGCTTTAAAACTCTAGGATCACCAGGGAGATTTGATTGTTAGAGCCACCCCCCCTCCCTGACTGCCCAGAAACACGCCCCATATACAGGGCAGGCAACACCAACTACACACGCAAGCTTGGTACACCAATTGGACCCCACAAGACTCACTCCCCCACTCACCAAAAAGGCTAAGCAGAGGAGAACTGGCTTGTGGAGAACAGGTGGCTCGTGGACGCCACCTGCTGGTTAGTTAGAGAAAGTGTACTCCACGAAGCTGTAGATCTGATAAATTAGAGATAAGGACTTCAATTGGTCTACAAATCCTAAAAGAACCCTATCAAGTTCAGCAAATGCCAAGAGGACAAAAACAACAGAAAATTATAAAGCATATGAAAAAACCAGACGATATGGATAACCCAAGCCCAAGCACCCAAATCAAAAGATCAGAAGAGACACAGCACCTAGAGCAGCTACTCAAAGAACTAAAGATGAACAATGAGACCATAGTACGGGATACAAAGGAGATCAAGAAGACCCTAGAAGAGCATAAAGAAGACATTGCAAGACTAAATAAAAAAATGGATGATCTTATGGAAATTAAAGAAACTGTTGACCAAATTAAAAAGATTCTGGACACTCATAGTACAAGACTAGAGGAAGTTGAACAACGAATCAGTGACCTGGAAGATGACAGAATGGAAAATGAAAGCATAAAAGAAAGAATGGGGAAAAAAATTGAAAAAATCGAAATGGACCTCAGGGATATTATAGATAATATGAAATGTCCAAATATAAGACTCATTGGTGTTCCAGAAGGGGAAGAAAAGGGTAAAGGTCTAGGAAGAGTATTCAAAGAAATTGTTGGGGAAAACTTCCCAAATCTTCTAAACAACATAAATACACAAATCATAAATGCTCAGTGAACTCCAAATAGAATAAATCCAAATAAACCCACTCCGAGACATATTCTGATCACACTGTCAAACACAGAAGAGAAGGAGCAAGTTCTGAAAGCAGCAAGAGAAAAGCAATTCACCACATACAAAGGAAACAGCATAAGACTAAGTAGTGACTACTCAGCAGCCACCATGGAGGTGAGAAGGCAGTGGCATGATATATTTAAAATTCTGAGTGAGAAAAATTTCCAGCCAAGAATACTTTATCCAGCAAAGCTCTCCTTCAAATTTGAGGGAGAGCTTAAATTTTCACAGACAAATGCTGAGAGAATTTGCTAACAAGAGACCTGCCCTACTGGAGATACTAAAGGGAGCCCTACAGACAGAGAAACAAAGAAAGGAGAGAGAGACTTTGAGAAAGGTTCAGTACTAAAGAGATTCGGTATGGGTACAATACAGGATATTAATAGAGAGAGGGGAAAAATATGACAAACATAAACCAAAGGATAAGATGGCTGATTCAAGAAATGCCTTCACGGTTATAACGTTGAATGTAAATGGATTAAACTCCCCAATTAAAAGATATAGATTCGCAGAATGGATCAAAAAAAATGAACCTTCAATATGTTGCATACAAGAGACTCATCTTAGACACAGGGACACAAAGAAACTGAAAGTGAAATGATGGAAAAAAATATTTCATGCAAGCTACAGCCAAAAGAAAGCAGGTGTAGCAATATTAATCTCAGATAAAATAGACTTCAAATGCAGGGATGTATTGAGAGACAAAGAAGGCCACTATATACTAATAAAAGGGGCAATTCAACAAGAAGAAATAACAATCATAAATGTCTATGCACCCAATCAAGGTGCCACAAAATACATGAGAGAAACACTGGCAAAACTAAAGGAAGCAATTGATGTTTCCACAATAATTGTGGGAGACTTCAACACATCACTCTCTGCTATAGATAGATCAACCAGACAGACGACCAATAAGGAAACTGAAAACCTAAACAATCTGATAAATGAATTAGATTTAACAGACATATACAGGACATTGCATCCCAAATCACCAGGATACACATACTTTTCTAGTGCTCATGGAACTTTCTCCAGAATAGATCATATGCTGGGACATAAAACAAGCCTCAATAAATTTAAAAAGATTGAAATTATTCAAAGCACATTCTCTGATCACAATGGAATACAATTAGAAGTCAATAACCATCAGAGACTTAGAAAATTCACAAATACCTGGAGGTTAAACAACACACTCCTAAACAATCAGTGGGTTAACGAAGAAATAGCAAGAGAAATTGCTAAATATATAGAGACGAATGAAAATGAGAACACAACATACCAAAACCTATGGGATGCAGCAAAAGCAGTGCTAAGGGGGAAATTTATAGCACTAAATGCATATATTAAAAAGGAAGAAAGAGCCAAAATCAAAGAACTAATGGATCAACTGAAGAAGCTAGAAAATGAACAGCAAACCAATCCTAAACCAAGTAGAAGAAAAGAAATAACAAGGATTAAAGCAGAAATAAATGACATAGAGAACAAAAAAACTATAGAGAGGATAAATATCACCAAAAGTTGGTTCTTTGAGAAGATCAACAAGATTGACAAGCCCCTAGCTAGACTGACAAAATCAAAAAGAGAGAAGACCCATATAAACAAAATAATGAATGAAAAAGGTGACATAACTGCAGATCCTGAAGAAATTTAAAAAATTATAAGAGGATACTATGAACAACTGTATGGCAACAAACTGGATAATGTAGAGGAAATGGACAATTTCCTGGAAACATATGAACAACCTAGACTGACCAGAGAAGAAACAGAAGACCTCAACCAACCCATCACAAGCAAAGAGATCCAATCAGTCATCAAAAATCTTCCCACAAATAAATGCCCAGGGCCAGATGGCTTCACAGGGGAATTCTACCAAACTTTCCAGAAAGAACTGACACCAATCTTACTCAAACTCTTTCAAAACATTGAAGAAAACGGAACACTACCTAACTCATTTTATGAAGCTAACATCAATCTAATACCAAAACCAGGCAAAGATGCTACAAAAAAGAAAAACTACTGGCCAATCTCCCTAATGAATATAGATGCAAAAATCCTCAACAAAATACTTGCAAATCGAATCCAAAGACACATTAAAAAAATCATACACCACGACCAAGTGGGGTTCATTCCAGGCATGCAAGGATGGTTCAACATAAGAAAATCAATCAATGTTTTACAACACATTAACAAGTCAAAAGGGAAAAATCAATTGATCGTCTCAATAGATGCTGAAAAGCATTTGACAAAATCCAACATCTCTTTTTGATAAAAACACTTCAAAAGGTAGGAATTGAAGGAAACTTCCTCAACATGATAAAGAGCATATATGAAAAACCCACAGCCAGGATAGTACTCAATGGTGAGAGACTGAAAGCCTTCCCTCTAAGATCAGGAACAAGACAAGGATGCCCGCTGTCACCACTGTTATTCAACATTGTGCTGGAAGTGCTAGCCAGGGCAATCCAGCAAGACAAAGAAATAAAAGGTATCCAAATTGGAAAAGAAGAAGTAAAACTGTCATTGTTTGCAGATGATATGATCTTATATCTAGAAAACCCTGAGAAATCGACAATACAGCTACTAGAGCTAATAAACAAATTTAGCAAAGTAGCGGGATACAAGATTAATGCACATAAGTCAGTAATGTTTCTATATGCTAGAAATGAAGAAACTGAAGAGACACTCAAGGAAAAGATACCATTTTCAATAGCAACTAAAAAAATCAAGTACCTAGGAATAAACTTAACCAAAGATGTAAAAGACCTATACAAAGAAAACTACATAACTTTACTAAAAGAAATAGAAGGGGACCTTAAAAGATGGAAAAATATTCCATGTTCATGGATAGGAAGGCTAAATGTCATTAAGATGTCAATTCTACCCAAACTCATCTACAGATTCAATGCAATCCCAATCAAAATTCCAACAACCTACTTTGCAGACTTGGAAAAGCTAGTTATCAAATTTATTTGGAAAGGATAGATGCCTCGAATTGCTAAAGACACTCTAAAAAAGAAAAACGAAGTGGGAGGACTTACACTCCCTGACTTTGAAGCTTATTATAAAGCCACAGTTGCCAAAACAGCATGGTACTGGCACAAAGATAGACATATAGATCAATGGAACAGAATTGAGAATTCAGAGATAGACCCTCAGATCTATGGCCGACTGATCTTTGATAAGGCCCCCAAAGTCACTGAACTGAGCCATAATGGTCTTTTCAACAAATGGGGCTGGGAGAGTTGGATATCCATATCCAAAAGAATGAAAGAGGACCCCTACCTCACCCCCTACACAAAAATTAACTCAAAATGGACCAAAGATCTCAATATAAAAGAAAGTACCATAAAACTCCTAGAAGATAATGTAGGAAAACATCTTCAAGACCTTGTATTAGGCGGCCACTTCCTAGACTTTACACCCAAAGCACAAGCAACAAAAGAAAAAATAGATAAATGGGAACTCCTCAAGCTTAGAAGTTTCTGCACCTCAAAGGAATTTCTCAAAAAGGTAAAGAGGCAGCCAACTCAATGAGAAAAAATTTTTGGAAACCATATATCTGACAAAAGACTGATATCTTGCATATATAAAGAAATCCTACAACTCAATGACAATAGTACAGACAGCCCAATTATAAAATGGGCAAAAGATATGAAAAGACAGTTCTCTGAAGAGGAAATACAAATGGCCAAGAAACACATGAAAAAATGTTCAGCTTCACTAGCTATTAGAGAGATGCAAATTAAGACCACAATGAGATACCATCTAACACCGGTTAGAATGGCTGCCATTAAACAAACAGGAAACTACAAATGCTGGAGGGGATGTGGAGAAATTGGAACTCTTATTCATTGTTGGTGGGACTGTATAATGGTTCAGCCACTCTGGAAGTCAGTCTAGGAGTTCCTTAGAAAACTAGAAATAAATTTACCATTTGATCCAGCGATTGCACTTCTCGGTATATACCCGGAAGATAGGAAAGCAGTGACACGAACAGATATCTGCACGCCAATGTTATGATATCTGCAGCATTATTCACAATTGCCAAGAGATGGGAACAACCCAAATGTCCTTCAACAGATGAGTGGATAAATAAAATGTGGTATATACACACGATGGAATACTATGTGGCAGTAAGAAGGAACGATCTCATGAAACATATGACAACATGGATGAACCTTGAAGACATAATGCTGAGCGAAATAAGCCAGGCACAAAAAGAGAAATATTATATGCTACCACTAATGTGAACTTTGAAAAATGTAAAACAAATGGTTTATAATGTAGAATGTAGGGGAACTAGCAATAGAGAGCAATTAAGGAAGGGGGAACAATAATCCAAGAAGAATAGATAAGCTATTTAACGTTCTGGGGATGCCCCGGAATGACTATGGTCTGTTAATTTCTGATGGATATAGTAGGAACAAGTTCACAGAAATGTTGCTATATTAGGTAACTTTCTTGGGGTAAAGTAGGAACATGTTGGAAGTTAAGCAGTTATCTTAGGTTAGTTGTCTTTTTGTTACTCCCTTGTTATGGTCTCTTTGAAATGTTCTTTTATTGTATGTTTGTTTTCTTTTTAACTTTTTTTTCATACAGTTGATTTAAAAAAGAAGGGAAAGTTAAAAAAAAAAAAAAAGAAAGAAAGAAAAACAAGGAAAAAAAAATGATGTAGTGCCCCCTTGAGGAGCCTGTGGAGAATGCAGGGGTATTCGCCTACCCCACCTCCATGGTTGCTAACATGACCACAGACATAGGGGACTGGTGGTTTGATGGGTTGAGCTCTCTACCATAGGTTTTACCCTTGGGAAGATGGTTGCTGCAAAGGAGAGGCTAGGCCCCCCTATGGTTGTGCCTAAGAGCCTCCTCCCGAATGCTTCTTTGTTGCTCAGACGTGGCCCTCTCTCTCTGGCTAAGCCAACTTGAAAGGTGAAATCACTGCCCTCCCCCCTACGTGGGATCAGACACCCAGGGTAGTGAATCTCCCTGGCAACGTGGAATATGACTCCCGGGGAGGAATGTAGACCTGGCATCGTGGGACGGAGAACATCTTCTTGACCAAAAGGGGGATGTGAAAGGAAATGAAATAAGCTTCAGTGGCAGAGAGATTCCAAAAGGAGCCGAGAGGTCACTCTGGTGGGCACTCTTACGCACAATTTAGACAACCCTTTTTAGGTTCTAAAGAATTGGGGTAGCTGGTGGTGGATACCTGAAACTATCAAACTACAACCCAGAACCCATGAATCTCGAAGACAATTGTATAAAAATGTAGCTTATGAGGGGTGACAATGGAATTGGGAAAGCCATAAGGACCACACTCCACTTTGTCTAGTTTATGGATGGATGAGTAGAAAAATAGGGGAAGGAAACAAACAGACAAAGGTACCCAGTGTTCTTTTTTACTTCAATTGCTCTTTTTCACTCTAATTATTATTCTTGTTATTTTTGTGTGTGTGCTAAGGAAGGTGTCAGGGATTGATTTAGGTGATGAATGTACAACTGTGTAATGGTACTGTGAACAATCGAAAGTGCGATTTGTTTTGTATGACTGCGTGGTATGTGAATATATCTCAATAAAATGATTAAAAAAAAAAAAACAAAAAACCCCAGTTGGAGCTGTACTGAGGTGTATTCACTTGTTCAGAGAGTGCTGCTCTCGATTACAGTGAGGGTTTGCAGTTCAGGCTGCCATGGGGGAGGGGGCTCCTGGCTCAGGTCTCCAGTTTCTACTCACAGATTCCACGCTGTGATCTCAGGCATTCCTCCCAATCCAGGTTGTGGCATGATGTGTGGACAGTCACGGTTTTCCCCGAGCAGTTATTCCAGATCATTTACTAGTTGTTCCTGGTTATTAGTTGCTCCAAGGGAACTAACTAACTCCCATTCCTCTCTGTGCCACCATCTTCTTCCTCTCCCCTTTTTAGTTTATTTTCCCCCTCATATCCTTTTAATGATTTGTTTCCGCTTAATCATCTAGAGTTAGTTTCTG
Source organism: Choloepus didactylus (assembly GCF_015220235.1). Taxonomy (NCBI): domain Eukaryota; kingdom Metazoa; phylum Chordata; class Mammalia; order Pilosa; family Megalonychidae; genus Choloepus; species Choloepus didactylus. Next base: position 107,567,459 of record NC_051316.1, read on the forward strand.
TTGCCTACATGTAAGAATCCTGTTCATGCTAAGAGTTGTATAGCTGGTGAACAAATATATGCAGGCCTGAGTGCATGATGCTTAGAGATTCATTGAGGAGGCAGATGTTATTTAAACAGTCACACAAATAAATACTTAATTGCAAATTGTGATAATTTGTAAGTATCTCCTTAAGGAAAACCCACATCTTTAATAGGTAATAATAGGGGGAACTAAATTCTATTTGGAATCCAAAGTAGCATCTCTGAGGAAGTAACATTTGAGCCGAGACCTAAAAGATATACAGGAATTAAGTGGGTAAGGAGTTATATATGTGTGTTTGGGGGTGGGGTTGGGTAGGTGCATTCCAGGCAGACAACACTAAATGAATATGATTTTGGATTTATTCTGAGGACAGTGGGAAACCATTGAAAGGTGTTAGATAAGAGGCTTATACTCAATATGTATAATGGATTTGTATTTGGGTCAAAGCAGGAGTAGGCAATTCCTTCTCCCACACCTTCCCCCATCTCTGTCTTGAGTGTGGGCTGTATTCGGTGATGTGCATCTAAAGGGTAAAATATGGAAAGTGGAAAAGGACTAACTTTATAGAGAAGAAACCTGACAAACATACCCTTAACCAAATGAAGGTACACATCACCAACAATAAACCATGCTGATAATATCTACCCCCTTATGAGATGTGATGAGGAGGGAATGTCAGCTCTGTGGCATTCCTTCCAGAAATCCATACTCCCAGTTTAATCATCAGATAAAACATCAGAGTAACTCAAATTGAGGGACATTCTACACAATACCGGACCAGCACTCTCGACCATTAAAAGTAAGAAAAGACTTAAAAGCTGTCACAGACCTGAGGACACTAAGAAGACATGAAGACTAAATGCAATGTGATATCCTAGCTTGGATTCTGGGACAGAAAAAAAAGACATTAGTGTAAAAATTGGCCAAATACAAATAAAGTCTAGAATTTAATTAATAGTAATGTACCAATAATGGGTTCTTAGATTTTATTTTTTTATTTTAATTTTTTTATTAGATAAGTTTTTGGTTTACAGAACAATCATGCATAAAATACAGGACTCCCATATACCACCCCACCATCAACACTCTGCATTGGTGTGGATCATATGTTACAATTGATGATAGCATATTTTTATAATTGTACAATTAATTTAAGTCCACAGTTTAACATAGGGCTCACTGTATGGGGTATTTCCATGGATTTAAAAAATATATATATTCTGTTACCATATGTACAATCTAACCTTTCCCCTTTTAATCACATTCAGATGTGTATTTCACTGCTGTTAATTACATTCACAATATTGTGTTACCATCACCACCATCCATTTTCCATCATTCCAAATAGGTGCCTTGTACATTTTAAGCCTTAACTTCCCATTCCTTATCCCCACCCTGTCCCCTGGTAACCTGTATTCTAAAATCTGATGCTGTGAGTTTGCTTATTCTAATTGTCTCAAATCAGTGAAATCATACAGTATTTGTACTTATTTCACTCAACATGATGTTTTCAAGTTTCATCCATGTTGTTGCATGTTTCAGGACTTCATTCCTTTTTATGGCTGAATAATATTCCATTGTAGGTATATACCATATTTTATTTACCCATTCATCAGTTGATGGCATTTGGCAATTATGAATAATGAAACTATGAACCTCAGTGGGCAAATACCTGTTTGAGTCCCTGCTTTCAATTATTTTGGATATATGCCTAGTGGTGGGATTGCCAGATTATATGATGGTTCTATACTTAGCTTTCTGAAGAACTGCCAGACTGTCTACCAGAGTGGTTGCACCATTTTACATTGTCAGGAGCAATGAATGAGTGTTCCTATTTCTCCACATCCTTTCTAAAACTTGTTATTTTTAATAGCACCCATTCTAATGCGTGTGAAGTGGCATTTCATTGTGGTTTTGATTTGCATTTTCCCTGATGGCTAATGATGTTGAACATCTTTTCATGTGCTTTCTGGCCATTTGCATAACTTCTTTAGACAGATGTCTAAGTCTTTTGCCCATTTTTAAATTGGGTTATTTATATTTTTGTTGTTAAGTTGCAGGGTTTCTTTAAGTATTCTAGATATTAATCCTTTATCAGATATGTGGTTTCCAAGTATTCTCGTTGCGTAGGTTGTCATTTTACTTTCATTATACAGTCCTTTCAGGAACAAAAGTTTTAAATTCTGATGTGGTCCCATTTATATATTTTTTTCTTTTGCTGCTTGTGTTTTGGGTGTAAAGTCTAAGAAACCATTGCCTAACATAAGGTCCTGAAGATACTTCCTTATGTTTTCTTCTAGGAGTTTGATAGTTCTAACTCTTATATTCAGGTCTTTGATCCATTTTGAGTTGATTTCTGTATATGGTGTGTGGTAGGGGTCCTCCTCCTTCTTTCTTTTACAAATGGAGTTCCACTTTCCCCAGCACCATTTGTTAAAGTTTTTTTTCCCCCAATTGAGTGATCTTTGCCACCTTGTCAAAAATCAGTTGGCCATAAATGTGATGGTTGATTTCTGAGCTCTCAATTCTATTCCATTGGTCTATATGTCTGTTCTTGTGCCATACCATGCTGTTTTGATTGCCATGGTGTTATAATAAGTTTAAGATTGGAAAGTGTGAGTCCTCCAACTTCATCATTTTCAAGGTGGCTTTAGCTATTCATGGCCCCTTGCCCTTCCATATAAAATTGGTGACTGGCTTGTCCATTTCTGCAAAGACAGTTCTTGAAATTTTGAATGGGATGTAATTGAATCTATAAATTGCTTTGGTAGTGTTGCCATATCAATGGTATTTGCTCTTTCAGTCCATGAACATGGAATGTCCTTCCATTTGATTTCTTTTAGCAATGTTTTGTAGTTTTCTGTGTAAAAATCTGTTACATCCTTGGTTTAATCTGTTCCTAGATATTTGATTTTTTAGTTGGTATTCTGAATGAATTTTTTTTCTTGATTTCTTCTTCCAATTGTTCATTGCTTGTGAATAGAAACACTATTGATTTTGGGGTGTTGATCTTGCACCCTGACACTTGGCTGAATTCATTTATTAGCTCTAGGAGCTTTGTTTTGTGGATTTTTTGGAATTTTCTGTATATAAGATCATATCATCTGCAAATAGGGAAAGTTTTACTTCTTCATTTCCAATTTGGATGCCTTTTATTTCTTTTTCTTGCCAAATGGTTTGACAAGAATTTCCAGTACAATGTTGAAAAACAGTGGTGACAATGGGCATCCTTATCTTGTTCCTGTTCTTAGAGGAGAAGTCTTTCACCATTAAGTAGAATGTTAGCTATGGGCTTTTCATGTATGCCCTTTATCATGTTGAGGAAGTTTCCTTCTATTCCTAGGGTTCTAAGTGTTTTTATCAAGAAAGGGCACTGTATTTTGTCAAATGCCTTTTCTGCATCAATTGAGATGATCATGTAGCTTTTTTCCTTCATTCTGTTATTGTGGTGCATTATATCAATTGATTTTCTTATGTTAAACCAACCTTGCATACCATGGATAGATCCCACTTGATCATGGTGTATACTTCTTTTGATGTGCTGTTGGATTTGGTTTGCTAGTATTTTTTTTTTTTTGAGGATTTTTGCATCTATATTCACAAGAGATATTGGTCTGTAGTTTGTTTTTCTTGTAGTATCTTTATCTGGCTTTCACATGATGGTGATGTTGGCGTCACAGAATGAGTTAGGGAGTATTCTCTGCTCTTCAATTTTTTTGAAAGAGTCTGAACAGAACTGGAATTATACATTCATGGAATGTTTGGTAGAATTCCCCTGTGAAGCCATCTGTTCCCTGGGCTTTTCTCTGTTGAGAGGTTTTTGATTTCTGATTTAATCTCTTTACTAGTAATTAGTTTGTTGAGTTCTTCTATTTCTTCTTGAGTCAATGTAGGTAGTTTGTGCGTTTCTAAGAATTTGGCCACTTCTCTAGGTTACCTAATTTAATGGCATGCAGTTATTCATAATATTCTCTTATAGTCCTTTTTACTTCCTCATGGTCAGTAGTACTGCCCCCCTTTTCATTTCTGATTTTTGTTATTTGTATCTTCTCTCTTTTTTCTTTGTCAGTCTAGCTGAAAGTTTGTTGATTTTATTGATCTTTTCAAAGAACCAACTTTTGGTTTTGTTGATTCTCTCTATTGTTTTTTATATTTTCTATCTCATATACTTCCTGTGCCAGATATATTATGTCCCCCAAAAAGCCATATTGTTTAATGCAATCTTGTGGGGGCAGACTGATCAGTCTGTTGATTAGAGTGGAAACATTTATTATTTCCATGGAGATGTGGACCTTTCCCATTCAGGGTGGGTCTTAATTAGATCACTGGAGTCCTTTAAAGAGAGCTCATGCAGGGGGTGATGCCCTAAGAGCAGGTGAGAGAGGCTTCTGGAGAGACCCAATTGCTTGCTGGTGCTTGCCGATGCTGAGAAACGCTTGGAGTTGCGGACAGGAGGACGTTTGGAGATGTTGAGCTAAGAGATGCAGCTTATATCTGTGCCTAGAGTTTGTCCCAGAGAAGCTAAGAGAGCTAAGACAAAAGCCCAGAGACATTTTGGAGAAAGCCATTTTAAAACACAACCTGGGAGCAAAGGACCAGCAGATGCCAGCCACATGCCTTCCCAGCTGACAGAATCATTCCGGATGCCATCGGCCATTCTTCAATTGTTGATTCCTTTGTTTGGACATTTTCATGGCTGTAGAACAGTAATTTTGTAACCCAATAAATCCCCTTTATAAAAGCCAATCTATTTCTGTTATTTTGCATAACAGCAGCTCTAGCAAACTGGAACTCCTCTGTTAAGCTCTTTATTTCCTTCCTTCTCACTTTGTTTGTGTTTCTTTTTCTAATTCTCACAGTTTTGAGGTTAGGTCTCTGATTTGAAGCCTTTCTTCTTTTTTGATGTAAGTGCTTAGATATAAATTTCCCTCTCAGCACTGCCTTCACTGCATCCCATATGTGTCGGTGTAATTTCATTTTCATTCCCCTCAAGATATTTCCTAATTTTACTTCTGATTTCCTCTTTAACCCATTGGTTGTTTAAGACTATGTTGTTTAATGTCTTCGTATTTTTGAATTTTCCATTTCTCTCTCTGTTATTGATCTCTAGCTTCATTCAACTGTGTTCAGAGAATATACATTGAATGATTTCAATGTTTTAATTTATTGAGACTTATTTTGTGACCCAACCTATGGTCTATCCTGGAGAATGATCCATGTGCACTCAAGAAGAATGTGTATTCTGTTTTCATCGGGTGCAGTGTTCGATATATGTCTGTAGCTCTAGTTGTTTAGCATATTATTCAAGTTCTGTACTTCCTTATTGATCTTCTGACTAGATGTTCTATCCATTATTGAGAGTGGTGTGCTAAAGTATCAAACTATTAATGCAGAATCATCAATTTCTCCCTCCAAATCTGTCAGTATTTGCGTCATATATTTGGGGCTCTACTGTTAGGTTCATATATATTCACAATTGTTACATCTTCCTGTTGAATTGTCCCCTTTATCAGTTTATAATGACCATCTTTGTCCCTCATAACTTTTTGACTTAAAGTCTATTTTATCCAATACTAGTATAGCCACCCCAGCTCTCTTTTGGTTACTACTTGTGTGGCATATTTTTTTCCCCATCCTTTCACCTTCAGCCTACTAGTATCTTTGACTTAAAGGTGAGCTTCTTGCAGGCAGCATTTAGTTTGGTCTTGCTTTTGTATCCATTCTGCCTATCTCTGCCTTTTGACTGGAGAGTTTAATCCATTTATATTTAAAGTCAGTATTAATAATACTGGACTTTCTTCTGCCATTTTGCTGTTTAGCCTTTGTAAGTCATCTCTCTCTTTTTTTGTCCTTCACTTCTGTTAAAGATTACTTTTATATTTATTTTCTTTCTTTGGGTTCTACCCTATTGAGTGCCTTCTCATTTCTTCATCTGCTTTCCTTGTGGTTATCATGGGGTTAAAATTTAACATCCTAAATATATAACCATATTTGGTTTGATACCAACTTAACTTCAGTAGGATGCATATACACATTTCCTATAATCCTCTGTACCCCCCCCACACACCAGTTTTTTGTAGTTACTACTTATATCTGTGCATTGTATATCCAAAAACCTAGACTTATTACTTTTTATGCATTTGCATTTCAGCGTCTGTAGGAAGTAAAAGTTAGAGTTACATACCAAACAATACAGTACAATAATTTAGGCATTTATTATTACACAAATGCTTACCTTTACTGCAGGTCTCTATTTCTTTATTCTGCTTTGAACACACTGCCTAGTGTTCTTTCCTTTCAGTCTGAAGAACTTTCTTTACACTGCTTATAGGGCTGGTCTAGTGGTGATGACCTCTCTCAGCTTTTGTTTATCTGAGAATGCCGTAAGCTCTCCCTCACTTTTGAAAGCCAGTCTCATTGGACATAAAATTCTTGGCTGGCAGTTATTTTCCTTCAGCATTTTAAATATTTCAACCACTGCCTTCTTGCCTCCATGGTTTCTGACAGGAAATTGGCCCTCAATCTAATTGGTACTGACTATTACAGTCAGTAGTCTAGGCAAGAGAGTGGACTGTAATGGGTATGGTAAAGATAGATAAAGATGGGTGAATCAGAGCTTTATTTTGGAGGTACAATTGACCATTGCAACATGTCCTTCTGACATTAGAGAACAGGCTTTCCAACAATAGGAGCACAAAACCATCAACACAAACCTCACACTAGTCATGGCTTTATGAAGCAACCAAGGGGCCTGGCAACACATACCAGATGTGTGCATGTCCCAAGTCCTGAGAAATTTCCAGTCCTCAAATTCCATGAAGAATAAATTCTTTTTTTTCCATCTCCCAGAATCTGTTCCCCTAAGCTTTTTATTTTGCTGATATATAAATGTTTGGCTTTTCATTTGCATCAAATAAATTATTCCCACCAGTGAGCTGGTGATTCAGCCTGGGCGGGAAGCTCCTTCATGTTCTAGGGCCATGTCCTTGCTAATTTGTCATGCTGACTTTATGGTCTTAGGAATCCCTCTATTTACCCTGTAGTTAACTACAGTATTTCCATCTTCAATTGCTAAAAGGCTTGGTAGAACTGAAATGCAGTTTTTCTCACTGCAATATGGTTTTGATGGATAGCTGTGGAAGGAGGTCAGGGAGGGGGCATGTATTGGGGAGGGGAAGAACAGAGTTCACAAGTTTTCCCCAAAGGTGAGAGAGATGTGGAATTGATATAAATCATATGCAAAGGAAAAATATCACAGTGTAAGCCTCTTATGAAGTTGTTACCTAACACAGTTTTTCCTCCCAATTGATAGAAGATGGTAAGAATATTGTGAAGTGAGCATTCAACACTTGTTTATTGAGGTCTTAGTCTAGACAGGCAGTGTGGATCAAATAAAGATGCAGATGAGCTTCCTGCTTTCCAGGAGTTTGCAGGTTTTCATAGTCAAGTTGTGAAATCCAGAGGGTTACTAGATCGAACAATGGGAGGCATGGTGGCCAGGAACATCAAAATATTTGAAAGTATAGTACAACACTAAGAAGTAGAGTAGACCAGTGTTTTCTGCCTCCTTCTTGCTCCCCGATAGCTACTCTATGGAGTTGAGATGACGCTGATCCCAGCCCTCAATAAATGAGGGAATTCCATTCACCTGCCCACAGGCAAGGAAGGAACCTGCCCTAGCATCGACCAAGGAGGGTCATACTTGGAAACTTTGCTGAAGATATTGGAAAACAGACACCCCTTCCACTGAGGTTGCCAGTCATCAGAACACCAATTCAATGTCAGGCCAAAAGGACATGGATAGTGGGATAGTTAACAAGTGTGTACTTAAGGTAGGACGAAAGGAGCCTTGATGAAACAGTTAACAGACTATAGCCTGATGTTTCCAGTGCCCAGATCTGCTACCTCATGCTCTTACATTATCAGCCATTTAAATGTCTTTCTGATGATAAAACCAATAGACCTGAAAAAAGAGTGAGAAAGAAAGACAATCTGAGCTCTGATACAGCTTACTGCTTCAATTTCACATTTTTAGTTGTATGAGTTAATGAGTTCTGATTTTATTTTATGATTTTATTTGCATTATTTTATTGGTTTTTTAAAAGCCTCTCAAACTGATAAAAAGAGAGTAACATCTTCCAAATGCCTGTTATGTGCTCCCCTTTAATCCTTATAAAATTCTAGTGAATTAAGTATTATTTATCTCAGTCACAGGTAAGGAAATTGAAATGTAGAAAAGTTTTAATAGTCACCCAAATGACTCAGGTGTTAAGCAATAGAGCTGGGATTACTCCCCGGGGTGCCTTAGGTCAGTCCTGAGTTGTAACCTAACCTAGCTGCCTTTTTCTTCAAGGAACAAAACTGTTTTCATGACTTTGGAATGAGGAATTATGGTGGAATTATACAGTTATCGGGTTCTGTTGACTAAAACTTCCTTAATGTCTCCCAAACTTTTTTTCCATCCCCAATTCCACCATCAAACTCAAGACAGCATTTTCCCTGAGAATTCCAACTGCCTGCTTCCAGTCTCCCCTCTCGCTTTACTCTCTCCTCGGCATCCAGAAATCATTCTAATTCAATTTTGCTCAGTATTTGTATCATTTTCTTTTATTTATTTATTTTGGTTTACTGTGGGTTCATTGCAGATAAAGATCTGGGTTGTTTATCCCACTCCTGTGTGCCTGGACCCTAACGAAGTCTGACACTCAATGCTCTTAGTCTTCTCATCCATTCATTCATTTCTGTATACCTTCTGTAGGCTGAAAACTCCAGCCTTTATGTATCCAGACTGTACCTTTTCCCAAAATTTCAACTTTAATCTAACTGCTAATTTGTGTTTTCCACTTGGATATTTCAAAACCGACATCAAAAACCCAAATCCTATTCTTCCCTCACAATCTGTGCCCACCCCCACAGTCTTCCACAAGGGACTCCGCTAATGGTAACCCATTCTTTCAGCTGCCCAAGCCAAAAAGATAAAAGTTATTCTGGACTCTCCCACACACCACTTTCAATCCAGCAGCAAGTCTGGTTGAGTCTCGCTGCAGCTTCTGACCATACCCACTGCTCCAAGCCACCATCATTTTTTCTTCCTGGGTAACTATACTATCCTCTTAAATGTTTTCCCGGCTTCTGCCCTTGCTCTGTCCCCAGTCCCAGGGATCCTGAAGCCCAAGCACATCATGCATCTGCTTAGAACACTCCAGTGGCTTGTCTTCTGACTCAGGATAAAAGCTGGAAACCACAAAATGAATCCCAAGGTCCAATACATTCTTGTCTCTATCAGCTCTCTGACCTTACCTCCTCAGGCCCATGGGCTTCCTTGCTATTCCTCAAACACATCAGACGTTTTCTTACCTCCAAATCTTGCCTGGCTTTTCCCTTTGCCTGGGATACTTTTTTGGACAGGCGTGCCTTCTCACCTCCTTCATATCTTTGCTAAAATGCCACCTTCTCATGACACTTTCCCTGCCCTCAGGATATAAAATTGCAGCCTGCTTCTTTGAGGCAGGATGTTTTAACTTGTGTTTTGTTTGTTTGTTTCCTTGCTTGTTCTGCTTTATCTCCAGTCCCTGTATATGCTTAAAAACTACCTATTAAATAAAAGTACTAGATGCATAGCAAATATTTGACAAATGAATGAAAGAATACAAGAATAAATCTCACCTAAACACTTCAAGCTTAAAACCCCTTGATATCTCTCCATTGTCCCAGAATAAAGTTCAAACACAAGGCCCTCTAGGATCTTATCCTTAACTCCCTTGAGCTTTATCTCTCACCTGCTACCATATCACAACTGCCTACACTCACTTGCCCTGTGCTCCAAACACACTTAAGTAATGTTTAGATCACTGTATGCCCAAGCCAAGCACAATGTCCAAATTGGTCTGATTACTTGCCACTGGTACTTTTCACTGCAAAACATTGTCTGCATCTCATCCAACCTGGAAAACCCACATCTTTGTCCCATTTCAAGCCCTTGGCTGATCTAATCCCCATTTTGTTAATATATCAAATGGGAGTGGTAATGAGAAAATGTAAACAAAGCAAAACTTCTAAACAAAGCAAACCTCCAAAACTGAGTAGCTTTGAAGTAAAATTTTAACTTTAATATGTATCTTTCTTCTTTAGTTCAAAACTGAGTAGATTAGCCATCTACACATCACTTTTACTTAGTCAATACCCTACATAGCAGTCATATGAATAGTCCTGGTTTTATTTAGAAGAATTAAAACAAATAAAACATAAGAAAATGTCAAGTTGGCTGAGCCCCATCAGAAGTCATGCAAGATGCAAATGTCATTAACTGGCCAGGGTCAGCTTAGGTCTTGAGAAGTGATTCAAAAATAAGAGAAGAGGTATACATCATAGTAGTTCAAGCTGCACTGCCTGGATAAAAAAACCAGCCCCACTTTGGGCAAATCCTTAACCTTTCTTCCTCAGTTTTCTTATCTGTAGTCTTGAGAATTTGTTTATGTTCACAGCTTCCCCAAAGATGACTGAGGATTACACATTTTACAAAAACCTTAAAGCAGAAACCATCTTTGAAAGCCTCTAATATTATTCAAATAATAAACAGCCTAGCAGGTGAACAGTTAATCAAAAACTGATTCAATAACTGCCATTAAATGATTCTGACATTTGTAAATGAGATTCCCAAGCACACTAAATTTACTGCATCCACCAAACACAAGAAGCAGAGTTCTTTACCTTTTCCTCATAAAAGGAGTCCTTTCCTCTGTGGAGCCTCTCCTCTCAAAGCCTTTGATCTGTAATGTCCCTTCCAATTTAGGAAATGGGAGAGACACCAGCTCAGATCATACATTGATGGGGAAGCACAAATAACAGCTGGGAAACTGGAGATGACTGTGCTCACCAGATGAGGTGGGAGAGGAAACGGCTTTATCTGGTGGGGACTCTGGGTATTGCATCAATCAGAGAAGGTGTGGCAGAGGAAGATATGCAGGCCTTAGCTGCTGCTCTGAAAATTCTATCCTTTTCACCACCAATCACCTCCTTTTCCTATTCAGACCCTTGGCTTTTGTTGCAGACAAGGATCCTTTGAGAGAATAGAAGATGCACAGCAAGCCCTGAGTGGGCTTGTCTTGGGTTAATCTATATCCGTCTAGAAGACATGTGTTATGGTTGGTCCATCAGCTGTGTCTAAAGTTTTCTCCCAGTTTCTTCTGAGTATTTTCAACCATTGTTTCGAGTTGGTAATGTTGAAATATCTTCTTGGGACATCTGTTTGCAATTTATTCTAAGAAATGCATGAAAATTGTTCAGTTATGCTGAAGATACAAAGCCCAGGCCTGGTCTTCAAGGACACTTCCTTGATCCTGGTTTTGATTTCTCCAAATAGGAGCTCCATTGTGCTTTGATGAAATTGTCATAGGATTAGGATTCAGAAAACTTATGCTTTCTCAGTTGTTTATTAGCTCTATGAAATATTTGCTCTCTATTGGATGTTTGGGAAGATGAGATGAAATAATTGTAAAGCTATGGTGATTTGTGAATAACAGAGAATTTAGTTAATTGTGGTTATTAGATGTTCAATAAATATCTTCCATATTCTTTTTATTTTACATGAAATGTACAATTTCCTAAACCAAGGATAAGCCAATTGTGTCCAAGCTCACCTTTCTTCTTGGGGCACCTTTCCCTGTCACATCCAAATAATGTAATAGAAGCCTTGATATTGGATAAATGCAGGAAAACCTGCCTGTTTTCCAAGTATTCCTGAAAATCCCTTAGGTTATGTGTTCCACAAATCTATCCTGGTTGGGCCCCTCATCTCTCATTCCAGGTCAGTGTCCTCAGCTTCTCCTCAATCACTTCTGACCATTTTGCACCATTACTCCTTGCTACTGCAGCACTCTCCTTATCCTCTGTTGGAAAGAGCCACCTTCCTTTTTTCCCCTAAGCATGGCTAAGACAACTTTATCAAACTTCATTAGGCTTGAGATAATACTAGGGAACAACAGTGCAGAAAAAGAAACCCAGAGCTGGATATCAAATATATGTCTCCTTGAGTGCACAACATTTTTCTTTACAGAACACCCTCCATGGTTATTTTTCTCCCTGGAACTTGGTTTATTATCTTTTATGAGATACGAAAAAGAATCTCTTTCCTCAAGTTACCTCCCTAAGAGTCTAAGGACTGAAACCTCCTAATCCCATCAGAAGAATTAAAAAAAAAAAAAAAAAAAAAAGATCATTTAACATTGTCATAATCCCTAAGAGATGCACCTTGCTTACAATGTGCGTTGTTTGAGAATCTTACACTCTAGGTTGAGGACAAACCTTTCACATTACTTCCGTGGTCCTAAACTTTTCCTAGAACAATAGATGGGAACTTACCCACATCTGTAAGACAAGAAAGGCTCATCCAAGGGCCTCCTCCAAGAGATAGACTCCAGTTTCTTCTACAGATTGCAGAAAACAACTACAGTTTTGAACAAGCTTTATGGGGATTGGGAGTAGCATACTGAGGACTCTCTGACTCTATGTACAAGACTTACCAAGCTGAGTGTGTTAGGCTCTGAGGTTACATCACTTAACAAGACTGGATCCAGATTTCAGTCTAATTAGACACCTAGACAGAAGCCAAACTGCTTTAGTAGCTATGATAAGTACCATGATGGGGCAGCCCAAGGGGTGTGGGATCTCAGAGGAGCAGTGCTACGTCTTACCAAGTACCACTTATATTAAAAGACTAGGGCTTGGAGCTTGAATTTCAGTTAAATCTCTTCAGTTTTGACAATTGGCAACCCAGGAATTCTCATACAAAAATAAACAACTGAACCACCACAAAACCACATATACTACTTCTTAAGAGTCCCATGCCATTTTGAATGCTCAACGTTTCTTGCAAAGCAGTCTTTCTCAAGAGTTGTGGAAACATTATACAATATCTATTTTAAATGTCTGTTAGAAGGCATGTTATCAGAAATAAGGTAAGGGAAGTACCTATAAATACAATTGGTTAGGCCTAAAAGAGATGAAACAGTTGAAACGTAATTTAATATTTTGTGTAGAATGCACAGATAATTGCACATTAACTAGAAAGTGAGACATCTAAATTAATTTTATTATTTTAGATATAAAATAATAATTAAAGTTTATTATTTATAAATTAATTTTGGTGCCAAAATTGTTATATATTTATTGTAGTATAGAATAGTAGCTAGGAGCATAGGTTTTTAGAAGCAGAAAATCTACTTAAATCACAGCTTTGCCATTTCCTTGTAAGGTAGCCCTGGTCAAATCATGAGCTTCTCTGAGCTTCAGATTGCATATTTGTAAAACAAGGATTATTTTGATAATGAAATGAGATGGAATCATATATGTATCATATATATATATGTGTATGATATATATATATATATATATGTATAAAATCACCAATAATATTTTAGCCAATATTATTGCAAAGCAGAGTGGAGAAAATACAGGAAAATTTGAAGAAGGAAATAATTGTACCCATTATCTTACTATTTAAAGCCAGCCACAATTAAATTCGTAGGTTTATTCACATATTCACACCTAGTCCTTTTTCCTGTGTGTGTATGTGTGTGTGTGTGTGTGTGTTTATCCATTCCAGAGAGATGGATTTATTCAGCATGTAATACATAATCCTCAAAATTTTCTTTTCTGATGATCTGGTTTTTTGTTGTTTTTTTTTTTAATTTTATTGTGGTAACATAAGTATAAAATAAAAGTTCCCACTGTATCTAAGTGTACAATTCAGTGGTGCTAATTACATTAACAGTGCTCTGCTATCTTCACCACCATCCACTACCAAAATTTTTTCGTCACCCCAAACAGAAACTTTGTACCTGTTAAGCAAAAAGTCCCCATTCAGCCCTCCCCACAGCACCTGGTAACCTCTAATCTACTTTCTATCTCTATAGATTTGCTTATTCTAGATATTTTACATAAGTGGAATCATACTTTATTTCTCTTTTTATGTCTGGCTTATTTCATGCAACTTCACTCTTCAAGGTTCATCAATGCTGTAGCATGTATCAGAGCTTCATTTCTTTTTTACGGCTGAAAAACATTCCATTGCATGACACCACATTTTGTTTATCCATTCATATGTTGATGGACACTTGACTTGTTCCCACCTTTTGGTTACTGTGAATAACGCTGCTCTGAATCTTAGTATGCAAATATCTGTTCAAGTTTCTGTTTTCAATTCTTTTGGGGTATCTACCTAGAAGTAGGAACTGCTGGGTCATATGATAATTCTATGTTTAAATATTTTGAAGAACCCCCAGACTGGTTTCCAAAGAGGCTACACCAAAAATATCAGGGCTCCAATTTCTCCACATCCTCACCAACACTTATTAATTTCAGTGTTTTTAGGAATAGTCATCATACTGGGTGTAAAGTGGTAACTCATTGTGGTTTTGCTTTGCATTTACCTAATAGCTAATGATGTTGAGCATCTTTTCATGTGCTTATTGGATGTTTGTGTATTTTCCTTGGAGAAATGTCATTCAAGTCCTTTGCCTAGTTTTCAATTATGCTGTTTGCCTTTTAGTTGTTGAGTTGTAGGAGTTATTTTTATATTCTGAATATTAAACCCTTATCAGATATGTAATTTGAAACTGTTTTTTCCATTCTATAGGTTGTCTTTTCATATTCTTGATAATGTCCTTTGATGCACAAAACTTTTTAAATTTAATGAAGCCTAATTTTCCATTTTTTTCCTTTTGTCGCTCATGATTTTTGCGTGAAATATTTTAAAGCTGGATTCTGTATTAGACATCTTTTTATGTCAGTAAATATAGATTAAGTCATTGTATTTTTTATTGCACTGTATGGTGAGGGCAATATTTTATTAATTGTCTATTTATAATATTTAGGTTTTTCTCTGTCTTTTATTGCTATCATTTTCAAAAGCACGCACAATAAGGATCACCGTGTACGTGCATTTTTTTTTTAGCATCTGTCCTATTATTTATACAAATGCAACTATTTGGTCAGCAGCTACATTCCTTTACATATTTGATAACTATCATGAGATCACCCTCCGGAATTTATAATTCTAGCATGCTGTAGAAGAGTATCTGGAAAAAGCTCCATTTGAGACTGGGAGTCTGCCCTGAGCACAGGGCTCTCCAAGTCTGATGTCCTAAGGTTTCAGAGTCCCAGGGCTGGATTTACATAACTAGGTCCAGCTAGACACTTGCCTGGAATGGCACATATTTAGCCAAGTCAGATAGCTACTGGATGTTCAATTCTGGACAAATGTCTTCTTTAAACTCTTGGCCTTAGTATCCTCACTTGTAAAATGAAGATAAAATATATCCTGTCATTGAGAAAATTAAAAAATGTATATAATAAAACATATAGTGGCTTACTCATCATAGGCACTTAATAAATATGTGTTATTTTCCTTCATTCTTTTATAAAACTTCAAGGTTTTATACCATGGAGATTTGTAAAAAGTAGGTGCTCAAAAACATATGTTGATATTTTGAATCCTTTTACTTCTTTAAATGGTATCAGGAAATAATAGATCAAAGAAGACATCTGTGAGGTTAAGCCTAGCCTTAAGGAGCATGAAGAAGATGAAGGAAAAGAAGGAGAAGGAGAAGAAGGAGGAGGAGGAGAAGGAGGAGGAGAAGGGTAGAGAGAGGGGATGCAGGAGGGGTTGGAGGGGAGGAAGGAAGTGTGGAGGAGACAGGATTTTGAAGACAGGAAAACAGAGAGTCCAATTCCAGCCCTGTTGCTTCCTAGCTGTGCGAAGCTAGGAAGTTAACAAAATTGATCCTCTGTGTTTTGGTTAATAATCCTGATTTCTGCCTCAGTAGGTTCTTGGGAGGATTTATTGTGAAAGTGTAGGTAAAGCATTCAGAGCACTTTCACACAAAAGTATTTAGGTTCAATAAATAGCAACTCTTATCTATTACTATCATCATTTATTTCCACGGTTGACATTTGTGCTGGTTTGGATGCATTATGTCCCCCAAAATGCCATTATCTTTGATGTAATCTTGTGTGGGCAGACGTATTAGGGTTGATTAGATTGTAATTCTTTGATTGAGTGTTTCTGTGGAGATGCACCCCACCCAGCTGTGAGTGATGACTCTGATTGGATAATTTCCATGGAGTTGTGCCCCCCACCCCCATTCAGCATGGGCCTTGAATAGTTTACTGGAGCACTATATAAGCTCAGACAGAAGGAGCGAGATTGCTACAGCCAAGAGGGACACTTTGAAGAATGCACAGGAGCTGAGAGAGGAATTGCAGTTTACAGAGACATTTTGGAGATGGCCTTTGAAAGCAGACTTTTGCTCCAGAGAAGCTAAGAGTGGACAAAACCCCAAGAGTAACTGATAGTGACATTTTGGAGAGAAGCTGAAGCCTAGAGAGGAACGTCCTGGGAGAAAGCCATTTTGAAACCAGAACTCTGGAGCAGATGCCAGCCATGTGCCTTTCCAGCTAACAGAGGTTTTCTGGACACCATTGACCATCCTTCAGTGAAGGTACCCAATTGTTGATGCATTACCTTGGACAAGTTATGGCCTTAAGACTGTAACTGTGTAACCACATAAACCCCCTTTTATAAAAGCCAATCCATTTCTGGTGTTTTGCATTCCAGTAGCATTAGCAAACTAGAACATTATTAACCTTTACTTCTGTGATTAACTCTGAGAAACTCTCATGGCTTTCCACAAATGATCTATCATTGACCTCCAGTGATCTTGAGTGTCCCGTATCCATTCATTCATGAGAAAGACAGTGACAGACCAATTAGTTCATGTTATGGACTTGGGAATCAGGAAGAGCTCGGCATGGAAACAGCTTATTTCAGTCTTTTGCATTCTGCAGACAATTGTTTGTCATCCACTGTTAACAACCATTATTCTAAATCTGTATCTATATCTATATATTTATATATAAATCAGTCTGTTCCTTTATTTTGGGTTATTTTGTCTGTTTATTTTTTGGTTTTGCTTTTTTTGTTTGTTTGCCATATAAATTAAAAATGATGTAAGACCAGATCTTGAAGCCACAATAGGCAATGGCTGTCCTGAACCATTTGCTGCAAGAGCAGGTGACGAAAAAATCTTCAAGGCAAGTGCTTTCCGACAGTTGCACCCTATGTATATATGGATATATAAATGTCTAATAACAGAGCTTACAAAGATGAAGATGAAAATTTGTGATTTTTGCATTGCCTAGCACTGTCAACGCAACAGACTATCTGGAATAGAAAAGAACCACAGGTCTAAAGTGTACCACAGAGACAAAACACACAGGGTTGCCTCAGGAACACAGCTCTTTCAGATCACGTCTTCCATGGCATTCCAGTTTGCACACACACCCTGCAGGGAAGCCCAGTTACACTCTGAGAGAAGACTCATCCGCACCTTCTCAGAGAGAGAAGCTTTTCTAACAAGTGACAACTGAGGCTCAACCCCCTCCTTAAAGTGTCAAAACAGTTTTAAGTACACTTTTATAAATGGAAGTCACTCTAAAATAAGATTCGACTCTGATGAGTTGAACAGTGAATGCTAAACTTGTTTAATTTTTTGTCGGTTTGGCAACCCAATGTTGTATTATGGGGGAGGTAAGTTTCTTTGTCTGCTTTGATTTTATCTTTTCCTCCTCTATTCTCAAGCTGTCAAGTCTTCTATTGACATTTTCACTGTCTCTGACAACTCCTCTTCCTTTTCCAAGGCAGTTGTATTTAATCTACTGGGGAATTAAAAAAAAAAAAAAAAAGCAAATAACCAAGCTTGCAAAATTAAGTGTATTTAATAGAATTTCATGAGACTCAGCAGGAGAGCCAGAGGGTTTGTGTCTTCATTCATTAAATTCAATCTACAAGTATTCACTGGGCTGACTTCATGGAAGGCCCTGTGATAATCCATGAGCCCACAGTTTGTTGTAGGCAATGAAACACATTGTTTAGGGGCTGCTGCAGCTCTTTGGAAAAATATATTTCTATTATTAAGAGCCTTTTAAATGTCTGATTTTATGGCTAAATTGTGAATGATTGATACTGTTAACTTCTGACCTTTAAAAATCTGATTTATTGCTAAACCTCCCTGAATATATATATATGTATGTATATATATTTATGTGTCCCATAGGATCAACACACACACACACAATCTTTTTTTTTTAATTCATTTTATTGAGATATATTCACATACCATGCAGTCATACAAAAAAAGCATACATTCAATTGTTTATGGTACTATTATATAGTTTGTACATTCATCACCAAAATTAATTTTTGACATTTTCATTACCAAACACACAAAAATAATAAGAATAAAAATTAAAGTCAAAAAGAACAATTAAAGTAAAAAAGAACACTGGGGGTGCCTTTTTTTTTTTTCCCCCATTTTTCTACTCATCCATCCATAAACTAGACAAAGGGGAGTGTGGTCCATATGGCTTTCCAAATCACATTGTCACCCCTCATAAGCTACATTTCTATACAATCGTCTTCAAGATTCAAGGGTTCTGGATTGTAGTTTGATAATTTCAGGTATTTACTAATAGCTATTCCAATTTATTAGAACCTAAAAAGGGTTGTCTATATTGTGCGTAAGAGTGCCCACCGGAGTGACCTCTTGGCTCCTTTTGGAATCTCTCCGCCACCGAAGCTTATTTCATTTCATTTCACAACCCCTTTTGGTCAAGAAGATGTTCTCCATCGCATGATGCTGGGTCCAGATTTCTCCCCGGGAGTCATATTCCACGTTGCCAGGAAGATTTACTCCCCTGGGTGTCAGATCCCACGTAGCACACACACAGTCTTCTGTTTTGATTCTGCATTTGAGGATCAAGTTTGGGAAGTTTATGAACTTCCTAGAACTCAGGGAAAGGAGGTTCATAAACAGTAAATCACTTCAAATGCTTTAAAATATCAGACTAGAATGGACTCTCTACTTGGGCAAAAGTCCATGCCCCAAGTCTCTGTCCAAGCTTCAAAGAACAAAAGTTTCTCAATCTCTCTATTGCCATGTCTAAAAATTCCATATTAGAAAGGGCACTGGCCTAAGAATCAGGAGACTTGGATATTATCCTAGATCCGTAAGAAGCTCACAGGCAAGCATCTCTAAGTCCCAGTTTTGTCTTTTTTCCTCTATAAAATGAGAATGATCATATCTGCCTCGCAGGGTAAGACAATGACTTATTTTAAAACACTGTTAAAAAGCAAAATATATTACCAAGTCCCTCTGCAGCCTCAGACCTAAACAGAGATAAAGCACAATCTTCTTTATTGTAGCAGAGTCCCTGCACGGCCAGCATACAGATGGACCTCCCTGCAGGAGGCATCAGCAAAAGCCCAAAGATAATAGAGACATGAGGAAGCTGTCTGTATAGGCTGCCTCCTTGGCCTCTCCGCTTGCCTCATTCCTTCCATACTAGGCTGGGCAGGAGGAGCGATTTCGGGAAAGACCACAGTCGCTCATCAGAGCCCTCCGTGGGAACCTCGGTGTGTTTCTTGCTGGCAGCTGGCTGGACTAAGGTCACGCACAGGGAAGAACACCAGCTCCATCCAGACTCCCTGCAAGAATTTCTGTGATGCATGTTAAAGACTAACAGATGTGAGCTTTCTCCTCCTGCACAGCCCGAGGCCAGACACCAGCTCCCCTGGATGTGGGGCCTCACTCAGGAGTTCCTAGAGCAAGCACCCAACAATGCCCTTGGTCAGTAAGGCCACATGCTGCAGCCCATGCATTAAATTTGGAGATGTAATAGGCAGACAAGGTGGTAAGAGACTGGAATAGATAAACCTGGTTAGAGTCCTCTTTTAAACTTCAGTTTCCTTATCTTTAAAAAGGAGGTAACCACCTTTTTAAATGAAATAATGTCAGATGCACATTAGCATGCAACACAAAGTAAATGCTTTCAATTTCTTCATCCTTCTTCTCCTCCTACCAACCTGCCTAGCAGGTCCTCACTCCATTCCCTGTAAGAGTTACTGATAAAGGAAATCTTCAAGGCAAGTGCTTTCTGACAGCTGTACCATAATGGTGCTTATAGAGATGAAAATGAAAAAGAGTGTTGTTTTGTTTTATTTGCATTGTGTCTGACTGCAAACTCATCCAACAATCTAGAGTAGGTTGAATAGACAATCTGGAATAGAAGACTGACCAGCATTTGTTATTGGCCCTGCTGTTCTCAAACGTTCTATACTTGCTCCCTGTTTCCCACATCTCTGTCCCACCATCTGTCCCTCCCTTCCCATTGTTGGAGGGGGACAGGAATGTGTCCTGCGGTTAAGCCTGCTGCTTCCTCCCAGTCACAAGGTTCTATCTCCAAATTCTTATGTGAAAGGAGGGAACAGAGGCAAGTGGTAGTCAGGAGGGGCTCTATCCTCACTTCTGCCTTCAGCACCGAGCCCACCCTTTGCATCCGAACCCCTGAAGAACTATCCTCACCCAGTTGGGTTCTCACTTTCTGAGAGAGTTTAGCAGATGCGGGGACTGGAAGTGAGTGTGATGTTTTACAGTTCTATAAATGTCCTTTACAATGTGCTGGGGACACTCCTTTCTGAATCAAGAAACCTTTCAGTGGGATTAGAATAAACACAGAAGTTAGAATGTTCATACATATTATGAGCCAGAATATTGTGCTACATATTTAATAGCCATTAATGATATCTAAGAGCACTGAGAATAAGAGAGATTAAGCAACACTGCCAAGATCCAAATTGAGAAAGCAACCAAACTGGGATCCATACCTGATTCAGCCACAACTTTGGCTGAAAAGTTGGTTTCCTACACTGCTGTGCCAGTGATTGGTCTCAACCTTTGGGCCTTTCCAATCATTAGACAATAGCAGCATCTGCAGTGATGTGGAGGTCCTCAGTGACATGCACACATGCAGAGATGCTCTTACTGTCAGGGTGACATGGTGAAAGACACTTCTCTCTCTTTCCATTTACCCATCTGTCAAATGGAGATAATACATGTACCAGCTTCCTACCACCTGACTACCAACCCTTGCTTTAGGGTCTGAAAGTGATTCTGAAGATTAATGAGCTATCCCACACAATGTTTGCAGTGCAGTTCTTGGCACATAGCAGGCATATTGGATCCCCTTCTTCCCTTCCATGCATTGAAGGGGCTCCAGAGAATTCTAGAAGCTCCTTTGAAAAAAAAAGTTTACATCCTGCCTGTTATTAGGCCAACTGAATTTCTGCCTTTTGGAATTTTCTAATAATTGACATTTGATAAAATATAACAAAACTAAGGGAAGACATCAGGGTGTGTGTGTGTATGTTTACATTTGTATATATGTGTTTGTGTGTATGTGTTTAATAGTGTGGGAAGTATAAATTTTTTAGTTGTTGGCACAATGAATAATGTTCTGTTTCAAAAAATTATTCCCCCAAATAGTAAGAATTCCAAGATGTTCAAGGAAACCTTGCCACAAATGTAATATCTTCTTAAGAAGGAGATTTTGTTTCCATTTTTATTATTGTTACTGTTCTGTTGTCTTATTTTACACATCCAACACTGCTGACAACCATAGAGGTTCTTCATCGTAAGTGTCTTAGGCCACTGACACCATGTTGAAGAGTGTAAGTGTGATTTTGAGCAGCTTTTGGGGAGATGGGGAGCAGGGCATCCAATCTGTGCACTGCTCTTCTTGCTTTAGAAAATCAAAACAGGGAGTGAATCTCAACAATCACTGATAACATGGCTGAAAGAAATACAGTGGAATTGGAAATGTTAAGAAATGTTCTTTTTGGAGGCTTTTTTTTTTTGGTAATTTGAAAACCTATTCAAGTCACAGTACAATAAAGTCAATGTAGGAGGAAGCCCCACCGCTCCATGCCATCACTGAGAACCCAGGTTTCTCCTATCTTCAATGCTCCCATCCTTAACCTCGGGTCTCTATGGTTGCTGCAGAAGGAGCAGAATTTGGAAGACCACAAACGCAGTAGGTTTCGAGGCCAGGAATGAAAGTGATGATATCACCTCTGGGCAAAACTCAGACACCTCATGCTAACTTCATTGCAAAAGAAAAAGGAATATAACTTACGTGTCCAGGACAAGCTTGAAAGAGGTTCCATGAACAAATTTCATTGTCTCTTCCACATCCTTTCATTATATCCCTTGCTTTATATCCCCCTTCAACCTAATTTCAACCCAGCAGCCAAAGGGATCATTTATAAATGTAACCAGATCGTGCCACTTCTATGCTCAAAATCTTGCAGTGGCTCTATGGTATTTACAAAATAAAAGTTAACATCATTACAATGGCCAGCAAGACCCCACATAATTTGGCCTGTCATATTTTGTTAACCTCAACTTCTACAATACTCCTACTTGCTTACGTGCTCCAGCCACACTGGACTTCTTAGAACCTCTTTCTTTGATTTGTCCTCTGCATGGAAAACTCTTTCCCCAGCTACCTGTATGAATGTCTCTCTTACCTCCTTCAAGCTCAAATTCATCTTTTCAATGAAGTCTATCCTGACTTCATTGTAATTGTCCTCTGACTCAATATTCCTGATCCCCTTTGCCCTATTCTTTTTTTCCAGATCATTTACCATCTTTTATCCAATATTTCAACAGTATCATGATTATTGTCTATTATTTGTATCCTCCAGTAGTGTCTAAGTACCCTGAATAATAGGAAGGTGCACAAGTTGATGATTGAAAGGTGGGAGGAAATTACACACATTTTCTTCCATATCTGGCTTTTGGCCACAGAAACCAAGATTTCTACCTCTTTTGTTCCATGGGATAACCCAAAAGTCTAGAATAATGCCTGGGTCATGGAAGACAATCAATT
Source organism: Choloepus didactylus (assembly GCF_015220235.1). Taxonomy (NCBI): domain Eukaryota; kingdom Metazoa; phylum Chordata; class Mammalia; order Pilosa; family Megalonychidae; genus Choloepus; species Choloepus didactylus. Next base: position 107,590,268 of record NC_051316.1, read on the forward strand.
CATTATAGCCGAGGGAAGGAATGAATGAGTTGGAGAATGTTGAGTATTGAATCATGTCCCCCACAAAAGGAATGTTCAGGTTCCAAATCCTGGTGCTATGGGTCCATTTGTAAATAAGACCTTTGAAGATGTTATCTTTGAAGTTGTTACTGTGAGCCAATAAATTCTCATTGATGAAGCCAATCCATTGAATGGTATTTCTTTTAGCAGCTGGACATTAACACAGAGAATAATGCAACTGAATGGAATCCATGGACTCTGCTATTTTGTTTATTTTACAAAACAGGTTGAAGTCCCAGACTTTACACTTAATAGCTGTGTACCTTGGTGGATTCACTTTGCCTTTGTAATGCTCCATTTCGCTCCTGCAAGATGAGGATTTTCACCATATCTATTACATTTACCTCTCAGGGTCATTAAGAACATTGAATAAGATATCATACAAAGGAAATAGTTTTATAGACAGAAGCACTGGAACAATGCTATTTATCTAGGGAAATGGTTTGGTTACCCTGCTACTTGCACAATGAATCTATATTGCCCTGACCTGATTTCTTATTGAAGATTGGGAGGAGCCAATCCCCTGAGAGCTGCTGCCTGCCCACTGATTGCCTGGGTACTCCTGAAAAGAGTTAAACTGCACCCCCTTGGTCTCACAGAGAGACCCTATTGGTAAGGCTTGATGGCTTCTCTCTGAGACAAACTGTACTAGTTTCCGAGAGCTGCTATAATAAAGAACCATGAAGGATATGACTTGAAACAACAGGAATTTATACTTTCACAGTGTGGAGGTTAGAAGTCTGTAATCAAGCTGTTGGCCGGGACTCGCTCCCTTCACAGGCTCTAGGGGAGGATCCGTCTTTGCCTCTTCCAGCCTCTGGTGGCTCCAGGGGTTCCCTAGTGTATGGCAGCATAACTTTAATCTCTGCCTCCATCTTCCCATGGCTTTTCCCATGTCTGTCTGTGTTCATGTGTCTTCACATGGCCTTCTTATAAGGATGCCAGTCATCATGGATTTAAGGCCCACACTAATCCAACATGACATCATCTAAATTTGATTGCATTTGCAAAGACCCTGTTTCCAAATGAGGTCACATTCACAGTGACTGAGGGTTGGGACTTTGACATATCTTGTTGGGAGACACAGTTCAACCCATCACCCAGCTCTAGGCCCCTGGAGACACACTGGCCAGTGCTGCTGTACCTCTACCCACTGGCACCTTCTGTTGATAGTGCTGTTTCCCCTCTGATCAGGAAACAAAGAATCCCTGAGCTGTCTGATAGCTCCACCTTTCCCCCTCCATCATCAGCTTTAACATCTATGTGGAACTCTGTCTGGGCTGGTAAGAAACAGGAATCCTCATTTTGATTCTTGGCTGTTGGGTCTCAGGATGGCACTTGGAGGTAGCATTAGAGACTGAATCTTTCTTGTGCTTTATCCATCCTCTGTGAGTCTGTGTTTCCATGTAAAGCCCTGCTCACTAAGAGGGGTAGGAACCTGATTCAACTCCACCTCTGCCACTTGAATACCAATCTTTAACTGGAGGTCTATAGGGAAGAATTACTGATGAGAATAATATGACTACTTATTTTGAACAGGTAAGGATTACTTATAACCAACATACACACACTTAAAACTGAATAGGTGCCTTAAACTGCTTGAAAAACTTTGTTCTTTGAAGCAGTTGTTTTCTCCATACATCTCTATTAATATTACTTATTTTTTGATAGGAAAATTATCATTATCATGAAGGAATCTATCTAAATCACACCCTGTCTAAATGACCATGGATATCTTCACTTTTGAAATTGAAATTAGAAAATTTCCCTGAACAGACCGGAATGACTTAGCAGTCAAACTGAAATCCATTTTTACTATGATTTTTATCCATAGTGTATTTATATTTTTCAATCCCATCAGAAACAAGCCTTTAGCATTTTTTTCCCTTTTCTCTTGCAACCTATCCTTATAAAGGAGAGTATAGAGGTCCTCAGGGAAGTCCCAGAAAGGGGTTTCCAGAGGCTCTTTATAAACCTCACAGTCTAATTAGTTGATTGAATAATTACATCTTGCCCTATAACAGAAGTAAAATAAACATTGACAAGGTGGAAGGGAAATTGCCTTCCAGGACCCTTTGAGCTCATCCAAAGCTTTGAGAACGTCTGATAAAAAAGGCTTCCAAAGAAATAAATGCTCTCATCTGTGATCGCCTCATTCCTGGCTCCTAAGCCCCAGAGAGTTATATCTCTAGCTGTGGAAATCTGATTTCAGGGGGTTTCCTTGTTACCAGAGTGACATCTAAGCAACAATAGATGATTTACTGACCAAGTTGCCCGCTTTTCCTGTTATCCTCATCCCTTTGTTTTCCCAAATTAAGCTGATGCCTGGGGACTGACCAGCATAATTCACTCCCTCAGCTCCCTCCAGGGTTTCCTCTGTCTTACAAACCTACACTCTTTCGCAGAGCTTCTGATCTGATAAGCTTTGTTTTTTTTTATTAAATTCAGTTTTATTGAAAGACATTCACACACCATACAATCATCCATGGTATACAATCAACTGTCCACAGTATGATAACATAGTTATGCCTTCATCACCACAATCTATTTCTGAACATTTTCCTTACATCAGAAAGAACCAGAACAAGAATAAAAAATAAAAGTGAAAAAAGAACACCCAAATCATCCCCTCATCCCCCCCCATTTGTCCTTTAGTCTTTATCCCCATTTTTCTACTCATCCATACACTAGATAAAGGGGGTGTGATCCACAGGGTCTTCACAATCACACTGTCACCCCTTGTAATCTACATTATTATATAATTGTCTTCAGCAGTCCAGACTGCTGGGTTGGAGTTTGGTAGTTTCAGATATTTACTTCTAGCTATTCCAATACATTAACACCTAAGACATGTTATCTATATAGTGCATAAGAATGTCCACCAGAGTGACCTCTCAACTCCATTTGAAATCTCTCAGCCACTGAAACTATTTCGTCTCATTTTGCATCCCCTTTCGGTCAAGAAGATACTCTCAGTCCCACGATGCCAGGTACAGATTCATCCCCAGGAGTCATATTCTGCATTGCCAGGGAGATTTACAACCCTGGGAGTCAAGTCCCATGTAGGGGGGAGGGCAGCGAGTTCACCTGTGAGGTGGCTCAATTAGAGAGAGAGAGGGCCACATCTGAGCAACAGAGGCACTCAGGGGGAGACTCTTAGGCACAATTATATGCAAGTTTAGCCTCTCCTTTGCAGTAATGAGCTTCATAAGGGCATGTCCCATGATCGAGGGCTCAGCACATCAAACTGCCAGTCCCAATGTTTGTGACAACATCAACACCAGTCCAGGTGAGGAAGTCCAACACCTCTGCACCTTCCCCCAGATTCTCAGGGCTGGGGAGAGGGAGGCTGTAAATATGTTTTTTATTATCTGCCCAAATTACTCTGGGATATGTCACTATTTCATTCCAGCCTATACTAACCTACTGTATCTCACTTCCTATTCAAAGTTCCATGCAATTGTGGTATTTGAACAAATCGACTGTAGAGTTGTACCGTTTAGAAAGTTTAGATCCTGTACCAAATAGATATCTCTTCCCTCGGTCTCATATGGAAGCTGAAGTTCTAAAACACAGTCAGTTTCGACCTTTACCCTTTGGCCTGGCTTGCCCTGGTCTTAACCAGACCTGCTTCATTCATATCACTAATTGAAGTCTGGGCTCTTTTTCAGCTTTTTTTTTTTTTTTTTTAAACAGTGGCTGTAGGCACTAATACTGACATTCATATCCGCCAAGCTCTAGCTCTGAGTTTCAGGTGTCTCAGAAATATGCATTGTTCCAGAGACCAATCAGGTTATATGCTAAGGGATCAGCATTGATCTGATAAGCTTTTATTAGCACTCCTATGTATTGAGTTCCCACCTTGGGCCGGGCCCTTACTTGGAGACTTGCATGTATCATATCCTTTAATCCTCTAGATATCCTATGGGTTAGGTCCCATTATTGTTGCAGGAGGAAGCTGAGAGTCAAAGAGTGTGAGAGGCTTATCCCTGGCAGCACAAGCAGTGGCAGAAACTGACAGCTAATAAAGCATACTTCTTTTTTCTTATATCTTTGAATGAACTTCCTTTATCAGTGAATTCACAAATTCTTGGAGGACGTTGAAGGAGTGATAATATGACACAACAGCTGTGCAACCTTGAATAAGGTCCTCCTCCTCTCTGGACCTCAGTTTCCCCTTCTGTAAAATAAGATGATGGGGTTAAGTTTCATTCATGTTCTGACATCCTTGCTAACATTTGATGTTAGAAAATTAGTTGCTGAAACAACCTAATCTCATGCCTGCTATCACTAAGCCTATTGAGAAATTACCAGTGGGCAATGTTATGTAGCTTAGAAAGAAGAAAGATGGTGGATATCTCAGCACAGAAGGAAAGAAAAATACAGCCAGATACAGGGTTTGGTCAATAAACATTTTTCAAAAGTTCATTGGCAGCTCAAACAATTGTGGTATTGTCTAGAATTTAGAAGAATCTAGTATGCATTCTAGCTCTGCCGCTATCTTATTGTGTGATCTTGGGCAAGTCACCAAACCCCTTAGGAATCTGTTTCCTCAACTATGAAGTGGAGATGCTAATAACCACGTTTCTCTCTCAGGACTGTTGAGAGGAGCAAACTGTCCCCACAGATATGGTTAATGTCTGACTAGCCCATCACAGTTTGTGCTTGTAAAAGTTTACAAAGTAGACATCCAATGCGATCTCTTCTTTTCAGTCATGAAAGGCTGACCTCTTATGGACATAAATTTAGACAATAAAAATAGTCAGAAAAAGATGGGAGGTGATTAGCTCTTTCTCGCAACAGCCTGACCATTAATGGAATTAAGCTAGAATAATCCTCTCATCACTTGCACTTGTGCTGAGTCAGCAAGACCCAGAAAGTGACACCTGTTGAAGACACTAATCTTTTTGTTTTTTGGCCAGTGGTTTCAAACACTTATTTGATCCTGAGCTTCTCAGTTTTGTACTCAACATTGTTTGAAAGCTCTGATTAAAATTACTACTTTCTCCTCCCTTGAAGTCGATTCATCTTTGGATAACTTTGAATAAGAGTGCAAACAAAGACACATTCAAAAGCCCTGTTTTACTTTTCAAAGCAATGGTCCCTGGTGGGACACTAGCCTTGACTTATATTTGAATCCACGTTTCTAGGCACAGAAGGAACATGCACCCAGAAATGTGCTTTCCCAGCGTGCTTTGCTCAAGGGTCATGCCCTCTTGGGCATTAGTCATTCTTAACTCATAAGATCAAAACTAAAGCTACATAAAAGCTAAAAATGGGTGATTTGTCACCCAGCAAGCACCAACAAAATGTAACCACATGGAAAGAAGAGTTAAGCCATCTTTCTCTTAGTGATAATTTCCTCTGATGTCTCAGAAGTTACCATGTTTATTCCCCTACAAATCCATCCTGACCCAGAGAGCCAAGCCCTGCCCTTCATTCCTCTTTTATGAGTCTCATGACTCTTTTCTCACAGGAAATGCTGTTCCCCGGTTCTTAGTGAAGAACTGTGTTTTCTGACTTGGGCAGGTGCTGTAAATTTGAGTGGACTACGACTGGCAACCACCCACCTGCAGCTGCCCTCACCCCCTTCCCCTACCTGCACTCACCCCCACACATTTGCTGGGCCCCGTTCTAACCCCCAACCCATAACAAGGTCATCCCACTGACTTTGGGGACAACAGAAAACTCAAGTCTGTTTTCCTGAGGATTGGCCTTTTGGAAAAGATGAAATTTTGTCTTGGTCCATCTTTTCAAAATATTATCTCAGCTTGCCCATGAAGCTTCACCATGAGAACAATAGGCTAGTATAGACTCTGGTTTTGGTATAGCCTTGCTGTATTACTTAATGATATAAACACAAATAGTAAGAACCTTAACAACAAAAATAATTATTAACACTAAGACTAAACATTATTGTTAGAAAACATTGACAGTAAATCCATACTCTTAATAACTTTGATACACATACTAACTGTAAGAGCAATAAAATTAATAAGAATAATAGCACCCAGGTTATGCTGGAAGCTTACTCTGTATCAAATGCTCTGCAACACACTTTTCCTGCACTATTTCCAGGTAGTTGATCACATAATCTTCATTTTTACACATAAAGAAACAAAGGTTTTAAAAGTGAAATTGTGTCCCTATGTCATATAGCAAATAAATGCCAGGGAAGAATTAAAGTCCACATCTGACTTGAAAGCACATGCGTTAACCACGCTGCTTCTCTCCCCATTCACGTGGTCAGGTAAATCATCCATGTGAGCAGGGTGGGGTTCGGTCCTCTGTCTTAATGGAAGAACCAGCATGAGGGAAAATGTGGGCTCGACCTACAGCCTCCAGTTCTACTGGATTTGACTACCTCCTCCCCATCCTCACCAGTACATACCTCATTTACTCTGTTGTGAGTAGTCCTAGATGAATGGACCAATATTTAGAAAGCATTCAAGCCAGACAAATGAAGTGCCATTATTATATATACTAGGAAACTACTAGGGCTTGGGTTGCATGATTTTTCAATCTCATCCTTTTCTGTTATTCTAGGAGTCTACGGAAGGAGGGAAGGAAGGAAGGGATGGAGGAAGGAAGGAAAGGAGGGAGGGAGGGAGGGAGGGAAGAAAGAAAATAATGAAAAGAGAAAGCAAAAGAGGAAGAAAGGAGTCTCACGTTTGTCATAGTAGTTAACATTTATGGAATAATTTTTAAGTGCAAACACTGCACTAAGAGCTCTACATATGCAATCTCATTTAACCCTTTTAATAGCCCCAGTGCAGAACAGAATGCTGGTTATCTCCAGAGATTATGAAATTACCCAGTATCATGCAGGTGAGTGGTGGAGATGGGATTCAGACCCAGAGCTGGTTGCCCAGGGAAGCTTCACTTTTTACCACAAGGCTATAAATCCTCTTAGATGGCAGGTGCTCTATTAGGCACTTCCTGCTACATCGTGCACATTGCTACAGCACTTCATACAATACTAGTGGACGTCCCTTTTCTCCATCAGTTGTTCACTCATTCATTCATTCATTCATTTATTCATTCTCACTCTTTAGCATGATATATGAGGCCATCTATCATCCGTTCTGCTCTTTTCCTAAATTTCTAGCCTTGACTAGTACCAACCTCTCCTCCCATTCTATGCTCTAACCATGCTGGACTCCTTCCAACTTTTCATAAATCCCATGTCCTATCTCACCGCTGGCTCTTGGAGTACCAGTCTGTGCCCATTTACTTGGCTCATTCCTTCTGTGCTTTCAAGACTGGACGTGGGAGTCATCCAGGATCTTTTCCCTGGGCCTCCTCTCACACCTTGGCTTTGATGCATCTTTTGTGTATTTCCTCCACATCCTGGGCTTCTGTCCACCACAGTACTCATTGTGTCATTCTGTGATTGTGGTTGGATGTATCTGTTCTCTTTCCCCCATCCCTAGACTTTGAGGCCCTTGAGAACAGAAACTGTCTCATATATAGTACTGCTTCCCCACCACTCAACATAGTGCCTGAGGCATAGTAGACATTATAAGGATATTTCCAAAAAAGAATGAATGAGTGTATGGCTGGATGGTTGGATTGAGTAGGTAGAGGAGTAGAATTTGAGAATAGTTGTAACAAACAACAAGGCAGACATCAGAAAACGCAATAAGAGAAAGACTAGTTAGGAAATAAGCACATTTTTGAGAACCACCAAAGTAACATTTTACCTTAGTTCTCATCAAGTTTAATCATCTTATTTTTCAAATAGGTATAATGGAGCACAGAGAGAAAGTTGTTTGCCTAAGGTCAGACACTGAGTTACAGCCAGCTGGAGAACAGAATGAAGTCTCTTGAGTCTCAGTTCAATGTTCTCTATCTTTTTCTCCTCTTTGGGATTCATGGGATAGGATATTGCCTATATAAACTACTTGTTCTAATGAGGAGCCTGGGGTTGAAATAGATTCCTCTTAATGACAGGCAGTGTGTGGAGTGCCAAAGTCAGCAGAGTTTGGCCAATAAAAGGAAGTAATTAGATCTGTAGTTACAAGTTAGACTGGGGTGATAGAAAGTGCATACATTTGCTAAGGAAGGAGTAAGATGCAGAATCTCACCCAAAATATGACACAACATCATGAGATGCCCAGAACATGGGGTGACCTCTCTAATGGTTCTTTTTGCTTTTAGATATTTATTGCTCATTTATTTGCAGACTTGCAATCTTTAAATTAATATTCATTGTATTTATGCTATGAGGGAACCCAAGAAAATTATGAGATGAAGTCTTGCCTGAAAGGAGTTTACAACCTAATTAGGAAATAAGACATCCTCATGAAGCAAGTAGGGAACATATGAACAAGGTAGGACTATATATGCACTCAAAAGTCACCTTTTTATCTTGATTTTATACAAAGGTTTGGCAATCCTGCCCTTTTCCTAAGGAGACAATTAAATTTAGAGGAAGAAGAAATTCTCACTTTTATTTTTCATCTTGCATTAATTGAGGATTGACCTAGGTGAATGATACCATGCTCCTTTTCAAGAGCAGAGTATATGTCACAGACTTGCACATCGAGTAAATTGCTCATGTTTTCCCCTGGAAGGGGGTAGGAGAAGAGTCAATTAAATAAAATTTGTTTCCTCTCTTCTTGAGATGTGTTCTTTTAGCAACTAATAAAGACTAAGAAATTCCATTTTGGATCTGTTCCTTGGTAACCAAGAATTTAAGCCCAAGTTCCTAGTCACTGTTTCTATATACAAGAAGTCAATATGTGTTGCATTACATCCTCAGTGGGTTAAAAAATTAACAAAAAAAAAATGTATCCAATGGGAATAAATCCATGTGTCTTATACTTCTGATCTGTATATTCGACCTTGTATGCAAAACCTGGAAGAATGGCATTTACTTATTTTCTCTGGCTCAGAGGAAATGAGATCTTTACTCTGCCTGTACATCACATACTTTGGGTCCCTGAAATAATGTAAAACCTGGAGATGTAGTTGAGTAGGTATCAGAATTTACCATGTTCCTCACAAAACAATGTATGGGCATTCTTATTATTAATTTTTACTTACACAAGTTTATTTGGGATCAATTGAAAAACCATACTTTCCATACACCATGTGTGAAAAGGGCATTTAAACAAACCACACATTTCTAGCTATGCAATTGACAGTGTCTAAGAATCATTCGTCAATTCTGCATCAAAGCATGCTAATAATCAGGCATTAATCTAGAATGGCTTACTCTCCCCAGTGTGATCCCCAGTAGCTAATTAAAGTATAACTGAGGACACAGGTGGCTCTGTGACTCTCACAAAGTGAACAGCTGTTGTGCTAATTTACTTCTTGAGCTCTACTTCTTTCCTGTAAATGATACAGAGAGTAGGTGTTATGTACCACCATTTTAGAGTATGAAAGAACTCACAGAGATTATAAACTGAAAGCAGTGTGTACACAAATATAAATTAGTTTTCTATTCTTTGGTTTGTCTTGATTTTCACTACCAGTAAATAAATGAATTTGTCAAATCATGACTATTAGAAATTATTCTCAAATAAATCCTTTTACAACTGTCATTTGAACTCCCTTTTTTCCCCTACAAACTGCTTTATTGCTTCAAATCTCCCTATTACATAGTGCTGCTTTCCATGTGACTTTACTTTTATCTATCTGTTTATTTATTTTTAATCAAAGAAGTTTTACAGAAAAGTCATGTAAAAGTATGTTCCATATACTCCCCTATTATTAATAGTTTACATTACTGTGTACCTTTGTTACAATTGATGAAAGAATATTAAAATATTAAAATAGTACTACTAACTATAGTCCATAGTTTACATTAGGCATATTTTTGCCCATATATTACCCTTTTATTAATACCTCATGTTAATGTTGTACATTTGTTATAATTCATGAAAGAATTCTTATACTTGTACTATTAGACCCAATCCGTTATCCACAGCAGGTTTCACTGTGTTTACAGTATCAGGTTTTATATTCTAACTTTCATTCTAATAACATACATGACCAAAACCTCCCTTTTCAACCACATTCACATACATAATTCAGTGTTGTTAATTACACTTACAGTAACATGCTATCGTCACCCCATCCATTTCCAAACATTTTCAATCAACCTAAATAGAAATTTTGTACAAATTAAGCATCAGTTCCCCATTCACTACTCCAATCTACCCCTATCTGTCTATTTAATTCCTTTTTAATATGCACTGCGTCTTTTTGTTCACCTGTTCATTGACTCCAAGCTAAGGCAAGATCCTAAATGCAGGGACCTTGTGCATTTGTTCACCACTAAATCTCCTAGTTCTTAGAACATCACCTGTTACCTAAAAGTTCTCCATAGCATTTGGTTAATGATTTAAATTAACAATTCATCTAATAGAGGCTTATTGTGTGTCTACTATATGCAAACACTGTGATGGTTACACTGGAGGCAAATACATGAACTACTTACAGCATCTACCAGGAGGGATTTTATAGACTTACAGAGAAGGTAATTCTAGTAATTGTTAATGCACACATATAACTCCAGTGCAATTGACATGATTAAAGCCATAAGAGAGAGAGAGATAAAACAAAGTGGGTGATTATATGGGAGAAGTTACTTCCAAATGGGTTCTGAGCATGGGAGAAGGGGTCAGATTTTCACAAAGATGGAAAGAGAAGGGTAAGTTTACCTATTGTGCTGTGAGCACTTGGAGAGCAGGAATAATGACTATATTGTTCACTGTTCTATCCCCAGAGTTGAGAAGGTTCCTGGCACATAACAGAGATTTGATGAATGTATATTGAATGAATGAACAAATAAATAAATGAGCCACTTGCAATGGAGATCCATTTCTAAGATATATTAAAATATGGTTGTCTGTTCAATGGGAAAAACTGTTACCAATCCTTGTCAGATGCCACTTGTAACACAAGTCTCCTTTTATTTCTGTTAAAGCAAAGAAGCACCCTCTTTCTCTACTTTCATCTACTCTAATTCCAGGATTATTGCCTTTACAATAAACAAGCATTGGATAAGAAGTCAATCCTCATCCATCCACATCCTATCTTCAAAGAAAAAATGGGAGCTAATAACCCTGGGAGAAAAGAGATAGTCCTGTGGGATTTGACTGAGACTGTAAAAAGAAATGAAGATGCCCACGTGAGCAAGGTAGCTATAAGGATGGAGAGAAGTCTTTCCAATTCCAGCTTCACATGATTAATTTAACAGCATTAGTGAGGTTTAATTTACATACCATAAAAGTCACCTGTTTCAAGCATATGAAATCAACGATTTTTATTAAATTTTTACAACATGCCCATCAACTCAAGAAGATGAAGATGCCCACTTGCAGCTCCAGGCAACCACTAATCTGCTTTGTGTCTCTATATATTTACCTTCTTTGGGCATTTCATATAAACGGAATCACATAATTAGACATAATTCATTTTCATGTCAAAATTTTACACCTATTTGTTACTTGAAGTCCAAATTTGAACATGGTTAAACCATAGGCTTTGGAATCAAAGATACTGAGCCATAATCATGTTGTTGTATGATTTATTTATCCTTCTTGTGCCTCAGTTCCTTCATCTGTAAAATGAAGTTCATTATATTCTCACACAGGATTAAGGCATTTTATATGATGCCTGGCACACAATACATGCTTTCATTCTAGTATATTTTGTGTGTGTGTGTGTGTGTGTGTGTGTGTGTATAAAAAATATACATATATATAGTATATTATAAATGTACTAGATTATAACTTTTTTTAAACCCCAGCACAGTTCTGCAAGGCCAGTATAAAGACATCAGTAAAGAAAGTTCATAGAAAATCACACAAAAATGGCACATTGAAAGGAAAGGGAATATTTCCATTCAAATCCTAGCAGGAGGAAGCTTGTGTCCATTCCAGGGTTTTCTGTTCCCATTACTGCTTTGGGGATAGGATGTGGATGGATGTGGTTAGCCATCTAATTCACTGCTGATTTACTGCCAAAGAAATGATTCTGGAATCTGAGTAGATGTGAGTGGAGGGAGAGGGTGTTTTTCTGTTTTACTAGAAATGAAAGGAGACCTTTAATATGAGTGCCAAGTGACAAGGACAGGAGACTGGTATATTCCCATTAAGCTGACAGAGTGCTGTTTTCATGTCTGACTATGGCATATCCATTAATACGAAAGTTCAAGAAGTTTATTTCTGTATTAAAACCTTAGTGGAAATACAGATTTTTTTTCTGAAGGAAATTATTTCTTCCTTCTTTTAAGCTAAAGAGAGAAAATATATAGTCTCCGATTGGAGACGGGAGACCAAGTTTCTGACGCTGGCTCTTTCCCTGCAGCCAACTGTCTTCAGGGGAATCAGTTCCCCTCTTAGGACCTCAGTTTAACTTAGCTATAAAAAGGAGAGGGTTGACCTCAAAAGCCCTTCTCCAAGGTAAGACTGTTTCTAAGGCCATGGGGTTCTTAAAGTGAAGGCAGAGATGACAATAAGTGGAGAAGAGCACAGAGCCACTTGCTTTCCTACAATATCATGTTGTATTTTATGGACCAAAGTTTTGTGTGGGTGAAACTTATTTCCTCATAAATCACAGAACATTTACAGTTTCCTTAGTTTAAAGCAGGGATGATCAAACTATGGCCTACAGGTCAGATCTAGCCCACCTCCTGTTTTTGTAAATCATGTTTTATTGGAACACAGCCATGTGCATTTGTTTACATATTGTCTATGGCAAACTCTAAACTGTTTACTGCCTGGTCCTCTATAGAGAAAAGTTTGTTGATGTTGGTTTAAATAATTAACTGGTTTCAGGAACCAGTCTAAAGAAAATTAAAAACAAACAAACAAATAGGTGTATAGTACAGCAGTTCCAAAAGCCCTCAATATTGGCTAATATGAGTTGGCTAAGGTCATAGAGTTAGAAAGAAAAAAAAGAAAAGAGTGAGTAGAGATGATGATGATGATAAAAAAGGCCAAGTATTAAATGTTTAGGTAAGCAAGATAATGATCAAAATACTTTATGCTAATGTATTTAATCTTCACAACTGTTATCTTATATCCTAACTCTACACACAAGGAAAATAAGGCCTGGTAGTTTAAGAAAATTGACCAAGGTCATCAGGTTAGTAAGTCATGCCCTGGAAGACAGGACTATATGCTCTGTTACAGACCGGAAGATAGCCCTCCAGAGATGGAAAGGGGCTTGCACAAGATCTCTGAAGACAAGGGAAACAGGACTCAGGTCTCCTGACTCCTTGTCCAGTATTCCTGCCTTTGCAGCATGCCCTAGTCCATCTCCTAAGTCATGGGAGATCTTTGTGCTTATCTGTCATCAATACATATTACTGACCATTTTCAGGCTGGTAGATCTAAGAAAACAAATCTCCCATTTACATTTCTTTCCCTGGTGCCCCAGTCTATGGTAGGCATACAGTAAATGTCTGGTTATAATGATAGCATACATTTACTGATATAGTACCAGAAATTATTTTTAGCACTTACTTTGATTTTCACAGTGTGTCCTTACAAGAGTCCTGTATTTTAGGAGCTCTCAATATTTGCATTTTACAGAAGTCTTCAAAACGAGGAAACAGAGACTCAGAAATTCAATAACATTTCCCAGGTCTCACAGATCTGAGTAGCAGAACTTGGACGTGAACTTAAGCAACCAACCATGCTCTAAGACCTTGCTACTCAGTGTGGTGCACTGTCCAGCAGCCCAGATGTCACCTGGGAGCTAGTTAGAAATGCAGACTCTCAGGCCAACTAACTCACCATCTGCATTTTAACAAGGTCCTCAGGTGATTCGTATGCACAGTAAAGTTTGAGGTTTTGGTCTCATTCTTATAGTCTCCTCTCTGTTGATCAAGTAATAAAAGGAGTGAGTGAATAATTGCTGTCTGAGAAATGGCATGAAACAAACTGAACAGAAAGAAAATCATGCTCTGACGGAATGGATCAAAGTGTCCGTTTCTATAAATCAAAACTGATCCAATAAAGAACGTTTTTTTCTCTAGATTCTGCCCTGATTTTGCAGCCCCTGTGGGCCCTTAAAACCACCTCACTCAAAATGTCTAAGATCTATATTTGTATCCTCTGCTGCATGATAAATACAGAAGCAAATACTTCAGGACTGAGTAATAGAGCCATAGCCAGGCCTGGACTTTGCTAGTGACGCACCCGATGTGTGTTTTTAGGCAAAAGGCAAAGGGGAAATTGCCATCTGTTCTGTAACTTGTGATTTACTGTTTCCCGAAAATCTAAGTTTTTTCCAATTCCATTAACATGAATAAAAATACAATCTTAAAGCAATAGTCATTTTTACCCCTGGAAAATTCCTCTGACTTTGTAGATAGATTCAGAGGTGGCAGTGGCCACAGGGATTCAGTCAAGGTGGTAGGATTATTTTGTTCTGAGTTATTTTCAGATTTTTAATGAAGTTTCATAAAATAATCACAACATGTCTTTCAGCCTAAATCATCTCTCTTTCTTAGGCTGTGAAAATGCCCCTCACCCCTTCGCTTCGGGGACATGGGAATATATGCAAGCATCTTACTGCTACTTCAGTTTGAGGATGGCAAAGACCAATTATATTCCTCATTTGTAACCATTCCTATGGGTTCTTGTGCTGCTTATCATTTTTTGGACCCTCAGGTTTTTCAATGGTTAGATTCCATTAGTAGAGTCTAACATTGGATCTTGATGAAGGTTATTTTCCTTCATTACACTGAACTGTTCATGGATTCGCTGATTTAGTAGTTTCCAAACATTCATGAGAATAGAAAAACCCTGTGAGCAAATAAATCTGCAGATCCCATCCCCAGGTAGTTTGATGTTAATGCCCAGGAATCAGCATTCTAAAGATGCTTCCCAAGTGATTTTAGCCCAGTTAGTCCACAAACCATAATCTGGTATCTCTCTCCAACAGTTCTTTGCATTTCTCTAATAGAACTTCCACTCCCTAGGCAAATATGAGTCTCCAAAACAAGCCCAAATCTGAGATGATAACCTTAGCACCCAGGGACAAATCCCATGTTATGTCCTCTCCCTTGGTCTATCAGGCTGAGCTAAACCTCCAGGATATACTTATGGAGAGATAAAATCACAAAGAGGCAGGGCCAAGGCTTACCTCTAGCCCTAGACCAAGTGGTCATGAGTTGAAATGCATCCATTTGGGTCTCATCTTTCCCAGCTAGCAGGTGGTAGGGCCAACACCCCCTGTAGCACCTACATTGGGTACCCCAGAGTCCGACCCCAGAGTCCTCTACTGGGGACTTTGCTCAGCAGACACAACTATTATTAAAATAGCAGCAGATTCCACTCTGTTTCACCTTGGTTGTCATCATGAACAATTGCACTTGGATTCCTTTTCACTTGCAATGGTAGCTGCTCTACTTCTGTGATTGCTCACAGCTGAAAATGGTGCTAATTTCTCCAAGATGTCCTGCATCATCCTCATACCCTGCCTGTTTTGCAATGGACGGGTAGCACATTCATTTATTTATTGTGTACATGCAGGTGTCAGGTCAGGGGAAAGTCTTACCTCTCATTCTAAGGCCTGGATCATTTTCATAGTTCTCTTTGTCCTTCTTTCCCACGTCCAAGATCCCTCGTGTTGTAATCAAAGTATTTTAATCGAATATTTGGAACAAAATATTTGATCCATTTTATATTGTAGCTATATATTAAGATCCAGGGTGAAGAGTTTGCTTATGGTTCTATCAACCCTTCAACTCCACCAATGTATACTCTGTACTAGGTTTCAGATCCCATGATAATTGCATTGACATGATAATTAAATTTTTATTTTCTGACATCCACTAGAAAGAAATTTCCTTGAGGGCAAGGACTTCTACCATTTTTGTTCACTAGTATATTCCCAGTGCCTACAACAGTGCCTGGATCATTGTAATAACTCAATAAATGCTTGTTGAATGAATGTAAGGATGTAGCTACCCCATTACACCTATGAATGATGAGAAATAGTTATGTTCAGGCTGCTGTTAGAACATAAAGGAGAGACTCTGATTCAAATGAAGCTGCTTTCATGTCTTTCCCCTATATAACTCTGGTGTTTGACTGCTCATAGCATTGTGGGAACACGGTATATGATTGTTGAAAAGTTACAAGGAAGAGCACCCACTGTGGTTTTTATAAACAAGTGCCTCATCATGGACATGTGCATTCATAATGATTCCATGCTCCTAGTGGTAAAATCTTCATCCAGTACTCTGGCAGTCTTAGTCATGCCCAGTGCTGAGTCATGTCTCAGTTCCATTCACTCTGTTCCCCCAGTGATGGTCAATCTCCTTTTAATTCACACCTCACTCAGGTGTGTCTTGGACATTTTAGCCCCCAAAATTACTCCTGCCTCCTTTCAGAATAAAGCAACCCATTCTGTTTTCTTGTCAATGGAAGTGCTAATCTCTGAGGCTTCAGCCTCAGGAAACTGCTACAGGCAGATAGGAGTATCTGTCAAAAAATTCTAAAGGAGACATACCTTTCTCTCCAGAATATCTTTGCATAATGAAAATAATGCTGGCTTCCATTTACATTCTGGATGAATGTACATACTAATAGATATCCATCTGTTTGTCCTGCTGACATCTGAAGCACAAAATTCCAAATCATATCTCGTTTCTTTTTCGCCCTGGGTTCCTTCCCTATTTGGTGAATGTCAGTGCTTCCAGCTCTTTTCTTACCCAACTTGCAAACTCACGTAAAACAAGCAAGTCAAATACCATCATGCTAGCTGTCACCCCTATCTTCTTTTATCCACAGCAGACATTATCAGTCAATCACTGCGCTTTCCCAGATAAGTTCAGGTGAAGTTTCATGATTCCTCTCATGACAGTAGCATTGCCAGACATTACCAGTTGCTCAAATATAGCACGTGGAGTTGGAAGCCATCTCTGGTTTGTACTTCTAAATGCAGTTCCAATCATTTTTCTCTCCTGCTAATAGCTGTTGCTTACAGATATTTTCCTGAAAGCATGTTTAACAAACATTCATCACACAAAATGTGAAAAAAGATTTTTGTGATCAAAAAGATTTACTATAATTGATATACCAGGTCTCCCTCCAAAAATCTAGAGAATTCCTGCAGAAAGCAAACCATTTTAAATTTGATAACCCAGATTTTCCAAAATCTGTATGACCACTCAGATCATTATTTATATTATATTCATTAACATTCAGGAAAACGTAATTTGGGAAATTCTTGTCACTCAAGGTCTTCTGAAACCTGGCATTAACTATCTTTCCAAACTAATATTCCTTTTTTTAAATTGAGATTGTTCACATACCATACAATCATCCAAAGATCCAAAGTGTACAATCAATTGCCCATGGTACCATCATACAGCTGTGCATTCATCACAATTAATTTTTTTTCAATTTTTAGAACATTTTTGCTACTCCAGAAAAGAAACAGACACAAAAAAAGGAAACTCAAATCCTCCCATACCCCTAACCATCCTGTGCCAGTTTGAATGTATTATGTCCCCCAAAAGCCATTATCTTTGATGCAATCTTGTGGGGCAAACATTTTAGTGCTGATTAGATTGGAAATCTTTGAGTGTTTCCATGGAATGGGCCCCACCCAAATGTAGGTGATAACTCTGATTAGATATTTCCATGGAGGCGTGGCCCCACCCATTCAGGGTGGGCCTTGATCAGTGGAGCCATATAAATGAGCTGACAGGCAGAGGGAACTCAGTGCAGCTGTGAATGACATTTTGAAGAGGAGCCACAGCCAAGAGAGATGCTTTGAAGAAAGCACAGGAGCTGCAGATGAGAGACATTTGAAGACGGCAGTTGAAAGCAGACTTGCTCTGGAGAAGCTAAGAGAGGACAAATACCCCAAGTGCAACTAAGAGTGACATTTTTGAGGAACTGCAGCCTAGAGAGGAACATCCTGGGAGAAAGCCATTTTGAAACCAGAACTCTGGAGCAGACGCCAGCCACATGCCTTCCCAGCTAACAAAGGTCTTCCGGACACCATTGGCCATCCTCCAGTGAAGGTACCCAATTGCTGATGTGTTACCTTGGACACTTTATGGCCTTAAGACTGTAACTGTGTAACCAAATAAAACCCCTTTTATAAAAGCCAATCCATCTCTGGTGTTTTGCATTCCGGCAGCATTAGCAAACTAGAACACATCCCCCCTCCATTATTGACTCATAGTATTGGTATAGTACATTTGGTACTGTTGATGAAAGAATGTTATACTACTACTAACTGTAGTATATAATTTGCAATAGGTATATTTTTCCCTATATATCCTTCTATTAACTTCTAGTTATAGTGTCATACATTTTTTCTAGTTCATGAAAGAGATTGCTAATATTTGTACAGTTAATCATGGACATTGCTCACCACAAGAGTCACTGTTTTATACATTCCCATCTTTTAACCTCCAACTTTCCTTCTGATGTCATACGTGACTCTGAGCTTACCCTTCTGCACATTCACACACCATTCAGCACTGTCAGTTTTTCTCACAATGTGCTACTATCACCCCATCTGTTTCCAAACATTTAAGTTCAACCTAATTGAACATTCTGTTCATAATAAGCAATCACTCCCCATTCTTTAGCTTTGTTCTATATTCTGGTAACTTATATTTCATGTCTGTGAGTTTACATATTATAATTAGTTCATATCAGTGACACCCTGCAATATTTGTCCTTATGTATCTGACTTATTTCACTCAATATAGTGCCCTCAAGATTTCTTCATCAACCCGTTTTTTTAAGATGGTTTTTTTCACACACCATACATTCCATCCTAAGTAAACAAATGATGGTTCCCTGTATAGTCACATTTTTATGTATTCACCACCATCACCTCTATCTATATAAGGACGTCTCCATTTCTTCCACAAAGAAGGAGGAAGCATCAGAGAAGGTAGAGAGACATAAGAAAAAGACAAAAAAAAAAGAGAAAAAAAATGACTCCTAGGAAGCAACAAAAGGAAAGATAGCATTAAACTAAAGTAGAATAAAGAATCAGACATCGCCAATGCCAAGAGTCCCATACCCTTCCCTTATGTCCCCCTCTTATATGCACTTAGCTTTGGTATATTGCCTTTGTTACATTAAAGGAAGCATAATACAATGTTTCTGCTAATTATAGTCTCTAGTTTGCATTGATTGTATTTTCCCCCAATACCACCCTATTTTTAACACCTTGCAAGGTTGACATTCATTTGTTCTCCCTCATGTAAAAACATATTTGTGCATTTTATCACAATTGTTGAGCACTCTAAGTTTCACTAAGTTACACAGTGCCAGTCTTTATCTGTCATCTTTGTTCAGTGTACTTATATTGCTGTGCTACTATCACCCAAAATTGTGTTCCAAACCTCTCACTCCTGTCTTTTCGAATCTGTCTGTAGTTCTCCCTTGAGTATCTCCTGTAGCGCAGGTATCTTGTTCACAAACTCTGTCATTGTCTGTTTGTCAGAGAATATTTTAAACTCTCCCTCATATTTGAAGGACAGTTTTGCCGGATACAGGATTCTTGGTTGGTGGTTTTTCTCTTTCAGTATCTTAAATATATCACACCACTTCTTTCTTGCCTCCATGGTTTCTATTGAGAAATCTGCACATAGTCTTATCAAGCTTCCTTTGTATGTGATGGATCGCTTTTCTCTTCCTGCTTTCAGGATTCTCTCTTTGTCTTTGACATTTGAAAATCCGATTACTAAGTGTCTTGGCGTAGGTCTGTTCAGATATATTCTGTTTGGGGTAAGCTGCACTTCTTGGATAGGTAATTTTATGTCTTTCATAAGAGATGGGAAATTTTCAGTGATTATTTCCTCTATTATTGCTTCTGCTGCTTTTCCCTTCTCTTCTCCTTCTGGGACACCCATGACACGTACATTCATGCATTTCACGTTGTCATTCAATTCCCTGAGACGTTGCTCATATTTTTCCATTCTTTTCTCTATCTGTTCTTTTGTGTGTAGGATTTCAGGTGTCTTGTTTTCCAGTTCCTGAGTGTTTTCTTCTGCCTCTTGAGATCTGATGTGTTAGGTTTCCACTTTGTCTTTCATCTCTTGTGTTGTGCTTTTTATTTCCATAGATTATGCCAGTTTTTTTTTCAAACTTTTGATTTCTACCTTATGTTCGCCCAGTTTTCATTATACACTTCATCTCTTTTGCCATATCTTCCCTAAACTTTTTGAATTGATTTAGCATTAATTGTTTCAATTCCTGTATCTCAGTTGAAGTGTAAGTTTGTTCCTTTGACTGGGCCATAACTTCATTTTTCTTAGTGTAGGTTGTAGTTTTCTGTAGTCTAGGCAAGTGGTTTCCTTGGTTACCCCAATCAGGTTTTCTCAGACCAGAACAGGCTCAGGTCTCAAAAGGAGGCAATATTCAGTATCAGGTTTCCCTGAGGATGTGTCTTAGAAGATTGACACACTCTGTGAGGCCTCAAATTGCTGTGCTTTTCCTAACCTGCCCAGCAGGTGGCACCTGTCAGCCTGTCACTTCTGACTGGTATAAGGAGGTGTGGCCGGGTTAGTTTCTGTTCTGGCTGTTTTCCCCAGGCTCTGGGGTTTGGTTCTGTATGGAAGGCCAGTAGTAGAGCTGGGAACTACCTCCTTCCTCTTAGGGAAGATACACCCCCTAGGGAGCTATCATCTGCATTTAAATAGGTTCTTTGTCTTTCTGACTTTGCTATCTCCACCCTTATCTGGGTCAGAGTGCTGTGAATTGAAAATGGCTGAGGCTTTCTCCACTGAGCCACTCAGGTTGAGAAAGAGAAAAAGGGACAGCAAGCTCCCTTTCAGTCCATGCCCCACCCACCCCCCAGTTTCACCCGTCGGCCAGAGATAGCACCTGGTGCTCTGGGCTCCCCCTCCCTCCCAGAGAGGTCCTTTGGCCCTCCAAGGTCAGTCCCCACCAAAAGCCTCTGTATGCTTTTTGGGGATTCATAGCTTGTATTGAGCTGTCCACATTTGTTAATTAAAACCCAAGTTGAAGCTGGACTGAGGTATATCTGCTTGTTCAGAGAGTGCTGCTTTCTACTACAGTGAAGTTTTGCAGTTTGGGCTGCCATGGGGAGAAGGGGCTCCCAGCTCAGGCCTGCAGTTTTTACTTACAGATTTTATGCTGCGATTTCGGGCATTCCTCCCAATCCAGGTTGGTGTAGGATGTGTGGGCTGTCACAGTTGTCCCCCAGCAGTTATTCAGATTATTTGCTAGTTGTTCCTGGTTGTTTATTACTTGTTCCAGGGGGACTAGCTAACTTACACTCCTATGCCACCATCTTCTTCCTCCCCTACCTAATTCCCAATATCCTTTGAATCAAATTGTTCTCTAAATATCCCCTACACTACACTATGTATAATCTGAGTGTCCCTCAACTTGTTCAATTCAAACAATTCTGAAATACCTAGATCCATACGCCTTGTGGAAGAAACTATGTTATGTGCTTACTGAAAGACATTTCCCATTCTTTGCATTTATGCTAGGACCATGTTCCTGAGTGTGCCCATCAGGATGTGAGCAGAAGTGAACTAGGCCACTTCTGGACCTGACTCCTCAATCTTTCACTTGATCCTCACTTTTTCTTCCCTGTTCACATAGTTAGCAATAAAGATTCTCAGATGGTGTGGCCATATGATGCAAAAATCCTGTATCTCGAGTCACAGTTTAAAAGAGAACACTCCAACGGAGAGTGAGGAAGAAATTCTTATTATGTTAATTGACTGACATTTGGGGACTATTTGTCATAGCAACAATTTTTAACCCTGTGTTAATTTTTCTGACTATTTACTCTTCCATAAAGCCTAACCTGATGCCTTAATTGGAATATATGTTTTCTTTTTCAAACTCTCACAATACTTTGGACAACTCACAATACTTATAAATCATTATAATGATTCATGTTGCTATCCTGTCTCTATTACTAGATTTCGAGCTTCTCCAGCGCAAAATAAATCTCCATTTCATCTCTGTGTCCCTCCACCTACTTTGGAGCATTGTCAGTTGTCAATGCTTGTTGAATGGAAGGTGACATGAAGGGCCTTCACATTCTAACAGGTGATTTCATTGTGGTGAGACAAAGCTGTGTTCTTATGGGGATTCAGGACCTACAGCATTGGGCAAAGACTTTCTCTTGCAACCTTTGATATGCTGGGATCAAATGAACTCACACTGATTCCTGTATAATTCTTTGGTACATCCTGATCAGGAAGGCCAGATGAAAAGTAGAAAAACTCAGAATTTGGAATTAGTACTTGGCAGAATCCTAGTTCTCCCACTTGTTCCTCTTTGACTTTGGATAAATGACTTTATGCATCTGAGCCCAGTTTCCTTATCTTTAAATTGGAGAATAATCCTGGCCTCATGGGATTGTCATATGGATTAAGCAAAATCTTAAATTTGAAATACTCATAAAAGGGCGGGCACATGTGTATGTGCTCAACAAATGGCAGTCCCCTCCATCTAGGCCTGGAAAAGCTGTTATTTCTGAGATGTCAGTAGGGTCCATCCTGGCCAGGGGATGCTCGCCAGAGACCTAAAGGACATTGGACAGCTTTTAAAGCAGAGTTGATTAAGTATGATTTTGCAGCTCCTGCTGAGAGACGAGCTGCAAGGGAACAGCTGTGTTGTTTTATTGGGAAATCACAGATTGAGTGTCAAATGAAGTCCTCTTAAAAAGAATCTAAAGCTAGTTATTGATGCTACTGAGCAGTTTATTTAGTAATTGAAATCCTCTCTCAAAGAGCCATGGCTAAATGTTAAGGTCGGAACAAAATGTAAATAACAGTTTTCCTTCCTCATTGGTTTTGACAGATTAAAGCATGCATATATTAATGTGCTTGCCTGCTTCAGCCTGAGCTATTGCAACACTGATGCAACTCTCTTTCTGAATGGAAAAATGACCAATTAGGGTGAAGGGGCTGGTAATCTTTTACAAAAACATATTAGAAATGGGAATCCCTGGATGGGAATATAAAATGAGAATGTATCCTTATTTTAATTATTTCATATCAGTGAGCTCATATAATATTTGTCCTTTCAGAATCTGGAGTATAGGTTACCAGAGGATGGGGTGAGGGTAGGGAAGAGGGAGTTAAGGCTTAAAATGCACGGAGTTTCTATTTAGGACAATGGAAAAGTTTTGGTAAGGGATGGTGGGGACAACAGTGCAACATTGTGAATATAATCAACAGCAGCGAATTATATATTTGAATGTGGTTTAAGGGGAAACTTTAGGTTGTATACATGTTATTAGACTAAAAATTATAAAACATAATCCATGGAACTGCGTAACATAAACAGTGAACCGTGAGTTAAACCATGGACTATAGTTAACAGTACAATTATAAAATAAATGTAACAAATGTACCACATCAATGCAAGGTATATGGGAACCCTATATATTATGCATGGTGTTCCTGCAAACCCACAACTTTGCTACTAAAAAGTTGGGGGGAGGTAGTAACTGTATTTCTGTAATTACCATTAGTCTTCATTTGGAAGTGGTTGTGGAAAATGGGAGGTGGATAAGATGGAGACATAAGTGTTTGGGATCTGTTTCTTCTCTATGAGTGCCAGTGGGATATGGCAGAAAGCATATTTAAAATACCTGCGTTCAAGTGCTGGCTTTTCTACAGAGTGATCTGAGATAAATCTCTTTCCCTCTCTGGGCCTCAGTTCCACTGTGTTGGACAATCTTTTAGCCCTTCCTACAACTCCACGAAGTTTAGCATTTTAGATTCCTTTTTATACATTCATTGGGCCTGTGGAAAGAAATAAAATTGCTACAAATGAGGTGCACTTGAGAGACTTAGTTTGAGGAACAACATTTAGTCTGGAAGGAAAATAATATGAATGCTTGATTCAGTTCTCAGTTAAAAAATAATTGTGAAATTTTAAGTAATCAAACAGAACAAAAAGATTATGGATTTGAGTTTCTAGAACTTCACTTGGTCCATCAAAGTTGTTGTGATTTCCTATATAAACACAGAACATAAGGGGAAGTATTCTGAACCAGCCCCACAAATCCTGCCTTCTCTAATGAAGAAGAACCAGCATTTATTGTACCCTCACTATGTGTGGCACTATGCTAAGCGATTTCTAAATTTTATTTCATTTTTCCTCACAATAGCTACAAGGAAGTAGAGATTGTTACTCTCACTTTACTAATTACAAAAGTGAGCCTCAGAGACAAGAAGTCAATTGTCCAAGGACGTGAAATTGGGGCAGCACTTGAATCAAAGAGAGTTCCTTCAGTTCTTCTCAACTTCTATTCTGCTCTGTCTCCTGGTGGCCTTCAGTCATTTCGTTAACAAATGTTTATCTAAGGCCTACGAGGTGCCTGGTACTGTTTTCGGTGCTGGGGATGGATTCTGAGGCAAACAAGACAGAAAGAGTTCTTGTTCTCAGAAAGTTTGTGTTTTAGAAGGGAGGTGGCAGGAAATAAATTCATAAATAGAAATATAAGAAAAATACAAGATAATACTTAGTGATATGCAGATGATAATCTTAGAGCAAATGTTCTTTTGGATGGTTTTAGAAGGCATCTCAAGTGACATTTAAGCTGAGACCTTGAGAAAAGCATCTGACCTATCTGAATTTCAGTTTTTCTAATTGTAGTGTGGAGAATAATAAGATATGTCCAGATAAAGGGATTTTGGAAAGAATCAAATGGGACTGTGAAGGTAAAGAGCTTAGTATACAGTAAGATCTTTGCAAATACAGTGGTTTAACATTGAAGTGCACAATCCCTGTGTGAGGCAATTTTACAACTGGAAAATTTGTGCTTTCTTAGCATGTGACTGAACCAAGGTTACAAAAGTAAAAGCTAAAGTTTACTGAATGAAGCTTGTGTGCCAGGCAGCATTCACTGGACTTTACATACATTAAATTGTTTAAACTCAACCTCCCTATAAAGCAAATACTATTAGCTTCATTTTACAGATACAGAAACAAAGACTCAAGGAGTTTGAGTCAATTGGCCAACTTTATTCAGATAGCAAGTAGTGGAGGCAGGATTTGAACCCTGGAAACCTGGATCCTAAGACCATGACCTCAACCATCGCACTCTGCCATTTTTCATATAATTGGCTTTTAACTTGTATCTCTAAAATACCCTTCTCATTCTACCAGGGGTTTGCCCAGGACATGGCAATCTAAGCCTGGAATATAATCTGTCTGTTGGGCATATACAGAACACTGCATTTTCTCCAGATCATTTGAAATCTTCCTAGCACTCAATGAACTCTAAGAATGTGCTTAATGATGAGAAGCACAAGATAAAAACAACCAGATTCCTAAAGTAGTGAGTTCCCCACCAGCAGAGGTATTCAAATAGAGGCTCAGTGGCTCTTTATCAATGATGTTGTATGATGGGCCTTGTGCATGATTTAGAGCATTGGTCTAGGATCTCTCCAATGCCAAGTTTCCACCACTCCATGGAAAAATACAATAAGGGTCTTCCCTGCCTTTCTTTCCCAACCCATAGATAAGTCAGAAACTTCATATAAATTAGCACTGTGGTGCTGCTTTCCTCCCTTTCCAAGTGTGCAACACACATTTGTGTCTCAGTCTGAAAATTCTTACTGCTCCAAGACATAAAAGGCTTCATTAAGGATGGAAATATGATCTTTGGAAGGAGGTGTTTATATCAGTGACAAATACTACAGCTGCCCGCTTCTACATCAGAAGGTCCTGGACAGAATTAAATAGAGAACAAAGGAAGTCTCCATGGGATAGTGAAAAAAGTGAGGGCAAGGTCAAGATTGGGGACTAGTATAGAAATTGAGCAGCCGGAAGTTCATAAAAAATTCATAGGGTATTTCATATTTTTCCTGAAGCTCCCTTCATACTTCTAAAAATATTTATAAACCAAAGGAAAGGTTTTATAATATAAATTACAATCTGTTACAACATATGTAGTTGAGGGTAGCAGAAGAAAACTCATTATAGGCATCCCTGCCCATTCTAAAAAAGGAGCTTTGTACTTATAGTCCAAGAAAGAGGAAAAATAAACGGCATGATCATGTTTTCCTCACACCCAGGAAAGGGCTCAGTTATAGACTCAGATACATGGCTCAGATCTCAGTTTTAATTTTCCTTTATCAGTGTCAATTCATGAAGTGTTGGTGTGCAGGGGGCCAAAAAAAATAAATGAAAATAAATGGTTGAAAATAAATTCCTGGAACCCAAGAAGAAAAGAAGCTGGCTCAGCAGTCTAGAGGGCTGGGCCGAGAAGCTTCTTTTCCCCAAAGTAAGGCGCAGACCCAACAGAGTCCTTGAAGGGCTGGCTTCATAAGGAAGTGTGGATGACCTGGGCCTAAGAGTTCCAGAAGGAGAAAGCAAGGACCCCAATATTGTAAGTTCCAGTTCTGCACTGAGGATGTTACTCAATGGAAACTCAGAATTACAAATTTCTGATTCTCACCATGTTGGAGGCTCTGGGCGTAGACCTTTCCCATATGGAGGATCGATTTCTCAAGTCACAAGCAGGACAGCATAGACCAGGTTTACACATGGAACCTTAAAGGCATCGTCTTATAGTAGCAAAACCAAGCAACATTGACCTGGGTTCTAATTCTTCCTCTACTACTTACTTCTGTAACTTTGACCAAGTTGTTCCCCCTCTCTGAGGCACTTACACCATCTGTAAATGTAAGATAATATTCCAAATTTTACTTTATTCTTTTGGAGTTTGAATGAGGTAATATAAGTAACATACAATGCCTAATACCCAGTAAACTTTCAGTAAATAAAAGCTATTATTTGCATTGTTTTTGTGATAATATTATATAAATTTATATTTGTATTTATTATTGGGAGTGATTTCTCTTGCAAATAGCTGCTCTATCTTCTTTTGCATCTTCAAATCCAAATCTTAAAGGTGGTCTCTCTGAATGGCGTAATTAAAAACATCACCTTTGGGTCATCAGCCAGTGACTGTCATGGGTCAGATGTCCACTTATACCCCAATAAAAGGCACATAGGACAGTCTAAAGAGGCCTCCACGAGTCAGGACTGTGGACACAGTTTCAAGTGGAGAAGGCCTTAGATTGATTTGTCCAGCTCATCAGCTGAACAGATGACACGTATGTGAAAAATCTTAAGAGAAACCCCAGGCATGTCAGTATACTCTACATACCTTGGAAACTAATCAGCAACCCTAAAACATGGGTAAAATAAATATTCCACTTGGAACAGGAGCCTTGAAGCTGTTGGATATAATCTTTGTCACAGATTCTTATTTCAGTGGTATCAAAGACCATTTTGTCTGCTCTTTTATTTTCATGTGGAAAACTTGAGTCCAGAGAGGGGAAATAACTTGGGAGAGTCACATGACAATCTCTTCTTTACTTACTGAACATGCGATCAGTACAAAAATATTTTACTTTTGTTTTTTTATACTAAGTCTTTGAAATCAAGTGTGTGTTTATCACATTTCCAGCACATCTCAATCTGAGCTAGCCACATTTCAAGTGCTCAACAGTCACATGTTGTTAATGGCTACCATATGGGGACCCCTGGAAGAAATGGAAAATAAATAAATTTGGTATATAGTATATACAGGGTATATATACAGTATATACAGATAAGTATACAGGGTGTTTGGGAAGGACAAATTATCGGTCCCTAACCTAGTGTGTGTGTGTGTGTGTGTGTGTGTGTGTGTGTGCATGTGGGTAAGTGTTGGTATCTTATGTGCATGTACCTGATTGTGTGTGGTAGAATGAGGAGAGAAGGGAGAACTTATAGGAAAAGAGTCCCCAAAGGTTTTCTGTTGTTGTTTATGACAGCGTTATGAGATACAATAAACAAACCATAAAATTCACTCTTCACAATGTTTTAAGCTAAATCATGACGGGTGATAACACTATTTAGACAAGTAGTATATGGTATTCTTGGCTGAAGGAAAAGTGTTTGCAAAACTTAGGGTATGTATGTGAGTAAATTTAGCATGTAATGGAAAATCAAGTAGTTTTTTATGGTGGTAAAATGTGAGCTTGAGGAGCAATAGAAGGGCTGGAGGCAGTTTTATGTATCATTGAAAAGCATTTGACATTTGTAGATAAGACAGTGAAAACCCACTGAAGTAGCTTGAAAACAAAAATGGTAGGAACAGATTGGATCATGGTGGTGGAAAGGCAAAAGACAGCCTAGAGAGGATTCCATGAGTTTGGACAAGCCTAGAGGCAGGAGGACTTATCTACAGACAGCTTGATATTTTTTTTTTTGAGGAGGATGTTAATATTTGTTCTGACTTGAATTTTAACATATTATATATTTCAGCCTTGTCTCAAAGACTTTAGGGGCCCCTCAGGGAAAGTGACCATTGGTTATGGTTTTATGGTTCAATATTCTTGGTCACTCTAAACCCTGTAGATTTTTTTTTTTTTCCGGATATAATCTGCACTGTGACCAGAACAAGAAAGACTTAATTCATAACATCTTCTGAGGACAAAAGAGAAGTGAGTTTGTAATTCAATAAATGTGGTCAAACCTGACCTTTGCAATGAACAACAAACATCTTGTAGCCTGAAATTTAGACCTAGGGACTTGCCAGGGACATTGCATCATATGATACCTCTATTCTTCTGCACATGAAGTCCTGGGCAGGCAACTTCAAATTTTGTGTTCCAGGTCTTTCCATAAAAGATAACCATGGAGTTCTTCCTTCTAAGATGCTAAGATAGTTAGAATGATGTCTCATGAAAAGCCGTGGCTTGTCAAGTTGAGCCCAACATGTCGGGGCTAGCTTCTTAAAATGATGAATTATAGGAAAAGTAACGTGGGGCTAGCCAGATGGAAACTGTCACCTAAAGTTTTAACCATTGGGGAATTACTGCCTAAAGGAAGAAATTTAGTGAGCAGATTTTGGAAAATTTAGTCACAGTCAAATGCAAACTCCAGTCTCTGATTAATGACAATACAAAGGGTCCCTTGGATATTAAGCCATGTAAACAAATAATAGTGCAAACATGCTACCACTCTCATGCAGAGCTAACACGTGTGTTCTCTTCTGCTATACTCTTGTCTTGCCTCATTTGAGAGCTAGTGTTTAAAATAATCAGGAGAATTAGCTAAGTTGTTTGGGTAATTTCTTGAATAGTTTGGTGCTTGTCATGACCAGCTAAAACTTCTCTTATTTATCTCTGTGTACATGAGAGAGACAGCAAGAAAGAATGGGATTTCACCTTAGGAAATCTGAACAAGCACTTTCTCTCCCAGAATATCAGTTTCCTTATCTGGGAAATCAAACATTCCTCTGAGCTCTAAGAAAGACCTTCCAGATATTTATGGGCTAGATAATCTAATCATTCTAAGCGACTCCAGATTACCCAGTCCAATAGAGGAAAAGTTCATTTTCAATGTTATTGTTGCTTCAGAGAATGCTTGGGCCTTTGTTTAACTTGGACTCTCTGCTCCTGGAATGTGATTGCACCGCACACATTGTTTTGCTGGACACATCCATTTCTTGAGGGTAATGGCTTCACAGATTTACATTGGGGAACTGACATAGGAAAGTTTGAATTCCAGCTCTGCCACTTCTGGCCATGTATACTCATTTGAATTCACACTTAATCCCCCTGTGCTTCCATTTATTCCTTTGTAAAATGAGGATAATTGGATTCCCTATCTTACAGGGTTTTGGGAAGGATTAAATAAATTGTCACTGTAAATGCTTAAAACACTGATCCATTAACACATTATAAGCCCTGTTCTTAAACATTTTAGATAGGATTGACCCATCCCCAGCTCCAGAACTAGACCTTGCTTGATGTAGGCTAATCAGGGATGCCCCTGTAATTGACCACATAGTTGATTTAGAAATAGTAAGGTGATCCAGTCTGAGTCCATGAGATACGAGGAGGCATGTGCTGGGGACTTCTGGGGATGAAGCTTTCCCACTCTTTAAAGAGAGCTAATAGGAATGAATTTCTATCACTGCCTTTGAATAAGCATGCAGATCTAGAGCATCTGTCCAGTAGCTTATACTCATTTCACAGTCTAATGTGATAACAAAATAGAAGGCAGAGGGAAGAAAAAGATAGAAAATGGGTTTTTGATCATATTGTTGAGCCACTAGAGTGAGTTTTATAGGATGCCTCAGAACTTTTGGATACAACTATCAATAAATTCTCTTAATTATCTAAACACATTTGATTGTCTGTGTTACATACAACCAAAAGAGTCCAATGAGTTCAGTGATGAAGATTACAACATACCTGAATATCCTTTCCTGCTTTGCAAAATATCTTCTCCATGAGGAAATCCGTTTCATGAGTAGATTCTAGACACTTAGGCAAGTCTCTTTATGTTAAACAGAACTCTGGTTTTCTTTGTGTACAGAAGGTGTTACTCCATTAGATAAAAAATGTTGAGTCTGCATGACTCAAACAGAGACTTAGGCAAAACCATTGTTTGTTTTTTTTGTGATTTTCTAAGGATCTACACAAAATAGGATTATGTCTGACTTGAGTACTAGAGGACTAAATAAGATGATTTAAGGTTGTTCCAGAAGATAACGTCACAGTGAATTTAGTTTGTGATTACATGCAGCATTAGATCAGGGTTACCAGATCCTGGGACATCAAATAAACATTTTGATATTTTATTTAATATATGCCAATTATTCTTTAACAATATAAGGAAGCCTTTCAATTCCATGCTCTGGAGAACGCTGCCTGGGTTTTAATCCCAGCTGTCACTTCTGGCCATGTGTAGTATTCATTTGTATTCATACTTAATTCCTTTGTGCTTCCATTTATTTTCCTTTGTAAAATAGGATAATTAGATTCCCTGTCTTACAGGGTTTTGGGAAGGATTAAATAAGTTGTCACTGTAAATGCTTAAAACTTGATCCATAGCACATGATAAGCACTTAGTATATATAGTTACTATTAGTGGTATTTTAGAAAATATTCAAATTATTTGATGGCTTATTATCTTAAATGGTTTGTTCTAAGTATTCCAGCAGAATGGTGGGTATGGTGCCAGAAATTTTATATATAAAGGCATCTAATACCCACAACAACCTTGTGCAAGGATAGTATGACCTTATTTTCCATGTGATGAAACAGTTTCAAAGAGGTTAAAATCCATAAGTGGTAAGGGGCAGAAGCAGGATTGGAACTCCATTCTCTCTGAAGTCTTCAACTGTATCCAGTCCATTCACTTGTCTATTCACTGGATGACTTGACTATCTTGCATTTCTTTGAGTGGGTTGGGAGTGGGATGAGTCCTCTTCTATCTGGTTCTTTCTCCTGGTTCCCCATATTCTTCTCTTGTTAAGAACTATGAACACTGTACCACATGGAAGACTGTTCCTGCTGTGTCAGGATTCCACCAAAGGTTCTGGATGAATCCTTTGTTTACCTCAATCATATTATCATCTAACACAAGTCAAAAATTAGTTTAAAATCAATTAAGGACTTCTCATTGGCCTCAGAATGAATTTCACTGATCCATTCAGGCTTTCAACAAAGATTTACCAATGTTCCAAGCACTGTGTTAGTCCAAATTCTTTAGACAACATACAAAGCTGTCAAGATTTGCCTTTTATTTCTTTTTCCAACCTCATCTCTTCCTACACCCAACTTTCATGCATTATTTGCCATTTCCTGTATGTGCTGTGCTCTTGCTAATCCCCAGGCCTATATAGGTTGTACTTCCGGCTGAAATGCACCCCCAATCTCCATGTTCACTTTGCCTAACTTACGATTACTCATGCTTCAAGTCTCAGCTCAGATAGCACATCCTCTAGCAAGCTTCATTGACTGTTCCTTTGACCCCTGAGAGAAGGCAGGATCCTTGCTTGTGTGTCCCTAGCCATGTCTACGTACCACTATCCCATTTGTAATGATCTGTTGAAATTTCCTACCTCCTCATCTAACCTGCCACTGGGAGATGAAATTCATGAGAGCAGGAGTGGTATCTTATTCATATCTAAATCCTTAGCAGTTAACACCGATTTGGCATACAGTGGGGGCTCACTAAATATTTGATTAATGAATTAATAAATTATGTGATCTTTGAGCCAGTGAGGGTGGGGGTGAGAGAAAGAGAAGACAGTATTGGGACTCACCATCAACCTCTGATCACAGAGACTAGAGGGAGCCTAAAAGATAAGTTCCAAGATATTCTAGTGGTAATCAGTTCATTAAGTGACATTTGAGTACCCGACTTGACAAACACCACAATTCTCTTGTTTATAACTCCTCAAGAAACTATGTGCTCAATCACAAACTCAAGAAAAAGGCTTGAGTTAGGGTATCTTTTAAGAGAAAAATTATCTATTTCTCTGACCAAATTCCACACCAATGAAGAAAGTGGAAACTTGAAAAATAAACATCAGTCTTTAGGGAGATAAATTGGAGGAATAAGTAAATTTTCCCAAGTTCCCTTGAGTTGCTTAATCATTCTTTTAAAGTCTCTGTTAGAAACAACACTTCTCAAACCAAATTGTTCCAGGAAAGTCACACATTCAAGAAGACATCCAGCTCTACCTACATTGGAACATTTCATTTTCTTCCGGATTCAGTGAATTAAGTAAAAAAATAAATAAATGAGAATCTACTATGCATCCAGAGCTAACATCACTGAGCGCTTAATCATCACTAAACACCAAATGCTTTTCATAAATTGTTTCATTTACCCCTTACATCAACTGTATGGAGTAGATATTATCATTTTCCTCATTTACCAAGGAAAAACTTGAAGCAGAAAGGGATATAATGACTTAGATCATGGGTTTGAATCTGACTTTGGAGCCTAGTCTCTTAACCAGTTTTGTCATATTCCCTTGCTTCCATACATATAATGTCATGCAGCTCTCGCTGCTCCAGCAGATGATTGCTTTTATAAATGAAAAAATACCCTAATTCATGAATTCAGCAAAAAATTGTCCTGTATGGCAAGCACTGTGTTGAGTCTCACCCTCACTATAATTCCAGCCCCCACCATGGTGTTTGCCACATGCGGGCACTCAGGATGCCTTGCTTGAATAACTAGTGAATGTTTCACTACTTCATGGTCTTTGCATTCATCCCCATGGATGTCACAGCAGTCACTCACTGGCACTATATGATGTCTCATCATGGAAATGGGAAAGTCAAGATTTCATTTTTAAAAAAACAAAAAACCTCATGGGAGCACTAAAAAGTGGACTTTTACAAAGAAACAGAAAGAAAAAGAATACAAGATATCACTTGTGTCTAAATAACAAAAACATCTGGTTGAAGACACTTTCTAAATTTTAGGGAAAAAATTGCATGATTCAAACAGCTGCAAGGTTGGAACCATCCTAGAATTGTCTGAAGCCTTCACTTTTCCATGAAAAATGTAGAATGTAGGTGCATATCTTCCTGCACACACAGTGATAGTAAAGATTGTTTTTTAAAAAAATAAATGGGAGAGAAAAAAGCCACTATGGTTCCTATTTTCAAAATTCAAAACACTTCTTTCTGACCCCAAAGCTCCAGTGAAGCCAAGGTTACTACTGAGGGATGTGTCTGTTGGAAATTCCATCAACCAAATCCAAGTCTGGAAATTCAGCCACCTCCATTCCTACAGGGACTTACAAAGCCCCACTATTTCAGCAAAAGTGACCTTCCATGACAAGGCACAGCCTGTACCTGCCATTTCTAAGAAAAGCTCTTCCTTGAAACAAGAGCCAAAAATGTAACTTCAACCCTGAGTTCTTCTTTATATCATAAAACTAACACCTCAGTCCTGATAAGGAAGGAAATCGTTCTATGGGAAGGCAGATAATGGAATTCCATCCAGAACAGTAACTGCCTACTCAACTGATGAACATACAGACCTGCTGACATGTACATTCTAGAGAAACATTCTTTGAATCCCAGCTGGCCTTTCTAGTCAAAGAAATGGCTTCCAACAATTTTCCCCCTCTGATGGCACAGGCTCAAGTGATGAGATAAATCTGTGAGAGGGGAAAGAAATTTCATGTCCTTTGAGGGTAATGAACAGAGAGTATGCTGGTGATCCTGGAAGATTCACCTTCTTTCATTTCACCTTCTAGCAAGAAAAGTTGGAAAACTAACCTGCACTAAGTTCCATTTTGTGTATTTTGTGTTAGACCTGTGCTCTATGTCAACTTTTTAAAGACTTGTTACAACCTTACTAGAGAGGTGCTTTTAGCTTTATTTGGCAGGACCCTGAAGGCCAGTGGTAGAGCTTGGATCTTGACCAATATTACAGTGACAACACCCTTCCCAGCACACCTTACTGTAAGAGAAAAATAAAATGAGAATCAAAAGTCTCAATCCAGCATTAGAATCTATAACTTTGGCATGAAGATAATGAAAGTAGGAATCATAAACCTGGGTTCCTGTCCTGGTTGCTATTACAATTAACATTTTACTTCTCTTTTTTTCTTTTTAGCTAGTAGTTCCTTTCCCCCTATGTGACTATGAGCTCTTTGAAAGCAGCAACCATATATGAATTTTCTCTATATCCAGAGAAGCCACAACAGGACCCAAAACCCAGTAGGTGCTCAATAAAAGGATCTAACTCATTTACTCAAAGTACTTATTGACAAATGTTTTGGTTTGCTAAGGCTGCCAAAATACAATATACCTGAAATGGATCGGCTTTTACTACGGGGATTTATTAACTTACAATTTACAGTTCTAAAGCCATGAAAATGTCCCAATTAGGGCATCAACAGGATGATACCTGGACTCTCAAGACAGGCTGCAGGCATCCAGGACAACTCTGTCTCATGGGAAAGCACATGGCCAGTATCTGATGGTCCTTCACTCCCAGGTTTCATTGCTTTCAGCCTCTAGCTCCAGTGGCTTCCTCTTTGTGTCCTGCAGGTCCTCTTTTAGCTTCTCCAGGGCTTTTTTTATCTCCATCAGCTCTCTTGGCTTTTTCTGTCCTCTATCCTCTCTAAAGGACTACAGTAAATGGATTAAGATCCACCTTGATTGGGGTGGGTCACATCTCAATTGAAATAACCTAACCATGAGGTCCCACCCACAACAGGTCTGCTCCCACAGGAATGGATTAAAGAACATGGTCTTTTCTATGGGACATAACAGCTTCAAACCAGCACAACAACCTATTATGTGCCAAGGACCACACAGGAACTGGGGAAACAAGGGCAAGCCAATCTAGGCATGGACCTTGGCTTCAAAGAGGAGACATAGTTAGTGAACTAGTCATTCAAAAGTGCCCAGTTGGAATTATGATGGATACAGATAAGGAAAGTTGGAAGCCTGTAAGAGAGGAGTTAGCCTAGTGAGGGAAATCTATAAAACTTTCCCTGAGAAAGTAACATTTGAAGTGAAAGGCAAAGCATAAGCAAAAGTAATCCAGGTAGGCATGGTGTGGGGTTAGAAAAGGGGAATAAATTAATAAGGTCTTCAGGTGCTAGGACAATGTGCTTTCTCCTAAGAAACGCAGAAAAAGGCCTCCTCTCTGTGAATCTCTGTTTCTCAGCTTCTCCATCAGCATCATTGGATAAGGATCCTTACCTCAACATGTGGTGCCTGAAGATGAAATGAGAAAATGTATTTGAAGTACCCTGCACAGCGCTTGAAGTAGATTTCTGTGGGATAAACTCTAATGCCCATAATCATTCTCCCAATAATGGCAGGAGACAACATGTGGTGACTTGGTACAATACCACACGGGAATTTCCTTAAACTAGTATCAGAAAAACTCAATATTCTCTCAAAGGTGTGAGGATAGTTGGCCTCTGAATACTCTCTCTAGATCTGTTTTATATGCTCATTTTATTGAACTGAGATTCAGAAGACCCTTCAACTCTCCCAATGATTTACAGATAAGTCCACAAATTGAATCTGATGATCAATAATGTTTCTTCCATATTTAGTTCTCCCCTTCCTTGTTTCTTTCTTCTCTTCCCTCACTCTCTTTCTCCTTTTTTTCCTCCTCTCTCTCCCTCCCTCCCTCCCTCCCCCCCATTACTTCCTGTTTAGTACTACATTCAGCCACACCTACAATGGGCCAGGTACTGTGCTGGGCCACTGGGTATACAGGGGTGATGAAGGCAGATATGCCAGAGCCCCATTGGAACTCACACACCACACAGAGCTATGGAATCACAATTAATTGGGGTAATTGCAGTGAAGAAGATCAAGTTACTATGGAAACATAAAAATCTAACCTTGTTTGTGAGGCAGGGAAGTTACATTCAACAATACCCTAAGAATGAGTAGGAGGTACCCAGGAGAATGGTTAAGGGACAGACCTCTCCAGCAGGAAGGAATAGCATTTGAAGAAAACCTGAGAATGCCCCAGTGGAGGGACTAAAAGATAGTCCAGTTGGAGGGAAGGTAGTGAAGATGAGAATAACCCAGGAGGAGGCTAGAGAGAGACAGATAGGGATTTGCTCATGCCATTTTGAACTTTATCCTAAGAGGAAATTTGTGCATTATCCTAAGAGCCAAGGGTATTGTTTCATGCTGAGGTTCTTCCATCTACTCCTCAAAACTTTGTTTTTATTTCTCTAAAAAGCCCTAGCAATAATTCATGGAAACCATTTCCTTCTTTTTTCCTCTCCTCACCCACTCATGCCTAGAGTGATCTAGCTTAGATTTTCCCCCTAGCCTCCATGAATGGGGCATGACTCTAAGCAGCCCTAGCCTGGAAACTTGCCTTGGAACTGAGGGCTGCTACTAACACTGCCTACCACATTATTGACCCAAATGTGAATCAACCAGGAATTACTGGGTAAAGTCCACCACTGGCTGTGCACCCAGCCATGTGGTCACAGCGGAATAACTGGTCCCCTGGAAGTAATCATGCCTGCCCTTCAAGAAACAGCTGAGTCAATGGCCCCATTCATCTGCCTGCCCATGCCTCCCTGGTCTCTTTCTCTCCGGAGATATATGGCAGGATATCCCTATATGTGGCTGTCAGTGGAAAACCATGAGATGGGTGGGGAGGGTGGAAAATGCCTTTCTTTTTGCAAGTTTATGGAAAGCAAATATTGCAGTTTTCCTCTCTCACAATGCTAAATATAGAACTTAACAAATCCTCCTTTTAAACTTAAACAGACTTTTTTTTTCATAAAGAAGAAATAGCAAAAACACAGGAGACAGGCAAATCTGCTACAATCATTGAGTATCGATTCAAGGACCAATTATTTCTAATTAGGTCCAAATACCACCCATGCAAATGGCTGGCATGTAATCTTAATTCAGAACTTATTATTAATAATGACGTTTTCATGTTCAGCACATTCCTTGCAAGGTTCTAAGCCGCCACCGCCACCACCAAAGTATATGTCTTTTCCCTTCTTCGTTCACAGAAAACCCATTTGTTTGTGTGGTCTCAGCCTCTAGTCTCAGTCCCTCCAGACTTGATAGTGCTACTTTATATTAAATGAGATAAAAATACACTTTTCAGGAAGATCAGTGACAATAGTATATTCCAGGATTTCTCAATCTCAACATTACTGGCATTTTGTACTGAGTAATTCTTTGTTGTAGGAGCCCTCCTGTGCATCATAGGATGTTTAGCAGTATCCCGGGCTTCTACTTACTAGATGTCAGAAGCACCCTCCCCCTTCCCCAACCAGCAGCTGTGACAATCAAAAATATCTCCAGACATTGCCAGGTATCCCCTGGGGGAAGGAAGTTTGCAAATTCAACTTGGTTGAGAGCCACTGGTCTATTCTAACGCCAAAAGTGGTAACAAGTGGTTGCATCATCTCTGAGCACCCCCAATAAAGTGCCAGCCACCATACTATTCCACACTGCTGTAACACTGATCACTGTTGCCCTCAGTATCTACCTTCCAGATAAATCCAGTGGTCTTCCATTCTCTTCAATCTCTCTTCAATATCAGCAAAGTTTTTTTTTTTTTCAGCATTCTTTTAGATTTCTTCTGACTTAGGAGGCAATATAGCACAGTGGTTAGAGATATGGTAGACTTTGAAATTTAGAAAGAAAGTAAGTTTGAACTTCCCTTGCAACTTAATAGTTATATTACCTAAAGCAAGTGATTTAACATCTCTGAGCTTCACTTTCCGCCATAACACGAGGATGAGAATACTCGTTTCTTAATATCATGGTGAGGATTAAGGGAGATAATGTGGGTAAAGAACTTTCAGGACCTGGAATATGGTAATTACTTAGTAAGTTGAAGCTGTGATTAACTATGGTCATTATTATTGATCTCTATCTGTTCTGCTGCCTCTTTCCAGCTTCCTCAAGTTTAGTTTTCCTTCCCTGCTCCTCTTTCTTTCTCTATTCACACATTCTCATAAACATCTAACTATATGCTAAGAATATATTTAAAAAATCATGCATTATTAACCGCCCCCCTGAAGTCCAGCCTGTGTTTTCTAGAAAATTCCTCTACTTAGGGGCCGTGGAATCATATCAAAAGCAGAAAAGTCAAAAAACAAACAAGCCCAAATTTATAATAGATGAATTTAGAGAAAGATCACTAAGGGGAAAGCAGGGGCATGAATTGTTTAGATGACTCAAATGAGACATGGTTCCAAGCAAAACAAAACAATTATCAAATTCTTTGAGGGGAAACATCAGGATTTAATATGATTATAGTAATTTTAGAAAGACATAAACAATCCCAGAAGAATCTAGAGCAAAGACTACAGATTGAAGAAGGATCTGATGAATCATTAACCCTACCAATCAAGAAACATTCACTATTAAAGTCTACTTGGATATAGATGTCTCAGCTGACTACAGTATGGTGTGAAAAGTGCTGTATTAGAGGAGGGAGCAAAGCTCTCTCTCTATCTCGTAGTGGAAATGACTGTCAGGGAAGCTATATTTAAGTATTAGTAGCATTTAAGGTCAGGTTAAAGACAAATATTAGAAATTATTGAGATAGCTCAATCAGAGAAAAGATATTAAAGGAGACATGGTTATTACAGCAAAAAGATTCAGAATTTAGGGAAGGAAGTATGATATAGCAGAAAGCAGGGACCTTTGCAATCAGGCAAGCTGAGGTTCAAATCCTAGCTCTATCCCGTCCTTGTTTGGTGACCTTGGGAAGACGGCATAATCATTCATGCATACCTCATTCATCCATTCATTCATTCACCCATTCATTCAATTCACAAATTCTTATTTATTGATTCTTATACTACCATATAGCAAGTACTCTGCCAGATTCTGCAGTATGGTGAATAAACACACACAAAACACATGCACACAAAACATAGAATTCATACCCTTTCCTGAGCTTACAGCCATCAGGAAAACAGAATTTTAATGCATAATTGTAGCTATCTTTACCCAGCATAACATATCTCATTCTACCCATCCTCAATACCCTTAATAAAATATTTATCATATTTGCTTATTCATATAGTATATGCAAAAAAAAAAAAAAAAAAAAAAAAAAAACTGCAAAAAAATTGAGAAAACACTGGATGAATCCAGAGCCCAGTGAAAGAACTCTTGAAAGAGTAACATCTAGTTTTTCTTAAATAAAGATTTCAACAGGTAGAAGCAGATTCCATCAAATTTGTCCTGATGACTTGTTGATAAACACTGAAAAGGTTAAATATATGGGAATCCATTTAGTATCAGATGGAATAAGAGGCCTTGGACCTATAAGAAGTGTTGTTGGGCTCTGCAGTGTTCAAAGTTGTAATGCTAATTGCCTATGACTTTCTCCTTCACCATTGATTATGGCTTATTATTGTATTGAGTAGTCCTAAGATCCAGTACATGTTTCCTCATCTCCACTTGTCAACCTTTCTTCACTATTCTTTCTCCTTTATCTTCATTGAATTTCATTTTGGTCTATTTCTATTTGACTCCTATGCCACTGTTTCATTAATGAATTCTATGGTTCTAAAAGATTAGTTCCTCTACTTGTGGAGGAACTTAAAATTTACAAATATTTAATTCAGGGGAAAAATCACAAATGCCTACATTTTTTGAGACTAGTTGTTACTGATAACTCACCTGTCACAGAAAGTACATTCAATATATGTTATTTAAAACATAAAGGATTGGAAGATAATTTCTATTGTTGTGGAATTCAACAGAAAATAGAACTGAACATGGAATTAAAGGAGTTATTAAACTTCAAATAAAAGCATATTTCCAATATTAGATTCAACTTACTGAAATTCTTTCTAAAGTTAAAAGGGAAAAAATTATGATAACATAGAGATTGGAGACATCAATTATAATAAATGAATCACACCAATGCAAGGTGCTAATAATAGGGTGGCATATAGGAATCCTGTATTTTATGCATAATTGCTCTGTAAACCCACAACTTCTCTAATAAAAAAAGAAAAAAAATTTTTTAAATTATATGCTTCAACTCTAAACACCGTCCATTGACTCCATGCTTTGCCCCATTTCCTGATTTAAAATGTTATTTTCCATTGTCGAGTTTTATAACATTTTAGTTTATTAAGTAATGATAACACTCAATCATTATGTATTTAAATGAATTTAATGTTCACAATCAATCCTTTTTACCACAGCTTCTCTATACACCAAGTTGTTTATTTCATCTTTTCATTGGTTGCTTCTATTTTTTTAGTATCTCTTTTTCCTTAATTCCAAAGAGGTTTTTCCTTGCTTTAGGCTGATTTTCTGTGTATTTGAGGATATTGGTCTGTTGCCTTAATAGCTCAAGGTTAAGCTACTCTGAGTATAAAATTTGGGGGTTCTCTTTCCTTCCTTCTGGACTTTATGGACACTGCTCCACTGTCTTCTGGCATTTCATATGGAGAAATAGGCAAACCTGAAATTTTCCTTTCTATATTACTTTCTTTTTGATTATTACTTTCCTTGAAATGTAATAAATTTACCAGGGCATGTTTTCATGCTTATCATTTTATATAAAACTTTCATGGCATATGGTATGATTATGTTTCCTTTTGACAAGTCACCTTTATTTTATTAACATGATCTTATTTTTTCTATTTTTAAATTCTTTTTGTTGAATTCTATTTTTCTATTCTAATATTTTCATAATTCTAAAATATGAACTTTGTAGCTTCTCAGTGTGTTTTTCCACATGTATGACAATCTTCAAAATTTGGCCTTCTTCCATTCTATTTTATTATATATTTGTCAAGCAAATCTCATCCTTGACTAGGGTTTGAGTTTAGTTTATTCTATTTTGGGGACAGTGTACATGGCTATTTGTATGTATCTATGAAATACTTTACAGTTTTTGTTTCTTTATTTCTTGAGATCCCTTCACCTTCTGTTATCATTTCTTTTTTACTAGAACTCCTGCATTACATCCTATGGTTTATTATTTTTATGCAAGAGAGATACCAAAGTGACTCATTTCCTTGAGACTATTGGAAACTAGAAATCTCTTTGTTTAAAACTGAACTATTCTTCCTGTGATGTATGCTATTTTTTGTTCATGAATTATTCTTTTGCTTGTGTTGTAGCTATGTGCTCCAGTTTGCTAAAGCTGCCATTAAGCAAAATACCAGAAATGGACTGGCTTTTATAAAGGGAATTTATTAGGTTACAAATTTACAGTTCTAAGGCCATAAAAGTGTCCAAACTAAGGCATCAACAAGAGGATACATTGATTGAAGAAATACCGATTGCGTCTGGAACACCTCTGTCAGCTGGCAAAGCATGTGGCTGGTGTCTGCTTGTCTTTTGCTCCTAGGTTCTGGTTTCAAAATGGCTTTCTCCAAAATGTCTCTTGGCTTCTGTCTCTGTTAGCTTCTTTCTCTTTCTGCTTGGTTCTCCTGGGGCATTTCTCTCTAAGCATCTGGGAGTCCTCTCTTAGCTTCTCTGGGGCAAACTCTGGGTTTCATCTCTTAGCTTAGCATCTCCAAACATCCTTCTGTCTACATCTCCCAGTGGAGATCTGGGTCTGTGTCAGCTCTTAGCTTCTCCCTGGGGCAAACTCTGGATTATGTATCTTAGCTTCTCTCCAAAATGTCTCTCTCAGCTTCTTTGAGCTCCTTGTTTCCATGAGCTCTCTTAAAGGATTCCAGTGATCTAATTAAGACTCACCCGGAATGGGCAGAGTTGTATCTCCATGGAAATAATTTAATCAAATATCTCACCCACAGTTGGGTGAGTCACATCTCCATGGAAACACTCAATCAAAAGTTTCCACCCAAAAAGTTTGGATTAAAAGCTCATGGCTCTTCTGGGGTTCATAACAGTTTCAAACCAGTACAGTATGCAAACATTTACATTTTTAGCTTATTTCTTTCTGATATATATAGATTATATACACACACACATACAGTATATATTGAGGGGGTAAAGATGTTATGCATCTTTGAATTTGTATTCTGAAACACACTTCCTCAAATTTAACATTTCCATTCCAAGGGGCATGTGTTCTTTCTGTTTTAGGTATTTAAGAAATCAGTTTGACTCCCATACAAACTCTTCATGTTACAAGTTTTCTAATTTGTAATCCTAAAATAACCGTGGTTGATCTCTCCTTTACCCTCCTCTTTCTTAGAAATAGAGTGACCAGTATGTGTGTGTTAAATGGGGAGCTGGTGGTCTGAATCATAAACAAATGCAAATGCCATTATATAGAGCCTGCCTCTAGGCTGGTAGTCTCCCTCAGAATTGGCCCACTCTTCTTCTAGAGCTGCCCACAACGTTAGTTTCTCCTATACTAACTGAAGGATCACCGAAGTCTTTTCTGGATTTTGACACCTCTAGGAAATTCTGTACCCAGCTCCAGGTCCAAGTGATCACACTTGTGTTCTCAGTATCCACTCTCCTTGGTAGGTACTAGGCTACATTGAACTGGGTAAGAATATGTTAATGTTAGTATATTAGTGATTTGGGGTTATAACTGATCCCACTCTTGATTAAGATAGAGCAATGTTTATTTACTCTTCTGTTTTTTTAATGTTCTATCATTTTCAGATGATTTAAGGAAGGTGCATAAAGTAAAGTCGTTTTTATTTCCCTACTTTAAACCAAAGTCTTTTTGAATTCTCCGAAGGTCTCATGTTAAAAGTAAACCACTGTGCCCTTGCAATTTCCATTGCTCTGCTTCCAGCTAGAGAAAATTTAGACAGAGCATCTGAGGGAGTTGTGGAAGTTATGTCTATGTTAAAAGAAGAGAAGATGGAACTTGAACTTGCCAACAAGTTTCTTTAGTAATAGGTACCTTGACCCACTTATTCTCCTTGCTATGAATCTCTGTATTTACTCAGCCTTCTGCAGTGGAAAATAATCATTTTGAAAGACTTTTTCTTCATGTTGAAGCTAGGACTTGAAAAAGGAGAAAATCGTCCTATAGTTAGTTCATCAGGCCATTCTTTGTGCTAATTCTGTACTTTGGACAAACCCCATAATCATATCATAATATAGAAAATATATTACTTATATATCATATTATAGAGAATATAACTCCCACTAGCATAGGAGCCCCTCCAGTGCCTAACACAAGCGAGGTACACCACAGCTGCTAAAACAACGGACATTCAACTGAAACAATTCTAGGAACTCATTTTGCAGAGCAAATACCCAAGCCAAAGCCCACCTTCCTCCAAAACTTCTTTCTTATTCCCTGTGGCTTCCCTATGTAAGAGACACTCCTGGGAATAAGGAAGGCAGCATCTGGTTTGCTATATAAACGTGGGCAGCATCATGTGCAATGGACACCATGAAATGGTTTCCTTAGGCCTGTAGTCTAAAGCTTTTTCCTTTTTCTATTTTTGTTCAAGACCCAGTGATCCAGTCTTGCACAGGCCCTGAAACAAGAATGAAAACTTGAGTGAAAAAGTTTGAAACAACTATGCTCAGAATCTCCACCCCATCTCTGGAGGTTGCCCCAGGAAAACGTTTGTCACTCTTTTGGATAAAGCCATCTCCTTGCCTTTTTTTTCTTCCCTCCAAGACTCTGAAAAAAGCCTTGGGTGAGGCCCCACATACCCTCAAGAGACACAGCTTACTATTTTGGGTATTTCATGCTTTAAAGGGTCTAATTCTGATTGAGCTGCATATTAACTGAAAACTGAGCCACAGAGAGTGGCTTAAGGCCAAGAGGGGTAGTTTGCACTTGGCTGAGTATTGAAAGGACAATATTCAGGTGCTTTGGCATCAAGCAACCTAGTTCAAATCCTGGCTCTGCCACTTTCTATCCATGTGACCTAGGATATTTACTTAACCTCCCTGAGCCTTTATTTTCCTTATATGTAAAACGGGCTTAATAGAAACCATCTCACATGATCATGCATACATAAGAATTAGCAAAGTTTCTGCCAGAGAATAAGCAGTTAGAAATGCTTGTAATACTTATAGTACAAACTCTGTCTCTCCCTACCTCCCGCCCTCTCTCTCTCTCTCTCTCTCTCTCTCTCTCTCTCTCTCTCTCTCTTTCACACACACACACACACACACACACACACACACACATTATGGTCATTCTCACTAGGTGGCAGTTACAGCTCTAAATGCTGTAACTCCATCTTCATGTCAAGCCTCTGAAGTTGGTATTTGTTACCATTATTTTGCAGAAACTGAGACCCAAAGAGGTTAAGTAACTTGCCTGAGGTAGCACAACCAGAAAGCAAATCAGTGCAACTATATTTGAACCCAGATCTCTGTCTCCAAAATCCTGCTCTAAATCCTCTGAACACTTCATTTCATACTGGTCCCCACAAGTCTCCCAAGATCTCTTCCCAGCCGAAACCAAAGTCCCCAATACCACCCTTATATCCAGGTTGATAAAGAGACATTGCAAGGGCACCTTCATGTTGACCAAGTTATTGGATGTCTCTATGTCCTTGTGCAAGAGAGTCCTTTTCCCTGGATGTCTTTGGCAGAGAACTTCACTCATTACCCAAGTCTCACATGTTTCTCCCTCTGTGACATCTTCTCTGATGCCCTCTATCCCCTAAGTCAAATTAAGT
This sequence comes from Choloepus didactylus, assembly GCF_015220235.1. Taxonomy (NCBI): domain Eukaryota; kingdom Metazoa; phylum Chordata; class Mammalia; order Pilosa; family Megalonychidae; genus Choloepus; species Choloepus didactylus. The sequence goes on from NC_051316.1 coordinate 107,635,163, forward strand.
TGCAGTAAAATTTCATTTTCCTCTGTGGTCCCAAAGTTCTTTATCATTTTTCTATCTTATTACTTCCAGCTCTTCAGATTTTTTTAATATATCTGTCTCCATTCTTAACTAGTTGCTAAGAGCAAGGTCTGTAACTTATTTTTCTTTTGTAAGTTCTTCACCTGGTATCTAGAAGTTCAGAGTAAATTTGTGTTGAATGAACTATTATACAAACAGCTCCCCATTAGCAAAAAGCAGGCATGTAACAGATGCAGGACTAAGTACCTACCGCACATCCTGTAATTTAATTTTCACAACCATCCCATAAGGCAGTGTGATGAATTGAACTGTGACCCCAGTTTGGGCATGCTCTTGGTCTTGGTCCACATTTATAATACAAATAAGATATCTTCAAAATGTCTCCTCAGATATGGTATGGCCCTGCTGAATCAGGCTGGGTTTTAATCCCGATTATCAGACACCTTTATAAGCAGAGTGAAAGTCAGATCAAGCAAAAAGCCAGAGTGAGCAGCCAGAAGCCAGACTTCAATGGAACCTGGAGGAGAAAGGAGAAGACATTGCCATGTGCATTGCCACGTGAGGAAAAGCCAGGGAAACTCAAAGATTGCTGGTCAGCCAGAAGATACCAATTCCAGGAGGAAGCAAGCCTTCTGGCCTCTGAAACTGTGAGCCAATAAATTCCTGCTGTTAAGCCGAGTCATTGCATAGTTTTTGTTTTAGTTGCCAGGAAACTAAAACAGGTAGGTACTACTTGCTGTCCCCACTTGATGAGGAATACAGCATGAAGAAACAGTTCGCCAATATCTTATGTTAAAAGGTAGAATGGAAAATCACATCAAATTATGTCTCATTCCAAGTCCACACACTTTCCCCTCCTCCACAATGAATGAAGAAATTAGGTTCCTCTGTAAGATACCTTATCAACACAACCCAAATACCCACTCCCACACATATGTGAAGGCACAGCCATGCTGACTGGCATCCCACAATTAGGGTTTCGACCATTAAGGTCAGGGTGACTTTTCCATGCAGCATAAACTTGACTTAATACACATATTTCCTTTCTCTGCTTCTCTACAGAATCTTCACTGCAACTTTAAGTTCTTGTCCCCTGTCTCCTTATCATAACCAAGGACAAAAGAAGAAGCCTGAGATGTGTGTCCAGGAAGAGACGGTGCCGGGGGGAAAGGAGAGGGAGGACTGGAAGGAAGTCAAAAGGCCAAGGAAGGATTGAAGGCAGCTCCCGTCATCCCTGACTGCTGTGGGCAGCTAGAAGCTGTGACTGTCGGCAGCCAAGCAGCAAGGCCAAGGCCCTCCCTGTCTGCCTCTGAAGTTATTCCCCAAGCTTTCCGCCACCCTGGCTCGCCAGGGATTAGCCCTGTCTCTCTGGAAGGTGCTGACCCTGCCTGGCTCTTTGCCCCCTAGTCCTAGATGTAGTGCCAACCCCAGTGCTGCCTCCATGGCTCCCTTCTAGGAGCTTCTTTCACATGGGGTATGTGCCCACTCCGTGTCCTTCTATCTTTGTCTCACATCAAAATTTATTTCTGTAGCCCCGGAACAGAGCACAGGGCCTGGAATAGAATTGGTGCATAGTCAGTGCCAGTATTTGCTTGAGAGGCACTGAGGTCGGTGAAAAAAATCACAGGCTTCAGAGTCAAATACACATACCATCCTCGCCACGGAGTCTCTGTGACACCTTGGGCAGTTGACACCACGTCCCCAAGCCTCTGTTTTGCCATCTGAAGTTAGTAATAGTAATTCTAATTCACGATTGCTGTATAGAGCCCATGAGACAATCCAGGTGAAAGTAGCATATAAATTTTAAATTGGCGAACAATAAACAATTATTATTGTGTTCGGGCAGTCTAATATTCCACCGTCACATCCACTGTCCTTAGATCTTCCAGACCAGAGACCCATTTTACAGGGTTTGCGAACACATCCTTCCCAAGTCCTTTGCCTTACGCCGTCTGTGTGCCTGGAACTGATGCCTTAAGTTATTTTCATAGCCTACTGTATTTATTCAACACTCATTCATTCATTTATATTATTTTATCAAGGAAATATTTATTTAGCAATAATTATGTGCCAGGCTCTGTGATAAACCCAAGAGATATCACAGTGAACAAAAGAGTCATGTTTTTTTGGTTCTTGGTGCTTCTAGATTAATGGCAAAGAAAGGCATTACACAAATAAGCATCCATAATGCTGAAAATGGAAAGTACAGGAAATCTAGGAAGCATATAACAAGGGATGAACTACGTGTGGGAAGGCAATGCTTAAAAACAGTGAAGACTTTCCTGAGGACAAGTCAACTAAATACATCCTGAAGAATGGGGAGGACATAAGTAGGGGAAACGTGTATGTGTGCAGGAAGAAGTTAGACAAAAGCCTTCCAGAAACAGGGATCAGATAGTTAGGGAAAAAGACAACTAGGTAGGAAGGAGACTGGCACCTTGAGAGCTGTTTGGGGGGCAGAGAAGTAAAGCCACTTTCTGGGAGCTCTAAAATCAGTCTCAATTTCCTCTTGGCTTATAAAATCTCCTAGCTTTATGGAGGAAAGGAGGGAAAGAAAGAGAAGGAACAAGGATAGGAAGGGGAGAAGCAGAAGGAGAAAGGAGAGCAGGAGAAAGGGGGGAGAGTAAACAGAAAGAAGGAGAGAAGGAAAGGAACAAAATGCAATTTTGCAACGAAACAGCACTTTTCCTTACAGAATGTCCTGCCATTCCACCTAAGTTCCTTGTCCCATCAGTGGCCCCCCTTTCGCTGGGTCACTCAGGCTAAAAAGATGGACGTTATCCTGATCCTCTCTCTTCTCTTTACATTTAGCATCCAGTTATCATATCCCACCACTTCTACCAACTAAATATCTCTGAAATCGGTGCCGCCTTCTTACCACTTCTCTTTCTGCCTTCGGCCAGACCCTTAACACCCTCTAATCTCAATTATTAAAATAGCTTCTATGCTGACTTCCCAACCATCAGTGTCCCCAGAAACAACTTGCAATTGATGTTTCTAAAACCCTAGTTTGACCATGTTCTCCTTGGATTAAAATCCTTCAATGACAATATGTTGTCCTTAAGCAAAAGCCTAAACTCTTTCCTGGCACCAGGGCTGCTTACATAATTTGTGGGGCACAGCAACAAATGAGAATGCAAGACCCTTTGTTTAAAAATTATTAAGAATTTCAAGGTGGCAAGAGCAGAGCATTGAAACAGGCATGGGGCCCTTCACAGGCCATACACCCACGAAGTCAGCCCTGCCTGACACTAAAAGCCACACGTGGTCTAGCTCCCAGCATCTCCCCTGTGATGCGCCTGATTATGGACTGCTCCCCAGTGAGTCTCACACTCTATCATGCCCTTCCTTTGCAAATGTTGTCCCACCTGGGCTTTCTTTCTCTGACAGTTAACTACTTCTCATCCACCCAGATTCCTCCCAGATACCATCCCCTTCCAATCATGCAGGATAAATGCCCCAACTCTGGTTTTCCAAGCCCTGAACTTCTCTTGGTAATAATAGCTACTGAACATCATTGAAATTGTTTATTTAAACTGTTTATTTCACATTTACTCAAAAAGATTTTGAGTTCTCTGATGGCAGGGACGAGATCATCCAACTCTATAACATGAATACCTAATATCAATATTTTCTGGTATCTGCTGGGTACTTGCTTCATAGTAATGAAGTTATGCATGCAATCTCACTTGATGCATTTTATTATAGTGGAAATAGTTTGCCGAAGATCACAGCTAGGAAGTGGTAGGAAGTGCTCAGGACCATATCCCTCCAATTCTTAGGCCATATACTTCATCTGCTCTCAAAGTGCCAAACACATAAATACTGGATGTGGTGGGCCAAGCAGTGACCCCACAAAGATGCCCACATCCTAATCTCCAGAAACTGTGACTATGTCACCTTGTGTGACAAAAAAGGACTTTGCAGAAATGATTAAGGATCTTGAGATGGAGAGATTAAACTGGATTATCTAGGTGGGCCCTAAATACCATCACTTGGTTTTTATAAGTGTGATCATGGAGGCAGAAAGGGTAGTGGTGTGGTCACAAACCAAAGAATGCTGGCAGTCACCAGAATTTGAAAGAAGCAAGGAAAAGATTCTCTCCTAGACACTCTGGCTTTTCTGACACCTTGATTTTGACCCAGTGATACTGATTTTGGGTTTCTGGTCTCCAGAACTGTGAGACAGTAAATTTCTGTTGTTTTAAATAATCATGTTTGAGGTAATTTATTAGAGCAACTGTAAGAAACTAGGATAAATGAATGAATGTATGTTTAGACGAATGAGTGGTAAATGTATGGAAGAAAGAATGACTAGAAGAATAGAATGTATAGAAGAATGAATGAATTGTACAGCAGATGATCCTTACCAAACACACACACACACACACACACATGCACGCACACAGGTGGTTTGGAAGGTAAGCATCACTCCCATTGTATATGTGAGGGATCTGGGGCTAAGAGTTTAAACAACTTTTATAAAATCAGTAGCTAATATGCAAAGAAGCTAGAAATAGGTGCCAGGCCTCCTGACTCCTAGTCCTGAGCCATTTCTACCATAGCTTACTTTTTCCTTCCTCAGTAAGAAAAAAATTCAGCTTAAGGGCAATAGAAACTAAAAGTGAATTTTCTGCCTCAAAAATGGCAATCTCCTCAAATGGATTTGAGAGGTCACCCTGGTGGGCATTCTTATGCACTATATAGATATCCCTTTTTAGGTTTTAGTGTATTGGAATAGCTAGAAGTAAATACCTGAAACTGTCAAACTGCAACCCAGTAGCCTTGATTTTTGAAGATGATTATATAACTATGTAGCTTCCATGGGGTGACAGTGTGACTGTGAAAACCTTGTGGATCACACTCCCTTTATCCAGTGTATGGATGGATGAGTAGAAAAATGGGGAACAAAAACTAAATGAAAAATAGGGTGGGGGGGATGATTTAGGTGTTCTTTTTTACTTTTATTTTTTATTTTTATTTTTACCTTTTCTGGTATAAGAAAAATGTTCAAAAAATAGACTGGGGTGATGAATGCACAACTATGTGATGGTACTGTGAACAGTAGTTGATTGTACACCACAGATGACTGTATGATATGTGAATATATCTCAATAAAACTGATTTTTTTTAAAAAAATGGGGGTCTCCATTTCATTCCATTCCCCTATCCAGCTGATGTACAACTGGTAGAGTACAGTCCACAAATACTCAGCTATACTGTCTGTGAACTCCTGGAGTACAGGGATCACCTCTTCTTCTTTACATTATTTATTTCTAGACCATGGCACAGGGTATGGCATCTAGAAATAGTTGGTGAATATTTGATTAAATAAAAGAAGAAATGAATAAAAGAAATTTTGCATTGGATGGTGCAAATTGTAATTTAGTGCCTTTTTTCCCTTTTATTATGACTTTCAATGCCCGAGTCACTAAAAAGTGGTAAAAATAATTTCCAGACAAGTGGAAAATATTACCTTGTACTATAGTTATAGATGTGGCTGTCTACACCACTAGCTGAAAATGCTTTGAGAGTAGACACTGTTTTCCTTTGTCTCTCAGTCTCTCGTTTCATGGGAGGTGTTCAATAAACTTGTATTTAACGCACCTAAAGACGTGGTAAGGCCCTTCCCTCTGCCCAAAGCAGGCAAAGTTTTAAGATCTAGGATTCAGATCTAACTATTCCCTTCCTGAGACTTGCTGTGATGATTCCAACTTAAATATAAATAACATTTGTATCCCTTCAGCCACCATGCCTCTCCATCCCTGTGTGTAATTGAGAGCTAACTCTGGCTTCCTCAGGGAAGAATTAAGTATGGAAGATTCATGCCTTCAGGATGCTAAGTTCCTGGTTGAAAGGCCCCTGTTAATTTATAGGAGGTCATAAATCAGTAGGAAAAGAAACATTGGCTCCGAATCCAAGGAAGGGAAAGACATCCTCCAGGACTAAATAAAAACCAGGCCACAAGCCTAAGGATGATTTAAGACCTGGGCTCACATATCTGTCTCTGGCTGATTTCAATTCCTTGGGACTTCTCTGCTTAGGCCAGGGGACCAGAGGGTTTGGCATTTGCCAGTGACCATGAATGAGAAAGACACACAGTCGTATTCAGCTAACAATCCATCACAGCCAGGGCCATTTCTCCCCAGAAGAACGATGCTATCCATTGCGTCATTTGCCCTGATTCTGCCAATTGGCTGTGCCCATTATGGTCCTTGGGATCAAGGTTTGTACCTGTAGGTAGAGGCTCACATTCAGACATTGGTTTAAAACTGGGATGCTGAGCCTAGACTACAGTGTTAAGAAGAATGCTCTTGAGCAGTTGGGGTGCTCTTCCTTTTGCACCGGCAGGTCCTGATGCTGCTCAAGCTGGGAGCAGGCTGGACGGCATGGGTTGGTCTCAGAGTTTGTTCCACGGCTTGTGGAGAGCGCTGTCAAAGGAAGTGAAGCAGCACGTGGGCACGGACCAATTTGGGAACAAGTACTATTATATCTCGGAGCACAAGAACTGGAGAGGACAAACTATTCGAGAGAAAAGAATTGTAGAAGCAGCAAATATCAAAGAAGTAGGCTATGAAATACAGGATATTCCAACAGAGTGGGAAGCTTGGATTAGAAGAACAAGAAAGGTTCAACCTATGGAGGAAGTACTAAAGAAGGAAAAATATAGAGAAGAAATGAAGATCAAAAGCAAAGAACTTTATGAAAAAGAAAAACTGCTAAGTAAGAGAGCAAAGAGGAACTCTTCGCCCCACCGGTTCAAACTCAAATTAAAGGGCATGTCTCTGCTCCATCCTGTGAAAGGAAAAACCCTCAGAGGATCCCACTAGCACTGGTAAAACCTTTCAGCCAGGATCCTGGATGCCACAAGATGTCAAGAGCCGAAATAAATGAATGCACTATGGTAAAATAGTTTCATTTATATGGATGTGACTGTTTTAACAAATAAAAGAAATAAAGTTTTATTTACAATAATAAGTTACTTGTAAAGAGTTTGGAGTCATACAAAAGTTTTAGTAATAGATGGTGATGGTAGCACAACATTGTAAAAAAAAATTGCCACTGTACATTAAAAATGGTTAAAATGGCAAATTTTGTTATATATGTTACCACCACAAAAAAATTAGTTTGTATCTTCTGAATGTTCTCTATTCCATTGAGTTTGGTTTTAATATGTACTTTTTTCAATGAATATTTAACTTTAACCAAGTATTCCTTATATTCAAACAGAATGCTCATTACGTTTTAGACCATATGATCATTTAGGAACCACTCTCAGTTACCCCTTGGTAGAAGTGAAGAGTTTTCCCAAATGATAAAATACGAAAGGAAAAAAAAAAAAAAAAGAAAATACTCCTGTTTCTGGGGAGGCATGAGGTAAGATTCTAAAGGACTAATTAAAAATGTGAACTTGGATAAACATGTAGAAGCAAAGAAAATTTAGTTGATTAATTTCAACCAAATTGTCAGTTGATTAATTAAAGTTTTAGTATAATTTGGTTGAAAACCATAAAGACTTTGAAGAGTAGATGAAAAAAATGCCAGCTTATGATGGGATTGAAGTTGGAGTTTGAAGAGAGGAATTAGGACCAATAGAAGTACAGTCCATTGTAAAAGCCTGAAAGGAGAGTAAACAGAGAAATGGTACAACAGGAGTTCCATGAGATTGAAAATGACTGAAAAAATGAAAAATATGGGATGGCTCGCAGAAAGTGATTTCACAGAAAGTTGGGACTCTGGTGGCTTATATGTGGAAGACAAATGTAGACAGGTGACTTTGTACACGTTAAAACAATGAATGGGGTAGGGTTAAATACAAAAGTATTTTTGAAGGGTTATACATATTCTGGAGTACTCAATTAAGTTTTTGTTGCTATTCTAATATAGAGTTCTCACAGTGTTTGACAAATAATAGGTGCTCAATAAATATGTACTGAATGAAAAAAAAGAATAATACTCTTGTGGGTTTGGAAGCAAGGGAGAAAATATAGAAGGAATGGCTTATACCTTCATTAAGGTGGTAGTTAACACACGTATATATAAATGTCAAAATTCACCTAACTGAATACTTAGGACTTGTACAATTTATTGTTTGTAAAATTTCTTGCTCTGGAAGCAAGAAAACGGTTAATCATTAAGACTTAATTGTCTGGAAATGAGACTATCTCTATGTAATTAGTAATTTCTGATCAAGGTAAGGAATATTTCCTCAGTACCTGCTCTTATGGGTCAATCTCTGCATTAAATGTTAGAGCTATGAAGTCTCTTCCCTCAAGGAGCTTACGGGCTGGAGACAGAGGCAAGACATGTGAATAGACAATTATAATATAGTCTGGTGAGTGCTATGATGGGGGAAACATAGAGAGGGGCTCTAGGAGTAGAGAGAATCCATTCAACCCACTTGGGAGTCAAGGGCAGATCTCTGAGGCTTGAAGGATGGGTAGAGTTTTCCAGTCAAAGGTTGGGGAGCACAGTTGGAATAGGAAAATGACCTTTAACAAAGGAACAGACAAGTGTGAAATGACAAGGTGTAGATAGATATAGATATAGATATAGTTATATAGATATAGAAATAGATATAGATATAATCATTTTGAATAGCTGGGGGTTATTGGATTAGAAAATATGCAGTTGGGGTGGGCAGTCCATGAGACTAGAAATGTTAAGAAATGAAATTTTTCCAGATGAGAATTTGCCTCTGATGAGCTAAGTGAAGCAGACAAGAGGCTATATCCAGATTGGGTGAACACAGGAAACGGGGAATGTTATATTGTTTTACTTACTGATGTGGCAGAATGAGAAAACAAGATAAAGAAGGCGAAATTGCAGGGGTGGATAGATTGGATGGGAATTTAAGAGAACCAGGTGCCAGGCCCGTCTCCTCCACCAACTTCACTGTGTGACTTTGGGCCAGTCTCTTTAGCTCTCTGAGCCTCAGTTGTCTCACCTGTCAGTCAGGGATGTTGATAGCCACTTTACAATAGAGTAAGATGCAGAGACATATTGCTTAAAACTCTTTGGAAACTGTAAGGAGCTTTTTATAAATTTGGTCACAAAATTGATGAGAAGGCAGGACAGAGATTACATATAAACGGGAGGTTCCATATATCATGTTCTTTCCAGCTTCTAATCCAGGTGCGGCCCACAGAAAGAGGTTGATGAAGATTTGACTACCTGAGTGGAGACATGGATAAATCCAGGTAGACATTCAGAGAAGACTACTACAAATGCCTAAGAGAGGAAAGACATGGCATTGGAAAACATGGCTGCTCAAGGGCAAGGGCAGGGAATGTTTTCAGGACTTAATGATTTTTATGAACTCTCTACAAGGTTCTTACAGTGTGGTGGCCCATTGAAATCATGTCACGTTCCCTGCTCCGAGACTTTCACACCAAGTGAGAGGCAGGGCTATAATTCCCTGGGTGGAGTCCAGGAATGGGCATAGCATTTGGCACTGCTGAGTCACCCACAGGATGCTGAGAAACACTGAGCACCTCCCCTGTGCCTTCACTGACCCATTTTAATGCTCTGTTGAGGCCCAAATCCTGTTTGTAAATGGAAGACCCCAACCCTCACAGGGGTCCCCCATCGCTATTGTGTGGTAGCCATCCAGTCCCGTCCATTTGACTGATTTCTCCGGATACGCTGAGGGTGGTCCTAGGGGGAAGGGGGTCTTGGCAGGATCTCCCCCTAACTTCTCAGCTCATTTGCCACTGTGCCCTTGCCAAGCTTTGATTCCCGTACATTTCACCAGATCATTCCTTAGTCTGTCTCCTTAAGGCACATTCAGACAATCTGAATTAAGCTTCAATCAGCCCCTGACTTCCCCCAGAAAGCGTTGTTAGGGAGCTTGCCTACAAAGGCAGTCTGGGCACTGTCCCAGACTCCAATCTCCTTTCCTCTCCTCCTCATCCTCCTCCCCATAATTCAGTTGATTCCCAGGACATTTTCCTCAGTGGCCCCTGCTCTCCTGGTCACTGGGCAAGCCCTTGTATATCCTGAAGAGCCATGCCAAGAATATGCCCATCATAGCCCTTTTTTTCTACTCACTGAAGCCGTATGACTTTTGCCTAATTATCTCTAGACCTGGAAGCTGTTTCATTTGCTGGAGATCATGGCATCTCTGGCCTCTGTCTTCCCCTATACACAAGACAGGCCCCTTGGGAAACAGGGCTGGCACACTGCGTCCAGTCAAGTGCCTCCACCGTGCAAAGGAGTCCTGCTCGGAGGCAAAGAAAGAATCAACTTGTAGTATCTTACCCATGAGACAAGACACATATCAAAGAAAGCAGTGCAAATGCTTGTCTGTTTCCACACACATCTGTAAGCTGAGAGGCTGTTAGCAAACATTCTCTGAAACATCGAGATCTTTCATAACACAGCTGTTGGGAATATAGGGAGCCATCTGCCTCTCAGAAGCAACCAAGATTCCTCCAAAATAAATCTTAAGTCTGTACACCTGTCTTTATTCCACCATTATCATTCTAGTCAAGGCTATCATTAGCTCCTGCATGAGTCACTTAAGAAGAATCCCACCTTCTCTCCTTGCTGCTTCTTTTACACCGCTATAATCCATTTCCACCTGGCAGATAGAGTCTCCTTAAAATTGTAAATCACAACTCGTTTGCTTCTCCCTACTCCCAATTGAAACCAATTAATGACTTTGTCACCCTTAGGATAATTACCAAACTCTTTACTCCTGTATTACAAAGCCCAATGGTCTTGTTCCTGCCTATATCTCCAAACTAGACTCCTTTGTCCCACCGCTCTGCTCCAGCCGTAAAAGCGATCTTCCAGTTTTCCAAATTGCCAAGCTGGTTCCCTCCTCAGAGCCCGGTGTGTGGATTTCCCTTTTCATGAAATGGTCTCTCTTCTCATTTTAATACAACTTGCTCCTTCTGGCCATTCAGATGTCAGGCTGTGTCATCTCAAAGAGGCCTTCCTTGGCCACCTAATTCCAATTACCTGGCACTTAGTAGTATGCTGAGCCTTATGATATTGCTGCTTTATAAGGTGAATATTGTAAGTTGTATAAGTCAATCTAATTAAAGCTCCGTAAATATTTGCATGAATAGTAAGTTTTTATACTTTTGTATGGTTCATACTGTTATTATATAGCACGTGGCATTGTGTCTGATATATAGTATGTATTTAAGGAAAGGTAGTTGCTGTTGCTATCGTCATCATCATCAGTCTAAATTATGCAGGGAGATGGAGAAGATAAGGAAGATATGGGAACAGAGGAAACTTCAGCATTGCACCGGTTTGGAATATAGGAGACAAGAGGTTTGAGATTGGATCTTCCATTGCTGCCAAACTATTGTGATCTTGGACAAGGCATTATCTTCTGGAGATAATATAAAGGGTTGGATTTTCACATTGGACTCACAGGAATCAAATATTGTATCAAGTGTCAACTCTTACCAATAATTTCAAGGCAATAAGCAATATCACAAGGCACAGGTGAAGTAGGGCTCCAGGACTGCCGGCACCACTTCCCAGGCCGTTTCTTGCCACATAGTTATGTACCATTTTTCAGGGAGCCATGCACTAGGAATTCATACATTACAGGTTTATTTGTCATAAGTATTACTAGTGATAAGGTACATCCTGCCAAAAGTGAGCCATCGATAAAGACTTTGCCGGGAAGCCTAGCTTAACAAGTTTACAAAGAGATTTGGCCACATATTTCTTCCGTGGGACATCCCCCTGAGAGGCAAAGAACATCATTCAGGCCTGGCTAATCCTTTCCTTCCCATTTCTCTGGGCTTCAGTTCCCTCATCAGTAAAATGAAAACCTTGGTCACCATATCTGAGGACCCAAAGAGTTTCAAATCTCATTGAACCCAGCGAGTTCCAAACTTCCTGTCACTAAGTATACTTGAAACAAGCCACTGAACAGCATGTAGCAGAAGGGCTTCTCCATCAGAGGGCCTGTTGGACTCAACCAGAAAGGTGCCTTCCTACTTAAGATTACTCAGCAAGAAGGCAGTAATAAAAGGAGTAATAAAAGGGGTGTGGGTTCCTGAGAACTGGCTTGGAGACTCAGCTCTGTAGATCTTTGAGGAAGTAGCCCAATCTGCCTAATCCTCTCTTTCTTCACCCATTAGATGGAAACATGATATCTACCTCCTGCTACTGTAGTGAGTTTTGAATGAGTGATGCATGTCAACTCAGAGTGTAGTGTCAGACTTAAATGGCAGTGATGAAGTCATTTATTCATTCATGCCATTTTATGCAGCAGCCATAAATGTATTCTTGCTGTCCACAATGTCCACAGTGTACAAAAATAAATAAGACCATAAGAGTTAAGCACACTCTAGCAGGCAGCAGATATAGACCACTAGCTACTCATGCCTCTCTCCATGCCCATTGTCTTACCTTTCATCTTGCCTCTTGTTCTAACCCATTGCACACTCAGCTTCCAGAGTGAACTTCCTAAACCACAGATCTGAGCCACATCCTTGCTCACAACCCTCCAATAGTTCCCAATCACCTTAAAGATAAATCTTTGACTGCTCAGCCACATGTACAAGACCCTCAGTGATCAGACTGATGTTTCCCTAGCCTCTGCCTGACCTCAAGGATTAATCAGGATGGAATAAGTGCTGAATTAAACAGTCCCAAAATTTTCACAGCATAACACAATAAAAAGTTTACTGTTCATTCATTCATGCCTCCATCCAATGTGGGCAACAATTTAAAGACTTTGTTTCCTCTGTCTCTGGAGTCACACTCCTCTAGATTTTCAGAGTTCTCACTGCCAGCAGATAAGGGAAGAGGAAGGATTGTTCATGGAAGGGTTTATGATCCAGACTTGGAAGATGTGAACATCACTTCCTGTCTCATTCTATTGGCTGGAAATGAAATTAACACATAGTCTCACCCAACTACAAAGAAGGCTGAAAATTAGATGTTGGAGATCATTGGCACTCTCTGCCATATTCCCTTACAGTTGACACTGGAGCAACTCTAAACTCCTTCTACTTCTCTGCCACACCAGTCAAGTCCACACCTCTGTGCTTTTGATCCTGCTGGTCTCTGAGTCAATAATGCTTTAGTAAACTCCTATTTGTCCTTCAGTTCTTTTCCAAACATTGTTTTCTCTTGAAATCTTCTTTTATGGGACTCTCTTCACCTAGAGACAGATTTAATTGTTCATCCTTCCTTAGCTCTTCTAGACTTTACCCACACTGTCATTTTATCCTGATGGCTTGTCCATATGCCTGTCTCCTCTCTAGAATTTCAGGTTCTTCTGAGCAAAGACCTGTACTAATGCATCACTGTGAAACCCAGCATCCAGCACACGCTCAGGTACTGAATGAGCTGCTCAAAGGGGGATTGCAATAACACTTGGCATCCCCCAGAGAAAGAACTAAGTGTTAAGAGCCTAGTTTAAAGTCAGACTATTTGGGTTTGAAGCCTGATGCTGTGGCATAACCTTGACCAAGTTGCTTACTCTCTGAACCTCAGGTGCTTCCTCTGTAAATCCAGAAGAGTATTAGCTACCCACATTGCATGGTCATGAAGAATTCATAAATTAATGAATATAAAGCTCTGAGCACAGTGCTTGATATGTACAAGATATACTCAATAAATACCATCTGCTATTATCATATCATTCTGACCTATTTTGTGGAAATGCTCACCCCAGACTTTGAGCAGCCTTAGGTTGAGACAGAGAACCTCATGCTGTGGACATGTGGCCTCAGGGAGTGACTCAGGCAGGCTGAGGACTTGGTGAGGTCCCATGGCCCTGGAAAGGTTCCTTGAGTGAGGTCTGGCAGAGGCAAGGAGAAGCTGACAAATTAAATGTTTTAGTCTGCTCAGCAAAGTAAATGCCGCTCCAGGAAGTTAGAAGCAACTCAGAATGGAAGCTTCAACTTCCACTGGGTAGAGGAAATTTTTTTTTCCAAATTCAATTTGTTTTCACTTGAGTGGCTCCATTTCATCAACACAGCCCTTGGAACATTGGCTAAATTCCCTGAAAAAGTCTCCCTTTTTAAATGTTTTTTTTTTCTCCTTCCTCCCTAATTCCTCAAAATGCAACGAAAATTAAATACTTGGAAACCTGAAGAAAGCTCGCCCCCCCAAAACAAAAACAACAACAAAAACAAAACACCAGATCAGCATAGGTTTGCACCAGGTATGTGTTTGCAAATTGGTTGGAAAAGGCGGGACCACTGGTTCAGACACAGAGTTGCTGTAAGTAACAAAGCAACCATAGTTAAATCATCCTCTGAAATGGCCCTGTGGTTGAAAAATGGCCTTCTCTCCACAAAGACCCCTTTATCTGGGTCAGTCTTGTGTGAGGCCCTCCATACCTCCCCATTTCAGGCTCTGGAGGGAAAAAGCAGACCCTCCTCCACAGCGGCCCAGAAGGTTTCTCAATCAAGACCCATTCCGTTTAGGCATCTGGGTAATGGATACACACACCGTTGCTTCACCAACATGACCGGATTAGGGGCCCAAGGCCTGAACATGCCACTGGAGTGTCCTTATTACCTGGAACTTCTTTAAAAAGAAAACAATAAGCCAGAGAATCTGTTGGTACTGGCTTATGAAAGATTCTGAGATGGCCTAATCCTTCCAGTTCAGAACCAGTTAATTCCTGACCAGCTCCGGTTCCTTCTGAATATGAACATCCCGGTTTTAAAAGTTTTTGTTCTCTCTGCTGGAGAGGAAATATGCCATGTAAACAGCAAAAGACTGCATAAATAATAGTTTTTCTTTTTTTTTGTTTCCTTCTGCCACTCACCTTTTTTTGTTTTTGTAAAATCTTGGCAGAAGCTGATAAATTAAGCAGCCTTTCCACACAGGTAACAAGCATTCATTATAAGCTATATACAGGAGTTAATATGATTATGGTGGCCTCATTTAGGTAGATAACATTACTTAATTTTCGTTTCTAAATTATTATACATTTAATGCTTACAGATATGAAAAAATGTCTGCAAAAGATTAACAAAATAATACTACCACCATCTTAATGCTATTTGCCAAGACTGGCACTCTGTTGTAATCCTCATACAATCCCATAAAAGCTCTTTGCTCAGAAAAAATATAAACTCCTAGAAGTTAGGTACTTTGCAAGGTCATGCAGATAGAGACTGGCAAAGTCATCAATCAATAAAAATTTGGCCTATTAGACTCTGAAGTCCATGCATGCCCTTAACTATGACTCGCCTCACCTCACTGTCCTCTTCTTCAAAATAGCCATATGATCTGTCTCTTGGGGGTGTTAGAAGGATTAAATCAAATCTGCCTGAAGTACCTATTACGTGATTGCATGTGAAATTCTGCTAGCACTGAGTCTGAAGCCTCAACCATTTAGAGAAGTTTGGGGCAATGGTGTCGGTGGGTGGGTCAAGGAAGGGGCAGAGCCATCCCTGGCCTCTCTACCTGCCACTCTCACCCAGCTAGGCTGGAGACTTGCCCCTGTCACTAACCTTGTCACAGAAGGGTGAATGACAAGGCTTGACTTTCAAACTTCTGGTCAATGACCACTCCATAGCTCTTTCTCCTTAAATGTTGTTTGAGCTGTCAGCAGAGGTCTCCCTGACCTTTGAGATTTCAGCAAAGTTAGCTTGACACTCTCTCCAACTGTACAATCTGTGGATATGCAAACTGTTCTCCAATAGTTTGGCAAATTCCCAGGAACTCCAGCACTTCCTCTCTCCTAGGATCTTGCCTCTAGATGGGCATTTCTGTTTTACTCCATAAAGGTCCAGCTTAAAAGATTAATTTCTTCTTTGAATCACTGAAAACTCCTCACACGTTTGTGTGAATAGTGGACTTTACTCAGTGCTGGGCAGAAGGGACTCAGAGAAGTCTCTATCAACACTATGAAAACAAGTGTATATGAAATGGAACATCACCATTCTAGAAATATCCTCCAGGTACCCCACTACCAACTTATTTTACAAATCCTTCATTGCACCAAGTCTCATCCTCTCTCCGTTTTGCGGACTTCTACGTTCCTATCTTATTATTTCTCATTACTCATCATTCACGCATGGTACGCAAAGAGCAAAAAGAGTAAATCCTGTTACTGTGCCATGGAGAGCTGACACTCTCTTCCATGATAGTTGGACACCTAGCAGCATCCACAGTGAGAGGCTCTCATCTACCTCCAGAGGATTTCTTAAGGCCCACTCCTCTTCCCAGAAGCCACTTTAATGCCTGAGGCTAAAAATCAGTAGATCGATTACAACAAATTTGTCTATAGTTGTCTGATTACACTTCATATTTATGCACTAATTTAATGCTTACAACAAATTCATGATGCTGTTATTATTATGTCCTCATTTCACAATGGAAACTGAGGCACAGAGAGGTCAAGCAAGTTGCTCAAGGTCACATAGCTAACGCATGGTAGACTTGTAATTCAATCCTTGGCAGTCTAGTTCCAGAATCTCTGCTATTCACTTATATATATATAGCCTCACCAGCTATGGAGGAAGACGGACAGGCATACACCCGATCCCTTCCGAATAACTAGAAAATGAATGAACGTATTTATTTACCAAATGAATGAATGAAAAATGAGTAGAATTTGAAGCAAATCTTGAGGTTTTTAGAAAATGTACAATATGTAAACAATGAAATATAGACCACAAGCTATCAGGATTAAAATTAAATATAAATAGCAAGATCTAAGGAGCTAGTGAAAAAAGGAGCAGAGGGAGGCCTTGGGGCAAGAAATCATCAAGAGCATTGACTAGGCTACAGGAAGTTATGTGCAGGGGTTAAGGTGGGTCAGGGAAGAGACTATGTTTGATGGTATAATCTAACTCCCATACAGCCTGGAAGAGCAGCATGGCCACTGAGCAGACTGCTTCCTTTTAAAAGGTCCTTGGGGGGAGATAGAGGTTGTAAAGAGGCAGGAGGAAAGAGCTCTCGGTTACATGGAGACTCATATTGCAGCGAAGGAAGGGCCCCCATCAGAGGAGAAGCTCAGGAAAGTTTCATTTCCAAGTGGTCTTTGTTTCCTGCTTGGAAACCACAATAGTGAATCTACATCTGGGCAATGATGTCTGTTACAAGAATACAACTCTCTCATCAAAATTCAGGAGACTGCATAGCCAGGGCTGCGTGTCTTAAAGACTGGAGCATGTTAGTTTTCTCCCCCAGCTCCCCCTTTTAAATACTTCGCTCTTGTCAGCAAAGGAAAAACAAAATCATTCTGTATTTCCAGGCCCATTATTGTAGAAGAGCAGAAAAATTACTCTGATGATTAGGTTCTTTGACATTTTACATTGTTTAAAGATTTATCTTGAGAAATAAAGGTCTCCACTAAATGATTTCATCTTTTCCATTTGGCAAACTGTGATACCTTCACCTTCCCTCCACTCAGGTTAACTTAAAGGTTATCTCATGAAGCACAACACTTTCCTTTTAGACTCTAGCACCACATATAGCCAGAAGAGTAATAGTAAGAACAAAAATAATATGTATTAAGTACTATTGGCTACACCATGCTGTTTGACGGGCAAAATTTTATGGAAGTTTTAAAACAATTCTGAAGTAAATACTATTATCTTCTTTTTATAGGGTAATTATGGAGGAAAAAAAAAACACTCTACATTGGAAACACTCTTAATTCATGTTCCCTAACCTTAACTAGGGCCCAGAAGTCCCATATATTTCTCTAGGCAGTGCTCTGAGGCAGATATTTCAAACTGTCTCTTCTTGTTTAAAACAGATGACCCTCATTTCTCCTTTAGTCTCACATATGACCTTGCCTCCCACAGAAAAAGTAGAAGACATCAGTCAAAACTCCCTCAATATCCTGTCATAAAACTTACACCCATATTTGCATCTGTATTCACCCATTGCTCCTCCCTTCCTGATAGACTGGAAGGACTATCCTTTAACTTTCTTAAAACTCTATCCTATACTGTGGATCCCATCACTTCTTGCCTTCTTAGGAGTGTTACTCCATTCATCTCTCCCTTTCAACTAGCTACATCCCATTAGTGTTTGGATATGGTTTTGTCTCTAAGCCCCAGGTCCTCCTCCACATTCCTCCTCCTTTTCACAGAGAAGTTTCTCTAGAGTCTGTATTAAATATCCCCATTTCATCACTTCCCACTAACTCCTCAGACCTCTGTCTGACACCCCCACCTCCACACCACTGATGCTACACTTGACAAATTGACTAATAACCTCCTTTTTGCCACATTCCATGTGCATTTTTCACCTTTTGTCTTACTTGACTTTGCAATTTAATACTGTTGATAACTCAAAACATTCTGTTTCCTTGGCTTCTAGGAAGTCACGTCTCCTAGTTATCCTCTTATCTGTCTGGCTATCCATTCCTTTCTCTACATTGGGCTGTTGTGCTTAGTTTCACAGTCTTCTTGGTTGATGTCATCCTCTCTTTTGATGACTCCAATGTGTTCATGCCTCATAAACTTGTGTTTCTCTCTCAGGTCAATTTTCTGTACTCCAGGCTTGTGTATTCACTATTTTTCTACACATTGCACTGGGATGTCTCACAGGCACTTCACACTCAACCTGTATAAAATATCCCTTACGACCCCACCATTCACTAAACCTGTTCCTTTTCCTCCTGTATTTCAGGTTCAGGGGATTGTCCCATCATTTGCCCAATTTCCCAAACTAGAAAAGTAAAAATACACTTGTCCCTTCACTTTCCCCCTGCTGCTATATCTAACGATATTAAATTCTATGAATTATATTTCTCAGATATATCTTGGGTATACCTATTTCTAAGTAGTTTTGATTTCACTCATAGGCTACCAGCTGCCCTCTCACTCCAAATTCCATGTTAACCTTCCTTTGGATTATTTTGCACACCCTACAGTTTGCTTAACTTACTCATATTTTTCAGTCAGATTTCCACTCTGATATTACCTTTGGTAACAAGCCTTTCCTAACCCCAAGGCTGGGTTGGGTACCCCTTCTCTGTACATCCACAGCACCTTGTGGTTATCACTATCATATCAATTACACTGCATTTTGATTATCTGTTTACTTATCTACCTTGCCTACTGTCTAATTCACAACTTCATCTTGAATACCCAGTCCATCCTCTAGCATCTAATAAGTGATTGATAATTATTTGTTGAATGACTGGTCTATTTTCAACCATAACTTTGATTTACATTAGTTGTACAGTGACATATGAATACTTAGTACTCAATGAATATATGACTGCTCTTTCAAAAATCATCTTTATTTATAAATTTCATTAACTTTTATTCATATGAATTGTAGTCTTCTGATTCTGGCTTCTTTTACTTTGTATAATGCTTTTAAGATTCACCCATGATATTGAGTATATCACTAGGGTCATTCATTTTTATTACAAAATAGTATTCCATTGTGTGGATACACCATGATTTGTTTACCCATTCAACAATTAATGGCTATTTAGGTTGTTTCCAGTTTGAAGCTGTTATGAAGAAAGTTGCTATGAAAATTCAAGTACAAGTCTTTGTATGGACATATGTTTACATTTCTCTAGGGCACATATCAAGGAATGGAATTGCTGGATTATTTGGTAAGTGTATGTTTAAAAGAAACTGTTTTCCAAAGTATTTTCCATTCCCACCAATAACATTTGGAATTCCAGTTGCTGCAGTTCTCACCCAACCTTGGTGTCACTCTTTTAAATTATAGCCATTCTAATGGCTATGTGGTGGTATCTCATTGTGGTTTTAATTTTTGTTTCCCTGGTTACTAATGTTGTTGAGAATATTTTCAAGTGATTATTGGCCATTTGTATCTTCTTTTGTTAAGTATCTGTTAAAGTATTTTTCTTCTTTTCATTGGGTTGTTTGTCTTATTTTTGAGTTGTAAGCATTTTTTGAACATTCTGGATACAAGTCCTTTGTCAGGCATATGTATTGCAAATATTTTCTCCCAGTCTATAGCTTGCCTTTCCATTTACTGAGCAGTATCTTTTGAAGAGCAGAAAATTTTTAATTTAATTAAGTATAATTTATTTTTTTTCTTTTTTGATTCATACTTTTTAAATTCTAAGAATTTTTTCCTAGCCTAGGTAGCAAAGTTTTATTCCTATATTTTCTCCTAAAAGTTGTATACCTTGATCTATTACAAGGTCAATGATCCGTTTCCAGTTAATCTTTGTGTAAGTTGTGAGATGGGGTTGAGTCATTGTTTTCTATATGGATATTCAATTAATCCATCATCATTTGTTGAAAATCTACCCTTTCTCTCCTTGAATTACCTTGGTACCTGTTTCAAAAGCCAATTGACATATAAGAGTGGGTTTCTTTTTTTGACTCAGTTATGGTTGACCACTACATATTTCTTTATGCCAATACTATGCTCTATTAATTAATGTGTTTGATAGTATGGGTTGAAATCAAGCATTATAATTCCATCATCATTGTTCTTTTTCAAAATTGTTTGTTATTCCAGGCTTTGCATTTCCTTATAAATTTTAGCATGACCTTGTAAAATTCTTTAAAAAATGGCTTTTTTTTTTAAACATATAATCCATTCTAAGTGTGCAATAAGTGGCTCCTGGTATAATTACATAGGTATGAATTTAATTGGGACTGTGTTGAAGCTATAGATTTATTTGGGGAGAATCAAATCTTAATATTATGGAATCTTCTGATACATTAGCATGATCTGTCAATTTACTGTTGTTGTTTTTTTAATATAAAGTGTTGTGAAGTTTTCTGTATACTGGTTTTGCATGTTTTGTTAATTATTTTGTGTTTTTGATCCTAATATAAATGAAAGTTTTTGAATTTCAAATTCTAATTATTCATTGATAGTATATAGAGGTACAATTTTTTCAGTGTATGTATTAGCCTTGTATCCTATGGCTTTGCTAAATTTAATTTTTAGTTCTAGAAACTTTTCTTATAGACATCTTGAAATAGTCTGTACTCAGTCATGTTGCCTGAAAAGAAAAGAATTTTTTTCTTTTCATTTGACCTATTTGCCTTATATTTTTTCTTTCCTTATTTCATTGTCTAAGACTTCCAATACAATGTTGAAGAGAAATGGTGAAAATTTAGCAATCTTGCCTTGTTCTTGAGCTCATGGAAAAGATATTCAGTCTTTCACCATTAAATATTAGATTAGCTATAGGTTTTTCTCGTAAATTCCCTTTATCAGATTGAAAAAGCTCCCTTCTATTCCTAGTCTGCTGAAAAATTTTAATCATAAATTCACATTGAATTTTCTCAAATGCTTTTTATGCATCCATTGAGATGATCCTTTTGTTTTTCTTTTCCTCTGTAAATATGATAAATTTCATTGTGTGATTTTGATAGGTAAATCAAAATGGCATTTCTGAGGTAAATCACATGACATGGTTATATTATCTTTTTTATGTATTGCTCGATGAGATATACTAATATTTTGTTAAATATTTCTACACCTTTTTACATGAGGAATATTGGTCTGTTTGTATGTTGTTGTTATTTTTTACTCAGGATAATGCTGGCCTTGTAGAATTAGTTTGGAAGAGTATTAGTTATCTGCTGCTGCATAAAAATTTGCCCCCAAACCTAGCAGCTTAAAGCAACAAATATTTATCTCACTGTTTCTGTGTATTAGGAATCCAGGATTAGTTTTACTGGATGGTTCTGGTCAGAATCTCTCATGAGGTTGCAGTCAAGCTCTCCACCAGGACTGAAGTCATCTGGGACTGGAGAACTCACTTCCAAGCTCACTCTTATGCCTGCTAACTGAAACCTCAGTTTTCTGCCATATGGGCCTTTTCATAGACTTCTCATGTATGTTCATAGCAGCAGTTGGCTTCCCAAACTCCAATCTCTGCCTCTGACTTATCAACTCAGCAAACCCCCAGTTCTCTTTTGGTAGCCCTGTCTTAAGAGGCATTCCGGAAACTGATTCCAGGAAGAAAGCCTGTCATGTTGCAGAGGGTAGGAGTAAAATTCCCCCAAAGCAGAGACTGTAGGGTAAATAGCTTAAACCACAGTCCAGTTGGAGACCGTGAGAGAGTCTCAAAGGAGTTTTTATACCAAGAAGAGTTAAGGAGCAGCTGAGTCAGCAGAGAGAATGGATCTAGCTCTAGTTTGAACTAAGAAAGAATGTATCATGAGATCATTAGACACAGGGGTAAGCCAGTAGCAAGAAAAATATCCACTAGAATGCCCCAAAACATGATGGACCAACTATACTTTGGTGGATAGTAACTAGGACACTACTAAACAGCAATATGAGGCCAGATGAATGCTTTTCTCCAAAGTCATTAGCTTTTCTATCATACACCCAAAGGAAAGTGGAGCCTTGGGGAAATGGAGGAATCTAAAAGACTTAGTAAATATCATAGAAAGTCTGAAAAAAAAATATCAAAAGGCTGTTTAAAATTTTAGATCAAACTAAGGTTTAAACTGAATTTTATTAAATTCAGTTTATTGTTTATGTCAACTATTCAGAGGGGAGATTGTAACAATCTTGAGGTTAAACAAGCTACATTTTCTTTGCATGTCTGAATTGTAATGTGTGTAAAATTGCAGTCCTACAACACATTCTTTAATGGAATATGCATAGACACCCTAGAAAGTGGTATTATGACCTGCATTTACAGCTGAGGAAATTGAGGCTCAGAGAAGTTAGTTGATTTGTGCAAATTCACACAGCTAGAGTATTTTGTAAACTGTCTCCATTTCCTTATGAATGTTCCATCCTAAAAGCTCCTGAAAATTCTTGTTTCTCCCTTCCCCACCCTCAATCCACCCTCCTCCCCTCACCACCACTCTCTGTTCTACACACAGTCACTCCGGGCAAGAGTTTTTGTCCCATTGACTTATAATTGGATTATCATCTCTTCCCATTCTCTTCAGACTGATGCTTTAGTTTGAATGTCTTTTTCATTCATGACTTTTATCCCCGGGTGCTGTACCTTGGCTCCCACTCAATATCATGACCTATAACCCAGTAGTAAATCCTATTCTTCCAAATCCTTCTCCACCCCACTTAGACTCTCAGCCCTTGTACCTGTTCTCAGTACATATCCAGCACCCACCACGCAGACTGCCCAGACTGTAAAGGTCCAGGATTTGAGCAAGGATGTGCCTGGTCCTAAAGCCCATGATTCCCCCATTCCCCACCCTGATTCATAGAACTCTTCTCTTTCCCCAATTCATTGTGTTTATTTAAGAAACTGTAGCCCACCTTCTAGGGCCTCATACCTTTTGATTACAAAACAAGAGGGATAATAAAGTTCTTTGTCTTAAACCCAAGAACACAACTAAGGAGATTTTTACATTCAGTTTGTACCAGATAAAACCTCAAGGTATGCAGGTGCTAAGGGAAGGAGGTCTGCCAGCCAGTCAAAACAGTGTAGTGAAGTCAAAAGTTCTCAGATTTCCTAAGCATCCCACAAAATCCACACTTTCCCACGTTTTCCTGTAGCTGTCTTAACTCCTAAATCACAGGCAGCTGCTTACTGCAATCATGTTTAGAACTGATCTCACCTAGGCAGTGCCCCTTCCAAGGTAGAAATAAAGCCAGAGCCAATCAGAGACAGGGTTTCTTTGAGGCCAACAATCAGGATTCCATGTAGCTCAGTTTATTTCTTTGGGGGCTATTTCCTTACACAAAGTAGTAAGCTGAAGATCGAGATCATTTATGTAAACTCCCAGAGCACAGTGTTTTCACAACTTAAATGCTCTGAACATGATCGTTCCTTTGTCTTTTGAGTGTATGTCATTTTAAGTGGTGGTCTACTTTTGTTCTACTTTAAGATGGAGTGAATGGCCAAAACTGGATTAAACTGTCACTGCAGCCATCGAGGGGAAGTCTAGCTCTATAAGTAACAGTCATCCAGTTCCTTAGAGGCACGTACATGGCCTTGGATATGGGGACCTGATCTGAGCCTCAAGAAGAAACTTAGAAAAGATTCTCTACCTTCAAAGGAAATAAGAATCTGCTTCCCTCAGACCCTGTGTAGGTGTTCTAAGTGTCTGCCTCTCTGAAGCATCCACAGTTCCCCAAAATGTATCCTACTGTTTCAGCCTGTCACACCTCTTTGTAGTAGTGATTTTCTAAGTGCAAATACTCCCTCAAAACTCAAATTGGGTCACCACTTTCAGGAAACCTTCCCTGACCTTGAATCTGGACCTTGTGCCCCTCCTCTGTATTTGTATAGTACAATTTTCTTATCACTCCCCGCACTGTATTATAACTAGATATTTACTTATTTCTTTTTTTTTCACTGGACCATGTGCACTGTTCTGGTTTGCTAATGCTGCCATTATGCAAAATACCAGAAATGGATTGGCTTTTATAAAGGGAGTTTATTTGGTTACAAAGTTACAGTCTTAAGGCCAGACCATAAAGTGTCCAAGGTAAGGCATCAACAACAGGGTGCCTTCACTGAAGGATGGCCGATAGCATCCGAAAACTTCTGTTAGCTGGGACGGCACATGGCTGGTGTCTGCTTGCTCCCAGGTTGTGTTTCAAAATAGTGTTCTCCAAAATGTCAGTGTCAGCTTTCAACAGCCATCTTCAAAATGTGTCTCTCAGCTGCAGCTCTAAGGTCCTTCTATTTGTGAGCTTTTATAAGACTCCAGTGAACTAATCAAGACCCACACTGAATGGGTGGGGCCACACCTCGATGGAAATCATCCAATTGGAGTTATCACTTACAGTTGGGTGGGTCATCTCTCCATGGAAATGACTTAATCCAATGATTCCAACTTAATCAAGACTAATATGTCTGCTCCCACAAGACTGCATCAAAGAACAAGACTTTTTCTGGGGGATATAATATATACAAACTGGTACATGCACCAAGAGGATAGTGGGTGTGTTTTGTTCATTTCCCTCTTCCCAGTTCTCAGCAGAGTGGCACACCTTTGGTGATCAAAACATGGGTTAGGGAAAGCAAGATGGCAAAGGGAATGAGACAGCAGATAGAAAAAGAAATGACGATGAAAGGAAGTCAAGGGAAGGAGAGGGGGAGAAAATGGAAGGAAGGAAGTGAAGGAAGGAGGGAGAAAAAAAGAAAATATGGGGAGAAAGTTGAGAAATGAGGAAAGCAAAGAAGGAGGGGGTAAAGAAGGAAGAAAGGAAGTTTGGTCTTACATCTTTCTACTCAGAAAAAGCCAACTTTGAGAGTCTACAGTTATGAAGATGTGGTCATTTGCAATTCTTTGCAAGTTGAAAATACTATTAGGTGAGTTTCTTGCCTTTGGAGAACCCTTTTGAAAGCTGGTATTGCAGACTTGAATAAAAAGTAATGAAGGTGGGGAGAGAGATATAAAATAATAAATTCAGAACTTTCCAAAGACATCCTTCCGGAGACAGAGATTTTATGCTATCTCACTAGTCTCATCTATGGAAGTGGGGCATGGGAAGGTGAGTTTACCTAAGCATCACAGGCTAGATTATCTACTTAAATGTTTGCCAAAGACCAATTTCCTCAACCAATTTTCATCAGTTTTACATCAACACCACTCAATAAAGAATGTTTTTGGCCTCTGGATGCTATCTGTCAATACCAACCAACATGAGAACTAATCCAAACCACAGAGATAAAGAATCCTGGAGAATCTAGTGCCACAGAAGTGATTTCCTTACACTTATGAACTATGCAGAATTTTCAAAGATAAAGAACAATTCCCTTTTAATCATATTTTCAATTTTCTGGGCAATTGCAACAGAGTTTGGGTTATCAAATCATACCATGTAATTTTGTTTTATCTTGTCTCGATTTTTTCTTTTTTGAAAACACAGATAAATGTTTTTCTCTTGCTTAAAAATCTATATTGGATCCCCAGCCCAAAAGAAAAAATGAAAATGCAAACTCCTTTATAATTTTATCTTAATCCACATTTTTGGGCTTTTCCTTCTTGCACCATTCATTCTCAGCAAGTAGACACCCTAACTTACTAAAAAGTATATCTCTATGCTTTTCTTATCATATCATTTCCTCTTCCCGGAATGCTTTCCTTTCCCATCTCTGTCTGTTTGCCATCCTTCAATGTCCACCTTTCCCACAAGACAGTCTGGCTTAGTGTACTTTGGTGTATGAACTGTTGGGTTAGATGGCCGGGCTTTGAATATTCTTCCTAATTGTATGTTTTGAGGGATTTGTGGAAACTCTTAGCATGAAACTGTTCTTCTCCAAAATGGTACTAATAATACCAATCCCCAGAGAGTAAGAGTTTAATAAATGTGTATCATAGTCTCGATTATTTTACTTATCATCATCAGCACCACCATCATCATCATTATCATCATTGCAAGGTGTTGGATTAAACAGAATATTTCATGTACAGGCCTTAGCACTAGGCTCAGCACTAAGAGATTTAAAAAATGGTAGTAGTTGTAATCATCATTTTGTACTTGTCATTATTATTATCCTTAATAAACTCCACTTGTTATTAAACAATAATCCTCCTTTGTTAGTCTCACAGATGTGATCTATGCCTGTCTTTACCATGGTATACTTACCATAACTATGATAATTATCTGTTTATAAATCTCCCCCTTAGTCTGTGATTTATTCAACACCAGGACCCGCCCAAGTTGACTGTGTACTCCAGAGCCTAGTAACAAATGACCATGTAGAGAATTCTTATTGAATGAGTGAACAAAGGTAATGGTACATACCAAGACATCCCCATTCTTCACAACAAACAGCATTTGTTTGCTAAATGGCTGGCTTAAGTGAGGAGTACAGCCTATGAGTACCCAAACCATTAGCCTTAATAGTGCCATGTTCTCACAACTCTATTAAATAGGCTCCCTTAAAAGTCATAGAGAACTTCTCAATAACCCTGCAAAGTCCTTGATTGCAACTAGCAGAGTCATTTTGGTGAGACTTGGAGTCTACCCCTGAGTATTCTCCAAACACTCATTACCAATTCTGGGATGAATTCATAAGGACTCACCACTGGTCATTAAGTGATTCCTTCAGTGTTTTAGGATTTGAAACTACCATCCTGCTCCATGGAAAATCTTAGAGGAAATTAGATTATGGTTGGGAACACTGGCCAACTAGATGAAAGGGAAATAACTGTGTTTAATAAATACTCAGCTTTGTGGCTTCTAGCAGCAGTCCACAATCCATCTTCTATCATGAAGGGAAATAATTAACCCCTTCAAAACCTCACGAATGCTTGCTTTAGAGCAAAGGTTTAGATCCTTGGAGATTTTATGGGTTTCATACCCAAATGAAAAATGAGGCCCCAAGTTCATGCCTGATAAGGTATTTTAAAAGTACCCCAGGGTTTTGAAAAAAAATGCCCCAGGAATAGGGGAAATGCCACACAAATCTTAAAATTTGCTTCCTATTAAACTCACTATATTGTTATACTGGAATTAGTAAGGAATTTACAATGAGGTAGACTTGAGTTCAAATCTTGGTTTCAGTATTTTCTAGGTGAATGACTTTATATAGGTTACTTTGCATCTTTGAGCCTCATTTTTCTCACCAGCAAAATGGAAGCAATGCTTTTCATAGCATCTTGATGAGGAATGACTGTGCTATGTTGATGAAAATGCTTACTTTAATGCATAGTATGCAGACACTCAATAAATATGACTTTCCTTCTCTTTTTTTCCTTGGCTCTTAGAGTATCCTTAAAAATAAAAGTCTTATGAATATTTGTTGTGGAGAATCCAAATACATGCCAGGTTTCAGATACCAACTCAATTCTTTCATTAATTCATAAAAATGTAGAGATGAATTCTGTAAACTAACACACCATCATCCACTTACAACCATCCCTGGCTAGAGGGGCAAATGTTATTTGCAGAACCATAAAACTGTATAGAGTACTCTGGGCACATCTCTCTGGTATCTGAATATATAAGCCTGATAAATTACAAGGGATAATTCACTTTCCAAAAGAATCCTTTCCTTTATACTAAAAAGATTAGCCACCTGACTCACTTTATAGGGTGGTTCCCCAGGTGCCTACAAAATAAGATTTATTTTTTTTAATGCCATTAAGTAATTTTTCAGGAATGAAGCCCCTGTGTGAAACAAAATAATACTTTATGAGGTTAACTCAAATAAAATCCACAGGTTGGCTAAGTGTCAAAAGAAGCATGTAAGATGATAAGATGAATTCCCCTGTGACTAAGTTCTCCAAGGTGGCATGTTTAATGTTATGGAAAAACAGACTCATCTTTTCTACAATGCTGTTCTTTACATGGACTAGTGACAGTGGGACACTCATAGTCATTGATAGCCTTTCCTGTGTACCAAGTCTGATACATACATAGGTGAGCTCAATGACTTCTCCCAGCAACTGCATGGGGTAGGTATTATTATCATCATCATTATTTTGAATATTACACTTTACAGAAAAGGAAATATTTGATGTAAAAATCACCCAGTTGGTAAATATCTGCCCCAAGATTCAAACCCACTGCTGTCCAGCTACAGTATCCATGCTCTCTCTGCTACTCATTACATTTGGTCTCATTGCACAGGATCAAACATGATCACTGCCATGAGAAGGTTCAATTATAAGTTCTCTAAATGTGTAAAGGATGGAGATGTTATTGCAACTTGGGATTGCAGGAAATTTCATAGGGGCGTGGCATCCTAACTGGATTGGAGAAGAAGAGAAAAACATACAAATTAAAATTTTTTCCAACCTTGCTCTCAGGAGCAAATTCAGGTGAGATTACAGAACCTGAACTTCAGTAAATAAAAATTGAGATTCATTTGCTGAACTTGCTCTTCCAGGGATATTCCAGAGATTATCAAATAAAAGTCACCATTGTTGAGAGAAATATCAATTTATTAGCAAAATGAATCTGTCAAAAAGTAAGGGGGGATGGTGATGATTGTAGCACAATATTGTGAATGTAATCAACTCCACTGAATTGTATATTTGAAAGTGGTGAAAATAGGAAATTTTAGGTAGTATATGTGTTAACAAAATAAAAAATATAGAATTTTAAAACATAAACAGTGAACCATAATGTAAACTATGGACTACAGTAATATTGTACAATTAAAATAATGATGTTTCATCAACTGTGACAAAAGTACCACACTATGCAAAGTTTGATAATAGGGAAAACTGAACGTATAAGGAAGTATATGGGAACTCTGTACTTTCTGCATGATTTTTCTGTAAGCCTACAATTTCTCTAATGAAAAAACAGTAAGGGGAAATACATCATATAAAAAATACTTTTCAAGCAGTCTTTAATAACCTTTCAAGTTTACCTTTTCTCCAGAAATTTCTTGTCTTCCTATTAAGATATGTTGGCCATAATGTCAAGTCTTCAGTCAAAGAAAAGGGACTGACCAGCCCTCATTAGGTTGTGATTTCAATTGAACATCATAAAGGAAAAGAGAGAGTGGATAGCAAAGTTACTGAAACAGAAAAAAATTCACACCTGGGCTAGCAGCTCAGCCTCGTGTCTTGACTTATGCCTGGCCAGTCAAAGAAACCACCACTCATTGACAAATTTAAGTAATGATGTCTGTCAGAGAGGTCCAGAGTAGGAAAAAATACTGGATAGTAATGCAACATGTTAACAAATTAAAAGAGAGAACAAATGGACAGATCAATAGAGGCATAAAAATCATATAATAAAATTCAACATTTATTTAGGATAATACTCTTAAGAAGTTAGCATTCCATCTCATAATAAATAGCTATCAAAACCCTACTGCAAATATAGTACTTTATGGTGAAGTTTAAAAGCATTTCTATGCTCACCATTATTAGTCACCTGGGTGTACTAACTATGCAATAAGACAAGAAAAATAAATGAGGCATGAGCATTGGAAATTGTCACTACATATTTAGAGGTTATAAGGATATCAATGTAATAAATCCAAGAAAACTACAAATTAACTAGTAAAGCTATTATGAGATCTTAGAGGGACTGAAGAATATGTAAAAATGCATACATATGAGTAATATTGTAAGATAAAGATATTTACACTAGCAACAAAAATCCTAAAGTATTCATAAATTTATCTAAAAATACATGTGTAAAACTTTATAAGAAAATTATAAAATATTCTTGAGAAATACAAAAGAAAACAAAATACATGGAGCATCATGCCATTTCCATGGATAAAGATACTTAAAATAAAAAAAGGTATCAATTTGACCCAAGTCATCAATATATTCAAATACTTTTCACACAAAATCCCAACAAGATCCACCACCCTGCCCACCCCCACCGACGCAATTCTAGACACTTAATCCAAAATTTGTCTAGAAGTGTAAAGATCAAAGAATAGCCAAGATAATTACAGGGAACAAGAATAACTTGACTTCTATCCCTTAAGACATATGATTAAATTATAGAAATTAAGACAGAGTGGTAGTGGAACAAGGACAGAAAGCCACATTAACAGAACAGAATTTGGTGCTCTTTAGTTCAAATACATGTTAGAAATTAACATATGATAAATGTATTTATTATTACAAACCAATGGGAAGAAAAAGAAATCTCAGTAAATGGCATGATTTTCCCTTGGCAACTCACTTCATACATAAAAATAATGAAATGAAATAGTAAATGGGAAAAATATTTAATTGGAAGAAAATGCAGCATAATTTTTGACCAGGAGATGAGAATAGATTTCTGGTAAAACTCAAAAATCACTAGTCTATAGTAAAACATTGATAAAACTGACTGCATCAAAATTAAGATGTTCTCTTTTATCAAACACACCATGAAATATAAGAAATAAATGAAATAATAAAATAAGAATTAATGAAATAAATGAATAATGAAAGAAAGAATGAAATGGCAGGCTTAGAAAAGATATTTGCAGTGTATAAAACCAACAGAGAATAAAATCCTGAATAAGTAGAGAAATCATATATCAGTTTAAAAAGAAACAATATAACTTAAAAGTGGACAAATGATAGGAACAAGCAATTCAGAATAGACATGAAATTCAGAAAAAAACATATGAAGAGATGATTATCCTCACTAGTAAAAAGGGAAATGTAAATTAAAACAACAGTGAAACATCATTTCACACACAATAGTTTGGCAAGCATTAAAAACCTTGTCAATACCAACTATTGGTAAAGACATGAGAAAACTCAATCCTCATACCCTGCTAGGTGGGGAGTATAAATTAGTGCCATAACTTTCAAGAGCTATTTGGCTGTAGATAATGAAATTAATTAAAATGTGCAGATCCAATGACTTAGCAATTCCACTTTGGAGAAACCCCTGTATATGTGTCTCAGGAAACACAGGGATGTTCATTGTAGCATTGTTTGTAATGGAGAAAAATTGGAAACAACCTCTAGGCCCTTCATCAGGGAATGAACACAATGGGGTATATTAATACAATTTAATATAATAACCAAGTCAAATGAATTAGTTAGACCTATGTGTAAACACATGAACGGTTCTAAAGAAGGGAAAAAAATGAGTTGTTAAAAAGCGGTTAGTATGAAATCATTATGTAAAAATATATAAAATAGCAACTGCAAATATTATTTATAGATACATTCTCATAATAAACATATAAAATAGGGGCTGCAATGATATACACCAAAATCATGATGGGGACTGCCTCTACAGTAGGGGGTGGGGTTAGGGAGTGGAGAAAGTCACCTCAACTTTATCTGAGATGTTCTGTATTTTTAAAATAAATAAATTGCATGGTAAATACATTTTTAAAATTAAAGTTAGGGAGGCTTCTAGGAGAAAATGTGGCTTTGCTAGAATTTAGTTAACAGAAGGAAAGGAGTAATTTTTTACTTTTGTTTTTTTCCTCTTTGTTTTCAGATTATAGAAGGCACTTAATCACTGTTGATATTTGTTCCCTTTACACACATACTGAAGCCGAGGATGTTTCAGGGATAGTGGGAAATGCAGAGATGAATCAGACACCGAGTTATGATGTATATAACATGCATTTACACACACACACAAACACATCTGCTTGTGCACAACCATGACACTAAGTTACCATAATCACAGTATGTAAGTTCTTCCAAGGCCAAAGGAAATCGACTTGTTCCTTCAGTCTGGGATCCTTTTGCACGTCTGCTTGATCTCCTTGAGTTAGCAATGTCCAAGGCAAACCGAGACTTCAACACCCTACTTAACTGTCTTCCATGGTCCACCTAAATGCTCCCCATGGATTCGTTTAATTCTTCACTCAACAAACATTTAGGGAGCTTGCCAGACTCTGCACTAGATATTTTAGATCCACTCTTTCTCTTAATTGTCAAAATAGCCTTAGATGGTCAGTATTTTAATGCTATTTTACAAGTAAGAAAATTACAGCTAAGTAATTAAAGTGTCTTATCCAAAGTCATACAGTTTGTAACTGGTGGAACTGGAATTCAAACCCAGGTCTGAATGACTCCAAAATGAAACTATTTCCACTTTCAGATATACCTGAGAAGGCAGTTGCTGAATCAGTTTCTTCAGCAGTAACTTCATTCAGGGTTTCATCCCAGACACCACAGAAAGAATAAAAAGTAAATAAGACAGAGTCTTTGCTACAGAGCAGCCGGGATCCAGCAGTGGGCTTACCTCATCAGAGATATACGAACCCTCTATATGGGGAAGAATATGATTATCCCATCCTCCAGTCCTCTCCAGGCTGAACAAGCCTGTTGCCTCTCATCTTTGCACATAAGTCTGATATTCCAGGTCTTTGCAGCTTTCATTAGATTTCTACATCCCTTTCAGGTTTGGGGGCCAAGATTTGATCACAGCCCTTCTGTGAGGAAAAGATCTGTGCTGTCTGGCTCCAGCCAAAAATTTTCACGTGTGGTGTAAGGGGATCCCCTCTTTGGTGCAGTTTGGAGGCCAAAGTGCAATTAATGCTGTTTTCAAGTTGCAAGAAGTAACACCTAAGGCCTCCCTGTTCATGGCCAAGCCCCAGTGAATTTTTCAGCTGTGCTGGATGATTTTTCCCCATGTGTCTACATGCAGCATCTGCTGAGCTCATCTGTAGCAGGAAGTGGGATCAGTGAAAACACCAGAAGGCCAAGTGGGGACCCTGTCCTCCCAGCAGAGCTGGAAGAAAGGAACTCAACTCCTGGATGTGCCTTGTCTACTAAAACTTTCAATTTAGGAATAGCCTTTTTTTTTTTCCTGCATTGCCCACCGCACTTGGAAAAAAAAACAAAAATAGCCTACCCTCCATTCCAATGATTTATTATATAATATATAATATATAATAAATACAGTGATTTATTATAGAATATCCTTGTGTGGGATTAACAATGTCTCTTTTGAAAAACACAGCAGTGAGTTGCCTCAGAGCCAGTTGTGTGAAGAGCAAGGCTTCTTCTGCCTGTCCAATCTGTGTCATGGTGGTCAGGGGTGAGTGGTGAGACCCAGTGTGGTTACCAGCATGCAGTGGTGGAATGTGGAGGTTCCCTGGGAATGCCAGCCAGCTTACATCTGCAGAGTCAGCAGGAAGGAGAGAGCACCAGGGGGAAAAGTGCATTCAGAGATGTTTGAGCAGTAAGAATCCTCAGGGATCTCTTGATCCATGGGTTCCCGATCTGACTGGACAGCATTATCACCTGCGAAACTTAAAAGGACACATTTCCTGGAGCACACACCAGAGCTACAGAGTCAGAGTTACAGTGGTGAGGTCACAGACACGTGTTTTGGGAACCAGTCTTGGGTCTGATACCTATATGGTAGAGTTGGGGTAATTAAAGCTAAACGTGGGGAGTGATTTGCCCACAGTCGTGACAAGTTTGTCAGAAGCAAGAAGCCAACAACCCCTCACACCTGATACCTTAATATAATTTTGAGTCACTAGTTGTAGGTTCTGATCACAAATTCATCACTTTCTTGCTTTTGGTGAGATTTTTTTTTTTTTCATTTTCCATATTCAAAATTGGAGTCAGAATTATTTTCTTCAGTATTGAGGACCATGGAGGTACCTTCATGTATGGATATAGGATCCAGAACAAACACCCTTTTAGAGGGTGACTTGATAACATGTATGTCAAGTTTAGAAAAGTGTGTATTCTTTGATATAGCATTTCTACTTCTGGGAATATCCTAAGGCAGGGGTTGGCAAACCATGGCCCACGAGACAAATCCAGCTCACCACCTAATTTTGTAAAGAAAATTGGAACACGGCTACACAAATCCTTTTCTGTGTCATCTATGGCTGCTTGATCAATACAATGGCAGAGTTGAGGAGCTGACACAGAGATGATGTGGCCCAGAAGGTCCAAAATATTTACTATCATTATTTTTACAGAAAATTGATTCTTCAAAGGATGGATCTTTCACTCCCTCAGTCCCAAACCTGTGGCTGTAGTGTCCTTTGGTTTCTAGGACTAGAGAGTGCCAAGCTCAGCTCCCTGAGCTCCACCCAGAGCCAAGCCCAGCACACCCAGGGGAGCTGCGTCAGGAGTATCAGCTCAGCCGTCTTCTCCCTGGAACTCCTCACATGGATTCTATTTGCCTCTTCACTGATGCCCTAGAAAATAAAAAATTCTCCTTTTCCCTCTTTCTCTGAACTCTTCTAGGGAAGCTAAATCACTATAACAGATGAGAATAAGACTTGCAAAACTCATTTCCCCTAACAAGGAGAACAATAGCCTCTGTTAGTAAACCACCCCTTCCATTTTGGGAACGGGAACTGCATTCAGGTCTCAAAAGTGAATCATCCTCTCCAGAATGATCCAGGTAGCTTCTGGCTCTTATTTCACTAGAAAAAAAAATTAGTTAAATCATTAACAGAGCATCTAGCCATACATGTATTCATTTTATATTTCACAAAGCAATCAAATTATTTTTTTAAAAAAATAAGAAGAAATGTAGTTCATAAATGGTTTGGGGGACAAGTTAAGATTAAAAACACAACTAGATTTTATAAACGCTGCATGAGGTGGAATTATTATTAATAAAATTTAATATCCCCAAATAGCACACAGTGATTATTGTTCACATTGCAAAAGTTATCTTCATAATCTGTCTTAAATTTCTTTTAAGGACTCATGTTCTCCCAAAACCAAATACCACCAAAGGAATAAACCACTCCTTCCTGGGTGTATGCAAACTTTTCCTACCCAAAGGATATCTTATGAAACTTTAATGAACTCTTAAAACAGATAAAAGCAAAGCTCTTCTTTTCAGTACAGGATTGAACCCTCCCCACTGGCTCCTGGGGCATCTAAGAAAGACATGTGGGTTCTGCAGGACAGAATTAACAAGAAGATAGGACTGCCAGTTCTAAAACTTATGGAAAGTTGGCTCTGGAAGAAAGCTTGGAGAACATTCTGAGCCCATTCCTCATTTTCTAGATCAGGAACCGATTAAAAAAGAAAAGGAATACTTTGCTCACACTTGCAGAGCGCTCATTGGTGAATGGTCCTAGGCTCAAATTTAGATTGTCTGCTTCCAGAAGTAGACCTCTTTCCTATACCCACCTCTCCCCACCAGTAATCAGAAATATGCCTGAGATGTAAAGTGAGTTCTACTTGGAGCGGCACAGAGAACTGTTATGTTCTCCCAAAGCCTGGAGAGCTACCTGATTGTCTTGAGAGCCTTTAAGAGTCCAGTTCACCCCACACTGCACAGCAGACTCTGCACTCACAGAGCTGCCAGGCCCTTATGCCATCCATCACTCCCTTCTGAACCACCTTCCAGACCTACATCAGACTCTACTTCCTGACAGTTGTGTATCGTTTCCATCTCTCCATTCAGGGTTCATTTTTCTTCCATTTGTGGCTCTGCCTTGCCATTTGGCAAAGCACTAACCTACCTTCTTCTGCTTTTCCAGATCCAACCCAGGTATAAACCTTGGCATATTCCTTCCCTGATGGGATGCCCACTAAGAACTTTGGGAAGACTGAGAGGCAAGTCTTCCCTGCACGGCCAAATCTCTGTACTGTGCATAGGATTCAGACTCTTCTTGTCTCATTCCCTAGGAGCACCAATTTGCTGAATTTTGTCCTCACAGCTGGAAGAGTCAACATCATCAGCATCACTAGCAGCTATATAGGCACATGCATAAATTTGGGTGTCTCTTACTCTACTGGTAGGATCTGCCCCAATGTTAATAGTTAATATCATTTGGCACCCACAAAAAATCTTCCAGCTTTGAAAATACCTCACAAATGCATATTCATTGAGCAGACTTGTCTGCTCTGGATCATTTCACTCTACCTCCCAGGCTTTGGGATATTTATCGAGGCTACACCCATGCCCCATGCAGAAATTTCAGCATCAACTCTGACTTGGGAAACTGACAAGAGCTTGGCAAATCCAGCTTACCCAGCTTGCCATCTGCACCCCCATAATTATCTGAGCCACATGATTCCCCACAGCAGGGTCTCCAGGAGGCTCACAGAAAATTTTTTAAATTGAGTATGTTTTATTATGAGAGAAAATATACGTGGAATTTTTAATTCAGAAAGATTGGCATTCAAAATCCAGAGAGTGCAATGGGCAAAATACTTAGGGCAAAACCCCTAAGCCCCAGGTACTTCACAGGTAAAACAGAGATGATAATTCTAAATGAAGTGTCATGAGAAAGATAAAGAATGCTTACAAAATAATACCTGGAACATAATAGATAACACTTATTGATCATTTAGTGGTTTATGTGGTACCGATGCATGGAAATCTCACAAAACCCTGTGCATTAGTTCTACTGAATATCATCATGTTAAAGATGGAGAAACTGAGGCACAGACAAATTGACCATATGCGATTGTGTGGGGAGCTGGAATTTGGGCCTAGAGAGTCTGGCTTCATCTGAACCAAGTTGTTCTTGATAATAGTTAATAATAATTCTCATGGGTGGTGGCTATGATTAGGGTCATCGTAGTCATGAGTTGTGGTCAAAGCTCTTCAGAGTTTGGGATCCGGGTCAGGATACATCTTAGTCCCTGAAACACTATTCCTTACCCTTCCACAATTTTTTTGAATATGGACAAGAAAAAAATATTGTTTTGGTTTTATATTTTTGAGCAATACCAACAACAAAATAAACGATCAGAGAGAGTTTTGTGCATATTTTGTTGGTTTTCAGTACTTTCTAGTCACTTGTGGAAAGAAAAAGTCCTGGAAATAGGCCCTGACCCCACCTCTTCTCTTATTCTGTCTCCTCTGTGGAAACTGTTAAGTTCTTACCTGTTAAGTTCAAATTCTAGCATCTTAACACAAAGGAGTGCTGGAAAGGAAAAGAAAATGGTGTTAAGATTCTTTGTTAACATAAAAGTTCTCTAACTTTTTGAATCTATTATTAGTGACAACTTCTAACGGAATGATTTTCATTTGGAAGGAAAGTGGACATGAGCCTTCCATAAAATCTCAGTACCACAGGGACCTGAATTTACCCCAGCTCCCTTCAAACTGGTTTTTCCTTCCATTTGGAAAAAATATTCTAGTCTTTAACTTGTTTGATTAGCCTGTTTTGCAGTACTTGATATTAACAGAGCTTACGTGAGGATGCAGAAACACCAAGATGATTTAAACACAAACCCTGTGTTGGGACACCACGCCATGTAATAAATACACTGATGACAGAAATGTTGACTAGAAACGGAGTGGTCAACTGTTAGCGGAGGCAGGAAAGATTTCTCTGAGCAAAGTCTGGGGCTGAATTGTAATGACTGAATGGCTGGGTAGGGGTTGGGGTTGGGGATGAGAGCCCAGGACTGGGGAGGGCTGTCTTAGCAGAAGGAACAGATTATGGAAAGGTACGTGGGCATGAACATCATGATGTGATGGGGCAGCTGCTAATATTTCCACTTGTTGGACTTAACGATGCCTGTGTGGGAGGTAGAGCTAGATCAGGAAGCACGTTGGATGCCAAAACACAGCAACTCAGAGTTCACCCTCAAAATGACGAATACATTCCATTTCCTTCTGTATTCAGAATGTGCAGAAATGTTACATTGCCTGGATCATGGTCCCTAGGAATCCCAAGAGCCATTGGTCCTCTCATACCTGATTTTCTGTTTAAGATGCTTTTCTCCATCACTGTGTAACCTAAACCCAGGCCCTAAGCAGGATCTGCCCTTCTCCTCCAGCACTGCCCCGCCCCACGGGCAAGATACCTGAAGTGCTTACAGCAGCAGAAAGGAGGGGCTGCTTCCCAGAGCAGTGGAAAAATAAGCTGCTGAAAGGTTTATTTCCTTGCTCAGAATATTTTTAACAAAGCGAAGCCACAAGGCTTGTCACCACACACTCAACTATTTTTAAGCTTCCTGACCAGATCTGCTGGGATGGGCCTTTGGGGACGGTAAATGGCGGCAGCGAGGTGGGAGTTACTCTTGGCTTTGGGTCAGCTGGGTCTTCCGGAAGCCTTGTGATTTGGTTTGGCCGGAGAACATTTCTGGAGGAGGGAGCGGGGGTGAGGGGGAAGCAATTAGCTCCCTTGTCTGTGTGCCTTATTCCACAACCACCGGGACCCCAAACCCTTTCCTCCCGAGTGTCTGGAGGCTGTCAAGAGAAATGGACCTAGGATTTCTCCTTACTTAGTGCCGCTGCTGGGGATTCACGCCACAGACAAAGGGACCATATGCGAGGCCCTGGTCATGACACAGCTGAACAGACTTCTTTCTCTCCCACACAGACCAAAGCCTCAGCCAGAAGGGGCTGGTGGGTGGATGGCTGAGAAGCCAGAAAGGGCAGTCATGTGGGTGACAGGGGCATTCTCAGAGTTTCCAACAGTGGTGCTCTCAGCTCATGGATTCCCAAAGCCAGTCCAAATAAGAGGTCAAGTAAAAATGATCCAGGCTTTTCTGGGTGCTGAGGCTGACTGTCACATTTTATCTAAATAATGGTGCAATGTGGCTGTGTATAAAAGAAACAATGTAGCAGTGCATTCATAATGCAAAGCAGAGGTTGTCAGAGTGAAATGGTCAGGTTAGCTCATCTGTATGTTTTAACAAGGTTTACAGGGTCACATTTTATCTAAATAATGGTGCAATGTGGCTGTGTATAAAAGAAACAATGTAACAGTGCATTCATAATGCAAAGCAGAGGTTGTCAGAGTGAAATGGTCAGGTTAGCTCATCTGTATGTTTTAACAAGGTTTACAGGGTGCTTATTACGTTTGTTCTTCCAAATAATCCGGTGAGGGTATGACAATGGCATCTTCATTTTACAACTGAAGCAAACTATGAGAACAGCTAGAAGTTGCACAGTGAATATCAAGATACAGCTCTTCTGAGTCCTAAACAAGAGCTCTGTCAATTATATAATATGCTGATTTTTTTTTTGAAGAGCATGCTAATTACTAAAATTACAGTGATTGAGATTTCACTGAAGCTCAGAGAGGTGAAATAAGTTGCCTAATGAAAGAAAACAGGTAAATGGCGGACCAGGATTTCAAACAAAACCTGTCTGGCACAAAATTTGTGGTGTTTTCTCCTTGCTATATTGCCCTCAACATGCCTTTATTTTTGTTAATATTCAAATTTAATACTCTGCATCCATTTGGCATACTTTTGGGGATTGCAGGGATGTGGCGTGCTTACAGCTCTAGGTGTATTTCTTATCCACTCTTGTCTTTTGCTCCTGCTCCCGGATCCTGCTCAATTGCTCTGGTCACCTTGTTCCTACCTCTTATGCTGCTCTGTCTTACTCTGGTCCTTCCCTCTTCCACTCCCCATAGTCCGCTCATGCAAACCTGTTATGTGCAAAAAGACCTGGAGATAAGAAGGGACATTATCACACATGAAGCAACTTTAAATTAGGTGCCAGGCATTACTTTTCTGAAAGGTCACAGGCCATAGCCTGCTTGGAAAGATCTTTCTGTCTGCCTTTGCCTGCCACAGTGCTCCTGAGACATCCTCTTTCTCCTTTGCCTTCATTCTCAGTTCCAGGGCCCTCTCAACTGCATTTGGTATTTGAGGATTCCAACCAATGAAAATAATTTTACTTTACTAAGCTGAAACCTTGGCTTCTTTATCATATAGTCCCTTCCTCTAACTCAGAAAGGAATGATCCCAATAAGTGACTCCTTCTGAAGAGCCAAAAAATGTTTTGCAGAGTTCCCCACAGAGCTTTACCATCAAGTCACATGTCACCCTGAAACCAGCCACTGGTAAATGGAATTGACAAAAAGAGGCCAAGAAGGTTTTTCCTTTAAAGCAAGGGATAGGGTCACTCGCCCTTGAGCCTTGTAAAAGAAGATAATGTCTGAAAAAGAGTGGAACTCTACAGACAAGAAAAACAAGAAGGCATTTAGTGTACTTATGTTAATCACTGGCTGCTATAACAATGCATGGATCTTAGTGGTTTCATTTTACAAAAGTTTATTGCTTACCTAGAGCCTGTCAGAGGTCAGACAACTCTCCTGGAAGGTTCTCCTCCAAGCAGTGACTCAGGTAACTAAACTCCTTTCATCCTGTTTCCAGCTTCTGAGAGCTTCCCTTCCAGCGTCAGGGTTTGTGAAGGAAGGAGTTGAGGGTTTGAAGGGACACATAATGGCCTTCCTGGAAGTGACCACATTACTTCTACTTACATTCTATTGGTCAGAATGTTCCATGACCAACACAAGTGGAAGAAAGAAAAGGCTGGGAAATCTTGAGTAGCACATGGGTATTAATAAACATTATTGTGTTTTCTTCAACAACAAAAAACTTCATCCCATAAAAGTCTCCACTCTTAATAATCTTTTCTTAGATCTTCAATTGTCAAATTCTGAATGGTTAGGCCAGGTTCAATGCATACTCCCTGTGCTTCCCTCGTGGCCTAAACCCTATCTGATACCCCAGCATTCACTGAAAGTGTAAAGGTGGTGTGGCAAGCATAGAGATATTTTTCTTCCATTGTCCAAGGCAAATGCCAAGGATTAAAGCTTCCTTATTTATTCCTATTACTAGTCCATTTCCCTTTATCTGCTTTGAGTTTTACAACCCTACACATGTTTTGCTATAACAGAACTTAGTCTCAGAATTCAATTTAACCATTTAAAAATACAAAATCAAGCTCTCTTCTTTCAAATAAAACCTCTTATTCTCTATCATTTTCTTTCTATTTTGGTGGACAAACAAGTTATATCATAGCCTGGGTCTTCTTGGTTCTTCTTGACTGAAGCTTGTCAGCGATGGAACTAAGAATGACTTAATTCGAGTGGTGTCCAGTTGAATTCTATGTTTTCCTTCCTGTGGTAGACTTTTAACTCCAGAAAATTCTAAGGAAATCCAGTATGGGCCATGGCTGACCGGAAGTTAAAAAGTTCCAATTCTGTCTCCAGTAGAGCGCAGCCTTGTTTAGCCACAGTTGGTCAGTGGAAAAGAACCAGTTCCTTTGCTTGGTTCAAAGACTTAAATGTATTAGCTAGGGTTTTTCTAGTGGTGAGGGAAGGAGTTGAGGATTTGAATGGATACTTAATGGCCTTAAGTATCAACAGGAGACGTCTGTAAATATGAGATTTTATAAAATGTCTCTTGCAACTGTGGGGATGCACGAGTTCAAATTCCTAGGGCAGGCAGCAAACTGACAACTCTGATGAAGGTCTTCAATGAAGGTCTTCTCCAGGAGAGGCTGGCTGGCTGAAGAAGAAGTGAAAGTTCTCTCTCTCTTCTCCCTTAAATGTCTTCAACTGATTGAGTTAAACCCAGCTGATTGAATTATCTCATTGTGGAAGATACTTCCTTCTTGATGCAATCAGCCAGGGATGCAATCA
This sequence comes from Choloepus didactylus, assembly GCF_015220235.1. Taxonomy (NCBI): domain Eukaryota; kingdom Metazoa; phylum Chordata; class Mammalia; order Pilosa; family Megalonychidae; genus Choloepus; species Choloepus didactylus. Next base: position 107,676,747 of record NC_051316.1, read on the forward strand.
ATTGACTGATGATTTAATAAACCAGCCTTCCATTTTATTAACCAGCCACAAATGTCCTTGCAGTAACAGTTAGGCCAGTGCTTGCTTGACTAGACACCTGGACACTATCACATGGCCAGGTTGACACATAGAACCTAACCATCACACTCAAAGACATTATCAGGCTGTTAGTGGACATAGAAGGCCTAAGACCAAGAACTGCAAATAGAAAATTGCAAGAAACAGCCTCTGAGGCAAATGTGTATCTTTTTTAATTTTCCAAAATGGCATTGTAATATTTGCATGCTGTAAATGAAGTTTCTATTTACCTTCATGAAAAGAGTGCTGACCTTCAAGTCAGGCTGAAGTTAGAATCAAGAGACTTGAATTTTTACCCAGCTTTGCTAAAAACTAGTTTTGGGACTTTGAACAAAACAGTCCTCCCTCTGAGTCTATTCCCCACTGAATACTGGATGATCTTCAGGGTCCCTACCAATGTGAGAGACCATCTTTTGTTTATCTCTGTGTTCCATCACTTAGTACCAAGTACTAATCAACAGATATTTGTGGAATGGTAATGAATCAGATCTATGGATTTCTTTTTCAAAATCTTGTAATGAAACAAAATGATCATAATTCACTGCACTTCTATTGTGATTCATGCAGGCTCCACATGGTGTTCTCATATGGTTTGTTATGGCCAACATTGTCAAATATGAATAGATCTCACTGCAAGTAATTCAGAAGCATTTGGAAAATTGAGCTGTAAACACAAATTTAATGTGATTCTCAGAGTTGACAGGGTCTCCAAATTCTTCTAGCCTCAGGGCATGATAACTCATCTCACAGATGAGTTACAGAACTAATTGTGTCACAGAACTAAAATTTGATTCCTTTGTGAACATACTCACAAAGCAGATTTTCTATCCTTGAAATAATGTGTCTTGTAATATGTTGAGACTGTTCATCTGATACCTATAATTTAATTATGAAATTTTAGCTATACATAAAGATTTTATGATTATACTAAAATTGAAATGTGTCAGGGACCTAATGCAGGTGGACCTTAAACTTTTCCAGATTCTTTCACATCATCTTCAGATGCAGGCTTTAAAACAAAGACTGATGGTGGATAAAAAAGAGAGAGAGAGAGTGAAGACAGGAGCAAGGTACATTATCCACCCTATTTGAAATACTGCCTTGGAAATTTAAACACAGAGCTCACGTCCTTAGACAGTTGGGTCTGTACCAATCAAGGCTGCTCATATTACTTGTACTGTGGAGTCATTTACGCACAAGGGAGGCCCCAGGTGCAAAATGTGATAGAAGAACATCCTTCACTTCAAAATGAAGATCATGATGGTAATAATATCAATATAAAATATATCATAATTGTATTAGACTTAATATAATATTCTAATCTTTAACATTTATATAAGACTAATGCAGTTTATTATTACCGATACTAAACCTCTTTGAGTGTCTCCTGCACTTACCAAAAATCTATCACATCTCACATCCATTTTGTATGTAATTAGGTACCTTAGCTATAACTGCCCTGCAATGTTTTTATAGAAAATATTTTATTTTAATGATAAATAAATGAAGTTTCCAATTTCTCTAGAGACGGACACTCAGATTCACTTTTGAGGGTTGGTGATGCCTTTGCTTGGGGGAAAGAGGGATCCAATACTTTAATGGACCTTTTGTGTCACAAAGATAAGGTAAAGATACCATTTCATTTCAAGACAAAAGGTTCTGTGAAAATAGCATGAAGCTTGCCATCATTGCAGATGAATTTGCAACTCTGCAGATTAATTTTCCTTTCATGAAAGCTATTTGTGTGCGTGTTTTTTTCCTGTCTTGAGGAACGTCAGATGAGTTTTGGACTAAATGCAGGAAAGCATGGTAGTGAACATAACCTTATATGGTGATTGCTTTGAGTCAGGTTGTTTGCAAATTGCTTTACATGTTTATCCCAATTAACACAGCAATCTTAGGAGGCAGATACTATTATTAACCCCACTGTACAAAGGGGTAAACAAAGTCATAGAGAACTTTAGTAACTTGCTCAGGGTCACACAAATAGTAAATAACAGAACCTGGATTCAAATTCAGACATATTGATGAGGACTCTCATTGGGAAAAGGGAAGTTGGCTGTTGCATCAGAGTGTCCCACTGACAGTTGGTGAGTGGATGTGTGTGATAGATTGAACTACATATCCCAATTTAGACATGTTCTTAATCTTAATCTGCGTTCCTGGGGTATAAACCCATTATAAATAGGAACTCTTGAAGATGTGATTTTAGTTAAGGTGTGGCCCAACTGAATGAGGTTGAGTCTTATTTTATATTACTGGAGTCCTTTACAAGAAGAAGAAATTAAGACAGAGAAAGTCATGGGGAGGGGTCAGAAGCCAGAAGTCAATGGAACCTGGAAGAGAAAGGAGAGGACACAGCCATGTGATGAGGGGCAGGGATATAAGCCAAGGAACCCCAGTTGGCAACCAGCCCCAGAATTTTAGACTTGGGTGAGAAAGCAACAACTTGCTGACACATTGATTTAGAACTTCTCCTAGTCTCAAAACCATAAGCCAACAAATTCCCACTGTTTAAGCCAATCCACTGTGTGGTATTTGTCCAGCAGCCTGGTAAACTAAGGCAGTGGAGGAATAAGAAAAATCACTAGCCAATTGAGAACACAGTTGAAGGAAATTTCAGAAATAAATGGCCTTGGTTGGAGTTTAAGGTAGGTTCATATTTTATTAAAATCCATCCTAAGACTAATGGCACTTATTAATGAAATAGTGAATTTTATTCATGTATGTAGAGCTTTGTATGTGTTAAGTTCTTTGCATTCATGATTTCATTCGAGATCTCATTTATTCCTTAAGACAAATGTGGAATGTCATTTAAGAAGGAAATCAGAAGTCAACACTTGAGAAAGGTTTAGTTCAAATAGAGACTTGGTGAAAGAAGGAAGAATCTAGTGAATTCAAATTTGGGTTTGAAGCTAAATGTAAAGGATCAAGGTGAAAGGTTCATGACTCAGATTGGAAAAGAAGTGAATGGGATCATATCAGATTCCAGAAATGTGGATAGTAGTGGTCTTAACACATTTTAGGGACTGGACAAACTGAGCCTCCAAATCGATGAAGTGATTCAACCAAATGCTTCATGTCATGGTGGAGTGTCTTTGGCCCACTCCATGGAAAAGGAAAATATTTTCAGGGGCAGTCATCACGAAAGTCTTGGTGTCAGCATCACTAGAGTTGACAATTAGCTTTAAGCATCTTGAAATAAAAGACACAAAGATAGGAACAAAAAATAAGATCTATTTTAAATTAGGAAATCAAAACAAGGATAGGAAGATTATGGGATTGTCAGAACTCAACGTCTCATACAATTGTCAAATAAGAGTTACATTTAATTTCATGCCTATATAAATCAGCTTTCTGGAAACTTTAGATCCTAATGTCCAGAACTCAATCCACTTCAGGTCTTCAGGTTTTGTAACCTATGGATGATAGTTAAAAAGATGGATTAAGAAAATAGGAAGTTAACAAAATAAGCAGACAAAAATGACACTTACCAAGCTACACTTTTTTTTATTCATTTTATTGAGATATATTCACATACCATGCAGTCATACAAAACAAAGTGTACATTCAATTGTTCACAGTACCACCACATAGTTGTGCATTCATCACCAAAATCAACCCCTGACACCTTCATTACCACACACACAAAAATAACTAGAATAAAAATTAAAGTGAAAAAGAGCAATTAAAGTAAAAAAGAACACTGGGTGCCTTTGTTTGTTTGTTTGTTTCCTTCCCCCATTTTTCTACTCATCCATCCATAAACTAGACAAAGGGGAGTGTGGTCCATATGGCTTTCCCAATCCCATTGTCACCCCTCATAAGCTACATTATTATACAATTGTCTTCAAGATTCATGGGTTCTGGGTTGTAGTTTGATAGTTTCGGGTATTTACTGCTAGCTACTCCAATTCACTAGAACCTTAAAAGGGTTGTCTATATTGTGTGTAAGAGTGCCCACCAGAGTGACCTCTTGGCTCCTTTTGGAATCTCTCTGCCACTGAAGCTTATTTCATTTCCTTTCGCATCCCCCTTTCAGTCAAGAAGATGTTCTCCATCCCATGATGCCAGGTCTAGATTCCTCCTTGGGAGTCATATTCAAGGTTCCAGGCTGCACTTTTTATACATATTTGAAAGAAGACAAATGTAACTGTTTTTCTTTTCCTGTGGGTACCATGCAAATATCTCTGTCTGTCTGTCTGTGTGTCTTTATGTCTAACTATCTATCTATCTATCCATCTATCCATTTACCTAGCTATCCTACCTACCAACTACTAAATATCAGAATCACATCAGCTAGGTCCCTGCCCCTAAGGACACCAGGTGATGCTCTGGTATCCAAGGAGAGACTAGGTGGAGGGAGGAAGCAGAGGGAGTAGGAGAAAAAATTTCTATTGGTAAAGCTTCCATTGCAGCAATGAGCCAAGTTAGAATGCTGGAAAAACACTGAGCTTTAGATAATAAATCTGTTGTGCTTGCACCTCAAAACACCAGCCTCTGGTAGGATCACTTGGGCACCAAGATTCTCCTTGTATAGAACCACCTGAGCAACTCTCAGCATCATTTGAGACAGACTCTGGTTTCAGCCTGTCTGCGTGAGCCACACATTTTCCTGGGGCACTTAACTCCAAGTCCTAGGAACCACTCTTAGGTTGGTGAATGAGCTGTTTTTCCAATTATTCCTTTTAACCTGCTACATTCTTCTACATAACAATTCCAGTAAATTCATGCCAAAGAGTTTTAAGTTTGATATTCTTCTAAAATTCGTAGAGCCATTATCCACCTTCTACAAGCTAGACTTCTCATGAACGTTGCTGGTACAGAGAAGAATGCCCCAAAAGTCAGAGACTACATCACCTTCTTAGAATTAAACTAAGAAAAACTACACTTAAGGCACATGAGGTTTTCCTGATCTGGCCCCTACTTATCTTCCCAGCCACATCTCTTGTAATTCCCACACATACATAGTCTCTCTTCCAACCAATCCGGGCAACTAGCATTTTCCTGAATACATCATGTCCTCAGGTGATTCTCTGTCACTTCACAGATGTTCCCTTTACTCTCAGTACTTCCCTCCACCCATCATGTACCCTGTTAACTCCTATACCTTTTCAGTCCTTGTCTCAGGCATATCACCTACTCTCAGGAGTAAATATATATACTTTTTATCATACCCACCTGCCCCCAAATTGGCTGCATTTACATTCTTCCATGTTCTTCCCCTTTTCTCTTCTATACCCAAGTGGGAAATGTCTATTAAAGAACTTAGAGTAGTAGACCCTCCATTATAGAATTCAAAATTGCCACCACTGATTTGCTTCTCTGTCTCTCCCATGAAACTCTAAGTACCTTGATGGGAAGAGCATGTCTCATTCATATGTGAATTCCTAGGATCTTGTATAGGGCTTGGCTCAGAGTTAGGACTCAATACATGCTTGCCAAATTACTAGAACAATGAGATGTTATATAAAAAATATGGCTGAAGAGTTTTCAGAAGCTCTCAGATCTAATCAAGATGAATGAGAAAGATCCTCTGAAATGGAATATAGCCAAATCTATCCCAAATAGCCCAAAGCTTGTAAACAGAATTCATTTCCTTAAAGGTATAGTTGTTTTCAATTTTTCCCCTCTAAGGTTTTCATGATCTAGCTACAATTTTCCTTCTAATCTCATTTCACACCCCACACCCTCCTCTCAATAAATATACCAGCCAAACTGAATTTTTTTAGTGCCTTTCAATGTCTAGAACCATATTCTTACTTCATTCCAACCTATAGACATATTCTCCATTCTACCCAATGCTTCCCCACCCTCACCCCAAATCTTTGGCTTCAACAACTTCTGTTGGTTTTTTGGGTCTCAACTTAGACAAAGCCTTCTACTAGAACAGAAGCCTCATCTAGTGCTACAGACCAGGGTTAGATGGACCTTCTCTACCTTCCCATAGAACCCCACACTTTTTTCCATGATACATTTATTTGTTTTTCTTATCTTTCATCTTTATTTTTATATCCCCTGATTCGGTTAGCTAAAGCTGCTAGAATTCAACACACCAGAAATGGGTTGGCTTTTACAATGGGGATTTATTAGCTTACAAATTTACAGTTCTAAGCCTGTGAAAATTCCAAATTAAGGCATCAGCAGGATGATACCTTCTCTGAAGAAAGGCTACTGGCATCTGGTGCAGCTCTGTTACATGGGAAGGCACATGGCCGGTGTATGCTGGTCCTTCTCTCCCAAGTTTTGTTGCTTTCAACTTCTGGCTTCAGTGACTCTCTCAGCTCCTCCTGGGGCTTTTTCTCTATCTGTGCCTCTCTTATGCCCTGACAAAGGACTCCAGCCAAAGGATTAAGACACATCTCGAATGGACTGGGTCACATCTCAATTGAAATAACCTAACCAAAAGGTACCACCCACAATAGGTCTGCACCCACAGGAATGGATTAAAAGAATGTGGCCTTTTCTGGGGCACATAACAGCTTCAAACTAACACATTCTAACTTCTGGACCTCCAAAATACATGCTGTTTCCATAAGCAAAATACATTCATTCTATCATAATACCACAAAAGGCTTAAATCATTTCATAACAGTATTAAGTACAAAGTCTCATCAAAATCAGTTACAGGCATGGTCTGTCCTAGAGCAAAATTCCCCTCTGGCTGTTGATGTGTGAAACTTAGAACAAGTTATCTGCTTCCAATATACAAATGTGGAACAGTCATAGAGTGAATATTCCTATTTCCATAGGGAGAAATTGGAAGGACAGGGGTCACTGTACCCAAACAGTTCCAAAAACCCACAGGGCATACTCCATTAGATTTTGAGGTTTGAGAGTCATCTATAGAGTGATGTTTTATCCTCGTGTTTGAGAGCGGCAGCCCCACTCTTTCCAAGGTCTTGCTCAGCAGCCCAGTTCTCTCCAAACACTGGGGTGAAGTCTCCAATACCTCCAAGCATTGGGTAGAAGGTCTCGCTTTTGGCTCCACCCTACTCAAGCATTGGGTTAGTGACTGGACTCTCTGCCATCTCCAGGGCACAGAGTCAACCCCCTCAGAATAGTGGGGTGTCAGCCAGACTCTCCCCAATCCTCAGAGAATGTACTCAACACTCTCTGAAGTCTGGAACAGTAGCACTGTTCCTGAACAATAGGGCAGCCAAGCTCACCTCAATCCCCCAGGTATCTAAGAGCCCTGGGGTGGCAGCACTCTTCCTGAACAATGGGGTGGAAGACCCGCCTCTGAAAACTCCTAGGCAAGCTCACCCTTCCCACGTGCATGGGTGGGTCCACTCTCCTGGCCCGAGGAGTCCTTGCTCCAGAATTCAGCTTCCGTGGTTCTGCCTTTGAAGTCATTTTTCCTTCAATCTGTCCCTTGTAGTCCAGGTTGGCAGTAGTTCTGTTCATAGAGATCTCTCAAAAAGTTTGTCAGTTTTGCATGCAGCACACAGGAGTCCCAACCATCAGACAATAGGACTTTCCACATATCCTCTCCGGATAGCTGAATTTCCAGTTCTGACTTGTACTGAAATGGCTGACTGGATCCATATTCATTAAATCTTCACATGTGGCACTATTCTCTGGGAACTCACTTTCTGGAAGCTCACAGTTTTCCAAATCTTCAACTTCTGACTTCTTCGTACCCAATAGTTCAGTTCTCAGCTTACCCCCTTTCCTCATGCATTTTAATATAAGCTGCAAGGAGAAACCAGCACCAAGACTCAATTTCACCAAATTCTCTTAAATAAGGGTCACTTTTCTTTCAATTTGCAATGACACATTCATCATTTCTGTCTAAGACCTCATCTGAAGTACCTTTAGTGTCCATATTTCTATAAACAGTCTCTCCAAAGCAATCTAGGCTTTTTCTATCAAGCTCTGCACAATTCTTCCCCTTATCCATTTATAAAGCCATTCCAGTGTTTCTGGTATTTGCAAATTGCAGTACCCCACTCTTCTGATACCAAAATATGTTTCAGATTGCTAAAGTTGCCAGAATGCAATATACCAGAAATAGGTTGGCTTTTACAATGGGGATTTATTAGCTTACAAATTTACAGTTCTAAGTCTGTGAAAATGTCCAAATTAAGGCATCAATAGGAATATAGCTTCTCTGAAGAAAGGCCGCTGGCATCTGGGACACCTCTGTCACATGGGAAGGCACATGGCTGGTGTCAGCCTGTCCTTCTTTCCCAGGTTTCATTGCTTTCAACTTCTGGCTTCAGTAGCTCTCTCTCAGCTCTTCCAGGGTTTTTCTGTTTTTTTTTTTAACTGTCTTTTATCCTTTCATAAAGGACTCCAGTCAAAGGTTAAGACCCACCTTGAATGGGCTGGGTCACATCTCAATTGAAATAGCCTACCCACAGTAGATCTGCACCCACAGGAATGGATTAAAAGAAGATGGCCTTTTCTGGGGTACATAACAGCTTCCAACTAACACATCCCTCAAATTAACAGAGTGCTTATCACATAACTTAAGGGCAAGCAAGTTTTTCAGAAAGTTAAAAGAAAAAAACAAAGAAGGAGGAAAGGAAGGAAGAGTAAATGGGATATTTTAACAAGATGCTGCCTCATTTTCACTATTTTCCTAAAACAGTGGGTATCAAACAATTGGACATTTCAAAGTGAGGTGCTTTCCCACCTTTTAGGACTTGCAAAGGAGGTGGCTTAAAACTGATTTTGCAAGTGTTAGCCTAACAGCCACCTTAAAAAATAAATGATGTAAATTTGGACATTAAAGATGGAGTGTCCTTGAAGCATGCTTTGAGTATCACCTCACCTCCATCCCCATGTGTGATGGTTAGGTTCATGGGTCAACTTGGCCAGGTGATGGTACCCAGGTGTCTGGTCAAGCAAGCACTGGCCTAACAGTTACTGCAAGGACATTTGTGGCTGGTTAATAAACCAGAAGGTTGGTTTATTAAATCAGCAGTCAATTGGCTACAACTGTGACTGATTACATCAATGAAGGGCGTGTCTTCTACATTGAGAGAATGCAATCAGCTGGATTTAATCCAATCAGTTGAAGACTTTTAAGTAAGATGGATAGAGGACCTTCACATCTTCTTTGGCTGATCAGCGAAGCATTTCCTGAGGAGTTCATCGAAGTTACCAGTTTGCTGCCCAAGTTGTTCGTCGAACATCTTCATTGGAGTTGCAGTCTGCTGCCTGCCCTATGGAATTTGGACTCATGCATACCCACAGTTGCATGAAACACTTTTATAAATCTTATATTTGTAGATATCTCTTGTTGATTCTATTTCCCTAGAGAACCCTAACTAATATGCATGTCAGGGTTTATCTTCTCTTTAGCTCAAGCTAAGTTCAGCTAAGCTAGGTTTCAAGGATACCGCTCACAGATCCTGTATCCATTACCTAGAGTTTGGAGGATACATAGGGTGCAGGTTACTAACCAGCCTGACATGTCTGAGAAGTCTAAAAAGGAGGAAACTGGCTGAAGCAGCCTCTGACAGCCTAGTAGAGCAGACTGGGAACTCACTGCACACTCGCTGATGATGGATCCAAGAGAGCAAGCAAGGCAGCAGCTAAGTAGGAACCATTGTAACAGGCTTCATTTAAAAGTAACAACAGAAGGGGTGATGAAAGTCCAGCAGAAACTGTGTGGAGGATGTCTGTCTCCTAAGAAACCAGCTTGAGATGTATTCACCTCCAGCGTCTTGCAGGAGAGAGATCCTCAGCAATGGGATGGGGGCAAGGGGGTCTCCAGCTATTCACAGAACTTTCCATAGGGGAAAGATTCAGCTTTAAGCAATTGCCAGTGGCCAGAGAGCACAGATGCCAGTTCACGACAATGCTTGTCTTGATACCATTTCCTGCCCAGTTCACCTCTCCATCCTTGACTCAATTTTGTGCCTGAAGGAATCAGCGACAGAATTCTTTACAACTGGGGAGACAAATTAAAAGTACAGGGTTGGGCTTTCTCAGCTAGGAAGAGGAGAAACTTAAATTGTAAATGAAGGGCAGAGTTTGATTACTGAAGGAGTTTAGGCATTTTAATTACTGAAATGAGCTTGCATCGTGATTTGAAATGGATGAAATACATGTTATTATCTAAGGTGAGCAGATAAACTGTTGATCTGCCAGAGACTTCATCCAAGGGGGCAGGGATGCAGGTGCCCACATAGTATCCATGGAGCAGCTATGAGAAAAAAATATAATTGTTTTCTGATTGCACCTCACCTATGCTGCTCATTCAACATACTAGTAACAGGAGGAAAGATGGGAGGGAGAGAACCTGCTTTAGGGTAGACATTATCCCATTGGTGTGAATACACCAAGTTTTTGATAGTTTTCTCCCTATCTTGGAGAAGGCCAACCAGGAAGTCATGGTCCTTTCACATTAGCCAATAAGGCCCTTGCCTTGTGCTGTTCTGCTTTAGATTTCAGTCCCTTATAGACTAGCTTGGCATGGGTGCTCTCAGTTGGATCACTTCTAGGTATCCTGACAAAATGGGAACAGCATAGAAAGGTTAGGATACATTTTCTCATTTCAATGGGCATTTTCTGTGCCTCAGTGTGTACTCGTCTTTGAAAACTCTCCTTTTAAACTCCTCTGAAAGTCCCTTAAAATCTGATTTAAAGAAAAATACCACAGCCATTTTTAAGTTCTCTTAGCTACCATGTTCTTTACATGCCATCTCTTATTTACCCTGTGAATTAGGTATCAGTGCCTCTATTTTACAGATGAGGAAGCAAAGCTGAAAAGGTCGAGAAACTTGTCCAGGAGCACAGCTGGTGAGGATAAAGCTAACACGTGACCTGGGATCCATTTCCCAGTTGCCTTTCTCCCCTCTATTGTCTCTTTGTCAAGAACGGGAAGAGAAATTTCTGAAATATGAAAACCTTCTGTCCTTAACTCCGGACTGTAGAAAACCAACACATACCTAGTCATAAGGTATGGTCTCTCACCTCACCCCACCCAGCTCAGCAACCTGTCAAGAGCTATTTCAGCATCTGGGTAGAAAGCTGTGAGAACTTTGGCCAAGGTTAGTTCCAACACACCATTTTCACCCTTTGGTGGAAAGAATCAGTTGAGCCTGGCAAGTTGCCCTGATAGGCCAGACTCATAAGGCATTGGAGATACCCAGGACACCTTGACCCAATCCAACTGTATGCAGGGCTTTCCAAAAGATAGCCAATTTGCCTTGCTTGGCAAGCAGGTAAAAGATTCCAGGAGTTCTCACCAAATCCAAAACTGAACTCCAATTTCTGATAAAACTGTCATCATAGAAATTCCAAGGAAATCATTACACTTGAAGGAATTCCCTGCCCTGAGAAAGTCCTGGGATCAATAGGAAACTTTATTCAAGAACCTACAAGTTTCTGTATCTACGTGAACTGCTAATGTTTATGGATTTTCCTTATGGCCCCAATACATATGAATCATACTTATTGTTGACTTTCACCTCCCTCTAGTAGATTTAGGCTGAGCATCTAATATTCTTTTTTGGCAAATAATGTTTTCTGGAAGCACAAAAAGACTTCTAATGAAAAGTCTGCCTGATGTCCCATCAGGAAAAAAAAAAGTGGTACAGCTGCCTTCCAACTCACAGATTTTAGAGCTAAAAAAAAACACAGATTTTTAATGGCTCTGTAATAAGATATTCATGTTGGGGCTGGAGCAAATTAAATCTTCAATTCCCCTCAGAAAAAAGATGAGAGCTATAGTACAATCTCCTTGTGTGGTATTGTTTTCATAATCCAGAAAGTCATGGAAACAGAAATCTGTGTATAAGCCTAGTAATTTATCACCCACTAAGGCAAATGTCCACAACAAGCTGAGCTGCTTCTGGAAAAGACACTTGGGACTAGAAAACTGTTAAAGAAATTTGATTCTAGCTCCTTAGAGAGAGCAACCTAGAACCTCCCAAGCTGGTAGTACTGTTCACACATCTCTACCTGTCTGGAATGTACTCTACCAATTCATCACTCATCAAGGCCTAGGTAGGTCTCCCCTCCTAAAAAATGTCTCCCCTAAATACCTCTACAATGGCAGAGCTCCTTACAGGTATATATATATATTTTTAAATAGCTAACATATTGATGTATTCTCTTTGCAAATTGTTTCATGTGTCAGTGAAACAATAAGCTTCTTGAGAACAGAGAAAGGGGAAACGCCCTGAACTACGAGTGAAGTTCCAGGTTTCTCAGTGTCTTTCCATGTGATTTTAAATAGATTACTTCTCTTCTCTTCTATACCATTTATCTCATTTGTAAAAAGATTATTTGGTCTCCAAGTTTCTTTATAACTATAGTATTCAATGGCTTTAAGACAAACTATATGATACTAGTCATTTCTCCCTAACTCTCCTTAACCAATGCATAAAACACGGACTCACAGATTATTACCACCATAAATACTGTGATTCCATGTCTGACTTGCTCATCATCTTTATTCCTGCTGGCTGACACAGCGGGCACACAGAAAGCTCAAGAGACACTTAGTGAATGAGCAAATACATAGTTACGTAGTTTCTAAGTGAATTAACATTTATTAAGCACATAGAATATTCCATTCATTGTGCCAGGCACTTAATATGCATAGTCACACGTAGTCTTCACAACACAATCAAAATAGACACTTTTATTCCATTTTAGCTAAGGAAGACAGCAGAGGTTCAGGGACAATGAGTGATTTGCTCAAGATGCTATAGATGAGTTGTGGTGTGCCAAAACAGGCACTCAAGTCTGTCTGGCTTCTATGCCTGTACTTTCCCCCACTATAACACAAGTCCCTTAAACCTGTCAGAAAAACAGTGCCCACACCCATGCTGTTATATTTCATGTGACTATAAGGAAAGGGCTTATATATGCTGATTGGGATGGCAACAGTACCCAATCTTAATTTGAGGAACAAAGAATTAAGGGCAAGGTTGGGTTTCCCACCAAGCCCTCTCCAGGGAAATCTGCAAGCCAGAATGAAGTTGCAAAAGGAGCTGGGAAAATGCATGCATGGTGGGTTGATGGTTCTTTAGGTTTGTGATCAGGGAAGCCTGAGGCTTCAGCTGCAGCTGCCAGGCCTGGAGATTAAGCTTCTTTCTTTCTCTCTTCAAAAGCAAGCATTCTAAGACCCTAAACTTGTTTTCTTTTAAATGCTATAAGCCTTTCAGGAAACAGCTTTCTCTGGGAACCTGCTCATTACAGAAAGCCCCTTGAAGAAGTGCCAAAATGTAGTTAGCAGGGGAGGGGGAAATGTTGGGTTGATTCAGTGGAGCTATTTGACGGTGAAAGTGCCTTTATCAAGAGAGCAGAGAAAAGCCTGGCATCTTCTCAGCCATGCAGATCACACAGACCCCTGGGAAAGGAACTCACATTTGGGTGAAATGTGGCTGGACACGAGATTCCAACATGGGATTACAATATAATAATAATTCCCATAGATCAAGGACTATGGGCACTGGGCTAAGAACTTTCTATCTTATTTATCCTCATAGCCATCCAATAGCTAGATATAATTATTCTACCTTTATAAAGAAAGAAATTTAATCTCAACGAACAGAAAAGACTTGTAAAAATCACACAGGTAAGACATGGACAAGGCATTATTTGAACCCCAGTCTGACAACAAAGTCCACATTACACTGTCTCTCACGTTTCAGCATCTGAGTGAAGAGAACTCTACATCTGTGAGGCTAATTTGAAGCAAAAGAAGTATCAAGGATGGAGAAAGTGGGTGAGCAGTTTCTTGCATTAGGTTTCACATGTGGACACTCCCTTTTAACTGTAAAAAGAAGGGCCTGGAGCCCTTGGGTGCATAATAATTGTTATCCCTGTATGTACAAGTTTACAGGGCATCAGTGAAGAGAGTGCCACTTATTGCTGAGCATCATCTGTGTTCGCAGACACCAGGACCTGAAGACTTTATCCTAGAACCATCATTTGGAAAGTTTCTTGAGAAAAAAATATTGGGAGGGCATGAGCTTTTGAACAAGATAGTTCTGACGTGTTCCCTGGCTCCGCACATATTAGGTACCCAGCCTTGGGCAAGTGGCTTAGTCTTCAGAACATTGATTTCCTCATCTGTAAAGTGAGGAAAGCTTCTATGAGGCCAGAGAACACTCTAAAACAGTGGCTATAAAGAGAAAATAAACATTACAAAGCAGCCCCTGTGATTATTGGTGGGATTTCAGGATTGTTTTTACTAATGATGCTGATGCTATTATTGTTATTGTAATTACTGTTATTTCTTTTCCAAGAAAGATGAGCACATAAGCACTCTAGTATAGACTGATTTCTCAGAGTAAGTAAAATTTCATTAAAGTTAGAGCAATAAAAATAACTGAATGATGTATAACATGTACAAGGTGATCTTTGTGCCAGGACTGATTGTAAGCATTTTTACATAACTTATCTCATGTCATCCTCACAGCAACCATATTTGGTAGTGAAAAAAAGTGTTATTCACTTAAAAGATGACGAAAGTGAGACACAGAAAAGTTAAGTGATTCCTTCTGGAGCCACAGAGATTGTGGAGGTTTGAGTTGGAACTCAAACTCAGGAAGTCTGGCTCAGGCAAGTTACCTGTGAGCACTCAAGATTGTGGATTATCTAGATCACATATCTGCAAAGCCACAAAGAGTTATGAGGAATGGTCTATGGGGGTTGGCTCCATGGTCTTCATACCCATTTCAGCAGAGTTGCTCTTATCCATTTCACATAGAGAATTTTCACAAAGGTCTCATTTGAATAGAAGATTTTGTGCCTGACAGGCATTCAGTACACTTGGTCTAGACAGAGTGTGCTCACAGGATGGCAGACTGAGCCGTGGGTTCTGGTGCAGCTGGAGGCAGAGTGAAGCCCCTAGAGTGAGGGGGAGAGGTCACATCTGATACCATGTTGGCTTTCTCATAATTGGTACAAGGTCTGACCCTGAATATGTTGGAGCTAACTGGTAATTCTTCTGGATTGGGAAGTAACATGAGATAACTCAGGTATTAGAGCCTCCATCCCCTCAGCTGGACACTAAATAGTCTGAGAGTTTCAGCACTCTTTTCATGAACAGCAGCCCTGCAGCCAAGTTCCAAGAGACCTAAGTCTAATCAAGGGAAAAACTGGGCTTCAAAAATGCTTGGTTAGGGGCTTTGCTGGTGTAGGCAGTTGGTATGAGTTCGAATGCACCATCATTACCATCAGCATCATTATAATCTGAATACTTACCATTATTTTTACATGCATAATTTCAAAGTACTTTCCCATATATCTGTACTTCTTTAAAAGGTTCCCCCCAACGTTCTTGTTATAGAAAAAGAGACTAAGGGTGATCACTTGGGCAAGGGATGAATTTAAAGGAATGGAGAGATATTCTAAAGTAGCTTGTGCCTGTCCCAAAAGATCTTTGAAGGCTTTTTTTGTATTCTAAAAAATGAAAATGGCCACCCTACACATCTGGCTGAGGTCCAGGTTTTGAGAAAGTCATTCTTTCTTCCTTTCTCACCTGATATTTTCCAAGTAGACTTTAAAGTTCATTGATTTTGTTCTATTTGTAGTAATATTTAGGATGATTTGGTATTTCATTGTTGTTGTTTTATTTTGCTTTCTACTGATTTTATCACAATACATGGGGCCATGAGCAAGATACAAAGAGAAGCTTCTAAAGGTCAAATGACTATAAAGTCATACAAAGCACTTCTTAAGGCCAGGAGCCATGTCTTTTTCAACTTGCTATCCTTTCTGAGCTAGATTTGGCAAAAGAGTTATTCCACTGATCTCCATGTATGAATGAATTAATGAATGAAGAAGAATTTCACTCCATGTGACATTGTCTCCAGTGCACCATTACTAAGTGAACTCAGTGAATCCGGTACTCAGTGTTTCTGGCAGAGGTGGAGAGGTGGGAGCCCCAGATCCCACCTACATCACACCCTTGATCAGTTTATTCAGAGAAAGAAGAACTGATTTCCCTTCTACAATGGCCCTGAGAATTAAGGACACGCTGCCTGGATGATTCTCCCTATGTGGGTCCCCAAGAAGAAGCAGGGGCCCAGGGTCTTCTCTAAAATCTCATAGTCTTCCCCAAATATATATAGGACAAGGGGCCCCAGGTGTTGGCCACTTACTCACCAAATGGATGAATCATTACCTCCCTGAATCAGCTCCTTCCACTGTGTAACTTTTCTCAGCAAATGGCACCATGCCAATCCTAAGCTAAGCAAATCAGAAACCTGGGATGGGGGAAGCCTCGTCAGTCTCTTCTACTTTACCATTCAAGTCCATTTGGTCACCTAGTCCAAGTAACTCTGACATATGTAGATTAGTGCTCTGTTCTCCATTCTCCTTTCCCTAGTCTGCCCTGTATCATCCATTGGCTGGATGATTGCAGCAGCATCAAGTCTGTTTTCAGGCTTGCTCTTCTGCCCCATCCTCCAGGCTGCCCCCGGAACAGGATTTCTCAGGCACTAATGTGACTATTCATTCCCCTGCATAAACATTTCAATGACTCCCCATTACCCACTGCAGCACTTCACAAACTTTTTAAATTGTGGAATGTATTCTCCAAATAAAAGTTACATAGCACATAACATGCAAAAGAGATAAAATCATAACTTCTCTGGTTTAAGTTAAAAAAAGAGAAGCAAAGTTCCAACTCATCCCTGCAATGGAAATACACACACACACACACACACACACACACAGAGAGAGAGACAGAGAGAGAGAGAGAGAGAGAGAGAGCCTGTTGAAGAAACAACTCCTAAAATCCCTTAGAGAATCAAGGAGCATAGTTTAAAAATCACTGCCATGTGGATAAAATCTGCACTTTCAAAGCTCTTAAATAAGATAGCATGCATCATGTAGCAGACTTACCTGGGGCCCACCTCAAATTCCCTCAGCTCACCTGTCAACTGGAGCTCTCACTATGGTAAACCATTTCCAGTCACCTAATGCTGCAAGGCCCCTCATCAAGTGATACAATGTATCTTTCTAAAATGTTCCCTCAGGTTTCTTTGACTTACCACTACTGGCTCATGAGCAGGCAGGCACAGCCCAGAGGTACTCGGGAGTTAAAGTCTCTGGGAGCACCCCTCAACTAATAGGAGTCACTGGAGAGTGCTGCCAGCACCTGTCTTTCAGGAGAACAATTTGAAGGGTGCTCTGTTTGCTTCTCGGAGGCACTGATGAAATGGAGCCCCTTGCTTGATAAGGCACCTTCACAGTGGCTTTTTCTCCTTGCCATCTCATTTTCCCTGCTACTTCATTCCTGCTTAGGATTGCAGCATGACTATAACACCCATGAGACAGTTTGCCCAGGACTCTCCAAGGTTTAAAACCAAAAATCCTGCATTCCAGAAATCCCTCAAACATCCCAGGCAAACTGGAATGGTTGGTCACCCTGTGATTCCCCTCCAAATATTCTCACCCAGTCCTTGTCTTGGGCTCTGCTTTTGGAGGAACCCAGAGTAGGCTATATGAGTAGTGTTGGAGTAGCAAGTTCCAAAACTAGAGTCCATAGAAATCTTAGCCACTTACTAGTTGTGCCACCATGGGCAAGTTACCTTGCTTCTGTAAACCTCCATTTCTGTATTTAGAAAATAAGGCTAAAATATTTACCTTTAGCAGAGGTAGCTATCCATTCACCCCTTATTTCACAGCAAAAGAACCCGCATTTTCATCTGAGCACATGTTTGCCCATAATAAATATTACATTTCCTGGCATTCTCTATAGCTAGGTGTGGCCATGTGACTAACTGCTGGACAAAAAGGTGCAAGTGGATGTCTTAGGATGCTTTCTTAGAACAAATCCTGTTATAATCCCATGGCCAACTTTCTTTTATCCCTTCCTTCTTGCTGCTGACAATAATAGAGACAAGATACCCAGAGCTAAGACAGCCAAATTTGTGCTTTGACATGGCCTTGGATATTGAGATGGAGTTGCAACAAAACAGAAGCAGCCCGGGTGCCTGAGACTTCATGGACCAGAGCCACCCTAATAGACCTGAACTCTAGGTTTTCACCTGAGGGAAAAACAAATTTTTATCTTGTTTATACTACTGTTGTTCGGGGCAGTGGAGGAGGGCTATTACTCTCAGCCAAATTCCATCCTAATTGAAACACTAACCCTTTCCACTCTTGTGACGAGTAAAGGTGATGTAATACATGAAGCACTTAGCATGATGCATAGCACATAGTAAGCATCCGTTACTGACCGTTTTAGTTATGGTGGAAAGAGTGGTCAGTTCCTTCCCCAAATCTGACCCCAGCCAATCCTTCCAGTCTAGTCTGACACTCCTTCTCAGACACGCCTAGACTATTCATTTCTCACCATTCTGCAAGCACATGGCTAACACCTGTTCTTCCAGCTCTTTGCAATTCTCTTCTCTCTGCCTGGACCTCTCTGCCATTATTCTGTCAACCTCATTTCCCCAAATTCCTGGGAAGGATTAAACATCTGCTTCTGTGCCCCCACAGCACACTGCACCCCATTAGAGTATCTACTACACTGTAGTCCCATTAGTTGTGAGCATTCCTCCAACTAGGGTTTCTCAAGGGCAGAGACCATGGCCAGTCACCTAGACTCAGTCTTTCAGACACAGTGTTCCCCACTTCCTGAACATAATGCCAACCCCTGCTCATTTTGCCTGTTTCATCAATACACAAGTTCTGATCTGACATGCATCTTATGATCATGTACCTAGGCCAAGCTTGACTCATATATCAGGAAATGCAATTTTTCATAATCATATTGCAGTATTTCTCCAAAAACACGTGACTTCCAAAGCTTAATGATGAGTACCCATGAGAACTGATGGAGATGCTCTGAAAGGACCACAGTTCTTGAAATGCCCCCTTGTTCAAAAGATTTGCTTTTGAAGGAAATCTGGAGTATGGAGATAAGTGGCTTACTTCTCCACCTTGGACAAGTAGTGTAAATTACTTCAGAATGGTGAGAAATCTGCTTACGGTCACACTGGTAATACTGTTCATAGCTAAATTTTTAGCCGACACTTTCTGATTCCAAGGAGAACACCACATCACAAGTCTGTCTGCAAATCAACACCCATCATCATCATATAATAATAAGAAGAAGAATGACAAGAAGATCTAATATTGTTGAACATGTATTAGATGCCAGAAAAGATGCTAAGTACTTCATAGCTATTATTTCAGTTTGTTCTAACTGTATGTACATATATATGACATGAACTCTTTTCTCACTTTGCAGATAAAGAAACAGATCTGAAAAGCTTAGTGACTTGCCCACAATCACAAAAAGTAAGTGGCAAAGTGGAAAATTGAACACATATTTATCAGATGGCAAAGCAAGATCTCTTGCCACTTTGCCATAAACGTATGTTCCTGGATATAATGTCCAGATTAAACTTAACTTTCATTTTCACCTCCTCCAGCAAGAATGAAAGGGCCTCTCTTCTGTGCTCCCACAGTACTGGATACACCTCTCTAACAGACCACCTTCCATGTTGTATTATGATTATTAGCTTAAAAGTCTGTCTCCACTGCTTGAGTGCCTCTTGGGTCAAACTCTGTATTATTTCTCTTTGTATGCCCAAGGTCTGGAGGAATGGCTTATATACAATAGCCATTCATTCAATTCAACAAATATTGATAGGGCGTATAATAGCTTGAATTGAGATCGGTCTTACTGTCCCACCTGTAAAATGGGGACTGCTCTCCTCCAACAGATAGGAACAATTTCCCTTCTTTGATGCCAGGAAATGGTCAAGACTTCATGAGCCAATACATGTGTGCAACTGGCAAGGAACATCTTGGGAAAATGCTACCCTATTATTACAAGGCAATATTGAAAGGGGGCCAACAAAGAAAAAATTCCTGCTGTCTTAACATGATACAGCTGCAACAGACAAGTTGTCGTTACACCAGAGGAAAGTTATTGCCTCTATACTCAAAACCAGCGAACTGTCCTGAAGGTATGAGGTACAATCCTCATTGCATATTGCTATAAACTCTAGCCACCATCTGTAAATACACACTATCCTTGCATAGGGAAAGCTGCTGTTGTTTCTGCCTGCCAGGTACGCAATCAGTGTCTCATGGGCAGATTGCCAGGCCAGCCATCTGTGTTGTGCTTGGTTGCTAGGGCACAAGCAGGGAGCTGTGTAGTGTCTTACTTTTACCCTAACCACAAAAGCCTGGAGCAATGACAAAGGCTGCTCAAAGTGCTGGAGCTCCAAAGAAATGTACATATTTGGCTTCATTCATGGACCTGCCATTGAAGGCCAGCTCAGAAGACCAGGATTCCAAGCCTCTGCTGTGGGACCTCAGTTAGACACGTACACCTCTGAGCATGTAAAATCCCCACTTGTAAATAAGAGGGAGCCAAAGCTCAGTGTTTCCCAAAAGGGGTCTGTGTACTACTGGTGGTATCTGAAATGCTTAAAGATACTATACAAACTTCCAAACGTTTTAGCAGTTACGAATTTATCACAATGTCCATTAGAAAATAATTATATGATCAAACCCTTGACATCACATAAGCAATTTCTTAGAATGAATGTAAAGTAAATAGTTCACTTGTTTTTTAAAGAATCAACTTAAGAAAATATTGGTACTGGTAGAGAAGGTGTGTGGATATGCAGAAACTGTGGAAGTAGAACAGAAAAGATTGGAGCTAGAGGAGTTGGATGAGTTGGAGCTGACATTCTAACATTTGGTTCTGCAATTCTAACAACAACAGCTAATTGGAAAAATTATCTGGACAATTCAAGCAAAAGTAAATTTATTCTGAAAATGACTCCATTTATACAGGCCAAGTCTATCAAAACAAACATTTTTGGACACCTACGGGACACCAGACACTAGGCTAGGCATTGTGGATATGAAGACAAAGAAGACAGGGTCTTGGCATCATCTAATCAGGGACATGCCTGGGAAAATAAACAACTTTAATTTGATGTGATATTTATTTATTTATTTATTTATTTACCATCTCTGCCTGTGTGGGAGTAATAGCCAAAGGCTTCACAGGGGAGATGAATATTGAGCTAAGACTTGAAGCTTAAATAAACATTATCTGAGCATATAAGAAAGGGAAGACGCTCTTGGCAGACAGAAAAGCATGGAAAATAAGCTGAATGGCAAATCTAATAGCCAAACTATGATTTCTTACTCTGTATGGCATGTGCAAACAAAAACGATCATGTAATGGTTTCGTGCACTTTGTAAGTGAGGGATCCAGGTGTTGAATGGGATAATACATACAATTCCAAGTCCATGCTCTCATTACTACATCATATCACATTTATCATTCATATCTGAAACCTTACCAATGTATCAACTGCTATTGCTATTTCCAGCTTATTTAATCTCAACTCATCAACCATGAAATACTAAGCAACAGAGGAACAAATGGTGAGATCTTAAATGTCAGTATCCCTAGTTGTGGGCAATTTCTGGATTTCTCATTCTTTATATGTATGTGTGTGCACATACCTATATGTATATATATTTTTTTTCTTAGAAAAATAATTCTGCAACACACTTTGCACTGATTCTTTTAGGCAAGAGCCACAATGTTTCTGAAAGACTCTCCCATGTTCTCCTGCCAGTTCATAGATACACACATTTCTCAGAAACAGGGATAATGGAAATTTCCTACTCCTGGGGAAAATTCATTAGACAGGCAGGAAGGATACATGTGGACTTTTGTTGCTAGACCATGGCATTTATTAATAAAGACCTGACATTTGAGGATTCATAATTAAGGAATGCTCCAAGAGAACTTCACTCTAGTGAGAACACTTAATCCAATCAAGTTGGAGAAATCCAGGACCTCCACAATCCCTCCTCCCACTATTTCAAGTTTTAATTTGAACAAGAAGAACAAAATGCCATAAATTCTCTACTTTCAACTTTTAAAACAAAAGGGCTGATTTGAAAAGAATATGGCTGCAGTTTTGTTTTCCCTGATCTGCAAGCCAGCAACTAAATTCAAACCAGATACCAGCTAATAACTTCAAATAGGTGAATTTGACCTATGGGAATGGGAAGAAACTGCATGGAAACCAAATATGAAAAGTGTTGGCCTAGAAGCTTGGAAAACCTGCGTAGAAAACTGGTGGTTGACAGTCTTCTCAGTAAAAAGATCTTCAGCTTAAGGGGAGGTTTACAACAGAAAACTCAACCAGGTGGCAAGTTACGGTGGAAATAGTGAAACAATCATGAATTTTGGAGACAAGCAGTAAGGAGTTTTAATTCCACTGCACCATTTACCAGCTGTCTGACCTTGGAACTGTCTCTTAATCAATTTTATCATATGCAAAGTGGTGCTTATAGAATATACCATAAGGATTGAGGATCATGATGTGAGTTGTAAGAGTCCTTGGCAGCAAGCAGGAGACACAGTATGTGCTCAAAAGATGCCAGTTTCCCTGCTCAACTCAGTTCAACTGACAATGATGTTTGGTTGTCTGATGGAAGTTAGGACTGCTGGATATTCTGGATTGCTTAGAATCTCTGGAGCTCATCAATTATTTTGTTTTGGTATTTTGTTTAATGTATATGATGCTTATATATAAGAAAATCATTGGTTTTAGTCTACTTACCATGTACCTGGCCAACTTTCTAAACTGTTGTGTCAATGCTAACATTATCTTTGTTAATTTTCTTTGATTCTCCAGATATGAAACCACATCATCTTCAAATAATGATCATTTTGTGTCTTTTTTTCCAATATTTATATTTTTTTGTTATTGTTGCATCACTGTCCTTTTACTGGGTTTTTATTAGTTCAAATAATGAGACAAGCTAAATTTGCTTTGAAATGAGGCAAATCACATAGTAACTTGACAAGTGCTCTCCGTTTCCATTGGGGATAGCCAGAGGCATTCAGCTGCCTTTTCTAAAAAAGTGAACCTGTCAACAGCATCAATACAAAACTGTACCAATCTGGCAACTGGGTAGGGGACAATTCTGGAGCAATGGAGAGAAGTTGCAGAGCACACATGCTGCTATTTCAGAGCAGAGCTGGGCTTTGCCCAGGGGATTTTGTTCCACAGCTTCATTGAAGAAAGCTCATATGTAGATATATCTTCCTTCCTGGATAAGAGTTGTGGACTTAGGTCTTGAGATGGCCAGCTTCCTGGTCTTCACTTCCCAGTCCAAGAAACACAGAATTATCAGTTAAAATGAAGAAAAGTCAGGTTTATAGATTGAACTCAACATACTCTTCAAAAAAGTAGGGACCATCCCATCATCCAGTCTTACAATAAGGGGCATTTCAGAGGAAAGGATTAATAACTTAAGAGTTCTATTTGCCCTGGAAGATTTAGCCTTCTATCTTTATTTCTCCATAATCTCTGGACATATTTATCCTTTTAAAGTCAGAAGAGACATCTTTCTAGCACCCGTATGTAACCAACTCATGTTTCTTCATTCAATCAGTCATGGCTTATATTTTTCATTCCAGCACCAAAACTCCTACCACCACCCTCCATCAATATTTGGTGTCTTGTGCCTTTGTGCTAAGTAGTTTATCTATAATGGCCTTTCTTCCCTTTGTGTCTTCTATGCATAACAAATGCCTGCTTAGTTAAGGCAACACCTCATTCAGAATTCCTTTGAGCTCTTATTATGTCTTACATCTCCCCATCATTGCACTTAAAATAATTTTCAGTTTGAGCTCACTGAGAGTAAAGGCATTTCTTATTTCTCTCTGTATCCCCACTGCCAAGAACTGAGCATACCATGTAATTCTGTTTTCTATGCATATTAGTTATATTGCTTTCAGCAGCAAGTAACAGAAAACCCAACTCAGATTGATTTAATTAATTAGAAAAGGTTCTGATTCAAACAGTTGAAGGTCAAAAGGTGTGTCAGGCTCTGGTTTGATTAAATGCTGCAGTTCTGGGTCAGGTTGCTCTCAATGTGTCTTCTTCATCATCAGTCCAGCAGCTAAATGGCCACGGCAGTCTCTAGTGTCATGCCAATGTACAACAACTTGCAAAAGAAGAGAGAGACTGATTCTCCCCATTTCTAACTTCTCCTACCATATCATTTCCGGAATTGGATCATGTGCCCATCCCTAAGGCAATTACTAGAAAGGGAAGTGATATTACCCTTAGGCCAATCAGAACTGCCTCTGGAATTAAAGGTACAGTGATCTTTCCCTGCAGCACACAGGATTACTACTTCAGTAGAAGT
The DNA here is from genome assembly GCF_015220235.1 of Choloepus didactylus. Lineage (NCBI taxonomy): Eukaryota > Metazoa > Chordata > Mammalia > Pilosa > Megalonychidae > Choloepus > Choloepus didactylus. The sequence goes on from NC_051316.1 coordinate 107,700,957, forward strand.
TCAGTTGGGAATACAATTCAAATGACTTAGGGTAATAGAGTAGTAGAGTTTTGCTTTCATCACATAACAAGAGGTAAGTGACTGTTAGCATTAATTTATCCACACAAAGTTGCCAGGCCTGGCAACTCTGGTGATTCTCTTGGTCTTTCCCACATGCATGTTCCAGCCTGGGTGCCAGATAGCTCCTGCACCTTTAGACAGGAAGACATAAAGATCAATAGAGCCCAAACTCTCAGAAAGGCAAAGCCTTCCAGAAATGTCTCATTATGTTGCAGTGGCCATATCTGGGTCACACAGTCATCCCCAGTAGCAAGGGAGTCTGGGAAATTGAACATTTGGCTTTCCAATTAAATGTAGCAGAGGGAAGCAAAAGAGAAGGTGTTTAGGAGGGTTAGAATTGCCTGCCACTGTTGGAAGGAAAATGAAACTACCTTCTTCCTCTTTCTACTACCCCTGATCTCCCTTTCCCTTCATCAGGGTTGATCTTTTGGGGGGGGGGGGTGCCTCATGGAAGAGCAGTAGCCAGCTTTCTTCCTACCTCTTTTCTCTTTCCCTCTTCTCCCTTCTTCCTTCACCAGGACCCAGGTGTCACTCAGCCCATGGGGAAGGGCAGCATGCCCTGGGATAAGATTTGCCTCCTCTTCCCTTCCCCATCCATGTTCCCTTTCCTCTTCTCCTTTCCCTTTCCTGGCATGTCTGGGGACAGAGGCCAGCACAGAAGATCAGTTATACACAAGGGGGATTTTAAAAATTAGTAAATACATTGAAAATGCTGCAAATTGGGTTTTTGCTTGTGTAGAAGGTATTTACACACCTGGAGAGGGAAACTAGCATAAACTCTGTGGTGGGGTATAGATTGGAATTGGAGGTATTTAATATCTATAGATAAACAGATACAGTTATAGATGTATGTGTGTGTATGTGTGTCAGTATGTATGTGTGTGTGTTTCTAGTTCTGTCCATTAAAATTACCTAGAGAGAGGCAGGGCAAGATGGTGGACTGGTGAGCTGTATGTTTTAGTTACTCCTCCAGGAAAGTAGGTAGAAAGCCAGGAACTGCGTGGACTGGACACCACAGAGCAATCTGACTTTGGGCATACTTCATACAACACTCATGAAAACGTGGAACTGCTGAGATCAACGAAATCTGTAAGTTTTTGTGGCCAGGGGACCCGCATCCCTCCCTGCCAGGCTCAGTCCCATGGGAGGAGGGGCTGTCAGCTCCGGGAAGGAGAAGGGAGAACTGCAGTGGCAGCCCTTATCAGAAACTCATTCTACTGATCCAAACTCCAACCATAGATAGACTGAGACCAGACACCAGAGAATCTGAGAGCAGCCAGCTCAGCAGAGAGGAGACAGACATAGAAAAAAAACAACATGAAAAACTCCAAAATAAAAGCAGAGGATTTTTGGAGTTCTGGTGAACATAGAAAGGGGAAGGGCAGAGCTCAGGCCCTGAGGCTCATATGCAAATCCCAAAGAAAAGCTGATCTCTCTGCCCTGTGGACCTTTCCTTAATGGCCCTAATTGCTTTGTCTCTTAGCATTTCAATAACCCATTAAATCTCTGAGGAGGGCCCTTTTTTAATTCTTTCTTCTTTTTCTAAAACAATTACTCTAAGAAGCCCAATACAGAAAGCTTCAAAGACTTGCAATTTGGGCAGGTCAAGACAAGAGCAGAACTAAGAGAGCTCTGAGACAAAAGGCAATAATCCAGTGGCTGAGAAAATTCACTAAACACCACAACTTCCCAAGAAAAGGGGGGTGTCTGCTCACAGCCATCATCCTGGTGGACAGGAAACACTCCTGCCCATCGCCAGCCCCATAGCGCAGAGCTGCCCCAGACAACCCAGTGTGATGGAAGTGCTTCAAATAACAGGCACACACCACAAAACTGGGTGTGGACATTAGCCTTCCCTGCAACCTCAGCTGATTCTCCCAGAGTTGGGAAGGTGGAGCACTGTGAATTAACAAAGCCCCATTCAGCCATCATTTCAGCAGACTGGGAGCTTCCCTACACAGCCCAGCAGCCCAGAACTGCCCTGGGGGGATGGCAATCACCTGTGACATAGTACAGTCATCCCTCAACAGAGGAACCGGGGTGCACAGCCTGGAAGAGGGGACCACTTGCAAGTCTCAGGAGCCATACGCCAATACCAAGGACTTGTGGGTCAGTGGCAGAGACAAACTGTGGCAGGACTGAACTGAAGGATTAGACTATTGCAGCAGCGTTAAAACTCTAGGATCACCAGGGAGATTTGATTGTTAGAGCCACCCTCCCTCCCTGACTGCCCAGAAACACGCCCCATATACAGTGCAGGCAACACCAACTACACACGCAAGCTTGGTACACCAATTGGACCCCACAAGACTCACTCCCCCACTCACCAAAAAGGCTAAGCAGGGGAGAACTGGCTTGTGGAGAACAGGTGGCTCGTGGACGCCACCTGCTGGTTAGTTAGAGAAAGTGTACTCCACGAAGCTGTAGATCTGATAAATTAGAGATAAGGACTTCAATTGTTCTACAAATCCTAAAAGAACCCTATCAAGTTCAGCAAATGCCACGAGGCCAAAAACAACAGAAAATTATAAAGCATATGAAAAAACCAGACGATATGGATAACCCAAGCCCAAGCACCCAAATCAAAAGATCAGAAGAGACACAGCACCTAGAGCAGCTACTCAAAGAACTAAAGATGAACAATGAGACCATAGTACGGGATACAAAGGATATCAAGAAGACCCTAGAAGAGCATAAAGAAGACATTGCAAGACTAAAGAAAAAAATGAATGATCTTATGGAAATTAAAGAAACTGTTGACCAAATTAAAAAGATTCTGGACACTCATAGTACAAGACTAGAGGAAGTTGAACAACGGATCAGTGACCTGGAAGATGACAGAATGGAAAATAAAAGCATAAAAGAAAGAATGGGGAAAAAAATTGAAGAAATTGAAATGGACCTCAGGGATATGATAGATAATATGAAATGTCCGAACATAAGACTCATTGGTGTTCCACAAGGGGAAGAAAAGGGTAAAGGTCTAGGAAAAGTATTCAAAGAAATTGTTGGGGAAAACTTCCCAAATCTTCTAAAAACAACATAAATACACAAATCATAAATGCTCAGCGAACTCCAAATAGAATAAATCCAAATAAACCCACTCTGAGACATATTCTGATCACACTGTCAAACACAGAAGAGAAGGAGCAAGTTCTGAAAGCAGCAAGAGAAAAGCAATTCACCATATACAAAGGAAACAGCATAAGACTAAGTAGTGACTACTCAGCAGCCACCATGGAGGCAAGAAGGCAGTGGCACGATATATTTAAAATTCTGAGTGAGAAAAATTTCCAGCCAAATCTCCATCAAATTTGAGGGAGAGCTTAAATTTTTCACAGACAAACAAATGCTGAGAGAATTTGCTAACAAGAGACCTGCCCTGCTGGAGATACTAAAGAGAGCCCTACAGACAGAGAAACAAAGAAAGGACAGAGAGACTTGGAGAAAGGTTCAGTACTAAAGAGATTTGGTATGGGTACAATAAAGGATATTAATAGAGAGAGGGGAAAAATGTGACGAACATAAACCAAAGGATAACATGGCTGATTCAAGAAATGTCTTCATGGTTATAACGTTGAATGTAAATGGATTAAACTCCCCAATTAAAAGATATAGATTCGCAGAATGGATCAAAAAAAATGAACCATCAATATGCTGCATACAAGAGACTCATCTTAGACACAGGGACACAAAGAAACTGAAAGTGAAAGGATGGAAAAAAAATATTTCATGCAAGCTACAGCCAAAAGAAAGCAGGTGTAGCAATATTAATTTCAGATAAAATAGACTTTAAATGCAGGGATGTTTTGAGAGACAAAGAAGGCCACTACATACTAATAAAAGGGGTAATTCGACAAGAAGAAATAACAATCGTAAATGTCTATGCACCCAATCAAGGTGCCACGAAATACATGAGAGAAACACTGACAAAACTAAAGGAAGCAATTGATGTTTCCACAATAATTGTGGGACACTTCAACACATCACTCTCTCCCATAGATAGATCAACCAGACAGAAGACCAATAAGGAAATTGAAAACCTAAACAATCTGATAAATGAATTAGATTTAACAGACATATACAGGACATTACATCCCAAATCACCAGGGTACACATACTTTTCTAGTGCTCATGGAACTTTCTCCAGAATAGATCATATGCTGGGACATAAAACAAGCCTCAATAAATTTAAAAAGATTGAAATTATTCAAAGCACATTCTCTGACCACAATGGAATACAATTAGAAGTCAATAACCATCAGAGACTTAGAAAATTCACAAATACCTGGAGGTTAAACAACACACTCCTAAACAATCAGTGGGTTAACGAAGAAATAGCAAGAGAAATTGCTAAATATATAGAGACGAATGAAAATGAGAACACAACATACCAAAACCTATGGGATGCAGCAAAAGCAGTGCTGAAGGGGAAATTTATAGCACTAAACGCATATATTAAAAAGGAAGAAAGAGCCAAAATCAAAGAACTAATGGATCAACTGAAGAAGCTAGAAAATGAACAGCAAACCAATCCTAAACCAAGTATAAGAAAAGAAATAACAAGGATTAAAGCAGAAATAAATGACATAGAGAACAAAAAAACAATAGAGAGGATAAATATCACCAAAAGTTGGTTCTTTGAGAAGATCAACAAGATTGACAAGCCCCTAGCTAGACTGACAAAATCAAAAAGAGAGAAGACCCATATAAATAAAATAATGAATGAAAAAGGTGACATAACTGCAGATCCTGAAGAAATTAAAAAAATTATAAGAGGATATTATGAACAACTGTATGGCAACAAACTGGATAATGTAGAAGAAATGGATAATTTCCTGGAAACATATGAACAACCTAGACTGACCAGAGAAGAAATAGAAGACCTCAACCAACCCATCACAAGCAAAGAGATCCAATCAGTCATCAAAAATCTTCCCACAAATAAATGCCCAGGGCCAGATGGCTTCACAGGGGAATTCTACCAAACTTTCCAGAAAGAACTGACACCAATCTTACTCAAACTCTTTCAAAACACTGAAGAAAATGGAACACTACCTAACTCATTTTATGAAGCTAACATCAATCTAATACCACAACCAGGCAAAGATGCTACAAAAAAGGAAAACTGCCGGCCAATCTCCCTAATGAATATAGATGCAAAAATCCTCAACAAAATACTTGCAAATTGAATCCAAAGACACATTAAAAATGTCATACACCATGACCAAGTGGGGTTCATTCCAGGCATGCAAGGATGGTTCAACATAAGAAAATCAATCAATGTATTACAACACATTAACAAGTCAAAAGGGAAAAATCAATTGATCATCTCAATAGATGCTGAAAAAGCATTTGACAAAATCCAACATCACTTTTTGATAAAAACACTTCAAAAGGTAGGAATTGAAGGAAACTTCCTCAACATGATAAAGAGCATATATGAAAAACCCACAGCCAGCATAGTACTCAATGGTGAGAGACTGAAAGCCTTCCCTCTAAGATCAGGAACAAAACAAGGATGCCCGCTGTCACCATTGTTATTCAACATTGTGCTGGAAGTGCTAGCCAGGGCAATCCGGCAAGACAAAGAAATAAAAGGCATCCAAATTGGAAAAGAAGAAGTAAAACTGTCATTGTTTGCAGACGATATGATCTTATATCTAGAAAACCCTGAGAAATCGACGATACAGCTACTAGAGCTAATAAACAAATTTAGCAAAGTAGCGGGATACAAGATTAATGCACATAAGTCAGTAATGTTTCTATATGCTAGAAATGAACAAACTGAAGAGACACTCAAGAAAAAGATACCATTTTCAATAGCAACTAAAAACATCAAGTACCTAGTAATAAACTTAACCAAAGATGTAAAAGACCTATACAAAGAAAACTACATAACTCTACTAAAACAAATACAAGGGGACCTTAAAAGATGGAAAAATATTCCATGTTCATGGATAGGAAGACTAAATGTCATTAAGATGTCAATTCTACCCAAACTCATCTACAGATTCAATGCAATCCCAATCAAAATTCCAACAACCTACTTTGCAGACTTGGAAAAGCTAGTTATCAAATTTATTTGGAAAGGGAAGATGCCTTGAATTGCTAAAGACACTCTAAAAAAGAAAAACGAAGTGGGAGGACTTACACTCCCTGACTTTGAAGCTTATTATAAAGCCACAGTTGCCAAAACAGCATGGTACTGGCACAAAGATAGACATATAGATCAATGGAATCAAATTGAGAATTCAGAGATAGACCCTCAGATCTATGGCCGACTCATCTTTGATAAGGCCCCCAAAGTCACTGAACTGAGTCATAATGGTCTTTTCAACAAATGGGGCTGGGAGAGTTGGATATCCATATCCAAAAGAATGAAAGAGGTCCCCTACCTCACCCCCTACACAAAAATTAACTCAAAATGGACCAAAGATCTCAATATAAAAGAAAGTACCATAAAACTCCTAGAAGATAATGTAGGAAAACATCTTCAAGACCTTGTATTAGGCGGCCACTTCCTAGACTTTACACCCAAAGCACAAGCAACAAAAGAAAAAATAGATAAATGGGAACTCCTCAAGCTTAGAAGTTTCTGCACCTCAAAGGAGTTTCTCAAAAAGGTAAAGAGGCAGCCAACTCAACGGGAAAAAATTTTTGGAAACCATGTATCTGACAAAAGACTGATATCTTGCATATATAAAGAAATCCTACAACTCAATGACAATAGTACAGACAGCCCAATTATAAAATGGGCAAAAGATATGAAAAGACAGTTCTCTGAAGAGGAAATACAAATGGCCAAGAAACACATGAAAAAATGTTCAGCTTCACTAGCTATTAGAGAGATGCAAATTAAGACCACAATGAGATACCATCTAACACTGATTAGAATGGCTGCCATTAAACAAACAGGAAACTACAAACGCTGGAGGGGATGTGGAGAAATTGGAACTCTTATTCATTGTTGGTGGGATTGTATAATGGTTCAGCCACTCTGGAAGTCAGTCTGTCGGTTCCTTAGAAAACTAGATATAGAGTTACCATTCGATCCAGCGATTGCACTTCTTGGTATATACCCGGAAGATCGGAAAGCAGTGACACGAACAGATATCTGCACGCCAATTTTCATAGCAGCATTATTCACAATTGCCAAGAGATGGAAACAACCCAAATGTCCTACAACAGATGAGTGGATAAATAAAATGTGGTATATACACACGATGGAATACTACGCGGCAGTAAGAAGGAACGATCTCGTGAAACATATGACAATATGGATGAACCTTGAAGACATAATGCTGAGTGAAATAAGCCAGGCACAAAAAGAGAAATATTACATGCTACCACTAATGTGAACTTTGAAAAATGTAAAACAAATGGTTTATAATGTAGAATGTAGGGGAACTAGCAATAGAGAGCAATTAAGGAAGGGGGAACAATAATCCAAGAAGAACAGATAAGCTATTTAACGTTCTGGGGATGCCCAGGAATGACTATGGTCTGTTAATTTCTGATGGATATAGTAGGAACAAGTTCACAGAAATGTTGCTATATTAGGTAACTTTCTTGGGGTAAAGTAGGAACATGTTGGAAGTTAAGGAGTTATCTTAGGTTAGTTGTCTTTTTCTTACTCCCTTGTTATGGTCTCTTTGAAATGTTCTTTTATTGTATGTTTGTTTTCTTTTTAACTTTTTTTTCATACAGTTGATTTAAAAAAGAAGGGAAAGTTAAAAAAAAAAAAGAAAAACAAGGAAAAAAAGATGTAGTGCCCCCTTGAGGAGCCTGTGGAGAATGCAGGGGTATTCGCCTACCCCACCTCGATGGTTGCTAACATGACCACAGACATAGGGGACTGGTGGTTTGATGGGTTGAGCCCTCTACCATAGGTTTTACCCTTGGGAAGACGGTTGCTGCAAAGGAGAGGCTAGGCCTCCCTATGGTTGTGCCTAAGAGCCTCCTCCCGAATGCTTCTTTGTTGCTCAGATGTGGCCCTCTCTCTCTGGCTAAGCCAACTTGAAAGGTGAAATCACTGCCCTCCCCTCTACGTGGGATCAGACACCCAGGGGAGTGAATCTCCCTGGCAACGTGGAATATGACTCCCGGTGAGGAATGTAGACCCGGCATCGTGGGACGGAGAACATCTTCTTGACCAAAAGGGGGATGTGAAAGGAAATGAAATAAGCTTCAGTGGCAGAGAGATTCCAAAAGGAGCCGAGAGGTCACTCTGGTGGGCACTCTTACGCACACTTTAGACAACTCTTTTTAGGTTCTAAAGAATTGGGGTAGCTGGTGGTGGATACCTGAAACTATCAAACTACAACCCAGAACCCATGAATCTCGAAGACAATTGTATAAAAATGTAGCTTATGAGGGGTGACAATGGGATTGGGAAAGCCATAAGGACCACACTCCACTTTGTCTAGTTTATGGATGGATGAGTAGAAAAATAGGGGAAAGAAACAAACAGACAAAAGTACCCAGTGTTCTTTTTTACTTCAATTGCTCTTTTTCACTCTAATTATTATTCTTGTTATTTTTGTGTGTGTGCTAAGGAAGGTGTCAGGGATTGATTTAGGTGATGAATGTACAACTATGTAATGGTACTGTGAACAATCGAAAGTACGATTTGTTTTGTATGACTGCGTGGTATGTGAATATATCTCAATAAAATGAAGATTAAAAAAAAAAAAAGAATAGCCCAGAAGGAAATATCTGCAATTGTTGAATGGTAATGCAGTAGCCTTGATCCTTGATGATGATCGTAGAACTATATGTGTGACCGTGTGATTGTGGAAACCTTGTGACTGACACTCCCTGGAACCAGTGTATGGGCAGATGAGTAATAAAATAAAGACAAAAAATATGTAAATAATAGGGGGTATCAGGGTATGGGATGTTTTGGGTGTTCATTTTTATTTTTTATATTATTTATATGATTTTTGGAGGGGAGTAATGAAAATGTTCTAAAATTGTGGTGATGAATGAACAACTATATGATGATACTGTGAGCCACTGACTGTACACTTTGGATGGATTATATGGTGTGTGAGTATATCTCAATAAAATTGCATTTAAAAAATTAAAAAAAAAAAAAAGTACATAGAAAAATTGCCACCACCCCCCCCCCCCGCCATTCACAATGAACACACTAGATCCTGGTTTCTATCTACAATTGTCCACTAAAGAAACTAAAGCCCCTTGGCATAATAGCTGATCGAGAGCTGGAGAAAGGAAAATTCAAGATGGGTCTGGAACATCACATCTTATCAAAAAGCAAGAAATTCCTGAAAGAATGATAGAGACAGTTCAAAAGGCCACTGGAGCCAGTTTGAAGGGGCTCTATTGGACAAGTCTGGGACAATTTGATCATCAAAATAACTATAGACTGCAACCCTTTGAGTAAAATTGAAATCCATTAATCTACATTGATTGATATAAATACATAGAGGAGAAGGAAAAGTTCTGACTTACTGTAGAAGTGTCTATTCCAAAAATATATTTTTATTAATCATTAATTAATAAGTATACTACATATTATATATTACACTTCTTAATTAACCTCACAATGGAGAAATCTTATGGGCACCATTTAACCAAGAGATAGAAGTTAGTGTCATCAGTAATGGGACAAATAAACATCTGGTGCCTCCTGATATGATGCCATGATAACAGTATTTGCTAGTTATTATTACTAAAAATTTATAAATCATGAGGAAGCACCAAACAAACCCAAACTGCGGGACATTCTACAAAGTGCTGAGCTTCCCTCTGCTACATTTAACTGGAAAGTCAAATGCTCAATTTCGCAGACTCCCTTGCTACTGGGGATGACTGTGTGGCCACTGCAAAATCAAAAATGTCAAACTCATGAATGATAAGGAAAGACTAAGGAATTGTCCCAGATTGAAGGAGAATAGAAAGACATGACAGTAAATGTAACATATTTTCCTTGATAGGATCCTCAACCAAAAGGTCATTAATGAGACAACAGAAAATTTTTAATGAGGTTTGTGCATGTGTAGTAGTATTAGGTCATGTTAACTTCCTGATTTTTATGGCTGTACTGTCATTATTTAGAAGAATTGCCTTGTTTATAAGAAATACAAACTGAAACATTATGGAGTAATCAGACAACTTGTGCAAATGGTCCAGAAATAGTAGTGTAGATAAGTGCGTGGGTGAGAGACAGAAAAAGAGAAAGAAAGAATGCTAAGCAATTGTGAAAAAAAATTCTAACAGTTGAGGAATTTGGGTGAAGGAAATATGGAAATCCTCTGAACTATTTTGCAATCTTTCTAAAGATTTGAAGTTATTTCAAAATGGAAAGTTAAAAATAAAAGGAGGAAAAATATGGAGATGGACGCTGCTTAGCAACCAACAGTGTTTATGGCAACATACATCTCAGGCCTCACAAGTCAGACCCTACCCAAAATGCTGCACTTCTTTGTATTTTCAAATTATAGGGCATTATCCCTTAGGCTACTCAAATACAGAAAATCCTTTCTTTAACCAGCTTTCCACCACACTCTATCACGTTTCTCTGAGAATCTGCAGAATGCTTTACTATGTTCCACAAATCTTTGCTGATTGTCACTTTTTGTATAAACTAGCCATTTGGCTCCAGACAGCCATCTGCTCTTCTGCAGATGAGCCCTTTCTCTACTGAGATGACTTCACCCAAGTTGCAGCTGTGGCCTCTTTATTTTCTGTTACGGGCCCCCTCACCTGCCCATACATCCACTGAGATCATAGCCTGGCTGGACACAGCTGCATGCCACAGGGGCCACAGTGGCTCTGGAGTCTAGAAGGCCCCTCCTTTGGTTGCTGCCTCTAAACACAGCAATGCTTCTTTTGAAAGTCCAACCTCAGAGACAAATGTCTCCACCAAGAATCTCCAGAGGCTCCTGTGCAGTCCCAACTGGGGTGAAGGGGAAAATAAGTGTCTCAAGAACTATGGAAAGGTATTTTCTATATAGCTATAACTAGGGTAAACAAACTATGGTCCAAGGCCAAATTCAGCCCTCCAGATTTGTAACTATTTATAACTACTGAAATAACAACTTTTCACCTTGAAAATTACCTTATGTCTCAGATACAAGAACTATGATAGTCAATTCCAAGCAAACATCTGTCAAGCTAAACTGAGCCTTTGATAGTTGGGATTTGGGGGTCCTGGTTCCTGACTGGGTCTCCAGTGCTTCTCAGATAATTAATCCAGGTCAGACTAGGGACTGAGTCAATGACATCTAGTCAGTAGAAGCCTCCTCAATGGTAGAAGGAGAGAAGATATAAGGGTAGTAGGAGGGAAGGGTGTTGAGGAGGAAGTAGATGAAATTGTAGAGTAGCACTAACCAAAGTCCTAGGAATTTGTAATTGAACTCAGCCAAGTTTCCATAAGTTCAATTTGTGTACTCACATACTAAAGAAAATAATGTCATCACCTCAATTCTATTTTTGTCAGTATTTCCACAGGATATATTTCTGACATTCTTATTATTAAGGTTACATTTAATAGTAAAGCATCTACTCCAAAACTGATGTCCATGCATTTTTGAGTGAATTTTCATGCTTATGCTTAGAAAACATTATTTGTATGGTTTCCATTAAAGTAGAGATGAATTCAGAGCGAAAAATTTAAACTGGCCACCCTTTCTCCAGTTTTTTACACAAGCTTTTTAAGGCAGAAGTATTTGAGGCTATAGGTATATCTGCATTCAGCTTTTTATTGACCCAGTTGGAAGTAGCCTTGCTCATATATAAATGTTGATACTTTTTTTCTTCCAAGAACAGGGTTAATTGTGTTGATGATGTTGTAAATTTTGTACCATCAACAATGAGACATGGCCGCTGAACAAGACTGTATTATTCTGCTCCACATTGTGCTGGGTGGACAGTACAAATGGGAGGAACTGGAAGAAGGAAAGTGAATCTGGGCTTAGAACTTCTCTGTCAAAGTATTTTTCTCTAAGCCAGGTTTGGACTGGGACTTTGCTGGATTTCCATATTGCATGAGCTCTCATTACTGTAAGATCTTTTCAGCCAAATTTTATGTGCAGAGCTATTACTTTAAGTTTGTCCCACATGGGAGACAGACTTCTAAGATGACCCCAACTGGCCCTGCCTCCTAGTAGGCAGTAATCCTTTCCTCTTGAGTATGAGCTGGACCTAGTGAATAGGATAGGTAAAAATAAGAGGTTGTCACTTCGGAGATAAGGTTGCTGCTGTGCTGGTTGGAATCTGGTATGCACTCCAGAAAAAGCCATGTACTTTTAATCCAATCTTATGGGTATAGATCTGTTGTGAGTGGGACCTTTTGATTAGGCTGTTTCCATGGAGATGTGACCCACCCAATTTAAGATAGGTCTTAATCCTTTACCGGAGTCCTTTAAAAGTGCTCATGGAGAGACAAAGAAAATGCCTGGGGAGAACCAAGAAGGACCCACAGAAACTGAGAGAGCCATTTTGAAACCAAAACCAAAAGAGAAGGACCAGAAGATGTCATGGCTGCTTCCTGTATGCCAGCAACCTTTCCTCAGAGAAGGTATTTTCCTCTTGATACCTTAATTGGGAACTTTTCATGGCCTGAGAACTGTAAATTTGTAAACTAGTAAATCCCCGTTGCATTCTAGCAGCTTTAGCAAACTGAAACAGTTACCAAAGACTATGACTTCCCTCTTGCTGGTTCTCTTTCCCTCTCCCCCAGTTGCTCATTTCTTGATGCCAGTTTACATGTTATGAGAGGCCCATATGGCAAGGAACTGTGGCTTTCCTCTAGCTAACAGCCAATGATGAACTGAGGTCCCCAGTTTAACAACCCAGAGGAAACTGAGTCCTATCACACCACGTGAGTGAGCCTGGAAGAAGATCTGCCACCCCAGGTGACACCTTGGTCAGAGCCTGTGAGAGACTCAGAGGCAGAGGATTCAGTTTATCCATGCCCAGAATCTTGACTCACAGAAATGGTGAGATAATAAATGTGTGCTATTTTAAGCCACTAAATTTGGGGATAATTTGTTGAGCAAAAACTGATAACTAATATGTTCCATAGGGAAAAAACAAACAAACAAACCCCCTAAGGATGGAGGCTGACTGGCATCTAGTAGCTCTAACAGCAATGAATTGGAGTAATTTCTTAAAATTTTAATCTTCATGATCACAGTGGTAAACATCAAAAGGACTCTACTCTACCCACTGTTGCCTGAAGTTATTGTAAGAGTGTGAGGACTTATGAAAACAGCATACATACATATTCATACTTCTGGAGTTTAACCATCACTCTGAAGTCTACTTTTTAAAAGCTGTGTTACCTTTTATAATGTAGCTTCAACTCTTAATTGAAATATTCGGGTAAAGATACAATTCAGTCAAGATTTATTGAGTTCTTACTATATGCCAAGTTCTTAATAAAATTATTTTTAAATAATTCTCAAAACATGCACGGTAGCATAAGTTATCCACATTTTACCTTATGAGGACTTGCAGATTCAGAAAAGTCACACGAATTGTCTAGAGACATGCAACTGGGGGCTGTAGAAGCTGTATTCAATCCTGGGTTCCTGTGATGCCCAAGACCACACCAGGCTTCCAAGGGAGAACCAAAATAAACTTAAAATTTCAGGTTCAGACATAACAGACACCAATACTTTTAAATATGGAAGAACAGGCTGATTAGATCCTTAGAGTTTTGCTGGTGCTAGACCTCAAAACCTATCCTTACCCCCAGCTGACCCCCAGTGAACCCACTGAGCAATTCCAACTCGATCTCCATGGAGGCTCCAATGTATGATGGCATCTAGGCCCCAAGGTTACCTGCATGGAATTACCATTGACTGTGTGTGATGGACAAAGCCCACCATGTTGGTGACCCCCACTACTCTTACCCCCTCGTGTTCACCTCTTGTATGACAGCCTCCTCTTCAGTGTGGATGGGACCCGTACCTTGCTTCTCTAGCGAACAGAATATCACAAAAGTGAAGAGATTTTGAAGATGGAATTAAAGTGCCAAATCAATAGATTTTGAGTTAATCCGAAGGAAGATGATCTTTGATGAGCCTCACTTGATTGGCAGAAGGTATTTAAAAGAGGATCTGGTCCCTCTTTGAGGTCAGAGACTCTAAGGGGGAAAGACACCCCTCGTGAGCATGCTGAGGTAAGCAGCCATGTTGGAGAAGCCACACGTGAGGAACTGTGGGCCGCTCCCCCTGACAGCCTGCAAAATGTTGAAGCCCTCAGCCCTACAGCCACGAGGAAATGAATACTGCCAACAAGCTGAATGGACTTGAAATGGATTCTCCCCCAGGCAAGCCTCCAGATGGAGATGCAGCCCAGCTGTCACCTTGATGGCAGACTTCTGAGACCCTGATCAGAGCATCCAGCTAAGTCATGTCTGGATTCCTGACCCAAAGAAATTGAGATTTTAAGTGTTGTTTTAAGCCACTACTTTGTGGTAATTGGCCACACAGCAATAAAAAACTAATACACTGTACCATATCCCTATGCCTGTTTTCCCCTTTCCTCAGAAAGCAATTATCTACTGCTAGGACACAGTTCTTGCATCCCAGGGCCAGATGTGTGAGAAAGATCCCAGGATCTCTCTGGACTCATTGGCAGAGACTTTCTTCAGCAGCCAGCTTAGAAACTGCTAGAGCATCTGACACCTGAGTGGTGACTGAGAATGGAGCCTGATGTGCCTTCACCCTCAATCCCTGCCTGCCACCTGTGCCCACAGAAATGTAAGAGGGCAGTGGGAGACGAATGCATGGGTATTGGTAACCAGCCTGAAAAGAACACACATTATTTTACATGTGTTTATATCTGGAAAAAAATTTGTTCCTGGCAAGCATGCCACCAATATAGTAGAGAAGGAAAAGCATGATGTTTGGTATCTGTACATTTAGGTATTCTGAGACTTGGCTCTGCCACTTATAGTATAATTAAGGCCTCAGGGCGTGAGGATTCTGTCTCATATTCCTCACCTGTAAAATGTGTAATAGCTAAACCATTTGCCTGAAAGGGGTGGTTATGCAAAATATTAAACTTTTAACCCAGAGAGGAGAGCTGGAATCTTTCCTTTTCCACCTCAGTAGTCACTAGGGCCTAGCATGTCAAGCAGTCATACCCGATGTGTGTCCACTGAGTGAACGTGTATCGGGAATGTGGTCAGCTTAAGAGCAAGTGATTAAATTGTCCTTAGGGAGAGAATGGCTGTTATGTAGTAAAATCCCTTATGGATTATTTTGTGGATAGGGCTAGGGTAAAGGAGCTGAACTATTCCACCTAAGGAATAAGCAAGAATATTGGAGAGAGAGCAGTTTAAGGTACTAGGGAGGAGGAGGGAAGAAGAGGAGTGATGAGATTGGAGGATGAGCTGAAATGATTCCATGATGGGCTGTAACGTTACACACGTACACACACACATACACTTCAGGTGGGGTGTCCGTAGAAGCCTGCTCTCCTCAACTCAGATGTGGGAGTTAGGGGGAGATAAATTCAAAAGAGATGTTGTCCAAGTGTTGATGCATGGGGAAGGGTAGGCAGAAGTGAAGAAGGAAGAACGTTAGAGGTGTGGAATCTGAGCCAGAGGTGACAATGTGAAGCACAAGCTCACTTGACTGGATCCCTGGAGGTCATAATAGGACTCGGGATCCCACCGTCTGTGGAATGGGGCTCTGAGCCAATGGATACCTTAATCTTAACAAATCAGGTGATCCCTGCCAGCTGAAGGACCATAGGATATCTAGGGGCTGACAATGAAGGAATGAGCAAACGTGTGAACATCCTGCTAAGTTCACAAAGAGAAAGGTAGGAGAGATTTGGTCTCTCAGGGAAAAGTTAGGGAAAAAAAATGTAGCTGTCCTTTGTTATCAGTAGGGAATTACTTAATGGGGTAGAAAGAAAAGCTGATAAAGAGCATCAATGTAGGATCTCTTCCCCAGGACACAGAGTCAGGCAGACACTTAGAGAAGGAAATTAGGGGTAAATGCTGAGGTCAGAAGCTCTGGGATCAGGTTAACACCGCAGTAAGCAGGAAGAACTCAAGAAACCTTGCATATGTGACTTCCAGAGTCAGAACCAGCCGCATGGGTGGAGGGATGGCCTCTCCTTCCAGACAAACCTGCCATTGCTCCAGAGGGACTCCTGATTCACTTCCCTTTCTCTTTTTTTGATCTTTACCTGATGTCTGTGATATGTCTCTTCTAATTCTTTTCACTTAAAAATCAGAGAAATTTTTAAAAAGGAAGAAACAGAACAACAAAACAAAAAAGAAAAGAAAAGTCAAGTGGAACATTCATGTGAAAATGAGAGTATTTGCAGGGACAGAGACCCATCTTTGAAAATGATTCTCTTGAAGAGTCCTTTGGTGCCAAATAGTTGAGCTGCTGCCAGACTTTTATGACTCCTTCTTTATCATTTCCCCTCCAATGAGGCAGATCAAGACAAATCCGCATTCCATCCTCTATGTCTGGGGCCTGCTCCTGGCCTGTCAGCTGTTGGTTTGCTGGGGCTCTTGGATTTGAGAAAACCCACCTGGCAGCTCCGTCTCTTTGCTGTAGCACTTGCACAGATGGGGTGTCATCTGGGAGCCATGGCAGCAGAGACACAACAAACAAAAGCAATCCACTGGCTTCCAGGGCAGAACAATGAAGTCCTCCTTAGCTCCCTGCCACTGTTTATGGAGTGGTCCCCAAAAGCCAGAGAGCAGGCAGCTGTTGCAAATTCTTCTGAAGAACTTATACTATACATGTAATAATTCAAGCTAAGCTTTACCATGGGACCATGAATATTTCCTGCTACCATTTGCTGGTGGTTATCACACGATCCTCTCTCATTCATTCATTTATTCTTTCTTTCTCTCAAGGACAATATATTTGAGCAAGTAATAGATGCTAGGACCTGCAATTAGGACCAAGAACACAACAGAGAACATAGTCATTGTCTCCATCCTCATGAAACTAATGGTTGAGTTGGAGAAGTAATAGGCATATAACTAATTGCCCTTAGCTTGGTGAGTAACACAATAGAGGAAACACAAGGGCTGTGGAAAAGAGATGAGTGACTCCTTAATCAGGGTTGGGGACCTTTAGAGAACTCCTTCAGGAGGTAGTGAGGTCTGAGAAAAGTTTTCAAGTGCCAGTTAACCAAATGGAGAAGAAATGGAGAGACATCTTCTCGTCAAATCACGCAGCCTGTGCAGACAAAGAGGACAAAGAAAGCACAAAACATATTTGAGGGAACTGGGGCAGCTTAAGTACAGGGCATTGGTAGTTGAATCTAAGAGATGGGGTGAGACACCTTAGCAGGAGCAAGTATGAAATGGTTTGGGAAAAAAGGAACAAGTTTTAGGCAGAGGACCCCATCAGCATTTCAGAAAGATCTTAATAGCCAGCAGCATGGAAAAGGTTGGAACAGAAGAGAAGAAAGTCGAAAGACAAAGGCTATTCTGTAGGCCTCTGTTGAGCCAGCAGCAGAAATTCTTCAGTGGGATAGCATGACTGTTTACCTTTGCTGGCAATAGTTCATTAGCTACCGAGTGCATAGACAGGGAAGTGTCAGCTCCCTTCACAGATAAATTCAGATCCATTTTCTTATATATGAGGAGAATTCATAATCCTACTCCATTTAGTCCTCAGTCTTGCTCAGCTTAATTTAATGCTCATTTACTGATTACCTAATTTATGCCAAGCACTGTTAGACACAGAGATATCCAGGTAAAATGAGACATACTTTGTACCTTCCCACCCTGATAATCAACGGCTATTTGCAGTATTAAAATGCAACAATCAATAACTTGGCTCATTTACTAACTGCCTCCATTTCATAATTTGTTTTTAGTTGTAACATTAGATCCCAGGAAAATAAAATAAAAGAATAGGCTTATTGAATGCTTTGCAGATTAAGTTAGTGATGTAAATACACATATTTTCTCTAGAGTGCAAAATTGCTGAGGGGGAGGTTAATGAGAACCACGCTGAGCCCTCATGAGAAAGGCGATGTGCTTACCCTCTGCTCTTTACTATCCTCTGGTTTGGAAGGAGATCTGCATTTGGGCAGATGATGATTTTGGCACAGCCAACTGTCATGTGGAACTGGAGGAGGTATAGGCTCCATGGTGAACATGGAACAATCCAGTATATGCCTAATAAACAATTCCCTGAAAATTAGTCCCGGAGGATTTTGTTGGATTATCATATAACTGTCTGGGTTTGCCTTCAAAGCCCACAGGCTCTGAGCTTTGAGTATGCTCCTTTGTAAATCTCCTCCCCTCTGTCTGATGAACACACATTCTTTTTGGACACCCCTGAAGCCAGGAAGAGAATATTAGAGAACCTGTTACATCCCTCTTATAGTACATAATGTGTGCATAGTATATTTTAAAATATGGGCTATGTACTATTTTATGTGTATATGTTATGTGTAATACTATACCATATGATATGATATGATATATGATACGATATATGATATGATATTCTATATTCTTTGTTTTCTTGACTACTTTGGCCGTGATATTATGAGCTATTTGAGGGCAGGGACAGCGGCTTATTCCTCTCTGTATCCCTAGGTCTAGCAGTGTCTGGCAGTTACTAGAAGCTCAGTATGTGTTTGATGAAGAGCAGAAAGGAACAGGAAAGAATGGAACAGAAAGACTAGAACAGAATTCAGTGGAACAGAAAAGAAAGGAATGGAAAGGAACTGAATGTAAAGGAGGGGAGAGAAGAGGAGAATAAAAGGAAATAAGAAAAGAGGAGGTAAAAGAGGAAAAGAAGCAAAGGAAGAAAGGAAGGAAAGAATTCTCTTTCCAAGAACCAACATTCTAGTCTTCTATTAAAAATGTCTTCTGTATCTTGCAAACTCAGTCTTCCTGGAAGCACACTGGCATTTTTCCAATAAAATACCAAGAAAAACTTAGAGTGCAGGTTCCCTATCTTCGCATCTTCTCAAGGAAGATCTAATTACCCTCATTCATTTACTCACACTCTAGAAGAGTGAAATATGGAAAAGAATAATTATAGATAGAGATAAGTGGCATTATTCAAGTGTTTATGCATAAAGTAAGGTTTTGTGGGAAGAAAGAGGGGGAAATAATTAATTCTGCCTAGGAAGATGAGGAAAGGGAGAATATTTGTGATGGATTTTGGAGGCTTAGTAGGAGATATACCTTGGGAAGGAAGAGTATTTTAAGATACATGAGTTTCCCCAAGAAGAATCTCAAAGTTTCCTAGCATTTGAAATCTATGTTTCCAATTGGGTAGTGGTAGAGAGAGTTTAAATGCTTTCAGCAACACTTGTACAGGTAGCCTAATTTCTTCCAAACTATGTCTTTGAGCCCTGGTTTTGATGAAAGGTTTGATTCATAAAGTAGTACAGCTTGCTGATTTCACAGGTGGAAAATCTGAGGAACAAGAGGCAAACAGACTGTAACAGACTGTGAAAATGCATTTGCAGCCAGAGAGAGGCAGTAAAACAAGAACTGAATCAAGGTTCTTTAAACTCATCAAGAGGGTAACAACTGAGTGAAAATAAATTCCGGAGAGGGAATCCCTACCCACCCTAGTGAGCCTGTGCATATATCCTCTATAGATACTGCCTCCTATTCTGCAGTAGGAGAATATGAATTCAACAACAAAATTAAATATAACTAAGCTCTTAGAAGAGAAACAAAATTCTCAGGAAGAATTTGATTCATTAAAAAATACCCAAGTATGCACCCTGCCCCTGCCACTTTCTAACTCTGTGTCCTTACACAAATTTGGTGCTGTTTCTCCACCTCATCTGTAAAATGGGAATTTTCATCCATAACTCACAGACTTGTGTGAAGTCCATGAGATAATGAATACAGAAAAATAAACACAACTCCTAGAATATAGTAAATTTTCAAATATAAATATATAAAGACAGATGATTAGATAGATATAAATACAGATATGAATATGGTAGCTATAGATAAATATAGAATTTCTCATCTCCATCTGCCAGATGACTCATTCTGAAAGCACACTGATTACTTCATTCCTTTCCTTTTGTTTTTTCTTAAACTGGACAGTGAGGAGGATGGGACTATGAGAAACTTGTTCCACGAGTTCTGTTCTGGTCCCCAAGTATGAGCTCTGATATGCCTCTAGCTAAGAATAAATGGCAAGAATAAGACTAAAACCTTTGTGAACAACCCACCCAAGAATGGGGAGGCAGAGGAGAAGAAGATGGAAAAATCAGTGTCAATATGATTCTCTTTATTGAACTCTAACATAAGGCAGGGCAGGAGGGACAGGACAAGATGGTTGTTTCCACATTTTTTTTCCATAGGGCCTTTTTCCCGGGGATGATATGGTGGAAGCAACACAGGGCTGGGTGTTTCAAGCCCAGGGTACATGTCCCCACTCTGCCACTAACTCATAGTGTGGTCACTACTCATAATTCCTCCTTTTTGAGCCCCAGTTTTCTCACCTATAATATAAACGTAAGTGCCATATTTATTTGATGGGAAAAATAAAGAGGCAAGAACTTGTCTATTCCAAATTGCTTCCAGTTAACTTCACTCTTTACCATCTTTCTAAACATCAAACATGAAAATGAAAAATAATTCACCCAGTTTCCTGGATATTTGTTTAATTATGCATTCTACCACCACCACTAGTTGGGTTATAACGTCATGCTCATTATCTGACATCCAAGACCCTGCACACTCTCCCAATTACTTTCTCACTATTCCACACTAACACATTGTGCTCCAGCCTTAATGAATGATTTACCCCTTGATGCTATTTTCTGCGCTAGTACGATTTCTCTCCTAACAAGACAGCTTCTAATGGGATCAATATCCTGACAACCTACCTCAGCCAGAAACTGAGAAAAACACAAGTATTTGGGGCATAATTAAGCTAGGCTTTGAGATGCACAGAGAGTATCACTGTAGTCATCTCTACACAAGTTAAAGAAACTAGTATTGATAGTAGTGATCTATGACAGTATTTTAAAAAATCTGCCCAATACCTTTTCTCCCTCTTTTTCCCTTCTTCTGGCAGTATATCAAGCTGTCCCACGTTAAATGGACCAAGGAATGAACAGTCTTAGTATCCTATTTCTTTGGATCCCATGATTGGTCCAAGGTTAGACAGGAGATTAAATCAGAGCCAGTCAAAATCCTTCCTTGAAGTGGTTATACAGGAGGCTATTGGGGGATTTTCCCTTTTGGCTAGCCTGAAATACTGAAATAATATGAAGTTGGGCTCTTAGTGCCATCTCCCCTTTACATGAAAATGGTCTGTCAAGAGCGGCAGAGAATGAAGCCATCAGTAATGACAGACAGGTGGAGAGTGTTTGTTCAGGTTATCTTGAGTGTCAGTTTTGGTGCCCAAAGTCCTGGTTCTTGAGGTTCTTTCTTCAGGTCTGTGCTCTACTCCAACATCCAGTTACAGGAGCCAATAAATCCTCTTTTTTGGCATTCGCTGGTTTGAGTTGTGATTTTGTAACTTGTGGAAAGAGTTTCAACTAATAAACTCACATTTATGGAGCACTTGAGAGTTAGCTAAGTGTTTTCATATTTGTGATCTTGTTTGAGCCTCACTAAAATTCTATGCCATATAGGTAGTCGGTAGGGATAGAGAACATTGCCTCATTGACACATTGAAAACAGCCCCAAAGTGGCTGAGGTTAAATGACCAGACCAACACCATCCCTAAGATGTTGAAAGCTATGGAACTTCTCCCGAGAAAAAAAAAAATGCACTTACATTCAGAATAGCACAATAAGAGGCAGTATAATAAAAATAATACAATAATTGTTAACACAGTATAAAGTGCTTTACCATACACAGAGCTGTGTTCTAAGTGCTCTCTATACAGTAGTAACTCATAAAGACTCACAATAAACTTGTGACAATAGGTATAACTATTTTCCCCATTTTACAGGTGAGGAAACTAAGGCATGGAGAGTTGGGTAAATTGCACAATGTCTTATAGATAATAATTGTCAGAGTCAGTATTTAAATTCAGAGTCCTGATTCTCAATCATTGCACCATATTGAAAAACAGAGAGGTTATGAAATTTACCCAAATCCTCCCCACAGATAGCTAGGAAGGGGTGAGGCTAGGAGTCAAATCCTAGTCTGAGTTAAAGATCTTTATTCTTAGGAAGGTGTGGCGCTAGGAGCAAATCCTGATCTGACTCAAAGACCTTTATTCTGAAGTGGCACATAGCACTCTCTCTCATTCCAGATAGTGGTCTGCAATGCCTGGATTTAGACCCAGATCGTTATATTCTGAGCCTAGTGCTAAGGTCTTATATACTCATTTAATATACATTTAATCAGTACTCACTAAATGCCAAGCATGTTATAAAATTGTTTGGAATGAAGAGTGGAGAGATGATATGCAATGAGCCTCATTTCTCTCTAACTTACTAATACATGCTTATCCTTGAAGAAGATGAAATTCATACTCAAACATAGCTTTGGGGACTTAGGAGCTTGGGAAGAGAGCCACCTGCATTTTATTATGGAAAGACAACAAAGCTCCCTTCTCAAACCTCAGAAGCCAAGTTAAAAATATGCTAGTTCACAGTTCATAGCAAAAGTTGGAACTGTCACATCAAAATCCCTTTTGTTCCAAGAGCACATGTGGTGATGACGGTGAGGATTTGTTTATTTCATGGCTTACTAGTAGTAAATGTGGGCTGGGAAAGAAACTTTGGGCCCAGAGCAGATGGCTTTTTACAAAGACAAGAAAATCAATTATCATTATTTTGGCATAGAAAGACAATATTTAACAGGAAAATGAATTTCAAAATCTTTGGAAATATGATGTTGGAGAAAGAAATATAAAATAAAGGCTATTTCAAAAGCTTTCACAATTTTAAAAATCCTTTCTGGGTCACCTTTTTTTTCTCAGTACTTTTGCATTTTTAGACGTGCATTCTCAGAAGGAACATCTTCACCTCTGCAACACTCACACTGTAATCTGTCATCTTGATACCAAGACTGAGCAGAAAGAACATTACACACAGACAATATGAAGTCCAAGTGCCAGCCCGACAGGGTGGGAGAGTTTCTGAGGATTAGGATGACCCACAGAAGCAATCTTGACTCAGAAAGAGGCATTTGTTAACCTTGAAGACAGAGGTGTGTGTGTGTATGTGTGTCTGCATGTCTGTGTTTTCTTCCTTATAATCAATGTAAAGCAGATGTTAATGAAAAGAGTTTGGTAAAAGCAACATCTTGAGTTCCTTGGGCAAAGCAATGCTATCCTGAAAACTAGAGATTATTTTCACACTCTTAAACAAGACGAGGAGGCTGAGGCTCAGGGAGACCATTTGCCCAAGGGAAAGGAGAGTTTTCCACATCTTCAAGACACTTCAGGTCCATTATTTATAAGCAAAACGTATCATCTTCCCCCACCTTGGCGCCTCCTTTTGTGTTCCCTATTTTAGTGGTTGGCACCACTGTCCACCAGTCATCTTCATTAGACACCTGGGATCTCTCACCTCCCAGTTTCCGTCAACCACCAAATTCCACAGTATCTCCTTACTCTCCTTTACGGCCCCGCTCGGCCTGCTAGGATACTGATAATGCCTTCCATCTGGTCTCTCTCCATCTTGTTCCCTCCTTCATGCGGCCACCATAACAGAATAAAATGTAAATTGTACAGTGTCACTTACCTGCTCAGAGTCCCTTTTGAGGTCTTCACATCACCCACATGACAAAATGCAGGCGTCTTAGCTGAGCACACAAGGCTTTCTCTACGTGGTGCTTGCCCACTTCCTCATTCTCCTCTCTCCTCCCTCTCTGCCTTGTTACCCGCCAGGATCACAGACCGCTTTAGTCCCCTTTGTGCACTGTGATGTTTCTCCTCTCTGTGGAGAAACATCATGTATGAGAGCAAGACCCATTATCACTTTACCCAGGCTATCCCTACACCGGGACCCCTCTTTGTCACCTGACTTCCATCATGTGGCTAACTCCTCCACACCCTTTAAGACTCAGCTTTGTCATCACTATGTATTATTGCTTGTGTTCCAGAAAGTCTTCCCTGCATTCCTGCGAGTCTCGTCTTGAGGGTCAATACTTCCCTGTGTTCCTCGCTACATTTACCACATTGATTATCTTTATGCATCTGTCTCCTCAA
The DNA here is from genome assembly GCF_015220235.1 of Choloepus didactylus. NCBI lineage: Eukaryota > Metazoa > Chordata > Mammalia > Pilosa > Megalonychidae > Choloepus > Choloepus didactylus. The sequence continues at coordinate 107,725,142 of NC_051316.1, forward strand.
CTAGAATGTTACATTTTTAGAGGCAGTAATGATCCTGCTCTAGACAAAATGCATGTAACAGAAAAGGCCATAATGAGATCCCTTGTCACCTCCGTTCCATGTCATTGCAATTGGTCCATTGACAAAATCTTTGCTGTGTTTAAGCAGAGTGACAAGTCAGGTTCTATGTGAAGGAAAACCTGGGAAATAATATGATAACGACACTTCAGGTTCAGCAGTTACTTAAAGTATATCTTTCCTAAAGTCATTTAAGAGAAAATAAATAATTGTCAAAGGAGAATCTCCCTGGGTCTCATATTTTTCTGAATCTCTTTGCCTGTCATTCCTTAGGTAAGGGCTTTTATATAGGCATTGTCAAATCCACTTTGCAAGGTTCTCCACTTTTGATTGTTTCTGATTTTAACTTCTTATTGCCTGAGAAATAAAGTGCAAATTCCTTAGCCTGACATTTAAAAATCTACACTGTCTGACTCAAGCTTACCATTTTAGTCCTATTACTTACCATTCCTTTTCCTAGACACACCCCAAAAGGTCTAAGCCCCTGCTTTTGCTCCCAACCCTTTCCTCTCTATTTACTCACTCGCACACATAAATAACAGATGTGTCCAGGGATAAGACTGCATAAGGGAGTCACTCTGGAGTCTGAACCCGTCAGATAATAATATCTCTTCTGTCTTCTTATAGGTACAGAGATATTCTCCTCCAACTAGTGTTACTCAGATTTTTCTCTTAAATCCTTTCTTACTGGCACATCACTTATATGACTCAGGCCAGATTTATATAATGCTTTGTCACCTTTCCCCAGGCATGTATGAGAGCAAGACCCATTATCACTTGTGGAAAGAGAACTATGATTTAGTCTGGCCTACTTCGTGCCAGGTGCAACATGAAACTTTATGCCATTTATTCTTCCTGACAGCCTTGGGAAGTATATATTAGTTCTCAGCTAAAATAGAAGAAACAGATTCAGAAGAATTGGGTAGCCAAAGACTTTCTAGTTAAAATGGAGTCAGGATTTTAATGTTTGCTTGAATCCAAAATCTCTTTCTCCCCCTAACATTGGGTCAGTGAAGTTGTGGATAAAAAAAGCTCTTGGAAAACTCTGAAGCTTCATACAGCCATTAAGTTTCACTACAGGGTGCTCTTTATATAACAGAATCCCTGGAGAAGAGTGTAACAGTGAGATCTGGGGACATCCACCCAGCATCAAAATTAAGGGAGTGACACCCCTACGTGGAATCTGACTCCCAGGGGTGTAAATTTCCCTGGCAATGCAGGACATGACTCCCGAGGATGAATCTGGACCCAATATCATGGGACTGAGAACATCTTCTTGACCAAAAGGGGGATGCGAAAGGAAACAAAATAAAGTTTCAGTGACTGAGAGATTCTAAATGAAGTCAAGAGGTCACTCTGGTGGGCACTCCTACGCACTGTATAGATAACCCTTTTTAGGTTTCAATGTATTAGAATAGCTAGAAGTAAATACCTGAAACTATCACACTGCAACGCACTAGCCTTGACTTTTGAAGATGATTGTGTAACAATGTACCTTACAAGGGGTGACCATGTGATTGTGAAAGCCTTGTAGACCACACTCCCTTTATCCAGTGTATGGATGGATGAGTAGAAAAATGGGGACAAAAACTAAATGAAAAACAGGGTGAGAGGTGGGGATGATTTGGGTGTTCTTTTTTACTTTTATTTTTTATTCTTATTTTTACCTTTTCTGGTATAAGAAAAATGTTCAAAAATAGACTGGGGTGATGAATGCACAACTATGTGATGGTACTGTGAACAGTTGATTGTACACCACAGATGACTGTATGATATGTGAATATATCTCAATAAAACTTAATTTAAAAAAAAATTAAGGGAGTGAGCAAAAAGAGTAGAGAATGAAGAAGCAAAGGAATTGAGTGATGGGACATGTAAAGTTATGACGACCTCTTCCCAAGGAAAGGGTGACACATGGAGAAATGCAAACCTGGAGGAACAAGGTGTGGCTGCACACAGCAATGGGTTTGGCAGAGAAGTCTGAGGAATAGCAGGCTGTGTGGTAAGTGGCTACTCTTCCAAGTATTGGAGCCACGGGGGCATCTGGCCCAGAAGACTTTCTTGGAAGCAGGCACTGCAGAAAGAAGCAAAAACAAGCAAAAGCTAAAATAAATCATGGGCTCCATGTGTTGGGGCTTACAGGAATGCTTTGACTTTGGAGCCACTTTTCATATTGGCACTGGGATTTTTCCACAGAAGTCCCATCCCAAACTGCAAGTTCTTACTCGAGAGTTACTGGGAATCATGCTGGAAACTGGTTACTAAATAGGAAGACTATATTTCACCACATTACCATGGAAGCCAGCTCTATTTAATCTCTCTTTAGAATATATATTGGTTATTTACCCAGCATATCTCAGCCTCAAGTCCTCCTACCCAATCTATACCCTGCTGTGGGATGCTGGAGTTGGGAGTCTGCAAACCATGTTTCCCAGACTCTTTTGTGGGATTGATTCCTTAGATCCCTCAATGGGAGGAATTGATAAGGGACTAGAAGGTGGCAGGATAGAAGGCACCTTCCAGAAACAAAAATACAACTGTGGATCCAATCTCCAGCTTCCTTCAGCACTCCTAGGACAACAATGGGATGTGCCAGTCTTAGCTCAAGCACGCAGTTCACATTCTCAGGGGTCCCAGCATTGACTATGGTGTGCCCCTACTAAGGTCTAAGTATCAGCCTTAGGCCACCCCCGCAGGTGGCTAAGCACTGACCACAGGGCACTCCCATTGAGGTCTGAGGACCAGTTGCAAGGCACCATCACCCAGATGTCTCAGAAACTGCCGCATGGTGCCCTCCCAGTTGAAGCACCAGTTGCAAGTCCAGGCAGGTGACTTCCTCCAAGTTCCTAGGTTTTCCTAAAACCACCCTTTCCTTTTTGTTCTCCATGCCCTAGGGATAGTAGCTACTTCCTGCAGTTAGTAATATCTGGATTACCTCAGCATCCCCTGCTTGCTAGCTCAGCTTTCTAACATGTGTCTAGCAATTTCCTGTATTAAATCCTTTCTATCTGAATTCCTAGTGTGCTTTCTATTTTCTAAACTGGAATTTGAAATATATAAAAGACATCAATATCTTTAAAAGTAATGATGTCAAATCTCTTACAAGGAAAATTAGGCAGAAATAAAATCTTAACTTCTACAAAAAGGCAACTCTGCTGTCAAGTCATCACGAAGAAGAGAGAATGTACTAGCCTTGCAGGTACAAGTGGTCTGCTTCTTCATTCACTTATCAACAAGCAATCTGGGCCCCAGTAATACACCATATAACAACACCACAGGCTCCAGGGACACAAACTTTGAATAAGATATAATTTCTACCTCCAGGGAGCCTACAGTTAGGGTTGGAGAGGTCAGTTAATATCATACGAGGAATCTACTAGAGCAACTAGTGCCCAAGGAAGGACAAAGAAAGAAAGTAGCCTGGAATTTTACCTGATGGTTTCAGAGGAAGCTTGCAGAAAAGCTAATTCTTTATTTGAGTCTTGAATAATGAATCAGTTTGTTGTTGTTGCTATTGTTGTTGCTCAATTGCAAGAAGCAGAAACTAATTCTGAAGGACAACCTAAAAAGGCATTTATCTGGGAGCTGACTGTTAAGCTCTGAGGGTCAGGGAGAAAACTGAAGAAGGAGACTTAGAGCAGATAGAAACTAGGCAGTTCTATGGGGTGCTGGTAGTAGAAATGGCCTGACATCTAGACCCAGCACCACTGCTGGAATGAATGAATCCGTACATTGCCTGAATTCTCCTGCAGAGAAAGGCCAATTAGCCTAGCTTAGGTCAAGTGCCCATCCCTGAACTGCACCAAATAGGTAAGAATAAGGATCTAGCAGGGCATCCGTGCCCACAGATGAGGAGATGTAATTCTCCAAAGAGAAATCAGGGTGCTCTGGGGAAGAGGGAATGGAGGATAACCAAATGGAAAAAAGGCTGGAGAGAATAAAAGAGAAAGGAAGAAAGGGGGGTTTGCTGCAAAGATGAGTAGGAATTTTTCCAGTTACAAAAAAAGAGGAAGGAAAGGGGGAAAAGAGAGGCAACAAAATAAGGTTTCAGTGGCTAAGAGAATTCAAATAGAGTCAAGAGGCTGTCCTGGAAGTTACTCTTAAGCAAGTTTCAGATAGATATGCCAAACGGCCATTGTATGGTAAACCCAAGTCAACAGTAGTCCCCCAAACCCTAAAGAATACCCAGATCCCTACCTGAGACTCTGTGGAAGTTTCATTTACTAAGTTTGTTTTTCAGAAACTTAAATCCTCCAGAGAGCTCCTGTGCCAGCTAAGTCCCAAAACTCAGAGGTAATAGCCTCTTCAAGAACATCAACCTGATGCATTCTCTTTTCTCATAATGTTGACACCCTTTTTCAACATGAAAAAATTAGGGTGGTCACTGCCTAGACATCCCTGAAGATCAGGAAAGTGATTAAACTAGAGGAAGGTATAGCAAGAGACAAGATGGAACTTAACAAAGGACTATGAGTATTGAATCTCTATATAATTTTCTTCTTCTTAGTTGCTAGGGTATTAGAATAGTTAGAAGGAAAGAATTGAAATGGTGGAATGGTAACCCAAAGCATCCTTTTAAATTTGTTCTATAGCTATGTGTTAAATTGTAATTTGAAAGTTATTACCTTTTTGTATATATGTTATATTTCAAAATAAGGAAATAATTGAAACTATGGTACTGTAACTCATAACTTATTTGGAAATTTCCTATATTTCAAAAGGAAATGAAAAATAAAAAAGTAGAGGAAGGGCATTCCAGGCAGGGAAAATGGCATGAGTAGAGGTGTCATGGTGAGAAAGATGCAGTAAAGGAACAAAAAGAACACAAAATCCTGAGACTGCAATGTGGAGGTGAGACTGAAGACATTTTCAGGTGATGAAAAGCACATGTACCACACCAAAAAATCCCCTGTAAACTCTACAAGATCCGACTTTAGTATTAAAAGGACTTCAGCTGTCCATCTACCTCCTGAACTTGTTGCAAATGTGTGTTTCTGCCTCTTTTTGGGGGGCTGTGTTCCGGTTTGCCAATGCTGCCTTTTTGCAAAACATCAGAAATGGATTGGCTTTTATAAAAGGGGTTTATTTGGTTACACAGTTATAGTCTTAAGACCATAAAGTGTCCAAGGTAACACATCAGCAATCGGGTACCCTCACTGGAGGGTGGCCAGTGGTGTCCAGAACACCTGTTAGCTGGGAAGGCACATGGCTGGCGTCTGCTCCAAAGTTCTGGTTTCAAAACGGCTTTCTCCCAGGATGTTCCTCTCTAGGCTGCAGTTCCTCAAAAACATCACTCTTGGTTGCACTAGGGGTATTTGCCCTCTCTCAACTTCTCTGGAGTAAGAGTCTGCTTTCAGCAGCTGTCTTCAAACTCTCATCTGCAGCTCCTGTGCCTTCTTCAAAGTGTCCCTCTTGGCTGTAGCAGCTTGCTCTTTCTGTCTGATCTTATATAGTGCTCCAGAAATTTAATTCAGACCCACCCTGAATGGGCGGGCCAACACCTCCATGGAAATTATCCAATCAGAGTCATCACCCACAGTTGGGTGAGGCTCATTTCCATGCAAACAACCTAATCCAAACATTCCAGCCTAATCCCCACTAATATGTCTGCCCCACAAGATTGCATCAAAGAATATGGCTTTTTCTGGGGGACAGAATACATTCAAACTGGCACACACAATTACAGTCTTAAGGCCATAAACTGTCCAAAGTAACACATCAACAATTGGGTACCTTCACTGGAGGATGGCCATTGGCATCCGGAAAACCTCTGTTAGCTGGGAAGGCACGTGTCTGGCATCTGCTCCAGAGTTTTGGTTTCAAAATGGCTTTCTCCCAGGACGTTCCTCCCTAGGCTGCAGCTTCTTTCCAAAAATGTCACTGTCAGTTGCTCTTAGGGTGTTTGTCCTCTCTTAGCTTCTCCAGAGCAAAAGTCTGCTTTCAAAGGCAGTCTCCAAAATGTCTCTGTAAACTGCAGCTCCTCTCTCAGCTCCTGTGCATTCTTCAGTGTCCCTCTTGGCTGTAGCAAGCTTGTTCCATCTGTCTGAGCTTATATAATGCTCTAGTAAACTAATCAAGGCCCATGCTGAATGGGCAGAGCCACACCTCCATGGAAATTATCTAATCAGAGTTATCACCTATAATTGGATGGGTCACATCTCCATGGAAACACTCAAAGAATTACAATCTAGTCAACACTAATACCTCTGTCCACACAAGATTGCATCAAAGATGATAGTGTTTTTAGGGACATAATACATTCAAAGTGACACAGGGTGGGTGGGTATGTGGAACATTTACAGCATTATAACCTTGACAAAAAATTTTCGGTGGGTGGAGGGGATAACACCTGACTGAAGTAGGCTAAGAAGAGAATGGGCACAGAGGAGGTGGAGAGAGGGAGAGAGGTGGTATATAATTAAGTACTGAACTATTGGCACAAACTTAATGCTGGCTAGGAGTTCAGGAAGGGCAAGTTCAGTGAAAGCACTAAGAAAAGATGTGGCACTGAAGGAAATCTGAATGATATACCCCTTGTAGTGAGCGAGGTAGCTATTAGTGCCATTTCTATTTATTGGAAAGGGAAGTACGACAGCCTTATTTGTATAGCAATTACTTTGTAAAAATCTTTATAAAATAAATCACGAGTCCTCATAAACTCCTTACAGTGTAGACTCCTCCAGGGCTTGGAGTGTGTTTTATTCATTTCTGTATCTCAAATATCTGATATCAAGTAGGCATTCAAAGCAGCCTTTGGAATTAATTGATTAATTGAATGATAAACTTAGCAGAGGTTGCTTCTACTGCATTGGCTATTATTTTAAATTATGAAAACAATACATGTATGAAGACATGTATTTACACAAATATGAGATACTTTGATTACTATTCTACAATTTGCTTTTTCTACTTAATATACCATGGTCGCCTTTCTCTGTTGGTTCAGCAGAGCTTTAAAATCACACAACTGTAAAACCAGAGACAGTGGAAGCATCTTTTCAAATTCTCAGAGAGGTGAAATGACTTGCTCAAGGTCATGCAGAAAGTTTGTAGCAAGCTTGGGTCCTCCAAGTCTGGTGTGTTGACTTTCTCCTGAGGTCCTCTGACATGTGCACCATCCAAAGCCAAGAAAGGAAGGGCAGCCACCTGTAACTAGTGAAGGGCTAGATTCCTGTGCCAGGGCTGGAAGGTGAAGAAGGTCCTTCAAGGACACTCCCTAAGGCAGTGGTTTTCATGCTGAGCTTCTCAGAGAGTTCTGAGAAAGAGATCAAACATGTGCTTCATCCAGAGTAGTTTGACTTTTGCTTGTTTAAAACAAGGGGCTTTCATTTGCCTGACTAATTTGGCTGCTGTCCACCCCTTGCCCCCCTAAATCCACTGCAGTGAGCCCTGAGGATGCTAAAAGAGGGTGATAGCTGAGTAAACAAAGGTCAGGCAGGGGGTCAGCCAATATGATAACTGCAGAGACTAGAGGTGACTGCATACCAAGATGAGACACCAGTTCTGCCAGCTACCTGAATGCCACAGAGGAAAGAACCTGGCACAGTTACACTCAGGAATCTTTCTAATACCCTTTCTTTCAGAAAAACAAATCCTCACAAACCAGCCATCAGTATCTCTCCATTCCCTTCCCTTATCAAACTATTTACAGAACAGTGTTGCCAGAAAGCACTGCTAAAGTCCGATGTGGGCGGCCTCATGGAAGTGAGCAGCCCAACACTGGGGATTAGTCCATCTTTACCAGATGGTACCTATGATTTCAACTGGCCCACTTCAGAACCAGAGCATCAGCTTCTCCCCACATAGGAGGTTAGACCAATGATTGTGAGGCACCATACAAATTTCTGAGCTTTGGGAATTCAGGGGGAGATATTAATTTGAAGATATCTAATAAAATTGGCAGAGGTGGGTAGATAAATGCACCATGTTCCTCACTGCATTGGGTATAGCAGTAGTATGATGGAAAGAGCAGAAAATTTAGAGTTAAGACATGCAAGAAGTTAGACAAACCACAAGGTTAAAGATACAGTCCCCAGACTGCCGTGTCTGATCAACATTTCTGAAACTAACTGTAGGTTGGGGGTATCCCAAAACTACCCTCAGTTTTGATAATTCACTAGAAGGACTCACAGAACTCACAAAAAGCTATTATACTCACAGATAAAGTTGATTGCAGAGAAAAGATACAAATTAGAACAAGCCAAAGGAAGAGATGCAAAGGGCAGAGTCTGGGAGAGGTCCAAATGTGGAGCTTCCCATCATCCTTTCCCTATGGAGTCATGGATAGTGTTACCTTCACCCACCTCAATGTAACAATATGGACAGAGTATTGCCAACCAGGGAAGCTTAATCGAGCTTTGGTATTCAGGATTTTTACTGGGTTTTCATAGCACAGGCATTAGTATTTGATTAACTATCCACATGGTTGAACTCAGTATCTAGCCCCGCCACCACTCCCAGGAGGTTGGGCTGAGAGCAGGATCACGTGGGCCAAGGGAGCCGACCATGAATAACAAAGTCCCTCCTATCACTTGGGATGAAATTCCGAGGATTTGGAGGTTACTTTCCACAAGCCAGGGATAAAGGCCACACTTCTCGAAAGGACAGGTGAAACAGAACAATTACTTTTATTTTCTAGCTGTGTGGTCTTGGCTGACTCACTGCTGTCTCTGAGCTTCAATTCCCATATCTGGGAAATGAAGTCAGTATTAACTCCTATTGAAGGTTTTTGTGAGAATAAGAAATCTAATTAAAACACCAACACTGAACAGTGACTTGACTAATGGTCCTCCATGCTCCTCCTGGAGAGAATTTACAGAGGCTAACACAGTGACAAGCTAGTAATTGTATCATATTTTAAAGAAGAGATTAAACTATTTATTCTGAGTTTTTAAAATTATTCAAGTGCTCAGAACTAAGCTAAGCACAGGGGATATGGCAATGTACAGATAAAAGTACTTGCCATAAAAAGAAAATAATCAAGGGGAGAGTGAAAAGTTAAGAGGCAATGAGACTTTAACCATAATTACTTTAATCCTAAAAGTAAAGACTGCCAAAAAACACAAATGAGAGTCATTTAACTCTTTCTCCAGGATCAAATAAGGCTTCCTGGAGGAAGTGATGTGTAAGTGAGTAGCTAAGACATACATAGGAGTTAACCAACTGAAAAGTGGGGAGAGGTGAGTGAGAGATGCTCAGGCATTCATTTGTTCATTTATTTATTCATTCATTCACTCAAAGAACAAGTCCTGAGTACCTAATATGTTCAAGGAACTATTCTAGACAGTGAGCATAAGGAAAAGGTCCCTGACCTCATTGAGTCAACCCTCCAGCAGGGAAGATAGATAATAAACAAACAAATAAATAAATGATTAACAAATATCAGGAAGCAGCCCATGCCATAATGAAAATAAAACAGAATGCTGTAGAAAGGAGTTACTTGAGACTTGGTGTTCAGAGAAGGTCTCTCCAAGAAAATTCCATTTCAGTTGAGACCTGAGAGAGGAGAAGCAGGCAGCCCTGTGATAATGTGGATGAGGTATGTGCAGGCAGAGATAACCACTAGTGCAAAGGTCTTAAATTCAGAGTGAGCTTGACATGTATTGGGCATGAAAAGAAGGTGATCATGGCTGTCCTAGGTAGGGAAAGGAGAGTGTGAAATGATGGGAAGAATGAGGGTTAGTCCAGCTTCTGTAGGTCACAATTAGATGTTTGGATTTTATTCTGAGAGTCATAGGAAACTATAGAGGAATGCGGTGGTTTAAGCAGGGGAGAGATGTGATCTGTTTTACATATTTAAGTATCACTTGTTTTCTTATAAGAGCATAAAAAGCGACAAATGCAAAGTTTCCAGAGGAGAGAGGAGGAGATATACATGAAAAAAGAAAAGAGAAAACCATTTAGCCTAGCCAGAGAAGAGGTTTTGAGGGAGGCAGTAGCCAGGGATGATCCTTGAAAAGTTGGCTGAGGCTCGACCCTCCAGGGTCTTGGGTGCTGTGACAAGGATTTGGACTTCAACACGATGGGAATGATGCTATCGGAGGACTGACAGACGGAAATCAGATTTGTGTTTTGGAAACATACTGGCAAAAATGGTGACTCCAGAAACCAGAACTTGGCTGAAATCCTTCCTCCCTCAGGGTCAGCACCTCAATTGTGTAAGGAGCATGTATGTACCTGTAGGTGAGCGAGAATGAGCAGGGGAGGAAGCTCCGCAAACACACAGATAGAGAAGCTGAGTGTTCACAGCATGCCAAGGAGTCAGAAAACACCCAGAAGAACCTCCATGACAGCCTGCGACCCTCTCACGGCTCTCCTAGGCCATCAGTACTCTGGGATTCCACTTTCTCCTTGGTAGAGTTTATCAAAGAAGCCACAGAGTGGTTAGAGCTGGGAGAAACGAGAGTGATAATTATCTCGTCCAGCCCTATCATTTTACAGTTGAAATTAGTCTCCTTATTCCTATCAGCCATATGGCACTGTGGTTAGTTTCTCCAGGGCTCAGCCACAAAGACTGGTGAGATTTTTTTCAGTTGGGAGATATTTCCTAAAATGACTGTCTCTGTCTCCACCACAAATAATCTACTTTTCTCCCTCAGCCTTAGAGGCCATGGGTTGCATATTTGATTTCCCATGGCACAACTTTCTCTTGCAGCAAGCCAGTCGTACAGAGCTGGAAGTCTGGGTCTCTGAGAGGACTTGACACTGTGTAGTTGGGGAGAGTTTGCCTGAATGAGGTTGTAACTTTTTTCAATGATATGTCAGGCTGGGAAGTGGGTCATATTTGCAGAGCACAATTTCCTTCAAGGGATCTTCCCCAGTTCACTGCAGCTGGTATTTGTTTGGGTATGAAACGCATGGAGTACTGGGTTCACACATTCATCCTGAGCTTGGAGATCCATTTTGACACCTTTTTATATTCAATACAGTCTTTTTACTTATCCATCCACAAAACATTAATGGGGCACCTATTAAATGTCTCTCACTCTGCTTGTCACTGAAGACATAACAGTAAAGATATAGCCCTGCCTTAGGAAGCTGGTGATTTACTAATTTTTATTAAAATTAAGAAAACATGAAAAAAATATTAAAGATAAATGAGACTCTATTTTTCCTTACAGAGTACAAAAAAAAAAAATCTCTAGCAATAGATTCTCAACTCTTGGTGATTGGTACATATCTTTAAATGCACAGCAATCGCCTGTTGTTACAATGTAGATGGCAGGGCTGAAAAATGGGTATTGGTAAAAGAGAAATAGATTATGGAAAGAAATAATGATCATAACCCTGATCCCATTTTAACCATCAATATCAGCCCCATTAATAAGGAAACCAAAGTCTAAAGAGAGTCAAAAACCGAACCAACCTCAATAAGCAGTAGTTTCCATCATCCTCAATATTGTAATAATCATCATAGTTAATGTAATAGTCAATTATTTATATAATAGGCATTTTAGTATAGCAGTAGTAGCCATTTGTTTACTTATTTATTGAATACTCATTCATTTAATACCTACTATATTCAAAACTTTGAATAAGACATAGCTCCTAACATTAGGGAGCACCAGTTCCATAGATAAAAAATTCCATTCATCAGCTGATAGACATTATGTTGTTCCTACCTTTGGCTATTACAAATGAAGTTGCTATGAACATTCATGTACAAGTTTTTGTGTGGACATATGTTTTCATGTAATGGAACATTATTCAGACCTCAAAAAGGACTAAAGTACTGATTCATGCTGCAACATGGATGAACTCTGAAAACATCAAGAGATTTTCACATCTGTGGGCAATGCCTGGTCCATAGACCTATCAGGTACTATGAGCTCAAGAGTCCTTAAGAGCCTGCAGAGGATGATATTGCAGGAGGGAAAGCACTGGTCCTTACAAAAGCCCTTATGATCAGGAATTAAGTCAATTTCACAAAGAAAATGAGATATTCAGATATTTAGTTCATTCAAACTGTTAGTATGAGTTGAAACTGGGAATTTACTGGTCTCTCTGATTCAAATTCTAGGACTCATGAAACTCAGCCTTCACTTCAATCCCATAAATGGCTGAGACTGCAACTCCAAGCCTCAACAAGGGACAGGATCCCCAGTCCATTCAGAGACGGGATCCATTCCTGCGCTCCTCCTCCCCAAGAACTTTGGGCAATTCCCTTCTGTTGCCATGGCAACCTGTGTGCCATGTGGGCACCCTGACAAAGAGATACTGTGCCCTCTGACTAAAGCCCACTCACAATGTCTGATTACCACATGCAAACCCAGCTTGAATCAGCTCCCTGAAATCAGCTGGCTGTCTTCACAAGGAAAGCTTTTTATTCTTCTAATTTAACATTTTATTCTCTTAACAAAAAGCCCGAATTTCCGTATTCTGGTCCTCACTCACTTTCTCTCGGAAACTATACTTTCCTTACACTTCCCACAACTTGCTTTCCTGACCACTGGTACCAGCCCTCCTCATCTTCTCTGTCCCCTCTCTGTCACTCATGGATGATAAAAAGACAGCTTTACTTGGGATGAGAGTAGAGTGACAGGAGGTAATAAGGAATGGTTTGAACGCAGAGCTGACAAGTTTTGTTGATGGAGGTGATGTAAAAGTAAGGCACGTGAGCAACCAGGAGAAGAGAGTTTCCACATCCTGATAAGGGAAACACTAGGAGAGGTGCAAGCTTGGGGGTGGTGGAAATGAAGAGCTCTGTTTTGTACCAATTACCTTTGTCCTACTTACAAGACACATTGATATACATTTGGAACTCAGATCATCATGTGAAAAATGGCAATCGTTAAACACTTGAAACTTTGGATGACTATGAATACTTGGGTATGTCTAAAATATAGGTGGACCAGGAACCTGACAGCAGGGACCAATAGTAGAGTGAAAATGTTGGAAACTTGTCAATGGAAATTAACTAAAGGATAATTTTTAATCAATTTGTAATTACATGAGTAATGCATAATTACATTCCCTTAAAAAAGATATAGAACATTCCATATAAAGGTCTTTTTAACATCTACCTCCTAATCCTTATCCCTTCTTTGTCTACCTAGAAGCACAGAGCTTCTCAACATTGACATTACGCACATTTTGAGCTGCAGTTAGCTATGTATTAAAGAATATTTAACAGCATCTTTGGTCTCTACCCACTAGATGCCAGTAGCACTATACCCCCTACCCCACCCCCAAACACATTGATTGTGAGAACCAAAATTTCTCCAGACATTGCCAAATGTCCCCTAGGGGCAAAAATCACTCCCAGTTGAGAAACACTGACCTACCAGTGACAGTGTTATCCATTTGCTATAGAATCTCATGGACCTAGTTCTATACATTTACCTCCAGATATTTTTATACATAGAACATTTTCTTATTCTTTTTCACATATGCACTGTTATGTTATATCCATTCATTTTCAGCTTGCTTATATCACATGCCTACATGTTTGGGATATGTAAACATGTTGGTACATAAGAAGCTGTCAGTTTTGTCTTTGTTGTTTTAATATGTCATGGTATTCTTTAGTACAGTTATATCACAGTTCATTAATCTATATTTTATTGTGCCTTTTTTTTGTTTGTTTCTTTGTTTTTGGTGGTGAATGTCCCAAGAGATATCATCTTATTGGCATGTGTGAATTTTCTCAGAGTTAGAGAAAACTTGAGTTTTGGGGTCATGAGTTATATGTATTTTTTAATTTAATAAAAACTGCCTCAGGTACATTGTTTATAAAAATGGCTGCAAAAATAACCTGTGTCCAGGCTCCTTTGCAATGTGACTCTGTGGCAACTGCCATCGAGAGATGGTGCCTGTTCCCCCACCTCTTGAATTTGGGCTGTCTCTGTGACTTACTTTGACAAATAAAATGCAGCACTGTACAAAAAGTTGGGAACGTGGGGATGCCTTAAATGCACTCTTGCCCTCAAGATATTGTGATCTTGACCCAGGAAATAGTCAAGTATGTAGGAGATGAAGCATTGGAGATACTAAGGTAGTAAGAAGTCTATGTGTTGTGGGCAAGGGAGGGATCAAGGAGGTGAGTCAGGAGAGCAAGGAGGTTAAAATGTTTCCTAGCTTCCTATGTACCAGGTCTTGAAAAATAGGCTGGAATATGCTGATCTTATATATCAATGACCCATGCAAATTGGGAACCTCCAACTTCAGCTTCTCCCAGAACAGAGCTGATGAGTCTGGAATGCTCTGATCCTCCTCCCTGCGGATCTGTTACAGGGAAGGCTGTCAGGCAGTGAGCACCCGCTAATGCGGTGAGATGAATAGGGGCAAGCTTATGGGCTCATTTCCCATGGAAGACCCTAGTCCTGTGCCAACCAAGAATCCCAAATGGAAAGATTCTGTTAAAAGTATGTGATGGTTTTCAGAACATAAAACATATCTTGGATAATTGGCTTTAGTGGGAATTAAAGAGATAAATTTCCTTGGAATAAGGGTATTGGAGATAGGTTGGTTTGGGCTGTGGGTCAAATCAGCTGGTGGGGTGGGGGCAAAGTCTCAAGCATCCTTGGGAAACAAATTTGGAAGCTTCATCTCCCTCCCTCCCTCTTGTTGTGCCAGGATGTCTCCTTTAACATCTGAAACACCCTGTTGTGCTATTCATCAACTCACCAAAAAAAACACTTTGTTTCTGAACTAATGCTCAGCAGCACTGCAGTTCCAATCAGTGCAGTAGCGGGTAAATCCATCTTTGTTTCCTTCCCTCCCACTCTGTCCTCCACCCTTTTCTTCCTTGCCCCCCTCTTTCTTTCCCCTTTACTGTTGTTTTCAATGGGAAAGAAGCATTTCTCTAAGAAGTACAAAGAAAGTAGTTAATGGTTTGTTTTGGAGATGAATAAACTATGATATATAAACTACAGAACACTATTCCACAAATTAAAAAAAAAAAAGACAAAAACTGACAGCTTCCTATGTACCAGCATGTTTAGATATTCCAAACACAGACATGTGAAATAAGCAAGCTAAAAATTGATGCATATAGCGTAACAGTATATATATGAAAAAGAAAAAAAAAGGTGATCTACTGGTAAATGTATCTACAGGTAAATGAATAGAAATAGGCCCATGAGATTATACAGCAAATGGATAACACTGGTCATTGGTAGGTCAGTGTTTCACAACTGGGAGTGATTTTTCTCCCAGGGATGTTTAGCAATGTATGGAGACATTTTGGTTGTCACAACTGGGGATGGCAGTAGTGCTGCTGGTATCTAGTGGGTAGAGGCCAGGGATGCTGCTAAACATCCTACAAAGTCCAGCACAGCCACTCTCAGCAAAGAATTATCCAGCTCAAAATGTGCTAAGGTAGAGAAGCCATGCTCCAGATAGACAAAGTGAGGTCAGAATTAGGAAATAGAGGTCAAAAAGGAATGCATCTGCAATTTTTAACCCTTTCCAGAGACAATTTAACAGTGTATTACTCATGTAATTAAAAATCGATTGAAAACAACCTTTAGTAGGTGTCCATTGACCCTTTGTCACTAGTCTTTGCCTCATCTCTCCGAGATCCCTGTCACACATCTTACTTTTAGGCACACCAAAATGTATATAGTCCTTTAAAGTTTCTTGTACTTTACGAAACTTTTTTCATGATGCTCTTTCTGTGCAGAGATGCTCTCTCCTCTTGCTTTGCCTATTTATTCAGAATCCAAGTACCATTTTCTCTTCCCAGTGAATCTGCTCTCTCCCTCTTCTCTGCCGCTGCTGTAGTCTACAGCCACATAGTATTATAATTAGACCTTGGCATCCTGACATGCTAAAGTTGGTTCTGCAGAGCAAGCACTTAGCCAGCCACAGAGAGCATCTTGGCCTGCTGCACATCTCAGTAAAGCACACCACGGGACAGTTTGCATGTCATGTAACTTTTAACATATGAACCTCTCTCTATAGAGAATCAGGAATTCTCTGTTTTAATATCAAGACACACCTCACATTACCAGGGGTCACACATTCAAATGTAGACTGAAACGGTAGGTATCATAAATAGATGAAATGGGTATAGGGGACACTCTGGAAGCTGGAGAGCACAGTCCCATCTAGAGAGGGATCTAGGCCCATCTCCTGCTGATCATTGCCATGTGGACCTCATGTTGCCAGATCTTCCAAGATAAATTGGAAATTCAGAACTTTATTGCGTAATTTCTCAATTCTTGGAACTTCAATATCTACTTCAAAACTTTATAATCATTGTGCAAATGAAACAAAATGTTTATGTGGACTAGATCTGGCTTGAGGGTTACTGATTTTTTAACACTGTATTATAACCATCCATGAATGAAATTTCTGAAAGGGATAAGTAAAGAAATGGAAAGTATAGTCTAATATGGAAATAGGCACCAAAGCACACAAGAACGCAAGAGAGGTCACTTGTCACTCTATCTTTAACATATTCATACCACCCTACAGGAAAACATGGGCCAGTCAAAGTCAGAACCTTGTCATCATCAGACAAGTATCACCTTCTCCTGAGAGAATGAGTAAGTAAGGATGGTAGAAAGAAGAACCAATGTCTCTCCCTAAAGTTTCTCAGATGACAGAAGATGAGAACGAGTGAGAAACATGGAACAAACAGTAGATATTTGCTCCTGCATTAGTGATTAAACAGGATTCCCTGTGAATCTAACTTTATGATCACATAAACTGTTTACGAACACACAGCTCTCAGGTTTGTCAAAGTACCCATAGACAGACATCACAGAAGACAATAATTTCAATATTCTCTTTGTTACCAGCTGCCTCATGAACCAAGCTCCTTAGGACAGAAAGTATCACAATGGCCAATATCTAGGCAATGATCTTTTCATCCTGTGGCTCTCAAAATTCAGCCAAAGCCGGGAGCCAAGTGAGAGCAGGAAGGGGGCCTGGGCCTCAATTTCGGATCTGCCACATCGTGCCAACTGTCTCTGGAGCAGAGTCCATTCTCAGATGTCTCCAGTGGGATCTGTGGTTTCAGGCATTTCTCGCTGTGTATATCCTGTGGAAAGAGGGGAGACTGACTCATGGTGGAGCCCATTCAGACAACCAGGAAGGAAATGGCACATGATCAGATTTCCCTGACAAGGAAAGACTGTAAGGTCCAGCCCCTCAGCATATAACACACTGAACCATGTGCCTGTTGCCATGGAAACCCCATAATGCAGGGTTAGCAAATGCAGCCTGAATAGCTCCCATCCAAAGTGCTCGCTGAGGCCTGCCGCTTTCAGTCCCTTTTATCACCCAAGCTGGAGTCCAGCTGGAGCCAAAATTAGTGATGGGCAAAGAGCTCAAAAGGCTACTGGTCCCCTTCCAGGGCATCTCCAATTTATGTTAAACCTCTTGGGTTTGGAAGACTTGAGTGGCCAAGCTGTCCCGTGAGAGTCCTGGCTCCTCTCTTTCTCTCATCCTGGGCCACAAACTAGCATCTCAGTCTGTCGGGGGAGTGGTATGGAAGATAATCAAAGCCACTTTTAAAAGGCTTTCAGGGTCTTCAAAAAAAAAAAAAAAAAAAAGGGTGTTGTGGGTAAAGACTGGAGCAAAATTTCTTCTTCTCTCTTAAATACACACAGATTGAGCTAGACTCTATAGTAACAAGGTTGGAGCAAGCAAAAACCTTTAAACAAATCTATAAACATGATTTTCCTGCTCCAGAGAGAAGCAATAGCTATGGGCTAAATACAAATTCAGAATGTTCAAGGTTCAATCCTGAAGATTTTACATTAAATTGGAAAAAATAAAAACATTTCCCCCACTCTGAGCTCCTGTCTACAGATATGTCCACTCAAGTAATGTGAAGACATAATAGCCAGCCAGAGCCCACATATATAGCTAAACTGTATTTTTAGGCTCCTAGGATAAAATAAATAAATATAGAAGTTGCAAAAGCCATTTAATAGGAAGGATCTCCAAGGATTTTATGGGCCACGTGGCCTGATCCTTCTCATGGGAAGAGCGTATGTGTTAGATCAACTGGACTCACAAAAAACAGAGTCTGCAAACATTTTATTTGCTTAAAAACTATAGTAACTTCTCACATTCCCTTCCTTAAATGTCACATTGGCTTCCTCACACACAACACTTTCTTCCCTGGTCCATGTGAGATTGGGAAAAGAAAGAGGCACCCAGAAAGGAAGTAACGTTATCAGGAAGTCAACAGTCATTGCCTTTCTCTTGAGATGTCTTATAAATCCTAAATTTATATAACAGACAGGAGAAAAGTCATGGCCTTCCCTTTTCCCATTTAGAGCCTTGTGGGATGGGGACAAGGGTGGTTTGCTAAGTTCTGGAGGTGTATTTGTTTAATGAAGCTTTCTAACACAATTAACTGGGAAGAAAATGGGAGAGCAAACAAAATAAAGCCAGTATGGAGATACATGTTTTCTATAGCCTTCTGCCTTGAAGAGTGCAGTGATTCCAAATAAGGGAAACAAGCAGGACATTCCATCACTTTCATTTCACGGGCAAGGAGAGCAAGGTACTGAGAAGAAGGTAGCTTTGCAGAAATCAAACAGGTTTATCAGCCCCCTACTATGTGTGCCCAAGCACAGGGCTGCATCTCATTCAGGGCTGTCCTCATCTTTTAAAGAAGATTTACAAAGACAAGTTACTTGGCCAACTTGGATATTTAAACAATAGAGATGTGGATTAAATAGTAAAATGTCTGCTTATAATATTTAATTTCTCAATTATGTTACCACAAATGTTTAAAGTCATACACTTATATATTTAATCATTGCTTTTTCTTCCAACTCTTGATTTTCATCAACCTATTTCACACAAGCCCCTGACATTGTCTCCATCATAAGTCACCTAACAGCTTTCTAGAACCCAAGAGCTATACATTTACCTGATTTGGTTGAGATATAGTTATTTTTTAATCCATGTGTAATACTACCTCAAACCACAAGTACCTATTATCTTAGCAATAGAATGCTGTTTGTTGTTGTTGTGTGTGTGTTTTAATTCACCCTGTACACATTTATATTATTGAATTCCTCAGTGTAATCCCTCAGGAATAATTACAAAATTTAATAAATATCCTTGCCTTCTGACTTACCATTTGGTCAGATTACCTCTAAAATTTCCAAAACTTGCATTTATTTTAATAGGTTAGTGTTTTCCTCAAATAATACTTTTGCTTTTATAAATAAAGTAATTGAGAGACTGCCTACCAATCTGCAAGACTCCTAAGGTCTTGCTTATAAGATGGCCCCCTGTTTGCCAAGACAGAATTTTTTAGACAAGAAGTCCTTTCCTTCCATGAAGTCATCTACAGCACTGTGGCGGTGCTGGGATGGAATTGGAATCCTTTGGCTTCTGGTTGGGAGTTTATCCCACTGCTCAACACCAGTGATAGATTATAATATTACGGAGGGCAAGGGCATCGCCTTATTTATCTTATTCAAGTCCTATTACAGTATCTGACACAGAGTAGGCTCTCAATAAATGTTGAACAAATGAATGAAAAATTAAATAATTAATCAAAGCACCTTGTATTACTTCAACAAATTTTCCACCCTTGATTGAGAAATGGGGGCAGGAGGGAAGGGAACTTTATAATTGTAAGTGTTGTCAAGTCATCCTCTGTGCTGGTCTGGAGCTCTTCTGTACCCCAGAAAACACCATATTCTGGTTTTTTTTTTTGAAATAAATTCAAAGTTATAGGAACAGTTGCAAAACAATACAAACCCCATACAAGAATTCCAGCATACCCTGATCCCCCTCCCCCGATATCCTGATCCATCAACTTTAACATCCTGTCACACCACCATTTCTTTCTTTCCTTCCCTCCCTCCCTCCCTATCATCCATCATCTATTGCTCCGTCTTCTGAACATATGAGAGCAAGCTGCACACATCCTTGAACAAACACTATAATTCACATATACAATTCCCATGAACAAGAGCATTCTTTCATGCAATCCCATTAAGTGCAGCTAAGAAGTTCAAGAAACTCAACACTGATACAAAGCTTACATTCTATATTTCCTTTTTTTTTTTTTTCTCATGTCTCAACTGTGCCCCTTTGAGCCTCCTGTCCTCCATCCTCAGATCCCATCCAGGATCATCCTTGGCATTCAATTGTCATCTATTTAGACTGTTTTTTTTTTTTTTTTCAATTGTGGAAACATATATACAGGCTAAATCTTCCCATTCCACCCCCTCCCTAGCATTCCATTAGTGGGATTAATCACATTTAGAATGCTGTAATATGTTGTAATACTATCACCTTCCCACCTTCCATTACTAGAAATTTCCCTTCACCTCAAATAGCAACCCTACACTCATTTCTTAACTCCCCATTGCCCCTTCCCCCACTTCTCACAACCCATACTCTACTTTTCATCTCTATGGTCATATTCTCTGATAATTTCTTTGTGTCTACTGTGGGGCTTAAATTTAACCTCTTAAATCCATAACAATCTAGTTTTTATTTGATACCAACTTAACTTCAATAGGACACGTAAACTATGTTCCTATACTCCTCCATTCCCCCACCTTTATATAGTTCTTGTCAAAAATTACATATTTTACATTGAGTCCAAAACCACTGATTTGTCATTAGAGCTTGTGTATTTTATATCATGTAGGAAGTAAATAGTGGAGTTACAAATCAAAAATTATTGACTTCTATTTGTATTCCATTGTCAGAGAATGTGATTTGAACATACTCAAATTTTTTTTTTTTAATGTATTGAGGCTTGTTTTATGTCCCAGCATATGGTCTATTCTGGAGAAAGATCCATGATCACTAGAGAAAAATGTGTGTCCTGGTGATTTGGGATGTAAGGCTTTATATCTGTCTGTTAAAATTCTCTATATCTCTGTCTCTTTTCTTTGTTTCTCTGTCAGTAGGGCTCCCTTTAGTATCTGAAGTAGAGCAGGTCTTTTACTGGCAAAATCTCTCAGCATTTGTTTGTCTGTGAAAAATTTAAGCTCTCCCTCAAATTTGAAGGAGAGTTTTCCTGGTTAAAGTATTCTTGGTTGGAAATTTTTCTCTCTCAGAATTTTAAATACGTCATCCCACTGCCTTCTCGCCTCCATGGTGGCTGCTGAGTAGTCACTACTTAGTCTTATGTTGTTTCCTTTGTATGTGGTGAATTGCTTTTCTCTTGCTTCTTTCAGAACTTGCTCCTTCTCTTTAGTATTTGACAGTCTGATCAGAATATGTCTTGGAGTGGGTTTATTTGGATTTATTCTATTTGGAGTTCGCTGGGTATTTATGCTTTGTGTATTTATATTGTGTAGAAGGTTTGGGAAGTTTTCCCCAACAATTTCTTTGAATACTCTTTCTAGACCTTTACCCTTCTCTTCCCCTTCTGGGACACCAATGAGTCTTAAGTCTGGACATTTTATTTTATCTATCGTATCCCTGAGATACATTTTGATTTTTTCAATTTTTTTCTCCATTCTTTCTTTTGTTCTTTCATTTTCTGTTCTATGGTCCTCTAGGATGCTGAGTCGTTGTTCAACTTCCTCTAATCTTGCATTATGAGTATTCAGAGTCTTTTTAATTTGGCCAACAGTTTCTTTTATTTCCATAAGATCTTCTATTTTTTTATTTACTCTTGCAATTTCTTCTTTATGCCCTTCTAGGGTCTTCTTTATGTCCTGTATATCCTGTGCCATGTTCTTCTTCATGTCCCTTATATCCTGTGCCATGCTTTCATTCTTTGATTGTAGTCCTTTGATTAATTGTGTCAAGTACTGTGTCTCTTCTGATATTTTGATTTGGGTGTTCAGGATTGGGTTCTCCATATCGTCTGGTTTTATCATATGGTTTAAGATTTTCTGTTGTTTTTGGCCTCTTGGCATTTGCTTTGTTTGATAGGGTTCTTTCAAGTTGTAAAAAATACAACTTGTGGTGCGTGTGTCTGGGTGGTTAGGGAGGCAGGGCAGCTTTAATAATCAAGCCTCCCAGGTGTTCCTGGAGATTCAAGGTTGTTGCAAGAGTCTAAGCCTTCATTTCAGTTTTGCCCCAGATTTTCTCTGCTGCTGACCCACAAGTTGCCAGCATTGACGTAGCGTCTCTGGGTCTTCTGAGTCGGCCCCCCTTCTCAGCTGTGATCTTCCAGGACCTCTGCTGAGAAAAGGCTGTGCTACATCACAAGTGCACGCTGTCCCTCAAGGGAAGCCCCGGGCTGCCAGGCCGTGCAGGGGCACCCCCCGCCTGATGCAAAGATGGCTGAATGGGGCATCTCAATGCCCCCCCTTTTCACACAGCTCCACCTTCCCAGCTCTGTGGCTCTGGGCTGGGGGTACGGCCCCGGGCAGGAGTGTCTCCAGCCCGCCGGGGAGCTGGCTGCGAGCAGCACAGTTTCTTTCTCTTTTTGTCTCTCTCCCCTCTGCCCCCCTGGCCCTGAGGGAATCAGCAGCGGTCTATCCTCCATGCCAGACACCGAGAGGTTGGCACAGCCCGCTCCTGCTGTGCTTCCCTGCGCGGTTCTCACCGTCGCAACTGCAGCCGCTTCTGGAGTTTTTTGTTTGTTTGTTTGTTTTAAAAAAGAACTAGTCCGTCTCCAAATGCCAACCCCCGGTTTCGCCACACCACAGCGCAGCTGCTGGGTTTCAGCCGGCTTACTCACTCATTTCAGAGTGCAGACTCCCGGTTTCACCAAGTACATGGTCCCTGTGGATTTAGCAGACCTTGTCCAGCTGGTGCATTGCTGGAACTGGTGTTCTGGGTCACTTTCTGGTTTTTATCTAGTATTTTTCATGGAGGTGTTTTTTTTGCCCTGTCTCACCTAGCCACCATCTTAGTTTCTCTCACCATGTTCTTTTAAATCCATTCTTGTGGGTGCAGACCTATTGTGGGTGGGACATTTTGGTTAGGTTATTTCAATTGAGACGTGACCCAGCACATTCAGGTGGGTCTTGATCCTTTACTGGAGCCCTTTATGAGGGGATAAAAGAGGGAAACACCAAGAGAGAAAACACTCAGAGACATGTGGAGACAGCCGTTGAAACCAGAACCCAGGAGAGAAGGACCAGCAGACTTTACCATGTGCCTTCCCATGTGACAGAGGAACCCCAGATGTCAGCAGCCTTTCCTCACAGAAGGCATCCTCTTCTTGATGCTTTAATTTGGACATTTTCATAACCTTGGAACTGTAAATTTGTAAACTAATAAACCCCCTTTGTAAAAACCAACCCATTTCTGGTATACTGCATTTCAGCAGCCTGAGCAAACCAAAACTACCTCTAAACTGAAGAGGCACATTGTTTAGTTACTTGTGACAATCCCATGTGGTTTTATTTGGGCAGACTCCTATTGCTACATTTAAGAGCTCAGACTCATCATCCCAGATTGCTAAATAGCAGAAGCAATCAGCCCAGAGGCAGCTCACCACTTAGTGGCCACAGAAAATGCTCCAGGAAGCTGCTGCCAATAATGTGGCTGGAGAGCTCCTGGTCTCACAGACGAGTCCCTCCAGGAGAACAAACCCTTCTCTGGAGCATTGTTAACTACAGCCCTGCTCTCCAACCCACAAAGTCCCCAAGAATCCAGTCCACTCCCAATGCTGGAGCTAGTGATGCCTAGAGAAGAGCCAGCAGCTGTGGCATTTTCTTGGCTTTGGTCAACTGTATATACTGTGTATCCAGGGCTGGTTGAGAGGAAAGTCAACACACACAGGAATCAAGACTGGGGAGGGAGTTTAGGGGTACAGTTTCTGAGAACAAAGTTTCAGATTGCTGAAATTGGTTGGACTCAAGCATCAGAAAAAAACCCCATCTGGAATCATGTTGTGTGATGAGAAGAGAAAGCACAGAGGACAGGGGAGTCTGTGCAATTGTGAAACAGGCTCATCTCACTTGCAGTATTTTCTCCTCTCCCTTCAGGAATCACTCCTGGCTCCCACTGCAGTCATCAACACCAGACTGCAACACTCATGGGACTCACCAAACCCATCTACCCTTCTCAGTTTTCCTGAGTCTCTTCCCTGGTCCAGTGACTGGCACACAGGAGAGACCCAGTACATTCTGGTTTTCTTTTTCCTTTGTGTAATTAGCTAATACCTACCTCAGTCAAAGCACTTTCACAGAAATCTTATTAAGTGACTTTTACCACAGTCATTTAAAGTAGGCTGAGCAGGGATTAGAATGCCTATTTTATAAGTGGAGAAATTAATTTCTCAATGTCTGCTTAAAACCTCCAGAATAATATCTATCATGGTAAGATAGCACATGAAACCACTTCATGGTCAGCCCCCTGCCTCCTTCTCTAGCTTCTCTTCTCTTGACTCCACCCTCCTCGTTCTTGTTTCATTGTTGAACTACTTGTGTTTCCCTGAAACTATCCTACTGTTGCACACCATACCTTGGCTCATCTCCTTTCCTCTCTCCCTGGAATGCTTCTCTACTGGTTTCTGGTTCACAGATGCATCTTGTCAATTGCTATAAGTGCTTTAAGATTCAGATGAGGAATGGGTTACTGTAGGGAAACCTTCCATGACACTTTTCCCCTCTCCTAGGATGGTTAAAATTCCCTGATATTAATGTGCATCATGGAAACAATTTCTTTTGACAGTGTTTGCCTGTTCAGCTAGTGATTTGTACCCACCTGTCTGTGAGTCCTAGAAATACAGGAATATTTTGTGGCAATGATAGGAAAATCAAATCAACTTAATTTTAATTTTAAAAAAAACTTGGGGAAAAAGAATTGAAAGCAGGGACTCAGACCCTGTCTGCCCAGATTTTATACATCACTGTTTAAAGCAGCATTATTTACAATTGCCAGAAGGTGGGAGCAACCCAAGTGTCCAACCACAGATGAACAGGTAAGCAAAATGTAGTGTATATGTGCAATGGAATATTACTCAGCCTTACAAAGGAATGGAGTTCTGAGACATACCACTACATGGATGAACCTTAACAACATCATGTTAAGTGAAATAAGTCCAGGCACAACAGGACAGGTATTGCTTGATTCTACTTACATGAAATAGCTGTAATATGCAAACACATACAGACAGAAAATAAGAGTACGGATACCAGGGGGATGGGGAAGTGGAAATGGGGAGTTAATGCATAATGGGTGCAGAGTGTCCATTTGGGGTGATAGGAAAGTTCCAGGAATGGATGATGTTGAGAGTAGCACAAAACTGTGAATGTGATTAATCCTGCTGTATGCTTGGAAGTGGTTGAGATGGGAGTTTAAGTTGTATATATGTTTCCACAATAAAAATAAAACAGAGCAACAAAGAGACAGTGACAATCAAATGCAATATGTAACCTTGGATTGGATCTAATAATGGAGAGAAAAAATTGGAGTACAGTATAGGAAACTTAGACAGGGATGTATTGATCAAAATCTCACAATGCAGTTCTTGTGGCACAGCCAAACCCAACAGCTCAGAACATAACACCAGAACTCACTTTTTCACAGTATCCAATCTGCTTACTTCTCTGTATGTTTTATTCTTAAGAAAAATTTCTCTTGTTTTGTGTATGTGTGTGGCTCCAAGAATAGAAGAAGCAAGTGTAAAAAGGGCACATGTAAGTTTGGAGAGAATGACAAGGAGTAGAGCAATGAACCTCATGAACATCTTAAGGATTTGAGATTTTATAAGGCTTTGTGAAGCCTTTAGGGGTGTGTGCACAAGAAACCAATATATGCTAAGACAGTCACTCCTGTTTCCATTAGAGAAAATGAATGGGAAAGGCAAGAGTGGAAGAGGAAGTCAGCAGCTATGAGGCTCTTATAATAATCTGGGAGTGAGAATGGTGGCCTGAAGTAAGGTGGTGGCAATGAAGATAGAGAAAAGTAGACAGAGCCAAGACACATTTTGGAAACAAAAATGTTTGGAATATTGTATCATGGATTAGATGGAGACACTGGTTAATGGATAGGGAGGAATTAAGGATGACTTTTCTATTTAGGATTTGAAAAACTGATGCCATTTTCTGAAACAAAAACAACTTCATGGGTAGACGATAATGAGAGGAGGGGACAAGTTTGGAAGGTTCTAGTTTGCTAATGCTGACCAATAGGCAAAACACCAGAAATAGATCGGCTTTTATAAAGGGGGCTTATTTGGTTACACAGTTACAGTCTTAAGGCCATAAAGTGTCCAAGGTAGTGCATCAACAGTCAGGTACCTTCGCTGGAGGATGGCGAATGGCATCTAGAAAACCTCTGTTAGCTGGGAAGGCACATGGCTGAGTCTGCTTCAAGTCCTGGTTTCACAATGGCTTTCTCCCAGGATGTTCCTCTCTAGGCCACAGCTCCTCTTCAAAATGTCACTCTCAGTTGCTCTTGGGATGTTTGTCCTCTCTTAGCTTCTCCAGAGCAAGAGTCTGCTTTCAATGGCCATCTTCAAACTCTGTCTCATCTGCAGCTACTCTCTCAGCTTCTGCACATTCTTCAAAGTGTCCCTCTTGGCTGTAGCAAGCTTGCTCCTTCTGTCTGAGCTTTTATAGTGCTCCAGTAAACCAATCAAGGCCCATGCTGAATGGGCAGGGCCACCCCTCCACAGAAACTATCCAATCAGAGTCATCAACCACAGTGGGGTGGGTCACATCTCCATGGGAATACTCAAAGAATTACAATCTAATCAACACTGATACTTCTGCCCATACAAGATTATATCAAAGATAATGGTGTTTGGGGGGACATAATACATTCAAACTGGTACACCATTTTCTGAAACAAAGACAGCTTCATAGGTAGAGGATAATGAGAGAAGGGGGCAGGTTTGCAAGGCAGAGTTATGAGCTCTATTCAAATGTGAGACATCAGACATCAGGTGGACTTAAGTTTGGTTTGTGTGCAGACTTGTCTGCCCAGACTGTGTGTCTGAAATAGGGTATATAGTAACTGACTAGAGGAGAAAAGAAAAGGGAAACATTTGGGAGATAAGGACACTGTGGTTGATATGTAGAGGTCACCTTTTAAGCCTCAGATTGCAGGTTTGATTAGAGAAAGATTTGGACTTAAAGATAATCAGATAACCAGATCTTGGCTCTATTACTAGTTCTGTTGCTCACTAGTTTTGCTATCTTGATCAATTTGCCTCCCCTCTTGGATCCATAGCCTCCTCACAAGGCTTCTCTGAAGATCTGCATGTTAAAATGCATTGTGAGGAGATGGGGCCATGGGAGGCATTGGGAGGCATTGGGAGGTATGGAATTTAGTTAGTCCTCTAGAGGAACTAGTAAATAGCCAGGAACTACTAGTATTTTGGTCTGGAACAACTGTTTGGAGGACATCCATGACTGGACGCACATCATACACCAGTCTGGAATGGGTGTAATGGCTGAGATCACAACATAAGTACTGTAAGTAAAGCCCCCTAAATGGCAGAAGCTGGTGCCCTTCCCCCACTGGCACAGCAGGCTGAGTTGGAACACTTCCCTGTAGGAAAAAAGCAGTCTCTGCTGGGAGCAAGGGAAGATAGCTCAAGCAAGCTCCAACTGTGATTTTAATTAACAAATGTGGACTAATGAATACAAGCTATGAGCACAGATAAACCTGGAGCAAACAGGAAAGGAACCCTGAGGATTCTCCTGGCAGAGAGGAAGCAGAGCTAACACTAAATAAATAAATAAATAAATAAATAAATAAATAACAGAGGTTTTTTTTTTTTTTTTTGCATTTTTTTTCCATTTTTATTGAGATTGTTCAGATACCATACAATTATCCAAAGATCCAAAGTGTACAATCACTTGCCCCTGGGTACCCTCATACAGCTGTGCATCCATCACACTTAATTTTTGTTCAATTTTTAGAAAGTTTTCACTACTCCAGACAAGAAATAAAGTGAAAGATGAAAAAAAAAAAGGAAAAGGAAACTCTAAACCTCCCCTATCCCTAACCAATCAATTGTTGACTCCTAGTATTGATATAGTACGTTTGTCACTGTTTATGAAAAAATGTTGAAATACTACCAACTGTAGTATATAGTTTGCAATAGGTATATAGTTCTTCCCTATATGCTCCTCTATTATTAACTTCTAATTGTATTGTCATACATTTGTTCTGGTACATGAAGTGATTTCTAGTATTTGTACAGTTGATCATGGACATTGCCCACCATATGATTCAGTTTTATACATTTCCATCTTTTGACCTCCAACTTTCCTTCTGGTGACATATATGACTCTGAGTTTCCCCTTTCCACCTCATTCACACACCATTCGGCGCTGTTAGTTATTCTCACATCTTGCTACCAACACCCCTGTTCATTTCCAAACATTTAAGTTCATCCTAATCGAACATTCTGCTCATACTAAGCAAGAGCATCTACATTTCTTCCACAAGGCAGGAGGGAGAGTCAAAGAAGGTAGAGAGGCAAAAGAAAGAGGAAACAAAAAATGACAGCTAGGAAGCAGCAAAAGGAAAAATAACCTTAAATCAAAGTAGAATAAAGAATCAGACAATACCACCAATGTCAAGTGTCTAACATGCCTCCCCTATCCCCCCCTCTTATCTGCATTCACCTTGGTATATCACATTTGTTACATTAAAGGAAGCATAATACAATGATTCTATTAGTTACAGTCTCTAGGTTATGCTGATTGCATCCCTCCCCCAATGCCTCCCCATTTTTAACACCTTGCAAGGTTGACATTTGCTTGTTCTCCCTCGTAAAAGAACATATTTGTACATTTTATCACAATTGTTGAATACTCTAGATTTCACCAAGTTACACAGTCCCAGTTGTTATCTTTCCTCCTTTCTTGTGGTGTCTCACATGCTCCCCACCTTCCTCTCTCAACCGTATTCATAGTTACCTTTGTTCAGTGTACTTACATTGTTGTGCTACCATCACCCAAAATTGTGTTCCAAACCACACAGTCCTGTCTTCTATCACCCTGTAGTGCTCCCTTTAGTATTTCCTGTAGGGCAGGTGTCTTGTTCACAAAGTCTCTCATTGTCTGTTTGTCAGAAAATATTTTGAGCTCTCCCTCATATTTGAAGGACGTCTTTGCTGGATACAGGATTCTTGGTTGGTGGTTTTTCTCTTTCAGTATCTTAAATATATCACACCACTTCCTTCTTGCCTCCATGGTTTCTGCTGAGAGATCCGCACATAGTCTTATTAAGCTTCCTTTGTATGTAACGGATTGCTTTTCTCTTGCTGCTTTCAGGATTCTCTCTTTGTCTTTGACATTTGATAATCTGATTATTAAGTGTCTTGGCGTAGGCCTATTCATATGTCTTCTGTTTGGAGTACGCCGCGCTTCTTGGATCTGTAATTTTATGTCTTTCATAAGAGATGGGAAATTTTCATTAATTATTTCCTCTATTATTGCTTCTGCCCTCTTTCCCTTCTCTTCTCCTTCTGGGACACCAATGATACATACATTATTGTACTTTGTTTCATCCTTGAGTTTCCGGAGACGTTGCTCATATTTTTTCATTCTTTTCTCCATCTGCTCCTCTGCGTGTAGGCTTTCAGGTGTTTTGTTCTCCAGTTCCTGAGTGTTTTCTTCTGCCTCTTGAGATCTGCTGTTGTATGTTTCCATTGTGTCTTTCATCTCTTGTGTTGTGCCTTTCATTCCCATAGATTCTACTAGTAGGTTTTTTGAACTTTTGATTTCTGCCGTATACATGTCCAGTTCTTCCTTTACAGCCTCTATCTCTTTTGCAATATCTTCTCTAAACTTTTTGAATTGATTTAGCATTAGTTGTTTAAATTCCTGTATCTCAGTTGAAGTGTACGTTTGTTCCTTTGACTGGGCCATAACTTTGTTTTCCTTAGTGTAGGTTGTAATTTTCTGTTGTCTAGGCATGGTTTCCTTGTTTATCCAAATCAGGTTTTCCCAGACCAGAACAGGCTCAGGTCCCAGAGGGAAGAAATATTCAGTATCTGGTTTCCCTTAGGGTGTGTCTTAGAAAATTGATCCACCCTTTGATGCCTCAGGTCACTGTGCTTTTCTGCCCAGCAGGTGGTGCCTGTTAGCCTATAATCCTTGACTGGCGTGAGGAGGTATGGCCGTGTTCCCCCAGGCTCTGGGTCTGGTTCTGAATGGAAAGGGCCCCACCCCTTTCCTCCTAGAGAAGACAGACCCCTCAGGTGGAGGTCATTAGCATTTCAATGGTCTCACTCTCTGCTTGTGCTGTCTCCGCCCTTCCCCATGTCATAGCCCTGGAAACTGAAAAATGACTGGGGCTTTCTCCCACTGAGCCAAAAAGAAACAGATAGTCCCCTTCAGACCCAGTCCAAGGCAACCCTCCAGCCTCTCCCAGGTCAGTCGTCACCCAAAGCCTCTGTCTGTTTTTTGGGGCTGCGTACCTGTAGCGAGCAGTTCACACTCGCTACTTAAAACCCCAGTTGGAGCTCAGCTGAGCTGTATTTGCTTGCTGGGAGAGAGCTTCTCTGTGGCACCACGCGGCTCCGCAGCTCGGGCTATGGGGGAGGGGGTCTCCCAACCTGGTTCCGCAGGTTTTACTTACAGATTTTATGCTGTGTTCTCGGGCATTCCTCCCAATTCAGGTTGGTGTATGATGAATGGATGGTCTCGTTTGTCCCCCCGCAGTTATTCTGGGTTATTTACTAGTTGTTTCTGGTTTTTTGTAGTTGTTCCAGAGGGACTACTTAGCTTCCACTCCTCTCTATGCCGCCTTCTTGCCTGAGAATCAACAGAGGCTTTTAGAGACAGCTGAACTCAGAATACTGGAAAAGAGCTGTGTGCCAAGAAAAGGGGACCATAGAACCAGGTACCAACTCTGGCTCTTGAATGGCAAAACTGGAGGCTGGGGACTGCCTCTGAAAAGGGAACTTCTTTCTTTTTTTCTTTTCTCATCAGAGAAAGCCTAAGGCATTTTCAATTTCAGCATTGACCCAGGCAAAGGTAGAGTTAAGATAGTTAGAGAGACAAAGGAAGAAGTCAAGTGAAGAAGATAATTCCCTAAAGGACATATCTTCTCCAAGAAAAGGGGGGCTGGGGCCCAGCTCAAGTGGCTACCCTACCTCAGAGAATTCAGACCCCAGGGCCTGGGAGAGAAAAAAACAGAAACAGGTTAAACTTGGTTTCTGACTCACCCTCAGTCCTTGATGGGGACAGAGTCACTGAGAATTAAAAGCACCACACCTCTTTACACTGGTGGGAGCTGTGGGCTGACAAGTGACACCTGCTGGGCAGGATGGAAAAAGCACAGAGTCTAAAGGCCTCACAGGAAAGTCTGACAATCTGCTGGGTCTCATCCTCAGGAAATTTGATACTGATTACATCTTCCTCCTGAGACCTGGGCCTGTCTGGTCTGGGAATATTTGATTCGGATAATTAAGGAAACCAGATGCCTAGACAACAAAATATTATGAGTCACACTAGGAAAAATGAAGATATGGCCCAGTCAAAGGAAAAACTTATACTCCAAATGAGGTACAGGAATTGAAAAAAACTAATTAAACATGTTAAAACAAATCTTCTAAATCAAATCAATGAGCTGAAGGAAAATGTGGCAAAAGAGATAAAGGATGTAAATAAGACACTGGGTGACCATAAAGAAGAATTCCTAAGTTTGAAAAAACAAATGAAGAATTTATGGAAATGAAAGGCACAATAGAAGAGATGAAGAACACAATGGAGACATACAACAGCAGATTTGAAGAGGCAGAAGAAAGGATTTATGAACTGGAGGACAGGATATCTGAACTCCTACACAAAAATAGAACATATAGGGAAAAGAATGGAAAAATATGAGCAGTGTCTCAGGGAATTGAATGACAACATAAAGCACATGAATATATGTGTCATGGGTGTCCCAGAAGGAGAAGAGAAGGAAAAGGAGGCAGAAACAATAATTGCTCTGGTTAGCTAATGCTGCCATTATGCAAAATACCAGAAATGGATTGGCTTTTATAAAAGGGGTTTATTTGATTACACAGTTACAATCTTAAGGCCATAAAGTGTACAAGGTAATGCATCAACAGTTGAGTACCTTCACTGGAGGATGGCCAATGGTGTCCAGAAAACCTCTGTTAGCTGGGAAGGCATGTGGCTGATGTCTGCTCCAGAGTTCTGGTTTCAAAAGGCTTTCTTCCAAGATGTTCCTCTCTAGGCTGCAGCTCCTCAAAAATGCCACTCTCAGTTGCCCTTGTAGCATTTGATCTCTCTTAACTTCTCCAGGGCAAAAGTCTGCTTGTAAAGGCCATCTCCAAAATGTCTCTGTAAGCTGAAGCTCCTCTCTCAGCTCCTGTATGTTCTTCAAAGTGTCCCTCTTGGCTGTAGCAAGCTTGCTCCTTCTGTCTGAGCCTTTATGGGGCTCCAGTGAACTAATCAAGGCCCATACGAAATGGGCAGGGTCACACCTCCATGGGAATTATCTAATCAGAGTTTTCACCTACAGCTGGGGTGGGTCACATCTCCATGGAAACACTCAATCAAAGAATTACAATCTAATAAACACTAATATGTCTACTGACACAAGATTGTATCAAAGATAGTGGCCTTTGGGGAGACATAATACATTCAAACTGGCACAATAATAGAGGAAATAATCACTGAAAATTTCCCTTCTCTTATGAAAGACATAAAATTACAGATACAAGAAGCATAGCATACCCCAAGCAGAATAGATCCAAACAGACCTACACCAAGACACTTAATAATCAGATTATCACATGTCAAAGGAAAAGAGAGAATTCTGAAAGCAGCAAGAGAAAAGTGATCCATCACATCAAGGGAAGCTGGATAGGAAAGTGTGTGGATTTATCAGTAGAAACCATGGAGGTGAGAAGGCATTGGTATGCTATATTTAAGATACTGAAAAAGAAAAACTGCCAACCAAGAATTCTATATCTGGCAAAACTGTCCTTCAAAAATGAGGATGAGTTTAAAATACTTTCAGACAAGCAGATATTGAGAGAGTTTGTGAAAAGATATCTGCTCTACAAGAAATACTAAAGGGAGCACAACAGGCAGATAGAAAAAGACAGGAGAGAGGAGTTTGGAAAAGAGTATAGAAATAAAGACTATCAATAAGGGTAGAAAGACAGAGAGAAAAAGAAAGATAAAATAAGATATGACATACAAAATCCAAAAGACAAAAAAGTAGACAGTAGACATTACATTGAGTGAAATTAGTCAGAAACGAAAGGACAAATGCTGTATAGTCTCACTAATATGAACTAACAATAATAAGCAAACTTTGAGACTTAAAGTTGAGAACACAGGTTATCAGGGGATAGAAAGAGGGTAGAGATTACACATCTGATACTGAAGGAGTACAGAATGTTCAACAGGATTGATTGTATAGATCCAGAAATAGAAAGCACAATACTGTGTGATGGTAGCACAATATTGTAAGCACTGTGAACAAAGACGAGTGTGAGCATGGTTGAAAGAGGAAGGCTAGAGGCATGTAGGACCCCAGAAACAAAGAAAGAAGATAAAGACTGGGACTGTATAACTTAGTGAAACCTAGAGTGGCCAATGATGGTGGTTAAATATACTAATATAAGACTTTTTAAAAGAGGGAGAACAAATTAATGTTAACATTGCAAGGTGTTGAAAATTGGATGGTATAGGGGAAAAAATACAATCAATGCAAACTACAGTCTATAATTAACAGTAACATTGTAATATGCTTCCATTAATTATAACAAAGGTGATACACCAAAGCTAAATGTCTATAAGAGGGGGATATAAGGGAGTGGTATGGGATTCTTGGTGGTATTGTTGTATGACTTATTTTATTTTATTTTATTCTATTTTTAAATTTTTTCTTCTATCTTTTTTTTTTAATTCATTTTTTTTCCCCTCTTCCTCTTTCTTTGCAGAAGAAATGGAACTGTCCTCATATAGAGTGTGGTGGTGAATGTGATTATACCGGGAATCAGTGACTCTTTACTTAGGATGGATTGTATCGTATGTAAATAAAACTGTTAAAAAAATAAACAGAGGATACAAGTGCTGGAGAATATGTGGAGAGAGGGATATACCTATACCCTGTTGGTGGGGATGTAGAACAGCACAGCCCATCTGGAAGGCAGTGTGGTGGTATCACAAGAAGCTAAGTATGGGGTTGCCATATGGTCCTGCCACCCTGTCATAGGTTGTATACTTGGAGGAACTGAGAGCAGGGACACGAGTGGACATTTGCACACCGGTATTTGTGGTGGCAGTATTCATGATTTGCAATGGATGGAGGTGGCCTAAAGGGTACATTGACTGATAAACAGAATGGTGAACTGTGGTGTATACACACAATGGAATATTGAGGGGCACCAAGAAGGAATGAAGTTGTGAGGAATGCAATTAGGTGAATGGACCTTGACGACAGTGTATTGAGTGACGTAAGCCAGAAACAAAAAGACGAACATTTTAACTCCTCGCTAATATGGAGTAACAATAATGTTCAAACTCTAAGAATTGACTCTGGGAACATGGGTTATCATGGGAAGGCTTATGGCAAAGTTTCCTAGATTGTAAGCTCACATCTATCCATGCATTCTAATGGCTATTTCTAAATTCTGAGATACTGAGCAGTTTGAGTGAGACCTAGTCAGTCCCTGGAGCTTCGGGTATCTGTTTGATGCCTGGGACTTGGAACCAGAGTTGGGCAGTTGTGAGTGTCAGCATTACCCCATGCAGCAACTGTTGAAGAGGATGAAAAGGACATTAGACTTTGATTGGAGATGTGAGTGAAATGGACTTGGTTGAGACTGGGGTAGATCAGACTAAAGGGTAGAGGATGATATTGACTGTGTTTTAAAACTTCAGCTTCTATGTGGGACCGAAGGAGATGTTTATTTGGTGCAAAATTTATATTTTCTGTAGCACACTATAATTTAACTTGTATGGTCAGTTTACTCAAACACTATAATTACATGGAACCTTGAATAGGCAGTGAGATCTGGTTGGTTTGTACAGGTTAGTCTGAAGACTCAATACATCCCAGAGTAATTTGGGCAGAGAATAAAAAGTATTTTGCAGAGCCCCCTTGAAGACTGGGGGAAAATGTTAAAATATTAAACTTCCCCACCTAGGGAATTCCTGATATTCTCACAAGCAATAGGGACTACCAGTTTAGTAGTCTGAGCCCTTGATCTTAGGGCTTGCCCTTGTGAAGCTTGTTACTGTAAAGGAGAGGCTAAGCCTACTTATAATTTTGCCTAAGAGTCACCCCCAGAGAACCTCTTCTGTTGCTCAGCTGTGGCCTCTCTAAGCTAAGTCAGCAGGTGGACTTGCTGCCTACCCCCCAATGTGTAGGTGTAGGTTTCCCTTGCAATGTGGGGTGGGACTTTCAGGAATGAGCCTGGACTCAGCACTGTAGGATTGAGGAAGCCTTCTGGATCAAAAGGAGGAAGAGGAATGAATCAAAATAAAGTTTCAGTGGCTGAGAGATTTTAAATGGAGTCAAGAGGTCATTCTGGAGGTTACTCTTATGCATTATATAGATATCCCTTTTTGGTTTTTAGTGCATTAGAGTAGCTAGAAGGGAATACCTGAAACTTTGAACCACAATCCAAGGTCCTTGATTCTTGAAGATGATCGTATAACTTTATAGCTTATATGGTGTGATCATGTGATTGTGAAAACCTTATGGCTCATACTCTCTTTATCCAGTATACGTACAGATGAGTAGAAAAATGGGGATGAAAAGTAAATGAACAATGGGGGGGGAGGAGGGGTGTGAGATGTTTTGGGTGTTCTTTTTGACTTTTATTTTTATTCTTATTTTTATTTTTTGGAGTAAAGGAAATGTTCAAAATTTGTGGTGATGAATTCACAACTATATGATGACACTGTGTACAACTGTTGTGCACTTTGGATGATTGTGTGGTATGTGAATATATTTCAATAAAATTGCATTAAAAATGAATTGTGAATTGTAGAGGAACAAATATCTACAAATCAGAATTATGATTATTGTTATATATACATAGATATTAACACCAAAGGAAATTTTAAGTTAAACTGAATCATGCAAGAAAAATTGGACTATTCTTTCTTTAGGCCTAAAGTTTTGAAATAATCCCAAGAACAACCTTGGCCTTCTGGTGTCAATGAAACACTTTGCTTACTTAATTTTTTAAGCTCTCAAAACACCCCCAGCTGGTTGCTCACAGCTTGTCCTCTGTGGCTCTGTTAAAATGCATTTCTCTCCTTTTATGTCCTAGTTTCTTAGGCTAACTCCATTCCATTTGGCTGCAGGAATAGGCCAGACAATGTCTGACTTGACTTTCCTTCCTGCCACCAATGAGGAATTGAGATGATTTCTAGTATTTTACCAGCAGATGTCTGAGGGCTGAAACAGCCACCTGTGAACTGAGCAATGCATGTTATATATATACATATATATGTGTATATCACACACATGCACACACACACACACACACACACACACACACACATACAGGGTTTTTAATGGAAAAGCCTGGGAATGCCCACGAAGGGGATGAGATCATCTGTCTCGTCTGTGAGCAGCATGTTCTGCAGGTCTTCTCATTCCACATTACATCATGCTGGCAAGAGAAAGTGTCTGGACATTCCTTACACAATCTGCAGGGGTGCTAAGTGAAAGAGACACTGGCATGCTAGAGAGCTGTGATTTCCCAATTCAGATCACACATGAGTGTGCATGCTCATGAAGTCTGCCAACAGTTACAGAGTTTATATTGTATGCCTGTAATTTCTGATGTGAAAATGATCTTGCACATTCATTCACTTATCCATTGATTTATCATATTTATTTTGAGTGTTTATTCTTGTAATAGGTGCTGGGGATACAGAGGTGAACAACCTCAGAAAGGCTGTCATTTCATCTTCGTTGTAAACAAGCCCTGATGCATATTCCACAGATTCAGCCTTCTCTTTGCATTTATTTAATTCTCACATGTGCTTTCTGTTAGCTGTTCTTGCTATAGGAGTAAAATTAAACCAAGAGTTACATGACAGATTTTAATAGCAAAGAAAAAGAAGAGGAAAAAAAAATGCTCCCACTTCCTTTCTGATTTTCATAAGAACATTGGATTGTCTATGTTTGAAGAAAAGAAAGTTTCTAGAACACTCTATCTAGCTATGTCTTTGGTCACATTTAATGCTCCAAGCAGTTGGGAGCTATTCCACTATGGGTGCCAAAGATGACATGAAACTACCATTCTTTCTGTGGACCAAAGTGACAGGCTGCCTGTCTATACATGCATTTGTATTCAATACAAAGGCTTTGTTCTAAATAGACTTGCCTTACTTCTACATCATCAGGAATAGATCTTAATACTCAGGCATTGAAAGCCACTTTGAAACTGTGCTTTTATAGACAGACATCAACAAGGCCTTCAAACTCACCCATTTGGCAGATAATCAGGTCCCAGTTTCATGAAGATTAATGTACTGGGGCTCTGGTTGGGTTCATAGAAAAAAGTAGGAGATGGCAACAGAAAGCAAAGGAGACTTAAAAATGAAGAAAATGATTAATTAACATTAATTATGTGCCAGGCACGTTCGGTCTTCATCATACCTTTATAAGGTACAGCATATCATGATACCTATTTTAAGACAGGCAACTTGAAATTTATGGAGATTCCAGAACCAGCCAAAATCAGCCAGTGAACATATCAGCGGGACTTCAAATCCAGGTCTCGTTTGTCTAGAACAGTCTATCAGCCAGCTGCCTCCATTTTCTCCCTGAAAAGGTATAGATACCCAACAAGCCCCTGATCTCTGGCTTCAAGAAGTCTATTAATTTTTTCACTCCAGGGCATTGAAATCTTTGCCTGGTACCTCCAAATATCTAGCTATTCCAATTTTTAAGAGACTAACCTCCTTTTAAAACACTCCTTCTACAAGTTTGACTTTCAAACTCCTGACTCCCCTTTGAGGTTACTTAATGGGGATCATACAATAGATATAAATAGAACTGGATAATCCTCAAGGATCCTTGCTGAGTGACCACTGACAGAGAATTGGATGACACATCATGAAAATTATTGTAACCGATTGGTATCACACTCCCTACCATAGCGGCTTCTTTATAGAGGAAGTTGAATTATTCCTACTAAAAGGATTTCAGGAGTTATATTGATTAATCACATAACTTGCCATGTTGTGATGATATGTTTACATGTCCCACTTCCCCTTAAGAGTGCTGGGTCCTTCAGAACAAGACCCACGATGACTTAATCACCTCCATATCCCCACAGAATGCCACAGTGTTGGCACCCAGTCACTTTTCAGTGAACATACATCAATATCTGTCACAGCAAAACAAACCACACAAAAACTCAGTGCCTTCAAACAGCAACCATTTATTTAGCTCACAATTCTGCAGGTCAGCAATTTAAGCCAGTGTCTCTTCTGGTTTCTGCTGTGAGTCTATGGTTAGCTATATCCAGCTTGGCAGCTCTGCTTCTGAGTGTGGCTGGCCACTGGAGCAAAAAGGGTAAAAGAGTTATGTGTCTCCCCTCCCACTACACACTGACAGGGGTGCAAGAGTGAGCAAGAGAAGCAGAAGCATGCAAAGCCTCTTGAAGCCTTTGAATTGGCACATTGTCACTTGTGCCACATTTTACTGGACAAATCAAGACACAAGGGCAGCCCAAATTAAAAGGATGGGGAAATAAACCCCCATCTTGATGGAGAGTGGTGACAGGACGCTGGGTGCAGGATGAGTAGGGAATTGGAGCCATGGTTCAATCTACCAGAAAACATTTGTTGAATGAATGAAGTGCATGGCATGTTAAAATAGGATACATGCTTTGTTACTAAAAGCAATTCCCTTCTCATAAATAGCTTGCTTTCTAACCTGCAAGGAGGAGACAGAGGTCACCAACCAACTTGGAGTGCCAGCAAAGGTCAGAACATGGGACTCTAAAAGGTTGATTTTTCAAATTAGGATGTTGAATTTCATGGTTTTGGTTTGGTTTGGTTTTGTGTCTTCCCTTGCGGGAAGGAAAATCTCCTGGCCTAATTTTCATCACAGATCTAAATTCAGTCAATACTGTCAGTTCTCCACTCTACCTCAAGAAGCAGTGCAGGGTGATTTGGTGAAACAAGGCTATGTCTGGGCATCAGACAGTGTGGGTTTCAAATTCTGGCTTCTGAATGTTTCAGTCAAGTGGTCTTGTGCAGTTTGCTTCACCTTTCCAGATTGCAGTTTCCTCATGCACAAAATGGGGATTGATAATAACAACTATGCATATCTGTTGGGGCTCCTGAATGAGATGGGATATAAATAGCACTTAGCATAGTATCTAGCACAAAGTAGATGTCAAAGAGTTATTGATCTGCTTCACACTTATCTTCCCTTAGCCTCTCATCAATCTGGGGTAGGAAGATGCTTCACAAACTTTGATATAGGAAGATGGTCTAAGTTATACTAAACACCAACAATAAACATAGTCCATTGTATTTATACTTGAAAATTCAGGTAAATTAAGAAATTGGACTGGACAGCAATTTAAATAAGTGTTTTATATTAAAAACAAATATAAGTGTGAATGTAACTTCAAAGTTATTTCCAGTGTGCAAGAGTCTATCTTAGGCTATTCTGTATGTCCCTTGGGGTACCCTATGGTTGGAGGAAATGTTTGAGAATCAAATATAGGGTAATACCTCCCTAGAGCCTACCTTACTGCTGGGGGTTCCTCCAGATGATGATAAATCTATTGCCATGCTTGCAATTAAAAGAAAAAAAAAATCTGTCTCTTTTCCTGGACCTTGATTCCTGAAAAGGAAGCTAGCTACTTCAATTTCCCCTTTGATCTATTCAATGTTCTGTCTTCCAGCTCAACTTCCCCACACCTCCACTCCCATCCAGTACTTACTTTTCCCCTCTTCCAACATCACATCACACTGGAACACTGCTCCTAAAAGGACTTGATGAAAGGGGACTCCACCGTGGTCTACAATGACTCTTCCTACATGGAAGAGTCCCAGTTTTCCAACAGAGCTGGATGCTTCTCACAGGTCACCTTTGCATCTCATTACCCTTCAGTCCAAACTCCCAGACATCAATGAAGTTTCATCTCAATAACTTAGGACCATCACTGGCATGGTATACATCAAGTCCGGTCCTTTCAACATAATGAGGTCACAGAGAAAGAAAAGAACTAGACTGAGGAGGACAGTTTTAAATTCACTAACATGGACACCTGCCCCAAGCAAAAGGGCTGCACAACCTGACAGCTGGGCAGCCTGGTGCTGTAGTTATGAGCTTTGAATTGGCAGCCAGATTGGACGGATTCACACCCTAGCTCCCCCACTAACTAGATTTGTGGACTTGAGTAGTTGTCGTATTTCTCTGGCCTCAGTTTCCTTGCTTGTACAATGTAGAGATACCTTACAGAATCGTT
Organism: Choloepus didactylus; assembly: GCF_015220235.1. Lineage (NCBI taxonomy): Eukaryota > Metazoa > Chordata > Mammalia > Pilosa > Megalonychidae > Choloepus > Choloepus didactylus. The sequence goes on from NC_051316.1 coordinate 107,765,430, forward strand.
GAGGCTATTAAATGAGTTAAGTGTGTAAAATGCTTCAAAGGCACTGGCATATGCAAATGTTTACTTTTTGTTAATATTTGCAGTTCATATTAATTGGCTGCTGTGTGACTATGGGCAGGTTAGCAAGCCTTTTTGTACTTAGTGTAAAGATCCATAAAATGGGGGTAATAACACTTGTTTCAAGGGGTTATTGTAAGGATTCAATGTATACAAAGTGCATAGTAAAATGCTAAATAATAATTGCTGCTATTATTAGTAGTAAAAGTTATCATCATCATGAAGTCACTAATCAAGATAATGATTGCCTGAGCAATAGAAGAGTTTTTAAATGTCAAATTATATTTGAACATTAGGTCTCAGGAATCTGTTATGAAGAGAGACAGGCATGAGAAATCAGAGTTTGGGTATTTTATAGACTGAATTTGAGTTTCTAGCTCCACCACTTAGCACAAGCCTGACGATGGCAAGTTATTTGACTTCTCTTTGTTTCTGTTTCCTCACTGGAAAAATTGGAAAAATACCACCTACTTTGCAAAGACTGCTGTAGGATTAAATGGGATACTATGTGAAAGTACTTGGTGCACTTTTAGAGCTCAGTAAATGGTAACTATTCTAAATCAAAGGTCTAAGACAGAAAAATGAGCTGTAATTTTTATTAATATGAAGTGAATTGAAAAAACTGATTTATCCTTGAGAGCTTGGCTCCTGCTAACTTAATGAAGATGGAAGAGAAAAGAGGAATGAGGTTTAGAGGGACTAAGAACACAGAGTGCATAGGGAGTTTCGCTGAGGTTAGCTATAAGGAATTTGTGGTTTGATTCAAAAGATTTCAGTTTTATGGGGTTGGAGGGCCTTTTTCAAAAGGAAAACCAGATGTATCAATGGAAAGTTCATGCAAACAATGCTATCTTCAGCCAAAGCTGCTGTGAGTTTAAATCTGTAATACTGGGTACAGTTCTGGGGCAAGGGATCCTGGGGTGCTTTTTACTACCCCATCTGTTCCTGTCTTATGGACCTTTAGCGATGTTCTTAAAGGGGTCATGAGACTGGTACTTTGTTAGCAAAAAAGCCCAGAACCAAGAGCAGGACAATCCCCACATAGGCCAGAAAGCCCTGGGGTTTCCTATCTCAGACCCCTATTTAGAGTATTTGAAGGAAACCCTTATTTCTTCCCTGGAAGTCCAGCATCTTCAGCCCCATAGTTCTCCTGGAACAGTCAACTGGAGTGAGTTGCTTTCCTAAGCCCCTTACTCATTTGACTCTGCGGAGCTTAAGTAAAGGAGTAAAAGAGACTCATGAGAAAACAAATAATGCAAGTTAAGTTGCTTTGCCACCTAGACTGCAAAGACACTGACTTTTCCAGTAAGTTTATCAGAATTAACTGGCAGCTTCATGAAAAGACTTTGAATTATTTAAAATACATAAGGAAAGATCATCACAATCCCAACAATAAAAATGCCCACAGCATGGGTATCTGCTATGCCCATGATGCCTTGGCGTTTTCCATACATTACAATAACAAATTAGGTATTCTTTCTATTTTACATACGTGAAAATGAAATTTTAGGAAGGTTGAGTAACTTGCTCAAACCTAGATTTGAATCTCTGGGCCTGTGTCCTTGCATTGCACTAGTATTTGTCTATGTGCGATATGTTTAGCCCTGATGGTATGTGAGATAATTTTAGGTGGTGTATGGAAAAATATGTTTCCATTTTAATAATTATGTAGGAATTATAATGTGTATCAATATATGTAGGCATATCAGAGTTGTGGTTTCATGACACTGATTGCTTAGGCTGCTTTTATAGAAGTCTCCTTAAAGCAAAATATTCAGGACTTGAAGCACAGATATGGAAAAAACTGTTAAAAATGAGTGAAGTGTGTGAAACACTGTCCTAGGCCACGCGGCCCTCTGTGTTTTATAAAGAATGGCCGCAGGCTAGAACAAACAGGATTTCTCAGGAAACCTTGGTTAATTTGCCAGTCACCTCCCCAAGTGTTCGCCAACTCCTGATGACCCCACCGTCTTCTCAGTCCTTGGAGCTAGAAATACAGAAATCAGCCCTTGGCTTACCCTCACTAGCCAAGTCCTTTGTGATTCTAGCTCCTCACCACCCATCCCCTCTCAGCACTCCTATCTATTGTCATTGATGTTTATGTTCAGCAAACACCCCCACCCATCTCACAATAGTCCCCTAAACTGGTCTCCCCAACCCTGATCTTACAGAATGATCCTGGAAGATCCCAAAATAACCATGATACTCTCTCTGTAAACTGAATAACATTTCCCTAAAGTTGTCCACATCATAATGTCCAGAACCTTTGAATTTGTACCTTACATGGCAAAAGGGACTTTGAGGATGTGGTTAAATTAAGAATCTTGGGATGAGGAGATTATCCTGTATTATCCAGGTGGACTCAAGGTACTTACAAATGCCCTTAGAAGAGGCAGGCATGATGACAATGCAGACTGATTCTGAAATCAGGCAGCCTGTGGTTAGGATCATAAGCTGAGTTTTGAATTCATATTTTTCTAGTTTCAAAGATCATGCTCTTCACCAATTACTATCTAATAGGCAAAATATGTTAATTCTGATAACCTGAATGACGTGTATAGAAACTTTCTCTTCTCTATCCAGACTCTATAAATGACCAGAATAAGAAATCTGATACATCCACCTGAGGTCAGAAGCACAATGACCAAAGTTTTATGTCCATAAAGGATGCAGTCTAAACCAGGTTCATATTTTGGTCCATTCTGCATGCCCAAACAAGATTTCCCAACCTCAGGTTGACTCATTTGCTGAAGGAGACATATATCCAGCTCTGACTCAACAGAGGAGAAATAAAAGTAAGAGAGCCATTTCCATAATTGAGCAAAGCTTAGGTAACTGGGAGGGGAGAGAAACTCCCCAATCCTGTGGCTATCACCAGCACAGTCTCATATCTCCTGTCTTGTTTCTATATCCTTGTCCATCTTCTACAGGGCTACTTAAGTGATCTATTTAAATTTCGGCTTTATCTGTGACATAGACTGTTAACTTTTCTCAATATCCATTCTCCAGTTCTGTGAGATAAATGTAAGATCTGTTTTTCATGTGGGCCCATGGCTTTCCAGAGCAAAGACTACGTTTCCCTGCCCTCCTTATAGCTTAGTACCTACATGTGACTAAGTTCTGACGATGGGTTGTAATCATAAGTGCCTTGCGCAAGTTTCTGGAAATCTTCTTTAAGAGCATTGGATCCTGTCCTTAGCACTCTTCTCACTTTATCACTGCTTCCATCTTTCTGCCTGGACTGTGATTTTAGAATATGAGTTTGAAAGCCACAAACACGGATGGTTGGAAAGATCTTGAATTCCTGAGCAGATCCACAATATCAGTTCTGGACTATATAACTCCAGACTTCTACATGAAAAATAAAGAAATGTCTATTGTTTTTAAACCAGTATTAATTTAGAGTTTTCCATTACTAGCAGTCAAACCTAATCTTAAACTATGTATCAATCATCTCACTCTTCTACTTAAAACCAATCCCTGGTTCCCGTTTGGTCTCAGAGAAAAATCGCAACCCCCTTAGCAAAACATTCAAGGTCCTTATGACCTGTATATGTAATATCATCTTTTAAGCTTCCCTGCTTATATTCTACCAAGCAGAAATTCCTAATGACCCATATTTCCCTAAATATGCCACAATTTGTCCCGTTTCCATTTCTCTATACATACTGTCAATTTCTGCTTTGAATTCCATCCTCACTCGTCTGCCAGAAAGCGTCACCTCCTCTGGAAAACATCCTTCACCCCATGAGGAATCATCATCCATTCTATTCCAGTTGTATCTGATCAATAATCCATTTAACAACTGTTTCAACACAGAGTAGGAGTTTGTATTTCTGACTCCACCACTAGACTGTGCTTCCAGGAGGAAAGAACAGGGTCATGTTCACCTTTGAAACCACATATACTTCTAGGCATGTAATAGATGCTCAATAAAGTCCTTTTCAGTGAGTATATGTTGATCACCCAACCATCTTCCATTACTCATCAATCAGATACTTCAAAATGACTTTGTTGATTCCTTTAAATTAAACCTTTGAGGTTCATCCTGATGTGAATCCAGCCTATGCCACTTACAAGCTTGGAATCTGGGGAAATTCTTCCCATTTCTGAGTATCAGTTTCCTGTCTTTTAAAAGAGGCATGAAAAGAACTACTGCATGGTATTTGGGGGGTTATTATGTATAAGTACATAATACATCTAAACTGACCCTACTATTAGCCCCCAATAAATGGCATTAATTATTTATTCTTTAGGAAAGCTTACATGGCTTAGAGAAGTCACCCCCAAAGCCACAGGGATTCAAATTATAGGAGACATGGGGACTTCACATCAAGAAACAGCCTTGCGTAATGGAACCAGCACTGGACCGGGCATCTTGATCTTTGACCAAAACCTGGCCAAGCCACTAGATTGCTAAAAGATTATAAGGAAATCACCTGCATCTCCAAACCTTAGTGATCCATGTGTGCAGGGTTGGAAGTGCTCAGATGATGTTTCGGGACTTATTTGAATCTCTCGTGACTCTGAGCAGCACTTCCTTGGGTCCAACTTCACCTTTCTTATCCCATTGGACTTCACAAATTTTGCCCTTAGATGGACTGTGCCGATCAGTCTCCCTACACACCCCCACACCTCCTACTTGCCTACTGTTTTATGGGAAGCAGGATGAGTTGGTTTTACCTTCAGACTCTGGCCTGATGATGCATGTTTGTACAGAGTGGGTGATTGGTTTCATATGGCCACACAATCTGGCAGCTGGGGACATCTGCTTACACTTAGCTCACAGACAATCTTTCCAAAGTTGGGAGTCTGTATGCCTGACCCAGAAGGGCTTGGCCCCTTGGGCTGCAGTAAGTATGGGACTTAGACTTGTGCCCTGGATTCACGTGTCAAGAGGAATAACCCAGACATGAAACGAACGGAGTGAGAATCAGCACTCTGGCATCTCAAGATGTATGAATTGCCTGTGGAAATGGGACAGAGTTGGACAGGAAGCAACATATTATACTGATGAGGATGATTAATGAAGATTCTGAAGGATGCTTTGTTCCCAGAGGGAAGCCCAGGCCTCAGGAATATTGACCCACATAGAGAGAGCCTCAGCATGTGGCCTATAGTCATCATGGGAAGGGATCATCCACTCTGTGTTGCTTCCCCCACAGACCTAGAGTTCTGCTCCACTGCAGTAGATAATAGGCATAGGGAAAAGAGACTGATCTTGGAGTTATTTCACCCAAGTCTTCCTTTTACTCTCTGTTGGACAAGACATGCTTCCTCTCTGAGCAGTGGCTACCTCAACCCAAAAAGGAGTCCATTTGAAATCCAATAAGATGCTCTGTGAAAGTGTTTTGTCTTATGGGAAATGTTATTCAGATGTCAGGTACTATTGTTACTATCCAAGTATATCTCAGGCCCATTGAGATAGCGGTAAATATATTTTATCCTACAAGCCAGTACAGAAAATATTCTCCAGATTCCCTGAAAGAGGGTTGTCTACTTTTCACATCAGCATCTCCAGGGACAGATGGCCAGAGCCTCACAGAAGTCAGTTCTGTTCTCTGAGACCCCTGCTGGTCATAAAGTCCTGCTAAAGCCCTTCTCGTCCCCATCATGGTCCAGCCCCTGGTTTAGAATTTTCCTCTGGGGCAGGTGGAGGAGCACATGCAAATATTTGGAAATGGCAACAAGAGAGAAAAAAAACATAGACTTTACTGTCAAGTAGTCCTGGGTTCAAATCCTGAATTTCTACTCTTCATCTGTGTGACCTTGATAGTGTTGAGTAAACTCTGTCAACCTTAGCTTTACCATCTCTAAAGACAGATAATAAAATGGATGTGCTGAGGGGATGGTAAGGGTCAAGTAATATGATATAGAGCGAGCCTGAGATTGTGCCTAGCCTAGAGTAGATCCCCAATGAATGGTAACTATTAAGCTGTTTACCTAGTCTTTGCTGTTAGTGCTCATATTTAACTCACAGTTCACTAAATGTTCAAATGGGCCCATTCACGGCTTGATTTGGGGTATTAGCAAATCAACTCCTTGCACATTTACTGAGCATCTTCTCTGTCTCAGGCACTGTGCAAGGCACTGCTGAGGAGTCAAAATAGTAGTGTTCCCTCCCTGAATGAGAAGAAAAATGTCAGATAATGGCCATGTATCCAGAGCAACGGGTGTATGACAGAAATTTAGACATAGCTCAGAAATATAGTTCAGAGTTAAGGTCTTCTAATTTTTGTTCTTTTCTTTTAAAAATTATCTTTAATATTACATGTTGAGATCATTTGCTCAATCTAGAAAAGGTTCATGAAAAGGCTGCTCACACCTTTAGGGCCAACATACAAAGAATTAAGTGGCTTCCCCATCCCTGTGATAATTTACCTTAGGCATCATTCATCTGCCATAATCACTGCAGCATATTGCCACATCATAACAGTTATTTCATAAGAGCATAAGACAACTTCTAAAACACCAGACAGGTACTTTCTGATTAAACTATATTCATGGTTCCTCATAGCTATTAGTATCAGATCCAAGTTCACAGTAGTGGGCCAAAGTCCTCTCATAACTTTGCCCATGAATACACCTGAGCCTCACTGCCTGCCATTTTCTTCCCTTCTGTATTAGTTAGGGTTCTCTAGGGAAACAGAATCAACAAGAGATATCTATAAATATAAGATTTTATAAAAGTGTCTCATGCAGCTATGGGTATGCATGAGTCCAAATTCCATAGGACAGGCAGCAAACTGGCAACTCCAATGAAGATGTTCGATGAACTCCTCAGGCAGTGAACTGGCAACTCTGATGAAGGTGTTCAATGAACTCCTCAGGAAACACTTACCTGGTTAGCCGAAGAAGAAGTGAAGGTCCTCTAACTTTCTTGCTTAAAAGTCTTCAACTGATTGGATTAAGTCCAACTGATTGAATTCTCTCATTGCGAAAGACATGCCCTTTGTTGATATGATCAGTCACAGCTGCAGCCAATTGACTGATGATTTAATAAACCAGCCTTCTGGTTTATTAACCAGCCACAAATGTCCTCGCAGTAATGGTTAGGCCAGTGCTTGCTTGACCAGACACCTGGACACCATCACCTGGCCAAGTTGACACATGAACCTAACCATCACACCCTCCATACTCCACCACTCGACCAAATATGCAATCTGTACTCCAGCCACGCCAACTTCCTGCAGTTCCTTGAGTGAGTTAGGCCCTTCCACCCCTTTATGCACAATCTCATACAACTTCTTCCCCTTGGAAAATCTCTCCCCACCTTCTCTGCCCGCACAACTTCCACACATTCTTCTTCAAGGATGAGCTTAATCATTGGTATTTGTGAAACACTCTCCCCAAGAATCCTAGTCTAATCTGAGAGCTTTCCTTAGTCCCAAAGCACTGACCCTTATCACCATCCTGAACGTATCCTACTTTCTTTTGTAATTCCCTATTTCCTTGTCTGTCACTGAACTGTGAGCTCTTTGGGAACAGAGGCCATGACTTATTCATCTGTTTCATTCACAGTGTTTCATAGATATCTCTTGATGGATGGGCAGAAGCAAGGATAGATGCATGAGCAGAGTTTCCAGAACCATAAGTCAAAGTCACATCATCTTTCTTCTCAGAATAACAACTGCATAGGACTCAATAAATCACCTATTACCCTCTGAAATATCTTGACCATAGTTAAAAAGAATCCCAAAATGGTTGAAAGTATCCTGTGAATTACCAAATTCAGTTTTTAATCCTGAATGGTTTACTAGTCTTGACAGCCAAAAAAAGGAAAAATTCTACCTTTTATTTTTCATTCATGTCTAGACATTCCAAATACTAAATGTGACATGGTCATTTCCCTTTCACCTTACACTATAACAGGTAATCCTAACCATGTTCCGTATTCTGCTCTGTATTAAATCTTTTCAAGCAACAGAAACTCTGTTGGGAAAAAGGAAAAAAATTGGGCAAAGAGAGAAAGAGAGTGAGTGAGAGAGAGAGAGATAGGAGAGAGGAATGTGGCTTAATCTTCTGTCTTTTAGGGGGACATATTTGCAGTTCTGCAGACTCAATAGTAACTAAACTACAGCATCAGGCTTTCCCCATAAACTCTTATTGAGTGTTGTTGGGCTCATCAATCTCCCTCACTTTTGTGGAAGCCTGCTGTTGACTGAAACAAAAGAATGTGCTGAAATGCCTTGCTGGTCTATGCAGGTGTACCTGATTTGGTGTCTACATACTGATTCTTTGGTATGTAGACACCAACGGCTGCATTCCTCCTTTTCTCAAACACACATGAACCTCTATCCAGGTGGGTTCCTACTTTTCATGAGCCCTTCTCCATGACTCTCCAAATCCAGAAAAACTTTTTTAATCTGAAGCCTCCCAAACCTTCTTGTTTATATAACCTAAGCTGATCTTATCTTGCTGTGTCTGTTTTGGAAAAGAATTTGACCAACACACACACACATACACACACATACAAGATTATGATGATGACCCCATGAGAATAACCATGCTTTCCTATATTTTGAAAATGCTAACTATAAAGCTTTCTTAGCTGCAAAACACAGAGTTGAAGGCTGCTTCCTCACTTATTTCAGACTCCTGGTTAAAGAGTCTTCCTCTGGCCAGTTTATCTAAAAGAGCCACCTTTATTCTATATCCCTTTTACCTGCTTTAGTTTGAATTATTGCAGTACTGTTTCCTGAAAGTGTACAATTTACTTTTCTGTTCCTTTGTTTCTTAACTGTCTGCCCACACCAGAAAGGAAGACATGTGAAGGTAAGAACTTTGATACTTGTGTTCATTGTCCTATCCTTAGAGCCTAGATTCCTGGAACATAGTATCAGATACACAGAGAGGATATAGAGATAGAGATAGAGATGGAGATAGAGATAGAGATAGAGATGACAGAGATAGAGATAGAAATAGAGAGATAGAGATAAACAGAGAGAGAGATACATGATAAGTAATAAGTAGAAATATATAAATGATATAGTAGATAGATAAAATATTACTTTTTTTAAAAATGAGTGGATGCCAAGAGAATGTGTTTGGAGAATTTAATACCCATCTGGCTTTCAGTACTTATAATATCTGTGACCATGGGAAAGAGACTTGCCTCAATTTTCTTCCTCCCTATTCCTTACCACACAAAGCACCATATAATTTGGCCTTTGCTGACCTCTTCTGCCTTGCCTCTTGTCACTCTTTGCACCATCACCAGTCACACAGGCCTTCTTCCAGCTTCTGAAACCTCTTCCCACTTTTCTGCTTAGCCCTGGACAGTATTCATACCTCTTTTCACTTGGCAAGGTGACCATTCCGAAAGAGGCCTCCTCTCCTTATCTTATCTGAAGACCTCCTGCCTCTCATTATTTTCTTTCTCATCACTGGTTTCCTTCCAAAATAATTATTTTATTGTTTCTTTTTAGAAAATATGTTCTCCCTCCTGGTTTGTAAGCACCATGAGGGCAGGATGCATGTATATCCTACCCAATCATTTTATATCCAAGAGCCTAGAATGATGCCTGGAGCCTAAATAACACTTAATAATACATGATGAATTAATAAACATATAAGAAGATGATTATAACTACCTTACAGAGTTGTCTGCAAGATTAAACCAAATCCTTTCAGAGTTAAGTGAAATATGGAGGTAGCAGCCATGAAAAGTAAATTGCAAAGCAGTGTAGCTGGAGAACAGCATAGTGTGGATTTAATAAATGCTAGTTATAAATACGTTATTCTTGTTATTATCTGCCCATACACGTCTCTAGTTCCATTCAGCTATTTAGCTCAAATATTTGTTCATATTTGAAATTTAAAATACTGCATTAAAATGGATATCTCAAAAGTTTTGCTATTTTAAGATAAAGTTTTATTGGTATTGGGAAAAAGCCCATTTTCTTTGATGAAGACTCTATACTTGAGTAAATGAGTAAGACTCATACTTCAGGACTTGGTCTAAATATAATGATTCAACCCTTTACTCTGATCTATGTTGAAATACATTTGCATCAGATAAAATGTTATAGTCTGAACTAGCTTTAAATATTATAAAGAACAGACCCACTCTTACTCACTCTCTCACTCTAAACCCTCAACAGATAAAAGCATCAGATCAGACAAGAAAAAAGACCAGAAGGGGAAGCACCGTATGAAATGATGCACCTGGGTCTTTGTCTCCAGTTGGGCTGTGTATGGTGTGTGAACTGTTCCTCCGCTTTGTGTGGCTACCCTCTGTCTTTGGCCCATCTGCTTTGCTTTACTGGCTCACTGGACACCTGGCAGAGCAGATCTGTGTGCTGACCCCTGAAGTAACAAGGAGCCTGCATTGCTGTCAGGAAAGGTCTGTGCTTTGGGGTACCAGGAGGAGAGGAAAGGCATCTCTAACTGTACCATTTAGCATTTGAGAGCATCAGCCTTTACCCCATTAAACCAGCCTTCAGAGTTTTATAAGAGAGTTGTAAAAATGAATTTGAGTCTGAAACCTGAAGTAAGTCCTTTATCATCAAATCTCAAACTTCCTGGAATATAACTGGCTTCCAGACTCCAAGGGAGATGGAGTAGTGGAACAGGAATCCATCTAGTAGTTTAAATTTAATAAAATATGAGAAAGAAATAAAAACCAGTGAGTTGTGCTTTCTTTGGTTGCAGTCCAAACATCACTTCATTGATGCAGTTAACTTGTCCCCTGTCTGTTGACAAATCACTAAAGGACCTTCTGCCATGCCCTGTTCCTCTCTGTGCCTTAGTCTCTCCTCTGATAGGATGAGAAAATTAGAACCTTCCGGTGCTGGAGTCTTGCATTCCAGGACCTTTAAAATATCTTAAGTAAGCACACAATTACTAGCTCTGATGGTCAGTGTTCAAATAGGACAATGAAGATTAATGAGAAAATAGGGTATTTTTAGATATAGAAATAGCCACCAGGGGAGGCGGGGCAAGATGGCAGACTGGTGAGCTGTATGTTTTAGTTACTCCTCCAGGAAAGTAGGTAGAAAGCCAGGAACTGCGTGGACTGGACACCACAGAGCAATCTGTCTTTGGGCATACTTCATACAACACTCATGAAAATGTCGAACTGCTGAGATCAGCGAAATCTGTAAGTTTTTGCGGCCAGGGGACCCGCGCCCCTCCCTGCCAGGCTCAGTCCCGTGGGAGGAGGGGCTGTCAGCTCCGGGAAGGAGAAGGGAGAACTGCAGTGGCTGCTCTTATCGGAAACTCATTCTACTGATCCAGACTCCAACCATAGATAGACTGAGACCAGACACCAGAGAATCTGAGAGCAGCCAGCCCAGCAGAGAGGAGACAGGCATAGAAAAAAAAAAACAACACGAAAAACTCCAAAATAAAAGCAGAGGATTTTTGGAGTTCTGGTGAACACAGAAAGGGGAAGGGCGGAGCTCAGGCCCTAAGGCGCATATGCAAATCCCGAAGAAAAGCCGATCTCTCTGCCCTGTGGACCTTTCCTTAATGGCCCTGGTTGCTTTGTCTCTTAGCATTTCAATAACCCATTAGATCTCTGAGGAGGGCCTTTTTTTTTTTTTTTTTTTTTTTTAATCCTTTTTTCTTTTTCTAAAATAATTACTCTAAGAAGCCCAATACAGAAAGCTTCAGAGACTTTCAATTTGGGCACGTCAAGTCAAGAGCAGAACTAAGAGAGCTCTGAGACAAAAGGCAATAATCCAGTGGCTGAGAAAATTCACTAAACACCACAACTTCCCAAGATAATGGGGGTGTCCGCTCACAGCCACCATCCTGGTGGACAGGAAACACTCCTGCCCATCGCCAGCCCCATAGCCCAGAGCTGCCCCAGACAACCCAGTGTGACGGAAGTGCTTCAAATAACAGGCACACACCACAAAACTGGGCGTGGACATTAGCCTTCCCTGCAACCTCAGCTGATTGTCCCAGAGTTGGGAAGGTAGAGCAGTGTGAATTAACAAAGCCCCATTCAGCCATCATTTGAGCAGACTGGGAGCTTCCCTACACAGCCCAGCACCCCAGAACTGCCCTGGGGGGACGGCACTCACCTGTGACATAGCACAGTCATCCTCAACAGAGGACCCGGGGTGCACAGCCTGGAAGAGGGGCCCACTTGCAAGTCTCAGGAGCCATACGCCAATACCAAGGACTTGTGGGTCAGTGGCAGAGACAAACTGTGGCAGGACTAAACTGAAGGATTAGACTATTGCAGCAGCTTTAAAACTCTAGGATCACCAGGGAGATTTGATTGTTAGGGCCACACTCCCTCCCCGACTGCCCAGAAACACGCCCCACATACAGGGCAGGCAACACCAACTACACACGCAAGCTTGGTACACCAATTGGGCCCCACAAGACTCACTCCCCCACTCACCAAAAAGGCTAAGCAGGGGAGAACTGGCTTGTGGAGAACAGGTGGCTCGTGGACGCCACCTGCTGGTTAGTTAGAGAAAGTGTACTCCACGAAGCTGTAGATCTGATAAATTAGAGATAAGGACTTCAATAGGTCTACAAACCCTAAAAGAACCCTATCAAGTTCAGCAAATGCCACGAGGCCAAAAACAACAGAAAATTATAAAGCATATGAAAAAACCAGACGATATGGATAACCCAAGCCCAAGCACCCAAATCAAAAGACCAGAAGAGACACAGCACCTAGAGCAGCTACTCAAAGAACTAAAGATGAACAATGAGACCATAGTACGGGATATAAAGGAAATCAAGAAGACTCTAGAAGAGCATAAAGAAGACATTGCAAGACTAAATAAAAAGTGGATGATCTTATGGAAATTAAAGAAACTGTTGACCAAATTAAAAAGATTCTGGACACTCATAGTACAAGACTAGAGGAAGTTGAACAACGAATCAGTGACCTGGAAGATGACAGAATGGAAAATGAAAGCATAAAAGAAAGAATGGGGAAAAAAAATTGAAAAAAATCGAAATGGACCTCAGGGATATGATAGATAATATGAAACGTCCAAATATAAGACTCATTGGTGTCCCAGAAGGGGAAGAAAAGGGTAAAGGTCTAGGAAGAGTATTCAAAGAAATTGTTGGGGAAAACTTCCCAAATCTTCTAACAACATAAATACATAAATCATAAATGCTCAGCGAACCCCAAATAGAATAAATCCAAACAAACCCACTCCGAGACATATACTGATCACACTGTCAAACACAGAAGAGAAGGAACAAGTTCTGAAAGCAGCAAGAGAAAAGCAATTCACCACATACAAAGGAAACAGCATAAGACTAAGTAGTGACTACTCAGCAGCCACCATGGAGGCGAGAAGGCAGTGGCATGATATATTTAGAATTCTGAGTGAGAAAAATTTCCAGCCAAGAATACTTTATCCAGCAAAGCTCTCCTTCAAATTTGAGGGAGAGCTTAAATTTTTCACAGACAAACAAATGCCGAGAGAATTTGCTAACAAGAGACCTGCCCTACTGGAGATACTAAAGGGAGCCCTACAGACAGAGAAACAAAGAAAGGACAGAGAGACTTGGAGAAAGGTTCAGTACTAAAGAGGTTCGGTATGGGTACAATAAAGGATATTAATAGAGAGAGGGGAAAAATATGGCAAACATAAACCAAAGGATAAGATGGCTGATTCAAGAAATGCCTTCACGGTTATAACGTTGAATGTAAATGGATTAAACTCCCCAATTAAAAGATATAGATTCGCAGAATGGATCAAAAAAAAATGAACCATCAATATGTTGCATACAAGAGACTCATCTTAGACACAGGGACACAAAGAAACTGAAAGTGAAAGGATGGAAAAAAATATTTCATGCAAGCTACAGCCAAAAGAAAGCAGGTGTAGCAATATTAATCTCAGATAAAATAGACTTCAAATGCAGGGATGTTTTGAGAGACAAAGAAGGCCACTACATACTAATAAAAGGGGCAATTCAGCAAGAAGAAATAACAATCGTAAATGTCTATGCACCCAATCAAGGTGCCACAAAATACATGAGAGAAACACTGACAAAACTAAAGGAAGCAATTGATGTTTCCACAATAATTGTGGGAGACTTCAACACATCACTCTCTCCTATAGATAGATCAACCAGACAGAAGACCAATAAGGAAATTGAAAACCTAAACAATCTGATAAATGAATTAGATTTAACAGACATATACAGGACATTACATCCCAAATCACCAGGACACACATACTTTTCTAGTGCTCATGGAACTTTCTCCAGAATAGATCATATGCTGGGACATAAAACAAGCCTCAATAAATTTAAAAAGATTGAAATTATTCAAAGCACATTCTCTGACCACAATGGAATACAATTAGAAGTCAATAACCATCAGAGACTTAGAAAATTCACAAATACCTGGAGGTTAAACAACACACTCCTAAACAATCAGTGGGTTAAAGAAGAAATAGCAAGAGAAATTGCTAAATATATAGAGACGAATGAAAATGAGAACACAACATACCAAAACCTATGGGATGCAGCAAAAGCAGTGCTAAGGGGGAAATTTATAGCACTAAACGCATATATTAAAAAGGAAGAAAGAGCCAAAATCAAAGAACTAATGGATCAACTGAAGAAGCTAGAAAATGAACAGCAAACCAATCCTAAACCAAATAGAAGAAAAGAAATAACAAGGATTAAAGCAGAAATAAATGACATAGAGAACAAAAAAACAATAGAGAAGATAAATATCACCAAAAGTTGGTTCTTTGAGAAGATCAACAAGATTGACAAGCCCCTAGATAGACTGACAAAATCAAAAAGAGAGAAGACCCATATAAACAAAATAATGAATGAAAAAGGTGACATAACTGCAGATCCTGAAGAAATTAAAAAAAATTATAAGAGGATATTATGAACAACTGTATGGCAACAAACTGGACAATGTAGAAGAAATGGACAATTTCCTGGAAACATATGAACAACCTAGACTGACCAGAGAAGAAATAGAAGACCTCAACCAACCCATCACAAGCAAAGAGATCCAATCAGTCATCAAAAATCTTCCCACAAATAAATGCCCAGGGCCAGATGGCTTCACAGGGGAATTCTACCAAACTTTCCAGAAAGAACTGACACCAATCTTACTCAAACTCTTTCAAAACATTGAAGAAAATGGAACACTACCTAACTCATTTTATGAAGCTAACATCAATCTAATACCAAAACCAGGCAAAGATGCTACAAAAAAGGAAAACTACCGGCCAATCTCCCTAATGAATATAGATGCAAAAATCCTCAAAAAATACTTGCAAATCGAATCCAAATACACATTAAAAATATCATACACCATGACCAAGTGGGGTTCATTCCAGGCATGCAAGGATGGTTCAACATAAGAAAAACAATCAATGTATTACAACACATTAAAAACTCGAAAGGGAAAAATCAATTGATCATCTCAATAGATGCTGAAAAAGCATTTGACAAAATCCAACATCCCTTTTTGATAAAAACACTTCAAAAGGTAGGAATTGAAGGAAACTTCCTCAACATGATAAAGAGCATATATGAAAAACCCACAGCCAGCATAGTACTCAATGGTGAGAGACTGAAAGCCTTCCCTCTAAGATCAGGAACAAGACAAGGATGCCCGCTGTCACCACTGTTATTCAACATTGTGCTGGAAGTGCTAGCCAGGGCAATCCAGCAAGACAAAGAAATAAAAGGCATCCAAATTGGAAAAGAAGAAGTAAAACTGTCATTGTTTGCAGACGATATGATCTTATATCTAGAAAACCCTGAGAAATCGACGATACAGCTACTAGAGCTAATAAACAAATTTAGCAAAGTAGCGGGATACAAGATTAATGCACATAAGTCAGTAATGTTTCTATATGCTAGAAATGAACAAACTGAAGAGACACTCAAGAAAAAGATACCATTTTCAATAGCAACTAAAAAAATCAAGTACCTAGGAATAAACTTAACCAAAGATGTAAAAGACCTATACAAAGAAAACTACATAACTCTACTAAAAGAAATAGAAGGGGACCTTAAAAGATGGAAAAATATTCCATGTTCATGGATAGGAAGGCTAAATGTCATTAAGATGTCAATTCTACCCAAACTCATCTACAGATTCAATGCAATCCCAATCAAAATTCCAACAACCTACTTTGCAGACTTGGAAAAGCTAGTTATCAAATTTATTTGGAAAGGGAAGATGCCTCGAATTGCTAAAGACACTCTAAAAAAGAAAAACGAAGTGGGAGGACTTACACTCCCTGACTTTCAAGCTTATTATAAAGCTACAGTTGCCAAAACAGCATGGTACTGGCACAAAGATAGACATATAGATCAATGGAATCAAATTGAGAATTCAGAGATAGACCCTCAGATCTATGGCCGACTGATCTTTGATAAGGCCCCCAAAGTCACTGAACTGAGTCATAATGGTCTTTTCAACAAATGGGGCTGGGAGAGTTGGATATCCATATCCAAAAGAATGAAAGAGGACCCCTACCTCACCCCCTACACAAAAATTAACTCAAAATGGACCAAAGATCTCAATATAAAAGAAAGTACCATAAAACTCCTAGAAGATAATGTAGGAAAACATCTTCAAGACCTTGTATTAGGTGGCCACTTCCTAGACTTTACACCCAAAGCACAAGCAACAAAAGAGAAAATAGATAAATGGGAACTCCTCAAGTTTCTGCACCTCAAAGGAATTTCTCAAAAAGGTAAAGAGGCAGCCAACTCAATGGGAAAAAATTTTTGGAAACCATGTATCTGACAAAAGACTGATATCTTGCATATACAAAGAAATCCTACAACTCAATGACAATAGTACAGACAGCCCACTTATAAAATGGGCAAAAGATATGAAAAGACAGTTCTCTGAAGAGGAAATACAAATGGCCAAGAAACACATGAAAAAATGTTCAGCTTCACTAGCTATTAGAGAGATGCAAATTAAAACCACAATGAGATACCATCTAACACCGGTTAGAATGGCTGCCATTAAACAAACAGGAAACTACAAATGCTGGAGGGGATGTGGAGAAATTGGAACTCTTATTCATTGTTGGTGGGACTGTATAATGGTTCAGCCACTCTGGAAGTCAGTCTGGCAGTTCCTTAGAAAAGTAGATATAGAGCTACCATTCGATCCAGCGATTGCACTTCTCAGTATATACCCGGAAGATCGGAAAGCAGTGACACGAACAGATATCTGCACGCCAGTGTTCATAGCAGCATTATTCACAATTTCCAAGAGATGGAAACAACCCAAATGTCCTTCAACAGATGAGTGGATAAATAAAATGTGGTATATACACACGATGGAATACTACGCGGCAGTAAGAAGGAACGAACTCGTGAAACATATGACAACATGGATGAACCTTGAAGACATAATGCTGAGTGAAATAAGCCAGGCACAAAAAGAGAAATATTATATGCTACCACTAATGTGAACTTTGAAAAATGTAAAACAAATGGTTTATAATGTAGAATGTAGGGGAACTAGCAGTAGAGAGCAATTAAGGAAAGGGGAACAATATTCCAAGAAGAACAGATAAGCTATTTAACGTTCTGGGGATGCCCAGGAATGAGTATGGTCTGTTAATTTCTGATGGATATAGTAGGAACAAGTTCACAGAAAGGTTGCTATATTATGTAACTTTCTTGGGGTAAAGTAGGAACATGTTGGAAGTTAAGCAGTTAGGTTAGTTGTCTTTTTCTTACTCCCTTGTTATGGTCTCTTTGAAATGTTCTTTTATTGTATGTTTGTTTTCTTTTTAACTTTTTTTTCATACAGTTGATTTAAAAAAGAAGGGAAAGTTAAAAAAAAAAAAAAAGAAAGAAAGAAAAACAAGGAAAAAAAAATGATGTAGTGCCCCCTTGAGGAGCCTGTGGAGAATGCAGGGGTATTCGCCTACCCCACCTCCATGGTTGCTAACATGACCACAGACATAGGGGACTGGTGGCTTGATGGGTTGAGCCCTCTACCATAAGTTTTACCCTTGGGAAAACGGTTGCTGCAAAGGAGAGGCTAGGCCTCCCTATATTTGTGCCTAAGAGTCTCCTCCTGAATGCCTCATTGTTGCTCAGATGTGGCCCTCTCTCTCTGGCTAAGCCAACTTGAAAGGTGAAATCACTGCCCTCCCCCCTACGTGAGATCAGACACCCAGGGGAGTGAATCTCCCTGGCAACGTGGAATATGACTCCCGGGGAGGAATGTAGACCTGGCATCGTGGGACGGAGAACATCTTCTTGACCAAAAGGGGGATGTGAAAGGAAATGAAATAAGCTTCAGTGGCAGAGAGATTCCAAAAGGAGCCGAGAGGTCACTCTGGTGGGCACTCTTACGCACACTTTAGACAACCCTTTTTAGGTTCTAAAGAATTGGGGTAGCTGGTGGTGGATACCTGAAACTATCAAACTACAACCCAGAACCCATGAATCTCGAAGACAGTTGTATAAAAATGTAGCTTATGAGGGGTGACAATGGGATTGGGAAAGCCATAAGGACCACACTCCACTTTGTCTAGTTTATGGATGGATGAGTAGAAAAATAGGGGAAGGAAACAAACAGACAAAGGTACCCAGTGTTCTTTTTTACTTCAATTGCTCTTTTTCACTCTAATTATTATTCTTGTTATTTTTGTGTGTGTGCTAATGAAGGTGTCAGGGATTGATTTAGGTGATGAATGTACAACTATGTAATGGTACTGTAAACAATCAAAAGTACGATTTGTTTTATATGACTGCGTGGTATGTGAATATATCTCAATAAAATGATGATTTAAAAAAAAAAAAAAAAAAGAAATAGCCACCAAACTATTTCTCCAAAATGCTCTAATGCATTTGGTTTCTGTCCAGTATGAATGTTTTGACACCCAATGCTCATACAATTTCTACTCCACTAAGGTAGAGAATCAAAAGACTGCGTGCTCTCCTGTCCATCAAAATACTTTTCTTTCTTTAGTTTTGGACACTTCCAAGATATACAAAGACTCCAAAGTATTTTTTCAATAGAAATTGAAAAACATTATGCAGCCAAATTAAGGGGCAAGGGATGGGGAGGTGGCAAGACTTGGATATGCGTGTTCACTGCAGCACCACATTTCAGCACCTCCATGGGCTGGAGCACTGTCTGAAGTGCATTTTGATACCATATGAGCTGAGTGTGTGAGCTTGTGTGTGTGTGTGCCTGCACACAATTGCATGTGCTCTTTCCTTTGTGAATCAACAAATCTGATATCTGAGCTAAGACAGACACCCGGATGTGAAGAAGGATGCTTCTCTAGTCTCAATTGCCATGGAAGCAGCTCACTGATGAGCCTGACCCTGCTCTCTTCTCAGCTTCTCAGATTCCTAAAATATCCTCTCCAAACCAGGACTTCAAACCATCCCAGATCCTGCCACAGCACTTCTTCTTCGGGTCCTGATATGCTACAGCTGCTCTGGATCCAGCTGAAGTGCAAGAGGCCAGGGGACTGATTCAGTGTAGGCAGCACAGGAGCGTAGAGAGCCAGAGAACTCAGAGTCAGGAGACCCAGGTTCTAACCCTGCTCTGCTAACTGCTAGCTAAAGAATCTCCGGGCTCCAATTTCCCGCACTATGCATTCAGGAATCATGCTCGTTGGGCAGGCCTAAGTCTCTTGGTGGCTGCAAGAGCACAATGAATGGGACAGGGCTTTGTAATCTAAACATTGTTTGTTAGTCACAAGGTATTATATTATCAGTAACACTGAAAAACTGGCATAGGCTGTTTTACAGGACTTTATCAAAAGTGATCTTATTTTATTCAACTTAAATTATGTGCTATCCCAGGGTGTTTTTGGAACTGGAAGGAAGCACTTAGATCTTCTTACCTAATTTTCCCAAAGTGGGGGGAAAGACATTTCTTTGGAGGCCTATGAGATAGTTAGGGGGCTTATATAGAGAGAGAGTATTTTAAGATCAAATCTCATTGTGAAAAAATTATTCATTGTTTGGTATGCTTTCAATTCATTTATTTACTTTAAGGACAAAGTCTTAGTTTGGGACCAGCTTGCTTCTAAAACCTCTCAAAGCCTTGCTCATCTCTCTTGTTGACAAAGAGACAGGAGGCTTCAGGCTCAGAGTCTTCTACCATAAGATACAACAGTATCTAGATCAGATTAGGTTGAAAAGGAAATTAATTTTGAGTTCCTTTTATTTTATAGCTAGTAGATTTTATTTTCCATAAAATAATAATAGCATGGATATTTTTCTTTCTAATATGTGTTTATTTAAAAATATAAGCCCATTTAAAGAAATACATTAATATATAATAGAATTGAGTGAAATTGATGCCACAGGTAAATATGGCAATAGTCATGGCTTTGTTTTAGTTACCTATTAATTATTTATTGCTGCATAAATAAATTATCCCAAAATGTAGTGGTTTAAGCAGTGAAAATCAGTTTTTGCCAGTTCAGAATTTGGGGTAGTTTTGGCTCAGTGTCTCCAATGAGGTTGCAGTGAAGAAGTTGTCCAGAACTGCAGTCCTTGGAAGGCTTGACTGGGGCTGGAGTGCATTGGCTTCTCAGGTGGCTTACTCACTTGGTCGGCAAGTTGGTGTTAGCTATTCCTTGCTCCATGGGCTCCTCCACAGGGCTGCTTGAGCATCCTCACGACATGGCAGCCGTGCCCCCAAGAGCAAGTGATCTGAAAGTTCAAGATTGGAATGCAATGTCTTTTATGACCTAACGTCAGAAGTCACACTCCTTCACTTCTGCAATATCTTACAAGTCACATAGATCAGCCCTATTCAGCATGGGATGGAACTGCACAAGGGCATGAATACAAAGAGGTGAGGATCATTTGGGGGCCATCTAGAGACTGGCTACCACACTATGATGTGCTAATGACAGAAGATTGAGAAATTGATCTAATCTAAAGCTACACGTTTACAGAGAGGACAACTGAGCATCAGAGAAGGGAAGTGATATAACCAAGCCCATGCAAGCATTTTTGGCAGAGCCAAGGTTAGATCCAGAGTTCCTGCTCCACAGCACAGTCATCTGCCCACCACATTACAAATGCTGACCCTGTCTTTGATGTTTCAGAATTTTAGGAGAAATCAGCACTTTCTCAGGACAAGACCAGTGCTTCCCAACCTCCAACAGGAAGCTGATGCTGCAGCCAATTATTATGTTCTCAGATTCTCCACTTGGGGCTGGGTCCAGGTGAGTTAGACAATTTTAAAGCAGAGATTGTCTACCCTTGAGTTTGGAAGCCAGCTCTCCACTGTATTCAGCCCACAGTGTTTTATGCCTCTTTTGGCCTAAACAGAGCTTTGCTAGTTTGCTTTCATCTTCTTATTGTTTTTCTAATGAGTTACCAATTAGATGTGAAGTCAAGATTTAAAAAAAAGAAAATAATAAGATTTGGAGTTTCTTTTAAAATAATCTGACGTAATTACAATGTCTAGTCTGCCTTCCAGTGTGACAGCCATCAGCTGGAGTTGCGTTTTGGCTGCACATGCCCCTAACTCACACAGTCCCTGCCACTCCTTCATGCCTCAACTCCTGCACACTTGGCTTTCTTAAATTCCCTGTTTAGGCTCCACAAGCAATTGAACTGACCCTCCTTAGCTTAATCCAATCCTCTTATTTACAGGTAGGTGAACTGACAGTTGGTGGGATGGGCTTGTATATAATAAGTAACTTGCCCAAGGCCGTGCAGCTGCTCAGTGGTAAGGTGAGGACTAACACAGGTTTCTTTCCTACCTAAACCAACACTCTTCCCCAAACTCTCCTCCTTTCACAAATAGGCTTCAAAATAACTACAGGATATTCTGGATAACTCGGTTCATGTGACTTCCTTGCCCTCACTACACTTGTAGCCTTCCAAGTGATCTCACATCTCACAGCAGATGGGGGATGTATTAGTTAGGGTTCTCCTTGGAAACAGAATCAATGAGAGATGTCTCTTATTATCAAATTGTAAAAGTGACTCACGCAACTGCGGGAGCGCACGAGTCCAAATTCTGCAGAGCCGTCAACAAGCTGTCAACTCCAAGGAAGACGTCCGACAAACTCCTCGGGAAACGAACCGACAACTTTGACGAACTCCTCAGGAAATGAACCGGCAACTTTGACGAACTCAGGAAACGAACCGACAACTTTGACGAACTCCTCAGGAAACGAACTGGCAACTTCGACGAGCTCCCCAGGAAAAGCTTCACTGAGCAGCTGAAGAAGAAGTGAAGGTTCTCTAACTGTCCGGCTTATAAGCCTCCAACTGATCACCCGGACCAAATCCAGCCAATTGCATTCTCTCACTGTGGAAGCACGCCCCTTGATGAATCATCAGTCAGCTGCAGTCAATTGACTGATGATCCGACAAACCAACCAGCCTCAAATAGCCTCACAGGAATCGTCAGGCCAGTGCCCGCTTGACCAGACAGCTAGGCCACCTAGCCAAGTTGACACATGAACCCAACCATCACAGTCCACCCCTTGTCAACTTGGCAGTCGTACACATCACCTAAAACCATATCTTCAAAATGAACGTTACAGCTTATGCCATATGATAAGGGGATAAGACAGAGAAGAAAGCAAAAATATTTTCTTCACAGACAAATACAAACATAATCATCACAAAACGAGGAGGAAATATTCATATCATCATAGTCCTCGTTTCTGTAACTGGTCACGTGGCCGTAGTTCATATTTATCACGACCTTCTTCCACTACCCATTCCATGTTCCCTTTACCCTCAGCAAGCACTTCAGCTGGCCGTGGTTCTTTGCCTGGTGGGGTGACCCAAACCTTCATTCCTGAAGTTTCTTGGCCATTGGTAGTCCTGCCTGGATTGGGTTGTTGCAGTTTTCCATTGACTTGAATCACGGGGCATGGTAGTACTAAGAGACGCCCCAGGGGATCTCCTGTATGCCAGGAAAACTCTTCTTTACTTCCATTGTGTAGCTGCAGTGCTATTTCCCCTTGATAGTCAGGATCAATCACCCCAGCCAGTACAGTAATCCCCTTACTTGCCTGTTGATTCAGAGGCATAAGAAGCCCAAAGTGGCCAGGTGGCAGCCTTAACTTCCAGTTCAATGGGATTATTGTTGTGTTTCCTGGTGGAAGCACTCCTCCTTTTGGAACCAAGACCTGTAGACCAGCAGAGCTTAAACTTGCAGGGGCAGGAAGCAAAAATTTCCCTAGTGGATCACTAGGAGTGATAGTGAGTGGTGCTACTCCTGTTTCCACCCCTTGATTCCTGGACCCATGAATCCTGGCTATGGGAGAAACAGCACCATAGAGTGGACGCTGATTCAGAGCATACACAGCCTCCTGGAGAACACTGCCCCAGCCCTGCAAGGTATTGCCACCTAGTTGGCACCGTAATTGAGTCTTCAATAGGCCATTCCACCGTTCTATCAACCCAGCTGCTTCTGGATGATGGGGAACATGGTAAGACCACAGAATTCCATGAGCATGTGCCCATCCCCTCACTTCATTTGCTGTGAAGTGGGTTCCTTGGTCCGAAGCAATGCTGTGTGGAATACCATGACGGTGGATGAGGCATTCTGTAAGTCCACGTATTGTAGTTTTGGCAGAAGCATGTCATGCAGGGAAGGCAAACCCATATCCGGAGTATGTGTCTATTCCAGTAAGAACAAATCGCTGCCCTTTCCATGATGGAAGTGGTCCGATGTAATCAACCTGCCACCAGGTAGCAGGCTGATCACCCCGAGGAATGGTGCCATATCGGGGACTGAGTGTGGGTCTCTGCTGCTGGCAAATTGGACACTCAGCAGTGGCTGTGGCCAGGTCAGCCTTGGTGAGTGGAAGTCCATGTTGCTGAGCCCATGCATAACCTCCATCCCTACCACCATGACCACTTTGTTCATGAGCCCATTGGGCAATGACAGGAGTTGCTGGGGAAAGAGGCTGATTGGTATCCACCAAACGGGTCATTTTATCCACTTGGTTATTAAAACCTTCTTCTGCTGAAGTCACCCTCTGGTGAGCATTCACATGGGACACAAATATCTTCATGTTGTTTGCCCACTCAGAAAGGTCTATCCACATACCCCTTCCCCAGACTTCTTTGTCACCAATCTTCCAATCATGTTCCTTCCAAGTCCCTGACCATCCAGCCAAACCATTAGCAACAGCCCAGGAATCAGTATACAGACGCACCTCTGGCCAGTTCTCTTTCCAAGCAAAGTGAACAACCAGGTGCACTGCTCGAAGTTCTGCCCACTGGGAGGATTTCCCCTCACCACTGTCCTTCAGGGATATCCCAGAAAGGGGCTGCAGTGCTGCAGCTGTCCACTTTCGGGTGGTACCTGCATATCGTGCAGAACCATCTGTAAACCAGGCCCGAGTCTTCTCTTCCTCAGTCAACTGACTGTAAGGAACTCCCCAAGATGCCATAGCTGTGGGCTGGGCAAGAAAAGGTAAGGTGGAAGGAGTGGGGGCCATGGGCATTTGGGCCACTTCCTCATGTAACTTACTTGTACCTTCAGGACCTGCTCGAGCTCTATCTTGTATATACCATTTCCATTTTATGATGGAGTGCTGCTGTGCACGCCCAACTTTATGGCTTGGTGGGTCAGATAACACCCAGCTCATGATAGGTAACTCAGGTCTCATGGTAACTTGGTGGCCCATGGTTAAGCGTTCTGTCTCTACTAAGGCCCAGTAGCAGGCCAACAGTTGTTTCTCAAATGGAGAGTAGTTGTCTGCAGAGGATGGTAAAGCTTTACTCCAAAATCCTAAGGGCCTGCGTTGTGATTCTCCTATAGGAGCCTGCCAAAGGCTCCAAACAGCATCTCTATTTGCCACTGACACTTCCAGCACCATTGGATCAGCTGGATCATATGGTCCAAGTGGCAGAGCAGCTTGCACAGCAGCCTGGACCTGTTGCAGAGCCTCATCTTGCTCCGGTCCCCACTCAAAACTAGAAGCTTTTCTAGTCACTCGGTAAATGGGCCGGAGTAGCACACCTAAATGAGGAATATGTTGCCTCCAAAACCCAAAGAGGCCAACTAAACGTTGTGCCTCTTTTTTGGTTGTAGGAGGGGCCAGATGCAGCAGCTTATCCTTCACCTTAGAAGGAATATCTCGACAGGCCCCACACCACTGAACACCTAGAAATTTTACTGAGGTGGAAGGGCCTTGTATTTTTGTTGGATTTATCTCCCATCCTCTGCCACGCAAATACCTTACCAACAAATCTAGAGTAGTTGCTACTTCTTGCTCACTAGGTCCAATCAACATGATATCATCAATATAATGGACCAGTGTGATGTCTTGTGGGAGGGAGAAATGATCAAGATCCCTGAGGACAATATTATGACATAGGGCTGGAGAGTTGATATAACCCTGAGGTAGCACGGTGAATGTAAACTGCTGGCCTTGCCAGCTAAATGCAAACTGTTTCTGGTGGTCCTTGCTGACAGCAATTGAGAAAAAAGCATTTGCCAGATCAATAGCTGCATACCAGGTACCAGGGGATGTGTTGATTTGCTCAAGCAATGATACCACATCTGGGACAGCAGCTGCAATTGGAGTCACCACCTGGTTAAGCTTACGATAATCCACAGTCATCCTCCAAGACCCATCTGTTTTCTGCACAGGCCAAATAGGAGAGTTGAATGGGGATGTGGTGGGAATCACCACCCCTGCATCCTTCAAGTCCTTAAGAGCGGCATTAATCTCTGCAATCCCTCCAGGAATCCGGTATTGCTTCTGGTTCACTACTTTGCTAGGCAGAGGCAGCTCTAGTGGCTTCCACTTGGCCTTTCCCACCATAATAGCCCTCACTCCAGGAGTCAGGGAACCAATGTGAGGATTCTGCCAGTTGCTGAGTATGTCTATTCCAATTATGCATTCCGGCACTGGGGAAATAACCACAGAATGGGTCCGGGGACCCACTGGACCCACTGTGAGATGGACCTGGGCTAAAACTCCATCAATCATCTGACCTCCATAAGCCCCAACTCTGACTGGTGGACCAGAGTGACGTTTTGGGTCTCCGGGAATTAATGTCACTTCTGACCCAGTGTCTAATAATCCACGAAATATCTGATCATTTCCTTTTCCCCAATGCACAGTCACCCTGGTAAAAGGCCGTAGGTCCCCCTGGGGAAGGCTGGGAGGAAGATTAACAGTGTAAATTTTTGGCAGTGTGACAGGGTCCTTCTCCAAGGGTACCCGGCCTTCCCTTCATTCAAGAGGCTCTGGATCTGTAAACTGTCTCAAGTCTGGGAATTGATTAAGGGGCCGTGACTCTCTGTTTTTGTAATTCAAGGGAGATTTTTGTTCACGTGGCCTAGAATTCTTCTGCTTATATAGTTCAAACAAGAATTTAGTCGATTGCCCATCTATTTTACTACTTGGTACTCCATGATCCACTAGCCAACGCCATAAGTCTCTGTGAGTCATATTATTTTGATTGCTACTTTGAGCCTGTTTTACATTATGGTAGCCCTGTCCACCTTGTCTGTGGCGATTAACTGCAGCCACTTGGCTTCTGCTGACTCGGGACCCGATTATCCCCATTGTGTTTAAGGATTCCAGCTCAGTGACAGCAGTTCCTACAGTAATATCTGACCTACAGAGAAGGGCGACTACAGAGCTCTTCAGGGATGATGGAGCTAGTTTCACAAATTTATTCCTTACAGTCCTGGTAAAAGGTGTGTCCTCTGGACATTCCAGGACTGTGTGAGCAGGTTTTCCATGATAAATCCACTCTAACATTCCAATCTCTCTAAGCCTTTGAATCCCCTCCTCCACATTATACCAGGGCAGTTCTGGCATTTCAACTTCTGGTAATGCTGGCCACCTTTTGATCCATGTTTCAGCCAGCCACCCAAACAAACTGTTAACACCCTTTCTAACCCCTCGAGCTACAACATTGAATGCAGAATCTCTGCTTAGTGGGCCCATATCAGTAAATTCAGCCTGATCCAACCTTATATTCCTTCCACCATTATCCCACACTCTCAATATCCATTCCCACACATATTCCCCTGGTTTCTGTCTGTATAAGTTGGAAAACTCATACAGTTCTTTTGGAGTATAGCGTACTTCCTCATGGGTCACACTTTGTTCCTCACCCTTTGGGGCTTGTTGGGACTTGAGCCTAGTTATAGGTCTTGAAGCAAAAACTGGTGGTGGGGGTGGGTCATGAAAAGAGTTAGAATTATCTCTCAAGCCATTCACCTCAGGGCACTCTGTTGCATTTTCATCTCTTAAAACAGGATTAGTCTCTCCAGACGAAAGAGTGAGGGCTGCTTCCTCAGGGGAGGTGATTACAAGATTAGCAGGCATTGAAGGGTCAATCTCCTTAGGTGGGAGTTGCGTGGCAGGCTCCTTAGGGCAGACTGGAGGCAGAGAAGCTGTTTCCCCAGGACAGCCCTCTACAGGTAAATCTAACAATGACCCAGCAGAATCCAGGGTTCCAATGTCCTCACTGTCATTATTATCAATCCATATGTCTCCATCCCAAGTTTCTGGGTCCCATTCTTTTCCAATCAATGCCTTTACTTTAACAGCAGACACCCTGAGAGGTTGAGATTTTAGTTTACGCTGTAAATGTGCTACTCGCACAATAAGAGACTGCGTCTGATTTTCAGAAACCTCCAGTCTGCGGGCACAGGAAATAAGATTTTCTTTCAGGGCACAGATGGAACTCTTTACATCTGTCATACGGCATTCAAGTTTTGAATTTGAAGCCTTTAGCTCATCCCTTTCTCTTACAACTGTATCCAAAGTATCTAAGAGCAGCCAGCCAACATCATTATACTTCTTAATACTGCAAAACTCTGTGAAAGTGTCGAAAACGCTGTCACCCAGAGCCTCGCTTCGTACTAGAGCACAATTAGGAGAATCAAATGGTGCTATTTTGCGTATTTCCTTTGCCAACTCCTGCCATGGACTCTTAGTACCCTCTTGATTTTTGGAAATAGAGTCATTAGTGCCTCTGAATCTAATCAGAGTAGAAAACAAGTTGTAAAAGCCCATTTTAAGATTCCGTTTCTCAAGAACCACTTCCGGTACCAAGTTGTATTAGTTAGGGTTCTCCTTGGAAACAGAATCAATGAGAGATGTCTCTTATTATCAAATTGTAAAAGTGACTCACGCAACTGCGGGAGCGCAAGAGTCCAAATTCTGCAGAGCCGTCAACAAGCTGTCAACTCCAAGGAAGACGTCCGACGAACTCCTCGGGAAACGAACCGACAACTTTGACGAACTCCTCAGGAAACGAACCGGCAACTTTGACGAACTCAGGAAACGAACCGACAACTTTGACGAACTCTTCAGGAAACGAACTGGCAACTTCGACGAGCTCCCCAGGAAAAGCTTCACTGAGCAGCTGAAGAAGAAGTGAAGGTTCTCTAACTGTCCGGCTTATAAGCCTCCAACTGATCACCCGGACCAAATCCAGCCAATTGCATTCTCTCACTGTGGAAGCACGCCCCTTGATGAATCATCAGTCAGCTGCAGTCAATTGACTGATGATCCGACAAACCAACCAGCCTCAAATAGCCTCACAGGAATCGTCAGGCCAGTGCCCGCTTGACCAGACAGCTAGGCCACCTAGCCAAGTTGACACATGAACCCAACCATCACAGGGGATATCAGCTCAATTCCCATTACCACAATACCTATTACCACATTGGAAAAAGAAAATTTTTAAAATTAAGTTTATCTTCATTCTAAAGAAAGGATACCAAACAAAAGGTAGTAGATAGAGAAAATGCAAGTACAATATGTTCAAGTCCTGAAGAAAGATTGGCGACAGTCCCCAAACATCACAAATTTCAGTCCATCCAACTACCGGGGCTCCTTGTCTTATGTCTTTTGATTTACCATTTATTATTACTAAACTAATTTATTTTAAATCTTCCAAGGAAGTTTCTTGGTTCTCCATTCCCTGACCTTTATGAAGTCACCATCCTGGCCTCCACATGAAAGGCAAGTGTTTTAAGTAAATTGTATATAAAAATGGTGGAGTGAAATTTTGGCACACTGAAGGCTCCCCGGGAGGGATGATGTTGAAAGCCAGGCTAAACAGCAGCTGTGATGATCAATAAATAGAACTCAGATTGCCCAGTACCAACCGGTCTCTGCCAGGGTCACAGGACTATGTCCCAAGGCACTGAACCATGTCTGGTTCAGAAGGGGGAGGGGCGGTTTTCCTTCTTTAGGGCCCCTCAGCTCAGATCAGCTTTCACACTGCTAATCTGCAAGGATCAACAAGTTCAGGAGGTAGGAATGTATTCTAATAACCACACAGAAGCACAAGCCATCACAGACCTGGAAAGTCTGTGTGCTGCTGCTCCCCAGCTTGGCAACACACAGTCAGGGGGTGGCAAAAAGTGCTGGTCACAGAAGACTGAGCCTTCTGACTCACCTCCTCTGGATCCTCCTGGCTCCACACTGGAATCTCATCACCTCCGCCTCCATCACCCCAAGAAACTCAGGATTTCCTTGACGGCACTTAAGGCCAAGCCCTGGGGACTCATCAGCTAGCTGGCTACGCAGATAGATTCTTTTCCCATGTCCACACAAGTCAAGGCAACCTCTGGAGAGCAAGGAAGAAATGAGATCAATGAGAGAATTTCATTTTCTTTAATTTATTCATTATCCTAACAGTTATCGAGTGTCTATGATGTAATAAATGAGGTTGCTAAATAATGAATGAGCAAGACATGTTCCCTACTCACAAAGAGCTTACAGTCTAGAAGGAACAAATGACTTTAAAAATAGGGACAACAAAATGAGACAAGTGTTATCATATGGGAATTGGGGGTGGGAGGATGAAGTCCTGGTGGCAAGAGGAAGCACGGTGTATTCAGGGAATTAAAAGCACCTCCATATGCATGGGGGACAGAGGCGGTGATTAACGATCTTATAAGGTAGGATAATGCATTTTCACTTGTTCTGAGAGCAACGGGGACAAAATGAAACATTATGAAAAGGGGGGATGACTTGCAGAGAGTTGGAATTTAAGAAATACCTTTAATCCCACCAGGTAGGAAATGAAGAGTGAAATCCAGGCAAGATGGTCAAGTAATCTATGGCATTAGAAATCAGGATAGCAGTTCCCACAGATGATGGATGGGGTCGAGAATGGAAGTGACATGAGACGGCTCTGGCTGGCTGTTAATATTCTGTGTCTTCATCTGGGAGCTGGCTACACAGTCATGTTAAATTTGTGAAAATTCATTGAACTGTGTACTTATGTACATGTATGTTATACTACAATTAAAATTATTCTTTCAAATGCTGCTGGTTTGCACACTGTATTCTGAGGTTCGAATGACTGTGGCTTGTAAAACTGATATGTAATCTGTCACTTAAGACAGTAAAAGGTACCATGTTCAGCAGAAGAGGAGTCTTCAACAGATAGGGTTTTGTTTGGTCTCTGCTGTCTGTTCAAGAAAACACAAAGGCAAGCATGTGCCTTTTCCAGTACTTTATAATTCAGCCTTTGTAAAGAGTCTAATGTGACTCAAGAAGAACAGAGAAATTGGATTTAATTATTTAGTTTTAATATACTGTTTATTGAATATCACCTGATATATTTAGAGAATGCAGCTTCTTTTTATAGCTTCAGTTTTCACTACTTACATTTGGAATTATGCCAAAAATTATGCCTAAAATACCAAATCAATAATAAAAATAAAGTTTTAAAAATACATGTTTGGAAAATTGAAAATGTACCTGTACTCTCAAATATCAAACTTCTGAGTTACCAAAAATAGAATACTTACAGGGAAATCCATTCCCTAAGGCATATTTATTAATAAAATCACTATGAAAATAAATAAACTAAGCACTCTACTAAAGAAACTAGGTGGGGGAAGCAGTAAAAAATAAAAAAATAAGAAAATAAGAAAAGAGTCAATATGAATGAATGAAAAAACAAAAAAGCAAAAAGAGAAGCAAACCAAAACCTGGTTTTATAAAAGAATCATAATATAAACAAACCCCCAGCAATAATGAACTAGAAAAAAAATGAGAGATCACAAATAAAAATACAGTAACAAAGTGGGACATAAATAGAGACACAGGAGAAAATATTTTTAAATCATAAGAAAACAAAACTAATTCAATGCTAACAAATCTGAAATTGAAAATATAGCAGAAATGAACTATTTTCTGGAAAACTTGCAAGTTACCAAAATTGGCCCAAGTACAAATCAAAATCCTTAACATAATTAAATATTAGATCAATTTAATTGGTATTCAAAAGACTTCATAGTACTTTTTAATAACCTTCAAAGAATTAATTCTTCTCTTAGTCTAAGTGTAAAAGGAAGTACAATAATAAAATATACAGCCCAGTATCACTTATAAATATTCAAAATAGTAATTAAAATATTTTAAAATCTGCAGTGCACAAACAACAATATCAACAATAATAAAAAAATATCATGCACAGCTATGTTTATTGCTTCCCCAGAAAGACAAAGATGGTTCCATAAGACACAATCCAGCAGTTCAATCAACCGTTTTGGAATATAAACAAACAAAAAGCGTATCATCATGTTATCAGATGGAACAAAAAGCATTTCATAAAAATCAGCCCCCAATTTTTACAAAAGCTTTAAGAAAGTTAGGGATACAAGGAAATGTCCTCAAACCAATAGAGTCTTAAAAACAGGCAGAAAACATCATTAACATTTTCCTCCTCACCCTCATATACATATTGAGCATTTAATTTGTGCCTAGCAGGGTTTAAAATTACATGTGTTTGGAGAAGCAAACACATTTCCATGCCTGGGGCATCTACTTACCTGGATTCCAGAAGCACAGAGTAAGTGTCGGCCCTTTCTGCCCTGGCTTAGGCCCTGTGGGTGCAGAGAAAAGAGTTTCAGTAGAGAACTCAGGAATAAACATGGAGAGACATTTCATCCTGAAATTACTAGAAAACTCCAGAAAGTAAAGGAAAAATCAACTCATGAACCAGAGAAGCCCTCAGGCCAGTTCATTAATCCTTGGAGTGATCCAGAAATCCAAAGTTTCATTCAAGAATGGCAATTCTTTGAACATGTGGTGTATCCTGGGGTGAGGGTAAAGGATCATGTGCTATCAAAATCAATTGCCCAGCGGCTCAGCCTGAGGGTCATAAAGAAGAGCTGGTGACAATATCTCTACATGCTGAAATGTTTGAAGGACTTGTACAGAACCATAAAAGAGGCCGACCAGAGGCCAAGGAGTGAACCCCTGCTCTGTCCGTATGGAGAGGCCCTACATAGGATAATGGGCTCTAAGTGGGAGCATGAAGTCTCCTCTGATTCAGCCAGCTTCCTACCTCCTGAGTTCCAGCTGCAGGCCTGTCCCATTCTAGCTCCCATTGAACAGCCTCTGTGGTCCCCTCCACCTGTGATCCTTGTGGAGTACCCTCAGGTATCAGGAATGCAGCCCTGGACTCTGAGCCCTCCATTGCCATCTCCAAACACATTGTCTGTCTTTTTCTCAGAAGACCTCAGCCTCCAGAACCAGTAGTCACTGCCCGCCCCCCTCGCCGATGCTAAAGCAGTCCTGATCAAGAAGAGAACTTGAACCTGGATCCCAATTCCATGTGAGATAACAGTGTATCACAGTTCATACATTCAGGATTCCTTGCCTTCTCCAAACCTGATGTAGTGAAAATAAAATTTGCAACTGAATAAGATGAGCCCCATTTCTTTCTACTTGATTGTCAGGACTTAGATGGAACCTGGAATTATAAAGAGAGGCCTGGGGACAAGGAGGAAACCCAAATTCCTGAGTGACTTGAGATCTCTCTTCCTTCTCTCACTGCTCTCTCCATCATTCTTCCAGAATTGAGGCTCCTTTACTATCATGGGTCAACTTGTAGAAAATACAGAGCTCCTATATGCTGCCCCTATTCTCAACACCATACATTATTGTGGTACATTTGTTACACTGATGAAAGAATATTACTTTAATTGTGTTATGAAGTATAGTCCTTAGTTTACATTAGAGTTCTCTGTTTATGTTGTGTAGACATGCTTTAAGTTTTTTTATTCTAGTAGCATATATTCAATCTAAAATTTGCACTTCTAATTGCATTCAGATATATCATTGGGTTGTTAATTACATTGACAATGTTGTGCTGCCATCACTGCTCTCCATTACCAAAACTTTCCCATCACCCCAAATAGAAACTCTGTAGTATTTAATAATTAACTCCCCATTCCCTACCCCCATACCAGTTCCTGGTAATCTACATTCTAGTCTCTGACTCCGTGAATTGGCTTGTTCTATTTATTTCATATCAATGAGATCATGCAGTATTTGCCTTTGTGTCTGGCTTTTTTCACTCAACATGTCTTCAAGGTTCATCCATGTTGTCACATGTATCAGAGCTTCATTCCCTTTTATCAAAAAATGGTATTCCATTTATGTATAAACCATATTTAGATTATCTATTCCTTGGTGGATGGACACTTGGGTTGCTTTAGTCTTTTGGCAATTGTGAATAATGCCACTATCAGTTTGCAAATATTTATTCAAGCCCCTGCTTTCAATTTTTTAGGGTATATAACTAGCTGGGATTTCTGGGTCATATGGTAATTCTTTATTTAATTTTTGGAGGAATTGCGAAATTTTCTTCCACAGCAGCTGAACCATTTTACATTTTTACCAACAACAAAAAGTGTTCCTATTTCTCCACATCCTCACCAATGCCTGTCATTTCCTGTTTGTCTAATGGTGGCCATTCCAGTATTTGTGAAATAATATCTCATTGTGATTTTGATTTACATTTCTCTAATGGCTAATGACTGTTGAGCATCCTTTAATGTGCATTTTACCCATTTACGTATCTTCTTTGGAGAAAAGCCTCTAAGTTTTTTGTACATTTTAAAAATTAAATGACTTGTCTTTTTGTAAAAAAAAAAAATTACATTTGCTTGTATATTTACATTTATAATCCATAATATAATTATACATAATTTATAAATTACAATAAATATTTATATCTATGATTTTATACTCACAACATTCTTTTGAGATGTGTTGTTATTTTCATTCTACAGATGGAAAACATGGACATGGAGAGGTTAAGAAATCTACCCCAAATCACACAATTGATAAATGGTAGAGCCTAAATTCAAATGCGTTTAACCTCAGAGCTTAGATTCTTAACAAGAGTGCTATATGGCCTCTCTATTTGGGAATTTGAGAAGCATCCCCATTTAAATTAGTAAGCAGTCAAGGATGCCTGCTGTCACCTCTGGTATTCAAAACTGGGCATTAGCCCTGATCAAAGCAATAAACAAATTAAACATGAAATTTAAAAGACAGTTTAAAAAGATAAAATGACCTCTGACAATATGATTAGAAAATCCTAGAAAATTTACAGAAAAAAAAAATTAGAAAAGATAACAATGCAGCATTTCACAAGATCAATCAACAAATTTATTAGTGTTCTCAGAAAACAGTTATACCAGCTGTCAGAAGTAATAGAAATCAAAGAAACTAAGCACAATAGCAAGAAAAACTCTAAAACTCCTATAAATAATTCTAGCAAAAATATAAATAAACTTTCAGGAGAAAAATTTTCAAGAAAGCTTTAAAGAACATAAAAGAAAGCCTGAATAAATATTTACAGAGTAGAAGACTCAGTGTTAAAAAGATAACAGCTCTCCCACCAAATAATCTATGTATTTTTGGCAATTCCAATCAATATCTCAACAAGGTTTTCTTCAAATTGACCAATTAGACCTTTGTTCTTTATGTAGAAGAACAAAGATAAAGGAAAATTTTGAAGACAATAATAAAGAATACTAAGACCAGCTATCAAGCCGTATTCTAAAGTATAGTAAAGACAATATGTTATGATACAAGGATGGATAAACAGTTCAATGTAATAGAATCAAGTACCTTGAAACAGACCCATGGAAACTTGGCATGATCAGAGACAGCATTATAAACACAGAGAAAGACAGACATTCAATAAATGGTAGAAAAACAATTGGCTTTCCATATGGAAACAAAAACTTAGAACACTACTTGAGAGCAAAATAAATTCCAGGTAGATTGAAGACCACAATATAAAAATCAAAACCCTACAACTTTTAGAAGAAAATAATGGACCTCAGAATAGAGGACTTATTGAACCAGACACAACAATGCAAACCATAAAAAATCAAAAAAAACTGACAAATTTGACTACAGTAAAGCTAAAAATCTTATATATGACTAAGGCGTCTTTAAAAACATAACCAATAAGCCACAGACTTGGAGAAGTTATTTGCAATAGTTTTAACTAATAAAGAATTAATATCATACTATAGAGGGATTAAAAATTTCTAAAAATCAACAAATATTCAAAACCCTAGACAAAAGTTAACAAAAGAAATGAACAAGCAAGTCATGCAAGAGATAATCCAGCAAACAATAGTTACATGAAAAGATAATTATTCTCATTAATAAACGCAAATTAAAATTTAATAATGAATGTGGACAAATCATCTCACTAAAAAATGCAAATTTTACAAATGAGATGTTTTGTCAAACCCATCATAATGAAAAATATCTGTCAATACCAAACAGCTCTAAGGAGTTAGGAAAATGGATGCTCTCATACAGTGCTGCAGGGAATTTATATTGGTACAATTTTGGAAAACAATTTGATATTACTAGTAATATAAATATTGACATATTCTGTTACTTGGAAATTCCTTATCTAACTTTAGAGTGACTTAAGCAAATATTCACAAAGAGATGTGTTCAAAGATGCTTACTGAAGTGTTGTTTGTAATAACAAACAATTTAAACCAATCTAAATATAAACCAAATAAGAAAGTGGATAAATTTGGAATATTTACACAAGTGTATTCCATTGCGCAGTTAAATAGACTTGTTCTTCATGTATCAAAACGGCTAAATCTCGAAAACCTAATGTTGAGCTAAAAAAAAAAAGCAACTACCACAATGAGATACTGCTTCAAACTCACTAGGATGCCTATTATTAAACAAAAAGAGGAGAACCTAAGATGGAGGCCAGGTGAGACAGGACAAAAAAAACACCTCCGTGAAAAATACTAGATAAAACCCAGAAAATGACCCAGAACACCACTGCCAGTGATGCACCAGCTGGACAAGGTCTGCTAAATCCACAGGGAATGTGCATTTGGTGAAACCAGGAGCCTGCATTCTGAAACGAGTGAGTGAGTTGCCTGAAAGTCCAGCGGCCACGCTGCAGTGTGGGGAAACGGTGGGCTGGCATTTGGAGATGGACTAGTTCTTTAAAAAAAAAGCCCGGGAGTGCCTGCAGATACGACGGGGAGAGCCGCACAGTGAAGCACAGCAGGAGTGGGCTGGACTAACGCCTCGGTGTCTGGCGTGGAGGATACCCTTCCCACACCTGCTGCTGATTGTCTTGAGACCAGAGGAGCAGAGGGGAGCCAAAAGGAGAAAAAAAACCACATTCGTTGCAGCCATCTCCCCAGCGGGCAGGGGATGCTCCTTCCCGGGGCCAGACCCACAGCCCAGAGCCGTGCCAAGAAACCCAGTGTGACGGGGAATCTTTCCCACAGCACTACACACAAGCCACAATGTTAGCCATGGACAGTGGCCTTTAATACACCCATGACTGATTGTCCCAGAGCTAGAAGGGCGGAGCTGTGTGAAAAGGGGGAAGTTAACGCATCCTATTCAACCATCTTTGAAGCGGGCTGGGAGTGCCCCTACATGGCCCAGCGACCCAGGGCTTCCCTGGCAGACTGGTGCACATTTGTGAGGTAGCACAGCCCTCCCTCAGCAGAGGTCCTGGAAGAGCACAGCTGGGAAGGGGAACCGCTTGGAAATCCCAGGGACCCTATGTGAATGCCAAGGACTTGTGGGTCAGCAGCAGAGACAATCAATGGAAAGACTGAAATGAAGGCTTAGGCTCCTGCAACAGCCTTAAATCTCCAGGAACACCTGGGAGGTTTGATTATTAAAGCTGCCCTGCCTTCCTAAGCCCCTAGACACACACCCCACATTCAGGGAGGACAGCACCAGCAACACACCCAAACTTGGTGCACCAATTGGACCCCAAAAGAATCAGACCCCCACACACCACAAAGGCAAAGTGGGGGAGAATTGACTTGAGGGGAATAGGTGACTCACAGATGCCATCTGCTGGTTAGTTAGAGAAAGTGTACGCCACCAAGCTGCAGTACTGTCAAATTAGGGATCAAGTAACGCAAATGCCAAGAGGCCAAAAACAACAGAAAATCTTAAAGCATATGATAAAACCAGACAATATGGAGAACGCAAACCAAAACACCCAAATCAAAAGATCAGAAGACACACAGTACTTGGCACAATTAATCAAAGAATTACAGACAGGCAACAAGAGCATGGCTCAGGATACATAGGACATGAAGAAAAGCATGGCACAGGATATAAAGGACATAAAGAAGACCCTAGAAGAGCATAAAGAAGAAATTGCAAGAGTAAATAAAAAAATAGAAGACCTTATGGAAATAAAAGAAACTGTTGACCAAATTAAAAAGACTCTAGATACTCATAATACAAGATTAGAGGAAGCTGAACAACAACTCAGCCTCCTCGAGGAGCACAGAACAGAAAATGAAAGAACAAAAGAAAGAATGGGGAAAAAAATTGAAAAAATCAAAATGGATCTCAGGGATATGATAGATAAAATAAAACGTCCAAATTTAAGACTCATTGGTGTCCCAGAAGGGGAAGAGAACGGCAAAGGTCTAGAAAGAGTATTCAAAGAAGTTGTTGGGGAAAACTTCCCAAACCTTCTACACAATATAAACACACAAAGCATAAATGTCCAGTGAACTCCAAATAGAATAAATCCAAATAAACCCACTCCGAGACATATTCTGATCAGACTGTCAAATACTGAAGAGAAGGAGCAAGTTCTGAAAGCAGCAAGAGAAAAGCAATTCACCACATACAGAGGAAACAACATAAGACTAAGTTGTGACTACTCAGCGGCCACCATGGAGGCAAGAAGGCAGTGGCATGACATATTTAAACTCTGAGAGAAAAAATTTCCAACCAAAAATACTTTTTCCAGCAAAACTCTCCTTCAAATTCAAGGGAGAGCTTAAATTTTTCACAGACAAACAAATGCTGAGAGATTTTGCTAATAAAAGACCTGCCCTACTTCAGATACTAAAGGAAGCCCTACCAACAGAGAAAAAAGCTGAAGAACTTCACCACCAGTAGATCAGTCCTATAAGAAATGCTAAAGGGAGCTGAGCAGGCTGAAAGGAAGGGACACTAAACAATTGACTGAAACTACATGAAGAAATAAAGGGTACCACTGAAGATCACATGGTAAATATAAATACCAATACTACTGTATTTTTGATTTGTAACTCCACTATTAACTTCCTACAGTATCTAAAATACATAAACTGTAATGATAAATCAGTGGTTTTGGACTCAATGTAAAATATGTAATTTTTGACAAGAACTACATAAAAGTGGGGAAAGAGGGAGTATAGGAACATAGTTCACGTGTCATATTGAAGTTAAGTTGGTATCAAAGAAAAACAAGATTGTTATAGATTTAAGATGTTAAATTTAAGCCCCATGGTAAACACAAAGAAAGTGTCAGAGAATATGACCATAGAGATGAAAAATAGAGTAGGGGTTCTGAGAAGTGAGGGAAGGGGCAATGGGGAGTTAAGAAATGAGTGTAGGGTTTCTGTTTGGGGTGAAGGGAAAATTCTAGTAAGGGATGGTGGGAAGGTGATAGCATTGCAACATTCTAAATGTGATTAATCTCACTAATGGAATGGGAAGATTTAGGCTGTATATATGTTTCCACAATTAAAAAAAAAAAAAAAAAAGACAGTCTAAATAGATGACAATTAAATGCCAAGGATGATCCTGGATGGGATTGGAGGATGGAGGAGAGGAGGCTCAAAGGGATACAGATGGGACTGAAGCAGAAAAAAAAAAAGGAAATGTAGAATGTAAGCTTTGTATCAAGATTGAATTTCTTGAACTTCTTAGCTGCGTTTAATGGGATTGCATAAAAGAATATTCTTGTTCATAGGAAATGTATATGTGAATTATATTGTTTTTTCAAGGATGTGTGCAGCTCCCTCTCATATGTTCTCAGAAGACAGAGCAATAGATGATTGATAATAGGGAGGGAGAGAGGGAGGGAGGGAGGAAGGGAGGGAAAGAAAGAAAGAAATAGTGGTGTGACAGGATATTAAAGGTGGTGGGTGGGGGTATCGGGAGAGCGGGTAGGGGTATGCTGGAGTTCTATGTATGGGGTTTGTACTGTTTTTGCAACTGTTCCTGTAAGTTTGAATTTATCTCAAAATAAAATTTCTTATCAAAAAAAAAAAAAGAAAAGAAAAAGAAAATCAAAAGTATTAGTTAAGATGTTCTCACAAACACTGGGGACTGACGGCTTGATGTGCTGAGGCCTCTATCTTGGGGCTTGCCCCTATGAAGCTTGTTGCTGCAACTAGAGGCTTAACCTGCTTATAATTGTGCCTAAGAGTCACCCCCTGAGTGTCTCTTTGTTGCTCAGATGTGGCCCTCTCTCTCTTTAACTAAGCCACCTTGGCCGGTGATCTCGCTGCCCTCCCCCCTATGTGGGACCTGACTCCCAAGGGTGTAATCTCCCTGGTAACACAGGATATGACTCCTGGGGATGAATCTGGACCCCACATTGTGGGATTCAGAACATTTTCTTGACCAAAATGGGGATGTGAAATGAAATGAAATAAAATTTCAGTGGCTGAGAGATTTCAAATGGAGTCGAGAGGTCACTCTGGTGGACATTCTTACTCACTGTATAGATAACACTTTTTAGGTTTTAATATATTGGAATAGCTAGAAGTAAATACCTGTAACTACCAAACTCCAACCCAATAGCCTTGACTCTTGAAGACGATTGTATAACAATGTAGATTACAAGGAGTGACAGTGTGATTGTGAAAACCTTGTGGATCACACTCCCTTTATCCAGTGTACGGATGGATGAGTAGAAAAATGGGGATAAAACCTAAATGAAAAATAGGGTGGGTTGAGGGGGGTGATTTGGGTGTTCTTTTTTTATTTTTGTTTTTTATTCTGATTCTGCTTCTTTCTGGTGTAAGGAAAATGTTCAAAAATAGATTGGGGTGATGAATGCACAACTATATAATGGTACAGTGAACAGTTGATTGTACACCATGGATGATTGTCTGGTATGTGAATGAATCTCAATAAAACTGAATTTAAAAGAAAAGAATCATGAAGGAGATAAATCATATAAATAAAACCAATTTTAAAAAAAACAAATCCAGGTTACAAAGCCAACTTCACTGCACCAGCAATTAATTCCTAGGTTTGTAAAATGAACTCTTTCCTCCCAATAAATAAGAAAAAAGTCAACTGAAAACTTGGACTTAGTCTTTGATTTCAAGAGCAAAGCAGAAGTGCTGACACCATGATGTTCAAATATAGTAAAGAATTTAGCCTCCAAGAAGAGGTCTGGCCTTTGCCCTGGGGATTGGGACCTTCCAACACTCTAGGTGTCTCTTCTTTCGGCTCTTTCTTATACATATCCTTTTAGCTATAATAAATCTGTCATTTAAGCACAGTGAAAAAAAAAAGTATTAGCAAAGATGTGGGAAAACCAGAAGCCTCTTTCATTGCTAATAGGAATGGACAAATGAATCCTAATTTTATATCATCTAGTCTTTCTAGATGTTAAAGAAGTTGCCAATGTATAACAGAAGTAGAGTTAGTAAACTAATGCATTTTGTACATTTTGTGTTAAAATTCACATAAGGCAGACTTTGCTCTGAAAATGACAGAATTTTACTTGTGGAAGCAAAATTGTTAAAAATCCCCCCTAAGTATTGCAGATGCAACCACTGGATTGATGGACATGAGAAGCAGAAGAGTTCTAGGCCAGAATGTTCCTATTCAGAAGACACTTTCAGATTATATCCTTTATTACACAGGTGTGGTTTATTCAGTGGTATTGTGTGTATCATGGACAAACTGAAGTCCCTATTTGAAACATCCAGTCTTTCTAGATGCTTAGAAGTATACAACATGTTAAGAGTAGAGAGTGTAAAATAACACTTTAATTTTTTCCCTATTAATACATAGGAATGGCTGTATTTGGGGAACAGCATTGTTAAACTGGATAGATGTCCTGGAGCAGTATGCTGATGGGGGTGTGGGTGCTGGGGAGGATAGGCAGAAGGAAGGGTTCTTTGCCATTAGACAAGTTCAGATTGTCTGACCATTGTTCTTTATGGGCATTTTAGTTATTGCTCTGTATTAAAGGACAAGTCCTAATGTCCAAAGTATATTAAAAATAAAGGCAGTAAAATAAATCCTATAAAATTGTCCTTGTATTAGTTCATAGGAAGAACTGTCTTCTGGGAGTGACCTTTGTTAACCCACCTCTTGGAGCTGGACATATTTCTTAACTTAGTCATTGAAATGGTAGAAGAGAAAGAAGAGGAAGGCAAAGGAAAGGGCTCTTCGCTAGTATCTATGTATATTAGAAGATGGTTTTAGAGTATAACCATAGTTCTATGTGCATTTTTTGTAAAATATGTGTTTATCATGGATAAGGTTCATTCTTTATCTCATAACATCTAAGTTTTTCAGATATCTTAAGGTGACAATATATGATAAAAAAAAGTAGAGCTAGTGAATTAACAAATGTATAAATATATTTTTATCAAATTAATAGAAAAGAAGTATCTTTGACATGGAATTGTTAAATCACCTCTAAGCAGTATGCATCAAGAATTTTTCATTAAGTTGGCTGCAGAAGGGGCAGAAGGAAGTGCAGGGGGAGGAATGTATGCAGATGTGTTCATATTTCCATTTTGATGTAATCATTATATGTGCACATCTTTTGGCTGTACCATAGGAAATATATTGTTAAATAAGTCAATGGAAACATGCCTTCTTGCTAAGATTTCAATATAGATCTGATAATGAATTCTCTGAGACACATCATACTTATCGTACTCTTGCTTTATGTCTCTTTTAATTGAGAGTTAAGGGAATGCAGCATTTGTAGCTCTGTCAGTATCTATAGAGGCCTATTGCCATTTTTGTCTTTTATGAAATTTTTGTCCCCAAGAAAGCCAGGAATACAGTTTTCCCCTGATTTAGTTTGTGTCATATATTCTTGGTTATCACAATACTCATGGCTTTAGAATTTTGAGTTGGTAAATATTCATGAAAAAGCATGATCCAGTCTGTGTGATCTCAGTACATAAAAATGTATGCTCAGTTGTGTATATACACATAAAGGACCTAGAAGGATATGTCAAACTGTTAACTGCTTGTGATTCTGGATGACTTTTGTGTTCTTTGTTTCTTGTGTTTTTCAGTTTTCTATACTGCACAATTAACTTAAAAGTTTGAAAAAAATTGTTTAAAACAAACCTTAACAAATGATAAATACAGTAAGGTACAATTGACAATGTTTAAATGCAGGTAACTACATATTGCTTTTATGGATGCATATATTTATGTTCTAAAAAAGGTTAACAGGGTAAAGGTGATAGACTCTGTTATTCTTTATATTACTCTGTACTTTCCCATGTTTACACTATTTATAGTACAAAGTCTTTTAAAAAATGAAATGGTATAGAAGAGGCAGGGCTCTAGGCAGGAAGAAAAATTAGATCATTCAGTATTTTAGGAGAAACACAGTGGTGATTTGGACCAGGGTGGATGATGGTGGGGGTGGGAGTGGAAGTGCCTCCTCTTAAAGAGCAGTACAAACCAGGATGGACAGCAGAAAACTCCACACCAATAGCAATAGTCAATGTATAAGATCAGTTGGAAACATTTCTGCTCTTTTCTCTTCATCAAAATGAGGGAAATAAAAGCTCAAAATCATTTGTAATCAATTTTAAAG
Organism: Choloepus didactylus; assembly: GCF_015220235.1. Classification (NCBI taxonomy): domain Eukaryota; kingdom Metazoa; phylum Chordata; class Mammalia; order Pilosa; family Megalonychidae; genus Choloepus; species Choloepus didactylus. The sequence continues at coordinate 107,808,297 of NC_051316.1, forward strand.
CATATCCTGGGTCTTGAATGAGCTGAGAGTTTTTGTAAGAATTTGGTCAAAGTGGAAATTTACTCCTTAAGAGACAGTAGGCAGACAGGTAACTTGAGAGTGTATAAAATCAACGTCATGCTTTTGAGAAGAGGTAATATATACAAGGGATTGTAGACCAGGAGTGCTAGGCAGGTTCTAGTCATGTAGATGAACAACCTATTCAATTCAGAAAGAGGAGGAGAGCCTTGGACTGTTAACATCTTCGAAGTCCCAAAGGTCATTCTATCCATTCCTCAGCCTTCAAGCAGATCAGTGGCTGAACCACTCCTATTAGATGGTACCTGTTTCCTCTGATAGTTGTGCAAAATTAGACCAGCCTAAATAGATCTGTATTCTAATTCTGGATCTGTGAGCTGTAAGCAAGGTACTTAAACTCTCTGAGCCTCGGTTTCCTTATCTGTAAAATGGAAATATAATAGTACCTCCTTTATGATTTGTTGTGAAGTTTAAATTAAAGACAGTATAAAACCAATCAACATATAGTAATTGCAAAATAAGTGTTAGTTGCCATAATTATCATTGCTTAAATCCAAAGCAGACCCAATCTATCTTCTCCTGCTTTGGGCAGCTCATTTCCCAATATATTCTCACTGCCCTAAGCCTTCGAATTTTGGGTTGCATCTGGAAGAGCCAAGAGTTGAGCTCAGTCCATTGCTCTTTCAGTCCACACCCGAGGGGCAGTCCAGACAGAAACCAGTACATGTGGCTCACCTCTGCTATCCCTTTTCTGACATTCCACACAGAAAGAATGTCTCTACAATTTCTGTAGTAGGCCCAGTGCCAGAAATCTTGGATGTATCTTTTAATACCATATGTCTAAGTCTTTAATAGATCCTTTGAAGTTTATAGCAGCTTGCTGGGTTCGTGCTTTTAAGTTTTTAAAAGTTAATCTTTATGATACATTTGGGTGGTCAACTGTAAACTTCCATTCTACATTAATTATTTGCAGACATTAAGGCTGTGAGTTGGGGAGGAGGGGTAAGAAAGGAGAACCAGAAACATCTGCGCCCCTTACTCTGCATCAGGACATAGTTTAATACACTTATTTACAAGAATGTGAGCTCAATATAAAAGCTTAATTATGTCCAAGATATCAAATTAAATAAGATTTAATTCAAAGCTGCCTAGGAATGTTAAAGAAGTCTATCATACAAGAACAGGATGCCATCCAAATGGAGTGAACACTTTCCATATGCCACACACTCTTTAGGAACTTTACATGTATTTCCCTATTGATCCTCATTTCCCCACAATGAAGTTGCTATTATTATTAGTCCTGCTTTACAGATGAAAAAAAAACTAAGGACCAGAAGGTTGAATTGATTTGCTTAAGGTCACACAGCTGATGGGCAGCAGAGATCAATAAAAAAGGCCCAGTGGTTTTTGTTTCTCAAGCTGGTGCTCCTTCTCTACTGGAGATTGAGGAAGAATGGGTTGCAAGGCATGGCATGAGAACTTACATAGGACTGAACAGTTGCCAGCACTTTTCTAACTGCTGTACAATCCTCACAATAACACTAAGAGGAGGGCATTATCATGATCCCCATTTTATAGAGGTGCAAAGTGAGGCACAGAGATTAAGAAGCTTGCCCAAGGCAACCCAGCCAATAAGGGGTGGATCTGGAATTCTAACTCAGGATCCATTTTCTTAACCATTCTAGAATACTGCCCTTGAGAAAGTGAAGCACATGGAAAAATTATCTCCACAGATATATCTTCCAAAGGCTTTCTGTTATTGTCCATACCACTGAGTGTGTCCAGTTCATGTCCAGACTCCCTTGGTGACCACAGGGCAACGTTTGAGGGATCTCTCAGTATACAAGTCCCTCTTGATTCAAGAAGAATGAAAGAATGGGAACTTTCAGTGGTGTTCTTTGGCTAATAGGTGATATTCTAAATTGTAAGAACAGAAAAAGCCCAAGACTTTTAGTTGAGAGAAGGAGAATCTCATAGAATGGATGGCTGACTCAAGGTCATGGGACTAGTCAGAGACAGGGCTTACACAAACCACCAGGTCCACAGGCCTCCAGTCCAGGGCTCTCCCAGGGCCAGGCTTGCTGTCCTGCCAACTTAGTCAGTTGCCTGCAGCTCTGTATTCGTGGAGAGAAGAATCAAAGGACAGAACTGCTGCTCTCGGCAGAAATACTGTAATGGAAACCATTGCACAGGCTGGGGCAGCTGGAGCCTTCCCTCCTCATCACATTTGAGCTCTGGGCGGAAAATATGACTCATTCAGAGCATTTGGGTATGTCTCCCACAAAGCGAGGGTATCCTCGTTGAGCATCCAGAGGAAAGACAAAGGAATCAGGGATCTCCCCTGTTCTGTGGATCAGGAAAGTAGTGTCTGGCAAAGAATGCTGAAAGGTCCCTCAAACATTGCCCTGTGGTCACCAAGGGAGTCTGGACATGAACTTTCTGGGTACTTTTTATCTAATCATTTAAATGATGAGAAGGTAATAGATCTACAGGTGGAGTACTTGAAGTTGTGGGAAAAAAGTGAGTTTTTAAGCCAGACCAACTTGCACCCAAAGTCCATTTTCATTTCTTAGAAGCTGGACATGTCATTTAACTTGTGTGACAAGTTTGCTCATTTATAGAATGGAAACAATAAATACCTACCTTGCAGAGTTGCAGTGGGATTGACGGAGATAAAGTATGAAAAGTTTCCAGCAGGGAAGAGGCACACAATGGGTGCTTAATAAAGGCTGAGTTTGTCTCTTCTTGATAAAGGCTAAACCAGAGCCAAAGCAAACTATCTAGAGGGAGTAGTTGGCTGAATAATGGGCCTCTGAAGTTGTCCACATCTTAATCCTTGGAACCTGTGCATGTTTCCTTAGATGGCAAAAGAGACTCTGCAGGTGTAATTGAATTAAGGGTATTGAGATGACATGATTATCCCAGATTCTTTGAGTGGGCCCAATGTAGCCAACAGGTCCTAAAAGAGGGAGACAGATGGGTCAGAGTTGGGGAGGGTGGGCAGTAGATTGTAAGATGCTATGGTGCAAGCCATGGATTGTAGACAGCCTCCAGAAGACTGAAAAGAAAGGAAATGGACCCTCCCTTAGTGCCCCCAGAAGGCACACATCCCTGCTGACACCTTAATTTTAGCTCACTGAGACTGATTTTGGACTTCTGACCTCCAGAATTATAAGATAATGAATTTGTGTTGTTTTAAGCCACTGTTTATATTGGAAATTTGTTACAGCAGCAAAAGAAAACTAATATAAAGAGGTATATCACAAGCAAAATGTTTACTCCAATGGTAAGGACTCCCCCTGCTTTGACTAACCTGTACCACAGGACAAATAAGTGTGACCCAATGTGTCAGGGTCCAGCAGCCTGTGAATGTATATATGTGGTCACAAGTATATCAATGAGTAAATGATGGCAGTTCTGAATCACCACCACCTCCTCTCAACAATTCCCAGTAACTTAGTCTTCCTTTTTTTATTTTCCCCTTTACTTAAAACACTTTCAGGAAGGAGTTTTTCCAGTCTCTCTTTGAAGGTCTGCTACCAGCAAATGTTTTAGGAGGAACTTTATCCATGCCGCGGATGCTGGTGCCCTTGGTAAGAGCCTCCTTCCCTCACTGGCCCTTCTCCTGCCACCATCTTGCTCCACAAGACCTTCCAGATGCTTCCACTGTGCTCTGGAACAAGCAGGAAGATGAATACTTTGAACCAATTGTCAAATGTGGCTCCTATCTGCAAAGTAGCACTACTTGTTCCCAGAATCTCATTGTTTCTCACAAACGGCGGTCGTCAGCTTTAAATATCACCCTGACTCTCTTTTGGAGCCAGACCGGCGGAAATAAATAATGACATCTCCTCTCTAAACTTGAGCTCACCTTTCTCTCTCCACAGCATATCAGAATGTCTCCCGCTTCCTCCAGTTAAAAACTCAACCCCATCTAAGTATAGCAACTAGCAACTTATGCAAATAGATGCTTTGTCATCGGGGGAGTCACTAATTCCACTTGCCGGAAACATATGAATCCCAGATCTGGCTTCAGCATAACACTCTATTACATGAGGATAGATATGCTTTGCTTTTGAGGACATTCCCTCACAAAGAACTCTCTGGGTACCTCGCAAACAGGCCAAGATTAGTATAAACAGTCAGGCGTCAGGGCTTTTCTAGAGGGTTTGCTTTGAATACAAACGGACAGTGTTCACTACAAGATGTTAACCCCATGAGGATTTCCCATTGTTTCTGATTTCTGATTTTAAAAGCACCAGGTTGTTCTGGGATGCTTATAAAGTGTCTTTTCTCAAAGATCATCCTGGAGTAGGAAATGGTATGTTAGATACTGTATTCATAATATCATCTTTTCTTTTATGACTGGAGAAATCCATCAGGTGAAACATTACTGAGCACAGCAAGATTGGAGCCTCTCTTCTTGTCAGTAGGAATAAACACCTCAGTAATGCCAGCTGATATTTCCACAAACTTTCAAGTAATAGAGGTAATACAGGGTCTCAAAGATTTCGCCCTTCCTCCTTACCCAAGTTATGAACTAATAGAGAAATAAGGCAAATAAGTAAGGCAAAGGAGGGGCAAGCATTTGCTAGTGGTAAAGCTGATATTAGCAAATGTGACTTCTATCAGTGAATTAATGGACTTATTAAGACTGAACTCCAGGATTAGACAGACTTATCTGCTCAATTCCAGGCACCCTGAATGCATTGAGTCTCTCCTTTGGTCTCTGAAGGGGTAGAGTAGAAAGCCTGTTCCCTAGAGGCAACTCATGCTCTAGAGGAAAGGATGAGGCAGATGCATAGCAGTGCGTCGCCAGTTCCTGCATCCAAACTCCCCAAGTAGTTGAGACCTTCCATCTCCCTTGGTCAAAATGGGTGTGGGTGTGCGGAGAGGCCAGGAGCCATTCACTAGTGGAGTTCTCTCCACATGGAGCATTGCCCACTGTAAGAGACTGTATTTTTGTCGAAATACCTCTGCCCTTCTCCCATCCCTCTGAGAGTACTATCCTCCCAGTGGCCACGAGACTTGCTTTGGTCAAGAGTAGAAACGACACGAGCCATTTTTCCATAGATGTTTTAAGAGCCACTGTTCTTTCCTTTTCTTCTTCCACAAGAATGGCGTGTCCCAGACTGAGGTTTCACCTTCAGCCTTGGTTCTAGATAACTGGAGCAAAATTGCAGCATATTCTTAATGGACATGAATTTCAATGAGAAATAAATATTTTTTGTTTGAGGCCAAAAAGATTTGGGGATCAATTGTTATCACAGTCTAACTTACCTGACACTTAGAAATACATGCACCACCACCACCACCACCCAAACACATACACACATCATCTAGCAATCTTCCCTTTCTCCCTGGGTTGCTGTTTTTCCATCTATCAATCATCCATTCACTGGCTGTCACCTGGATAGCAGGCCCTATGAGAGGTGACAGAGCTGTAGTAATAAATAAGACATGCCTAGTGGGGAAGACAGTTGTATCAAGAAATAGCTTGACCTATGGGTGCAGTAGTGCCAGTGGTTTCCTCCTCCTGTCTTCCAACCCAGAAGCCCTCATGCATGCTGAGCCCCTAGGAAGAGCCTATTGGCCAGCTTGTAGGAGCTTAAAACCATCCTCACCTCTCCAACTGCAGGAAAATAAAAATGGTTGAAGCAGATAGCCCAGGAAAGCTCTTCATTGGTGAGCTCAATACAGAAACAAATGAGAAAGTCCTTGAAGCAGTATTTGGCAAATATGGATGAACAGTGGAAGTGTCTTAATGAAAGACCATGAAACCAATGAATCAAGAGGTTTTACATTTGTTACACTTGAAAGCATGGCAGATGCCAAGGATGCAGCCAGAGACATAAATGAAAAGTCCTTAGACGGAAAAACCATCAAGGTGGAATAAGCCACTAAACCATCATTTAAAGCAGAAGACATGGACCACTTCCACCTCCAAGAAGCATAGTCCTTCCTAGAGGTCTTAGCGGTGGAAAAGGAGTAAGTGGAGGAACCAGGGGACCTCCCTCATGTGGAGAGCACGTGGATGATGGTGGCTATTTCATGAATTTTGACATGCGTTCTTCCAGGGAACCACTTCCAGTAAAAAGAGGACACCACCACAAAGTAGGGGTCCCCCCTCCTAAAAGATCTGCTCCCTCAGGACCAGTTCACAGCAGCAGTGGAATGGGAGGAGAGCTCCTGTATCACGTAGAAGAGATAGTAATGGAGACCCACCACAAACGGAACCCCTGCCCTCTAGAACTGTTTATTTGTCCCCAAGAGATGATGGATATTCTACTAAAAATAGCTATTCAAGCAGAGATCGCCCAAGTTTTCATGATAAAGTGATTACACACCACCACCAAGAGATTATGCTTCCTGTGATCACAGTCATTCCAGTTCACATGAAGACTACCCATCAAGAGGCTATGGTGAGAGAGAGGGCTGTGACTGTGCTCAAGACTCTTCAGATCATCTGAGTGGAGGGTCCTACAGAGATTCATGAGAGTTACGGTAACTCACGTAGTGCTCCACCTGCTTGGGGGAGCCCAGCATCTTATGGTGGAAGCAGTTGCTATGACAGCTACAGAAGCTCACGTGACAGATGTGGTGGAAGTTGAGACAGTTACTCAAGCAGCCAAAGTGATCTCTGCTCCAGTGGTCATGATTAATCGGGTTGGCAGACAAGAAAGAGGGCTTCCCCCTTTTATGGAAAGGGGGCACCCTCCTCCACGTGATTCCTACAGCAGAAAGCCAATCTGATAGACAGGCAGAAGCAGATATTAAAAACAAACAAAACTTTGGACCAAAATTCCTGTTCAAAGAAATAAACAAAAAGTGGAAACTGTCATCATAACTACTCAAGAACTGTTAAGAGGAAAAATTGTGTTACCTTTTGAAAATTTCCTATAAAGTTCCCTGCCATAATTTTTATGTTCTTGGGAGGAAAAAGGAAAACATGCTGAATTTTATTTGATTTATGACATCACTTTCAACAAGCAAATGTTAAATGTTTAAGACTTAACTTGTATATTAGTGTTATAATTTTCTAAGTAAAAGTGTCCCTCAAGGCCACTTTCTGTCTGATTTTTCCCAGCAAATGCAGCAAGCATTCCTCTAAGAGCTTCCACAAATATCTAGCCTTCTAAAATGGAGAGATCAATCTTTCTGCTTAAACAAACAAGCTAGATATTGGAGGGCAGTTGGGGTAATGCTACTCTTAGGATTTCAGGATGTGTTCAAAGTGAAATCTCAATGTTTCCAGTAAGAAAAACCTGAGATCAGATGCTTATGAAGGAAAGTGCTATTCACCCAGTAAACCCAAAAAGCAAATGGATAATGCTAGCCATATTTTGCTTTTCTGACATTTTCTTAGGAATCTGCAAGAACTTTCCCCTTCCCCTCCTCTAATAAGACCACTTAAGTGTGTGTTAAACAACTACAGAATATTAAATAAAAAGTTTGTTCAAAACCAACCAGGAAGCTGCAAACCACGCTTGGTCTTGCTGTTTCAATTTTTTGAAACTCTGTAGTCTCAGTTTTAAAGGAACAGCTTGATTACAAAGGAGAAAATAAATAACCAATTCAGTTATCTCCAACTTCTCAAAGGTTTATGACTTTTAAAAAGTGACTCTGTCAGCATTCCACATCAGATTTAAAGCATCAAATGCCTGTGAAACAGCAAAGATGATTGAGGATTATGGTCATTATGGTCACAGAGTGTTGATTTATTCACAAGAGATAAGGCTGGCAGCAAGAGAAAAACAAAGCTAAGAGTTGTTGAAGCAGAAGGCTGATTGAGGACAAAGCACAAGAGATGCCTTAGTAGCACTCATCAGAGTTGGTTTGTTGCAGGCCGTAGATTTTGCCTTCTGGGGTTCCTGTGGACTTTAGGAAGGCATCAGTATCGGGTAGCACTCTTAACTAGAGAGTGGTAGTTACTTAAAGCAAGTAATTGACCAAATGGAGAAAGAGAAACAATTAAGGAAATTGGCAAGTGGAGGTAGTCAGGAAGTTCTTTTTTGTGGTTCTTTATGTAGCTTTTAACAGCTTTGGCTTTCATTTTGTTTCGCTAAACTGACAGGTAACTCTGCCATATAAAACTTCTTAACTAGCACTGAAAGTATCAGAAAGTTAAATTAGAAAACTGAAAGGCGTAAGTGGTAAGTCTTATAAGTGGTAAATCTAGTAAAGTGATTTTCAGCAAGTGAAACATTTTTTTGTTGGTGCTTTGTCCAGAAACAGTTAAGTTGTAAAACAAAACTAAAAGAAAGAGTAAAATCTGAAAACTAACAACTGGAAACATTGCTAAAATTATCAAAAGCAGACTTATAAAACTGGTAACAAAATTACTCATCAGTTGGTTTTCTTTTGTAAGCCTACTTCACCCCCACCTCCTATCTTGGAAACAAATCAAGATACAACTTTAGTTTATTACTTTGGAGTCTAGAGCCAATAGTATAAAAAGCTAATGTTCTCAAAGGAAAGAGCTCTGAGTTGTTGAGTTGGAAGAATCAATTCAACTTCTGAAAAACTGTGCATAATAATTATAACAATACTATTATGTTTAAATTTTACAATAGGGGAGAATGTTTATCCTTCATTTGTCAGATTTCTCTAATTAATCAGACTGAAGACATTGACCAAATGTAAATAGCAAATGTAAATAAAATGGAATTTTATTTTGATACCTTGAAGATAGCATACAATGTAGAGATTAATTATGTAGGAAATATCTTGAATACTGAATTCACAGTAAATGGAGTATGCTTTAATGAGCAGATGCCTGTATGTCAAATAGTTTATTAACCCAGCAGACTTAATTCTGCTCTTTTTGGAAAAAGAATTGGTCTTGATTTTTCTGACTTTATACTGATTATAAAAGAAACAGAATGATATAGAAAATGCTTTCCTGTTTACCTGGTATTTGAACATATAATTTAAGAATTAGAAATCACTTCACTTTTAGGAGCATTTTGTATTTAAAACTTAGTAAAACCTAACATGGAGAGAGAGGGGGAGAGAGAGAGAAAGAGAGAGAGAGGGAGGTAGAGAGAGAAAGAAAGAAAGAGAAAGAATTCAAGTGGAAAGTAGTGAGAATGCAAGAATATACAAAGTGCCAAGAAGGCCCAGAGGAGAGATGATTCAGGCCAGCTATGGGGACGGGGAAAGCCCTGGTCCATCTCTGCAGGAGCCCTTCCCTCTAGGGAGCCCCCAGAGTGTGGCCGGCATACACTTCTTGTTATCGCCCCTGTTCTCTAGCAGCTCAAAAGGCAACCAAGACATTAGATGAATTGCCCAACACAAATAGGGTAAGTGTCAAATTCCAAGAAATGCTATAGGAATTCAGAGGAAGGCGGGAGTCTATCCATCATCTTGTATAAGAGGTCTTCAGGGAGGAGGCTGGATTTCAGCCAAGCAGTGAAGGTAAGTTGAAGTCCCCAGGTGAGGGCTGGGGGCAGGTCAAGCCATAGGGAGCAAATGTGCAGAAGACTGAAGCAGGAGAATAAGTGCTCTTCCAGAGACAGTGTGTGGAGCAGAGAGTCAGGATTCACGAAGGGAGCAGAGGAAAAAGAGACTAGAAGGGGGAGCTCAGGGCTTTGCAAGACCAAAGCCCTTAGGTGACAAAAGCCACTGAAGGTTTCTGAACATGGGAATGGCATGATAGAATAGGCATTTTGGTATAATGTGAAGACAACTCTGGCAATATGGAGGGCAGGAGTGAAGGAGGTGGGGCAACCAATTAGGAGACTGCTAAATGTTCTTAGCAGGAGGTGAAGGGATCTGAACAAGAGTGGGAGGAGTAGAAAGGAGAGAAGGGAACAAGAGTGAGCAGGGTCACAAAGGAGGGATCTACAGTTAATGCTGTTGGGGTTTTAAGAAGGACTTGGCAGTCATGAAAAATGGTCTGGAGGAGGCAATAAAGTTGGGTCTTAAACAATGAACAAAATTCAGGTAAGCAGACAGAAGGGAAGACATTCCAGATTGGCGATGAGCAGACAAGTGGGGAGGGCAGCATAAGGAAGTATGGATCTCGAACTAAGGAAACAAGTTTGATTAAGGAGAGGTTTTCTGTAGAGGTACCATTGAAAACAGTGTCAGCAAGTTAAAGAGAACAATTCCATTTGGATCTACAGCTACCATATGTTCCTTCTCTTAGTGCTCTTAAGAACTCTGAGTTCTGCACTGTTAATCCATTTTACAGATGAGGTTATATGCAGGACTAGCTACATAATTGTGGAGCTTAACACAAAATGGAAATACAGGACTCTATGTACAAAAATTAAGACTGTCAAGACAGTGATGGCACAGCAGCTAACCAAGCACGAGGCTCTCTGAGCACCAGGCCCTGTGTGACTGCATAGAACCCTGCTTCTATTTCTTGCCCAGGCTTGTACAACAAGAAAGGGTCAGAGCTCGAAGTCAAATAGCTCTCACAGCAATCAGGGAAGCATAGTTGAAAAGGAGGTTCCTGACTCCCTATAAGGAGTAGAACTCCATGATGTAGCATGAGTGTGATATAAACTTCCATAGTTTTAAGCCACTGAAATTTTGAGGTTATTACTAAAGCATAACCTAACCCATGCTAATCAGTACTCCAAGGCTCAGAAAACCTCCCAAAGCACATACATTGGAGAGCTACGTCTTGAGCCTGGACCCCAAACCATACTCTTTCCTCTGTAAATGCATTTTCCAATTCCAGGTCACAGCCTATTAGGGGGTCATGAAACCAATATATTTGGGTCACAAGCAGCTTTTTTTAAAAATTAAATTAAAAAAATTAAATAGGATAGAAACTGTTAGTGCGTATTGCACATCGTAACTAAGTATTTCAGTACACGTGTGTACTCTGGAGCTCAAAATAAAATGTATTTCTTACTATGGGTCATCATCAAAAAATTTTAAAAGCCACTGCTCTACATCATGCTTTCACCACAGGAAAGGAAAATAAGTCTCCACACATCACCCCCAAAGACTTGGATACTCAAAATTCCTTTTTAAATTAGCTAAATGGAAGGAAACATGAGTCCTAATTGCCAACACAGCTAATACTTTAGACTTTACAGTTTCCCAGATAGGAAGCAATCCAAATTCTATCGAAAACAAAACTCAGTCTTTGACTTGTACCCCTTTAACTCTGTTAATCCCCCACCCTCCCAACCCCAACTTCTGTTCCTCCTAAAAGGACCATGAAGTCATCGTTTCGGGTTCAGGCAACAAGGCTTCATTGTCTTCTGACACAAGCTGACAAATTCTGGGCACATATGTGCCCACCAGGGTGACTGCAACAAAGCAGGCAATAAGCCTAACCGTGTCGCCAGCACCAGGCGCAGTGCCAGGCTTCTTTCCTTCCTCAAACCCACGATAGGCCGAGCCCCTCGGAAGTCGGGCATCGAAAAGTGCCAGCATCTGCCACAGATGGAGACTCAGTTACTCAGTGAAAAAAATCTGTGGAAAACACTAGTGTTTTGCTCCACCAAAAGCTGTCAAGCCTACTTCCCACCACTGCAACTGTGAGACTGTACCCCCTGCTTATGACTAAAAAAAAAAAAAAATTAAGAGCAAATGAAGGAAATGGAAATAGATACTGTTGGTTACTCTTGAAAACTCCCCAATGTGAGTTGTAGTGACTATGTGTGGTGCATGTATTTGAATTTCCAGTGTTGGCATTCTCCTTAAATGTCTCCTTCTGCCACACAAATTATAAAGCAGGAAAGTCATTATTGATCATTTAAAAGAGGGTTGGATTTCTGCCTCACCCTTCTTGCAGAGGTCCTGATTTCTGTGATTTGGAAGTTAGAGGACACTGCCCAGGACTTCTCTCTGTGCAGTTATCACCTTCCTCTGATGGAGGATGGTTGCATCCAGCTGGCCAAGTTTCTGTCTCCAGAATGTCTTTTGAGTCTATCCACCTCACACTGTATTCCTCATCACTCTTCCAGTCCAGACCACCCCAGCCGCTGGCCAGGATGTCTCCAGAACCTCCTCATGGCCCTTCAGTAAATGCAATGGCTTCACCCAGGATAAAGACCACACCTTACCGAGCCCCGGAGGATCTGGCTCTTTGACTCCAAGGGCTCATCTTCAGCCATTCTCTCCCTCTGTGCCCCACACTGCCCTTCCTTCAGTTTCTGGAATGTACCAAGCTCTTCCCTGCTTCAGGGCCTTTGCATCTGCTCTCCTAGCTCCAAAGAAAGTCTATTCTCCCCCATGTTCCATATTATTATAACCTAATCATCCTTCCATTCTCAGTGGAAGCATCACTTACTCAAGAGGCCTTCCTGAACCCCCAGAATAAACAAAGCCCCTCCATATTCTCTCCCATAATATTATCCTTCTCTGTTAATACTATTATCATGATGTATAAAAGTACATGATTTTTAATATCTCTTTCCCCAACTGGACAAAGCTTCACAGGGACAAAGATAATATTTGTTTATCCTCTATACCCATGTCTAAGTACAATGCCTGGCCCATGGTTGCTAGTAAACAAATATTTGGTAATTAAATACTAATACCACTTGAGAAGGCTTCTCTGAGATCTAAATGCTTGCAAGCAATTTCTTTGACTCAGAAACTATTATTTTCTTAAGAAAAAATGACTAAATCCACCTCTGCTTGTTATTGGCTGCTGGGAACCGAGAGTCATATATGAGGCTCAAATAATCCATCATGTGGATTGGATCCACAGGGTTTGCATATCTGCATTTTCTCTTCCGTTGGTCTTGATTTGCTACTTTTAATTACAATTTTGCTTTTACCATCTGATTCCATGGTAAATAATACCATGTGATACTACTATGGAATACCATTGTAAATCTTCACAGTAAAATTCAAGACAATAAGCAGCACTGAAATCTTTAAGGAAAGAGATGGGAGCAAATATTTATTTCTACGGTGTCTGGAAACCTTTCAAATTCAAGATGTGAAATGAAACAGAGCAGCTATCATGGGAGTCAAAAGCCCTGGGCACATATGTAGACCCTGTAAGACCTGGGCGAGACACTCCTCAAGGCTTAGTCTCCTCGTTTACGAACAAGAGGTACTCTGTTGTGCTTAACACACAAGGCTGCTGACACAATGTATGACAGAATCCGTGGACTGAAAGACAGAGCACAACCGCATGCACACACTTGCACACACACACAAGCATATATGGCTATGATCAAGGGGAGAAAGCTTTGATGAGATCACATTTTATTTCTCCCCTCTAGGACTGGCTTGTGGACAAATTTTCAAGTGAGTAAATTTTTCCATTGTTGCACTCCCTTTCTCCAGACACTCCTCCTGGGTCTTACTCATAAAGCTGCTCAGTGTTATCAGGCTCAGAGACCTCCCGCTGGGCCCCATCTCCAGGCTGCTCCCATATTTCCCTTCTACTTCATCAAAATCTGTCAGCCTGTGAAGAGTTTCTCACATTTATTTGGTAAACTAATTAAAGTTAAAGATGACTGACAATGTAGAGAGAAAATATACATGATGAGGCCTATGATGGAGGAGGCCCAAAGACAAGGTACCTAAGGTTAAAAAGGCTTCCCAAAGGAAGGGGGGTTATGCTGAGCCCTAAAGGTCACCAGGAGGTAGCCAAGTAGAGGAGGAAAAGGAGAAAGAGCCTGTGAGGGAGAGAGAACACAGCACATCCTGAAAACTGTAGGATGAATGTTAAGATCGGCATATATTTCTACCCACTGATTCTGGGACTACACTGAAGTCTGGATCTCTGATAGCCCCAGAGATTTGCAGGATAAGAACGGTCCTCCACCTCCACCCTGCAGAGGCCACGGAGAGCTTCCTGAATCAAAATCACATGACTACCAAGGGAAAATTATCACATGGGAAGTGTAAGAAAGTGGGGGCATGGCTTAAGGTGCATCCAAGACTATAACTGCAAGAGCAAGAGGCACTCAGTCTGCACAAGGCTGTTGGGAAAGCTCAAGACGTTTTAAATGTATCTGTTTCAGTTTGCTAATACTGCCATTATACAAAATACCAGAAATGGATTTGCTATTATAAAGGGGGTTTATTTGGATACAAGTTTACAGTCCTAAGACCACAAAAGTGTCCAAACTAAGGCATCAACAAGAGGATACCTTCACTGAAGAATGGCCAATTGCTTCTGGAACACCTGTCATCTGGGAAGGCATGTGGCTGGCGTCTTCTTCCTTTGCTCCCAGGTTGTGTTTCAAAATGTCATTCTCCGAAATGTCTCTGGGCTTGTCTCTCTTAGCTTCTCCAGAGCAAACTCTGAGCTAGCATCTCCAAACGTCTCCAGGCATCTCTAAGTGTCAGCTCCCAAGCATCCCTCCAAAAGTATCTCTCAGCTGCTCTCTGGGCATTTTGTCCTCTCTTGGCTTCCCTGGAGCAAACTCTGAGCTAGCATCTCAAAGCATCAGCAAGTGTCTGGGCCTGTGTCAGCTCTTTTTAAAGGACTCCAATAAACTAATTGAGACCTACCCTGAATGGGCGGGGTCAAATCTCCACGGAAACAATCAATCAAGAGGTAACACCCTAATCAAAAAGATTACTCAATCTCCCCCCACAAGATTGCATTGAAGAATATGTTTTTTCCTGGGGGGACATAATATATCCAAACTGGCATAGCATCCTTTCTCTGGATCCAGCACTTGCTACGCCTTGGCCAGGAGATCGATTGCAAAGTATCTTCCCCCAAATCAGCCTAGATGTTCATTTCTCCCTGCAAGTCTGTGGGAATAAGATTCTGGCATTTGCTGTGTATCAGGCATTGCGGGGGGGGGGGGGGGGGGGAGGAGTGACAGAAAAGACTGATTCACAGCCTGTCCTCAAGGAGCTCATGGTAAGCAAGGACAACATTCCCAGTGACAAAGTGACCAGGGAAAAGTATGACGCAAGCAGCACAAAACTGGGCATCAGGGAAGGCCTCTCAGAGAAGAGGCAACTGAGATGGCTCTTGTGGGATTTATTAGAGCTCCAGAGGAAGGACTGGTGATCATCTTTCTGCCCATAGGAGTTCTCCTGCCTCTCCAAAATCTCAGACAAGTTTCCCAGGCTTTCTTGGAAGGTTTTTTGACTACTAAGCCAGGAATCACTGTCTCCTATGATCTTGGGAGCACCTGGGGCCCAGAACACTCATGCTGTACTTACTCTCTGTCTCTCTGTCTGTATTATTTTCCCAAATAAATCAAAATTTCCTGAAGGCAAGGATCAGATGATTGACTTTTCTTCTTCTCTCAAAGAACTAGGTACATACTAGGTGCTCTATAAATACTGGTTAATCTGAAATGACTTGGTTTCATTTGATTGGTCTTTGACTTTCAGTGCTTGACAGAGAAATTAAGGTGTTATCTGGTCAATATGTTGCAGTGGAAAGAACATTAACAGGCTGTGGCATCAGGGAGTCTTTGGTTGAAATTCCAGTTCTACTTACTTCCATGTTAATTTGGGTAAGTTACTTAAGACTATATAAGTCTCATTTTTCTCATGTTCAACATAAGGATAATATCCCCTTCTCAGAGCTCTTGTGAGGGATTGGATGTGATCATGCACTTAGAGGACATTGAACATGGTAGTTTCTCAATAAAAATGTGTTCCTAATAATAGTGGTAAAGAGGGTTAATCCATTGGTGTGTTCAAGACACTTGGCTAAAGCACTTTACATACATTATTTCTAACTGAAACTAGACACTAATTCTATAAGGCTGGGCCAACTATCACCCCCATTTAAGAGGACAGAAAACTGAGGCTTAGAGAAGTCAAGTAATGTACCCAGTGTCACACACTGTTTTTCACTCTAAACCCAGTTCTCTCCCACCTCAGACCACATGTAATCTCCAGCTCCCAACAGTGGAGAACATTGAGATCATGAAAATTTATGTGACTTATGCTGATCTCGCTGCTAATCACTGGCCACTGTGCCATATTGAGAAATGCATTCTGGTGAGAAAAGCTTTCTCACCAGAGTTAAACAACAGGACTTAGCAACTGTACTTCTATTTATAACTGGAAATTATGTGTAATTGGAATACATGGAAAGGCACAACGATGCCTGATGCTGCTATTTCTCCACTGCCTATGAGTTAGCTTTTCCATTAAATCCCAGGAAGGAGAGAGGACAACACAATCCCAGCATGTCCCCGCACCCAGCACAGAAAGTCCTCCCCCAGGGAAGCTGAGAGCATCAGAAAACACATTTGGGCTCTGCAATAGGCTTAAGAATAGTGTTGCATGGGCTGGTTCTTTTCCTCACCATATTCTGTCAAAACATAAAGGGCAGGTCATGCCCATGAGGGCATCTGGAGTCTGTCACTGATCCCCCCCCCTCCCATAGCATCTATGCCAGTCTGGACCAGCTACCAGAATTAAAGAATCATGGAATTAAAGTGGAGCTTAGTCGGCCAAACTGATGGGAATGAAGATGGATAATGACTATTATTGCCTCTAAAATTTACCAAGTCTTCCTTGTGTGACAACCCCTTGGGGAAAGACTTTGCATTCATTCTCCCATTTAGTATTCACAACACCCATATAAAATAATCTCAATTTTGTATGTGAAAACAATGTGCCTCAATAATTTCCCAAGGAGCCTTAATAATTTGCCCTGTATGCTAAGGGTTATATAAAAATTTGCCTTTAGCCAGTGGTTCTAACTCCCTACCTTCCCGGTAGATAACATCATTTGTTGTGGCTTACCATCCCCTTCCCTCTTTGGTCTTACTTGATAAGGTGTGTGTTGGGCAAAAGAAATAGATGAACAAATTTTTGCAGACTCGTTCTTTACCAAGAAATGTGTCAGGTATTTATTACATCTGATTTGTTCTTACAAGATTAGATATTATATCATGAGACTCAATGGGCTTGCCCAAAGCACACATTTTGAGAGTGGGAGTGCCCAGGCCCTTTGAAGTTCATGCCCATGTTTTTTCCACCACCCAGGAGGTAAGATAATAAGAAAAAAAAAAGGCAAATAATAAGCTAGATCAAGGGTCTAAGTGATTCATCAGTTGGGTGATATATTCTTGAAAAACATGTCCATCTATTTCCAATTAAAAAGTGAAAAGCAGAAAGCAAAAGCAGAAAAGGTGATTGGGCAAAAAGAGAAGGTTATAAAAGGCATTGGGTCTTCCTGAACTTCCCAAGTGTGTCTGTTTGAGCTGAACTATTAATTGATTCATTGGTTGATTGATTGATTCATTCATATTTATTGCTTGCTTGCTTGTTTGCTTTGTACCATGCACATATTAGGCAGTGAGGACATGAGCATCTGTAGAATAGTAACTCATGAACTATGGAAGGAAGGAAGTGATGGAAGGAGAAAAGAGATGAGACTCTGCTTTAAAGAGCTCAGAGTCTGGTATCAACATGAAAAGTAAACAGACAATGAATTTTATCATATACAAACAATAATTAAATGTCAGGTTTGATATGGGCTATGAAAGAAGAAAGAAAAGAGGAAATGTCATGGAAGACTTCCCAAGTGACATTCAAGTTGAGATTTGAAAAACACATATTTGAACCCAAGTGGGATGTTTCAGGATCAGAGATGTTATAAACTGCAGTACACAAAGGCCAAGATAACAGAGAACATCACCTTTGGGACTTTGGGGATCTTCAAGGGTTCTGGTATCTCAGAGTGACCATAAGATATATTGGGGTTTGTGATGGAAGTCACAAGACAGCATCATGGGGTGAGGAGAGATGGCTTAAGAGACAAAGACAGAGAGACTATCAGAGGCCAGATTTTAATGAATCTTGAAAGGCATTTCAAAAAAATTGACTTCTCAGAAGAGCAGAAAACCACAGAAGGAGTTTAAGTAGAAGTGAGATGTCTTTAGATTTGTTTGTGATATATAGAATGGATTGTAGCACTGGGGGCAGGGAGCAAGGGGATAAGATAAGAAGCTACTCCAAGAATCCAGGCAGGAAATGTTGATACTCTAAGCTAAGAAAAAAATTCCGTTTCAGAAAGTTCATGGCCAAAATGAGAGATTGCTATGGGTTGAATGGTGTTCCCCAAAACTGTATGTTGAAGTCTTAAGCACCAGTAGTGCCTCAGCGTGTGACCTGAGAAGAATCAAACAGTGGAAGAGACCATGAGAAGATGGAAGCAGAGACTGAAATTATTCAGCTACAAACCACGGAACACCGGAGATTGCCAGCTACCACCAAAAGCTAAGAAGAGGCAAGAAAGGATTCTTCCTTAGAACCATCAGAGAGAAAACAGCCCTGCCAACAGCTTTCTTCTGGACTTCTAGCTTCCAGAAATGTGAAAGAATAGATTTCTTTTGTTTTAACCACCGTGTTTGTGGTAATTTGTTATGGTAGTCCTAGGAAAGTAATACAGAGATTGTTTAGAATTTTCTGCAGCCGTAACAGAGATTCTGATGCCAGATTTAATGGTGTAATGTATTATGTACCTTTGTGGATCCAATTTCAATTTTCTCAAATATAATAATTACAACAGTAAACATCTGTTATATAATATAAATCTTGGAAGTAACAATGTGTTTCCACTTACATCTCCCCAATATCTGCAATCCAATAGGTATTGAATAAATGAAGTCTCTCACTAGATTTCCCCCAATAGTCCTTTGAAATAAGCAGAAGAGTTATCACCAGCATCTCTGTCTAACATATGGGGAAACTGAGGCTCAGAGAAGTTACCTGAGGATACATAGAAAATTCCAAAGCCAGGAATGAGACTAAATTCCTTGTGTTCCTAGCTAGGTATTCAACCCACCTCCATGATGGAGGCTCAGGGCTTGATTCTTGGTGCCTAAAGACAAGAATATGAGTTTGTGAGTCTCCTAGTTAGTGTTGATTTAAAAATTATCTGGAAAGTGTGTGAAGGAGGATTTAAATGCAGGACACATAAACACTAGAGAAGAGAAAGTCTAAGATGGCCTCCCCCACGAAGCCCCAAATATTCAGATCAAGCTGAGTTTTAACCTGGCTTTATGTGTTAAATCTATATTTGTGCATGTTTATTCTCTCTAACAACAACTGAGGGTTCTGGTCATTGTCCCTCTCCTTGGCTCACACCCCCACCAGCCTCTGCAGATTCCAAGCCCCGCACATGCCATGAGTCAATCCTCAGAGCTGGCACGTGTTGAGCTAGTGCTGGCTGCCAACAAGGATTTCTCAGGAGTTTGGGCCACCAGACTCTATATCCTGGGAGAACTTCCATCCAAAGAGCATTAGAAAAGACAGATGGTAAAATTCATCCTTCTACCTCCTGAAAAGCCACATCCTGCCAGGATCTTCCTGGCTCTGAATCCAGGCCTTCCCTCAGTCTCCCTTCCTGACCAGGTGGAGATGAAGTCACCCTCCTGTCTCCTCCAGCTCATCCTTGGACATTCAGCTCAACCCACACCTCTCCCACACTGAGGGAAGTTGGTGACTGGCCCCTAGGGAAAAAAGGAGGGAGAGGTAGATGGGAAGGAACAGAGGGCACTGTAAGTCTGACCCTACCATAATTGTTTGCCCTTATGGTAGACAATTATTATTCTCCCATACCCCATGCCCCTCTCATGGAGGGTTATACATCCCCACCCTGTTTCATTCTGCCAGTGTCATGTGACTTGTCTTGGCCAAGGAAGAATGAGCAGAAGTGCCATGTGTGTTTTCTAGGAAGAAGTTTCTAGGAGCCAATGTGTGGTTGCCATGTTCTCAGTCCCCTCTACCAATATTCCAGATAGAGACTGCTTAGTCAGCTTGAGTTCCAAGGTGAGGCTAAAGTGGAACAGAGGCACAGCCGATCCACAATGGCTCATAGCATGATAAAGAAATAAATCTGGTGGTTGAGCACTGAGATTTAGGGGTCATTTGCTACCTAAGCATAACCTAAACTCTCCTAACTACCTCTGACTCCCTTTCCGCCCTCCTTCTGCACACCCCAAGGGGTACCATGTGTTCCCTCTCTGGGGTCTCTCAAACAGCCCCCTCTCTGTACCTGTTATGGGTTGAATTGTGTCCCCTAAAAGATATGCTGAAGTCCTAAACCCCAGGATCTGTGACTGTGACCTTATTTGGAAGTAGGGTCATTGCAGATAGAATTAGTTAAGATGAGGTAACGCTAGAGGAGAGTGGGCCCTAAATCCAATGTGACTGGAGTATAAGGGGGGAAGACACAGAGACATATAAGGGCAGAAGACCATGGGACAGTGGAGGCAGAGATCAAAGCGTTGTAGCTGCAAGCCAAGGAATGGCAAGGATTACCCACAAAACACCAGAACCTAAACAGAGGCAAGGAATGATTCTCCCTACAGGTTTCAGAGGAGGCGTGGTCCTGCCAACATGTTGATTTCAGACTTCTAGCCTCCAGAAGTGTGAGACAATAGAT
Source organism: Choloepus didactylus (assembly GCF_015220235.1). Lineage (NCBI taxonomy): Eukaryota > Metazoa > Chordata > Mammalia > Pilosa > Megalonychidae > Choloepus > Choloepus didactylus. The sequence continues at coordinate 107,828,623 of NC_051316.1, forward strand.
TTCTGTTGTTTTAAGCCACCCAGGTAGTGGTATTTCATTACAGCAGCTCTAGGAAACTAAACCAGTACCTATACCCTAATACATACCATAGTGTGATGGTTAGGTTCATGTGTCAATTTGGCCAGGTGGTGGTACCCAGCTGTCTGGTCAAGCAAGCACTGGCCTAACCATTGCTGTGAGGATGTTTGTGGCTGGTTTATTAAATCATCAGTCAATTGGCTGCAGCTGTGACGCCAAAGGGCGTGTCTTCTACAATGAGAGAGTGCAGTTGGCTGGACTTAATCCAATCAATCAGTTGAAGACTTTTAAACAAGACAGATAGAGGACCTTCAGCTCTTCTTTGGCTGCCCAGCGAAGCGTTTTCTGAGGAGTTCATCAAAGTTGCCAGTTCATTTCCTGAGGAGTTCATCAAACATGTTCATTGAAGATCCCAGTTCGTTTCCTGAGGAGTTCATCAAAGTTGTCTGTTCATTTCCTGAGTTCATTGAACATCTTCATTGGAGTTGCCAGTTTGCTGACTGCCCTACGGAATTTGGACTCATGCATACCCACAGTTGCATGAGTCACTTTTATAAATCTTATGTTCATAGATATCTCTCATTGATTCTGATTCCCTAGAGAACCCTAACTAATACACATAGCATACTGGAATGTATACTTATTGACTATCTGACCACCAGCCCCCAAGCTCCATGCTCTTGATCTGTACCTGGGCAGTTCCTAACATATGGGACACTTAATAAATGCCTGTTGAAATGAACTAAATTTATTTATTCGTGCACTGAATGATTTCTGTTTTCCCTTCTTTGGGTACAACACTGTCCTTGACACTTGGGAGAATTAAAGAAATAAAGTAAATACCAATGTTGTCTTCACAAAACTCCCAGGAGAGCAGGGACTATGTGGATGGCACTGTCAGTTGGCCAGTTCCACACACACTCCCAGTGACTGTCTTCCTCACCCATCTCTACTATAGAAGTTGGAAAAGTAACCAAGACTGGCCATGTAATTGGGTTCTGGACAATGCACCATAAGAGGAAAGTTACTGGCTATTCTAGGAAAACTTTGCTTTGCTGATAAAATAGTTGGGTGCATGTAGCATCACCCATCCCCCTTCTTCCTAACTTGAACGTGGATGAAATAACTGGAACTGTGACTATCAAATGAGATGATTGTGGAAAATCAAAAAATAAATTAAAAATGAAAGAAAAAAATTGCAGTGACACCAGCTTTGACATTGCTAAGGCCCAGGCTTCTTGATATGTAACAAATATAAATTCAAAGTTGTTTTTACCATTGTTAATCAGGCTTTTCTGTTACTAACATCCAAGCATATCCTAACTGATATAAGTTGCTTATTTTTAGAACATCAATCCTTACCATCTTCCTTCACTGTCTTATCCCTACTGATCCTTCAGGACTCAGCTTGGTCATTATATCCCTCCTAAAGCCTAGTTTGTATGTAAGAGCAAAAACCCTAGATCTGCTCTGCCTGAATCAGTGAAACAAGTTCAGTTCTAAGTGGATACATTTGTCACATGAATTCTCTATGAAGAGCTAGTTTTATTATTCCTACACTCCTTAAATCCTAACCTAGTGACAAATTCTACCCTGAGCTTTGATTTCTGTTAGAAGGCCCCAACTAATCCATTCTCTCTGGATTGCATATTTTTGAGTGTTTCCCTATGAGTAATTGGGAGTCATTTCTGCAGACTGTCAAGGGCCTGGCTGTAACCAGGGGCCAACCTGAGGCACCACAGTATCTCCAGGTCCACCACACACTCCATTTGCAGGATATCTTCAGACCTAAGAGTCATCTGTGAAAATGAGTCTTAGTTGTTGTTTGCTACTAGCAAAACCCTGAAGATTTCCCCAAGAATCCTCTCCAATTTTTTCCCCTGGAAGATGTGGGGAGACTAAATGTGCTCCCTGTTTGGCTTCTGGGAAGGCTGTCAGTTACTGTCCCCTACAGGCCCTCCCCAAAGCTGGGCCATCCCAGAAAACCATCACACATCTCCTTGCGTAAAATGGTCTTCAGAGCCCCAGGAACCCCAGAATTGGGCTCAAATCTCTACCACAGTAGATATAAAATGCTGAGCACACTGTCTGGCACATAGCAATTGCTCAGTAAAGATTAGCAGGCACTATCAAGCTATAAAAATAGACATAAATTTGTTGGTCCATAGCATCAAAGCCAGGAACTACTCTGAAACTTTTAAATATGAAAAAGGCAAGCAAATAGACAGCCAGGAGAAGTCAGGGAAGAGACAAATATAACATCAAAGTAGATTAGTAATAAGACAGTTGTGAAAGCCAGATTTGTTAACCCATAGGAAATGTCTCTGGCAAAGGATCAGGCAATCTGATTTGGAGAAATAATTAGATTGCAGACTGGAAACAAAATGACTAAAAGGAGAGAGGCCTAGCTCAGAAGAGTAGTTTTTTAGCATTTCTTCATTACACTACATATTTTCCCCACGATGAGCTCAGTTTAAGATTAAGAATTTGGTTTCCACCAGAGAAATGTGTAAGAGCTGCAATTCGTTTTCAATCTCCGTCAAGGAAATCAGATGCAATAAGCTGGACTAGGAATGCAAGGATGTGATTTGAGAGGGTCATATTCTCCAGGGGACCATGGAAATGAGGCAGATACAGAGGCATCCACACTCCTAGGCTGAAATGTAAATTAGTAAATCTTCAGTGTGGCAAGATGAATTGCTTAGAGTATGCATTTCCTCTCTTCCTTGTGGATCCCATTAAGATGCATCATGGATGGATGCGTGTTAGAAAATGGTCTGAGCCCAGGACTGGAGCCCACTGCTGGGTGAACTTAAATAAATGCCTTCCCTTCTCTGAGCTTCGGTTGCCCAAACTATAAAGTAAGTGAATTGGACCATTCCAAAGCTCCTTCCAGTACATGATATGTTGCCATAAAGAAAAAAAATCTGATTATTATGGTTTTAAGGGGCCCAAAAAATGACACCTCTTTCACCCATCCAAATTCAAAACCAACTGTATAGTTGAAATAAGAGTCATAAGAGGATCAAATTGCCAGCTTCATTAGATAAAACTTTGGTTGGAGAACATGATTTAGGTATGTGAAATCATGGGCTTCCTACATTGCACCCTGAAATTATCAGATGTGAACATCCAGTTCTTAGATAAGTACCTACCATCCCTCCCCCACCCATGGGCAGACCCATATGGCAGAAAGCAGACCAGCACACAGCCCTTCTGCAGGCAGGCAGAACTAAACAGAGGAAGGAGGAGTCATCTAAACAGTGGCTCTCAAACTTGAGTGGGCATCTGAACCTCCTGGAGGCTCTGACTGAGGGGGCTGAGGTTGGGTCTTAGAATTTGCATTTCTAACAAGCCCTGGTGACAGTACTGCTGCCAATCTTGGGACCACACTTGAGAACCTCTAAGCTAAACTAAGTATGTTCAGCCACTTCTCCCAAACTCACTCTCTGATTGAGTCACTTCTCCTCCCATAAAGGGGCAGAGGGGAGGAAGAAGGGGATCCAGAGTTTCCAGACACATTGAGTAGGCATCTCTGCACACAAAGTGCACCCCATGAAGTGCTCCTTGCACCCCACCCCACCCCACATACACACTTGTTGATTTACTGGCAAAAATGAAGAAAATTAATACTACTATAATTGTGCTTTATATTAACTATAGGCATACCTTTTTTTATTGCACTTTGCTTTGTTGTGCTTCACCGATATTGCATTGTTTTTTACAAACTGAAGGTTTGAGGCAACCCTGCTTTGAACAAGACTATTGGCACCAGTTTTCTAACAGTATGTGCTCACTTCATTTCTCTATGACTCATTCGAGTCATTTCAAACTTTTATTAACCTTATATCTTTTATGATGATCTGTGATCTGTGACATTGCTATTGTAATTGTTTTGGGGTACCATAAACCACTCCTATAAAAGACTGCAGATTTAATCGATAACTGTCGTGTTGTGTGTGTTCTCACTACTCCACTGACCAGCCATTCACCCATCTCTCTCCCTCTTTTTAGGACTCCCTATTCCCTGAGAAACAACAATATTGAAATTAGGCCAATTACTAACCCTACAATGGTCTCTTAGTGTTCAAGTGGAAGAAAGAGTTGCATATCTCTCAGTTTAAATCAAAAGCTAGAAATGATTAAGCTTAGTGAGTAAGGCATGTCAAAAGCCAAGACAGGACAAAAACTAGGCCTCTTGCACCAAACAGTTAGCCAAGTTGTGAATACAAAGGAAAAGTTCTTGAAGGAAATTAAAAATGCTACTACAGTAAACACATGAATGATAAGAAAGCAAAGCAGTCTTATTGCTTATATGGAGAAAGTTTTAGTGGTCTGGATGGAACATTCCCTTAAGCCCAAGCCTAATCCAGAGAATGGCCCTAACTCTCTTCAATTCTGTGAAGACTGGGAGAGGTGAGGAAGCTGCAGAATAAAAGTTGGAAGCTGCAAAAGAAAAGTTGGAAGCTAGCAGAGGTTGGTTCATAAGGTTTGAGGAAAGAAGCCATCTCCATAACCTAAAAGTGCAAGGTGAACCAGCAAGTACTGATGTTAAAGCTGCAGAAAATTATCTAGACGATCTAGTTCAGGTAAATGATGAAGGTGGCTACACTAAACAACAGATTTCCAAAGTAGACAAAACAGCCTTATATTGGGAGAAGATGCTATCTTGGACTTAAATAGCTAGAGAGGAGAAGTCATGCCTGACTTCAAAGCTTCGAAGGATATGCTGGCTCTCTTGTTAGGGGCTAATGTAAGTTGAAGTTGAAGCTAATGCTCATTTACCATTCAAAAAATCCTATGTCCCTTAAAAGTTATTCTAAATCTACTCTTCCTGTGCTCTATAAATGGAAAAATGAAGCCTGGATGACAGCACAGTTGTGCACAGCATAATTACTGAATATTTTAGGTTCACTGTTGAGATTTACGGCTCAGAATAAAAGAGTCCTTTCAAAATATTACTGCTCACTGACAATATACCTGGTCACTGAAGAGCTCTGATGGTGCTGTACAATGAGATGAATGTTGTTTTCATGCTTGCTAATGCAACATCCATTCTGGAGCTTATGGGTCAAGGAGTCATTTTGACTTTCAAGTCTTATTATTTAAGAAATACATTCCATAAGGCTGTAGCTGCCATAGATTATTATTCCTCTGATGGATCTGGGCAAAGTAAATTGAAAACTTTCTGGAAAGGATTCACCATTCTATATGGCATCAAGAACATTCATGATTCACAGAAGAAAGTCAAAATATCACCATTAACAGGAGGTTGGTAGAAATTTATTCCAAACCACATGGATGACTTTGAAGGGCTCAAGACTTCAGTGGAGGAAGTAATCGCAAATGTGCTGGAAATAACAAGAGAGCTAGAATTAGAATTGGAGTCTGAAGATGTGACTGAATTGCTACAATTTCATGATAAAACTTTAATGGATGAGAAATTGCTTCTTATGGATGAAAAAAAGTGATTTCTTGAGATGGAATCTACTTCTGGGAAGATGCTGTGGACCTTGTTGAATTGACAACAAAGGATTTAGGATATTACATAAACTTAGTTGATAAAGTAGTAGCAGAGTTTGAGAGGATTGACTCCAATTTTGAAAGAAGCTCTATTGTAGACAAAATGCTATCAAACAGCATCACATGCAACAGAGAAATCTTTCATGAAAAAAAGCATAATAGACGAGGCAAACTTCATTGCTTCTTATTTTAAGAAATTGCCACAGGCACCCCACCCTTTGGCAACCACCACCCTGATCAGTCAGCAGCCACCAATATCAAGGCAAGATCCTCTAGTAAAAAGATCACCACTTGCTAAAGGCTCAGATGATGGTTAGAATTTTTTAGCAATAAAGTATTTTTAATTGCGGTATATGCATTGTTTTTTAGACTCCATGCTATCACACACTTAATCGACTACAGTACAGTGCAAACATAACTTTTCCATGCACTGGGAAACCAAAAATTCATGTGTCACGCGTTATTGCAGTTTTCTGGAACTCAATCCACAATATCTCAGAGGTGTATCTGTATAAGATTTCATATTTCATTGGGATGCTACTATAATTTCTAAGAAAATTTATATTACTCTCCCATTTAAAAGTTAAGTTTAGTAATTTTCAATTTGTGAGTCCACAATGAAACAAGAGGAGAATTCCTATAATCCTTTGCTTTGAAATTATAGCAGTATTAAATTAGATTTTGCCTTGGAACTGACAGTTATACAACTGATTTAAACAGTCTACAATCATCATTAAAGAAACATTAAGGGGGGCATTATTCCTCCCGAAGAATAATTCCTTATTTAATCCATGTCTGATAGCTGGCTAGAACCATTGCACTGGAAATAACAAAATCAAGAATAAAATCCATCTTTGCCATTGTTTTGGTTAGACGGTCTTGGGCACTTCTCTGACCCTTGTTCTTCATCTGTAAAGACCACAGATGATAAAACCTGCAGACAACTGAAAGGTCTGTGCCTCCACACCTTTGCCTGTACAGCCTTGAGCACTTTCTACTTTTGCATGCAGTAATCTCATTTGATGTTTGTTGATTGAGAGCCCTTAACATCAAGCATCGTATCCCATCCAATAAAGCATAAAAAATCTTGCATGCTTTGAGAGGTGGAATGCTCGTGAAATGCTGGCTGTCAACTTGGCTTTCCTTTCAGTCTAATTTGATCTGATTAAAGGAGAAGATAAGAGTCCTACTCTCCCCTGGGTCTCAAGAAGAGCTCTCCATGCTAAACAGGCAGCTGGAAGGAGTTTTTAAAAATTCCTCCAGCTTTAGAATTTCTCACAAGGTTGAAAAAGCTAAATTCAAGTCCAAGTGTGCCATCCTAAAATATTCAAGAGGATTAATCTCTCCAGCCTGCAATTATTTTAGGAGGAAAGGGTAGTTTCTCTGCCTTCTTTAGAAAGTATCTGGTCAGAGAATTTGGGGACAGGTAGAGAAGAGACAGTAGATGGGATGGGGATAGAAATAAAGGGCTACATCAAGGGACATTTAAACCTCACTAATCAGATGAGGGTGTGGATAGGGTAAGACATAGCATTCTACACCTACAGATAGGACCCAGCTATTCAGTCAAGGCAGATTAGGAAGCTATTAGAGTTGAAGCTCAAGGCATGGATGAGATTATGGTGGCAAGGGGGACGGGGTGGGTGAGGGGCTAGCGAGACACAAACATACAACCCATGGGAAGCAAAAAATTTAAAAGGCAGGGAAGGAATGGCCAGAGTAGTCCAAGCAGAAGAGGAGTGCAAATAGACGCTGAAGGGAACTTGAGTTTCCTAGAGGACTGTGCCAGTTTGTATGTATTATGTCCCCCAAAATGCCATGATCTTTGATGCAATCTTGAAGGGGCAGATGTTTGAGTGTTGGTTAGGTTAGAATCCTTTGAGTGTTCCCATGGAGATATGACTCAATCAGCTGTGAGTGAGACTTCTGATTGGATAATTTCCATGGAGGTGTTACCCCACCCATTCAGGGTGGGTCTTAATTGAATCACTGAGTCCTATAAAAGTGTTCACAGACAGAATGAGGTGCTGCAGCTAAGAGAGACATTTTGCAGAATGCACAGGAGCTGGGAGTGGAGCTAGAACACAATCTGGGATCAGCAGACACCAGCCACATGCCTTCCTAGCTAACAGAGGTTTTCCAGATGCCATTGGCCTTCCTTTGGTGAAGGTATACTTGTGTTGATGCCTTAATTTGGACATTTTTCACTGCCTTCAGACTGTAACTTTGTAACCAAATAAACCCCCTTTATAAAAGCCAATCCATTTCTGGTATTTTGCTTAATGGCAGTATTAGCAAACCAGAACAAGGACCAATTAACATTATCCATTTCAGTGAAGAGGTCTGGTAAAATAAGAGCAAGAAAAGAGGCCAATCCAATGAAGACTGGATTGACCTCAGTGGAAACAGATTCAGGAATGGGAGAGAGGAGCAGAAGCCTAATTAAAATGAATTGACAAGTGACTATGAGATGAAGTGAGATAATAAATACAGACTTCCCAATGGATAATTTAACAGAGCATGACACATAGTATGTGTTTACACTGGAGTAAAGAAGAAAGAAAAGGATAAAGGAAACAAGGAGGAATGTATACTTCAGGGTGAGAAGAAAATGCCATATGGGCCATAGAAGAAGGATGAAGAGGCTAAGGTTTCTACGGAGCTCTTTTAGGTAAATTGATAATTATGTATTATTCAAAGACATGTATCCATGAATTAAATTACAAGCCTGAAGAGACAACAAAGATAAATGTCTGTTCTCCCTCTAGACAGATTCTTTGCATCTTTGGCACATTTTCTATTCACTCTAAATATTTATGGAGACAGCTTTACTTGGAGTTGCACCATCTCTTCCAAGGGATGTTAGCAACATGACAAAGAACTGGTGAGAGAGATGATGAATGTGAGATGCACGGTGGGGTGGGAGAGAGTGCTGGGCTCAAGGGGACTGGGCACTGCATTTTTCAGAGAGATGCTTTGATGCAATCTAATCTTATGGGCAGGAATGTATTAATCATAATCCATAGCAACAGCTCAAGATGTGTGATCAGAATGATTCATTTGTTCTTAGCTTTGTCTTTCTCCATGTGTTGATGTTGTGCTATTATCAGCGACGCTGATCAGGAAAGAAAAGACTGAAAGCCCTTCTCCATTTGACTGCCATCTACTTCTCTGTGACCTCTGTGGCCACAACCTGGTCCTTGCCTGCTTTCTATCTCCATCTCTCCTACTATAAACCTTGCTAACTCCATTCTACCCCTCCTAGATTTTGTTCCCATTCAAATACGCCAAGATGGCTCCTGACTCAAGACATTGGCCATCACTTTTTCCTCTGCCTTGGGAGCACTTACCTCAGATATTTGCACTGTTCTTCTCCCTTACTTCTTTGAATTCTCTAATCAAATGGCATGACCTAAAAGAGACCTTCCATGGTCATCCTTTTTAAAGTACATCCCCAGCCCCATAACTCTCTATATACCTTTGCCTTGTAGTGTTCTCCTTCATTACTGCCACTTAGATTAGTATTTTTTATTTATATGTAGTCTGCTGGATTGCAGGCTCTATGAGGAAAACATTGATTCTCCTAGTGCTGTATCCCCTAATACCTGGAAGAGTACCTGGAACAAAAGAGGTTCTTAGTAAGTAATTGTCAAAAGCGTGAAATTATTAATCAATTTAATTAATTAGTCCTCCAGGAAGGCCCCTCTAGTTTCCCAGGCTGGCGTAGAGTCCCCTCACCTCTGCCTTGACAACCCCCAAGTGTATACTTCATATTATTTTATAATATAGTAAAATGAGCTGTTCTCATGGCTGGCTCACCCACTAGTTGGTAAATTCCTAAAGCTCATGAACCATGTCTGATTTCTTTTTCAATCCCAGGGTCTCAAATGGCATTTTTATTCACTGAACTGAAGGGGAATGATTGTATTTACCAGCCAGAGAGAGAGTAGTAGCACAAACGGTAAAGTATAGTCTTGGGAGTTGGCACTGACTTGCCTAGAAATAGGAGAGACAGTGTGCTGGTTTGAATCTGCTATGTATCCCATAAAAAGCCATGTTCTTTAATGCAATCTTGTGGGGGCAGACCTACTGTTGGGTGGGACCCTTTCATTAGGTTGTTTCCATGGATATGTGACCCACCCAATTGCAGGTGGGACCTTTTGGTTAGATTATCTCCATGGAGATGTGGCCCTGCCCATGCAGGGTAGGTCTTGATTAGTTTACTGGAGTCCTTAAGAGAGCTAAGAGTTGAAACAGACCTAGACACTTGGAGATACAGACAGAAAGATGTTTGGAGGTGCTAAGCTAAGAGATGAAGCCCAGAGTTTGCTCCAGAGAAGCTAAAAGAGGACTCCCAGATGCTTAGAGAGAAATACCCCCAGGAGAACCAAGCAAAGATGCACAGGAGCAGAGAGAAAGAAGCTAAGAGAGACAGAAGCCCAGAGACATTATGGAGAAAGCCATTTTGAAACCAGAACCCAGGAGCAAAGGACCAGCAGACACCAGCTGTGTGCTTTCACAGCTGACAGAAGTGTTCCGGATGCCATTGGTCTTTCTTTAGTTAAGGTATCCTCTTGTTGATGCCTTAGTTTGGACACTTCTATGGCCTTAGAACTGTAAATTTGTAACCTAATAAATCCCCTTTATAAAAGTGGATTCATTTCTAGTATTTTGTATAATGGCAGCTTTAGCAAACAGGAACAGTGTGCCCATAATTACATAAATTGTGTTTATTTTGCCTCAACCACAAATCTGTATTAAGTATTGATTTGGAGTGATGGACCTGGGCAGCCAACCTCTGTTTTTGTCCTGGCCTTTGAGAAAAGGAAATGTCTTTCCCTTCTCTGGGCCCACCCCCAAAAATACAGTGAGAAGATTAGACCACGGGATGTCTGAAGGCCAGTCCTGGTGTTTCAAGATCCTATGTGCCTAGGATAGTGAATAGTGTAGTGGAGTAAGAGAAAAATGTAGAAGGCATATCCCTGCTCTCAAGAAAGGCAATCATGCAGAATTTGAAGTCAGACACATTTGGGTTTGAACCCAGGCTACAGAATTTACAAACTTAGTGAAATGAGGAAAGTTCATGTATCTGTCTAAGCCTCCATAAAATGAAAATAGTAATTCCTAGCCACATGCTCAGTAAATAGTAGCACGCTTTGTCCTTCTTTCTGAAATATCCTACTGCTCATCTTTTAAGCCAAGCTGACTCAAGAACAAGAAAATCCTTTTCCTTTTAAAATGTCACCCTAGCAGTTTGAAGATCTCCAGTTCTGCTACAACTTCAGCTAATTCCACCATGGGAGCAGACAGTCTTCTTTGCAAGTTTTAAGTTTTCCAGTTGCTCCACTTTGGGGCCTCTTAGAAGACTCCATTTGTGATACCCAGGAAGTCTCTCAAGCCCTTTCTTTCACTAAAATTCCATGATGAATATTCTTACAGATGACTTACCGCCTGTCACAATGCTCTGCAGCTCCCTTTCCAGAAAGAATTCCTACAGAGTGAAGTCAGTCACTTTCTAACCATGACTTCCATTTTTTTCATCCCTTTTGTCTTGCTGTTGGGATGCTGAGCAACTGCTTCTGGCTACATCAATTGGTCACTTGCAACAGCTGTGGGAGCAAAATGTTCCAGCAGTCCAGCACAGAGCCCAGAAGAACCAGGAAGATGAAGAACAGGCTCCAAATCCAATCAGGGATCCAAAGGGAGAAATGTCAAGTTAGTAGATCCAGTAACCATGGAGTGAAATTAATGAAATGTTCTGAGATATGCTTCTAGAGGGTTTAGAAATGAATAATGTTTAAAGGTATTTGTTCTCCTTTAAAACACCTTTTATTCTTCAGTGGCTCCTTGATGCCAGGAATGATGCTTATTCTCATTGTAGATGACTCTAAAATATTGGAGGCCCTTAAAAGTAGTTAACTAAGACATTGAAAAGTACATATAATTCCTTACTAGATAAGGCAGTAGCAGCTCACAGTCCTCAGCCATGTGGAAGCATAAGCAAGGGGTCTTCAGGTAAATACCTGGTACTATCTAATTCAAGGTGTCTCATGGAATCTCAAAATGTGTACAGAGGCATATGCTCACCCTCATGTTCTCATATTGCTGAATCATAAGTAAATTTGTTAAATTGTTTTATCTTTTACCTTTTAAAGCTAATGCTGATATCTGATGGATACAGAGGTAAGGGTCTTAGAAGGAACTATGACTCTTAGCCAACCTGATTTACCAAACTGTCTGCTCCTATTCCCATTTCCAGTATGTAATAACTTCCCTATGGCTTGTTAGTAAGATTACATTTCACAAACAGTAACAGAGGAATTCATTTTCATTCATCCAATCAATCTTTTATTCAGCCATTCAACAGACATTTACAGAGTCCCTAGAAGAAGCATAAACTCTGAAGTCTGTTTACTTAAGTTTAAACCCCAGCCTTTTGAGCCAGTTACCTAACTTCTCTGTGCCTCAGTTTCCTAAATTGTGATAACAAAACCGCTCTCTTATGGTTAAGGATTAAGAGTTAATACATGTAAAGTAGTCTCTGACATTTAGTAAGATCTCAATAGATGTTAGCTATTATTAGTAGTAATAGCAGTCAAATGGAATAGTATAATAGTGATAGCAGTACTAGTATGGTAGTAATAGTAGTACAGTGGTAATAAAAGCATTAGTCATTTAATAGCAATAGTAGCAGTAGCAGTAGTAGTAATAATATATTAGTAGCAAAAGTGTAACAGTATAGTGGTAATACTAGTAGGAATGTATAACAATGTAGAAGAAATGGTAGTAGTAGTTGCATGCTAGTATAGTACTAGAAATAGTTTTATAGTAATACAAATAGAAGTAACAGTATTGTGGACTGGGTTGCTATATGGTATATCATGGGAACACAGGCTCAGGCAACAGAGACTCCCAGCAAATGACTTCTTTATTATTTACACAGCACAAAGGGTCAAAAAGAGCAGAGGAAAAGATTCTACTGTGGCTGGTCCCCCAGGGAGTCTAACTGTTCAAGTCAGGGTCAGTGGATGGCACTCTGCATGCCCCACTTTGTGTTGGAGATGAGGGACACCTGCACTGCCTGAGAGCTGGGCTTTTATATACTCCAGCAGGAGGTTGTGCTGCCAGTGAGCAAACTTTGTGCCCTGGCAAGCAATTGAGGCTGGCTAAAATTCAATGTCTCTCCTGGCTGCCTGTGGGCTCTTGCAAGATAGAAAAATACTGAACACCTGCACACAAACAAGCAAGAGGGGAGAGGAAAGGGTTAGGTGAGGGCTGGGAAATGACCACTGAATGTGTCCATGACTTCCCCAGCAAGTATTTGCCAAGCACCAGGCACTGGGCATACAAAGCCAAAGAATATGAGGCCCTTGCCCTCAAGGAACTTCTAGTCTCCCCCAGATTCCTAGCATGTCCAAGATGAAAGGGAGTTTCAGAGATCACCTAGTGTATGGCATACATTATACAGGTGAGGAAATGAAGGTCAAGAAAAGGAAAGTGACTCTCACAAGATCCCCTGAAGAGTTAATGTCAGAGCACAAGCTAAACTTCCAGTCCCATACTCTCTCTCCAGTGCTCTTCCCACTACTCCATAGAGTTATTTCCATTTCCCTTACAAATTTCCTTCCTCATCTACCAACCCACACCCACTCTCCTCTAATCACATGAGAAACCTAAAGCTTCCCAAGCATGTTATGTTCTCTCCTACCTTTGTACTTTTTCATATGCTGTTCCCTCAACCCTGGAGACTCTCTACCTCTTTGCCTACCTGGAAAATTTCTATTTACCCTTCAAGACTCATCTTCTCTTCAAAATATTTCCTAAATGCCTGCTCCATCCTGGTTCCCAGGCTATATTAGAACAGCCCTCTTCTTTTCTCCCATAATTCTTTGCAATGGGGTTTAGCTTAGCAATTATTACAAGGACCTGGGATCCACTTTTTAGGTGCAGGCATTATTCTAAATGCTTTAAAAATATTAATTCATTTACTCCTCATAAAAAAATACTATGAGGTTCTTATTATTGATTTGTCATATCTGTTATCAGCACTATTTGTTCATTCCAAAAATTGAGCACCAACTATATGCTATGCATTAGGAACATATTAATGAAGAGGATAACATTGCCTCTCTCCTCAAGAAGCTTATAGAATAGTGGGAGAGGCAGGCAAGGAAGCAGCTCATTCCAATACAATCTACTAAGTGTTTTGATGGGAGGGATCCATGAGAGCACATGGAGAGTGCACAAATCCAACCTCTGAGAGGATGTCAGAGGTTTCCTGGGGGATTTAACATGAAGGATAAGTTAATTGGATAGAGAGATGGTGGAAAATATTCTAGATTGGAGAGAAGTTCATGATCAAAGGGCAGAATCCAGAATAACATAGGTAGGAAAAGCTTGGTGAGTAGGATAAGGAAAAGAGAGGGCTAGGATAAAGGAGCCATCAAAAATGGGGCTTGGGAGGTGGGAGCAGTCAGCTGAGGCAATGCTCCAAGGGCCTTATTAATTCAGTTGGCTAGTCTCATAGACCATGAGCTCCTTGATGAAGGAATTCTATTTGATTTACTAAAATGTTCTTCATACCTAACACAATGTATAACACAGAGCAGATACTTAATAAGTATTTGTCAAATGATCACATGAATGAGCAAACAAACGATATAAAACAGAATTATTTGGAGGAATCCCTTTCCTTTCCTTTCCTTTTCTTTTTTTTTTTTTTCTTTAGGATTTCTCTTATTTCATAAAGATAGTTTTTCATCTCCAAATACTGGAAGTACAGCCTCCTTGGGGCAGACTATGTCCAAAACTCAACTTACAGGGTCCTTTTCTAAAGAGTTCCCTGAAGATTTTCTGTCTCATAGAGCCAGACTGGGGACGTGTGCTTGGCACTTTTATAGATGGGAGAAAAATAGCAGATTCCAGAAAAGCATCAAGCTGAGCCCAAGAGATAAGAGAAATGACTATCGAAGGAACAACATTAAAAGAAACTTTTTGAAAATACTCACAAGTCTATAAATCATCCTGTAAACATGCTGTCCTGATCAGCAACACCCCCCCCCCCCAAAAAAAAAAAAGAAAAAAGATTTTCTTCTGTACTAATGTTTCATCATCACTGGTAGCTCAAGGCCTCTGGGAGCCTGGAGTTTGTGGATCTTTCAGTTGGGAGATGGAAGGACTGAGCTCAGAGCATTGCCTTGCAGGCAGTTTTTAGGAAAACCACAGCACAGAGTGTAGGTTTCTGGAATTCTTGTGGAGACTTCTCATTCCAGCACAGCGTTTCAAGAAGGAGACAGGGCTCCCTCAGGGGGCTGGCTGACAAGAGAAATGGTTAAAGGATAAAGTCATACCAGGCATGGTGCCAAACCCCAAGTAGCCCTCGGGCTAAAGACCAGGTTGCCAGGGGCCTGCCAATCAATCATTTATACAGCACGGTCTGTTATCCATGACTGGACTTGGTCAACGGAGACCACAGTCTCTGCCCAACATTTGGTGGCATGGTGGGTAGAAAGAGAAGAAGCTTTGTGGATATGTGGGCATAGACTCAAATACTGGCCCTACCACTCTGCATTGCTTAAGTAAGATCAACCTCCAAATTCTTGTCTGGAAATGAAAACAAAAGTTGTTTTAAGGGCCGAGTTAAACCATATATTTAAAGCATGATTCCTAGCACACAACATGATCTTAACAAATATTGGTGCCCTTGGCAAGATTTACCTATTGTCAACCTAAGGATCTTTTAGAATCTCGTTAGCTAAGTTCAGAGGTTATAAAATTTGTAAAAGTACATATAAATTAGCCCTACCTCTTGCCCCTAAAAGAATAGGAATTCAGTAAATTGTTAACATTCGGGGAGTTGCTCACTTTGATGGGGGCAGGGAGGAGCTCTGCCCCTGTTGAATGCACTACACTCACCTGGAAATGTCTTTGATGACCATGCCCCGTACTGCTTGCAAGGGTCTTTAACATTTTGGGGTTTAAACCATGAAAACCAGAATCTTAGATGTCTAGAAGGTATGTTTAGGGTCAATCAGGTTTATATGTGAATCTCAGTTCTACTACTTACCAGTTCTGTGATTCTGGGAACATTAGTTAAGCTCTGAGACACAATTTCTTTAACAATAAATGGAGATAATATCTATACCTCACAAAGCTTAAATATTAAATGGCATCACTTGCATGAAATTGCCCAAAACAGAAGATGTTCATTAAATTCATCCATTTCTTAACTCATTCATTCAATAACTATGTTTCCAGCACCTTCCAGCCAGCCGGTTTCTAGAGACTGATGTTGTAGTTGTGAACAAAACAATGTCCTTGCCCTCACGGAGTTTTTATTCTAGTAGAGGAGGCAGGCAACAAACAGGCAACCAAATAGATTTCTATCAGCTAGAATAAGTGCTGTGAAAAAAATTAAAGCTGAGTAATGACTTGGACAGTGATAAGAAAAGTGGTGCTAAAAAAAATACTGGATTATTTTCCCCTTTGCTCATGCAGCTCTTCTCTTTTTGAATCCCAACCTCTCCCACCCCATGACCATGAAAGAGGTTATATTCTTGAATTGAGTCATCTGACATCCTTTATGTAAGGTTGTGGACTCCAATAGAAGAGTACATAGTCATTGACAGGATGGACGGAGTTTGGGTGTCACTTTGGAGACCCTTGGAGACACACAGCTATGCTCTGTCTCTGGGTTTGTCATAATTGACACTACAGAGGCAATTCATGGGGAATGAGGGCTTCCCCCAAAAGGAGGCAGTCCTGAATAATGCCATCTTTGTTGCAGCAGAACATCAGCAACCTTGTTCTGAGCTGGATCCAAGTTGAAGGGAAAGAGGGGAATGGCCAGCTGTGAAAAGATCAATTTGTTTCCAATCCACTCTTTCTTACTGCCAAAGAGGCTGGCTCCCCACATTGGCTGGGTCTGTTGGGAACAGATGCCAAGTAGGGCACAGATGGAAGAAACACCCCCTGTTCCCACTGAAGTAGGAATCTTCAGCCTTCTGTGTTCAGTGGATCTGTGACATTAGCCATCACCCAGCTGTGCTGCTGATTTGGGTGGCCAGGAGGGATGTCTCAAGTCTAATTCAAAATTGCAATATTCAAATCCTCCACTTACTCACTTTTGAAAATAGCCAGTGTTGGCCAGAAATGGGAGTGCGAGCTCTCCCATATACTATAGTTGGGAGTGCTAATGGGTATTACATCTTCAGAGGCCCACTTGGCAGTATCTATGAAAACTGAAAATACAGAGACTTTTTTTGCATCCAGGCCACCTCTATGTATTTCTCCTTCAAATAAATTCTCAGAAGTACACCAAGATGAATGCAGAAAATTATTTATTGCAGCATTTTCACAATAGCAAAAGTCTAGAATCAACTGAATATTGTATTGTACCTAAAAAGAATGGGGTGTATGTGGATTTAAGTGGAAAGAGGTCCCAGAGATAGAGGGAGAAAGTAGTATGTAATTTTGTAGGCATGGCAAAATCCATTTGTTATGTATAAAGTTAATCCTTCCACCAATGTTTACATCCTGAGGTATGTTTGCCTACATCTCCATGTGGTCTCAGCCCAATTCCAAGATTTGATAATGCTCACAAGGCAAGCAGACTTCTCTAGGGCCCTACAGAGATGTGCAAGGTGCTAAGAATGAATGGATATCATAGATGTATGCAGAGGCAGGCAGCCTTGCAAGCTCCTATTAATCCTCCTCTGCAGATATGTTTGAAGATAAGATAGCCAGAAAACGTTTTCCTAGGCCAGGTTGAGATGGAGCAATTGCCAGAATGGGTAGTGAGTTCCTTATATAGCTTATGATTTTTCCTGAGCTCAATTTGAATAGGCCCTAAGACCATACTCTTAGGATTTTCAGTTTTTCAGTCTCTTCATAATGGATGACCCATTTCTTTCTTTCATCAAATAGCACAGAGAACAAACGTGAAGGAAAGTAAAAGCTTCCTAAAAGAAAGAACGGTTCATATTTGCACAATAAGAATTTGCTCCCTTCCAGCTCAAAAACATCCTACATTTTCCAAATGCGAATGTCACCAAGTTTACAATGAGCGCCAAATGCTAAAAATAAATAAATAAATAATTCTGCTCATCCTGCTTCTGATTAGCCATGGAATGCTGATTAGGCTTCCATAGGGAATCTCAGTTTTCCCCTATGGTCCATGCGCTATGGCTTTTTTGAACTTGGACCAGCTCAGGGATAACAAACGCATGGCACTTCTGACACTTAACCCTGCTTCCCCTGACAGATTGACTAAGCAATCATAACATTCTTTCTTAAACATCCCAAATGATTCCTCTGAATATTTCTTGATAGAACTCTAAGCAGTCACCAACAAAACAACTGACATAAAGGATAACACTTAACTGCCTTCTCTGGACTAGATGATGCTTGAAGTTCATTCCAAATTTAACATGTTGTTTCCATAATTCAAGGACTCCTTTGAATCTCATCTTGTTCATGAAGTCAACCCAGATTCTGAAACACAAAATAGTTTTTCTCATTTCTGAGTTGTAGCATCTGGCCCTTATAAGTCAATATGAACTTGACCTCTGGCTACTTTCATTGTTATCTCACTGATAGATGTATAGCCATGCTGGGGAGACTAAATTTAATTACAGAAGGAATATCTCACAGTGAACTGTGGTTCACTGTACCTCTGGAGGTACTCAAGGATTTTCCAAGGGCTATACTTGGCAGAAATAGTTGCAAGGGAATTTTCAAATCCTCACCTTTCATTTTTACTCTTTCTCAATAATGTAATGATAAGATGTTCCCTTTCATAAACACTGTACAAACAGAATCATACCTCTCCTCATCTCGAGTTGCAGGAAGGTATAAAAATCTCCAGGGGACCAAAGGAACAATTCAAAATTCTGTTCTAACTGTTGAGAAAATGAATGACCAATGACAGAGCAACAAATTATTTTGCAAGTCTGATGATTTCCAGTGCTTTGGTTACAACAAAACTGAAAGAGAACCTAATTTAAGTGTCAGCTGAGAAACCATTAAAAATGAGATTTTGCAAAGGTGATATACCAAGGTGAATGCAGATAAGAGGGGGGGATGGGGGGGCATGTGTTAGACACTTGACATTGGTGGTATTGTCTGATTCTTTATTCTACTTTGATTTAAGGTTATTTTTCCTTTTGCTGCTTCCTAGCTGTCATTTTTTTTGTTTCCTCTTTCTTTTGCCTCTCTACCTTCTTTGACTCTCCCTCCTGCCTTGTGGAAGAAATGTAGATGCTCTTGCTTAGTATAAGCAGAATGTTCAATTAGGATGAACTTAAATGTTTGGAAATGAACAGGTGTGTTGGTAGCAAGATGTGAGAATAACTAACAGCGCCGAATGGTGTGTGAATGAGGTGGAAAGGGGAAGCTCAGAGTCATATATGTCACCAGAAGGAAAGTTGGAGGTCAAAAGATGGAAATGTATAAAACTGAATCCTTTGGTGGGGAATGTCCATGATCAACTGTACAAATACTAGAAATCACTTCATGAACCAGAACAAATGTATGACAATTCAATTAGAAGTTAATAATAGAGGGGCATATAGGAAAGAACTATGTACCTATTACAAACTATATACTACAGTTAGTAGTATTTCAACATTTTTTCATAAACAGTAACAAACGTACTATATCAATACTAGGAGTCAACAATTGAGGGGGGTTAGTTAGGGATAGGGGAGGTTTAGAGTTTCCTTTTCTTTTTTTCTTTTTTCATCTTTCACTTTATTTCTTGTCTGGAGTAATGAAAAGTTTCTAAAAATTGAACAAAAATTAAGTGTGATGGATGCACAGCTGTATGAGGGTACCCAGGGGCAAGTGATTGTACACTTTGGATCTTTGGATAATTGTATGGTATCTGAACAATCTCAATAAAAATGAAAAAAAAAAAAAAATATATATATATATATATATATATAAAGAGTATTCGTAGTATATGTACCATATAATGATAGTATTAAATTTAACCAGTATTTACTGTGGGTGTAGTATGTACCATGTTTGAAATTTTAATTAAAAACCAATTTTTGAAGGTCACAAGTTTCCTAAAAATAGGAATCAAACCTAAAGAAACAAAAAAAAAAAAAAAAATGAGATTTTGGACATATAACCTGGGTAGGAGGTTATAACACTGCTGCAACAAAAGTCCTTCTTTTCCCATATACTTATTTCTGGAAAAGGTCTATCAGTGCTTACAACCAAAAAATGAAAACTAGGAATAGAATTGATATAATACCAGATCAGTCTAGCAATAATGACTATTCCTCAACATTTAGGTGATATAGTTGAAAAAACAATTCATCTCACTAAGATAAGCATTTTCAATAAAACTTTATGTTTTATGTCATAAATATTCATCAAAATTTTAATATAAATATGGTGATTTCATCAACAGAGTAGTTCTAATAATTATTATGATAATTCAGTCCTGAAGAAATTGTTTTGTATTAGAACCTTATACTTACAGAACATTAAAGAAATTTTAATTTCAATTTATACACATTTTGTTTCAGAGAAATATAATAAAATAGGGAACAAAAGACTTTCAAGTATAAAAATATACTACGTTAGAATAAACTTCTGGGGAGGAAATGGAATGGAAATACATGTCAAAGGAAAAAAAAGGACTATACAAGTTTTTAACTGCTAAGGAAGATCTTATTCATATATTTCTAGTGGCTAAATGGTGGTATCACATCACTATGGAAATTAGATTCCACTCATTCTATTTAACAGAGTGGTACAAATGTTCAATTTTTAAATGACCGTATTTACAAACATCTGGAATTATATTCTTTGCAATGATTTAAACTTGCAATAAAACATTCGTCAACTTAAAAAGGTACACAGTTTTCCAAGATTACTTTAAAAAGCACAAAAGCAGACTGTTGAAGACCGCTGTATTTTATCACAGTGAATTATCTTTGGCACTTACAATGGGCAAATCAAAACGGTAGGTGTTCAAGGGGATCTGATCTGCTGATGGACTTGCATCTGTAAGGGAGGTGAGGATGACACATTTTCTGAGTATAAATATTACACTTTAAGCTTGGACTGAGATTGCACTAGGTGTCCCAGGCCTCCTTGCCCATCCTCAGGCAGCAATCCCGGGCCAGCATCCTTACCTCTGGACCCAGGCTGCCCTGTGTACTTGAGTTCCCTAACTTGCAATAGGAAATTGAAAGATTTTTAAACTTCAGCTCTTTGCTGAGAAATAAAAAATCTCTTTAATTTCAGCACATATTGCTGGTACCTTGGAATCAGTGTCTCATCCAGGGAACACAAGCAAAGCAACAAATATTTGTCTCCATCATATCTTAGGAGGTCCTTTCCTTCCTTGGTCCATTCCAGATGCCCTGTTTTCTGGGCAGAGCTTGCTTAGCTGAGGTGAAGGCAAGATAAGGAAGTAGTGGAGGACAAAGGCATTCCAGCTACTTACTGTTGCTTCAATTTTATGTGGAATTTAACTTATCCATTTATTCATTCAGTAGGCCTTTCCCATATGCCCATTCTGGGTTAGGAGCTGGAGGTACCAAGGCCAAGAAGACAGATTCTGCCCTTGACAAGCTCACAGTTTACTAAGGGAAAGACAAACTCATGAACAAATACTTAAATTATTCTGTAGTAAGAGTTCTATTAGAACAAGCATCTAGTACTAGGAATCAGAGTAAATGGAGCAATCAATTCTGCAAGGGTAGTGATATTTGAGCAGAATATTAAGAAGTGCAGAAGGCAGAGCACCTGCTTTCACATGGGGGCATAAATAATCATGACATTTTGATGAATCGTGAGTATATTGAGGCTAAAGCAGAGGGTACAATCAGCATTTAGGAGATGGGGAAAGGAGATAAAGCTAAATTTAGAAGCAAGCTGGGGATAGGTCACAGAGGGTGTTGAGAGTCTTGATGAGGCATTTGGAATTTGAACTTGGTCCTTTGGGCAACAGGAAGGAACATGACTAGATCAGGACTTTAGGATAGTAATTCTGTGGGGCCATGAGTTAGAATTATTACGAAAAATGCTTAGGCCGGCACTGGATACAAGCAGATTCTCCAAAAAGCTTTAGTTAAACTCTGAACTCTCCAATCCCTCTTTTCCCTCAAAGAAAGCAGAGCTGTGAGCTGACAAAATACCATGCATTCGAGTGTTCTACAGAGAAGAAGAAAAAATGAACCAAAGTTAAGGTAAGAACTATTCATTCACTTCATCAATATTTATCAGGTACCTACATCTTTAGATATGGTTCTATAATTTTTTCCTCTACAACAAACTTTCCATGAGGAATGAATCATGACCCTGACTTTGTTGATGTGGACACTGAGTCACAGATGGGTTGGGTAACAAGCCCAAGGTCACATAGCTAATAGGACTTGGACTATTTATAAACCCAGGCAGTATGACTTGAGGCACAAGAACTTCACCACTGAATGTCTATGAGTATTATGATTACTTTTTTGCAACTGTGGACTGTAAGAATAAAAACACACCAAACCAGTGGGGAGAGGGCCCCTAGGGGTGGACTTGACCTATCGTTGTCTCACTCTTAAGTAGGGGTTGAGTGTGAGTACTCACAGGCCAAGTCTGGAGAGGAATGGAACATGGGCATAATTTCCTACTGAAACCAGGCCCACAAAGGAGACTGTTTGCTTCCATTGCAGGCCTGAGCTGGAACTCCAGGTCCAAAGAGTGGCCTCTCCTCATTCTTTCTTTGTATCCTCTAATCCCTTTTCAGGGAATGGCATCACTGTCCCCTCGTTCAGAACTTTGCTCCTTTCTACTTTGTCCCCCATATCCAATCAATCACGAAACCCTGTCAATCTTGTCTTTAATATCAGTAGAATCTTTCCACTTCCCTCCATCCTCACAGCTTCTACCCTGTTTCAACCTGCCATTTTCTTTTGCTAAGATAAGGGTAGCAACTCCCTCACAGGTATCCCTGACTCCAACTTGCCTTCTTCTTAACTCTGCTTCACATTGTGGTCAGGGTGCTATTTGACATTTCTAAAGCATAAATATACCCCTCTGTCCCTCCCTTGTTGAAATACTGGAATGGTATCCCATCACCTATCTGCAGGAAAAGAGTTCCAAATCCTTCACATGGCTCTCAAGGCCCCACCTGGGAACCTACCAACTCCAACTCCCTCACCAGCCTGATCCTCAGAACCCCCCACCCCACCCCACCCATACACATCCTCACCCCACAGACATTTGCAACATGCTGATTCTCATCTCCATGCTCTGGGGAGGGGGGGCAGATTCCTCAAATAACCTCCTCCCATCCCTTCCCCTCCTCCACTCCCACCTCTAACTCTAAATCTATTCAAGCTACTGTTCAGGCATACCTGTCTCTAGGAAGCCTCCCCACCTACCCACTAGTGGTTCCTGGAGTGGCTCTACTCTCTCTATCAGTGGCTTATCACATTGGATTACAATTGTCACTTTACTCCTCTGTCTTCTCCTCTGCGCTATGAGCCTCTGAAAAGACAATCCTCCTCTAGTTCATCTAACTTCCTCACTGTTCATCACAGTACTTAACACATGGCAAGAGATCAGTAAATATGCGTTCAATTAATGAGTAAATGTGCTCTATCATCTTTACCTCCTAGTAGATGCTCTGCATTCTCATAAGAGATTTTAGGTTTGCAACAGGGTGACTATAAAAGTCAAATGACCTTGAGCATCATCATTCCCAGCCTCCTTCTTACAGTGATGGTACACAAGGCTTCCTCATTTTCAGGGGATCACATATTCTTCAGCTAATTAGAAACTCATCCAACTAATTAGAAACAGGGCTAACAAGCACTGCCTCTGCAATTTTAAAGTTCTGAACTGGCCTTCTGAGCATAAATGAGAACATGATACATTTTTTACACCAACTTCTTTCCCAAAACAGAAAGGAATCCACTCCTTTTGGGGGGAAAATTTTCCTATACAGTGGGCCCCAGACTACTGAATGGAGACCATTTCCTCACCCTTCCTTCCTTCCCCCCTACACACATCAACTTACACACACACAGGAGGAAGCAGGTGTTTGAAGACTTTCCAAAATCAGGGACTGACTCAAGGAAGGGCTGTGTTTCATAAGGTGTTTCATCAAGAGTAAGAGACATTGGGCTCACTAAAGCTCGAGAGAAATGATGGAGAAGGGACAGGACATGGGGTGGTTCAAATGTCTGAGCCCTGTCCTACATTGTGACACACAGCTGTTTGGGAGCAGAAATTTTGCAAATCTGATCCTAAAAAAATCATGGAGTCTCTGAACATTTTTTTCTATCATGATAGAGCACAGAAAAATGCATGTCCCTTACTTTATGGTAAAAGCCATGGCAGGAGCCCAAGAGATTTAACACTCTGACCCCTTGGATACACCACTGTTGAGTTTTCCTAATATACATATACATATTTTTAATGCAAAATGGACCTTGGAAGTATATTGCATTCCCAGGGGAGGAAAAAAATCCCAAGGATTTCAATAAAACATATTTTGTTCCTACCATGTTCAGGGAACTGTTATGGCATGCTGGTGAGGCACACAGAGCTATATAAAGGCATGATTTTAAGCCCTCAAGGAGCATAAAATCTCAGAAACTGCACTTTTTCATTTTTAATATAGCGCTAGAAACATCTGCCCCATAGCCAATTTGAGGAGATTCCATGAAATAGCATTTGTAGAACAATTAGCCCAGTGCCTAGTGCATATACGTACATCAAAAGTATTCCTGTTTTCTTATTTTATAATCTCATGAGAGAACTACATATGGAAGCAATTATTTAGGATACAGGCAAAGTGGAGTAATCAAGGAATAGAGACACAAGTAAAATATAGAAAGGCATTTTGATATGAATTTTGAGGAATAATTTACCAGACAGGTGGCATTTGGGTTGAGTATTAGAAGATGAAATGGCATTTTAGATAGAATGAGGAGGCGTTTTCTCAGAAGTCTGCGTAACTGAAGCACATCACTTGAGCGTGGAAAGAAACACTTCCTGGCTCAGCTACTTAGTATTGTGTCATTTGTTAACATTATCAAATCTTTTCCATGTGGCTCTGCTTCCTGTCCAAAAATAGATTACAAATGCGAAACTGAGATTCTGCTTCCCAATGCATCCTCACTTGTCTTTTCTATGGATGCTGGTGGCTAGAGGGTGTTAACTAGGAATGTTCTATAAGTGACTCAATCTTCTCTGTAGAATGGAGAATGGAGAAGGCCCTCAGTTCCCCAGGGATGGAAGAAGGAAAGTCATTATTGTATTGGATTGTTCTTGACAAAACAGACAGTGGTACCTAGCGGTAAAGTCATTGCTCACACTGGCTCACATCACCACTAAGAGAGAAGAGAAGGCATGGTGGAGATGGTCAGAGCACCATAGCCACAAGGGGCACATGGCATGTGCCCTGGGGGTGCTGGGAGAGCCGAAATCACCATGGAAGACCAGAGAATCCTTATTAGGGCCAGCTATGGGCAGTTCCATTGTGTGCCATGAAATTCCCCATTCCCAAATGTTGCTGTCATCTTTGGAAGGTCAGAAAAGCTGAGTAAAGTTCATGCTCCTTAGGTGAGCATGCAGTACTCACGATCTACCCTGGCCATATCTCTCTCTCGGGGTCCCTGTGCCTGCCTCTCCTGAACCACTCATAGTGCCTGAATGCTCCCCCATGCCTCCTTGCTTTTGCACATGCTATATATTCTGGAAATATTTATAAACTCAGTTCAGAGATAAATCAGTTCACACACACCCCACCCCCAGTCTTGGTAAAAAGGCACTCACCTGGCACATACCTACCACAATCAAAGCATTCATTTCACTGGATTGTAATATTCTCATTTCTTGTCTCTTTTTCACACTTGATTGTAAGCTCCTCAAAAGTAGGGACTGGGCATTTAGTCCCAGCTGCCTAGCAATACATCGTGTAGGCTCAGATGAATGTTCGTGGAATAAATGAATCACCAATGAATTACAATACGAGCAGATTAGCAAAGGACAGGAATAAGAGGGCTCCATTTACCTTTCTTCCCAAAGAGTTCTATTTTCATCCTACAAATTGGTTTACCTAGTCTAATCCCCAGAGAAGTACTGCTCACTGCCTTGTCCCTAGTCCATCATTGTGATCAGGAGGCAGGTCTATATGTAGAAAGAATTAGCCATCAATTGAAGTGTGAGATCTGAGGGGCACAGTTCAATCACCTACCTCCAAACATTTCACTCAAGTCCCTGTACATCTCTTCCATGTTCAAGAACAAGCTTCAGAGATCCCTTCTGTTGCAGGGACTGTCTAGCTTTTATAAAACTCATTTCCTCACCTTTCTGGGACTCAGAGATAGACTACATTCCCCAGCTTCCCTTGCAATTAGATGTGATCATGAAATTGGTTCTAGCTAATGGAATGTCACTTCTGGGTCTGGTCCATAAGCCTTCCATAACAAAGTACCATAAACCAGAGGGCCAAAAAAAATAAAAAAAAAAAAACAGAAATTAATTGTTTCACAGTTCTGGAGGCTAGGATTCTGAAATCAAGGTGTTGGCAGAGCCATGACCCCTCTGCAACTTATAGGGAAGAACATTTCCTTGCTTCTTCTAGCTTTTGGTGTTTGCCAGTAATCCCTGACATTCCTTGGCTTATAGATTCTTTACTCCAATATCTGCTTCTATCTTCACATAGCCTTCTCTCCTTTCTGTATCTGTACCTCTTTTCCCCTTCTTTTAAGGACACCAGGCATATTGGAGTAAGGGTCCATCCTACTCCAGAATGACTTCATTTTAACTAATCCCTTCTGAAATGACTCTCTTTCCAAATAAGGTCACATTGAAAGGTCCTGGGGTTACAACTCCAAAATCTTTTGGGGGAACATAATTCAACTCATCACACAATCCTCCTTGCTCTTTCCTCTTCTGCTGGTTTATTCCAGGTAAGCACAGAGCTCATGGAAGCCAAGATGGTGGAGAGATCAATGGAAGGATTCTGGTATCAGTGCCCGAAGGAAAGCCAAACTTCCATAAGGGCTTTATATGAGCAAGATTATAAACCTCCATTGTGTTAAGCTGTTGTGCAGGATTATTTTTCTGCTGCAGCAACTGTTGTTACCCCTATGCACATGTGTCATTCTTAAACCCGGTGACACAGTTCATTAGCTATACTTCAGGGCAAGTATTTTGAGAGGATAGGCCACCGTGAGGACAGGGGACACCCTGAGCTTGAGATAGAAGGCAACAAGAAGAGAGTACACTGAGGGAGGGGCGGAATGCATGCCCAGGTGAGACGGGTGGCACCAGGTACTAACTTCACCCATTGCACCCATTTGCTGAGAAACATTACCAAGAGGAGTCAAGATACATCCATCATTACTCAGTTGGCTGTGGGATCTTGGATTGGTCTTGCTTTCTGCAAGAAGATTAGCTCTCGCCTCATTAGAACCAAACTGCACTGTCTGGTGAGAAGCAGTCTAGCTTAGTGGTTTAGACCCAGGCTTGAAAGAAAATCAGATATGGGTTGGATTCCTGGCTCTGCTACTTAGTAGCTATTACCCTTGGGTGAGCCAACTTCCTATGTCAGCTCTCAAGTGGAGATGCTAATCTATATATCACTGTTTTAGAATTACATAGATAATACTTATTGAGCACATAACACAGTACTTGGGATATTATAATTGCCCAGTATTTAAGAGCCATTCTTACTCTTTTATATGAAATATAAACTCCTACGATATTTCTACCATTGAATATTTTAAAAAATGACTGAATACTTGCCACTTGTCATGATAAACACACAAAAATACCCTAACAGAAATATCTAGTCCCTCACTCAACACCATGCTATTATTCAATTTTTTTTTTTTCCCCTCAACTCCTTCCCTTTTAGATAGGACTGCAAAAGAGCCCCTCTCCTAGTCTATCTTGGGGTGAGTTGGGTCCTGGAAGGTTAAAGACCAGCCCAGAGCGCACAACCAAAGGCCTCTCAGAGCCACAGCTGCCACACATGCAATCGGATCTGGCTGCAGAGAATGTGACTAAGCGAAACCCCATCTGCTGCGAGGTTTCCCCTGGTTCCCTGGAGGGGCCCGAGCAGGATATGAGATATGAGACGGCGGCGGCGGCAACGAGGTGAGGGTTCTGCACGGAAATGGTGAGATCCCCCACGTGTAATGTGTCTCACCGCAGGCCGGCGTGGGTCTCCCCCAGCATGACATCATCCTGGAGCTCTCCCCGGCTCAGGTCCGCGCACACAGCTCTCTCTTTGCCAGCAGGGGCGTCGGGGTGCGCGCGTTTGTGCGCCTGTGTGTGCGTGTTTGCGCGTGTGTGCTCATGTGTGGAGGGGCTGGGGGTATAAACCAGGGTTTCTCAACCTCTGGACTGTTGATATTTTTGAGCCAGATAATACTTTGTCGTCGGGGGCGGTCCTGTGCATTTTATGATGTTTGGCCACATTTCTGGGCCAGTAGCATCCCTCTTCCCAGATTGAGACATCCATTTATCATTGTCAGATGTTCCCTTTGGGGAGTGGGGGGCAGCAAAATCGCCCCCAATTGAGAACCACTGGCATAAACCACAAAGTAAAACAAGCAAGACCCTCTTCCTATTGAAGGCAGGGAAAAGAATTCAGGAGAAACATAAAATACAGTCACCTCCATTTCCTTGCCTAGTTTGGAAATTGAATGCTAGCAGGTAGTGGAGTTGACAGTTCAGGTGATATCTGTTAAATAAAGAGGAAAACCTAGAAGAAATAACAATTACCAACTATTCAGCACTTTTCCGTGTCACTGACACCTTACAACAGCCTTGAATGCAGGTGCCCTTATCCCCATTTCACAGGTGGGGCCACCGAGGCTTTAGAGGCCAACAGTCTTGCCCAAAAGCTCCCAAAAGGTGTAAGTAGCTGAGCTTTGACTCTGGGATCTAAACCCAGGTCTGTTTGACTTTAATGATAGAACTCAAAGCCATGTGTTCATCCTGGTCCATTACTTTGGAGTCTGCATTCAACACCATAAAAATTCCAAGGTCTATGCTTTCAGCCAATGAGTATTTAATAAGAACTTCTCTGTCCAGCGTAGTGTATACAGAAAGTGGGTGGATTTGAGTGGGAGAATCAGACTTCCCAAGCCTTACTTAAACAAGACTAACCCACATGAAGTATTTATAAATTCACGTGAGGTAGCACATTAACTCCTAAACTGATGGTACTCATTAAAGGTATAAAAACTAAACAGTTGACTGATGAGAAACAACATGCTTTAGCCACTGCATTTCTAATAAATGAAACTGACCCTGAATGGGGCAACCCATATACCAGTGAGTACTAGGAGTTGAGCATTGGACAGTTCTGGGTTTTAATCCCAGCTATGCCACTTACCAGCTATATATGTGGCTTTAGGCAAAGCACTTTACAACTAGAAGCCTCAGTTTCCTCATTAGCACAATGAAGATTAAAGTGCTCACCTATCAGGATTGATGGTATTAACTAAGATAAGATAGTGGGATCAAATGTAGATGTACTCAGGGAAGTAGGCTGTTATACAGCTGCTTAACTTTTCTTATATCACACTCATCACTATTTGTAACTAAATGCTAATTTGTGTATTTACTTGCTTAATGATTGTCTCACTCTGCATCTCCAGCCCCTGACACAGTACTTGGCACATAGTAATACATTTCCTCCTAAGATTCCTGACACTGGCAGCATTTCAGCAATAGAAAAATTAGATTCCCTTTCGCTCTGTGTTCTACCAAAGTTCCTTAGAGTGGCCTGCTCTACAGCACATATCACATTGTGCTGTGATTACTTGTCTATGTGCCTGTCTCCCATACTGGGCTTTAAACAACTTCAGAGATGATGGATCACCTTTGAATCCCTATGACATGGTCCCATTACCTATACCCAAGGTGTGATACATGTCCGAATTCAATAAATATTTCTAAAATAAAGACATCAATGTCTTGAGGTCATCTGTGCACAAAATTAGAAGTCAGACAAAATTACCACCAATAACTTCCAATTCATCGATTCTAGGCTTCTGCAACCCTAAATGCTATTAACTCTGCTTACACAACCTCCCACAATTAGGAACAAAAGACAGGGTTGTTATTTCTATCATCTCAAACAGAAATAGACCAGCAATAATTTGGTTCTGAATTGCATTGGGTGCTTTTACAAGGAAAATTATGGCCTGATTTTCCTAATATCCAAGCTACCGCCTCAAAAATGGTTAAGTTCATTCATTTAATACACATCTACACATTTCTTCCTATGTGCCAACCACAGTTCAAGATGCTGGTTAAATCCTATTGGGTCCTGCATAGGTTCTGTCAAGACCTAGAGAATAGTTTTGATATCGGACATCCTTCTCAGTTACCCAAAGGAAACCAGCTGTTCCTATTGGATTGTTTGGGGCAGACAGCAAAGTCCCAGAGACAAAACTCTTTGCCTTCTGGTCTCAGCACCTTTGGGAAAAAGAGACTCTGATGCTTAAAGCAATCAGTTGGTTCACTAAGTCACAGATGCTTCCTCGGTTCCTGAACCAGAACGCTTAGGCAGTGGAAAGTTTGGCATACCTGCAGATCTCACCTCCCCAACCATCATGCAACTCCCCTGAAAACAGGAAAAACTATTACTTTGCTTGTACTTGTTCTCCATAAGAAGGAAGAACTAGCACTTATAAAGCCCCTTACCTATGGGAGCTTTATTTTTGCAGTCCAGTAGTGGGTCCAATACTCTACAATACTCAAGGGTAAGAAAGATCCAATATTTTTCTTTCTCTCAATCATGCCATTCTGCTCTGAGTCCTCACCCAAGTGACCAGTGGAAAATTCAACCCCAGTTGTGTTGAAGAGTTATTCTCCCTGCCTACTGGTTTATTGAGGGTCCCAGGAGTCATACATGGCCCAGAACATCTGAGTTGAGGCCACATGCCTTGTGGCTCTCTGGTCATGGCAGATATCCTGATTGTCCAGACTTCATTCTCAGAATTGAGTGCCTCTGCCCCTTCCATTCCAAACTGTGGTGTTGGGATGTTGGCAAGGCCTGCAGCCCACTGAGGGTCAGTCTCTTCGGAAGCACCTGATGGCCATGACCAGCTGAGGTCTCCTCCCCTCCTGCACTGCGCTGGAGGAGGACGGCTGTCCCCATTTCTCACAGATCCCACAACTCCTCACACACACAGTCCCATTGTATGTCTGTTGTGTTATTTCTGCTCAAGGTCATGAGTGTTCCAATGTGATTTGGGGGTCCTGGCCCAGGTCTTCCATTTGTGAGATAACTGTCATGATTCCCACATCCCTACATAGCCACTAGAACAGGGTTTCTCAAACTCAGTTAACATTTTGGACCAAATTATTCTTTGTTGGTGGGGACTTCCCTGTGTCCTTGTGAGGTTTAACAGTATCCCTGGCCTCTGTCCACTGGATGCCAGTAGCACCCCCAAGTTGTGATAGTCAAAAATGTCTCCACTCATTTCCAAATATCTCCTGGGATTAAAAATCGCCCCTGGTTGTCTACCTTCCAAGAAGAAGGGCATTGTGTCTGTTGTATTTGCAGCTGTGTTCCCAACAGTGACCACAGGACATGTGTAAGCCATCAGTATATGTGGAATGATTGAGTTAAAAAGCGAATTAATGAAAGTATTATATTGCACTTTCCTTGATTCCCCCTTTTATTCTTTCAACAAGGAAAGCTAAGCAGTGAAATGTTTTCTTCAGAAAATATAGTGGAGAGGAGCATGAACAAGATGATCAGAGATTTGGGTTCCTAACCCTACATCTGACTCAAACTATTTACTCTTGGTCAAATAACTATTCCTCCCTATGCCTCAATTTGGGAGCTAATGAAAGTATCTACCCATAAAGTTATTATGAAGATGAAATGAGGTTAGTATATTTAATGTTCTAAGAATGGTATACAGCACACAGAAAATGCCCAGTAATAATTAGCAATCATTGTTATATAGGAGATACCCAGTAGCAAAAATGATAGAGTAAAATTGCTTTCCCTTATGAGAGGCCTTTAGAAAACAATCATCCACTCATACATTTGCCCAGATGTGGGTTCCTTTACTGGTGTTCCCTGCTCATCTTCCTGGCTCTCCAAGGCTCTGAGTCTGTGCTCAGGGACTCTATCAGCTTGTGACATCCATTTAATTGGCTATCTTCCTGCTCTGCCTAGGTTCTACACATAGCGTTGATCTCAGTAGAAAGCCAAAGGTGGGAGAAAGGAATCCATGGGTCAACCATGGGTCATAGAACTGCCAGGCACTGAGCTGCCTCACTTCCCTTCACAAAGACCCTTACCACCAATCTAGCCTGTCTTCCCATTGCAAGAGTTACAGTGGGCAAAGCCTCTTTAAATTTAGCAGGGTCTGAACTGGACTTTATCTCTGCTCTAGCTTTGGTGCTAGAGCTTGGAAAGTATAAAACATTGAGTCCTAGGAAAGTGCCATTTTTATAGGTCAAATGTGGTTGAGTATTGGCAATTTTATTTGAGTCAAGCTATTAGATTAATTGGGAAAGCAAGATTACAACTTTCTTAGGAGCCAAACTATGTCTACTTCCTTCCAAAGCAGCCATTCACTACTGATTTGTGCTCACTAAACCAGGCTCTGAGAAAATCTCTCTTTGGCAATACTTTAGTGATTTAGATGAGCTACTGACAGAATATATTTCAAAGGGAAGCAAGCACCCCTCAGTTGGTCTTCTACAATGCAGCTGTCTCACTGATTCATCCTGCCCCCACCCCTCCCTCCTGTCCATGGGGATTATCAAGTCTTCACCATAATTTCCTTATAAAGTATTTCCATGGGGGAAACCTGCTATCATCTGCCTTGAATGATGACTGACTCATCTATCTATACTCACTAAGAGCACTCCCCACATACCATCCATCTGCAAGTTGAATCCAATCCTGGTCTGGGCAGGTATTCCAAAGAATTTAGAAAGTCTTTGAACTTCCCCACGGAAGCTGTTCTGGGAGACAGTGCCTGAAAAACTTGCTTGGCTTCTAAGGACTCCTTCAGTCCCCAGACATCACAGCCACATCTGATGCGCTCACTGAGCAAAACGGAAACCAGAGGGAAACCAAAAAGAGAGATGGGACTTGCGGATCGTCCACAGAAGCACTGAGGAAGTGGGGTGTCTGGTGTGTGTCTGCTTACTCCTCTCAGTCCCTTTTCATGTCTTTTCTATTTTAGTAGAATATGCACAGTCTGAGTGAGGGATTTTTTTTTTTTCAAGCAATGAGCTCTCCTGGGTTTTGCAGATCTTCACACTAATCTAGACAAGTTTCTTCCTCCATGTACACTATTGCTTCAGGAATTCACAGACCCTGATTTTAGTCTCAGCTTTACCAGAAATTCACAATGTGTGGGCGAGGCAGGCAACCTCTCTGGGCCTCATGTCTTATCTCTAACATGAGCACAATGAGCTCTTAGCTCTTTTCAACTTGACAAAGTATACTGTAGTTGACTCTTTTGAGTTGTAAATGAGTACCTACCCAGATAAACCTGACACTTGTTAGGGTCAGGCTGACTCTGGAATGATAAGGATGTAATGTATAAGTCCAGATTTACTCCTAGTTGTGGACTAAATCACTCAACACTGCCAAGCTCCCACATCAGCAGGCCACTTCAAAATTCAGTAAAGGCAAAGGTTGCAACTCCCTTCAATTTCCCTTTCTTTTCTTTTGTCTTCCGGCCCAGACTTGAAAAATCATACTAAAGGAGATGCAGTCAAATATTTGAAAATCTAACGAAATGGAATGGCCACTTTTAAGTCCCTAAAATGCACGAGATGTAGACACTATCCTATCTAGTCCTTGTATTCGCTTCCTAGTACTACTGTAATAAATTATCACCAACTTAGTAGCTAAAACAATAGAAATTTATTCCCTTACGTTTCTGGAGACCAAAAGTCCAAAGTGAGTTTTATGGGGCTAAAATCAAGGTGTTGGCAGGAATGGCTCTTTCTGGAGGCTCCAGGTGAGAATCTGTTTCTTACCTCTTTCAGCTTCTGGTGGCTGCCAGGATTCCTTGGCTTGTGGCCACACCATTCCAACCTCCACTTCTCTGGTCACATTGCCTTCTCCTCTTCTGTAGTAAAATATCTCTCTGATTCCCTCTAATAAGGACACTTGTGATTATATCCAGGATAGTCTCCCCATCTCAAGATCTTTAACTTAGTCCCATCTGTAAAGTCTCTTTTGCCATATGAAGTAACATTTACAAGATCCAGGGATTAGGACATGGACATTGGGGATGAGGGTGGGGACATTATTCAGCCTACCACAGTCCTTACATCACCCCAAGGGGTGGGCATCCTCACTCCCATTTTACAGACACACCCACAAGATGGGGTCCACTGGAATGAAGGAATATTTAAAACTGCACTACTAATAAATGGCACTGACCTGGGATTGAGCTTGTCTGTCTAGCTCTGAATCATGAGCTGCTTCTATTACATAGTAGCCCGTACAACTGATAAAGTAGCAGTCTTTGTAGATGGCCTCTTCAAACCAAAGAGCCGGGTATTTTGCCTGTGAAGGTGAAATTTCTGTCAAACCACTCATGGCCATGTGCCTTTAAGCAAGTCTCTTGACCTCTCCTCTCCTCAGTTGCCTCATTTGCAATATGGGGATGGCCTTGCGGTGAGGATTGAGATAATACAGATGCTTTGTAATGTTACTAGCAAATCTAAGTGGATATATTTTCTTCCTGCTATTGGAAGCCTGTGAGATGGGGAAGAAGAAGAAGGTAAGACTGCCCACCTGGTGGTACTCCCCACGGAGGAATGATTCTCATGCTATGAAGTGCCAGTTCATCAACCTCTAGGCCCTGCTGAGGGAGCTTCTAGCTCTGAGGCAAGTGGTATACTACCCAGCTGACTCTAGACAGAAGACAATGGGAAATCATGAGAGAGCAGGTCCCTTAAAGCCCGTTGTTGAATGGATAGACAGATATAGTTCTACTTTTCAAAGGAAAGGAATACTATTTCTCCCAATCAAAATAACCTCTCAGAGGCTAAACTGACTTATAATTGTGCCTAAAAGTCTCCCCAAGTTCCTCTTTGTTGCTCAGATGTGGTCCTCTCTCTCTAGCTAAGCCAACAAGGCAGGTGAACTCACTGCCTTGCCCCCATGTGGAAACTGACTCACAGGGGTGTAAATCTCCCTGGCAATGCAGGTTATGACTCCCGGGGATGAACCTGGACCTGGCATCATGGGGTTGAGAACGTCTTCTTTGAAAGGAAACAAAGTTTCACTGGCTGGGAGATTTCAAATGTAGTCGAGATGTCACTCTGGTGGACGTTCTTACACACTATATAGATAACCATTTTTAAGTTTTAATGTATTGGAATGGCTAGAGGTAAATACCTGAAATTATCAAAATCCAACGCAGTGGCCTTGACTGTTGAAGACGACTGTATAACAATGTAGATTACTAGGGGTGAAAGTGTGATTGTGAAAACCTTGTGGATCGCACTCCCTTTATCCAGTGTGTGGATGGATGAGTGGAAAAATGGAGACAAAAACTAGATGAAGGATGGGGTGGGATGGGTGTTCTTTTTTGCTTTTATTTTTTATGCTTGTCCCTATTCTTTCTGGTTTAAGGAAAATGTTCAGAGATGGATTGGGGTGATGAATGCACAACTATATGGTGGTGCTGTGAACAGTTGATTGTATACCATGAATGATTGTATGGTATGTGACTATATCTCAATAAAACCAAATTTAATTATAAAAACAATGGTAAAAAAAAAAAAAAAGAAAGAAATAACCTCTCAGACCAACACTAAACAACCCTTCAGGAAAGTACTCATTTCCACGAGCTCATGCATATATGGTGTGTGTGTGTGTGTGTGTGTGTGCATTTGGGTGTGTGTGGTGCATGTGTATAGCAGGATGAAAGAGGAATTTATGAAGGAATGTGTAAATAAATGGAGTAGCCAACTGTAATGTTTAACTTCACATGTCAACTTGCCTAGGTTATGGTGTCCAGTTTTTTGGTCAAGCAAGATTTGCCCTGAATGTTGCTGGGAGGGTATTTCATAGATAAATTTGCATGTTTAGTCAGTTGATTGTATCTATGGCCTAGTGCATCTACAATCGTCAAAGGAGATTGCCCTTAGCAATGAGGGGAGTCTCCTCATCCTATCAGTTGGGTATCTTAAAGCCAGAATTTGTGGATTTCAGACATGAGAAAGAAGAATTTCTTTCTATCTCTACTTCAGCCAGCCAGCCTCTCCTGGGAAATTCAGTGTTGCTTTCATCAGAGTTTCCAACATGCAGCCTGCCCTATGGGATTCAGACTTGCCAATTCCTACAGCCATGTGAGCCAATTCCTATAATAAATCTGTCAATATTTACATATAAATATATATATAAATATATGTGTGAGATATATATATATAATCTTATCTCATATATATATATATATATATATATATAATCTTCTCTCAGTTTTATTTCTCTGGAGAATCTTGACTAATCACCAATATACTCAATTTGGTCAACTTGGAAATCTCAGACTATCACAAAAGGAACTATATTTTTTATGTGCTTGTACAATTTTTATTAAACTTTCTGTGAAGTGAACACATTTCTGAAACATATCTCTGAGATTATCTTTTTTGTCAATTACAGATAAGAAAATAAAGTCCCAGAATAGAAAAATTTGCTTGCCTTTAATAGAAAATGGCCACCATTTCAAGATTACTTAGAATGTGACAAACAATAATGTAAACATTTGACAGAGCATATTTCCTTTAATCCTGAGGATAATTGCAAGAAGTATCAGTTATTTTTATAACCATTTTACAAATGTGGAACCTATAACAGAGGAGCTATAGGGCCCACTCCTTTTCATGGCTGCTTAGTAGTGAGTGGTTGAATTAGGATTCTAATTAGAACTCTAAGTGCAAGCCAGATAGCCCCATAGTCCAGCTTTGGCATAGCCAGATGGGGACTTTTCACTATACTGTGTCGCTACAGCACCAAAAGCAACTTAACCAATGCCCTCCTTCCCTCATTAGATCTTTATGCTCAGACTTCAAAATCACCCTGTGTGGTCCGTCTGAGTCCAAGAATGCCATCTTGCCTTTGGGCAATTAAGTAGGAGCTGGAGTCTGCATTTGGATCCTCTCATTGTCATTTATTACCAATTAGGTCTTGGGAAATTTACTTAATCTCACTGTACCTCAGAACCCCCATTTGTAAAATGAAAATAATTATAATACCTACCCAATGGGCTCATTGTGAAGATTACAGAAGCTAATGCATGTAAACTGTTTAAATAGTGCCTAGACCACAGAACTGCTCAGTAAATGCTAGCCAGTGTTATTCATTGTTGTCCAAAAAAAAAAAAAAAAAAAAAGAGAGAGAGAGAAAGTAAAAAGGAAAAGGACATATTACACTTTCTCACAAACATCTAACCCAGCTGTAGCAAATCAGGCAAAGAAATTTGATCTGCATTGATTTCAATCCTGTGTATTCCCCCTGTGACCTGCATTAAGCCTGGAGATGGTTTGACTCACTCATATTCATCACCGAAGCTGGGCTCAGACCAGTAAACATGACCAAACCTGCCTCCCCAGCCCTCTGTAGAGAATACACAACTCCTAGACCTGCTAACTTGCCTTGGCCAATGCTCACCTTTTAAAACTCTCCTTCTTCCCCTTCAGCTTCCAGCTAAGAAGCAGTCTTTAGAAAGTGCTAGCAGACAAGACAGCACCAGGTCATTTTAACTCCCTTTTCCCTCCTGCTGAGCCCTGCAGAGCCCAGAAATACTTCAGATAGCAGCTGGGGCTCATGGTTTCACAAGCTTGGTGTAGCTATGCAAAGGATGAGCTTGTGACTGGGATTTTGGAAGGAAGAAATCACCATTCTTCATCATCAAAAATTCTGTATAGGGCATTACCATTTGCTTAGCATTTTCTCTTCCATTCTCTCATGTGTTGTTTTTTTTTTTAATAGTCATAATCAACTTTTATTGATTTCACATAAATAGCTTATAGAATGGCTTTGCAAACCATGTTTTTTTCCCCAATATATTTATGTTACAACACACAATATTTCTTTATGAAAGTATCTGCTAAATCATTTGCAGATGAAGTAGGGAAAAGAGGTAGACAAGAGGGAGAATAAGACTTCAAAACTAATCTTCATTGACTGGTCCAAATAATTGGCAATTATTTTCTTTCATAGAAAATTATAGGTTCATAACTTTGAAACATATCAAAAGTGCAGTGCATTGATTTAACTTAAAAAATCAGTAGCGTCAAATATATTATTCAGGAATCAAATTTCCCTTTCAAATATATTCAGATTCATATATTTTTAGAGTCATTAAATAATGGTTTTTAAATAATAACAATCAAAATCTTTAGCGAAATAATCCCATATCTGGATTAAATCATGGTAGAACTGATTTTTTTACAGATTCCAATTTATTTATACATCAGTAAAATGTGATACTTGACAATGTCCCCCAGGGAATAAGCTTCCTATGCAAAGGAAGATAGTAATATAGTTACACTTGCTATTAATTAGGTCATTTACGTAGCCACTAATATATAAGATTTTTTTTTCACATTGATGTTTTCGTTTGGACATCGTTATCATCCTAATACTGGAGACTTAGCCATTCCTGAGACAAGGAACCACTTTGTATTAGTGTTTCTCCATTAACAGTGCTTAGTCAGGGTATTATTAAGCACAATGAATTTTTCTTAATGAACGTGGGTGGATTAAGGCAAAAGGACATAACGTAGTCCCCTCAATTATTTATTCTGTCTTTTTAAAAACTGTTGTTGAACCTATATGAACTATAGATCTGTGTGCTGAAAAAATGCAAGTTGTCAATACATGGTATTTTAGGCTTGAGGTTAAAATCTTGGTGCTCACAGCATCTTTCCTTTACCTACCATTAGGCTCATTCCTCAGTGGTACCCACAATGCCGATTTCTAAACGATACCGTTTATTTGCTACGTCTCTTGACTGTATGTAGATTATTTTGCCTTATTAAAAATATTTAAGATTAACGTAATAATCTACTCATTCTTTGAAAGCTCTCCATTGAATAATTTTTCATTTTTACAAACATTTCCTGCATTGCTGCTGCATTTTCCTTCTATTTCCTTCTTCACACCTCTAAGCAGTCCCATCCCTTCAAAAGCTGAAGGATTTTTGAATGAGCCTCCAATTCTATCCCACAGTGTGAAACACTGTCCATAGTTATAATCAAAGACTATGTGGTAGTCTGTATGATAAGCTGAGCCATTAATAACTGGTTTTAAGATTTGGCGGGACATGAAAACCACCATCATGAATGGAAATTGATCAGAAATTGACCAAAATGTATAAACCTAAATAAACTACTTTATGTAAAGGAAAGATAAAAGGGTATATATGGTAAGGTAGACTCTGAAGGAAACCATCCACAGGGTGAAAAGCATGACTTGCAAATGGAGTAGGAATCTTCCAAATATAATGAGGTTTACGTGCGTGCTTATATAAAAGCCTATGATGAAGGCCTCTCTGAATCCAGTAAATCATCATGTCAGTGAAAAAGAGGAAGGATATTACACTAACAACGAGTTGAAACCAAACAAATGCAAACTCTCCTATGTCTCCGTATAATTTACTGTAATCTTTCACCTCTAACAGACACAATGCAACCGTGGGAATACTCATCCATGACAATGCTTGCACAGTATGCTTAATCTCTCAATAAACTTGATTCTCTAAAAACTGTGGATGTTTCATCAATAAATGATCAAAGACAAAAATGATAGCTCAGTGTTGCAAAGAAGAAATAAAGGATATAAGCACCAAGATTTGTTATAATCAGGAGACTGATAGTTTGTTGGAAAGTTTCATCCTCTGCCCATGTAGCTGGATATAAATAAGGTGTAAAAAAGTAATAATCTGCAGCACTGAGTACAAGATCCATCTTAGCACCTAGCAAGGATCTGCCGCCCTTCCAGTTGCTACAGTTTCCAGGCTGCCGCTGCCAGTCCCCTCTCGTGTCTTCTTTCCACCAACTCTGAGAGGTACAGGAGGCAGGGGATTTTATCTCAGGCTCACAGAAGGGGACTCTGCACTTCAGAGAGGGGATATGATTTTCTTAGGGTGATTCAAGCAGAATTAACCCTAGACTGCATGTGCCTATTTTACACCTTTTCTGCCCTTTCTATCAGTCACTCGTTAGTTAGCCAGTCATTTCATGGGAACATTAACCGATTTCCCAGTGCTTTGGGCATATAAGGATAGACAGCACAAGTCTTGTCCTCAAGGAGCTCTCACAGTCCAGCTGGGGAAATGGATTAGTAAATCAATGATAACAATTAAGGACTGTAATCCTAATAATTCACTTCAGGAAGTTCTTATCACTTACTTCCAAAATCTACTATTGGTCAAATGCCATTCTAAAAACTGTGACATGCAGGAATGGTATTAAAAATAATGAGCAAATGACACAGCACAGGCACCAACCGTAAACAGATGCTGGATGTAAATACGTCAGCTGACAAGTAGATGAAAGGGCAGGGTGCCTCCTCTCAAGATGTCCTTGGACTAGTGGGATAAACAAGCAAGAGAAAGTGTGCAACACACTAAAACTGAAAAATGGGAAGCTGGATGAGCATGGAGGAGGGACACCTCTCTGAATGTGTGGATCACAGAAACTTTTTTAGTAGAAGTACCATGAAGTAAATCTTGAAAAGTAAAATTGCAATTTGCCACATGGACAAGGCAGGGATGGGGGGTCATTCTAGCACAGAGAATTCGATGTGCCAGAGCTCAGAAGTCTCTAAATTATTTCTTTAAATTTTTTTCATGTAAGTTTTTGGGTTCTAATTGGGTTAGAAATCACTTATTTAGTAACCAGGACACTGAGAGCCAGAGAAGGGAAAGGATTTGCCTAAAGGCACACAGTCAGCATTTTCCACTTTGCCATGCCGACTAGCCAGTCTACTCATTTATTGACTGTGCAGCTGACTTGCCCAATTCCATCAAGCAAGGAAGCTCTGTCTGTTTTCCCTCTCATTTTGTTGGAACTTTGAGCTTTTTTGTCCTTTGTCCAATAAGAAGTGAGAATAGATGGCGAAGAAGGGCACTGAACAAAAGCCTGCAGACAGAAAGTTGGGGCAAGTCAGCTCTAAACAAATGCCTGAAGTCACATCCAATGAAATGACTTGCCCATTTTGTTGGACTGGAGCTCCTTAATTGCTTTGGGAGAGAGTTCTGGCAATCATAGTGTCACATGGGCCTTTTGAATGGGAGTTAGCACATTAGATGAATCCCGAGAACAAAAGGAGGAGGTTGGCAGCAGTGAGGAAGTGGGTGAGCAGGGATGGGAAGCAGGGGATTCCATGAGGAAGTGGACGCCAGACTTCTCAAAGAATTTCAGCTTCCTCAGGGAGAGCTAGTCCCAGCCAACTTCAGTCATTAGCTGATCTATCTGGGGAAAAAATGTATTACATTTAACAGACCTTCAAGGAAATGAGAATGATCTCACCTGAGGCAAACCCCCACGTTTCCTCTGGCCTCCAAACCACAGCCTCCACCAGCAACTTTTGAATGAGAATTGCAAACAAACAACAACAAAACCAGTCTTTGGCTGGGAACTCATGCAGAAGGTGGTATTTACAAGCATTCATCCGGCCCACTCACATGGGAAAAACAAAGCTTACAGGAGGGAGAAGGATGCAACTGTGAGAGATCAGATGCCAAGATGCATGGCTTCTGCCAAGCAGGATGATAAATGGTTATTAATTCCATAAACATCCTCTGTTGTAATGTCTGCTGTGGCTTGGTTTCTCAGTTCTGACGGTGACAACCATCTGCATGGAAAGCAGCCATTGTGCTGTCAGATAAGTCATTTTCCCATTTTGGGCCCCATTTCCTCAGTGGTGAAATGGGTATGTTAGACATGATAATCCAGTTTCCCCTCTCATGCTCTCTGAGTGAAAAGGAAAGAATTTAATTTAAAGCACAGCATGTCAAAATTTCATTTGTTTCCCCATTACTTCATTCATTCAACAAATATTTACTGAGCTTCTGCAATACCAAAGGCTCCATGCTAAGCACAGATAATGCAGATGTCCCTTGGGAAGCCTAAAATTTAGTAGGAAATACTGGACATACACATACATGATTATATCATGTAGAAGCAATTAGAGTCTATACTGGTTTCAGTTGTGTCCTCCAAAAAGGTAAGTTGATGTCTTAACCTCCGGTACCTATAAAAGTAAACTTATTTGGAAAAATGACCTTTGCAGATGTATTTAAGATGAGGTCATACTGGATTAGTGTGGGCCCTAAATCCAATGTGACTGGTGTCCTTATAACAAGAGGAAAATTTAGGGTTGAGATACACAGGGAGAAGGTAGCATGTGAAGGTGGAGGAAGAAATTGAAGTTATGCTGCCAAGTAAAGCCTGGGACCAACAGAAGCCAGAAGAGGCAAGGAAGAATTCTTCCCTAGAGTTTATGGAGGGAACATGGCCTTTCCAAGGCCGTGATTCAGACTTCTAGGGGCTTAAAGCTATCCAGTTCATAGAAATTTGCTACAGCTGCCCTAGGCAACTAATATGGTGTCCTAGCAGAGTTAGAAAATGATGTAGTTCACAAAAATATTGCTTGTGGAAGAAATCCAGGAAGCTCCATGGTGAGGCCGGATCAGAACTGGTGGTGAATGGATGTGGACAGATGGAGGAGAGGGTTCTAGGCACAGCAGAAGTGAAGGCTCAGAAATTGGAGAGCACAGGATGTGTGAAGACCTATCGGCATGGATGGAGGTCACAAAATGTCCAGGTGTGGAAAACAAGTCCTCATCTGTGCCCCCCACCCCCAATCAAAAATGAAACTGTTGCATGTTCTTTCCATGATGCTACCAAGCAGGAGTATAAATGGTTGTCCCAAGAGGAAGGGACAAAGACCATGGACAAACTGCTCGAGGACCTGGACGCCAACAGAGACACAGTGGTGGACTTCCGTGGGTTCATCATATTAGTGGCTGCACTCATGTCTGCCTTCCACAAGTACTTCGAGTAGGCAGGACCCAGCTGATGCCCTGCAGATGGAAGATTCCTGAAGGAGGTAGAGGCAGGGTCAAGGAGTGGCCCCCTGACTTCCAGAAAGCCCACTGTTGGGCTGAGTCTGCCTCAGTCCTATGAAATGACAAAACAAAAACAGAACACAAGGGCAGCGTAAGAAGTCACACTGCTTTTCAGAGAAAACTCCTTTTACAAGCAGCCTCTTCTAAGGGTACATAAACAAACCAAACAGTCACGTCTCTGTTAATAGGACATACTTCTATGATAGCTGTTGACTTAATTCTTGTCTGTCTGTTCCACTAGCCCATTTCCTGCCTTGAGGGCCAGCCTGGTCTTACTGGGTTTGTTTTTTCCTGTGGTTGGCTAAGCCTCTCATAGTAGGCAGTAATCAGTGATTGTAGAACATGAAGGGTGGGGGGCATGGAGATTCCCAGAGGAAGTCACATTTATCACTCAGTTTTCTAGCATGCTTTCTTGTCTCATTTAAACACTCACACGCACACACACACACACACATGCACACACACCACATTTGTTTAGTCTCATTTGTTTCTTCAATCTCATTGAAGAAATATGATCTCAATGTAGAAATTAGGAAAATTCGGAAAAACACAAAGAAGAAACTAATAAGCATCTGCAATGCCATTACCCAGAGTGCCCCGGTAACATTTTGGTGCAATTTCTTCTTCCCTGAATTCGGTCTTCCTGTTTCTCTTTGAGTTTGTCTTGTCCTTCTGCCACACTTACCTTTCCCACTTGCTAACACTGTCCAAGGGATTGTGCAAGCTACCATCCTCCTTATCTACCTATTATTTCTCTGTAATCTCCCCTGATCTGCCAGGAACCCATACTCCCAACAAACTCTAAAGTCTTCATTTTTATGTATGAAATGTAATTCCAAAATCTAACCTTAACTTCCCCCAACCCAAATTGCCCTTTTTTAAAAATGTCGTTTTATTCTACAATCTTTTCTGCAACTGCCTATTCCCTTCCAGATACATTATCAACCATATTATATAACAAGAACAACAGCAAACTCACAAAACTTGAGCATCTACACTTACCATCTTCCTTTGAGATAAATACTTTAAAGTATCAGTGTGCTTTCATATCTATTTCCTGTTTGTTTTATGTACTCTGATCATCCTACATGATAGGTAGATGATCCCTATTTTGTCCCTATTTTGCAGGTGTAGAAACTCTAAAAGAAGAAATAAAAGGAGCATCTGCTTAGAACCAGAGCCAGGCATTTTCACATATTCCGTACATTTCACCCCTAAAAACATAAGTAATTTTATGTCCATTTTAAAGTTTAGGAAACTAAGGCTCCTACTAGTGAAATACCTTGTGTGGGGCCATAGCTAGGAAGAGGTAGAAATGACATTGAAACCGAGGCCCAAAACAAAGAAAGCCTGTAAGTGAAACAAAAGTTCATGTAACGTGGTTCAGGTCAGGAAGAAAATTAGAAGCTGCACAGACTACAGCCAAAATCACCACAACCAGCCAAATGCTTTCTTCAAGGAAATATTTGGAATGCTGCAACAGAAAGCAAGCTCAGTGAGCGTAGGGCACAGGTAGCACCTAAACAGAGGAAACATTTAAATTTATTTGGCAAAACTCAAAAATGCACAGAGATTTTGAAAATATGTTAATTATATATTATATGTAAAATATGGTTTATAGTCCATATAACA
Source organism: Choloepus didactylus (assembly GCF_015220235.1). Taxonomy (NCBI): domain Eukaryota; kingdom Metazoa; phylum Chordata; class Mammalia; order Pilosa; family Megalonychidae; genus Choloepus; species Choloepus didactylus. The sequence goes on from NC_051316.1 coordinate 107,872,914, forward strand.
TGTATTACATACTAGTGTAATATTTTACACCCTAACCCAGAACATAAACTCGGTAGACTTTGGCAAACCAAGAGGCATGGAAGCCTTCACTACTGGTGGAAAGACACAGCCTCGTGCAACTACGATAAGCTTTGGCTAAAACACAGAATTAAAAACTTCTAAAACAACCAACACTGGAATCAGCCAAAATGGTTCAAGAGTTCAGATGAGCTGTTTTATGACATGACTATTTAAGGGCTTTCTTGCCGAGAGGGTCACTTAAGCAAAGAATCCTACAAGGAAGGAGCCAGAGCAACTGTGGGGATGATCTAATCTCCTCCCTCCTTTTTTAGATGGGGAAACAGGTCCACAGCAATAAAATAATACCTATGGGGATGATATCCTTCAGTACTGAAAAGAGGTGGATAATTAAAACCTCTATTATCAGTAGTTAAAAAGCAAAGCTCTCCTAATTACTCACTGTGCAAACATATATTATCCATACTCAGATATGGAGGTGATTTCTATTCAAATGCTGTTACAATGTAATGGGGCCTAAAACATTTAAATATCATCTTACTACTTGTCGGGACAGAATGTGTAAGAGAAAAAACTATGGAGTCCAGCGTTGTCACCTAAACACTTTCTAGTTGCGTTACCTTAGTAAAGTTATGTTACTTCTCTGAACCTCAGTTTCTTCATCTGTAAAAAGGGGACATTCACACCTATCTCACATGGTGATTGTGAGGATGTAATGAAATGAGGTTCATAAAGTACCTTGTACAGCAGCTTAATAAAGAAGAGCTCAATGGTAGCTCCAGGCTACAGAGTACTCTCATTTTCTCCACTATCACGAACCTTCTATGTGCTGAGACAAGCCCAGAAGTCCCTCAAGCGTGGGTGCCGTGCCCTCCCTTCTTTCCCCACTCCCTCAAATGCCAGTGTGCCCTGCGGAGACTCAATGCATGCTAACCAGCAAACGAATACATGACTCAGAGCTTGGAACCAATCCACAGCAGGCTGGAGAGCAAAGGCTTGGCTTATGTGTCAAAGATTAAGTTGTTACCTTTTTTTTCTCTCCTTTAAAGGAAAGGCTCTATGGTGAACCCCTTTCAGCACTAAGAGCAAGACACTCCCCAAGAGATCCAGCTTAGAAGACAGCCCCAAGCACAGGGTATGGACCACGTCAAAAAGCCACCCCCTGTAGGGCACTGGAGCTCTGACAATGACACCTCATGGCAGCTGGGCATGGCTGGCTCCCACATACGTAAACCAGGACCCTTCTGTGTGCTCCGGGCACCATCCCCACCTGGGGATAATCCTGGGTGACCTCTCTGATGTCCCAGAGAACCCCAAAGCCCCAGGCTTTTGAAGGTCTTTATCTCCTCTTTCCAGGAACTCAACTCTACCCTTTTGCTTTCTCTGAGGTGCAACTGGACAACTGCTGCCCAGAGCCCAGGCTGGGTTACATTTCCAGCCTGCCCGAGTAGCAGAGCTCTCAAGCTGCTGATTCTGCCCCCTCTCTCTCCCTCTGCTTCTGTCCCAGAATTACAAAACCCTTCAGGGGAGCAAAGCAAAGATCACAGTTCACAAACAGCTATTCTGTGTCAGGGCCAGGAGGCGGGGGAAGCGGGAATTCCTACTTTCGCCATAAATTGTATGCAAATGGGTTCCTTTCCTGGCAGAGAGCAAGGAGTGAGTGGGTCTTTCATGAGCTAACCTTGTTCCGCTGGGAGGGCTGTTCCTTTAATTCACCAACTGAAAAAGTGGAAAAGGATGTCTGGAGGCGAGGCGTCCCGTTACAGAGGAGGGAGCTGCTATATAAGCCAGCCAAAGCTGGCTGCACTGGCCACAGACTGCCGACTGTCACACGCCTCTCTCCGGCACGGACACACACGCTCGCCTCTTGCACAAAGAGGGCTCAGCGTGGTGTGGCCCTGGGGGGAGCAGCGCATGTGGGAGCCTTCTGCTGCTCAGTTCTAGGTACTTACTCCATGGAGCTGGAACCCTCAAGGATCTAGGGCTTTCCCCCTCCGGAAAGGTAAGTCTGTTGCAACCCCATCCCCAAAGATCATTATGATATACCGTTTGCATTCCTGGTATCAAATGGATTGTAGCTTATAATTTTAGAAGTTTCGTTTACCTCCTGCTGCTGGAAAAATGGGGTAAATGATTGATGGGATTCAGGATTCAGTGCACCTTGTTAGACTCTTTTCTACTTGCTCCACTTCAGTCTTACATGTATATATTTTTTTAAGTTCTATGAATAGTCACACTTGGAAGGTACTTTTTGTAAAGTTTTTATCTCTTCATTCTTCAGAGGAAGAGTAAGAATTTTCTCTTATCTCCATGCCTGGCTGATTCACCTGTGGGTTTTTTTGATGGAGGATTAGGGAAGTCGAGTCTGAAAGTGGAGTTTGCTCACAGCTTTCCTCTGGGGTGAGGTGGTAGGAGACTGATAGAGGATTATAGAGAGAATAACAAAAGTCTCCATCTATCAGTCCTTACCTTACTGTTTACAAAGTTTTGTATCCATCCCCTCTTTGGAACCTCCTGACATCCACGCTCTGCTCAGACATGGAAAGGGACAAGGGTTGGGGGATGATGGAGAGAAGGTGACTCTTAGCATTACTTGATACCAGCTTCAGTTTTTAAAGGTAGGGGGGCTTCCCGATGCTTCCTGATTCACTGACCCTCAGGCTGGGTGCACATGTGGGTTTGGGGAGCTTAGAACCAGCAGCACCCTCTATCTCTCTTGAATCACCACCCCTTCCTCAACTCTAATCACAGAAACCCTGAGGGACAACTTCCCTCAGAGATGGGAAACTCCACATCCGGAAGGTGGACTTTGGAAAGAGCCCGGGGCTCCTCTCTCCCTTCAGTGTTGTAAGGGGACTGAGCTCAGCTTTGAAGCTGTGGGAAACCATGCCCTGCCCCCACTTTCTGTGCATGTGACCCTGAGAATATTACTTTACCCTCTCTGAGCCTCAGTTTCCACTTCTCTAAAATGGGGACAATAACGGTCATTAAAAGGAGAAGATGAGGTGTACAGAGACCAGCAGAGCGTTCAGTAACTGAGAGGTTGGATAATCGTTGTCATTGCCTAAGCCTGCTATGACCCTGGAGGGTGAAAGAGGCACGTGGTCCATCGGGGATTGTTTCTGGTGTGTCCCTCGTTCTGCCTCCGTCTTCTTATCTCACGCTGTCTGAAGGGGCCTCACTAGGCTGGCAGGGTGGAGACTTGGCTGTATTTCACAAGCAGGAGCTTGTGTTGGCACAGGCTGGGAGAAAGGGGAGAGCCCAGGGCTGGATGTAAATGTCAGGTTCTGATTCATGAACACCATGAGGTTTTGAGTTTGGGCATTCGCAGATGCCAAAGCTGTTGACTATAAAAGTATGATGTTGCCAGGGGCTCTTTGGGGTTGCTTTTTGTCTGGAGGGAGAGACGGACAAAGACCCCCACATGAAGGAGAAAGACTGCCTCTTTTTCATGTTTTTGTGAACTTTTCCACCTATTTTATGGAGCTTCACCATATGTACTTTAGAAATGAAAACTGCTGCCCACCCATGCCAGTTTCCCCATTGTCCTGCATGTGGCAAGACTGGCTCAGGCTCAGAGAGAGGTTTGTTCAGGTGATTGGAAGTTTGCTGGCATCATACGCATCCGAGTCCTTTGCAGAAGATGCCAGCTGTGTTCTCTGGCCCCACTCATTTCAGTGAGGTGATGGCATTTGGGGGATGAAACGGTGCCCATTAGGAATATTCTCTGGTTTGCTCTAACAGTGTGAATTGGATAAGGATTGAAAGAAAATGTGTTGCTTAGCTCTATAGTTGTTAAGGACTTTTTTTCCATCTCTGCTTTGTTTTAAAAACCTAGGCTTTCCTATCTCATCTCCCACTAACAGCCCCCTTACCTGGAAGTTACTAACCTTCCAGCCCTCAGCTTTGTCTTCCATTCAAAGAGGATGACAATCTATATCTCATTGGGCTCTTGTAAAATTCAAATGGCACAGTATATGGCAAAACCTTGTTGCACTACCTGGCACATAGTAAAGGCTTAATAAAGGGAGGCTTTTCTTGGTTTTCCTGCTTATCAATTCATAAGGACTAGTCCAAGATTAATTTTCTAAGAAAATGGCTTTCAAACTTATTTTTAGCAATAAAACTAGTCATTAAAAGAAATTTTGGACAAATCCTCAAATATACAAAACAGCTAAATGTAGGGCTGCTTTGCTTTGGGGACCCAAAACTTGCCCTATTGCTCTCAGCCCTGAGAGACATTTCCAGAGAAACCTGGACAACACAAAACAGTTTAAAATCATAAAGTCAGAAGGAGTGCATTCAGGTTGCAGTTCCACAATTTGACAAAGATTTTTTCCCCTCCAGGTCCCCATCTGTAAAGGGAGTGAGAGAAATTCCCCAAATAATACGGAAGACATGGAATGCACATGGAAAGTTTAAAGCAATGACGTGTGATCATTCCTCTGGATAAACAAAATTTTAATTACAAAAATAGCCAAAGCGTATGGATAACCCATTCTCTATTCTGTAGGTCCTTTGCCTGCATCATATCACTAAATGCCAGCCTGTCTCTGAGGAATGGGCTAGACCAATTTGATGGAGAGATATCAAGTAATTTTCCCAGAGCCAGAACTCAAAGCCATGGAGCCAGATCCCAGACACACAATCACCAAATCAGACATATTTTGCCGTATTCCCTCTGATTGCTTCTGCTCCTTGGACTTCCTTTTTGACTAAATCTGCCCCTCTAGCGAGACTGTGGCCACCCATAAATGCAGCAGTAGCCTGATCATATAACCAGAAAGGAATTTAGAGAGGGAATTCAACTTGACAGAATTAAAAACATATCCCCCTTAATTCTACCCTTTCTAATTCGTACAATGAATGAAGAATGCCTATTCCCCCCTCTTGCTGGATTTCTGTAGACGTACAGCCATTTTTTTCTTACAGAAATAAAATATCTAGTTGGCCTAGAGCACAAGCCCATCACACTTCAGTTTGAAAGTACAAAGTAGATCACAAACAGTTTGCTCTAAATTTGCAACCTATTGTGATTATAAAACACACATGCACATGCAACAGTTTTAAGGGCTGCCTAGGTATCAAATATGGTATAGGGGGCTTTGCCTGTGGTTTATCATCTAATTCTCTCTTTAACACTGCAAGTTGTGAACAGCGATCTCCATTCATGGACAGAGAAATTGAGACCAAGGATGTTAAGTGACTTTTTTGAGGTCTTTCCGGAAGTGAGGGTCAGAGTTGGCTTTGAACCTAAACTTTCCGATGAAAACCCTACTACTCCTTCCACTACACTGTACACTGCATTGCCTCCTGAAGCCTGGCTGGGCTGACCTCGTGTAGAATCTCAAACCCTGGGTGGTGTCAAGGACACTGGCCAAGATGGCAGAGAGTTCTCCGACTGGCAATGGTGTCTATTGATTTTACAGAATAGACCGGCATGTATCACTTTTCATGGTGTTCAGAAAAGGGAGCTCATGGGAGTGCAATTCTCCACCTGGAGCAGAAACGTTCAAATTTCAGTCTCTGGAGATAGAAGAATGAAAAAGCAGTGGCAGTCAGGTCATTCCTAGTGATTTTAATCCCAGAAAAGTAAGCCCACATGTTGATGTGCCCTAAAGGGTATTCTTGAAGCTCTCATTGAGAAAGGAAGACTGCACCTGTACCCTCTCTCAGAGCCTGAGAGCACAGAGAATTTACAGCTGGCTTTAGAAGGGGCTGATTGAGAGATAAAATAAAACCAATATTCTCCAGCTTTGGGGCAGTGAATCCCAGGAAAAATGGGAAATGGTTGTAGGCACTGAGCCAAAATTGCAGCTGAAGCCTCAGAGAGGAGGGTAATGGTTCAGTCACCTCTTGTTTTGAAAAGGTCTCAGGGAATCCCCTGGAATCTAATCCTAGGCCAGTGTGAACACTGTCAACATGTGGGAAACATTAGACGAAGGCTTCTTTCCAAGGAGGAAACCCCCCTCAAAGTGTGGCGAAACTAACCTCCCACAAGTTCCAGGGATAGTTCTATCCAACCCAAAAGACAACAGGAGCACTTACCTACCACAAAGGGGCTGTACACTCCTTGTGACTATAGAGGAAAAAAGTCTGTGTGCCGACTTGATTCTAAACCCTGTGACCAGACTTTTTTCAGTTACGCCCTTGAACCTAGAGTATTTTTTTCCTCTTTCCTTCCCCCTTGTCTCCTATTTCTGGCCTGTCCTTCACTTTAGCAACAACCTGGTGACCAAACTGTCATTGTTCCCTCTGACCCTTCATTATGGAATTTTTAAAAATGCCCAAGCTGAAGAGCTCATGAATGGAAAACCCATTCCATGTGTATTTTTAGTCCATTTATGAGGGGAACTTCATGCCAAGTTGTCTCACAGTTTTGAAATTTCCTTAATTTTGAGTTCACAGATCCTTAATTAGCAGCCATGGTAACTCAAATGGCTTTGGTTAGCCCTTTAACCCTCCTCAAATCCCATGCCAAGAGCTAGAGATGTTTCATAGGCTCTGAAAGTAGACAGCCTTGCCTCAGAAATGACAACTGGTCACCTGTTACCCTAGAGGAGGTAGGTAACTTGGCTGCTAGTAACTTGCATATGAACATGTCTAAAAAGTTTTTCTTGGAGGGGTCTAGGGTATGAGCATAATGGCTCACATTTACTTGCTCCTCTACAGTACATTAAGCCATTTAACCGTCAACCATTGTTTCCAATAAATATAATTGTCCCCACTTCACATGTAGGGAACCTGAGGCTGAAAATGTTTAAGTAGCTTACCCAACAACAGGCAGATAATGACTGATGGAGCTTGAGTCCTGAGAAAGTGGTTATAATATTAGGGTAAACAAGTCATACTTAACACCATAATTCTATTTATCTTCTAACAAGAGAGAATCAGACACAGCAAAGCTAAGAATCAATCAAAAGCTTGTCTTTCAGACCCTGATTTTCTCTTCAGCAGGGCAGCTGTTTTTACTGTCTCCAACTTGCTCCTTCAGATTTCACCTCCCACATAAACTGTATTTGTACTGGTGTACAATTGCTAGTGTAATATGTCTCCTCTACTAATCTATAAGCTTCATGGGGGCAATGTCTGATCCCCACTGCATCCCTTCACCAGCCTGAGACTTGGAGCATAGACACAAGTGAGCATGTGCTGCCTGAGTGACACCTCAGGCTGGATTACACCCTTCACCTCCAGGCGTCCATAGATCGCTGTGCTTCCCCTACTGACCTCCCTGTATCCTCACTGTCCCAAGAATTGCCTTCCCACCCCACTAGACTGCATGTCAGTGAAGGCAAGGACGTCAGAGAGGGAGGGCAGGAGCTACATCGGCTGTGCCCACGCTTTCCCCATAGCCCACAACCCTGCTGGTAGGTGCCTGACCCTCAGTTATTCTCGTTGGGGAACCGCTCCTCTTTCCCAAAGGAAATGGATCAATAACACAACACCGCTTCGCTTTTGAACAGTGTTCTATGGTTTATGACGTACTTTTATCAACTTATAAAACTATAAAATAACTTTATTGTGCATCACCCTCAGATTCTTGTGGTAATTAGACAGTATTTTACATATGCATAACCTGAGGTATAGAAAGGTTAAGTCACTTAGGAGGGAGAAAGTGGTGTTGTTGGGGTTCCTCCCCATGCTGAACTCCCAGGATTGGGTTCTTCCACTGAACCCCATGGGACACGGGGATTATACCATTTTCCAGATGAGGAGAGAGGTAGAAACAGCAGAGTTTCAAGCAGACTACCTGCCAGAGGAGTGTTTCCATTCTAAGAATGTAGTTGGGTAAAGAGGGCAATGCTTAACACAAAAGAATGAATTGCCAGTGGGGGACTTTAGGCAAAGGGCTATTTTCAGGAGAAGAAGAGCTCAAATTTCATCCCCCAGAGATGTGTTTAGGAGTAAAATCAGACTGGTAGGTAGACAAAAAGGATGGCCAAGACTTCACACTGAGTGCAAGTCACTATATTTTTGTTCAAAGCTCTAAACCTACAGAAGTGGTGTGGGAAAGCTCTGGCTAAACACAGGGCACATGTAAAAATCTAGGGAACTTTGCTACACGTGCAATACAATATGAACACATGTAACCTCCCCTGCAAAATCAACTTGCCATAGTCAGAACTAGAGAGCCCAGAGTTCCATGGGCCAGAGACCCTTAGGAAAACTGCATCCAGTATAGGCACCAAGATACAAAAGGATAACAATAATTTTTAAAAGGACATGAGTGTGTCCAGAGGAGGAAGCTGTGACTTTCCACCCAGGGAACAGACAGTAGGGAGATGGGAGGTGAAGGGATGTTAGGCAAATACTTAAGCAGCTTTAATATAACTGAGGGAGGCCCACCTGCAGGGAGCTCTGAAGGCCAGAAACAGGCCCAGTGTGAGGCAGATGCACCGTTAGTGCTGCCTGCAAGGGAAGTGGCCCTGTCCCTGGGCCCTGGGAGGGTCACATAGAGGAAGCCTGATGCAGAGATGTCACAAAAAGCACTGTAACTGGTAGGTAGATTGTTAAAAGTGAAAATCTCCCTAGAACACATAGAATGTTGAAATTAAAAAAACCCATGGGCAGCCTGTAAGCCTGAAGACTGGATTTGAAAAGACTCCTCGGAGGTGATTGGGGCTGCCTTGGGGATTTGAGGAAGCCAAACACGGTGTGCTACTCGAATTTATTTCAACTAAAGTCCCTCCAATTTTATCAGGTTTTGTACACTGGGCTGCCTTATGCAATTGCATTTGATGAAAGGATTCTACAGCAAAAAATGTTTTTGTAAATCACTGACCTACTTTAACTCCCCTCATTTTAAAGATGGTGAAACTGAGACATGGAGAAGAGAAGGATCTTCTAAGATCTCATGCCAGTTGGCAACAGGGTCAGGGATAAATCCTAGGTCTCTGACTCCTGCTCTTGGAAGACAGGGACAATCTAAAATACTTCAGAATTAATACTTTCTTTTAAAAAAGAAAAGTGAACCCTGTTTTATTTTCTGAACAGCCTTAGCTTATGTGGACTGAACCATAACAAATTACCACAAAACTGAGCATAAAACCAGACACATTTATTATCTCATAGTTTCTGTGGATCAGAAATCTGAGCACAGCTTAGTTGGAATTTCTGCTTCATGGTCTCTCATGAGGCTGCAATCACAGTGTTAGCCTGGACTGCAGTCTCATCTGAAGGCTTGACTAAGGAAGGGTTCACTTCCGATCACACTTCCATAGTCGTTGGCTGGGTTCAATTCCTCAGTGGCTGTTGTCCTGAAGGCCTCAGCTCCTTGCTGGCTGTTAGCCAGAGGCCGCACTCAGTTCCTTGCCACATGACTGCTTGCTTCGGCAAGGAACCAAAGACAATGAGAAAGAGAAAGAGAGTTGGCAAGTAAGATGGATACCACAATCTTGGGTAGCCTAATTATGGAAGGGACATCTTGTCACATCTGTCATATTCTATTGGCTAGAATTAAGGCACTAGACCAGCTCACATTCAAGGGGAGGGTTTTACACAAGGGTGTGAATCGCATGAGTTGGTACCATTGGTGACCATCTTAGTGTCTGCCTGCCACAGCCTCCAACCCTGCAGTGTCACCAATTCTTGGCAACCTCTTATCCATGGTACATTCACCCAACCCAGCTACACGTCTAGTTGATGAATGATCAATAATTATGGTAGCCACTAAGGTGGACTGTGTCTTATTTAAACTTTCCAACCTGTTATAAGATGGAGCCAGGTGTTTGACATTGAATATTCCACATGACAGTCTTCCAAGACAATGACCTCAGATGCATTTCATTCAAAAATAAAACATTCAAAGTGACCAAAACTGAAATTCATCCGTTGTTCCTCTCCCAACCTATTCCTCAATTAGCAGATATAATGAAGACTAAAATCTAGGAGTAATTCCAGACTCCTTTTTCCTCACTAACACCCATGCAGCAAATCCTGTGGACTCCACTGCTTTGACAAATCAGTCGTTGCCTCCCCACCTACTGTACTGTGTCATCACCCTGGTTTAGGCCTTGGCATCTCACACATGGACTACAACAGCTTCCCCTTAGTTGCCAACCCACCAATCTCCCTCTTCAATCCATCCCTCACTATGAGAACACTGAGGTCAACATTCCTAGACTTTAAGCCTTCCAAATGGTACTCTTCTGCCCCTAGGAAAAATCCATATCCCCATCCTGGCATTCAAGACTTTCCATGAGCTGGCTCCCTCTCTCCAAATAGACCCTGTGCCACTGTGAGTCATGCTCTCCACACCAACTATCTCATGCTTTTTGTGCTTTTGCACATGCTGTTCCCTTTTGCCTGGAATGTCCTACCCTATTTTTGACTAGTCATAGTCTTTCAAAATTCAGTTCAGGTACTACCTCCTCCAGGTATATTAGGTGCCCCTTAACTATCATCACATTCCACTCAGTTTTTTCTCTAGTGTCACCCTTATCATTCTGGAATCACCTGTTTCCTCATAGGTGTACTCCTTCTGAGAGTGACATTCTTGAAAGGAGAATGGGTATCTGATTTATCAGGACTTGAAACCAAGAAAAACCAGAATAAAATTAATCTTCAACAACTGACAAGAGTCCTTTCTCTGTTTCCAGATTTGGACAACTCCTTCTTTACCAGAGTTTATTCAGAAAGCCCAACCCTTGAAGTTGTTTTCATGCTTCACCCTCTAGGCTCATAACTTTGCAGAGTGATGTCATAACACATGACAGGAGGAAGCCAGCCAAGCCCTGGGATGGGAAACCGTCTCAGGACACAGGCTTCAAGGAATGTCCTTGCTTCAGAGGTGGCCCCCAAGATCAAAGCAAGCTCTGTTTAGGATTTTGAGAAACCAGTACCAAGGACAGAGGAAGTCCAGCCATGGATCTGAGGCTGAGTCACACGAGATAGCCGAAAATCTGGAGGTTATAACAAGGGATCAGTCATCTGTTAGTGGGAGGAAGGAAAGGGCTCAAGGAAGGGATGAAAAGAAAGCACTCTTTATTTTAGGACATGGAGAAGTTTGCAGCCCAGGGAAAGAACTGAATAATAGTTAATAGTTACCATACTTCGTTACAGCTCTCCACTTTTGTGACAGTGATTGTGAAAACCTTGTGGCTCACACTCCCTTTATCCAGTATATGGGCAGATGAATGGGAAAATGGGAACAAAAATTAAATAAATGGGGTGGATGGAGTAGATGGAAAGATTTAGGTGTTCTTTTTTGCTTTTATTTTTATTTTGGAATAAGGAAAATTTTCAAAAATTGATTCTGGTGATGAATGCACAAATGTATGATGGTGCTATGAATAATTGTACACTGTGGATGACTGTAGGGTGTGTGACTATATCTCAAACTGTCTTAAAAAAAAGTAAATGAACAATGGAGGGAAGGAAGGGAATAGGATATTTTGAATGATTTTTTTATTTTAATCTTTATTTTATTTTTTGGAGTAATGAAAATGCTCAGATTGTGGTGATGAATGCACAACTATATGACGATACTGTGAATGACTGATTGTACACTTTGAATGATTGTAGGCTATGTGATCATCTCAATAAAATTGCATTTAAAAACAATAGTGTGGCTTTGGCTACAGAAAGTTCTGTGTTCAAGAGATGCTTGCTTGCTGTGTGATCTTGGCTTAGTTACTTAACAACTGTAAGCCTCCTTTTCCTCATCTGTATTAAAAACAAAATAATAGTGCATGCTTTATAAGTTTATTTTGATGATCAAATGACATAATGCAATTAAGGAACTTAGCACAGAACCTGGAATTCAATAAAATTGTTTTATTGTCATTGTTATTGTTGTCACCTGTTGCTAAAATCTGTTCTTGGTAATAAGACCCCACCAGAGAAGTGATTTTAAAAATGTCCTGTGAAACAGTATTTTCATGAGATGCACCTGAAAAAGTGTTCTAGGACCAGCTGAGTTTGGGGAACACTTGAGACTGTGTCCTCCTCTTGGAAATTCATAGCTCCTACAATCCATTCAACACATAGTCCTAAGGGCTGGAAATACAATAGAAAACACGATAGGCAAGGTTCTTTCACCCATGGTGTTTGCACTCTAGTGGGGAAGGCAGACAGTGAAAATGAGCCAAATAAATTTATACTACACTTTCAGGTAGTAGTATTTGCTAAGACTAAATATAAAGCAGGGTAAGGAAACAGACAACTGGAGCTGAGATAGTGGTGCTCTTTTAGATAAGGTGGGACATGGAGATGATGTATGAGTACTGACCTCATGGAATGAGAGCATGAGCTCTGTAGGAGATCAGATTTTTTTCTGAGTGTGATTAGAAGCCAATAGAAGGTTTTGGACCAGAGAGTGCACAATCTGAGAAATCCTGCAGCAGTTGATCAGTTCAATTGTGTTTAACCCAGTATCCTCAAATTCATTTGACTATAAGTAATCTTTTCCACTTACTATTGTCCATGGCTAACAACAATTTGGACACAGTCTTGGAAATTCTGCACTGGAACACAAGGCTTTGCAGATTTTAAAGGGACTGTGAATTTGTTCTCACTTATCTAGAACTACAGTAAAAAGCCAGACAACTGCTTGAGCCAAAGCAGGCATGCCCAGAGCAGAAAAACCTAGCTCTAGAGGTAAGGAGAAGTAGGATGTCAACCTAATTAGCAATTCTTTTTGCCTAAGATCATCAATGAGCCCAGCCAGGTCTCAGCAAACTATAGAATCTCATCTCAGGCCAAAGGAAATTTGCCAACATCTGCCCAGAAGCTAATAAGCTTTTGCAAACAGTGCACATTGGCTTAAGCTTTCTCCAAAGGGGAAGTGTATAAAACTTGAGATCCAGCCAGAGGCTCTGAGAGAAAGACAAAGGTCAAATATTGCAGTACTTACATGTAGACAGCTACCAGAGAGCTGATGAAGATCTGGGAAATGGAAAGTGAAGGTATCCACTAGGATCTGATGTCTCTCTTTATTGGGCAGTGCTAATTTAAGTTTACACCTTATATGAACCCCAGGAAGTCGCTTTAGGAATCATCCCAGTGTAGTAATTGAAATTACTCATTCTGAAATCACAAATCAGGTTCTAAAAGCTGACTCTGCCTCTAAAGGCAGTTGCTAAACCCCCCTGAGTCTTAATTTCCAACTAGGCATTATAATACCTCTCTCACCAGGCTGTCATGATAAATGACAGAATAAATAACATGTATAAAAAAGCATTTAGCTTAAGGCTTGACACAATATAGGTATATAGCATGCACTCAACAAAATCTTACTTTCCTTTCTGTCCAGTTCAATCTGTATTTGGTTTTGTAATAATAGCTGTCAATTACCAAGTAACTAACTACTGTATTCCACCAGGGCTCAGAAAACTATGAAGCCTGTTTTTGTAGATAAAGTTTTATTGGATCACATCCATGCCCACTTGCTTACTTATTGCCCATGGCCACTTTTGCTTCAATGGAAGAGTTGAGTAGTTGTGATAGAGACCGTCTGCCCCACAAAGCCTAAAACATTTACTATCTGAACTTTAAAGAAAAACTTGCTGACCCCTGGCAGTGAGCTAAATTTATATACTTAATCTCTAATCTTCACCATGACCTAGCAAGGTGGATATTATACTTATAAATATAAAGGGGTTGAGGTAGAAAAAATGGTTCATCTAGGTTCAATAACTAGTAAGCCCCACACTAAATAATGTCAAACTCTATCTGAAGGAAGCTTAGAAGAATGATAAAAGAAGTATTCATGTGTATGTTTCATCCTCTATTTGCCAGTGCATACCTCTGACTTTGATCTCTAACTTTGGCTGAATTTCTAGAGTTTCCTGCCATATGCCAAGAGAAATGATCCTGCCTAGAAGGGATCCCCCCTTCTTTTTATTATTTATTTATTTGTGTTTGTTCATATAAATCTATGCTTCCAGAAATGAAAGCCATACTTTCCAGATCATCTTAAATGCCCTTGACTGATTTTATGGAAGTCATACTATTTTAGATAACATATAGAATGGGACCCAATGTTCCAGAAAGGATAGATTTTTTAAGTTCCCCTGTCTATACTTCTCACTTTGCCGCCTTCTCACTTACTAACCTTCCAAGGAGAGCAACTTGTCCCTGAGGGCTTCAAAAATTTCCCTGGGACATAAAGATATTATAGCACATTTGGTTTCATGCTTTCTCTCAAGTTCAAAACTGAAAATACAATAGTCCTATGAAACTCAATTCCTTAACAACACCCTCTCAAGTTGTTCCATTTTAAGAATCTATCAACTGTATTTGCATGAATGATGTTGCGTTGTCCTTGAATATTTATTGCATAAATATTACTTCTTAGAACTGAGCAATGTATCTTGCTTCAAAAGATAACTTGTTGTCTCAGAAAGAGCATAGAGTTTGGAATGATAAGCTTGGGTTCTTAATTCTGATTTGGATATTTACTGACTGGGCAATTTATTTAACCTTCTCGGGGCTTGATTCTCTTACCAGTAAAATAGGAACAATACTTCATAATGTATAATGTTGGCATCACAATTAAATGGCACCTATAGAATAGTGTGAAATTATTGTCTTGCTCTTAGTTTAAATTCCTTGAGAGCCTCATTCCTGTAACTCCACATTTACCATAGATGAGCCATAGTTAGGAATGCCTCATATATAAGAAAAGGAGAAAGGGTCAAGGATTTGTTCTATATCAGCACTTTCCCCTGATGTGTGCCACCAAACTCAGTCCTGTGATACACTTTAAACACACAAAATAATCATGTAAGTTTGGGAAACACTCTATAAAATCTTCCCTTCTTAGAGATTCCCAATAAACACAAACATATTAAAGATCCTGGAAAATCCCAAAGGAAAGAAAGCTGTGTAACTTGTTTGATTTAAAATAGCATTTGGTCTAAAAGAGCATTTTCCAAAGATGTTTAATTGGGAAATCTTTTTCCCATGCATTAATAAATATCAACATGTTATGGATTATTATATTTTAAAAAGTGCTGCTTGAAGTTATACAGCTAAATTGAACCCAAGCCAGGGGCCAGAAATATCTCTATATTTCAGATTTGTGGGCAGTTTCTCCTGCTCACTCTGTAAGTCATAAAGATATTTCATTGCCAATTATTATTTTGGACCCTGACCATTGGTATCCTTTTGAAGTTCCGTTCCTTTAACTTACTCATGCAAACTACCCTTCGACATCATTAAAGGGTGGCAGCAAAGCCTGGGGTCTCTGACTCATGAGTCAGGCAGATTGAATTTAATTCCTGCTCCCCCTGTCCAGCTGTGACCTTGAGCTGTATGAGCCTCAGTTTTCTCTCTATAAACTGAGCTACTTCAAAGGTCTTGGAGATAATTCAATGAGATAATGCATGTAAGGCACATAAGGCAATGCCAAGCACAGATGTGTTCAGTCAATGTTATTTATTAGTGTAGCATTTAAATAGCCCCATTTTGAGAATGAGAAAGTAGACAGTGAAAGTATGCTTGTCTTACCTGGTATCACACACATGAATTACTGGAATAGACTGCGAATCTAGTTTTCTGCTTCTAGTCTCAGAGGCATATTTTCATTCCAGCAGACCTCTTCTACCAAAATGTATCCGATTTGATTGAACTTGATTCGTACAAACTTTTAAAATTGTCAGTGACTCCGTCTGGCACTATCTGCATGGTCCTCAGTCAAGCAGAATTCCATTCATTTGAATATCAAAATTAACAACACATTTCAGTTGGAAAAGAGTTCCAAACCTATCTAGACCTGCTATGCCAAATATTTGGTACACATATCAACACTACTCCACACGTGTACCCATGGAAGATGTTGTTAATCCATCACAGCACTCCTTCCCCTTGAGTCCAAACATGGCCTTAGACTCTTTCTCAGAGCAGCTCCAGGTAGCCAAACCAGCTAATTGAAATTGATGCATAAGCTGAAATGTAATTGCCATCCCAAAACATTCCAACCTCTTATCCAATGTTTGAACATTACTACCTCTTGTTGAACATGTCCAATGTCCTGAAGCTCCCTAATAGGGTGGATAAGAAACAAAAGGAGAGAAAAACAAAATGGGTACTAACATTTGGGTAGCAGTTATTATTAATATGCCAGGCACAGATAACTCCATTATTTCATTCACTCTCTCTAACAACATTTTATGGTTGAAGAAGACGTGGTCCAGAAAAGTTATAGAAATTTGTCCCAAGGCTCCCCAGGAGAAAAGTGGAATTTGAGCTTGGGTTTAAAGACTCACAAGGCTGTGTTATTCTCTGTCCCATTATAGTGCCTCCTCAAGAGTTTTCAAAGCCTTTCAAGGCTAAATCTCTGACATTGAGTGGATGATAACAGTTTTCACAGAGGCTACCATGTCACAGAGCCCTTTCAGAAGTTCTCTTATTTGGGATTGAGTTGTCAGCCAGCCTGTAACCTACTATTCCCCAGAAATCTTTTATTTCTTGACCTTGGATCAAGAACTCAAGAACCTATTTTCTGATACTTGTGAAACAGCCAACTAGATTTCTTAAAATTCTGGGTGAAGAACAAAGTAGAAGGGGTCATTTGTCCATTGGGAAATGGATTCAAATCTATTTTTGAAACAATTTTCCAGAATTTTACAGAAATATATATTGTTTCCATTTGCTCAGCCCAATTTTTTATTTTCTGTTCAGTCTAAGGAAGAATTAGAAGCAAGAAAGCAAGTTCTCTGCAAAAATTTTATTTCAAAAATTGAAACCAGATCACACCTGGGCAGTTTGTGGTCTAAATGTATCAATGGACCTAGTCATATTTCATCTGAGCTTTTCTTAGGTATACTAAACCACAAATGTGAATCTCATCATTGTGACTGGATGGAAATAGTTTATGGATTAAGATTTGTGGATTTAATTTGGTTGGTAATGAAAATTTTATTGGGAGGAGAGGGGCAGGGAGCCATGAAGTACCACCAATGCTTAAGCCAAACAACTGAAGAAAAAAGCACAAAGGATTTGGGGTTTTGTACATAACATTGGTCATTTGACTTGGGTCTAAAGTGAAATCCAAAATTAAGTTCAGCAGAAATATTGCTGAATTAACAATGGATCACAGGTCACTAGAACCAAAAAGACCTTTAAAATAGAGGCCACATACAACTGTTTATTTTATGAGAAAAGCTGAGGACTGAAGAGTGGATATAATTGCCAAAGTCACACTGTAAGTAGTGGGCAGAACGGTGGCTTAGAGCTCATCTTCCAGCTCTCAAACCTATTGCACTATTACATGGCCCCATGAGAACTTCAAACCTCCAGGAATTAAAAATAAGTAATGAAGGTCAAAAATTCAAAAGGGGGGAGGGTGACCTGAATTTAGCAACATACTTCAATTCAATTGGAGAGGTTAGAAACTAATAACCCAGGATGCTTCCTTCACACCAAAAGTGGAGATCCAGGCTGAGAATATTACCGGTCTAGCCAAGTCCATCTCTTGCCAAAGGTCCAATGCAGTTTCCTTTGCTCATACAGAAAACTTGCCTCAAAGCAGACAGCACTGAGTTCCCAAGGTCCCCTGGAGTATTGACTGGAAGCTCCTTATGGGAAGGAGAAAAGTCTGTCTCTGTCAGTTTTGTACTCCTAGTGATTAGTGTGGTATCTGGCATGTAGTGAGTACTTGCTGAATAGCTGGTTAATGAATAAAAATGGACTAATTGCAGGAGTGAGGTTGTGATAAATTCTTTGACACATCTTCCCATAGAAGACATCACAGGAAAACTACTTAATATTAAGGCCATTAGGAAAATAAGAGTATTTAATCATTCATTAATTCAACAAAAATGAGCACCTGTTATCTGTAGGTTCAAATCAAGATATATATTCATCTTTATTTTAAGCAATGTAAATGTATTGTGTGCATACTACGCTCTAGATACAGTGCTAGGTGCTTGGTATTAGAAATAGCCCTACTCTAATGGAATTTTATTCTAGTGAGGAAGCATAAATAAAAGACAGAATTTGCTTAAGAGAAGGAGCTAAACATATATCATAAATCCATATGATACAGATAATATCAGATCAAGTAATCAGAATTTAGAAGAAAGAAAGACCCATTTTGTCTGAAGTTGTTAGAGAAAACTTCTAATAATAAGTGATGTTTTTGAGCTGCATCTTGAAGGACAGGTAGATTTGTCCATTCAGAGATGGCAAAAGGGCTATCTAGGAGGCTTTGAGGCAGCTGGCTTCCTCTCTGGTGATAACTGAATCATGACAACATCTCAAAGGCACCTTCAGCTTGCTTCATCTCCACAGCATCCACAGGATGTCTGGCACCTTAAGGCCCTAATTCTAGAGGATTGATAGTCTTTCTTTTTGAGCCAGGTGTTTGGAAGATATGTATATGAAGAGCTCACATCTGGTCTTGCTCCATAACTCCTCTCCTTGGGCCTCCAGCACAAGAGGTTCTATAATAAAATGGTGATTCAGAACTCTGACTTTAGACTCATGGACTTGGGTACAAATCCTGATTCCACAATTTAGTAGCTATCTGAACTTGCACAAACCATTTAGTTATCCTACACCTCAGTTTCTTCATTTGCAAAATGAGGATAAAGATACTACCTCATATAGTTTTGTGAAAAATTGAAATTGGAGGTATGAAATGCTTAGTACAGGCCTTGGCAAAATAAACACTCGATAAATGTAATTACTGTTATTTTTATTATCCTTTGTGTTAGTTTGAAGGTGTTATGTACCCCAGAAAATGCCATATTCTTTTAATCCACTCCTGTGGGTGCAGACCTATCGTGGGTGGTAGCTTTTGGTTAGGTTATTTCAGTTGAAATGTAACCCAGCCCATTCAAGATGGGTCTTAATCCTTTTACTGGAGTCCTTTATGAGACGATAGGAGAGGTAAAACCAAGAGAAGCCCAGATAGAGAAAAACCCCCAGAGGAGCTGAGAGAACCACCAAAGCCAGAAGCTGAAAGCAATGAAACTTTGCAAGAGAAGGATCAGCAGATGCTGGCCATGTGCCTTCACATTTGACAGAGGTATCCCAGATGCTGATAGCTTTTCTTCAGAGAAGGTATTCTCCTGTTGATGCCTTAATTTGGAATGGCCTTAGAATTTTAACTTGTAAGCTAATAAATCCCCATTGTTAAAAGCCAGTCCGTTTCTGGTATATTGCATTTTGGCAGCTTTACCAAACCAAAATACCGTTGTCATTATTCAAACGTTGCTTGCCTTCCAAGGCCTCTCTAATCCATATTGGTGATTCTAAGCCCTTCCTCCTGCAGGCAGGCCTCCTGAACTTCCAAGTTTAGCATGCCACTTCCTTCTTCAAGTCCCTCATTCAGGTTGGCAGTGATACTGAACCTTACTTGTGTATGGTCTTCTGGTTTCTGAGCTCTCTAGATACAAGGAACAGGTCCATACTCTATCTGTCCTCCTCAGCACCCAGCACATTGGGGGCCCATAGTAAGTAAACAGCAAACAGCCCTTGCATGACTCTAACTTTTATAGTCTTTTGCTGGAGAGTATGCATCATGTTCCTAATTTGCGGTGACACTTAAGAATATCACAAATCTTATACCCACAATATATAGATTGAAAATAAATTGCATTTTTAGACGTTTCAAGAGGGAATTGTAAGTCTCTGATTACAGAGAAAATGTATACCCCATGCTTAACTCAGGACTTGGCACATAGTAATATCTAATAAATAGATACTGGAAGGATGGATATTTCGATGGATGGATGGATGGATGGACGGATGGATGCATGGATGTGTTGGTGGAAGAAATGAAAAGTTAAGAAGGCTCCAGGACCAAGAAGTCTGAATATCTGTTACACAGATGCTCTTCATGATTCACCACTGATATTTCTCTCTTGGGAATGTTAAAATACTTCAGGCTAAGAACTACAGGAAGCCTTTTATATGCCCTTTTTGAAGGCCTCCCAGTAGTCTGGGGGAAGAGATAAACCTTGATAGGAGGCAGGTTTCAGTATCAGCTTTGCTGCTAATTAGTTGGGTGACCCTCTCTGGGTGTTCAGTTTCTCCAACTCTTAAATAACTAGATAGTATGGCAAATAAGTTTCATGTCATGTACTACCTCTTCTTGACTGGTAAGTGGCTGTCTCAAGTGGTACATTCAGAAGGATTCTGAAGCAGGGCTCCGTGGAGGTGTTCTGTTCTTGGTGAGCAAGTTCTGCCAGGTACACAAGCAGGATTGTGGGAGAGCCACATAGTTGCCCCACCCTGGACTAGATGATCTTTCACAGTCACTTCTAAGCCCTGCTCAAGTTTGCTTTTGATTCTTTAATCTGAGGTCTGCCTATGTCTACGGAAAGTCAGAGAAGCTGAGCCAAATGTTTCCCATCAGGAGCAATGTCTTGCAAGCCTAAACCACAGGCAGCCTGTTCTGGAGAAAGCCCTGGCTCAGCCACAGGGACAACCATCCCAGTAGCTGCACTGCCTCTGAGCAACCTTGGCTGGGACACTGACCTCCCAGAAAAGAGCCCCACCCCAGGCTCACTGACTCACATTTAGAATTAGAATAGATACGATCGGTGGAGAAACTAGGGCTACAACCACAGGCTTCCCTTAGCCAAAGGATTTTAGAGTATCTCTGTCAGTTGACAAGCTGCAACACTAAGAATTACCCACTTCCATTAAGAAAGCAACAGTTGGTAACAGGGGCCTCCCCAGGTTCCCTAATGAATCCTCATCCTTCAAAGCCTAGCCATCCACTAAGTCTTCTCCAAAAAAGACTTGAGTAATCATGCAATAACAATACACACCAGCTACCAAAGATTCCCTCCTACTAGGCACTGTCCTGCCTGTTTGGCATGCATTATCTCATTTAGTCTCTCTCTCTTTTTTATTTCCTACTTGCAGTCAAAATTAATTTTAGCCTGGGGTTGGCATTACTGTTATCATTTTATAGAGAAGAAAATTGAGTCTCGGAGAGGCAATGTGAAATATTCAGGTCGTAGCCATTAGGTTGAATCATCTGAAATTGCCATGTCCAATCATGTCTGACCTACAAAACTGGCAATTCCACATGGCTCACTCTAATAGCAAGTGGTAGAGCCAAGGTCCAGTGTTTGAATGGTTCTAAGGAGATATTTTCAAATATTGCACATTCTCTCCTTGGATATTGTTCTATTTTAGCATTTATTATTCTTAAAACTGTTAAAGTTTTTTTTCTCTCTCTCTCTCTTTCTCTCTCTCCCTCCCTTCCTCTCTCCCTCTTTCCCCCTCTCTCTCTCTTCCTATCTCTTTTACTGGAAACTCAATGAGGGGAGGAATGAGTTTCTCTCAAATACCCTCACCCCTTACCCCTGCCCCAGGCTATGCCCATAGCATAGCCCTATAGCACTCATTTACTTCATCGCTGTTAAATGCAAGAATAAATGATTTTTAAAAATGCTTTAATTTGCAGGCTCTCTAGCATCCTAACTGGGCACCAGTTAAACCACCATACTTCCCTAAATGGATAAATGCTTCTCAAAGTTGGAATGCAAACATCTAGGGCTTGAAAGGTCTTTGATTTGGCAGTTAGGGTTTTCTCAATTCTTTTAAGACACAGGTTGTGCTGGACTCACTCAACTCTGGGGATCAGATGTCCTCGGAAAAAATCCACACTAAGGCTGTTTCCTGGCTTCTCCCTTTTCCTGACACATTCCAAGAAGGAATTTATGGATGTTGGGAAGGACAAGGGGTGAGGAATTTCTAGAACCTTTTAAGAATGCCCATGTAAGCAACTCCATGCATGACTGAATGCCTACAGTAAAATTCTCTTGCCTGCAAGCATGAAGAAATATTTGGTGTAAGCTGCCTCTTTTGTTGCCAAAATGATGTGGAAAGAAATTCATCTGCATTTCCAAACAGTAGGAATCCACCTTCCCCCTCAAATCTAGGGTAGGTCACATACATGCTGAAGCCAACAAGATAAATATATTCCATGAGCTACTAAAAATGAAGTCATAGGTAATTAATTCTGAAATATAATTCTAGTCAGTTGGAAGTTTTATCTTTATCTAAAAATGAAATTGGTTATTTTCCAGTTGTGACCAATGAAAAATTCAAAACTTGTTGATTCCTTCATCTCACAATGGTCTTTTTCCTGTGGTGAGGTGCCTAAAAATAACCATTAGTTTATTCCTTGCTGCTCCCAAAAGGTGAGCTACCAAACAGTTCTCCTGCAAAAACATGGAAGATTTAATAATAAGCACCTTGAATTAGAGGGTTATAAACTAAAGTACCCTTGGGACATGGCCACTATGATTTTGGGCTTTGTTTCCTCACCTACGAAATAAAGTATTACCTCACAGTAATGCTCTGAATAAAAATCTATAATGCCAATATCTGAAAAAATAATTATATACTGGCAATATCTAATACCAAAGAAATTGAAACAAGAACTCAATCCATACCTTTCATTGGTGATTGAGTCCTAACATTTTAAAAAATGGGGAAGGCTCAGGACCATTTATTTGTTTGTTTATTACTTTTGGGGAAGGTGAGGGCTGTAAAGGAAAGCCGCTGTGATTACTGTCATCTTCTTCATTCTCCTCGTCACCCAGGCATTCCAACTTCCTTGTTTTTCTCATGCTGTTCCCCCTTTCTAGACCACCAGAGGCTTCACATTCTATCCACCCACTGCGGTTGTATCCACCCCCTTTTCAGAATTCCACTCATCCTTCAGGCTCTTCTTAAATGTCTTTCTTGGGCCCTTCAAAAGAATGTAGCCTCTCTTTACTTTGGACATTAATAAACCTAGGTTGGCCGATCTCTTTTGTTATCTGTTGTGACATTATTATAGTCAAGGGTGTATCTCTGAGTCCTCCATGACTTCTGGATGCAAAGTTTCCTTTCTGATCTATCCTCAGCTTGATAAATGTTGTTATCACTTCCATGATCATTGACTACCATGTATAATGCACCTACTATGTGCCAGTAACTGTGCTAGTAGCTTAACGTGCATCTTCTCGTTTCAACCCCATCCTCCCACTACCCGATGAGATAGACGTACTGATCTCCATGTAGGATATGAGGCAAATGAGACCCAGAGAAGGAAAGTTGGAAAGCTAGTTTCTACCACAGGTCTAGCTCACTCCAAAGCCCAGGCTCTTTCCAGTGCACTCAGCTGCTTTATCAAAAGAAATATTTCAAAGGCCAAAAGAAATGGACAGAGTCCCCTCAAAAACTCTGGAGCAAATCAGTGCAGGGTCAACAGAGGAACAAGGGTTGTGAGTTGTTCTTGATTCACTTTACTGACTTTCAAGAGGCCAGAGAGGCAGAGGAGGATGAGGTATTAGGTGCATCCAGAATGGTTCCTGGAGCAGCTTAGAATTGTTTGATTTAAGAAGACTCTCATGAAGAACTTGGGGCAAATAGAAGAAAAAGAGAAGATTTCCTAATCCAAGGGCAGGGTGGGGGAAAGGGGTGCTGACCTGGGGCAAGGTGGTTGTCTCTTCAGATTTGAGGAGAACAGTGGCCTTAAAGACAATTTCTCACTTATAGCTGGATATATTTGAACAAGCACAGTTCTACACTTTAGGGCACATACATGTTTGCTTGTACTTAAATGATTTACTAAAAAGATGCCACCTTCTTTCCCCAGTCCCCTGGAACCAGTGTCTGAATTAATCAGCCACTTTCATTTTTGACAGGAGAACTTAACATCAGAACTTTCTTATGGCCTAAGATGTCCATTCATTTGACCTCTCTGAGCCTCAGTTTCCTCATTTGTGTCATGGACTTAATATCACCAAGCAACTCTTTAAACCAGCACTGCCTAGTTGAACTTCCTGCAATGATGGCAAGTTCTTTATCTGTGCTACCCAACCATAAGATACATGTGGCTAGTGCAACTGAGAGATGGGATTTTTAATTTTATTTAATGTTAATTAAATGTGGGTAGTGCAACTGAGAGACGGAATTTTTAATTTTATTTAATGTTAATTGATTCTAATTTTGATAAACATTTATGTCTAGTGGCTACCATATTGGACAGCTTGTGTTTTACTTTCCTAGCTGCTAAAACAAATCCCATACAGTGAGTGGACATAACAACAGGAATTTATTGGCTCATAGTTTCAGAGGCTAGAAGGCTTACTTCCTCCCAGGGTCGATATCTTTTGGCTGGCCAGGAATCTTTCGGTTCCTTGGCTTTTCCATCACATGGCAATGCACATGGTAGCATCTTCTTCCTTCTATTCCAGGTTCCATAGACTTCCAGAAGTTTCCAGCTGCTCCCCCTGACTTCCTCTTCTGTGTCCAATTTCCGTTGCTTCTAATGACTTCATTGATATTTTATTAAGGTTCACCCTCATTCAATTTGAGCCTTAATAACATCTTCAAAGGTCCTAGTTACAAATGGGTTCACACCGACAGGACCAGGTGTGCAGACACGAACATGCCTTTTGTGGGGGATGTGATTCATTCCCCAACAGTGCATCTCTAGACCAATGAATTCAAAGAAGATCTCCTATCTCATGGGGGAAATCCTTATTGTAGATTTTTCCCCTAGATTAATTATGTTTTGAGAGGTTGACATAAAGGGAGACACCTAGAGAGTCTCAGAAAACAATTTCACAATTCACAGCAGTTCATTTGACTCTAAGAGTTGCTTTTGATAAAGAGAGAAAACTAAGTATGATACACAAGTGTGTTTTTCTGCATTAGGCCTATGTGCTGAGATAGAGTACAGTGTAGGGCAACACACAAAGCTTGGAAATAGCCCCTTTGTCCTGGATGTGTGACCCCAACAATCTATGCAGTAAGCCGGTACAAAGGTTGTGTCTCTCCGTATTGACCTCCTTTGCAAACATTTACCCTCAGATCCTTTACTCTCATCACAAAAGGAGAAACTGGGCATATTTTCCTGGGAACTGGGGTGCCCTGAGAGAGGAAGAGGCCCCTTCATTGCAGAACTCTTATCCTTGCTTAAAAACAGACCTTCATATGCCAATGTGTGGGACAAGGGTTGGGAGAAAGAAACTCCTGGAAAAGAAACATTAAAGTCAATGTTTTTCACTTCAAGAATTTCTCATCTAATGAGCTCTTGCTGTCTGCCAAGTACTGTACTGGCCCCTTTATACTTTTTATCTCATGTGTTTTTCACAACCATCCTTTGAGGACAAAATTATCCCATTTTACCAAGGACATGACTCTGGCTTATGGTAGTGGGTAATACCTTGCCCAGGGTAAGAGTAATTCAGACCCTAAACAGTTTCAGTTTGTCTACAAAATCTGTACTTTACAAGACCATTCTATCTACATTCCAGTGCCTTGACATTCTAAAAGAAGCCCTGCCCATGAAGTGACAAGTTCAATTAATAACGTCTCTCTCTTGGGTTGAAATTTGCCTTCTTATAACCCTGCATTCCTTCCCCCACCCCCACTCACTGGTCCTTGCTCTGTCATTTTGGGCCACATAGAACAAGCCAGTTTCCACTTCCCTTGGATTTATACACAATAATCCTGTCCAACCTTGGTTTCCCCAACTATAGGATAAACATGCACAGCTCCCCAGTCCTTCCTCTTACCAGATATTTTCCAGATCTTTCATTGCCTGTTCATTTCCTATAAAGATAAGAATCTGCTTGTGCTTTTTAATAGAGTCTCTGCAGAATAAGTTTCTCATTTTGAAATTGTAAAAGTCCTACTGTCAGGACATGACTTTTTGTGTCTAGCCTGAATATCTCAAACTTCAATCTAAAGCAGTTTTCCTCAGTTCTGTCCTCAAAGGAGACATAAACCAGCCAATTGTCCACATGAAAATATTTTACATTCTTATAGGTCATTATTTGTTCCCTGTCTTTTCCTCCTCTGGTATAAATATTTCCAGTCCTAGTAAATTTATCTTTATAAGGTTTACCTTCTCACCTATCAATGATTTCTGCAGCTCCTCTTTGTTCTACAGCCAAATTGCTGCAAGTTTGGGATTGGATTCAACTGTAAGCTCAAGTTCAGGCTTAAGCAAAGGGAGGCTAATGGCCTCTTGCTAGGCTATGTTCTTATACTGACATCACAGTGCAGCAAAATAGCAACCAATTTTTAATGTGTACCTACCATGAACCTGAGACCATGATAAGTACTTTAGGTACAGATTGCTAATCCTTACCTCACTCTGGACATGTTTTGACCCCCATTTTTCAAATGAGGTAATGGTTTAGAGAGGACAGGTAGCTCGCCAGAGTCACACAGCTAGTGAGTGACATTGGAACCCAGATTTATCTAATTCCAAAGCCTCAGTGCTTTTCACCACACTGAAGGCATAATGGATCTTTCCCAAAGTACAAAAGCATCCACCAGCCCTCAGACCACCATGAGCCAATGTGAAATACACAAAACTCAGGAATCACATATCCTTTCCCACACTAGGCAACATTTGGCTGGGCCAGTCCACTTCTCTTAAATACACAGTGGAAAATCCTCACCCTACTGCTAGTCTGGTCATTACTACCCTAGACTCATTGCCTTGGAGTCTCAACCAGCAACTCCCATGGCCTTTTAGATGGAAATTTAAGTCATTTAGCAACACACACAAAAGTGCTGGGTAAAAGTCCAAAAGCATTTCAAGCTTGGCACATGGCCCTTCCTCAAAAAGAAGACCTAAGAATTGATGCAAAGGGGTGAGAAGGAAGAATTTTGTTGAAGGCAAGAAGAGGAAACTCACCAAGCTATGCTCTTTAAAGTAATCTTCATTCAGTAACCTTACCTACAACACAGACCTGCAATTCCTTTTTTAGGAAACTAATTTAAATAAGAAAGCATACTCGGAAGAGTTTTTTTGTGTGTTTTATTTTGTTTTGTTAGGTTTTTTGTTTTGCTTTGTTTGGTTTGGGATATTTTAGCCTAAGCAAGGAGTACATGCCCTAAGTAGATGTTACATGGAGAGTTGGCAAAACTTCAACTATGAATATAATTAGGGTGCGGATGAGGGTAGGGGTGTGGATAGCACATTCTAGATGAAATGCACAGTGGGTGCTGCTTTCTAAGTCCCTGGGCACTTGCTCAGTCCTACACAAATGCTTCTCAGTGCAATCTCTACAATCTTGCTCCAGATTTTGCAAAGACTTTCCATTATAATGAAGAGATGATCACATGGGATCATTTTTGTTTGTTTTTATTGTAGTAACATATATATATATATATCATAAAATTTCACATTTTAACTGCTATTAAGTGTACAGTCCAGTGGTATTAATTACATTCAAAATTTTTGCTACTATCACTACCAGACATTACCAAGACTTTCATGATCCCAAACAGAAACTGTGTACCTATTAAGCAATGATTTCTCATTTCCCTCTCCATCTGGCCCATGGTTACCGCTAATCTACTTTCTATCTCTCTGAATTTGCCTTTTCTAGATATTTCATGTAAGTGGAATCATACAATATTTGTCCTTTTGTGTCTGGTTTATTTCACTCAGCATTATAGGATACACACACACACACACACACACACACACACCACATTTTGTTTATCCATTCATCTGTTGATGGACACGTGGATTGTTTCCACCTTTGAACTATTGAAAATAATGCTGCTATGAACACTGGTTTACAAATATCTGTTCAAATTACTGTTTTCAATTCTTTTGGGTATATACATAGAAGTAGAATTGCCAGATCACATGGAAATTGTATTTGTAATTTTTTGAGGAACTGCCAAACTATTTTCACAGTGGCTGCCCCATTTTGCATTCCTACCAACAATGTACAAGGATGCCAATTTCTCTGCATCCTTGCCATGCTTTTTTTTTTCCCATTTTTAAATAATAACCATCCTAGTGGGTATGTGGTGTCTCTTGATTTTGATTTGTTTTTCAGTTGAGATCTTGTTGATGCTTCTTATCCTTGGGATAAGATCCTTCTGGAAAAAAAAGTTAGAAAACCTCTTACAGGATAAATGATCCAAAGACCAGAGCTAATTGACGTAAAGCACTAATTTAGAATGTATAATATGCATGGGCATAGGGAAATGTCAATTTGTGAAATGACTGATTGATTTTAGCCCTTCAATTACTTTCTTGAACTACATTCAGGTGTATAACTAATTAAAAAGAATCATAATTATAACTTTATACCACTTATAGAACATTCTCACATGCATCTAAGACATTATTTTAGTCAATATTAAAAGCATCTAAACTTTAGCCATCTCTTCCTATTCTTACTCAATGATTTCTCAACTGTCCTTTTAAGTCCCCTTTCCTCTGCTACCTGGCTTCCCATAAAGGTGAATATCCATAAGTGAGATGAACAAGAGAACTTGCCAAAGTAAGAAATATCTCAGGGTAGCATAGCCTCTTCCATATGGTTACTCACTCTTCAAGGCTCAGCTTAAATTCCATCCTTTCTAATAAGCCATGCCTTACCACCCTTTTAACACTTCCATTTTTTTTAACTCCATGAGCAGTTATATTCCGTCCCACAAAATAAATCTTTTGCATTGCTTCTTGCTTTGTCCCCTAAGAATAGAATATGTGATCTTATTTTCTTCTTATTTCTATTATAGATCCTTGGAGAGTAGGCACTAGGTCATTCATTTCTTTGTATTATCCACTGAACTCTGATTATTGTGGATAACAGTAAGAATTCGTAAGAACTTGTTGGTTGGAGAAGATATCAGAGGCTCACAGGTTTCCTTTCTGAGTTTTCTTTTGTTCCGAGTCACAGTTTGAACAACTGGCTCAGGAAAACTGTCTGGATCTTCTAAAAATTTGACCTGTTAGTGTTTTAGAGAAAAATCAAGGAGGAATGAAAAAGGTTCAGAGAGGTGGAGTAGTATACGAACAGTCTCCTAAGTTTGAGAATCTCAGCTAGGATTAGATTTCAGTTTGCCTTCTGTAGTTCTTAAACTTAACCTCTGCCTCCCATGACAGAGGTGGACCAGCAGAAGATGCTGTTAAACTCTGTTGGGAGGGTTAATAATAAGACTTGGGAATTAAGGAATATCTGCTGGGACTATGTCTTCCTATTACCATATTGACTAACTCAGAGTGTTAGCTAATAAATGTTTAAGGAATTAATGAATACATGCATAATTTTTACTTGATGTTTTCAGTTACATTATTTTAACACTGCTATTAGCCATTATGATCTTTGCAATACAGAAAGTGAAATAAGGCCCAAAAAAAGTTATAAAACTTACCAAAGATCCCAGGATTACAGGTGTTCAAACCCAACTCTATCTTTGACCAAATGTTTTACCCTTTTCTCTATAGCCTGCTGTTTCCTTAAATTTCCTGAAGTTGAGTAGGGAGTGAAATCATTCAATCAAGATCACAAAATTCTTTTACAGACCACTTTATATCAACAGTACAGTGAATACTTAAAGAAATATCAGGAGAGCTTCAAACAGAAGAGAAGTAAAGTCCAAATATTCATGGAATGGCATATATTCAATAGATAGAATTAGGAGTAGATACTAACAAGCTTGTTTTCCTTGCTTACTTGTAGAAGACAGTTTCAAGAAGAGCAGAGACGGCTGCTTTGAATTCCACCCTGTGCTTTCAAACCTGCAAATCAGCCTGAGAGTGAGCCACCCTAGCACCCCAGCAGCAGCCAGCTGAGCCCACCTCCACCATGGGGGCCGTGACTCAGTTGCTGGCGGGCATTGTCATAGCTCTGCTTGCCCTCCCTACTGAAGGTGGTGTCCTCAAGAGAGTCATCAGGCACAAGCGACAGAGTGGGGTGAATGTCTCACTGCCAGAGGAGCAGCAGCCGGTGGTGTTTAACCATATCTACAATATCAAGCTGCCCATGGGGTCCCAGTGCTCAGTGGATCTGGAATCAGCCAGCGGGGAGAAAGACCTGGCCTCACCGCCAGAGCCCAGCGAAAGTTTCCAGGAGCACACAGTGGACGGGGAAAACCAGATCGTCTTTACACACCGCATCAACATCCCCCGCCGGGCCTGTGGCTGTGCTGCAGCTCCTGACGTCAAGGAGCTCCTGAGCAGGCTGGAGGAGCTGGAGAGTCTGGTGTCCTCCTTGCGGGAGCAGTGTACCTCGGGAGCGGGCTGCTGTCCCCAGCCTGCGGAAGGTAGGAGCTGGTGGCCGCTCTACAGATGGGAGGGGCGGCAAGCAAAGCAGGATCCATCAGGTTTTCCTAAAGTGGGTTCCCTGGAAAACGAGCCTCACTAGGTGTTCATTAAAAAGAGATTTTATGGTCAAGTAAATGTGAGGAATGTCATCATTTCTTTCTTGCTCTTGGAGAGTCATGGTGTCAAATGTTTCTCAGAGGAGTCGTCAGGCCTGCTTTGAAAAAGCCTATTCATTTTTTTAATTGTATTTTTTTATGGTGAAATATAACATATATACATAAAAGTGATAACTTTCCAAGTGCAATTTAGCAAGTAGTTAGAGAGCAAATTTCAAAGAATATTATATGTTACATTTCCACAGTTTCAGTTATTTCCTTATTATGAAATATAACATATATATAAAAAAAAGTAATATCTTTCAAAGTATGATTTAACTAGTATATATACAGGAATTTCCAAAGTTTCAGTCATTTCCTTATTGTGAAATCTAACATGTATACAAAAAGGTACAGCTTTCAAATTACAATTTAACAAGCAGCTATATAACGAATTTCAAAGGATGTTTTGGGTTCCAGTAAGCCTAGTCATTTTAATTACAAGTTTTCTAAAATTTATTTGACCATGAAATCTATCCATTCTCTACCCCAAAACATATGAAACATAACATGAAATTCCCAACCCAAAGAACACTCTTTGACAGGTATTAATATAGCCCAATTGCCTCTTTGTACCAATAGAGAAACTGAGACCCAGAAGGAGAATGGAATTCCTCAAGGCAATGACTTGCCGAGTTAGGACTCAAGCCATCCCATTGTTCTTACAAATGTCCAATGCTGCCTGTGATAATGCAAAGTCTGTGGGGTTTGGAAAAATGTTCCAATCTAATGACAATGATGATAAGGATCACAACCATGAATTGAGTCCCCGCTAGAGACCAGGCACTGTGATCCATTATCTCATCCAGTGCTCCCAACAAGCCTTTACATAAGATGTGATAACCCTACTTTGCAGATACAAGAATGGAGTCTCAGAATAGTTAACTAACTAGTGCTTGGTGACATAGAGGCATAGGAGATAAGGACTTTGAATTTGTCTCTGTGTCTCCAGAGCTCACGTCTCCCCAGTGACACTTGCCTCCATGTGCATCTCATTTTAAGGAATTCTGCCACTTTGGAATTCTGTCTTTATCTCCATTCCCTAAGCTGATAGTGCTACAAGCAGTTTCAACAACTTCAAATCAGAGAAGAAAATTTCTATTTCTGCCACCCAGAAGAAATCATCAGAAAATGCTTCAACAAATTATTTTAAGAGTAGACCGAATCACCGTTAAGTGTATAGTATATGCTCTAGGTTTCTAAAGCAAAAAAGATAAAAATAAAAATAATTAGAACAACAGAAAAGTTTTCTCTATGCATAAATTTTTATGCATAAAATTTTATGGCAAAATGCAGACAGGAGCCTACACAGTAGGATTAATTCTAAAGAGTGGGTTGAAATAATAGTTCGGAGTAGCACTGTCCAATAGAAATATAAAGTGAGCAACATATGCGATCTTAACTCTCCAGTAGCCGTAAGTTAAAAAGGAAAAAGGAACAGGTAGCAATAAGTTTAATAATCTATTTCACTTAAACTGATATAACCAAAATACTAACTTTCCAGCTTGGAATCAATATAAACATTATCTTATCTTACATTATTTTCTTGTATGCTAACGTCTTTCTGTGCTTTACACTCGCAGCACATCTCAGTCTGGACTAGCCCCAAGTCAAATGCTTAATAGCAACCTGTGGCTAGTGGCTATCATGTTGGACAGTCCAGAACTAGAATCTCACTTCTCAAACTAACATTTTTTATTAAGAGTCTTCCTTCCTGCTATCAGAAAGGAAATAACACATATAAATCACAACTATATCTAGGTGCAGAGGCACTGGGAGTGTATTTTGTTTCTCGTCCTTGAGATCCATGAAGATCAGCCCAGTGACTCTTGTGAGCTGAGCCAAGACAATATGTTGGCTTCAAAGAATTGATCGTGCATTCCACAGGCTTACCAACCACTGCATCCTTCAGGATAAGAGAGGGAAAAAGGATAAAGGCACCTGTGTTCTCTGTAGTGGGGGGTGAGAGGGAGACAAAAAGAAAGGTGTCCTGACAGAATTAGAGAGCCACTCCCTATCTGCCTCATTTCAGTTTGGGGAAATTAGAATATATGGGTCACATAAACCCACATACCAACTTGGGTCAACCCAAAACACTCTGGAAGAGAAAACAGAGGAAAGCACAGCAAGCAGAGTGGTGAATTCTTAATGTCCTCATTGAATTTCACATACACCAGTCAAGAAGGGCTATTGGTTCCACTTTACCAATGAGGAAATGGCACTCCAGAGTCTAAATCCCTTCCCAAATGCAGCATAGCTAGTGAGTCAGAGTCAGAATTTATTTCAGTTCAGCCACTGTCTCCTGGGCATCTCCGTGTGCCTGACCTTGGCCAGGACCAGAGAGGTAGCAATACAAGCACAGCGTAACAGATTCCGTAAGGCAGCTGTTCATAATCCTCTGGAGTCATGGAACTCCTTGAATGTCTGATGACAACTGTGGCTCCTCTTCCTGGGAGTGGAAACACACTTGCACACACCAGCACACATCAATACACACTATCATTGCACATAATTCTACCATTTCAGGGAGGAAACAGAGCCCCTGAAATTCCAGTTTAAGAATCCCTACCTGATGTAATCGGATCTGACTCCACACACTAAATAACTGGCCTTCAAGCCAGATGGGGGTCCGGGGATCCTAACACCCTGTGGCTGAATTTGAATCTGGGTTTCATGGGCAGATACGAGCCTCCATTCTCTCTGTCTGCAGGCCGCCTGGACACGAGGCCCTTCTGCAGTGGCCGGGGCAACTTCAGCACCGAAGGATGCGGCTGCATTTGTGAACCCGGCTGGAAAGGCCCCAACTGCTCAGAGCCCGACTGTCCCAGCAGCTGCCACCTGCGAGGCCAGTGCATCGACGGCCAGTGTGTCTGTGACTCAGGCTTCACGGGCGAGGACTGCAGCCAGCTGGCCTGTCCAAGCGACTGCAATGACCAGGGCAAGTGCGTGAACGGGGTGTGCGTCTGTTTCGAAGGCTACACGGGGGCCGACTGCAGCCATGAGGTGTGCCCGGTGCCCTGCAGCCAGGAGCACGGCAAGTGTGTGGACGGACGGTGCGTGTGCCAGGACGGCTTCGCGGGCGATGACTGCAACGAGCCCCTCTGCCTCAACAACTGCTACAACCGCGGGCGGTGCGTGGAGAACGAGTGCGTGTGCGACGAGGGCTTCACTGGCGAAGACTGCGGCGAGCTCATCTGCCCCAAGGACTGCTTCGACCGGGGCCGCTGCATCAACGGGACCTGCCACTGCGAGAAAGGCTTCACGGGAGAGGACTGCGGCCAGCTCACCTGCCCCAACGCCTGCCACGGCCAAGGGCGCTGCAACGAGGGGCAGTGCGTGTGTGACGAAGGCTTCACCGGGGTGGACTGCAGTGAAAAGAGGTGTCCTGCTGATTGTCACAACCACGGCCGCTGCATCGACGGGCAGTGCGAGTGTGACGATGGCTTCGCGGGACCCGACTGCAGGGAGCTCCGATGCCCTAACGACTGCCACGGCCACGGCCGCTGTGTCAACGGGCAGTGCGTGTGTGACGAGGGTTACACCGGGGAGGACTGCGGCCAGCAGCGCTGCCCGAGCGACTGTAACAACCGGGGCCGCTGCATCCAGGGGAAGTGCCTGTGCGAGCGTGGCTTCACGGGCTATGACTGCAGTGACATGAGCTGCCCCAGTGACTGTCACCAGCACGGCCACTGCGTGAACGGCATGTGTGTGTGTGATGACGGGTACACAGGCGAAGACTGCCGGGACCTGCGATGCCCCAAGGACTGTAGCCGCCGGGGCCGCTGCGTGGACGGGCAGTGCGTGTGTGAGGACGGTTTCACGGGCCCCGACTGTGCAGAGTTGTCCTGTCTGAACGACTGCCACCGCCAGGGCGACTGCGTGAACGGGCAGTGCGTGTGCCATGAAGGCTTCACGGGCAAAGACTGCAGGGAGAGAAGGTGTCCCAATGACTGCAATGGCCGGGGCCGCTGCGTGGATGGCCAGTGTGTCTGCCACGAGGGCTTTACCGGCCTGGACTGTGGGCAGCTCTCCTGCCCCAATGACTGCAGCCAGTTAGGCCAGTGCGTGGCCGGCCGCTGCATCTGCAGGGAAGGCCATGCCGGGGAAGACTGCTCCGACGGTGAGTGCCAGGGCGCAGAGCAGCATGGCAATGGCCAAGAGTCCTTGCAAGCTGGGTATGGGTTGGAGAGCGATGGTTACATTACACACATGCTCACACACACAGGCTCACACACTCACACTCATATGCACTCCCACCCCCACACATGCTCAAAACTCATACACATACACCCACACATATATTCTTTCACACACACACACTATACACTTCTGTACATGCTCACATATACTCACAGACATTCACACACACACTCTCACATTCACACACACTCTCTCAAACACACACACTGACTCTTTGAGGGGCCCTGGTCATTCACCTGTTACAGGACTCTGTTTGCGGGCTCTGCAACTTAGAGAGGTTATGTAATTGTCCCAGGGACATGCAGCAACTAAGTCACAATGGCTGGGGAATCTGAGCCTGCCTAACTCATCTGCACTATCCAGTGCCAAGCACGAGGTAGATGAAATGATAACTTCCCTTTGCCAAACATCAACTCTCCACTAATATTGAACTGCTAGTAAACTAAACCCGCCTATTTGGATGGAAATAAAATTTCAGTAAAATGGAATGGGACAGTGAGTTTACATGAGGCAAAATGTTTGGAAAGTATTCTCAGCTAAATGCTTACTCTCTAGCAGGCAGACTCATCTCTTGAAATCATTTTATATTTACTGTCTTCTAACCCAAGGCCTGTGAGCTCCTCAGAGGTGTGCTATCCCCAGCAGTTAGCACAAGGCCTGGTTTATAGTAAGGGCTCAGTAAACATTGTTGAATGCAAGCATAATAAAGAGCGAAAATGATCATGTTTAATAAGGGTCTTCTTTGTACTTCACTCATCCACCCATATATGGAACGGTCATAATTGAGAATTTCTGCTTTGATTAAAGCTATTGGTAGTTAGGAATAAATAAATGGCTCTGTGTTTAGTGTGGCCAAGGCAGGAAACCTTGATTGGAAAGAACACTAGGCTAGCAGGGAGGAGATGTGAGTTCCAGACTTGATGAGGTAAGTGACTTGCCAAGTCCCTCCGCCTTGCTGGTCTTCCACCTAGAAAATGCAAGAATTGGGCCACACGAGCCCTAAATCCCCTTCCAGCCCACCGATGACTCCAAGCCAGAGCAGGGAGGGAATCTCAGGTCCCGCTTTCCTACACCAATGTCCTTCATCTGATTTAAGACCCAAGGGTGGAGAAGGAGGAGGAGCCAGGTGGCCCAGAGCACTGGCAACCACACTCCTGACCTTGAACTTTATTTCCCCTGAAGGAGATAGACACCCCTGAAGGTTTTAAAGATGGGTCACAGCAGGGGGTCCTTGATGAGTTGTGTTTCAGAGAGAGCTCCTTAGGCCTTTGTTGCCAGCAATGGAGGAGAGAGGGGGAGGGAAAACAAATCGGTGGACATGACTGACCTGCGATACCCTTCCTCCTTCCCGCCAGTGTCCCCTCCCAAAGACCTGGTCGTGACAGAAGTGACAGAAGAGACCGTCAACCTGGCTTGGGACAATGAAATGCGGGTCACAGAATACCTCGTCGTGTACACGCCCACCCACGCTGACGGCCTGGAGATGCAGTTCCGCGTGCCCGGAGACCAGACGTCCACCACCATCCGGGAGCTGGAGCCTGGCGTGGAGTACTTCATCCGCGTGTTCGCCATCCTGGAGAACAAGAAGAGCATTCCTGTCAGCGCCAGGGTGGCCACTTGTGAGTGAGCGGAAGCCCCTCGGCCCGCGGCTCCCCCACTGTGACCCTTCCCCGTGGGTTCTTTCCTCAGCTTTGCCCCCACACACCTGTGGTTGTCATTTGATAATCAAATCAATTAGGAAGTGTCGAGAATTCAAATAAACCCATTGAATATTTTCTTCAAGAAACTCATTTGCAACAAAATCTCCCTCCTTGCTTGCCTGTATCTTTCTGCCACAGAGAATTATTACAGGTAATACTTAACAAGTGTTTACTCTGCATCAGACTTTGTTTTGAGTACTCTGCATATACTAGTTCATTTAATCCTCACTACAACCCTATAAGTTCAGTGCTATTGTCAACCTCATTTACAGATGGGAAAACTGAGACCCAGAAGGGATAAAATGCACCTCAGCCCAAATCACAACATGGCTAGTAAGTGGTGGAGATGGGATTTGAACCCAAGTCTGGTTGCAGAGTTCATTTCCTTAACTACTCAACTCTACTACCTTTCCGTGGAGCTCACTAGCTATTTTTTTAAAAAAAAAGAAAAAAAGGAAACATTAGCATGCAAGTTATTCCATTAAGAGTCCAACATTAGTTCAATTGCCTGCACATCTGAACGTCAAGTTGTGGCTGGAAATTGGCCTTTTCTTGTTGAGTGGTAATAACCTTGGCTGCTATGTTTTGAAATAGTATTATGTATCAGGAACCAAGCCCAACTTTCTACACGGATCATCTCACTTAGTCCTCAAAACATTCCTGAGGGGCAGGCATACTTCTCTCATTCTTGTGGGTGATGAAACTGAAGCTTGGGCACTTTGCATCTTGCCCCATGTCATGAAAAGTAGTAACAGTGGAACTTAGATTCTAGCCCAAGTTTGTCTGATTCCAAAGCCCGGTCTCTTATTAGGTTGAACAGGATGAAGTTGCCAATAGTTCATCATACAGTGGCCCTAATATTAATTTTCCTACTGCCTTGCAGTAGACACCTTCCCAGAAGAACCCTGAAATAGTTTCTAGCCCAGATTACCAGCCCTTAAGTGTAGCAGGCATCCAACTCTTTGGGATAGTGAAATCAAGGCCTTGTTGCCCCTGCCACACATCAGCCCCAACCTCACCTCCTACTTGTACTATTCCTGACAGATTTACCTGCACCTGAAGGCCTAAAATTCAAGTCTATCAAGGAGACATCTGTAGAAGTGGCATGGGACCCTCTGGACATTGCTTTTGAAAACTGGGAGATCATCTTCCGCAATATGGTAAGAAGCACAAAGGAGCAGGTGTCTCTGACCAGAAAGTTCTAAAAGGTTGTTCAAAGAACTCTGCTGGTTTTCACATCAACTTGATTTCTTAAGTGATTGGTGGAGGGCAAGACTCTAAAATTAGCACCCTGTGTGTGCATATATATTCTAAGCTGTGTTGGTTTTTTGCCCTGATTTTAAATTTAACACTTAGGGCTAAGCCTAGATAAATAGAAACTAAGTCATCTCTAGGTTCCAATCGCACCTCACAATCTTGCAAACCTCAACTCAGAGGCGAAGAAGAGAAGAAATTATCCCAGTCCCAAAATGCCTCCACACACATTTCAGACTGAGCATCCCTTCTTTCTGGGCCTAAAACTCTACGTAAAGCAGAGAACCGGGTTCTTGAGTTCAAGGCCAGGCTCTGCCACCAGCTGTCTCTGTGACAGCACAAGAGTCACCCAATTGCTCCATCTTAGGCCTCTTAATCTTTCAAAGGAGAAATTGAGCTTATGGCTTCAGAATTCCCTCTGTCTCTCACATTCTGTCATTTGACTTGGATGTCAAAGGGATGAGGAGAGAGTTTTTCAAGAGGCAGAAAAGAGCTCAAGAAATGTTTTATTCATCTCTGTATCCTCAGCAAATAACATACTGATCTGGTTCATAGTAAGTGCTTAACAAATGGATGTAGGAAAAGGAGGAATGAAAAAATGCAGAATGAATGAATCACAGGAATGTAAAGGTTGGCGCTTTCTGTAAGTCTTATCAAGATGTCCCTATTTTCAGAACAAAGAAGATGAGGGAGAGATCACCAAAAGTCTGAGGAGGCCAGAGACCTCGTACCGGCAAACTGGTCTAGCTCCAGGACAAGAGTATGAAATATCTCTGCACATTGTGAAAAACAATACCCGTGGCCCCGGCCTGAAGAAGGTGACAACTACCCGTGAGTATCACCTTTAGTGCCACTGATCCAATGGTAGAGTTGATTATGCCTCACAGCACCTCCCGGTTGGTAAAGTGCCCTCTTGTATTAATTAGCTTTTGCTGTGTAACAAACAAGCCCTAAACTTAGTGGCTTAAAATAATTCTGCAGATTAGTGACTTTGGGCTAGGGTTAACTGGACAATTTTTCTGGTCATGACTGGGTTCACGTATGTATCTTTGTGGGCTGGGGGCTTTTTGGCCTGTGATGACCTCAGCTGGGGTTGTCTCTTAGCTTCCAGTAGACTGGCCTCAGAGCTTCTTAAGAACAAATAGGATTTGGCCCTGCTAGATCATTTAGGAGGAAAAAAATCTGAATTTTTCATCTTTTAATGAAAGGAAGTGAAAGTCATAATTCAAAGGGGTATGGATACAAGAAGCAAAATAATTAAAATCACCATCTACTATGTCCTCTAATTTAATCTTTTAATCTTAGCAGTAGACCTCTGAAAGAATCAGGGCAAATATTAATGTCATTATTTT
This sequence comes from Choloepus didactylus, assembly GCF_015220235.1. Lineage (NCBI taxonomy): Eukaryota > Metazoa > Chordata > Mammalia > Pilosa > Megalonychidae > Choloepus > Choloepus didactylus. The sequence goes on from NC_051316.1 coordinate 107,911,582, forward strand.
TGAAAAGTAGAAACTGAGACAGAGAAGTCAAGTCTATTTAACTAACATCATATGACTGATAGTGTCAGGGTCACGTCTTTAAGCCAGGGACTAGTTTTATAACTTTAACCCCATCACCGCTAGGATTGACTAGGCTCTGGTTTATGCAGAATATTGCTCCCATGTGATCAACAGGAACCTAAATAAAATCCCATTCACTACCAATGGTGTCAGAGCTTCTTAAGAACAAAATAGGATTTGGCCCTGCTAGATCATTTGGGGAAAACAATTCTGAATTTGGAGTTGTTCTATGAGGAAGTATGTTTTGAAAAGACGGGGAAAAAAAAAAAAAAAGAAAGAAAATCATTTTGCATTGCCATTGGGTAAAACCTTTTTATCTTGCCTAAGACAACATATGCACCAACTGTTTGGGAATTGACTCTTCTTGGCAGGGACTGTCGGAAAAGTTAAGTCTACTGACTAATGACAAGAAAGAACATCTTGCATTTAAATATTTGCACATTTTTGCCTAGCTCAGAGCCAATTCAAGGGATTGTCTCCTTAATAAGCAAGTGTTTTCCATCATCTTGACAACATCCCTCTGTGGTAGGTAGAGGGCAGGTACCAACAAGAAAAATCATTAGATCACCAGAGAGGCATAGGAAAGATCACCCAACCAGTTATATCTACTATAGAGAATGCACACTGAAAATACAAAGGACATTTCTTTCATCTGCCTCTTTTCTTTTTTAATCTAAATTTGGAGATTGGCTGCTTTATTTTCTTCTTATTGCAGGACAAACATCCCAACATTTGAGTTCCATAATCATATAAATATCAACATTAAGGGGCAGATATTTCCCTGTTTATTTTGCTGATATACCTGTTTTTTTCCCCAGGTTTAAATGACCTTAAACTTTTGGTGCCAAAACAGTATCTCCCCCTTCCCTCTGGTCTCTTCATGGAGGTTGTATTATAACCATTTTGACACATGCATATTTTCAAGAGGCACCATCACATACAGGGAAAGAGCATGGGCTTTGAAGCCAAACACTCCTGAGTTAGAAATCCACACAACTAACCATCAGCTTGGGCAAATTTATTTCTTTAAGCCTCAGGTACAACAGCTGGAAAATGGGTTTATGTAATCTTCCTTGTGGGTTCATCACAGGGTTAAGACATAATGACAAAACACCGTGCACAGCGTAAATGCTCACCCCCTCTTCTCAAGAGTCCCAAACTCAGGGCAGATCAGTGTCCTTGGCTGACTCTCAGTTTTCTTAATGAAAGGAGTGTTAAAGAAAGAAATAAGCGTGGTTTGGGTGCTTGCCGGCAGCTGGAAGAAGAAGATATAGCACAGGCAAATTCACTGTTGATTTGAAGAATCATTTTCATTGTGCATTTTTAGTCGGGGCTGTTGTAGCAACACTCAGACTTCAAAAAATAGACTCCACAGCTTTATCACAGTCAGCTATGAATTATTCCTTCTTTTTCTTCCCTGTATAAAGCCAAATTCCTTTCATCTGGTATTGTTTACTCAACCAATGCTGAAAACACAAACTTAACTATTTTTACAAACAGAAAGCAATATTTACTGAATCCCTAGTATGTGTCTGGCTCTATACTGCGGATTATGAAGGGCCTAAGATTTCTGCCCCCAAAAATGAGTTACCTCATTAAACAGATTTGAAATGTAGATCTGCTACAGAAGAGTAAGAAACATACAGTATTAAAATGTTCTTTAAGGACAGAAGCAGCAGCAGGGAGGACATATGTGTTTGCCTGATTGCAGCAGGGTTGAAGAAGGCTTCTCATAGGAGGTGTCATGTACAGGAGATTTTGATGGATGAAGAGGCGATTTTTAGAACAGGGAGAACAAAGAGACAGAAAGTGCAGAGAGCAGGAAACAGCATGGTGTGTCCCAGGGCCCTGAGCAGCTGTTGGAGTGTGATGTCCCAGGGTGGGTGGGCAGGGGGCAAGTAATGGGGCAAGGAAAGAGGCCAAGATGAGGCTGCGAAGATAGGCCAGGCTTGGATATTGAGAATTTGCCTCAATTCTTTTAATCAAAAATAACTTTCCATACACTACTGAGACAGTCACTGCCTCACTCCGTAATTCTGATGGTGAGCTAGAGAAGTAATCAAACATCCAGGGAGTTTTGCCTAATTAAAACTCTGAGAGACAAAATCAAATTTTTCAATTGCAGTGGTGTGTAAGCATGTTTCTTCAACTTATGAGAATAGTAATAATTGCAACAACGCAATAGTCATTTATTCTGCAACTATCATATGCCAAGCACAATGCTAGAGGCTTTGCAAGCCTTATCTCCTTTAATATTTGAAAGCGCAAAATCAAAACCAAACAAATTCCTAAGAGGTAGCTGTCACTATCTCTACCTATATTTTAAACTGAAACTCAGAAAGTTTTCAGGAGTCAATAGACATCAACTGAATGCATGTGAAAAGGGCCGTGGCTGCAGAGTCGTCTGTCTGCTCAGCTGCAGGCACGAGCCCCGATCTCTGCAACCACCCTTGTCCTCTGCCCATCACAGGCTTGGATGCCCCCAGCCAAACTGAGGTGAAAGATGTCACTGACACCACTGCCCTCATCACCTGGTTCAAGCCCCTGGCCGAGATCGACAGCATCGAGCTCTCCTATGGGGTCAAAGGCGCGCCGGGCGACCGCACCACTGTCGACCTCACACCCGACGAGAACCAGTACAGCATCGGGAACCTGAGGCCAGACACTGAGTACGAGGTGGCCCTCATCTCCCGCAGGGGCGACATGTCCAGCAACCCAGCCAAGGAGATCTTCACGACAGGTAACAGAGCAACGGCGAAGGAAAGGTTGCCAGGCTGGGGTGTCTTCCAAGCTCATTTTACAGTAGGAAAAACAGTGGGGGGATTTTCATTCTCTTAAATTGGATTTTTAAAATGTTGTAGCAATTGATGGATTACTTTTTCAAATCAAAAATACTCCAGATAACCTTCCAAAGCACACATTTTTTGCAGGGAATATGTAGCGGATGCTGGGTCTAATGTTCTCTAACAAAGATTCTGGAAAAAATAAAAATCAAATAAATATTTCAATAATAAAATACAATATATGGAAAAGATGAATGACAAGGGCTCCTCTGAATATCTTAGCCAATGCTATTATTTTAAAAGCACTGAAGTTTCAATCGTTCATTCAATTGGTATTTTTTCATTGCTTAGTAAGCACTGGGTGAGTTATTAGAAAAAAAGTGATGAACACAACAGACCAGTTCTTATCCTCATGGAGCTTATCTGCTAGTTTCTGTGTAGTGTTTTTTAGGCACAAAACTGGAGGAAAATATGAATAACTGCAGTGGTGCATACACTAATAATGGGGAAAAGCACCAATTATGTGCTGCTTGTTTAGATCTGAGTGTTAACCCTCAGGCAGAGAGGTGATTTTTTGATCTCTCTCCAAGGGCAGGCACCTTCCATATTTCAGGTTAAACTGTCAAAGACTCCTGCTCTCCTAGTGCCTGGTGTTTTCATCCGAATGTTCTCTGTCTCCCAAACAGGGCTGGATGCTCCCAGGAATCTCAGGCGCATCTCCCAGACAGACAACAGCATCACCCTAGAGTGGAGAAATGGCAAGGCAGCCATTGACAGCTACAGAATTAAGTATGCACCCATCTCTGGAGGTGACCATGCAGAGGTTGACATCCCAAAGAGCCAACAAGCCACAACCAAAACCACACTCACAGGTGAGTGCTGCATCCCTGATCCAGCCAGCCCCATGGAGGGGCTCCCACAGGTCCCCATTTTGAAACGCTCATAGAAAGTGATATGTCCACCTTCCAGCAATTCCTATCACTTGGATGCTGAGAGTTGGTCTGTGAAACATTCTGGACATTGAGAAATCATAGCCTCCCAAGAACCAGTGTAGGGCCACTTTTATGGACTTTGGGATTGTGTCCAGTTTCAGGCTGTAAGCCCACCTGTGCATTCTCCCTTAGGTTTGAGGCCGGGAACTGAGTATGGGATTGGAGTGTCTGCTGTGAAGGAGGACAAGGAGAGCAACCCGGCGACCATCAATGCGGCCACAGGTGAGGGGTCACTTGGATTTGCACCACCAAGAGCTGGTAGGTGCATTAGACAGACAACACAGGGCCAAGGAGGCAGGAAAACCTACTTTAAAAGAAAAAGAAGTCTGGGAAAGTCTGGAAGTGCAGAAGGACCAGAGCAAGCTCTGATCATTTAAATGATGCTGATGTTCCTCTCGCCATGTGGGAAGCAGGTCAAGGGAATATTTTTAAAAGAAAAATTGGAAACTGTCTTTAGAAGAAATCCATAATTTTTTTATTTTTTTATTTTATTTTATTTTTTTACAAATCATCGCCTAATCAAAACAGATCTGGGGAGCTTCCTGTTAGGAAGCATATTGTAAGTGGCAGAACCAGAGTTTAACCAGCTTCTGCCTCCTTGTCAGTCTGGGCTCTTAACTTTGCAGCCTGTAGCTCAAACCTCAGGATGAGGATGGTGATAGGGCAACATGATTTGAGGCAAGGACTCTTTCTTCAAGTTGTTTTCCAGAAAATCTGCACATGAATGAGATAGCCCCTCCCCTTGCCTCTCCACCAACCCTCTACCAGGTACTGTGAGAAAAGGGGAGCTGGTGTGTAAAGAGGCATAAACCACGTTCCACTGAGATTTCAGATCATACGAGATCCACTACTGGGCACGTGCATGTATCATCCTTTCCTAAGTTTTAATTTTGAGTTCACTGCAGATTCACTTGCGGTTGTGAAAAATAATACGGGGAGCTCCCCTATGCCCTTCTCCCTGTTTCCCCCAGCAGTAGCATCTCAGGTAACAAAAGTAAATATCAAAACCAGGAAACTGAGTTTCATCCAATCCATCAATCTTATTCTGATTTTGCCAGTTTTACAAGCACTCATTTGTGTTGTGCATTTAGTTCAATGCAACTTTATCCCATGAGTAAATTCATTTAACCACTACCACAGTTAAGACATGGGACAGTTCCATCATAAGGATCCTTCATGCTACCTTTTATAGATACAGCCACGTCCCTCTCTCCGCTCATCCCTAATGTCAGGCAACCACTCATCTTTTCATCATCTCTAGAATTTGGTCATTTTGAGAATGTTACATAAATGGAATCATACAGGACATAGCCTTTGGAGAGTGGCTTTTTTTCATGTGGCATAATTCCCTTGAGATCATTCACATTGTTTCTTGCAACACTAGTTCTTTCCTTTTCATTGCCAGGTAGCTTCCCAAGGTACTAATGCACCGCTATATTTATTTTTAATCTCCCCAAACTCCTGAGAGCTAATGTATACTTGGACCCGTTTTGCAAAGGTGAAAACCGAGACTCGGGTTAACTGTCTAATGTCACACAGCCCCTCAACAGCAGACCGAGGGCTGCAGCCCAGTACCAGCTGACTCTTAGTCCAGAAACATCCCTGCCTCTCAGCCTGAGCAGTGTGCGTCTCTGTTTTCCTCCCAGACATGGATGCGCCCAAGGACCTTCGGGTTTCAAAAATGACAGACAACAGCCTGACCTTGCTCTGGAGAGCGCCCCTGGCCAAGTTTGACCATTACCGCCTCAACTACAGCCTCCCCTCGGGTCAGCCGATGGAGAAGCAGCTTCCCAAAGACACCACCTCCTACGTTCTGCGGGGCCTGGCACCTGGGCAGGTGTACACCATCCTCCTAAGAGCAGAGAAAGGCAGACACAAGAGCAAACCCGCCCACGTGAAGGCGTCCACCGGTAAGTCCTGCCTCTGAGCTCCCTCCAAAGCCAGATGGGAAGGCATGCTACTTCCTCTACTCCTGGAGCTCTTAAAAGCCACTTTGAAAGAGTCCCTTACCTCTTTTTCCAGAGTGTTAACTTTTCCTTTCGTTGGCCAGTTCAGCAAATGTCCCAGGAGAACTTAAAGCATCCGGGTTTGGTTTGTCTTTAATTCTTTTATTTTTTGATTGTATGTATGTTTTGCAGATTCTTTTAAATTGTTTCCCATTTTTCTTCCCTCCTTTAGCTTAGCAATTAATTTGTTTTTCATTTTATTTCTTTCAGAGATGACCAAGATATCTTGATACTAATTATTTGGTTATTTCCCATTAAATATTTTTATTCCAGGTCTTTTCCTTTCTTCTAAGGTTACCACTGGAAAGCTACACAGGATCCTTTGAGTCTTCCATGATACTTTTCTCCTTTTCTATTTTCTCTTAGGCATTAAGGTTTGAGCCCCATATTTCCAAGACAACAGCTTAATCCTGACCTCCCACGTCTCTTCTAGCCCAATCATCGTATTCTTGGCATCTACTGCCATGTTTCCTAAGAGGCTAAATTATTTAAATGCTATAATTGAAAAAACAATCAGAGAAAAATGTTCTTCCTTCATGAAAAAAAAAGATGTGCACATTTTATTTTGTCCCCCAATATTTAAGAGGTATAGGTGGAAAATGTTACATCTTCAGGGTTTAATCAGTCAAAGTCTTTACTTTCAATGTAATTAGTAAGTGTTTGTTGAGCACCCACTGCATGCTTGAACTCTGCTAATACTTGACGAAAAAGTGGGTGACATAATAAGCATAGCTACATTACTCATGTGCTCCAGCTTACAGTTTTGGGGAAGAATAGATACTCAGAATGTGAGATAGAATCCAATCAACGAAAGGGAGTGAAAAGGCAAATCAGGAGCAGCCAGTGAAGGTGTCATGACAGAGGTGTTTCTCCAACTGGACAGAAAAGGAGTTATAACAATGGTCATATTTGGAAACGCCTTGAGAAATCTTTGTCATTTACAAAACCTTCAACTGCCTATAACAGAGATCTTAAATAGCTGTCACTTAAGTAAGACAGAGGTTGCTTTCTTCTCTCATAAAATAAATCTAGTTTTAGGTGGTTCAGAGATGGTGTGTTAGTTCCAAATTAACAGGGACTCAGGATCCTTGTATCTTTCTTTTCCACTGTTCTTAGTCCTTGGCTTCCATTCATTTTCAAAGTCACCTCAATGCCCCAACATTGCTGCTATAGCACAGCCTTCTCATCTGTGCCTAGGCAGCATGAAGAAGAACCCAAGCCAAAAGAACTGCCTCCTAGATGAGTCTTTCTGGAAACTTCATGAATGATTTCTACTTGCATTTTATTGACCACTCCTGTCTATAAGTGAGGCTGGGAAACATGGCCTTCTGGTTGAGCATGTTGCTGCTCATATAAAATTGTGGTTGTTTGTAAGGAAGAGTGGGAGAAGGGATATGTGGTAGGAAAAGAGGGAAGTCTGCCAGGGAGTCTAAAGTGAGTCCAGGTGGAAAATTTTAGAGACTCTGTGCACAGACTGTTCCCACTTTCAGCCATGAGATGATTGTCAAGGTGCTCCAGAAAGGTAGTATAATCATGGGAATAGGGGCAGATGAGAATAAAGAAAAAATAAATCTATGGTAAATATTTGAATATTTCAGCTTTGTAAGCATAAGCTTGTTATAAGATGTCAAAGGACAACAAATGAATCAGAAATATGAAAAAGGGAAAGCCTCTGTCTCTCCCTCTCTCTCTCTCTGTATCTCTCTCTTGTCTTTAACTTTCCCTGAGTCTGACAAATGTTATGTCAAAGAGAGTTTCCTATCTCCCCTCGATCATTTTACCCTCTGCTTATAGCTATATTATCTCCTTTCTCCAGTGGGGAAGCCCCAGACCTCAGCAGCTCAGCTAGATGAAATCTTCCTAATGAACCACAGCCTGGAATTACTTTGCCTCTGACTCAGAGCGGTTGATATCCCAAGGGCTCAGTGGTTTCATTTCCCTTGCCATGACTTCTTAATGCTGTTTCGAAGAAATCAAGCTGTATATTTATATTCTTTAGTATAGGAAGATTGTACTAACCTTTTGTTTGGCTCTTCCCCACTGTCTTCAGAATATTTCTGCCTTTGGCTTTCTCCACAGAGCAATTGTATTCTATTAAAAATGAGGCGGACATTTATTTCCCTCTCCTGAATTCACTCAAATTCTGTAACCATGCCCTGTGCTAAGTTCTAGAAATACTAGAACAATTAAGACAGGTCCCTGCTTCCAAGGAACTCACTGTCTAGTAGACAGACAGACAAAAAGCAGCACACACATCACTAGCTAGTAATTGGGGATGCAGAGAGTGTGGTGGGAGCACAGGAGGAAGCACAGCATCTGCCTTCTGTACATGAGGAAAGGCTTAAAATGGGAAGAGCTGTTGGCAGAGACTTAAAAGGTGAACAGAACTGTGTCAAAGAATACGTAAAAGAAGTAGAAGTCAAAGTACCTAGCCTGGGAAGACGTATAGGAAAAAGAAAGGATGGGGGAAGGGGGGATGGGAGACTTTGGATGATTGGACCACATGGCTGTGGTCCTGAAAGATCAAATGGTTATAGGTGGAATCCTCAGAAGAAAGGCACTTTCTGCTCTGTACCACCAGACTCTTAATTGTGGAAGTCTGCAAGGGGCAACTCATCATCTGTGGGCTTTCCAGAGAAAGTGGGGAACTGGTGATTTCAAAGCCACATTCCCAGGGAATTCCAGGGCTATAGCCATGGAATTGAGCCAAAGTGCAAGCCTTTTCCTTGAAGCTAACCCATATTTAAAGTGTTCCTACCCTGGCTTCCCATCACTCCTAAAATGAGACCCAAAGACCCTACCATGGCCTCTAAGGCACTACAGAATCTGGCCACCACTCGTGCCCTTGCTCGTTTCGCTGTGATCACCCTGACCTTCTCACTGACCCTCAAGCATTCCAAGCCTCTCTCCACCTCAGGGCCGCTGCACGTGCTGTTCCTGTTGGATACCACTCTTTCCCCAGTTCTTCACACAGCATGCTCCCTTGTTTCATTCAGTTTCTATTCAGATACAATCTCAAAGGAGAGGATTTCCCTGGCCACCTAAAATGGCACCCCACCCTGATCTACCCCTTCGTTACATTAGTGTTCCCCGTGACACTTATTGGACCTGATACTATTCAGTTGTTGGTTTATTTATCTGTGGCCTGCCTCCTACTATGGACCAGAAGGTTAGGACTCTCTCCTTCATCCACTGCTGCATCTCCAGGGCCTTGAACATGATAGGTGCTGCAGGAGCATCTGGTGGCCCCAACTACCCCAGAGTGAGCATTTCCTTAGAAACATCTCATCTTTTCCATTCATCTACATTAACATCACTTTAATAGCTCAAACTCTCTCCCCCTAAAGACTAAGGGGAAGGCATTCCCCCTGGAAAGTCTTCAATTAGGCTTAATCTGGATAGAAGGAAGGAAGGAAGGAAGGAAGAAGGAAGGCAGGAAATGGGGGAGATATGCTTGGCACATTGGTCTCATGTCAATAAGGATGATTTCTCTGTTCCTTCCTTCCTTTCTTCCTTCTTTTCTCTGTCTCTGTCTCTCTCTGTCTCTCTCTCTGTCTGTCTCTGTCTCTCTCTCCCTCCCTCTCTCCCTCTCTGTATTTGTATTCTGATAAGGTCACCCACACCCTGTTTGAGGTGAAGGTCATGAATTTGCTGAGAGCAGTAAGGAAACATAAACCAGGGAGGAAATGTAGAAACACAAGACCAATGAAACATCTTTCCAAACCAGCATAAGACTCAATAGCGACATCCCAAATAATTCTCAAGAATTTTGGAAGCAGAAAGATATAATTTGTTAAACCATGCTATAAGCAATAGAGAATATTCTAGTCTGATTTCCGATTTGTATTTCCTTGTAGAACAAACTGAAATGTATTCAAATGTTTATCCAGCCCACAAAATTTTATTTAGCACCTACTATGGGTCAGACAATATTGGTATGTAGAACAGAAAGACACAGCTCTCCACTCAAGGAATGATGCACGCTGCAATGAGAAAAAGAGAGGAAGAAAGAGAGAGAACCAGAACCATACAGATTTAAATAGTCTGTGTTAGAGGGAAGGTCACTAGCTACAGAGCACAGATGCACGTCCCATCCCAGACCCAAGCAAAGGGAATAAAGGGCATAAGAGAGGGCTTTTGGAAGAGTTGGTACTTGTCTGAGTGCTATAAAAAGAAAAGGAGTTGGGCAACTGGAGAAGGGGGAAGAAAATTTCCAACAGGGGAAACAACATTGCAACTCTCAGAAGCATAAGAAACTTGATTTTCCTGAAACGCACACTGTACAATCCTGCTGTTGGACAGAGTGGAGAATGGCAGGGTCAAGAGCTGGAAGTGTCCTCAGGGATAGCTGCAGGGTTGTGAATATCATGCTAAGGGTCTTTGGCTTCATTCTTGAAGGTTCCCAAGGCAGGAAAGTCTTTTAATTTCATTCAACTTATTTTTACAAAATGAGATCAAAGCAATTTAATCTACCCTTTGGAGAAGTCACGCTTGCTCTTGGACATCACCCTCCTTCAGGAAGATCCCTCTTTCACCCATGACTGAGCACTGAAAGTGGATTCCTGAACAAGCAGGCACTGGGGACTCTCACCCAGCCGTGAGACATAACTACTGTCTACAAGATGGTGGGAATCTAAAGATTTCAAGTTGGCACTGCCAGAGATTCCTCCAGGCCAGCACTGTTTGCACCCACCATGAGCACAGAAATGGGATTTTGAAACTCCAATTTCCCAGGCCCACTGACATTGTTCCTAGGGTAGATTCCGGTGCACAGCTGTAAGATAAAGACAACGGCCTTTTCATAAAGAAATGCCAAGAAATTCATTCTGGAACTATACATTGGAAACACTTGGCCTCTGGGGCAGTAAACCCACAAGTGTGTCATTTACACTTGAAATGTGTATTCAGCATTTATGTGGGGTCTCTTGGTCTCCACCTGGACTTTTGTCTGCTGTATTTTTATTCATGTTATTCCTCCTCTTCTCTTAACTTTTATCCCTCTCTCTTTAATTTGTCTACTGATTTTATTCCTGGAAGTTTCACCTTTTACTTGTCCAACTAGCATTTATTTAATCAATCATTCCACCATTTCTTTGTTATCTTATAAACTTGCAAAAGTTTTCACTAGTATTGGGATTTTCAGAATTTATATACTAGGTGTCATTGAATTGTTCTTGTGTTGAAAGACCAATAAGTAGAAGACATGTTTTAAGGCCATAAAAATGTTTATTATCTGTTTCTGACCTTGTGTGTAGTTATAGATAGAGTAGTTTAGCCTGGTACATATCAGGGCTCTGCAATGATGAAAAATTGGTGCTCTTTGATTCACTCATTCCATACATTTTTATGAAGCACCTGCTGTAAGAGTTGGGAGTACAGTAGTGAGCAAAACAAAGTCCCTGCCTGCATGGAGCATGTATTTTTTTTGTGGGAGAGATATAAGATATCATGATAGATAGATGATTAGATAGATGGATAGATAGATGATTAGATCAAGGTAGATAGCTAAATAGAGAGAGAGAGAGTGTATTTTTTTTGGATTTTTTGTTGTTGATTTTTGTTTTCGTTTGTTTGTTTTTAATTCTAAGTGTGATATCAAGCCATTGGAGGGCTGAGAACAGCGAAGAGATATTTTGCCAGGATTCCTCTGGAAATTAGGCTCTAAGGGGGCAACAGTGGGAGCAGCAAATCAGTTAGGAGGCTGTTGCGTAGTTCAGATCAGGAATGGTGGTAGCTTGGAAAAGGATGGTAGCCCTGGAGGAAATGAGAAGTTTCTGAAGTAGAACTCTATCTTGAAGGTAGAGCCAAGAGGATTCACTTTTGGATTTGATGGTGGTTGTTGGAGGTGGGGATAAAAGAAAAAGAAGATTCAACAATGTCTCCAAAGAACTTGAACTGGATAAATACTGGTGCCGTTTATTAAGACAGGGAACCCCAGGAAAGGATCAAGTTTAAGGGGAAAAATGAAGGTTCAGACCTTGATATGTTGAGTTTGAGATGTCTATTAGACATCCAAGTGATGACAGCTAATAGGCTTTTGGATAAATAAGTCTTGCACTCGAGTTCAGAGTTGGGGATATGACTGTGGGAGTCATCAGCATATAACTGGCATATAAGAGCCATGGGCCCGAAGGATATTGTACTCCTCTGGAGTGTTGTTCAAGGTTTGTGTGTGTCTGCAGTGTGGTGTTGGTGTGTGTAAACATGATTGATCTAACATAGAATTTACCTATTCTCTATTAAACTACTAATTTCTGCAATGAAGTTGGCAAGATTCAAGCGTTTGTTATGTTGAATTTTTTTTTGTTTTTAAGACCATGCATTGGGGGAACACTCTTTGCTTTTTGTGGGGAGGAATAGATGCTGTCTTGGGTTGGAGTCCCTAAAAGCAGAGTGTAAGATGAGGATTCTTTTGGAAGTGATTTAATGGGTGAATGCTCTTAGGAAAAGTGTGGTGCAAGAACCAGGATGGGGCCAGGGAAGAAGCCAAACAAAGGTCTGGCTCATTCTAGGGGAGGTCTGGAACTCACACCGCCCCACAGAGTTGGTTCCACCTAGAGGCAAAGGGGCTGGCCTTATATACCCCCAAAAGGTGGGGACAGGGGGACATCATCTGGAGGAGACGGCTCCTGTTCAGCCAAGAACAATTCTCTAGAGAACAGGGCAAAGGTCAACTTTAGCAACCAGCTCTCCCAGCAGCTGGGAAGTAGAGGTACCATCTTGGTGAAGGGGTCTGAGTGGGGTACCAAGTATCCACTACATACATGACCACAACACAGCATTTCCACTTTAACTAATAAACTGATTCCTTTTCTTGAATTGCCCACCAAAACCAAAACACAACAAAGCAAAAAAAGTGGTGGAAATGTCATCACCATAACTGTTACACCATAACCATTACTATTCATTAAACAATATGATATTATGTGACAGTAATGCTATCAAATTTATGGACAGACGAAAAAGGATGTGAGCGTCATTGTATACATAGTATCAGTGATAACAAAAAGCTGATTCAAAGAGGAAAGATGACTCTCATCGGAAGGAGACACTTACCAATACCTGTCTCCTCCTCTTCCTATCCATCCATACTCTCTCAGCTTCACAGGCAATCCATAACCACCTCTTTCCTTCTGCAGTTAGGTGACTTACCCACATCTCTTGCAAATTGGTGCCTGAAATTTCTATCGCGAAAAAAAATACCTTTCATGTTATGAGAGATAAATCAATATGGCAGGGAAAAAGAAGATAGGTAAATGGAGAGGAAAAAAGAGTGACTCAATCACACTAAGGGATAAACTGTCAAGTCAGTTAAGCTCTTGGCAAGCAGTTTTTAACAGCAGGAGGAACAAAGAGAGGAAAGTAGGATAACAAGGGGAGTATTAGGGGTGTAAAGATTGATTTTGTTGACCTTACAGTTTTGCTCAGATTTGCTTTTGTCCTGCATCTCTTTTATGCATGAGGACCCTGGCATATACTCCTGAGTACAGTTATGCTTAAAACTCAAGTTCAAGGATATATTTGTTATATCTGGGAGCACTGTCCTGGGCTTACAAGGACCAGTGGGTTTAAGGATGGTTGATCTCTTCCCCAAACTAGAGTTATCACTTTGTCCTCTCTTTCTCATAAAGACCACACTTTTACAATTAAGAACTGCTAGGGGGCATTAGGTGTGAGCCCCCGAACACGAATCTGAGAGAACTGAGGAGCCCATAGATGGTGGTTCAAGATTGGGGTAGGCAAACACTTTCCGTAAAGGGCCTGAAAGTAATCAGTTTAGACTTCACGGGCTACATAGTCTCTGTGGCCTGCTATTCACCTCTGCAGTTGAACACAAAAGCAGCCGTCAACAACGAGTAAATGAACAAGCATGGTTGTGTTCCAATAAAATGTTATTTATGCCCACCAAAATCTAAATTTCATTTAATTTTCATCAGTCATGAAATATTCTTCTTTTGATTTTATTTTAAGCATTTAGAAATATGAAAACCATTGTTAGCTTGCTGTCTACCAAGACAGGAGGCAGTCCAGATTTGGTCCTCAGTTTGTAGTTTGCTGACCCCTCTTCTAGGTCAAACAAGATTTGAAGGAGTATAAGATTTGCCAATATGAAACAATTAGGAAGAATATTCCCCAGAACTTGGAAAAGTCTAGATCAAACAGATTCTAGAAAAGAAAAGCTCTCCATTATCAAAGGATAACCTCAATCGAATTGTGAGCTAAGATTTTCAAGTTTGAACCTTGTTTTAAAGGACATAGCAGGCTCATTTGAAATGCATAGCAATGTTAGACATACACAGGAAACTAATTTGTTCTTTTCAGTGAGCTACAGGCAGTTCCTACTCTCTTGTTCATAGGATCCATTTCCTGAGAAAATCCTTTCTTCCTAGGTTATGCCAAGTCCACTTAACCTCAGCCATGGGCAAATTATCCACCACCACCCCTTTACAGCAGAGTTGTTACCGTATTTTATGTGTTCTGTAGCAGAGTAGAAATGGTGTATTCAATTAAATTAAGCTTAGTAAGCTCTTTTTTTTTTTTTTTTTTTTTTTTTTTTTGCCCCAGGACTGAGTCTTTCTTTCTATCCAGTAAGGGACAAATATTTAAATCCATGGCCTTCCTTAGTTCTGCCTTACTTGTACTGTGTTAGTTTATCTATGATCTTTACTAAAATGGTTTGAGCAAATTGATTTGAACCCTGGACATTGACAAAGTCCCAATATCAAGAAGCTGGAAAATAGACCTGCTAGAGATTGAGGAGGCATGGAAAGGAAGGGAATCCAGGAGATGCAAACTGTGTCAAAATCCAGAAGGCTGAAAAGCTCAGACCAAGACCACAAGAATGTCTGAGGGCCCCTCCTCAGGACGAGAGGCACCTCTTAAACTGGAAATGGAAACCAGGTCACCACTAACATAGACCTACAAAGTTTCCTAAATCTACCGGACACCTGTCAATAAGAAAATACCATTTCTGAAAGACAATCTCATACATATGATGGTAAAACGAGTATATTGATTTTTTTGTTGTTGGTGGTGTTTTAATGGGGACAGCAATGCCAGGGGATCGAGTGAGCAAGGTACATTACACAGGCTCTGACAGCCTTCTTGCGCTGGCAACAGGTTTGCCATTTCTGGATTCTCAGAATGAACATGTTTTGAGGAATGGTTTAACTGACCCCACTTCTGTCATTATTCAGACCAAGCCCCTGAACTGCGAAACTTCACCGTGACTGAGGTCGGCTGGGATGGCCTCAGGCTCACCTGGACCGTGGATGACCAGACCCATGAGCACTTTGTCATTCAGGTGCAGGAGGCTAACAAGGTGGAGGTGGTCCAGAACCTTACGGTGCCCGGCAGCCTCAGGTCTGTGGACATCCCGGGCCTCAAGGCCGCCACCCCTTACAGGGTCACCATCTTCGGGGTGACTCGGGGCAATAGGACACCAGCACTCTCTGCTGAAGCCTCCACAGGTACCTCTTACCTTTCTACCCATAGCTTCTTTTTTTCTCTACAGGAAACTGGCCCAAGGATAATCAGACTCAAGTAGCTTTTGAATAGATGTGTTCTGCCGCAGGTTACAATGCTGTGATATCTAATAATGGAAAGCGAGGCTATCGATTTGCACAATTCTAGGGATGGCATTCATATTGCACTCCATGTGTATGGTGCCCTCTGGAGTTGTGCAGAGCCCAGCCTGTGGGACTATGCACACAGCCCCAGTGGAGGGGAGCTTCAGCTTCAAAAACAGGCTCACTCCTATTAAGAGCTGTTAACACACTGTATTGAAAAGGAAAACAGATCACAAAATTAATCCCCTTATCTGCTGGAGGCTAGTGCAATTCCCTAATAAGATAGGAAAACAAATCTTTTCCTACACCTTTCCCTTGTTGCTGTATTTCTAAAATTTAGGAAGCTGCATGATGCATGTTGATCTAAAGAAAGATACATTTTTAAGTGACATAAAGCTTATTCTCCTGTTAAAGATTTCCTGGATCTTCGTGTGTGATATGATCATTAAACTAGTTCTTTGTCCTTCTTCAGGGGAAACTCCCTCGCTGGGGGAGGTAACAGTGGCCGAGGTGGGCTTGGATGCCCTCAAGCTCAACTGGACAGCTCCAGAAGGAGTCTATGAGCACTTTTTCATTCAGGTGCAGGAGGCGGACACAGTAGATGCAGCCCAGAACCTCACAGTCCCAGGGCGACTAAGGTCCGTGGACCTAACTGGGCTCAAACCAACTACTCATTATAGCATCTCCATCCGTGGGGTCACTCCGGACTTCAGCACAACCCCTCTGTCTGTTGAAGTCTTGACAGGTATTCTAGACTAAGTCTCTAATTTGCTTCATTCCTGTTGTCTCCTGCTCAGGAAGGGTCAAAGCTCTGTCCTGCTCTAAACTGGATTGGGCCCCTACCATGTTGGGTAAATACTGGTGAATCATCCTTGCTTCTTCTCAAATGTCATATATCCTCATTTGGCCAAATCCTGGTAGTAGCATGGCAGCCAAACCCGTGGAAAATTCCGCCTTCTCTCCCTGTATAAAAGTAAGAGGTGACTTTCCTTTCGATGCCAGTTTCAGTGACGATATCTAAGAAGTTGGAAAGCATGACTTGGGAAGTGAAAAAAACATAAAAAAGCTCTGAGTTCATTTTAAGAACAAGCTAAAGGACTCCCCAAAACCCTAACTATATAAAACGAATGGAAGTTGTGAATAATTCCTAAAACTACCTTTCATTCCCAAAGGCCAAATAGAAAAATCTGGTTTTCCTGCCAATAGAGACTGCCCACTCAACATCTACTGTAAATCATGCATCTCTAATCAACATTAACCAGACAACTCATCTCAACCTGAGCCAAAATGCCATCTCACCTGAATCCCAGCACACAATTGCCTTTTGTAGTAACTCAGCAACTCTGTGTCCTTATACAGAGAAGGTTCCAGAACTGGGAAACCTCACAGTGAGCAAGGTTAGCTGGGATGCTGTCAACCTGGACTGGACCACCCAAGATGGGACCTACGAACAGTTTATCGTTCAGGTCCAGGAGGCTGACCAGGCAGAAGTTCGCAATCTCACTGTTCCTGGAAGCCTGCGTTCCGTGGAAATCCCAGGCCTCCGGGCCAGCACTCCTTACACAATCACCCTGCACGGCATGCTCAGGGACCGCAGCACTCGACCCCTTGCTGTGGAGGTCACCACAGGTATCTGACCTTCTTCTCAGATCAGAAACATGATGTGAGCCAGCCTGTCATTGGAATAGAGAAAATTCCCCATGTGGCAGGGTCCTACCTCCATGTGGTTGGCAGGCAGGCATCACCATGAGCTCTAACTCAGGATGATCTGGGTTGGAATTCTACCCTCCTGGCTGAACATTCATGGGTAGGTCACCTTACATCTCTGAGCCTTCTTTTCTCATCTTCAAATCGGAGACAATACTCCTACTTCAGAGTAATAAATGAGATAATAAATGAAAGTGCATAGCAAAATGATCATAAGGTAGTAAGTATTCAACAGGAAATAGCCAAATTTAACATATAGCCACTGAGTCATAATAATAACAGTGTGAACAGTGGGTCTGTTCTAGAAAGGCCAGAACTTTCTAGAGAAGCCTTGCATTCGTGGACTTGGAGTCACTAACAACCACCCAACTAGTAGTCAAGTCTCTGCAGAATAATCTTTGGAAATGATCTAGTCATCTTCCACCAAAATTATCGAAGTCTCTCTCCAACAGATATTCAAGGTAGGGACATTTCCAAGAAAGGATAGCCACACTTGAATTCAGTGTTCTTCATTCAATTTGAGGAGGAACAAGAATTCATCTCAATTTGTCCCCTGAAAAAAACTCCCTCCTAACTGCTACAGGAAACACTAGGTTGTTCATGAGGTTTTTAGAAAAGGCTTTAAAAGGGGCTATAAGCAAAAAGACAGAGTTGATAATAGGGTCTTTATGCTAGGCCTTTTAAGTCCATGCCACTTTCTACGTACCCAGTGGTTTTATAATGCCACCCAAATCACCTAATTCAACTAAATTGTTTTCCGTGCCCCTATCTACCAAATAAGCTTGGTCCTGGCTGGAAACATAACTGCAAAAATTAGAAAGGTGATGTTGCAATACACCTGAGCTGTTCAGATTATGATTGTCCTATGTTTTCTGAAATATCTTCACACCAAACAAGAGCCAAAAGGACCTTTAAGACATGTATGATCTGGGTGCAGGACACTGATGATCTAAATCTACCACTTGCAAACTTTTATTTTTAGCAGCAAAACTTCTTTTGCAAGTGAAATCTTAAAAGGAACCCCACTATATGACAGACTAAAGAATTGTTCTTGGTGAGCTGGGGAGAAAGAAGGGGGTGCACACCCTCCATGTCCCCACCCCAGTTCTTCCAGAAAAGCATCGGATGTATTTGGAGCATAGCTTGAAAACAGTCTCTCTAAAAGGAAGAAGTTGCTCAGACTCTCACAATACCTATTGCACAATACCTATTCCACAGAATTCTTGGATACCTGAGAACAAGTATTTTGTGTCTTTTTTTTTTTTTTTTTGGCTGAAATCGCTGCAGATATTTTCCTTTCTAACTTCTTATCCATAGCCACATCGCCTTAAAGAGAGAGACTGAGAGCTTGCATTAAACCTGACAAGCATCCCACTAAGCAGTGGGTTTTTCCATATCCTGAATCCAAACTTCATAAATCAGCAATAATAGCTATGTCAAATTTCCTTCCCACAATGTAGACTAATTACTAGTGGGCCCTGATCTGCACCATTTACTGAGAAAAATGTAATGACTATTAATTAAAAGCAGACACACTCACTTCACACCAACAGCCTTGCTTCAGGTTGGAGCTGTCCTTTCTTCAGGCATAAAGTACTATTGGAGGAGGTAGGAAGAGAAAAACCAAGCCAAGAATCCAGTGCCTAATCTTTGATCCCTGAAAGCTGAGAAAAGTCCAGAGGTAAAACCTATCAGTCAAAGCCTGAACAGCATATCCTCTATCAACCCAATCAAATAGCAGCCACCAGCAATGAGATCTGTCTAATTTCAAGTCACTGAAATCAAGCAGGTAATGCTCTCCCACATGAGCAAGAAACTCCAAGGTAAAACATCAGAACAACAATATACTGTTTAAGCTGTCACTCACTGGGCACTCGCTCTGTGTCAGGTACATTAACAGTTTATAAATATTATCATTTGATTATCACACAACCCAGTGAAATGGGTCCTATCCACTCTGTTTTAAAGGTGAGGAGAGTAAGGCTCAGAGCAAAGCTGAGGGACATGCCCAAGTTTACACAGCCAGCAAGTATCAGTGTTAGAATTCTAACCGAGGTCCGTCTGCCTCCAAAGCCTGTGCTTTTAACCATCCCTACTCCCCCTACCCTGACCCACAATCCATGAGCTCTTTAGCTGCTGGCCATGCATGCTCAGAGACCTCCTTGCAGGCTGTGCATTTGTCCTGATGGCATTGCCATCTCAAGGATAAGCAATGCACATGTTCTCCTTTCTGATCTTTTCTCAACTCCTGAAGAAAGCTGTGGTCAAGTACCACAGTTCAAATTGCAAATGCCTGGGGACCAGAAAGGACTACCCCCACAAAAAAATTCTCTCTTCCCCTGCTCTCTTCCCTGGTGTTGGGCCGTGGGATGTTTGGTTTCCTCATTTTCCATTTGCAGAACTGACACACACCTCTCTGCCCTTCTTCAGAGGAAATCCCTCAGCTGGGAGACTTAACCGTGACTGAGGTCGGCCGGGATGGCCTCAGACTCACCTGGACCGTGGATGACCAGGCCTATGAGCACTTTGTCATTCAGGTGCAGGAGTCTAACAAGGTGGAGGCGGCCCAGAACCTCACAGTGCCCGGCAGCCTCAGGGCTATGGACATCCCGGGCCTCAAGGCTGCCACCCCTTATAGAGTCACCATCCACGGGGTGGCTCAGGGCTATAAGACACCAGTCCTCTCTGCTGAGGCCTCCACAGGTACCTTCTTCTATACTCTCAGTGTTTTCTCTCCAAGGTTTCCTGCTTCCTTTCTAAGAGATTGTGCTGGGAGTCACCTCTCCATGCCTGAATCTCTCCTGTGTGCCCTTCAGCTGCTGGCTGTGCATGCTCAGAGACATTCTATGGGCTGTGCCTTTGTCCAGATGCCACTGTCATCTCAGGGATGTGTGATGCAGGTGCTGCTCTTTCTGACCTCCAGCCTCCCAGCCTCTCTCACCTAAACTTTACCTGGCCCATCCTGCATTTATATCTTTTTCTGAACGATGATTTTTTCCTTCAGGAAGCAGCCTTACAGTTTTAATTCACTTCTCCATTGCTTGGGTATAACTCAAAGCCCATCCTTATATGTGTGAGTTCTGGTGGAGCACAGATAATTTACCATAGAGAGTCTTTTGCTAGTTGCAAATTGTGCTTTACTATCTCCAAAACCCTCAGGGGTGTGGGTCCTGTGGGTCTTGCATTTAAGAAATGTTTCTATAAAGTGCACTGAGCATAATAAGAGAACTGAATTACTCTCCTCCTCCAGGCAATTCTCTCAGATAGTGAGTCATTGTTAGAACATCAAATTAGCAAATAGCTAGACCAGAAAGAAAAACATATATCACACAATTATGACTGGAGACTGTACCAAAGAGAAAGCCATTCATTAGCAGAAGTACACACAGCAGTATTTGGAACAAGAATATCCCAGGCTATGAATGTCAAAGAACTGATACCCCTTTTGCTCTTTTTAATCAAGAGTCACTCCCTGGAGAGTTGATCTTTGGATGGCACACCCCAACCCCAGACCCAGGACAGTACATTATCATTTACTCATCACACTACTTGAGTCACAAGGCCTTCAGTGTTCCCTAGGAGCCTGCTAAAGGGGGCAGCCCTTCCCTGCATTGTTTCCCATTGCTCATCTTCCTTATATGCCTGGATGGTTTTGAAGCTCATTAGCAGCTTTGTTTTGTTTTGCATCCTCCTGACCCCCTTTCTATAAAATTCTTGCAACTAAACTTTCATGGCAAACCTATAGGGGTCAAACACACACAACACAGCTCTACATTTTTGCCTCAATCATTTCAGTACCCTTCACTGAAATAAGTACAAAACACAAGCTACCACTGCATGGACAGTGATGCAGAAATGTCTAGAAATCATAGCTCTGCTGCGATTTCCCTGGATGTACCCCGGGTTCCTTAGTCCGATATCCATGAACCATCCCTTCCCAGACAGCAGAGAAATTGCCCACTGCTTCTGATCTTTCCTGCAGATCTTGTGGTGTGGGTATCATTAGTATTTTTACATCATTTTTTTTCTTTTTAACAACAGCAACATTCTTGTTCCTGATGACTTGGCCTATGAGGAGAAAGGGCCATAATCCCATTTACTCTGTGTCACCAGAACTGTTGCGTTGGCCTTAGAGATCAGGAGGCAGCTCCTTCCTTGCTAAGAGAGTTCTGGCTTTTCAAACCCTGCTTCTGCCTGCCCTCTGCAGGTTTTATTCCTCTTGCTCAGAAAAGCACTGGTAGGACCATCTCCAAGGCAAAATGGTATTTTTTTGGCGAAAAAAGGTTGCCCGAACTGCCCTGTCTTGGCTTAGCTCTCTTGGTGGGCAATGCAATACTAGTCTTCTTGGCCACATAGAAGCAGTTACAAGATGAGAAGCAGAATACGAGAAAGGATGGCCGTTGCCCAAAATATGGAGAAAATACCAAGAATTATATTGACCCCTGAAAATTACCAGTTCTCTTCAAGCCACAAAATCATAGGCCTCAAGGAACCACCCTTGGGATAATAACGGCATCAGAATTACTTAGGCCTCATTTGAATAGATGGGCCCTCCCTCAAAGCAAAGGATGCTGGTAGGAGGAGGGAGTCAAGTAACCTTGTCTCCAGAATGCAAGTCAAAAGACTGGAAGCTGCCAGCCCTCCTATCTTTTGACTGATGGCCAGAAGTCCCTGAAGGAGGCTCACAGGGCATGTCTTCCCTACTACAGGAGCCCTTGGCCACACCTGATCATGTGTGGCAGCTGCGGAGCAGGGAAATCTCAATTGCCATATCTTTCTCCTTTTGTTTTTCTTTTAACAAAGCCCCCTTTTCTCCTTCTTTCATTGGTGCTGACTGGTAACTCTTTGCTTTATTTTGCCGTAACCCTGAACTACCAGATCTTTCTATCTAGCTACGGTTCTGTTAACAAATTCGATCTTCAAACACAAGCCAAATGATTAACTAAATTTTTTTTTCTTCTCCCTTATCCCTCCTTTTTCAGCTAAGGAACCTGAAATTGGAAACTTGAATGTTTCTGACACAACTCCTGATGGCTTCAGTCTCTCCTGGACAGCTACTGATGGGGTCTTTGAGATCTTTACCATTGAAATTATTGATTCCAATAGGTTGCTGGAGACAGTCGAATATAATATCTCTGGTGCTGAACGAACTGCCCAAATCTCAGGGCTACCCCCTAGTTCTGATTTTATTGTCTACCTCTCTGGACTTGCTCCCAACATCCCGACCAAAACCATCAGCTCCACAGCCACCACAGGTACATGTGCCTATCCCCATTTCTAACATGCTCTCTCCAGAGTCTTCTTTACAGGGTAAAGCCACACCTTCTCCAAGCCCATTGAAGAATGAGCCACAGGGCACTAGCTCTTCTGTGATGCTAGACTGGAACACTATTTAATGCCCTTCTATTCCAACAACAGACCAAAGGGTGGATTCCATAACGCTACTCCCCTTATTTATTAACAATCAGAACATTTGCAGCATGACATGCCACTCCATCCAGATTGTCCTATGGAATCAGGAGAAAAGATTTCTCTCCTTCAGTAACTAAAAAGCATAGATAGATTTGTCCTTGACTTGAAAAGATGCCTGAATCATCTAAAGTGGTCTTAAAAGTTAGATTTTGTGTTATCCTCATGCTTTTGATATCCTAATACTCACATATCCCAATGATTTAATGTAATTGTGTTCATGGTGTTATTTTTTTTTCAACTGGGAACATGAAGAGAAAGCAGAGATTTTACTCATCAGACAAGTGCAGGAGATAGCATGACATCCAGACCACGCCAGTTCCAACACCAGCTCTAGGAGAAAATGCCAGACCACGATATCTATGTCCCAGAACACTGAATGGTAGTTGTCAAAAATGAAAGTGGACTAGCCTTGTTCAAACAAGGAGCTTGGTTAACAAAAGAGAAAATGGCTCTCACTTTAAGTTTGTGTTATCTGTAAGACACGTACTATGCCCAATATCCTCTAGCATGCAGCAGAAGAGGGAATTTAGAAAAGCATTAGAAATATGAATTTGGAAAAGAGAGCCTTGTCCATCCAAAGCAGCAATCTTAACACATTTTGGTCAAGAGTTATGCTATTGCCAATTAAAACACTACAAACTGATAAAAATAAAGGGGGGGGGGGATATTTGTGGAACAAACACAGAATTTCTCTTTGGAGTTTACAAAAGAAGGGGGCCCATATTCTGGGGAATCCAAGAAGAGAGTTAACATTATAGCATCAAAATTATCTATCATTTAAGCCACCCATTGTTGACAGATGGTTTCTTCTCATTCTGTGTGAGACTACAAATTGTTATGAGAATGGCTCAGAAGAGGCAGAGAGCCACCACTATCTAATTCCCGTCTCAGTCAGATTAAAGTATAAAAAACCTGTGGGAGAAAATTAGTCAGCCATATATATTTGTTTCTCATGACTCAAGGTGTATCTCACCAAAGGATAAGTTCCTTCACCAGGGGGTGAAGTCTGAAACTATGGATTTAGTCTTATGTGTTTTGATTTTGATCTTATATTTGTATTTTAATTGAAACACTTTCTTATTTTTCTTCTTTCTTTAGTAGCTGAAACTCTCCTTAGCCACCTCACTATCTCAAATGTAACCTGGGACAGTGCGTCCACATCATGGAAAGCTCAGGAATCTGCCTTTGATAGCTTTATTGTAGAAGTTAGGAATTCTTACCATCTCCAGGAGACCATGGTGCACTCTGTGTCTGGGGCCTCTCACAGCTTTGTCATCACCAACCTCAAAGCTTCTTCTAATTACACTATCCACCTTCATGGGCTGGTTGGTGGACAGCATGCTCGGGCCCTGATGGTACAAGCAACCACAGGTATTTCCCATTATGGGTTCTTCACTCTCCATTGAACTTCGTCTGGATAGCATTCTAAAAGTCATCTGCTACCCACTCTTCACCCTCCTAGTTCTTCCAAATTCTTCTTGAATTTGATAGAACCATCCAAATCAGGGCTTTAAAGCTTTAAAATAATTCTAACCCTGAATTAGGTTCAGTTCGGTGTCAACCTTTTTCCTAAATATCCACTCACATCTAGAGTTGCTCTGTTTGTTTGTATGGTTAACTTGACTTGCTTTGGTTGAATGTCTAAACCATCTTTTCATCTGGTCTTGAATAATCTTTTCCATTACCATCCATTATCATATGCCTGTGGTATTTCTAATCAAGGATTGCCGATGTCATATTCAAAGAGGTTTTGTGCATGCTATGTTTTGATTCCTTGGTCATTATGACCTACTCTCTCTCTACCATGATTTTAAATAGTGAAATGGTGGTGTCCCTAGCATGCAGAGAAGAAATACTAAACACATCCCAGGAACCACGTGGGGGGATCCAGTTGATCTCATCTTGGTTTGGAGACTTTTTTTAACCTGGGTGCCTTGCAAACAGACTGCTCTTTTTTTGACACTTACTCCGTCAAGCATGTTTTGTCACCCACTGGTATTTGCCTCAAAGTGTCAGTCTTCTTTGCATCTATCATCTTGTCCAAATCTTGATGCATGTTTTAGAACATTAAATTCAGGGCATTTAACTTTTTGAAAATTTCTGTCTTTCCTGGAAACTGACAGCATGTCAAGGAATTGTTTCAAAGAGTTAGAAAAAGTGGGAGGAAAATGTCCCTAGCTTGCATGGAATATTGATTATGCACTAACTTCTTTTCTCTTTCTGAGTTTTTCTTGCTTCTCACTCTCCACTCTTGGGCAGACAGCTGTAGAAAAAGCTGATCTTGAGACCCAAGGTCTTTTTCTGCCTGGTGAATGTGCTAGCATTGCCCTTCTCTGCCTGATAGCATGAGAAAAGCCACAACATGTATCTGTTATTCAAGAGATTGCTTCTGCAGCAAAATATAGGAACAGATTTGAATTTGGAGAATTTTATATTTTGTGTGGTTGAGGTAACTTGCCAGTGTAGTAGCTGAAAACTAGCAGCATTAGCTTCTCAAGCTAAATGCTAAGTAGGAAATCCAGTGTCATTGCTTATGGCTATATTCTGCTTCTGAGTCAGATTTTTTTGTCCTTAGAGAATTTGTGGTGTTGAGTTATGCTGTGAACTTGTTCAAAGTTTATTCAGTGAGCTCCTTTCCTCTAAATCCCGGAGCTCAAGAAAAACTCCCAAGTCCTCAAACGAAATAGTTTGCTTCTTTCCAACCATGAATTCTGATTCTAGTATCCCAATCCTCCAGGATTGTTGCTATTTGACAGTTGGGTCAAAATCATTTTACTGTTACTATTATTTGATAAATGAGCATTTAGGGAACCAGCCCCATAGACATCCCAGTTCAAAGGACTCCCTACGTTAAATAAGTTGCTCACACAACTGATTGTCTAAACTCCAAAGGAGAAATTTAACCATTGAGAAACCATTCATCTTCCTAAATTATCCAATGCATAGATTTCCTAATGAGAAAATACTATGCCTAACATCAAGTTTTCCTATAACTTTTGCAATTACAAGAATTTTTTAATGGAAGCCAACATTACCTTTATAGCATTTAGAGTATTCAGAGTGTGATGTATATAGATGTAGCATACATTTGGACTTCTAAATACTACAGAGAATTTCTCTTGTATGAATATTAGCTTTTAATTTGTAGAAACCAAATAGATCAAAAGAAAACTAAATAAATACCAATGCAGCATTTTCCAAAGCATGTTCAGTGGAACACCAGCCCCTTGAGATGTTCAAAGAATATTCCTCAGAAAAGGTATCCACTGATGATAAGTTTATAAAATGCTGGATTAAACAAAGTAAAATAAGTTTCTGTACAGAGCCAGCCTTTTAGGACATTCACAATGCTAATATGCTCTATGAGTTTCTAAGGGAAGATACAAATTTCAATGTTTACCATATATCCTTCACCATGGAGCTCTATTTTTTTGGAATATCTTATAGGGCTAGTGACCCATTACAAACTTTGGAAAATGTAGCCTTAATACCCTTTACATTAATCCTATCTAGCTCTCTAATGGATTGTTCACGTAATATATGTCTTCATACATGACTAGCAAATGTCACGTCTATACTTAAAAACAAACAAATCCATGCCTATAGAGAAAGCAATATAATCAATGCAGGTGTAGACACAGCTTTATATACTACTTTCACTGCAAATATTTGGAGCAATAGATGCTTTCATATTCTATTGTTACGTTCTGAAGAATTCCACTGCTTCCTCTAATAATGCCTCTTTCTTTCTCTCTGCCCATGCTCCTTCCCCTTCAGAGCCGGAGCCACAGTTGGGCACACTAGTGTTTAGCAATGTTACTTCCAACAGCTTCAACATGTTGTGGACCACTCAAGCCAGGCCTTTTGCAAAGATTGTTATCAATGTTAGCGATTCTCACTCATTGCATGGGTCCCAGAAGTTGACGCTCTCAGGAGACATACAGCACACTCATGTCACGGGCTTGGTGAAGAACACTGGCTATGACATTAGCGTGGTGGGGACCACCTAGAGTGGAGACCTCACCAGACCCCTCACTGCCTTTGTCATGACAGGTACTCATTCAAAGGTTCTTCTCGCTTGTCTATTTAGAATTCTGACCTGGGGAAAGTGGAGGAAGGTGATAGTAATTCCCTAGAGAAATTCAACCCAAAATACAGTCCTCATTCCATATGTAGACAGCTAAGTGGAAAGAAAGCAGATACTATTGCAAAGAAGAGATCTTTCACCACCAATTTTAGGAAGTGAAGACAGTTTGCCACAGTTGTATAAAACTTTCAAGAATTTCCGTGTCGAGTTTTATAGGATGCCTGAGCCACAGTTTGGAGAGTCTGGCTAAACAGTGAACTCTAAGTTGCTAAAAGCTTAAGACAGGATTTTTGCCCATAAATCGTGCTATACAAGACAGTCTGTGAACTACCTGCCCCAGAAATATATATTTTCCTTTAAAAATGATACTTTTTCCTAGTATTGACATCTACAACAGATTAATAAAGTACAAACTGGTATAACAGATTAATCCCATGTTTAATTAAACCTTACCCATTCATTAAACTAGACTTTTAACTACTCTTTGAATTGCTTAAGATGAACCTAAATTGACAACAAAGACTGAGAATGTCAATTTACCAAATCTCTGGTGGGGGAAAAAAAAAAACAACACTCAGAAAATATTTAAAAGTCTCTTATCTTCCCCAGTGATAATTTTCAGGAGCCTGACTTTGCTGTCTGATTTTCACATTGAACTAGGTCTCTCCTATGGTCTAAAATGCCATAAGTAAGATATGTTAATAAGTGCAGCATGGTGTCCTGGGAGAATGATGATTATGAGATCGGGCCTGTCCGGTTTCTAATACCCTCCTACTACTTTTTAGCTACATAACCTCGTCATGTTTCTTAGCTTCTTTCAACCCCCGCATCCTTATCTATGGAGAGTAGACACCACTGGCACCTCTCACGGCCTTGTCTCAGAGATAGGTGGAAATGATGCAGTTTAACTCCCTGGGACCCAGGTGGTATTTTACAGATGCTGAGTCCATTCTGCTATCTCCCAATAATATGAGGAAAGCTGTTTTCTGGAAAATAAACAACAGCCTAAGGAGAAACAACAGACCTATGCAATCATGACTTTCCTGTTATTTTTAAGAGAACATTGGACATGTATGTAAGGTTAAACTAGTTCTTTTTCTTATCCAGTTATCTACTGTGAACCAAATTGTTCAGATGAGTCTCCAACTGCAGAAAATGGTCATTTCTCAAGGAAAAAAAAAAAAAAGTAGCCAGGAGATGAGAATCTGCCCAGGAGGGAATAAATTCCCACCAAGCCCTTACTTGTAGCCTCTTGCAGGACCTCCCACAGAATAGAGAGGAAAAAGGAGTATGGGAGAGTTCAGCGTGGGGAATCCGAGATCCAGTTACAGTATTGTCTCAGCTAATCCTTAATGTGAAAAGACTCTGCATTTTAAAAGAAGCATATTTGAAAAGAAAACAACAGAGCAGGAGGGATTATAAATACCAAGCCCTTGATTTACTAATTAGCCTGAACGCCCTCATTTTGATCAGAATCCATAGCTTTGATGGTGAGGAGGTGCAAAGAGGCCAGCTATCAAAAAGAGACGCCACTTAGCTAAACAAAGCCCAGTAACAGAATTTTAGACTCTCTCAGACAAAGAATCCTGTTTGCACAGTATATGTGATTTTTTTTTTTTTTTTTTTTTTTGCCTTTGATAGAGTTATGATTCTTTGGAGATCTTTATGTGAGAAAAAAATACTTCAAAATAAACACGAAGTGTTTCAAAATAATTACAGGAAGTCCAAGCAGCAGCAAAAGTTTAATCTCTGCATAGGGGATGAGGGTGATTTTTCATTTGTTTGTTCAGTCACCAAATATCTCTTTTTCTTTATGTCCTATAATGTAAGGTCATTTGTCTCTTTGAAAGTTTCCATTTAGCTGCAATGGAAAAGAAGGTTCTAAACTGGATGCAGTTAAAGCAGGTTTGGCCCTGGAATTTCCATCCCCATGCCTCCTCTGATAAAAATAAATAAACTGGCCATTACTTTGCTTTGTTTTACTAGAGGGAAAGTGCTGAACCTTCTACACTAATCCTACTTATGCCTCAGGACTTGCCAGGACTGATGGGGTCTACTAATTAGATGTTGGGTTGGGGTATGAAAAGAACTTTGGACTTGGAGTCAGAAGACTTTGCCACTTACTTGCTGTGTGATCTTGCATACATCGCTAGACCTCTCTGTTCCCTTAGATGTCAGTGGGGGAGTGGTGGGCACAAGAAGGTGGCAATAGTTACCTTATAGTGTCATTGTGAGGATGAATAGAATAATGGATGTGAAGCCTTGTCAATCAGGAAGTATGGAGAGAAACAGCGATATAAGTTCTCTCTTTTTGCAAAACTCAATGTGCGAAAAGACCCGTTAGCACCTGAGAAATAAGTCAGGACACAGATGTTTGGTGAATGAATGAACAAACAATGATGACAGAACTTAAGATTGAGACATGCCCCTGTCTCCTAACTTTACCAAGAAAGCAAAGCAGCAAAAAAATTAATAAATCTTCATATCTTAAACTGGATACCATGAATTTTTCATTTTGATACATGATGAATCTTAATTCCTCCTCTTTATCTCAGCTTGTGAGGATGTGTCACTAATTGGCTTAATTCAAAATGTGGGCTAGTATCAGGATAGAAACATAGGAAGGGTACTGAAAGGGGAGCCTATTTGCAAACATGTACAAGCTCTGTGCTTTTGGCCAAGTGTATCCACTTCCTTGCAACTAAGCTTTCTCATCTGTAAAATGGGAATAATAGCTACCTCATAGACTTGTTATGAGAATCACACCAGATTGCACCATCTGGCACCCAGTGGGCTCCTGCTGAGTATTCATTTTCTGAGCATATAACACATTTAATGATTGATTGGGTATCAGTGTTCTTGTGCTATCCCAGTCAGTGCTGCTAACCTGAGTTATTTTCACCCCTCCCTTCTTTCAGAGGCCCTGCCCCTTCTGGAAAACCTAACCATTTCCGACATTAATCCCTACGGGTTCACAGTTTCCTGGATGGCATCGGAGAATGCCTTTGACAGCTTCCTAGTAACGGTGGTGGATTCTGGGAAGCTGCTGGACCCCCAGGAATTCACCCTTTCAGGAACCCAGAGGAAGCTGGAGCTTAGAGGTCTCATAACTGGCATTGGCTATGAGGTTACAGTCTCTGGCTTCACCCAAGGGCACCAAACCAAGCCCTTGAGAACTGAGACTGTTACAGGTATTTCATTCAAGTGAGCCATTCTGTCCCCTTCCTGGTCCTCTTCCATGTGATTCGTCTACCAGATCACTGTTATTTTAACATCCTTGTCCATAACTCCTTATTTAATCCATAGCCATGGCCTGTCTTTTTTGTTCTGTCCACGCTCTCCCTTGTCTTGATGTATCTAATGAGCTCCCCCACCTCCTACCCCAGACATGAGAAGGTCGAAATATGTCCACTTGGTGTCTCAAATCATGTAGATGTCGTCTCCATTTCTCTTGTGTACTTACCTGTCTTCATCCTGGCTGGTCCCCAGTGACATTTCAGCCTTCTCAAAAGAAATATACCAATGGGTATATTTCAAAACCTTATTGAAGGAATTTACCATCTCAAAGTCTCAACTTTGATCTCGACAAACTTATCAGGTGGGCTCATCATTGGAAAACCAAGTGTGAACTTATTATATTGGTGAACAGCTGTATCAGTGAGATTCGTCAACACAGACTAAATCCATAATTTTCTCAAGACTAATAATTCCTAGAGAAATGTAATATTAACAACTTTAACTGTTAGAACTCTGTTTCCCAAAGACTTTCCAGGGACTACTAGCTTCATAGAATTTTCAAAGATCCTACTTGGTAAAGGTGTTCATGCTCAGATAAGTTTTGCAAACACTGAGTTGAACGTAGTTAAACAAAGCTCGTGACTGCAAGGTTTTTCAGAGCATCCTAACGTGCACTGTGCGTCTCTAAGAAGGACTTACCCAAGCAGTATTTCCCAAACTTATTTGACAATGGATACCTTTTAAGGAAGAGGATCTAGCAGGAATAGTTTGCTCTGAGCACTCTTGGGAAACTCAATTCTAAATATACCTTGACATTGAAATTTTCTCTAGTTAAGGCAATGCAAGATGAAACCTTGGGTCCAAAGTATATAGCACAAGAGGTTCCAAGCCTCAGTTCTACCATCTGAACACTTATCTACTGGTTAAAAAGAAAGAAAGAAAAGCAGAAAAAATGAAAGTCAAATGTAGAAGACTTCTTTAGTAAAACAGCTCCAAGAACAAATCAAAAAGATTTTAAAAGCCATTTTGCTCAGGCCCAAGGGAAATATAATCAGCAGTATCATCATGGGCTGCTCTACAGATCGTTAATGCTGGTTTATTTGTCTTTTCAAAAAGAAAAGGAAAAGGTCTTGCAGATGATGGGCACTCGGCCACTGGAAGACAGAGAGCAATGTAAACAAGTTACTGGCTTTGAACTTGTTTAATAATGCATGGGAGGAGCCAAGGCTCAGCCCAGATGTGGATTTATAGAGTTTCTTTTAGGCAAAACTCACATAAGTAGGCAAACACTTGTCTTATGTTGAATGTGTTAACCCCATCTTTCTCTTCTCCCTGCCCCACTAGACTTGTTAATGTTGAATAATTTTATTTTTGATATCTCAGGACACTTCTATCTCTGAGAGCTGGGGCATCACTGCATACTGATACCCCCACTGAGGAGAAGATTGCACTGGCTGGCAAATGATGTTATCTTTCCTCCTTCTTCTATCATTTTCTCCCCCTCTAGAAGCAGAGCTAGAAGTTGACAACCTTCTGGTTTCAGATGCCACCCCAGACGGTTTCCGTCTGTCCTGGACAGCTGATGAAGGAGTCTTCGACAGTTTTGTTCTCAAAATCAGAGATACCAAAAAGCAGTCTGAGCCACTGACAATAACCCTACCTGCCCCTGAGCGTACCAGGGACATAACAGGTCTCAGAGAGGCCACTGAATATGAAATTGAGCTCTATGGAATAAGCAATGGAAGACGATCCCAGCCTGTCAGTGCTAGAGCAACAACAGGTACAGTAAATGCACAGGAGAGAACAGAAAAGTCACACCTTGGGGATCTTCTTCTCACAGGGCTGCATAATTATAAGAGTTTGGGACTTAGACATGCCTGGGCTCAGAAACTGGCTCTTTCAGTTCTAGACTGTATAACCTGGGACAATTTGGTTACTTTTTTTTGGAAAAGGAGCATAATGCCATTTACTTAATAGGATTGTGAGGATTAAATGGGATAATTCATGTACAACACACAGCAGAGGGCAGGACACACAGCAAGGGCCCAGCAAATGAGAGCTATTAATATTTTCCTCATCATTTTAATTCATGCTTTTTTTTCTTTTTAATTAGAAAGACTCTTCCTCTTTCCTATTATCTCATCCCATTTTACCCAGGGATACATTTCCTTGTTCTTCGGTAAAACATTTAAGAGACTCTTCAGGGGATAATGGCTATGTGGCATCACCACTTATAAAGATTAATATTTATAAAATGCTACTGTAAGCGATCAGTACCGTGACCCACAAGGAACAAAGAAGGGAGCTGGCAAGGTTGGCAGGCTACATTTGTGTAACACTGCTGCCATTCCTGACACTCACTAATTATTCAACACTCACAGCAAGTCTACAAGGCCCCCAAAGGGGAAAATAAAAGCCCTCTTCCCTATGAGCCACCTTGTTTCAAGGAGAAAAAAAAAAAAGATGGTTAATAAGTTGACTCTTTATAAAAATAATACTAAGAATAATGTGATTCTTTAGAAGGAGAAGGCCCGGCAGGTGGTATGAATTCCTTCATAAATCTTAGGGGGGTGCAGAAACCTATCATTCACTAGAGACAGATACTTCAAAGAGGATCCAGAGGGGGATAATCACAAGGTCACATGGTTAGAATAAAAGAAACCTTGGAAGTAACAGAGCTCAGCCTCTTCTGTTTGTGCATGAGGATTCTGCTGTCCAGAGAGGTGAAGGGCTTGTCTAAGGACACACAGCTAGAACCCAAAAGACCAACTTACTTTAGTACTATTAAATACAAGTGGGCTAGATTGCAGATAATCAGTGACTGTGCATTCTTGCCTTCTCCGAAACAGGCATGGAGCACAGCATTAGCCAAAACCCTCCCCACTTTTTCTAGAGATGGGTGCTTTATTAGGTCAAGTTGCAGGACCTAGCAAGTTCCAAGAAGCCACCTGTAGACGTTACAATCAGCATCTGCAGACGCGGAGGGAAAGCTGAGATCCTGGCAGCAGCTTAGCCAGAGGAGAGGCCCTGTTCCTTATTAGCAGGAACAATACAAGTCCCTGTCTCGTTCTCTCTGCGGCTGCCCATAAAACGAATCCAGAGCAGAGGCAGAGCCTGATTTTGACCTTGGTTTATAAACAGTGTTTTCAAAGTTTACTTCGATCACTGGTTTTGTTTGGCTGAATTTTTTTTTTCCTGGGGGCCTTGCATTTCTAAAGCACAAAAGACAATGAATAAATCATGAGTTTTGTTTTTTTTTTTTTAAAGAACAAAAGAAAAGACAGACCTGCTGTCCCCAAAAGACATCTCTTTGATTTCCTTCTCTGGAGCCTTGTATTTCACATCAAAGAGAAGAGTGTGTTTGCACACGCATATGTGCTTCTGTGCACACATGTGTGTCTGCACACATATGTTCAAGTACTCAGGAGGGGCAGGGAAGGGGAGTCTAATTTCCCCCTTCACTCATCACCTTTATTGAAATGTCCCCTTCGTTTTTCCGCCCTTTCTCCTCTTCTCTCTTTCCTTCCTTCCACAGTTGGAACCCTTTCTCTGAGACATGCTAGGCCTTTTTGTCCTGGTAATGAGCTGCTCCAGCTCCTCTCCCCCCACGGCGCCTCTGCCTGAGTACAGCCTGCCTTCCCCAAGGACCCCAGGAGGGAGGGCAGTTACGAGCAGAGTATCCGAGCAGTTCAGGTGCGGCCTTTGGGCAGATCCTTGGAGTCTGTTCCTGGCTCTGCCTCTCACAAGCTGTATGACCTTGGGCAAGTCTCTTTTCCTCCCTGAGCCTCAATCCTCATCTGGAAAATAGAATTTACCTCAAAAAATAGCCATGAGGTTTAAATTAGGTAATTAATGTTTAGTAAATATTTAGCAGAGTTTCCTTGCCCATTTTAACAATGTTAGTTGAATGGTATGTTTGGGGTTGTTTAAATCTTTTTTTAACAGGCTGCTTGGTCCAAAATTGAAAAGGTAAAAAAGGATATACAGTGAAGTCTCTCTACCTCCCACTATGCCTTTGACACCTTATCCAGAGGCAACCAGTGTTACCAATTTCTTGTGTGTCCCTCCAGAAATAGTCTATACAAATAGACAAAACTAGGTATAAAATTTACTTTCCTTTTTTACCCTTTTCTGGATGATGATTAATATATTACCCACTCTTTTACACTGTTTTTTTTTTAACTTATGAATAAACTTCAGAGATAATCCAATATACATTATTTATTTAACCTTTCCCCTAATGATGAACAATTAGGTTACTATTTTATTGTTCTTTCTGTCAATCCAAACACTTGCAATGGCTCCTCTTCCCCTCTGTTGTCTGAATTATTTTTTTCAGGAGTTCTTAATTCCTCTTTGGGAGGTGTAGAGTTGCCAGGAGCTTCTTTTGCCTCTGGGGTGTTAAATGCCAACATGCTTCTGTGGACCATCTCAAGTGTCCCAGAATAGGCAGAAAAGAGGAAAGAAATCCCGGCAGCAGGGTATGATGATATTGACGGTCTCTTCTGGAGGTTCCTATTGTCTACCTAGTGCTCAGAGAGAGCAGCTAGAAATGTTTTCTTAAGCTGTCTCCCTTCCCACACCAAGACACACACTCCTAGGGCTTTCACCCGAGGCCAGAAGGCTAGTGGGATGGGGTCAATTTGGGAGATCCCCTTCTTCCAATTCCCAGAATGTTCCCCCACCCCACCCCACCTTTTCCAGCCAGGTAGTCTCTTGAGTCCTCAGTTGAGTTCCAATTCAGATACATTTGAAGCCACATACCACAGAGTCACACTGACAGTGTACTCAGGGCCAGATGTCAGCAGATCTGCAGAGACACTTGCTTGGTGAGCATCCTGTTGGGGATTGAATCGTGTCTCCCACAAAAGATCTGGTTCCGTGGGTATGAACCATTATAAATAAGACCTGTGACGATGTTATTAGTGAAAGCGTGCTCCAACTGAATGAGCACAGGCCTTAATCTAATGGGGCTGAAGTCTTTAGAAGCAGAGGAAATTTGACCTGGAAGAGAAGCCACAGGAAGATCAAGGAGGCAGAAGTCAATGGAACCCAGAGAAAAGAGAAGTTAGTGCCATGTGCATTGCCGTGTGACAGAGAATCCAAGGACAAAGGATTGCCGGCTGCCAGCCCCTGAATGCTACAGTCTTTGGGGAGAAAGCATCGCCTTGCTGATGCCTCAATATTGGACTTCTCCTAGCCTCACAACCGTAAGCCAATAAATTCCCATTGTCTAAGCCCATTCACTGCATGATATTTGTTTTAGCAGCTGAGAAACTGATACAGTTTTTTGTACTGGGAAGTAAGATGTTACTATGAAAAATACCTAAAAATATGGACATAGCTTTGGAATTGGGTAATGGGTAGAGGCTGGAAGAATTGTGAGGTGCTTGGTAGAAAAGGCCTGGATTGTTTTGAAAAGACTATTGGTCGAAATATGGACGTTACAAGTCCTTCTATTGAGGCCATAGAAGGAAATGATGAATGTGATATTGGAAATTGGAGGAAAGGTCATCCTTGTTGTAAAGTAGCAGAGAACTTGGCAAAATTGTGCTCTGATGGTGGATTGAAAGTGGAATTTATAAGCAATGAACCTGGATATTTAGCTGAGGTTTCCAAGCCAAGTGCAACCTGTCTTCTCCTTGAAGCTTATAGTAAAAAGTGAGAGGAAAGGGGTAAGCTGAGAACTGAAATCTTAAGCAAAAGAAACCGGAAATTGATGGTTTAGAAAAGTCTGAGCCTATCCGGGTAGCATGCTCTGAAACCAGGACCAGAAATGGCTCTGCTAGGGATCTCCCTTGGCTTTCAGGAAGTGAGTCCCATGTGAGGGCTTAGCTGAACAATCCTTTGCTAAAGAAGGTGTGGCTGAACATGACTTCAGTCAGCCGTTTCAGTGGGAGTCAGGATTGGCAATTTGGTTATCCAGGAAGGCTCTGAAGAAAGTTCTGTTGTCTGGTGGTTTGGATCTCCTTGAACTGCAGGCAAACCCAGCAAGGTTTTTGCAAAATTTGTATAAGCAGAACCCCTGCCAGCTGGGACTGAAACGGACATAGAAAGGATGAACTGAGGGAAGAATGACTTCAAAGACAGAACCATGGAAGCAAGGGCTGGACCTAACAGATCCCTTAAGGTGAAGAAAGCAGGTGCACCCACGTGGACCCCCTTGCTCAAGGAAAGTGCCGTCGCTTCAATTCTTGAAGAGGGTAGGGTGGCCCCAGTGTGCCTGGAGAGCCTGGCTGCCACCCCAATGCTGGGAGAGAGTGGGACCTTCCCCCAGTGGTTGGGGAGAGCCTGACTACTGCACAAGTGCTTGGAAGGGGTGGCGTTGCTGCTCCATCAGGCCTGGAGAACAAAATATCACTCCATGGATGACTCTCAGACCTTGAAATCTAACGGAGTTTTTTCCCTGCTGGGTTTTGGATTTGTTTAGGACCCATGACTCCTGTTTTCCTTACAGTTTCTTTCTTCAAGATTGGAATGTCTACCCTATGCCTGTCCCACCATTGTATATTAGAAGCAGACACCTTATTTTCTAGGTTTCACAAGTCCATCAGACTGAGGAATTTTGTTCCAGGATGGACAATATCCATAACTGATTTTGAAGAGACTTTATACTTAGTTAGCATTGTTACTGAAATGACTTAAGGCTTTTGGAGACGTTGTGATGGGATTAACATATTTTGCATGTCTTTTGGGGTCATGACATGCCAGAGGGCAGACTGTTGGGGATTCGGGCATATTCAGGTCCCAACCCTTCGTCCTGTAGATGTGAACCCCTTTGCAAATAGGATCTTTGAAGATGTCATTAGTTAAGCTGTGCTCAAACTGAGCGAGTACAGGCCTTAACCCAGTAAATGCTGAAGTCCTTATAAGCAAAGGAAATCAGACACAAGAAGAGAAGCCACAGGAACAGCAAGAAACAGAAAGTCAACAAAACCTGGAAGAGAAAAAGACATCACCACGTGCATTGCCATGTATCAGAAAACCCAAGGACCAAGGATCACTGGCAGCCAACCCCAGGATTCCAGTCTTTGAGGAGAAAGCATTGCTTTGCTGACACCTCAATTTTGGGCTTCTCCTAGCCTCAAACCTGTGAGCCATTCAATTCCAGTTGCTTAAGCCAACCCATTGTATGGTATTTGCCATCACAGCTAAGAAACTAATACACCTCTCTTCCATATGATCAACCTCTTTGTGTTGGGCAACTCTGGCCCTGACTCATGTGCTCCCCCGTGAGGCAAAAAGATGAAAACTGCCAATTATATACACATACTCCATGCCGTGCACAACAAGGGGACTGACACACATTGTCTCACTGAATCTCATGGCACAGGCAGATGAGGGGGTGTCACGGTCAGCCCCATCTCACAGATACAGAAACTGAGACCCAAGAGGTTAAGGTGTTTCCAGCTAGTAAGGCCAGAGTGGAATTCAAACCCAGGTCCGTTTAACTTCAAAATGCTTGCTCTTAAACCGTACTGGGTGCAACAGCTGTCTCCTTAGTCTAGCACAGGAACTGCCACATACTGTGTTGAATAAGTATATGTTCATAGGAGAATGCATTCTCAAAAATGATTATCAAGAGACACATATTTAAAGGCATTTGTACCAGATTTGGGGAGGCAACTTTTTATGTAGAGTGGCAGATAGCAGCCCACTTCAACCTCCTTGAGAGTTTTAGCAATTCCAGATGTTCCCCTATTGGAATTTGTTTGTTTGTTTTTTTAATCAACAAGTCCCCTCAAAAAGAGAGACAGGAGTCATGGACTTTCCTGGGGGTCCCCAACTTTTCAGTGGGTGTAATTTAGTTGCTCTATGAAGCTCAATCTTCAGGTTCCAAGTGCCTGTCTCCTCTGCTGTGACACTGGAGACTTGGGGGCCCTATTTACACAAAAGATGTATTAGAACAACAAATAATCTTTTACTCTTAAGATCTTCTGTCTAAAAGTATCACCCCATTGTCCCTGGAATCCACCATTAACACATCTTTCCTTCAGGTTGCTCATGGTTGTCTTCCTGCTGCCACTTTTTCCAAGCACTGCCCCCAGGAATGTGTGATGATTGGCACCACTAACACAACAGCATAAGAGATGGGGCGGATATTATGGCCATTTTGCAGATGAGACAGCTGAGATCTAGACAGGAAAGCTGTGATCACAAGTTACACCTTCTAAACTGTCAGGACCTGCACCAGTGGGGTTTTCAGTCAGAGCAAAGGGCAGCATGGCCCAGGCTGGCTGTGGGAGAGCAGAGCCTCAGTCCCTGAGCTACCCACTTCACTGGGGTTTCTTTCTCAGTTGCCCTCATTTGGGACTTTCCTGGGGACTGCCTCAGAAGCTAGTGTGGCCCATGGAGGAAAGAGTCACATGGGAAATAGAGTAAAGGGAAAGCAATGGTGTCTATTGAATTTGTACTGCATGCCAGATGCTGTACTAGGGGTTTTAAATCCATTATCTCATTGGAGCCTCACAACATTGCCTTGGTAGTTACTGCTCTTCACACTGGATAGATGGGGCAACTGAGGTTCACAGGGGCAAAGTGACCTTCCCAAGGTTGCCCAGCCTCTCAATGGTATTTAGATAATCAAGATATTTTAAGCCCCAGAGCCCTGTGGTTTCTGAAGCTTTCCATAGAAAGAACAAAAACCCAGGCAGACACAGAGTCTGGTGATGGCTACCAGGTCACAGGAGAAAGCCATAGCAGGAGATACCTTAGATGACAGGAAAATATAGAAATGGGGGTAAGTACCCTGGTCTCCAAAGTGGGCTGTGGGATTTGGAAACTTAATGACCAATGTGGATTGGAGAAGATAAAGGAGGAGGAACTGAGCTCCCTGGAGACCTGAAAATTGTTTCCTGAATTCTCCAGTTAGGCACAGTCAGCTGAAGAGGGCAAAGATCTGAGCCAAAAAATACAGAGATAAAAGCCAAAGGAAACTGAGTTTGTGGGGAGGCAATTAAGGAGCAGAAACTGCCCCTTGCCTATGGCTTTCCCACCAGGTAGACCCAATGTTTGTTGGGTATTTGCTTTGGTAACAGGCCTGAGGTCACCACCCTGGCTTTGGACCTCCTTCCAGTTCTGGGAATGGGCTTGTCAAGGTCAGTTTCCATGTGAACGCTGTTTCCAGGATCCCAAAACTGTACTCAGCTCTGTTGCCCAATCCTGGGACCCAGAAAGATCACATTACAAGAATGTTCACTGGGGAACTGAGCCTCAGTTTGCTCATCTGTCAAATGGCTACAACTACACCTTCTTCATGACAGTTGACATATGAGAATTAAGTAAAAAGGAACACGTGTGAGGGGACTTTATGAGTTGCAAAGAATTCTGGAATTGTCAAGTCTCAGTATTATTTTATAGAAGGAACTAGAAAGCAAAGATTTGAAAAAATGCTAAAAATTAAAATAAAAGGGGTCATATTCCAAGCCACGTATCCACCCCTACCCATTACTTGCTTGGGAATCATGTACGGTGCTGACTTTCTCCTTGAATAAAATCTAATAGCTGCTCTACAGCACTGGACCCTGAATCCAAATGATGGAGCAATTGTTTCAGTCAAGTCACAACCTGACCACAGATCACAGCCTTCATCCTAAAGGTTTGGTTCACACACAAATTCTAGATACTGAGTATTCTGGTTTAGGAATCCAAGGAGAATCACTAATATGCATGATAGTTAACTGTTTGGGGGCTTCTCTTGTGCTTTCTCCTTGACAGCCATGGGTACCCCAAAGGAAATCATTTTCTCAGACATCACTGAAAACTCGGCCACCGTTAGCTGGATGCCACCTACTGCCCAGGTGGAGAACTTCCGGATTACCTACGTGCCCATTGCAGGAGGTAGGAAACTGGGAGCTGGGGCAGGGGGCAGCCTGAAGGGTTTATGTAGAATGGTGAGAACAACCCTGATAATTCCCCTTTTCTCAAACATCAGGGTCAAAGGAAACTAGTTCCCTATTTTTGAGATCATGTGGAGAAACCCCAGTTATAAAGTGCTATGAGATCCTTGGAAGAAACTACCTTGTAAATAAGAGTCTTTTCAGCCTTAAGATTCTAAAATGCCACAAGAAATCATCCCCCCATATGTTTACACACAATGACAGAGGACTCTAAACACCTGGCCCTTTTTCTCTTGGAGCCGACTCTTCTGGAAAGCTGATCTTGATGTGGATATGAGTGAGGTCTTGCCCATGGGATCCCAAGTCTATGAGTCTCAGTATAGGATGGGGAATTGTGACTTACAGGTTCAGGGGTGCTAGTTCAGCACTTCCTTGGGTTCAAAAGGATAATGTTCTGTTGACATGAAGCTCATTCAATTTAACAGCATGAGTAGAATCAAAGTGTCATGAGCAGGAGCCTTGCTCTGACCCAGGCTGGCCGGTCCGTGCCTGACACATTGAATTCTGGTGCCATACTTTAAGTAGAGTGACTCGAGACCATGTTGCGTGAGGAACCGATTAAAATCCAGGGTCATTTAGTCTGCAGAAAGGAAGGTGCAAGGGACATGGCATTTGTCTTTGAATTTCTGAGAAGTGTAATTTGCCCCATGGATTACAATGGAAACCACAGGGAGGAAGCATAGTCAAATCTGCCTGTAGACATTGGCAGGTGGTGATCTTCCTGCTAGTGGAAGTGTGTAAAGAGAGGTTAAGTTGGTAATCTCTTCAGAGGAATGCTGTAATGTCTCTCTGGGGAGTTTGATATTCAAGTTCTTCATCAGCCCTGGAATTCTAAGAAAAATAAACTCTGAACTTCTTAATAAATGTAAGAGTACAACTTAACTATGACCACCTTCTTTTTTTAAACAGTAGAATTTTTGCTAGTAGGAAGAATTTCCCAGGAGGAAGCCTATATATTTCTAAGCCAAGAAAACAGGTTAAATCACATATACAATACATAGTGAGCTTTCTGTATTCTTTGTGGAAAACAAAATAAAGAAAATCAAATTTGCACAACATGCCAGCACTCTACTGAATGGAAACTTGCCATTTTTAGTACACTGTGACTTCATGTTTTTCCTCCCCTGGCTTGGTTTTTGGCATCGACACCAATAGAAAGTGCATTATACAAAAAGTAAGCCCTCTTCCCTTATGCCAGAGGGTAGGAGCAAATAAGAAGTCAATGATACTGGGTAAAGCTGTGGTTTCATCCTGAAATTGGATACACCCACTCCTGGGGCAACAGTGAAGGAGCCTCAGTGAGGTCCCCTATTCCTGATCTTGCTTCTATTGTCTTAGGAACGCCCTCCGTTGTAACTGTGGATGGGACCAGGACTCAGGCCAAGCTGGTGCAGCTCATTCCCGGGGTGGAGTACCTTGTCAGCGTCATTGCCACAAAGGGCTTTGAGGAAAGTGAACCTGTCTCGGGGTCTCTCACCACGGGTACGTTTTGTCTGTTTGCAGACACTTCTTGTGCACACTACGTAACGTCCCTTCTTTAGCATTTTAGCTCATGATTTGGCAGCTGGTAGGAAATTTTTTATTTATGAAAAGTAACGGAAAATGGACTGGCTTTGGAGTGCCAGAGACCTCATTCCTGGGCCATCCCTGGCCTGTTGTGAGTGGGGTCCCTCCTCAGCCTTCCAGGGTCTCATTCATTTGGGACTCTTGGAGAAGAAAAAGCTAAGGTTCGGAAGTCATACCAACCGGGGCTGAAATCCCAACTCTACCCCTGACTAGCTATGTGAGCTAGGAAGTGATGAGCTGTCAGTTCATTTCTCTGGGGTCCAGGTCCCTTCTCTGTGAAATGGATATAATTCTACTTTCCTTGCAGAGTACTGTGAGGATGGCATGAAGCTATGTAAAACATCTGTAAGTGTAAATGATTGTACTCGATAGTCCACCACCTCCTCCCCGACCCTTCTGGTACAAGATCGTTTGCAAGGACCCCTTACCATAGGTGCTTCACACACACCTGCAGTGGTTACAGCTTTAAAGCAGCCGTTCTCTATTTGGCAGCTACTATCTTCCAGGCACTGTTGCTAAACCCTTCATGTTTAATCCCACAGCTATTATCAT
This sequence comes from Choloepus didactylus, assembly GCF_015220235.1. Lineage (NCBI taxonomy): Eukaryota > Metazoa > Chordata > Mammalia > Pilosa > Megalonychidae > Choloepus > Choloepus didactylus. The sequence goes on from NC_051316.1 coordinate 107,953,512, forward strand.
CTCCATTTTACAGAAGAGGCAAGTGAGACCCAGGAAAATTAAATACCTTGGCCAAGGCCATGTAACTAGTAAATGCTGGAGGCAAAGTTGAGCCTAGGTCAGTCTGAGTGCAAAGTCCATGCTCCTCTGAAATAAAGGCTTATTCTCCGATTATAACCTGATTTGTACCGTACACTGTAAAGAAGGGGGAAATAACAAATTGCATTGAAGGAGAATGAAGTGGAAAATTTCTCTTCAGGCAGCCTGTTACAACCAAGTCCCTAAACAATTTATCCTTTGATATATGAGCAATTACCCAGTCCAACTCATTATAGGGATCCAAAGAATGGGCCTCATAGGAAATTTTAAAAATATCCTAATAGCCTGAAAGAGTTGATAATATGCAATTAAAACATCCCAGCTGAATCCAGAGTCCTGTCTGCCCTGCCCTGCAGGCCTTATTTCCCCCAAAGAAATCTTCCATTCATGGATTCTCCAAGGCAACAGATTGCAAAAGCCAAATGGGTTTCCTCCCAAGGCCCAATTGTCTTTGCCAGTTAAAGGAGATTCTGTACATGCATGATGGAACAGGAAGGAACTCAGAGGCGACAATGTGGACTCCCCACGTTACTTGGCCTCATCCTCACTCTGGCCAGTCAGTTCATCTCTTGGGGTTCAGATTCTTCCTCTGCAAGTTAGCTGAGGACAGCTTCTCTCCATCCTCCCAGGGCTGTCATGAGGGGTCACTGAGTAGTGAAAGCAAGAGGGCAAAAGTTATATCTAGTTTGGCTTCTAAGAAAGAGTCGTTGGGTAGTGGATGTGGTCGGTGAAAAGCAACCGGAGAGAAATACCTTTTGGACATCTGTACTTTCTCAGTGCAGGTCATTTGGAAATCATATCTAAGACTCCAGATACTTTAATAGCTATATTAATAATAACTGCAATTATTGAGAGTTTCCCCAAGCATATTTTCCACACACTGTCTAGTTAATCCTCACAGTAGCCACCTAAAGAGAGTGAAGTTTGGAGAAGGGAAATGATTTTCCCAGACACAGGCACTAAACAGAGAAGTCAAGATGGAACCTGGGTATAGCATGTCCAGGGCCCCTACACAGAGATATCACTCAGAGCCCAGAAAAGTCTCGGACAGTCTCCTGTTTTGGTACGTTCTTTCCCTTGGGAAAATGATAAGAACAGTAATGAGAATCCTTGTGGTGTGTTCAGCCCTTTTCATTTTACAGAGAACCTCTCCATCCACAACATCACATGAAACTCAAACCAGCTCTGGGGATAAGGCCAGGGCAAATTGCTATCCTCATTTCACAGGTGAGGAAATAAATAGGGACCCAAGGTAACCAGGCCAGTGGGGGAAGGAATCAAGGCTCAAACCCAGGTCAGCCTGATTCCAAGCCTGGGACTCTGAGCCAACCCATGCAGCTGGCACTGTGTCCTAAAACCTGGAGTCCAGGAGCTATGCAGACAGCAGGGCAGCTGTGGCCTCATGTCATTCCCCCATCTGCCTCTCTCTCCAACATGTCACCTTCTCTCTTTGTAGCTCTGGATGGTCCATCTCGCCTAGTGACAGCCAACATCACGGACTCGGAGGCCTTGGCCATGTGGCAGCCAGCCATCGCTGCAGTGGACAATTACGTCATCTCCTACACTGGGGAGAGAGGTGAGGTCCCGTCCAAGGCTCTCCCCTCTCTGAGGAGTGTCTGTCCTGCTACAAACTCTTCCCACTCTCCCTTGTCCATGCCATACTTGGGCACAGGATGGCAAAAATATGTGGGTAGGTGAGAAAGGTCAGTAATGTCTTGTGGTTCTTGAATTCGACCTCAGATAGACTCTTGGGCTGGGGCCGGGGTGGGTTGTGGTGTGGACAGGCCTGTTCAGGGGGTGGCGAGGGAGGCTCTACCCATCCCCTCTGCTTGTTGTCAAGCAAAAGAGCGAAAATAAGGTGGCTACATCAAATAAGTCCTGCTGTCTCCTCTCTCTACCGGACAGTGTAAGCTTCTCTCTCTAGGAAGCAGCTGTCATCTCTCACAAAGAAGGAGTCCAGGGTCTAAAATTTTAAGCAGGCTGCCATTGGCAGTGCTGAGAGCCTGAGCTTTTCAGAGACCACAGAGGGGACCCATTGTAGCCAACTTGATTTTAAAAAGAGAAAGTGTTTTTCCTCGGTTCTGCAGCCACCTTTGCTGATTTATCCAATCGGCAGAGTAAACACTTGCTTTGGGCACCAGCAAAGCACAGCTGCTGAAAAGTAAATCAAATACAAATAACAATAAGAGAGAGGAGAAAGAGAGATTACTTTTCAATGAACTAATCCACTATTTTTTAATGAGCTATGCTAAAAAAAAAAATCTATTTTAATTTAAAGTATATGTAAGTCTCATGTTTTATGGTTTAGGACCGTTTTATTTGGAGTGCCAAGACAAGAGGGAACCATAATCTTGCCTGTACCTGGGGCCTCTGAAAATCTTAATTCACCCTGAAAACTATTTAAGAGAATTCTTTGTGAGGACTGAGCAAAGGGGGAAGAGGTGGTTGGGTTTGTTCTTTTTATTCTTAAGCATCCCTGTGAGCAAACACTTCTAAGTCAGGGAAGATGGTGCTGTCTCTTGAACCAACATAAATCAGGGTAGAATTCATGGGAATTATAGAAATTGGATACATGACTACCACAGGGCTGGTCCAGAAGGGGCTGGAGGATGACCAGGAGGGGTGCTCAACTTGTCCAGGATTGCCTGGGAATTTCCCAGTTTTAGCTCCCTGGGAAGCCATTCAGCCCCTGGCAAGCCAGGGCAGTTGGTCAGTTACGTTTACAAAATAAACAAATACACCTGGACACCGAGGTTTGGTTTCCAGGGTTGCAGTGGAGCAGAGAGGCAGCAACCAGACTCTGGGGGGTCTGCTACTGCCCATTCTTGTGATCCCTCAGCCTAATGAGTTGAAAAAATTTGGCAAATCAGAACAGAATTTGCAAATAAGTGAAGGAGAGGGGTTGATGTACACCAGGACAAATGAAATTTGGGTGGCTCAAGCCTTGAGGATGTTACCTGCAACTCTCCTTTAGCTTGTTTCTGTGTCTCTGCTGCAAAGCTCTTCCAGCCAGTGCTCTCCTGACCCCCAGTTCCCCTTCCTTCTGATTTGATGCCTGGAAAAATCCAGTCTCCAAATGATAAATCCTTTGCATATAAAGTGAGCACTCAAAAGAGAGTCTGCTGACAGTTCAGACAGCGAGAGGTAACCGCCTCGATATGTGTATTTTGTGTTTAGTGCCAGAAATTACACGCACGGTGTCCGGGAACACAGTGGAGTATGCCCTGACCAACCTCGTGCCTGCCACGGAGTACACGCTGAGAATCTTTGCTGAGAAAGGGCCCCAGAAGAGCTCAACACTCACTACCAAGTTCACAACAGGTATGGAGGCTCTCCTTTCTAAGCCCCTGCCCTTAGCTTCCACCTTAAACAGTAACCTCCACAACTCTTCTTTCTTAAATCAGGTCCATGCCATGAGAAGACAGCAGCAGCAGCTAAATTCACCCGTGTCCACTCCATTAAGACCTTCAGAAACACACCATTTCCTTTTGACCTTAAATGACCTTCTTCCCCCCACAGACTAGGAAAAGATTTCAAGAGGAGAGCTTTTTAAGTGGAAAACCAGTCCCCACTGGCCCTAAACCCAGTATTTAAGATCCATGTTCTAGGCAGGGAAACATTTTTAAGAGAAAGGCTTTTCAGGCAGGTGTTCCTATGTGACCACTGGGTTTTATACATGGAGATCTTTTCACAAAATTCAGCAAGCAGGGAATGGAGAAACATCTTGGCAGGGGTGAGTGCCAGCATTAGCACTGATCTGTCTTCTTTAGAAACATGGCGATGGTGGTAATTATGTTCACAGCTGTATCTTTCTCCCAAAATCCAGCCAGGGTCCATCAAGATCATGTTGGGCATGGGAAAACCTGGTCTTTGGGAAAAGACAAACTGCCTAGAATTTCTGCCTTTGCAGGTCACACAACTCAGCCTCCTCTTATACAGATGGGGAAGGCTCTTGCCCAAGGTCAGCGGGTCAGTGGTAGGGCAAAGACTTGAATTCAGGCCTCCTGATCCCCAGCCAGGAAGTTTCATCCCTCACTTGCTGACTTACTGGCTATCGAATGTCTTGTCTGTCTTCTCCAGACCTCGATTCTCCAAGAGACCTGACTGCTACTGACATTCAGTCAGAAACTGCCCTCCTCACCTGGCAGCACCCCCAGGCGTCCGTCACCGGTTACCTTCTGGTCTACGAATCTGTGGATGGTACAGTCAAGGTATCTTGATGTATATAAACATCTCTGCACTGCTGTTTGAAGCATTTGAAATTTTCTCGAAGTAGGGATGAATTTAACTGGTGAAGCTGAGGCGCTGAAAACAAAAATCAGTAAGGACTGGATACTGTGCCAGAGTTTCTGAGTCATATGCTCCAGCATCTCTCATTTTAAACAGACCACAGTTCTGACAGCCAGCCAAGGTCAAGAACCATGGCTCACAAGACATGAGGACATTTTAAGAGCTGGAATCTTAGTCCTTTAATGTTTTATTGAACAAAGGCCAAGAGCTTCTGTGTCTTTACCATATATATTACCTCACAAGTAGTATCAATACATTACATACCGCAGTATATATAGCCACATCCTTAGGACATCAGTTGTTAATATTGTTTATGGCTATTGTTAATATTCTTCATAGTCTTTACTCATGAGCTTTTTTCTTTGACTTTTTAGTTTGAAATCATTTTAGACCTACAGACATGTTATGAAAAGAGAGTACAGAGAGTTCCCATGTACCCTTCCTACAGGTTTCCCAAATGTTATCATCTCAGGCAGCCATTATCCAAAACCAGGAAATTAACATTGTTACAATACCATTGACTAATCTACGTTCCAAACTTGAATTTTGACAGTTGTCCTACTCATGCCCTTTATCAGACCCAGAATCAATCCCACATTTCATTTAGCTATCTATATCTCCTTAGTCTCCTCCAAACTATGGCAGTTCCTCAGTCTTTCCTTGTCTTTCAGGACCGGGACAGTTTTCAAGAGTATTGGTCAGTTATTGTGTAGAATTTCTATCAGTTTGGGTTTGTCTGATGTTTTCCAATAGATTGTGACTTTGTGTTTTTTTGGTAAGAATACCACTAGAATGATGTTGTATTCTTCTTGACACATATCAATGACACATGTCAATGATGTTAACATGATTTATTACTTGGGATGTTGACTTTGAACACTTGCTTGGGGTGCCATCTGCTAGGTTTCTCAACTGTAAAGTTATTATTTTTCTCTTTGTAATGAATAAGTGTCTTGTAAGTAATTAATGCAAATATCATTTTGCCCACTAACTTGAACATACACCTGTGATTCTTGCTTGTGCAAATATTTACTGTAGTTTTTGCCTAGTGGTAATTTTCTATTTTTATTTTTATGTTTATTAATTGAAATCCTTCTGTAGGAAAGAACCATTTCTTCTCCCCCATTTAATTATATTATTCATTTAAGTATTTATATAAGTATAGCTTCATGGATATTTTTTATTTTATGGGTTATGATCATTTCTTTTGTTACTCAACTTGGCCAGATTTGGGCATTGGGAGCTCCTTCAAATTGGCCCCTGTGTCCTTTCTCCCTGCCCCCATCATTTTATTTAAACATTTTCTTACTATCTGGTACCACAGGATGTTTTAATCTCATCTTGTATTTTTCCATCCCTGCCCCTGGAATGAACCATTTCTCCAAGGATCCCTTACTCAGGAACCTTTCTTTACAGTTAGTATAAGGAAAAAATTCAGCCGATCAACAATGTAATCCAGTAATCACTGTGAGAGTGGGGAAAAATACATTTGATAACGGAGTGTATTCTTTTTCCCCTGAAGACTGAATAGAGATTTAGTATTTTGTACGTGAGTTAAAAATTACAAGTCAGAATGATTACAGACATCTTTATAAGAGTTGAACTATTCTTTTTTGCTTTACTTTAAATTATTTATCTTTGTTTTGGTTGGATTTGGCCAAAGTCTAAGAAAACATACGCTGGCAGTCTCTGAGGCTCCTTGGGTACTATGGCAAAAGAACATTTACATGAGGAAGAGAACTCAGGTCAGAAAAAGTAACCATTTTTGAAGGGAGCCATTGGCTGCAGAGAAGGTGAGGGAAGACGTGGCACTCGGGGGATGATATCCCCAGATCGGCTGCCCACACTGGGCTGGGAATCAGGGCTTGAGGGCTTGGGATGGGGCTTCTCTTTCCTCTCAGTTATGATATTGTTGTGGGGCAATGAGGTAGAGGTTCAAGGTGGAGATGTGGTTCCTCCAGAGGAGAAGAGGAATTCTGGAGAGCCACGGGGAGGTAGTCAGCTCTCACTTCTAGTCCCACACAGACTCGAGAGCCAGTGCACATGGCAAGTATATAATGGCTGCTTGAAGGTGTTTCTCCCTCCCTTGACTCTTTTCACCAGGACATTTGCTATCGTTCCATCAAGAACAACTAAACTTTGGAACCAGACTGGGGTTTTAAGCAAATTCCAAGGGCTGTAGGCAAGGAGATGGCCTTGCAGCTCTGTATTTATTCGTGCCACACCTGTCTATGCACAGCACCTGTGCTGTGATGAGATGGTCTTAGCACTAGCAGGATGCTTTGCAACTGCTTCTCTTATTTCATGCGGCGTTTCTGTTGGACAGCCTTGCTCAAATGAACACAAATGATCCAGAAATTGGTGGAGGAGGATAAATTAAAATAAAGGAGTGAAGTTGAGCCTGATCATAAGGTCATTTCAATAATAAAACAAAACCATATTTATTTTAGTACACAAAGGACGGGTCCTAGCCCGGGCTCTCTCACTCACTCATTCTATGACATCAGGCAAATCACTATTTCCTAAAAGAAATATACTCCTTCTCTCAGCTCTAACACTAATTTTGACTTAACTATCAAACGAAAAGCATTTGGGGACCACCGATTATATTCCCCACCCACTGCCAGAATCAAAAGAATTAAAAAACATTGTTCTCATGCCTCCCCTCTGAGTGGAGAGAGGGAACTTAAGAAATAGTGGAAGACAGATGCATGGCATAATATTTTTGAAAGAACTCTTACTTTAATTAAAATTAGGCACATTGTTTTAAAAGTTAAATAGTTTTAAAAAAAAGTCTAATAAACAAATGTTGACCCTCATACATTGACTTTCTAATTATAGTTTTGCCCCTATTTCCCATTTCTCTTTTTGTTCAAGATTCTGAGCAAAAAAAAAGTTTTTCTAAACTTGACCTTTCAAATTTGTTATTGAGATTTTACTTTCGGTCACCATGCATTGTATTTCCAACATCTTTTGCTTAGTCTCTTCATATTTGTCTTTTTTCTAACATTTTGTTTGCCTTGCATGTCCTTTCTTCTCTTCCTTTCTAAGAATACGTGTTATTGATATTTTGTTATACAGTCTGCCTTGTGTTTCCTCCAAGTTTCTTTTTTCTGTTTCACCACAGCTGCTTGGATTTGTTTGGTTTGGGTCTCCCTCTTTCATGTTAGAAATTGATCCCCATCTGTCCTTTTGTACTTGAGCCAAGGATGAAATAGCTGAGTAGGAGTTCCAGGCACACAAGCCGGACTTGCAAGCTATGGGGCTTACCGTGGAGTGATCAGGCCAAGTACCCAGTAATTTTGTCCAAATAGCAGGACAGTGAGACTATTTTCTTGAGCTAATCAGTTACTTCAGAGAGAGCCCCTAAAGCCTTCAAACTAAGCCTCCATTTCCACCTTTTGTTTCCAGTGTAGTACCTCAGGCTCACCCCCAACTGGGTCTGATGGATTCAAATCCAGAGTCTCTCTGGCTTAACCTCTCTGTAGAGTAAGCCTCGGCGTTGCACCTGAATGGTGGAAGCACAGTCAGCTGGGTTGTTGGGGTGGGGAAGGATGGAGAGAAGAGATCAGGAGACCTAATGATTGTTACACAGATTTTTTTAGCAAAACTTTGTACAGCCACCTTCCATATTGGTCTTCAAAGACATCTGTTCCTTTGAACCTACTGGACTCTGTGGCATATATTAACCAGACTCTGACAGGCTTTCCCCATTGTGTTTCGTTAGCCCCCAGCTATCTCCATTCTGGCAACTCAGTTGCTGCTCAACCACCCACTTTCCATCTACCAATATTCTAACATTGCATGCCTTTTTCCGTCTCTTCTCCTGTTTCCCTCATCCTTTGGGGTTTATACCTTTTACCCCTTTCCCCTCTTTTTGCTGGATATCAGAAGCAAGCAGAGACAGATGGCTATGTCCAGTCAGCCATGTTTTATCAGAAGTGCACACACATTTCTAATTGCTACCAAGGTCCCTCCTGGAGTTAGTATAACAATGAACTAACTTACTGCAAGTTCTTTCTTTTCTCTGCGTGATAGTCTTCACATCTATAAAATGAGTGAATTTGACTCACCAATTTCCAAAGTCCCTTCCTGGCCAGGCATTCTAAGTTCCTATGTTTATCTAAAGCCATGGCTCTCATTTCAATCTACTCTAATTGCCTAGAAAACAACTTAGCATGACAGTCTAGAGAGCACACAGGTAATTGTATCCCCAAGTAATTTAATGAGCTCAGCTTTTTTACCTGACACTTGATCCTTCCCCCTGGGACCAGACCTGAAGCCTCACAAAGGTCAACTGGGTCACTGGTTAACTTCTCTTCATGTCCAACCCCCAACTTCATAGAGCTCACTCAAGAAAATCAAGGAGAAAAAGTCCTGGACAGGGTGTGTGAAACCAGGATGCAAAACTTTCCTGTGCCACCAAGAAATTATGGCGTTAGAGCAAGTCTCTTAATCTCTCTGAGACTAAATTCCCCCATAAGAGCTATCAGAATAACATACCTGCCCATTCCAAGGATGTGGGAAAGCCTTCCAGGGGCTCCCGTGCTCACTCACCATGCCTAAACCGAGTCTGCCCTATTAGCAGGTTGTAAATAGAATTGTTTTATTTAGTTTACTAGTATAGGTTGGATTTCAATCCCAAGCACAAGGTCATCTGTTAAAAGGTGATCTCACAGAAACTGGATGCTAGAAAGAGGATTTAAAAAGAAAGAGGATCTCTGGCAAACTCAAACTGATCACCTCCTATGGACAGTATCACAGTCACCAGCTGCAGACTACAAGAGTAGTTAGAGGAGGTTTTGTAGCAGCTGCACACTTCTGCCTCTCCTGGACATCTTTATTCTACAAAAGAGACATGCTGGGCCAGCACAAGCCTTCATCATGATATGTCTACTGAGCTAGTGTAATCATCTCCGGACTCAAGAGAACCCCAAACTGACTGCCCATCAGAATCATCTGGGAGCTTCTTAAATAAACACCTTGCCAGGCCCACTTCTGGCTGTTGTGATTCAGTCAGTCTGGGATAGGGCCCAGGCAGCATACTGTTTTAAAGCTTCTCAAGGGGCTGTGATAAAGAGCCATATATAGCAACCCACTGACCTAACAGGTTTCAAAATCTAAATCTTTGTCCCCTGTGTGATTCATCTTGCCACCAGATTAAGCTTCTAAAAGCATCACTGGATTTGTGTCATTCACTTTTTCTAAAACCGTTTGGGGCTCCACCTTCCATATAATGATAAACTTCAAATTCCACAGCTTGACATTTAAGGCCCTTCATGATCTGGCTTTTGCCCACCTCTTCCACTGCTCCCCAACCTGAAATCAAATATGGCTGAGTCATTGCCTCCTCACATTATTTTACCTTGCTCTGCCCCTTCTGGCCCCAGGACCTTCACTCGTGCTGCACCTTCCCCATCTCTGTCATCTCATGAAGTGTGGCGCAGGGTGGGTACTCAATGGACTCTTGTTGATTGAATAAACGAATGGAGGGGAGAATGAACCAATTCATGCATTGTCTATACCCTGAGAATTTCTGTGACCAAAAGCTATTCTATTCTTTCTTCTTCCCTTAGGAAGTCATTTTGGGCCCAGACACCACCTCCTACAGCTTGGCAGGGCTGAGCCCATCCACCCATTACACAGCCAAGATCCAGGCACTGAATGGGCCTCTAAGGAGCAAGCTGATCCAGACCATCTTCACCACAAGTAAGCAGAACCAGGAGAGCGACTGGGGCCTTGAGAGTCTAACTTTGTTGATTGAATCAACCCTCCACTTCCTCTTTGGCCTCTACTTTAAGTTTCAAATAAACCTCTGAAAAGGATCAATTCCTGGCCTCCACCTGGAAGCCCAAGGAATGAATATGGGTACAGAGGGGTGCAGTGAAAGGGAGGGAGGGCTAGAAGTGAGCACGTCTGCATTCAGTGCCCATCTCCCCCACTTACTCTGTGATTTAGCAAAGTTACCTCCATTCCACAAGCCTCTGTCTCTTCATCTGTATGGTGAGATGAGTAATCATCCCTTACTCACAAGGACCTGGGGAGGGTTAAATGAAGTATTGTATTTAAACTCCTAGACCAGGGTGTGACCCATGGTCAAGGCTAAGTAAGTATAAGCTCAATTTCCCTTCCCTTCCCCTTCAGGGCTTCAGAGTTTACAAAGCCTGTCCACATTCTTAATCATGAACAGTCTTCCTAGGAAGCTGTGGGCCAGGTTATCATGCCCAATTTCCTGGTGGAGAGCAGCCACTTCCAGAAACTAAATGACCTGCCCAAAGGCTATTTATTTCATGAGTTAGAGTCAGAGCTAGGCTTGGGCTGTTCAGGCCAGGGGATCTCCCTTGCACCTTGCCACTGGGTGGGCGACTTCTGCAGATGATAAATGGGCAAGTTGTTCTGCTGGTGGATGAGAGGCAGTCTCCATTCCTAAGGAATTGGGGAGCTGGTCTTGGGATATCCCTGAGCCTGGGATACACTGAGTGCCCCAGGTCTGCCTCCACGCCCTTCACATTTCCCTCAGCAGTCCTTTGGCACACATCTGCTGGGGCAGGTGCTTCTTCTTTGCTGGGTTTTACGCCAGATGAGTCTGCCCTATATATGCACTCAGACCAGGGTTGTAAAAAATATATATATAAAACAGCTAAATCGAGAAACTTCAGTAAGGGCTGTGAAGATAAAGAGAGCAGGTGTCAGATCAGACAAAAAGGACTGCTTTGACAAAGGTCTGTTCTCAGGACCCCTACTGAGTGCAGCCCAGGTACTGTCAATTTCTATCACTTGTTTTATTTTTTTGTGTCACATCATCACACTTGGTAATGCTTCCCGCATTTATCTTATCTCTGTAAGATTCCCAGGTCCAAAGCAGTTTAATGACTTGTTCAATGTCATCAGAAAGGAAGTGGCAGCTTCAGAACCGAAATCCTGGTCTGTAGCTTCAAGAGTCTTCTGCATCCATATCGTGGATCGAAACGTATTTGGGGAGATCAAAGAGCCAAAGCGTTTATCAGATTTTTCAAAGCAGCTTGCTGCCGATAGAGTGCCTTGATCCACACTGAGCCATCTGCCAGGTGCTAAAAACCTGGCCGTACTTGACCCAGGTGTTTATCAGGTGCTGCCTGGTGTTAGATCCGGAGCTGTTCAAGAATCCACACAATGCAGCAAGTCATGGTTTAAGTAGAGAGTTTAAGGTTTATTAGAGGAAGAAAGCAGTAGAAAGCAGGTGGGAGCCAGCAGAAAAGAAAGAAAGAAAAAACGGCTCTGGCTCTCTATCTGAGAGCAGCATTTTTTAAAGGAAAAACCCACTTGGGGAGGGAAGGGTGTTGGGGGAGAAGGGTGCCTGCTGAGTGCGTCCTGTGCCTTGACTGGGTGAGTGCCTATCAATTTCTAGGCTGATAGGTTGCTAGGATTTTGGCACATTATTCTTCTTAGAAAAGCAGCTGCATTATCTATCTAGGGAGAGCAGGCCTTATGGCTTATTTGTGGTCGTTCATCTTATGGACATATCTGACCTTGCCTTACCCGCCTTTGAGGTGCCATTGTGGCTGGAACAGACTTGAGCAGCCTTCAATCTTTAGTTTATGGGGCTATTTTCTGTGAGATAAGCAGCAGGGCCCCTGGATCAGACATTCCTTCTATATGTTAGACTCTTCTGGTGTCTGACACCTGGCTCCTCCGCTGTAGGTCAAGGTCAACCTGACATATGCCCCTCATGGTAGCTCAGCTCTCCTCCCACTGATGGCATTGACTGTGTCCATCAATACAAGGGACTGAGATGGAGCCCTTCTATCCACACCTCTCAACCCCTGCAAATTAGGTTTTGGCCCCATTTTGCACATGAGAAACAGAGCCTCAGAGGAATTAAGTGGCTTGTCCACAGAATCTCGCCAATAAACAGTTGAGCTGTGATTTGAAAGCTACTGCCAGTCCTCCTGCTCCTGAGAGCTCTATTTCTTCTTATCCCACAGTTGGATTGCTGTACCCATTCCCCAGGGACTGCTCCCAAGCCATGCTCAATGGAGACACGACCTCTGGGCTCTACACCATTTATCTCAATGGTGATAAAGCCCAGGCCCTGGAAGTCTTCTGTGACATGACCTCTGATGGCGGTGGATGGATCGTGAGTATTGAGGAAACCTATTCCTGAGCCCTCGGACAGGGGACAGCGAGGATGGGGGAGGGGGTGGAAGTCATCCCCCGGCACTCCAACACTGATATACTGAGGTTTTGCAGAATAGGGCCTGTCACACAGATGCATTCAGTAATTATCTGTTAAACAAAGCAATGGGAAGGAAGCTGGGGGTAAAAATCAGGGAGCAATAATTTTCTTGTAATTTATCTCATTTGATCCTTCAGACAACCCTGTGAAGTACAAATGGCAATGATCAATGAGCCCATTACTAATATTAGTCAACACTGACTGAGCACTTACTATCTACCAGGCCCTGTGCTACATGTTTTTCAGGGGTTGTATGAACCCCATTACCATACAAGCTGTGTAGGATTTTAATCCCCATTTTTCAGGTGAGACCACCACAGCTCAGAGAAGGGAGATTTCCTGCTCCTTGTGTCAAATTCATGGCGGACAGAGTTGGGGACTGGTGCTCTTTCCACAATCTGATGTTCCTTCTGCTCAGAAAGATGCACTCTCTGAGTTCCTTCAATAGTGTATATGCACCCGGACTCTTTGGCTCCGTTTCTAGGTATTCCTGAGACGCAGCAATGGACGTGAGGATTTCTATCGAAACTGGAAGGCCTATGCTGCTGGATTTGGGGACCGCAGAGATGAATTCTGGCTTGGTAATGCAGCCCTACATGCTCAGTTGTGTTCAAAAGTGCCCATTTCTGCCCTTCTTTCTGTTTCTCCTAGCCCACACCAGCCTATCGCAGAGAAATGGATTAGGCGGAAACCATAATTCTGGTGGTAGATACGGAATATTGAATTCCCAATGGTAGAGACTGTTTAAATGCTCTGGGTCATTAAAAAATTTTTTTAAAAATTTAATTTAAAAAATGGATTAAGGGAGAGCCAGCAGCCAGGGCTTAAGAATTAGCCTAATCTTTGTCACTCATTGAACTATTGATTTAATTATCCTCACAGATATCATTGCTTCCATCTCATGCACCAAGTGCTGAGATTATATCCATAACCTCTAAACCTCATAGAATCCCCATAAAATAAGTTTTATTCCCATTTTTTTCATGTGAGGAGACAGACCCTCAGAGAGATTGAGTTGTTCACCCATTGGGATCTAGCCAAGGCAATTTGAAAGTTGCAAAGTCCCAAGTCAACACTGCAGAGCCATTATCCATCCTTACAACCCTCACTTCCCCATAGCCTACCTGGCACAGAACACTTTTCCACACTGTTGCCTGAGCTGGGAATGTCTGTTCCATTGTCATCCATTGCCTTTCACTGGAGTTTACAAGGTGCTTTTGCCACTTACCTCTTTTGACCTTCACAACACACTAGGAAGTGGGCAGACCTAAGATTACCAACCCAGTTTCACCTGAGGCTCAGAAACATCACATATTTTGCCCAGCTTTGCACCAGATAGGGCAGACCAAGCTTCCAGCCCGGGTCTGTGTGACTTGAGTCTTCCAGTTCATCCAGCGGCTGCTGTTGCACAGCGGTATAGAAATGGGGGCCTCTGTCACTTGTGCTTCTTCAGCCACCCTTGTCTGTCCTCTGTAGGGCTGGACAACTTGAGCAAAATCACAGCCCAGGGGCAGTATGAGCTCCGGGTTGACCTGCAGGACCACGGGGAGACAGCCTACGCCGTCTACGACAGGTTCAGCGTGGGAGACGCCAAGACCCGCTACAAGCTGAAGGTGGAGGGGTACAGCGGTACTGCAGGTATGGGGCGGCTGCTCCTGGAGCCTAGGAAACCCTGAAAATCTGCTTGGTGCTTTCAGCTAATTCATTCATTCATCATCCCTTCATTCCTTCTTCCATTAATGTATTTATATATTGAATCAACAGATATTTGAACACCTCCTAGGTGCTAATCCAGAAGAACTGTAATTGAACAGGGTTGAGTAGATATTTTGGTCATGGAAACACGGAGTAGATTGGGAATCTGCACCATCAGAACTGATTTACAACTACAGTCACTCAGAAAATCTAGTTTTTCATATCTGATTTAGTTGTCACTTATGGAAAAACAGTTCCTTGGAGGTAATCCAATGCCTCTCAAATTACAATGTGCATATGACTTGCCTGGGGACCCAGTTGTGTTGAGGCTGATAGGGTATGTCTGGGTGAGCCTGAGTTTCTACATTTCTCACAAGTTCCCTGGTGGTGCTGATGATGCTGGTCTGTAGACCACACTTTGAGCAACCAAAGACCCATCACACCACCTGCTTGAAACTCTTCCAAGGTCATCCTGCCATTGGTCATCCTCAACCAGCCCCATCCACCATGACCAGGTGGCCACTGCATCCCATGGAGGTCTTTCCTTCCTTGTCCAGGTTTTGAAGATTTCTTTGACATGAAATGGCCTTTGTCTGGTTTTTTTGGCCCCACATTAGAGGAGAAATAAATAACAACATGCATTAGGGCCAACCACATGGCATCATCTTTTGTAAATGTTTCACTCACATTACCCCCATTTAATTCTCATACACCTTTCCAGGAGGATATTGCTATTATACAGATGAGGAAACTGAGGCTCAGAGAAATTCAGTGCCTTGCTCAAGGTGAAACAGCTTGGGGAAGGTGGATCCAGTATATAAGCCTGGCTGCAGAGAACTGTTATAGTCCATCCCTGCATTCCATCCCCACTTTGGGGTGGGTTCAGTTATGTTTATGAAAACAGAAAAGACAGGTGCTATTGGACATTTCCAACCTCTCTGAGCCTAGAAAGAAAACATCTAAAAAGAGGAAAGTCTCTAGATAAAGTTGAGGCAAAGCCAGACTCAAACTAAGAAGGCACAAAGCTCTTTCGAGATGGCAGTTTACATGCAAGTCAGCTGGAATGAAAAGAGAGGCCCAGGGGCTAAAATTGTTTTAGTTCTTGCATCCCTCAAAGAATTCTGACATTTTATTACCTGACTAAATACCTCTTTGGCTGAAATGGCTTCAGGCAAGAAGGATGTTGTTTCACAGCAAGCAAACCCACCAAGCAATAGGAATGTGGCCTCCACCCAGCTCTCTTTTTGTTTCCAATGAAAGAACCATAATATTTCCCTTTACTAAGATAACTCTGGTAAGGCTGCATTTTTATTTTTCTGGGTTCTTTAGTTTGCAGCATGCAAAGCACATCCTCCCCAGGAAAGCATCTTGTTTCATCAATACCCACTGCTCCTTGATAGCCTCACTAGTTAAAAGGCCTTGGAGTCCCCTTGACAACTTGCTTCAACATATCAGGATACAATGCCTGGTGTCTTCAAATCTTTGAACACAGCGTGCGGCTGATTTGGAAGTGGGGGTGGACCACACAGAACACAATGGCACTTAAATTCTCCTAACATTCAATAAATTAAGTTATAAATTAGATCCTCAAATAGTATTATATATAAATGGTCGTCTTGTCTGAGAATCTGGGAACATTTACCTGATGAACACTTTTATGAAAATAACCGTAATGCACAGGCTATTTGGTGATATCTGAGGGATTTAACTATAGGTATGGCTGTAAGTATTTGTATTGGGGAGGGAAAGCACACCGTTTTTTTTAAACGCAGATTTCCCACCTTAATCTTTGATCTTCTTTATGTAAAGGGAAGGCAGAATAGTTATAAAACGAACAATAACAAAATAGCTCTGTTTACAGTAGACCTTCATATCCATTGTCACAGCAGCACTGGGAACTAGATAGAATTGATATGCTGGTCCCATTTTATAGATGAGAAAACTGAGGTTCAGCGAGAGGCTCAACTTCTGCAAGGTCACAGCTAGGGATTGAAAGAGATGGGACCTGAACCTGGACCCTCCAAAGCCACCTCTAGCCCACATGGTGACACTCCTGCCAATCCGGTCCCGTGTTTGATCCTGACTCTACGTCCGCTATTCAAGGCTGACCTGCCCCAGGACCTCTCCTCTGTCACCTGGAAGGGAAACACCAGCTGTGCTTTCTCAGGTGCATGTTTTCTCTCACCCCCAGGTGACTCCATGACATACCACAATGGCAGATCTTTCTCTACCTTCGACAAGGACACAGACTCAGCCATCACCAACTGTGCCCTGTCCTACAAGGGGGCTTTCTGGTACAAGAACTGTCACCGCGTCAACCTGATGGGGAGATACGGGGATAACAGCCACAGTCAGGTGAGCAGATTGTGGGGCCCAGGGCAGGGCTTGGGAAGCTGGTTGGGGCCAATGGGAGGGCAATGCAGCCGCTCTATCCTGGTTGAGTCTAGGACACAGGAACCTCCGGGAATATGACAACATGTCTTTTCCCACCACAGTTAGGAGATGTCTCAGTGACACTGCAGGCCAGGTAAAATCATAGAAACAGCACGTGTGAACCCTTGAAGATCACGAGAAGAACCACTGGGCAAGTGGAGTCCAAGCATGGAAAGGTTTTGTCTGAACCCCAAAACAGAAAAAAGTGGAGTTCCTTTAGCGAAGCAGGGGAGAGGCAGGCCTGGGGCTCTTGTCCTCTCCCTGGCAGAGCAAGCCTGGAGGCGCCTCCTGAACCCCAGCATCACTGGAATGAAAACCACAGGCTTTAACTCCCAACAGTGCATGAACAATAAGACTGAGGCCCAGAGAAGGGCAGCTTTCCTGAGATCACTGAGCAAAGTTGGAGGCGGAGGCAGATCTCCCCTGGTCCAGCCCCTGGCCTTCCCGTTGCACCACACACACTGGCTGTAGCACGACTTCTGCCATCACAGGCGGATTTCTGATCCACCTTTAGAAATAGATTAGCTAAAAGGAGTCCACTCATCGGCCTTACACTGAGTTCTGCATGCCCTACCATGAGCCTGAACAGTGCATAAAGCCGAGAGGGACCAGCTCGAGACCTTCAGGACCGAGCCCCTCCACCCCACCCCTTGCCCCCACTGGTCCCTTCTCACCAAGAAGCTCATCCCCACCCCAGGGAGGAGGAGTCCCTGCTCTCAAAGGGCCACACTGGACCCATCCCCGGACCTCAGTTCTGCTCATCAGGGGCTTTGAGAATCTGCAAAGGTCTGGAATCTCCTCACCACCCCGGAGGTTCTGATTCTGCAGATCTCTGGAGGGAAGCAGGCATCTTGCCTTTTTTGCTCAATTTCGTTTTTCTGTTGGCTGGTTTGGGTTTTTTTGGTTTTTGATTTTTGCTTTGTAAGCTACACAGGTGATTCCTGCCACACAGCAGGCACTGAGAACGGCTGTGTCGGCCATTAGTGATTTTGATGGACTTGTTTAGGCTTGCGTGAACTGCTAGCAAATCATAGCTGTTCCCTTAAATGTGGATCTTACCCTGACGTCATCTCTGGCAACTTTCAAAGTGCCCTTACATTCTCTATCTCACCTGCTTGTCACCTTTACCTTGTGACAGAATCAGGACCCTGATCTTTGTGCCTTTGTACAAAGGAGGTTAAAGTGACTTGCCCACCTCTTGCCGTCTTCCCTTCTTTCTATGTTGTCTCAATAAGACTTCCACTTGAAGCAGCTTTTATCACCTTTACTGCCTTCTCCCACAACACCAGTGTAATACAAAGCCCTTCTGAAAAAAATAAAAACGAAACAAGAAACTGCATCCCAACAAGGACACTTCTTTTTCCTTCCTTCTGTCCGATATTGGAAGAAGAAGGAGATGAGGCAGATGAGAGAGAAGGCCGCAGAGGACTCACAGGAGCTCAGTGCAGCTCCAGCTCTGCTCCAGCCGCCATGTGACCTCTGTCCCGTCACCTTCCCTGTCTCTCTGGCTTCCATCCCAGTACAGTGAGGGCTCGCTTCCAGCTCTGAGCTGAGGAAAGAAAGAGGGGGGAGGAAGGCAGCATAAGCACCATGCTTTCTGACCACAGAACCTCACTGTAACTGAGTAATCATGAACATTAAGCCATCAAATGAAGCAGCCATTCTTAAATCCCACCTCCCCTTCAGACTCAAAGACCTCCTGATGTCAGTGAATGTCACATAAATAGACATGACTTTTCCTCTGGCCATTGACTTCTCCATGGACATCTTTCCTCCACAGCCCTAGGCATCTTAGAAAGGAGATGGGTTCGGTGCATCGGGTGGTGGCTTAACAAGTGTGTTGATCGAAGTTAAAGTTACCAAGTCAAGAGATCCCTCCCCACCCCACCAGTGGGACAAGGGACACTTTGGACCTAATGGACCAACTCTACCATCTTTAAGCTCTGCTAAAGAGTCAAGGAAGGTTCCAAGAGGCCTGAACACAAATATAGTCTTTTCGTTTAGAAAATCTTTGGCCAAAAACTCAAAGATATTTCTCTCTACTTGAGGTTTAGCAGCTAAAGGTAGCAATATTGATCTACCACCTACTGTAAGCACTATGTTAGCTCTTTTACACACTCATTTAATCTTCATAGCAACCTTGCAAAGATTATCAGACCTTAAGGGAAGGAAAAAAATGTAAAAAAAAAAAAAAAAAAAACTGAGGCTCAAGAAGGTTTAATAACGTATTCTAGAACATTTGGCTCTAAAGCAAGTGCCCTAAGGTTTAATCTTCTAAATCAGGTTGCAAAACTTGCATTCCTTTTTGCTACACCATACTATGTCCTTATTAAAATATTTTGTGTGACTCTTGTGGATTACAGACCTCCCTGCATAAAGCCACTCAATTCTCTAATTTCCACTTATGTCCCAAATTCCTTCAGAATGTCTTCCTAATGATGACAAGTTTCATTAGCCACCATTTTATATCAAGATGACAGGCCAAAACTCAATGTAATACAAAGAATTTGGGTCAGATTCAGCCAGCCCCTTTGAAACTGTTCACGACACAGACTGGCAGACAGCAATTGAATTGAAACAAAACCCTTTTTGTTTGGTTGACTAAATGGCAATGGTCAGCGAATGCCTTTGCCTAATGGAAACTAACCTGGAGGCTTTCTTGTTTTCACAGGGTGTTAACTGGTTCCATTGGAAAGGCCATGAATACTCAATTCAATTTGCTGAGATGAAGCTGAGACCCAGCAACTTCCGAAATCTCGAAGGCAGGCGCAAGCGGTCATGAATTCCAGGGACAACTGGGTGAGAGAGGGGTAGGGCCCAGAGAAAAGAAAGGATTTTACCAAAGCAGCGCTACAACCAGTCCAACCATCAAGCCACACCTGGGCATTTGCAAGAGTCAAACTGGACCATGGAAGAGTGGGGTCAATGGTAACAGCTCTGGCCTCGTCTACTCTGCGATTACTTCCTTCGCACCAAAGACAACAGTCTCCAACAGGTTTCTGTTTTGTTGTTTGATTCAGCAAAACTCTTCCAGTGACAGCATCACAACGATTGTTAACTTCTTTTGGGTGGCTCTGGGAATGGGAGAGGGGTAGGCTGTACGTGGGTAGTTTGTTTTAGAACCAGCTGTATTTTATGCAAAGCTGTATAATTAATTATCATTATTTTTGTTAGTGATGATTAAATATTTGTCATTGGAAGACATCCCTTTTTTTTACATTTCATACGAAAGAAACCAGAAAAGCAATACTGTTTCAATTTTTAAGGATATGATTAATATTATTAATATAAAATACTGATGATGATGAAAACTAAATATTTGTGAAGAGATCTTCCTTTCCAAAACACATCTGGACAGTATCTGAAATTGTATTTTTTTTTAAATAAAAGCACAAGTACTTTTAAGTTTGGCTTTTATTTTGTCTCTCATTATTGAGTCTGAATCCTCCAGTCAATGTATTTGAACAAAGGGAAGAATGTCGGAAAGGAAAGGTAAGGGGGGATCATGGTGAAGCAGGAGAGAAGAAGGAAAGGGAGACAAGCATTTTGGGAGGAAGAAAACACTGTTTTGAACAACGTAGAATGAGGTTGATCAAAGCTTACAAGTTAAGATTCAGTTTGTTCAATACTTTCATGACTAATAGTTTATGGTTTAAACTACTTCACGGTAAGGGTTGTTATCATTCAAGGTAAGGATCGGAATCAGCCTGGGTACAAATCCTGGCTCCCAAGTTCCCTGACTTCTCTGGACCTCAGTTTCCTCATCTGTAAAGTGGGGATCCTATCAGTTGCTTACTTTATAGCATTTCTGTGAAGAATAAATAGTGTCACCCACACGAGGCCCTTACCAGAGTGCCTGACATGTATTAAGGGCTAAAAAGTTCTCATTATTGCTACTATTATTTTATATGTGACGGACTGGGGTTCACAGCCTTGCAATGCCATCCCTGTGGCTACTTACCCAAATAATATTAGAACTAGGATTTAAATCAGGCCTTCTGATGCTAATTCTCCTGCTCTCCCTCAAGCCTCTGATGACATTTTCTCCTTCCCTGGGGAGATGTGTGTTATGGTGAGAGTACAGGTTGCAGAATGGGGTTTGTGGGGTAACTGCAACTGGAACGTTCATCGGGCTCCTATAGTCCAGAAGTCTTACAACTAGAACTAGAAAGAATGTCTGTTAGGAATGTCTCCTTCTCCCCTACACCAAAAGAAAGAAAGAAAGAGGGGAGGGGAGGGGAGGGGAGCCCAAAGGGAAGGGAAGGGAGGGGAAGCCCAAAAGGAAGAGAGTCCAGTGATCTCCCCAGCCTCGGTCTGAACACGTCTAGCAATGCAAGCTAAGAGCCAAGCAAAACAGATCCGTCTGTACCCAGCAAAGACAGGGAGTTAAAACCTCATGCCATGCAACATTTCTTTTTAAAAGGGGGAGAAGGTGGATGCAATTCCCAGTTCATTCTCTTAGGGCTTTTCAACAAATTGACTTCTTTAATAATGCTTGCGTCAATAACCCTCAAGCAAATGGAATGCGATGGCTCAGAGCAAGGATCAGAGGAATTTAGGGCTCCAGCCAGATCCTTTGCTGCTGAGTTTATCTTGCTTTAATAAATGTTGTCATGTTCTATACACAATTTGCTGTTCCAGATCATAAGACTCGTTGCCTGTGTTTCAACCATAGCAACACTCCCCTTGCTGCATAAATCCAAACAAAAAGGCTCCCTCCTTTGGTTCCTGACAGTTTCCCAGACCAACTGCTCCAAACTTCATGTCAATTTTATGAGCTTCCTGATATGCTTCCAGCATATTATTTTCCATAGGTGTACCAGACAACTTCTGATACTTGCAGCCAAATACCTTGACTGATAGTCTCTATGATGGTTTGAAGTTGTATGTACCCCAGAAAAGATTATGTTCTTTTAATCCATTCCTGTATAGATCTATTGTCGATGGGACCTTCTGATTAGGTTATTTCCATTGAGATGTGACCCACCTCATTCAAGATAGGCCTTAATCCTCTTACCGTATCCTTTATAAGAGGATAAAAGATAGAAAAAAGCTCTAGAGAAGTTGAGAGAGAAGGACACACAGAAGCTAAAAGAGAGAAGCACACAGAAGCTTATGTTTCGTTCTGGAAGCAACGAAACCCAGGAAAGAAGGGAGAGACCAGTAGACATGCCATGTGCCTTCCCATATGACAGAGGTGTCCCAGATGCAGCAGCCTGTCTTCAAAGGCCAGGTATCATCCTATTGATTCCTTAATTTGGACATTTTCATGGCTTAAGAACTGTAAGCTTGTAAGTTAATAAATCCCCATGGTAAAAGCCCAACCCATTTCTGGTATATTGCATTTCATCAGCCTTAGCAAACCAAAACAGTTTCCTTCCCTAGACCATGAGCCCCTCCTCATATTCATTGATTCTCCCTATGGGCCTAGCACTGTGCTTGGCATGTTAAACATTCGATATCATTTGATCATGGCGGCAACCTATAAGAAAGATAAAATTATTCTATTTCACATAAGAAAACTAAGCCTCAAGGGGGTCAGGTAACTTGACCAAGGTCACTCAGCTAGCGTCAGACCAAGATGTAAAGCCAATCACTTAATTCCAAATTCCAAGTTCTTTGCAGAGAGACTATCTTGTTCATTTCAATAAGCCACACTAAATCAAGAACAGTGCTTTATCCATTTAGCAAAATTGTGGGGCACCTTCTGTATGGAAGGCACTGTTTTAAGCCCCTAGGGATTCAGGAGTGAAAAGAGAAAAACAGTTCCCTGCCATCACAGAACTGATGTTCTAAGAGCCCCACTAATAGATGGTCACCATTACTAGACAGTGTGAAGATGATGGTAGTGAAGTCAATCTTACAGATTCTTAGTTTTGCATTCCTTGCTCAAATTTCAAAGTCCCTCTGTGGGTACCCAATTGGCAAGCCCAGGTTATGCACCCACGCCCTGGATGCTGGGGAGGGGGAAAGAATATTTTCCCCTGTGGCTTCCATGACAGCAGGCAGGGTCCTTACTCAACAGGAAATTCTCCAAATCTAGAATTCTAAGAGGGGAAGCAATAAATGATGAATGCAACAAATGAGCAAAGTAAATGGTAGATTAAAAGGTAATAGGTGCTCTGGGAAAAATGAAAAAATGGAATTGGGTGAGGGTATAGAAAGTGCCAGGCCAGGGGAGCACATTGCAGTATTCGATAAGGGTGGCCAGGCAGAATAGGTCTCATTGAGTAAAGACTCAAAGGAGGAAGAGAAGATGTATTCAATAAATATTTCTTGCATGATTAGTGATCATTCTCTCCCTTTAATGATGGGGAAATAGATGTCCAGACAAAGCTAGGGATTGCCGCAGGTAACACGGCAATTTGTAGATAGATTCTGAAAAGAACCCAGGTTGCCTTGCTCTTTGTCCAGTGTGGCATGGCTGTCCCCTGCAAGGAGCAAAGCACTGCAGGTCTCCCCCTCTCGCAGCTTCTGTGGCCTGCATGCTCTCAAACACCTTCTTTGGGGACTATGATCCCACCTTCTCTCCTTCTCAGCTTGCTCCACCTGAGCCATTCTCCTTCACCCCGTGCCTTGTCCAACCCCAAAGAATCCAGGGCCAACTTGTGGGCTGTGCTGTTTGGTCCTCTTCTCCCAAGAGTCTCATTTCCCTTTTACTTAAAAACCAGTATTGAGCACTGCACCACACGCGTCCAGCACTAAGTGAACCAAACAACCAAGAGGCAGGCCCTCGTGGTGCCTCCATGCCAACATGGAGCCTCGCCATCAGAGAAATAAATGTATGATGATAAACTGAGGGCAGTGCTTCATGAGCAAATGCAAGAAGTTCTGAGAACATTGAAAGGGAACCCAGCCTCTCTGGGAGTCAGAGAAGGCTTCCCTGAGGAAAGGACATTTGAACGGAGATTTTAGCAAGTAGGAGCTCACCAAGTTAAGGAGGCAGGGGAAAGAGAAGGCCTTCCAGGTGGAGGGCAGAGGATCTCTACAGGCCCTGAAGGTACCAGGCCACGCAGAGAGAAACCCAGAGGCCAGGAGCGAGGGGGAGATGTTATAGAAGCTGAGGCCGAAGTAGAGGGCAGGAATCCAACCATGCAAGTCCTTTTTACACAATAAGGGCTTTGGCTCTTTTTCCTAAATGCAATGGGAAGCTACTCAGGAGTTTTAAGCAGGGAAGTATCATGATCATATCTGTTTTTTAAAACCAGCTTTTGTTGCAGTTTGGATGATGGTAGGGAGGTACAAGTTGGGGGAAATAATCTTGTCTGCAGGGTTCCATGTGAAAATTGATGGCAATTGGCATAAGTTTGGTGTCATGGAGATGGAGTGTGTGGTTGCAAGAGATGTTTAAAGGTAAAACCCACAGGACTCGGGGCCCCAGAGAACTGCTTCATGCCCCCTCCCCCATTTCTGAGCGGCCCTCAAGTCCCCCAGGGGATTCTGTCCTGATGCAAGTGTAAGTTTCCATGAGGTCAGACCACGTGGGAATGTGGGCAGTTGGAGTCGAAGTCCCAGTATCATTAGGACCTGGGAGAACGGCAGAGTCCTGGGGCGCTGGGACATCACTCCGCGGAACTCAGGGCAGGTGCAGGAGTCGGGGGAGGGTCCCTCGGGGTTACTGTGGTTAGGACATGGACTAGTGGTGATGCAAGCTGATGCCTACTTCTGTATTCGAAGGGCGAAGCTGGTGGGGACCAGAGGTGAGGGTGGTGGCTGGGCCTCGCCACGAAAGCTTCATGTCCTCGGAGCACGGCTGACAGTTGCTGAAGGCGGTTAGGCCGGGAGTAACAGAACCAGGTTTGTTTTTTAGAAAACTCACTCTGGCTCTATGTGTGTCTTCTGGCCTCAGTGTTGTCCTGGGAGCCCTCAGCATCGCACACTGTTGGGGTTCAGCCAGCATCATCCATGAACGACCAGCAGAGGGCTCACTTCCCCCTCGTTATCCAAGGAGTGCCACAAATGGATTCAAAAGCAGGAAAAGACTCATCCCAAGGACCTGGGTGACCTCGCTCCAGTCCCAACCAGGATCAGAAGATGAATTTTAATATGTTACTCATAAAAAAAAAAATGGTCAAAATGCCTCGCTCCCACATTTTCCCAGTACACCTTCCCAAAGCAGTGAAATGACTATCCCCAAGTTCACCCAGCCTCTCAGCACAGAGCTGGGGCTAAAACCTGAGGCTTTTGTCCCCTTAGGCCCAGGGCCTTTGCATGGGTCATGGAGCCTGCAGGATCATCCCTCTGTATGTTTATTCTTTATCATTCGGCCATTCGGTGCACACAGAACACCTGCCATTTGCCAGTCCCCCATAGCACTTGATGGTTTGCAAAGCCAATGTGATTATAGCGACTTCTTTAAAGTAATGATCTTTGTAGACAGCACTTGAATTCCATGTTTTCCAATTACTGTGATCTTGGACTAGTCACTATTTTTCTGAGTCTCCCTTAAAATGGAAATGAACAATACTTAATCTGAAGAGGATTTGTGGCGATTTAAAAGGCACAAGGGACAGCACCTGGAGAAAAATGCCATTAAGACAGGTAATCTGCCTAAAATTGAAAGAAGCTGTGCCCAGAGTAGCTCTCTGGGTAAAATGCTCAAGGCAACCAGCAGATGGCAGCCTCCGCCCGGCTTTAGGAGGGACCTGACGGGGGAGCTCCTTCTCTCTCCTTGAGAACCTTGGATGGGGCCGATGCCAACTGTGCTCAGACGGGCCTTCAGGAGAACTTCTCATTCTCTCTAATTCCACTCTCCATAACGGACTCAAAGCCTGCCCAGGGGATGGCAGGGACTGAAGTATCTTGTTTTCCTTGTCTTCTCATCTGCTGCATAAAACCTTCTATCAGCAACCAGAAACCCTCCTGCTTATCACTTCTTGCAAATGTATATTGGGGTGGGGTGGAGGGGCCAAGGAGGGAGGGGTGTTTCTGTCCCACGTGTCCAGTCTCCATGCAGATTCTGCAAGAACATCACCCTTCATCGTGTTGACAGCTCCCTTGCACTGACATCCCTTCACTTATTAATCCGCTATTGGTGGTGGGGAATGCCAAACTTACCCATTTTCTGCTCATCTCTGCCTGTTTCTACGGCTTGTTCTTGGAGGCTCTGCTAGAAACTCCTGTTCTCCTTCCCTCTCTCTTAACTTTCTAGCGCAAAGTAAGGCACAGGTGGAAACGTGAGCTCGTTACTGTTGCTCTTCTCTGAATTTTTCTTCATGTCTCAATCTCGGTTTAGATGAGGATCCCACCGGATTATCCTGAACAGCTTGGGCCATAGTGAGAACGAGGGCAAGGGCCTGGCGAACTCTTCTTTGCCTCCAGTGGTTGCTTCCTAGAGCCGATCCATGCCCCAAAAAGCTGCAGAGTGAAGCTCTGGAAACACTGACTCATATCCTACCATTTGGCTGCTCAGACCCCTCCAGAGCGGGCCTTCTCGCTCCAAGTAAGGCCAAGACTTGACAGTGACCTTTGCGGCCGAGCGATCTGTCCCCTGACTTTTCCCTGACCTCTGGGCACAGAGCTCCCTGCTGTTCCTCAAACCCAGCAAGCACACTCCCACTTCAGGCCCCCAGTCTGGAATGCTGGTTCCAAGACATACACGTCTCACACTCTCACTTCCTCCAGACGTCCTCCAAATGTCATCCTTTTGATAAGACCTACCCTCACCACCCGTCATGAACACAACACATGCACACACACATACATGCACACACATCGCACATGTGCACACATACAAACACACAAGCCCTCGCTATCCTCAGCACCCTTTTTTATTTTTCACCATAGCACTGATTTCCATCTGACATATTAGTAACTTATTTATGGTTATGTTTTCTAGAATGTAATCTTCAGGACAATAGGAACTTTGTACATGCCTCCCACCTGTTGTAACTCCAGCACCCAGAACGGAACCTGCCAGAGAGCCATTTCTACACAATTATATGCTGGCTGAATATATGACCAGCCCTAGGAGAGAGTCGCACAATCCTTACTAGCGGCGCCTTATTTTCTAGTCAGTCCCTTGAGGGCCTACTCTGTTCCTCAGATCATTGTGTTAGAGCTGAAACAAACAAGCTCAGAGAGGAAGTGATTTTCCCAAGGCCACCATGTAATCAACTGCGGATTTGAATTCAGTTCCTGCACACCCATGTTGTCACCTCAGCAGATAGGAACCAAACACTGTGATTTAAAGAAACAGCAAAAAAAATTGCTATACCCAGAACCCTAGGCAGCAGTCTCTCCTAGGGAAGAGGAACAGATAAAGGGCTGAGTCGTCTTGCAGCCATAGAGGGAGAAATCCAACAGAGCATTTAGAGGAAAAAGAAAATACCATAAATATCCGTCATTCCGACGGAGCATGTTATATGTCCAACCCAAATGACTCCTCCAGGGCCTTTCCACAGATAGGTCTCTTGGAGAGCATCCACCCACTTTTGGATAGAGGCCCTACCACCCAGCCACACTGAGAACTCCCATTTCTCAAGGATCTGTTGGAAAGCAGGCAAAATTTATGACTTCTCAGGGCCAAAGTCAAGTCTTTTATTTACATGCCACCAACTTAAAAAGCTACTAAGATGGTGAAGGGAGGGCCGGGAGAGAGAGAATGTTCCAGGTGTTCTGGAAAATCACTAAACTGGGATTCGTCTAGTTTATCCAATAAGGGACTCCAGTTCCCAGTGGTAAATGAGCCTTCATCCTTCCCAGAGTTATTCAGCTCCTTTGTAAATATATTTCCCTGCAACCAAGACTTTTTTTTAATATAATTTTTGATTGTGAAATTTAACATTTATATGAACAGAGATAACTTTCAAAGTGTGATTAAACAAGTAGAGCGCAAATTTCAAAGAATGTTATGGGTTACAGTTCCACAGTTTCAGTTCTTTCCTTGTTGTGAAATGTAAGATATATACAGAAAGGTGATAACTTTCAAAGTATAATTTAACGAATAGCTTTACAGCAATTTTCGAAAAATGATATGGGTTACTGTTCCACCATTTCAGTTATTTCTTTCTAGCTATTTTAATACTCTAGCATCTAAAATACATATATAAAGATTCAGTATTCATAATCCTTTTTTAAATCCTAGCTTGTCTGTTGCTGCCCCTTCCTCTTGTTTAATCACTTTCTCGATCTTCAGGGGTGTCTAGGCAGTGAGCACCCTAACTCATTCATATTGAGAAGACATGTTGACATAATGGGGAAGGAGGCTGCATCTGGTGGTTATTCTTAAAGAGGCTGCTACCAAGACTTTTAAAGCAGTTCACAGAGAGAGCAAAGCAGATCCCAGGAGTGAGAAAGGAGCTTGGGGGAGACCCAGAAGGCCTGGGTCAGTGCAGGCCAGGATCACACTCCATCTGGAGACCCTTCAAGGAGCAACAGTAAGGTCTGTAAAAGTCATCTCACCCAAAGACCCAGTGCAAAGACAACAGAGGGTTTCCAATTTGTGGTCTCCAGAGCAGATCACAAATTCTATGAGGGTATGGATTGCGTCTGCTGTGTTCTGTAGAAAAAAGATCTGTTGATTAAAAAATCAATTTATAAAAACTGCCTGGAAGTAATGTGAAAGATTCTGATGTCAAAACCAGGCCCAGTGGGAAAGGAGGCTGTGGTCCGTGAATGATGTCTTATTAATATGTATGCCCTATATTGTCATCCTTAGAATGGAGAATATTCAGACAATCAGATTGGTGAGAAGACTAGAAACCCTACCTCTTTAGGATGGTAAAATTGGAATAATGAGCAGGGATATAATCTCTGTCTCAAAAATCTCCGAAAGAATCAAGTCTCATCCTGCTAGCATCAGAGGGTAAAATCTACAGAAACAAACTGGATCCAGATGAGAAAAGAACTTCTAATAACCAAAGCCATCCAAAGAAAGCACAGGCCATCAGTAGAAACTGAATGGGTACCTAATCCAAACAGAAATTAAATACCTCTTGGCCATTGAGTTTCAGTGGTGGCCCTGGCATTACACAAAGTGTTGTAAAGAAAGTTCCAGTTCTAAAACACGGTTCTGCAGTGATGATTCAGTTAGTTGGGTTCATACAGAGTGTTGAAAATGTTGCTGCTCCAGGTTTTTTACCTCCAGCCTGAATCTCAAAAGCAACAAAAGAAAGGGCAATCATGAAAGGGTTAAAACACCATGAAACAGATTTTATTCTTCAGAAGAAGGGGGTGTTTGGGGAGGCAGGAGATGGAAAGAAAACAGGGGTGATGACTGTTCCTTTGCCCAGTCAGAGCCTTTCCTCCAGGGAACATGCTGGGGAAGATCCATACTTTCAAGTAGCCAAAATTCTAAAACTTCTAAAAATTCCAGGTTTAACGTGTTTCCCCAAAGCAAGCCCTTTACAGAAAAAAAGATCCACAGCCCTGCTGATGACTTACTGCCAGAGAATCTTACTGCTTCCTGAGCCAGAATAACTATTGTAAGACATTGCTCAGAGCCAAATTTCACTTTTAGATGAGGTTTTCTATACCTCACTTCAGAAATTACAGAAGGCTTACTCACAGATTTGGGCTCCAGAAAGGAGAATTTTAGTATTAAAAGAGTTATGATAAGGAGGAGCTAAGATGATGGCATAGAGAGGAGTGGAAGACAGTTAGTCCCCCCCAGAACAATTCATAAATGACAAAAAAACTAGTAAATAACCTGGAATAACTGGGGGAGACAAACGTGACTGTCCACTCATCATCCACCAACCTGAATTGGGAGGAATGCCCGAGATCACAGCATAAAATCTGTAAGTAAAACTGCGGACCCGCGATGAGAGCTGAGAGCCAAGAGCCCCTCCCTCATGGAAGCCTCGTGGTGCTAGAGAACAGCACTCTCTCAGCCCAGCTCCAACTGGGGTTTTCATGTTAACTGCTCAATACAGACAGCAAATCCCCAACAAGCAGACAGAGGCTTTTGGTGACAACTGATCTTGGGAGAGTCAGGGGACATATCTGTCTCAGGACGGGGAGCCCAGAGGGCGGGTACTATCTCTGGCTGATGGGTAAACCTGGGAGCTTTTCTGTCCCTTTCTCTCCCTGTGGAGAAAACCTCAGCCATTTTCAGCCCACAGTGCTTTGCAGTAAAGACAGCCTCAGACATTTTAAAATCAAAACACTTTGATCAGCAGAGTCAGAGAAACAAAGAACTTATTGATATGCAGATGATGTCTCTGGAGGGGGCATAGCTTCCCAAGAGGAAAGGGAGGGGCCGAGCTCTACTGCCCACCTTTCCAGAACCAGACCCCAAAGCCTGGGGGAGGAGAGCCACAGGCCACACCCTCTTACACCAGCCGGTGACAGGCTGACAGGTGCACCTGACAGGCAGAAAAGCATAGGTGTATCAATCCTCTAAGAAAAACCATCAGGGAAACCAGATACTGAATATTTCCTCCCTCTTTGACCTGAGCCTGTTCTCATCTGGAAAAACCTGATTGGGGTGGCCTAGGAAGTCAGATGCCTAGACAATAGAAAACTACAACCTACATTAAGAAAAACGAAGCTATGGCCCAGTCAAAGGAACAAATGTACACTTCAACTGAGATACAGGAATTTAAACAACTAATGCTAAATCAATTCAAAAAGTTTAGAGAATATTTCACAAAAGAGATAGAGGCTGTAAAGAAAACACTGGGCATACATAAGGCAGAAATTGAAAGTTCAAAAAAACGATGAGTAGAATCTATGGAAATGAAAGGAACAACACAAGAGACGAAAGACACAATAGAAACATAGAACAGCAGATCTCAAGAGGCAGAAGAAAACACCCAAGAACTGGAGAACGAAACACCTGAAAGCCTACATGCAAAGGAGCAGATGGAGAAAAGAATGAAAAAATATGAGCAAAATCTCCGGAAACTTAAGGATGAAACAAAGTACAAGAATGTATGTATCATTGGTGTCCCAGAAGAAGAAGAGAAGGGAGAAGGGGCAGAGGCAATAATAGAGGAAATAATCAATGAAAATTTCCCATCTCTTATGAAACACATAAAATTACAGATCCAAGAAGCGCAGCGTACTCCAAACAGAATAGATCTGAATAGGCCTACGCCAAGATACTTAATAATCAGATTATCAAATGTCAAAGACAAAGAGAATCCTGAATGCAGCAAGAGAAAAGCAATCCATCACATACAAAGGAAGCTTAATAAGACTATGTGCGGATCTCTCAGCAGAAACCATGGAGGCAAGAAGGAAGTGGTGTGATATATTTAAGATACTGAAAGAGAAAAACCACCAACCAAGAATCCTATATCCAGCAAAGCTGTCCTTCAAATATGAGGGAGAGCTCAAAATATTTTCCAACAAACAGACAATGAAAGACTTTGTGAACCAGACACCCACCCTACAGGAAATGCAGAGTTATAGGAGAAGACAGGAGTGCATGGTTTGGAATGCAATTTTGGAAGATGGTAGCACAGCAATGTAAGTACACTGAACAAAGATAACTATGAATACGGTTGCGAGAGGAAGGTTGGGAGCATCATCAGAAGACAGGAGGAAAGATAAAGACTGGGACTGTGTAACTCGGTGAAATCTAGAGTGTTCAACAATTGTGATAAAATGTACAAATATGTTCTTTTACGAGGGAGAACAAGCAAATGTCAACCTTGCAAGGTGTTAAAAATGGGGAGGCATTGGGGGAGGGATGCAATCAACATAAACTAGAGACTGTAACTAACAGAATAATTGTATTATGCTTCCTTTATGTAACAAAGGCGATATACCAAGGTAAATGCAGATAAGAGGGGGGGATAGGGGAGGCATGTTAGACACTTGACATTGGTGGTGGTGTCTGACTCTTTACTCTACTTTGATTTAAGGTTACTTTTCCTTTTGCTAAAAAAAAACAAAACAAACAAAAAAAAAAGTACCTCAAATGTTTGTAAAACTAACTTGCTTACTGAAGAAAATTTAAAAGATTCAGATGGTCAACAGGAAGAAAATTAAAATTACCCATAATCTCACCACCTGGAGATCATCAGAGTTTGGTGTAAAATCTTTGTCTTGCACATAAAAAGTGTAATATTACTGTTTCATAACCCACTCTTTCTTACTTAATATAATGACAATATTTTTTCCTGTCCTAAAACTATTCTTCCTTCATATCACTTTTAATGGATAATATTCCATGTTATGCATATACCTTGGTTTAATTAGCCAATTGTGGAATTATAGGCTATTTCTAATTTTTCCATTTTATAAATAATTCCTGTGGCAAAATTTTTTTGAACATTCATGATTATTTTCTTGAAATAAACTCCTAGAAGTGAAAAAAAGTTATGATAGTTTGAAATTATTTCAAAATTTTAACAAAACACATTTAAAAAAGAGGTATGTTATCATTCAGCTCCCAACTTCAGCCACCACTTGATCTTTTTTTCCACTTACTACAAATACCAAGGCACTCAAATAGAATTTATGTGGCTTGATGTTCATCATATAGTACATGTTTTTAATGCTAGGGCTTAAGATTAGGTATAACAAAGCCCCTGGACATGGAGTCAGGAATCTGTTTCCCCATCCAGACTGTGGGTGTCTTAGGGGAAGAAATCATTTCTTTGCAATCTCTGTATCAACAGCACTAACTCAGGGTCTGGCCCAGGGATGATGCTCAATAGCCATGTGCTGAATCAATGAATGAATCGACCAGTGAATGAGTCGATCAATGATGGATGGGTGCAAGCCCTGACTCTGCCACTGTGTGGCCTTGCTCAAGTTACATAACCTCTTTGGACCACAAATCTTTCATCTATAAATAAGAAATAATAATATCTGCCTTGTGTAATTCTTGAGGATTAAATGCAATGATGTGTATCAAGTATCCTAAACAGCGGCTGGCATATAGTTGGTGCTCAGTAAATTCTATCCCTCTTTCATTCCTTTGTAGACCAAGAACTTCTTTTTACTTTCTCTGTCTCCCTAGAATTAGACTCCACACAAAACAGATGATCAAATAATATTCAACTGGCTGAGCAATAGACAGAACTAACGTGAATGTTCTTAGTTAATTTAGGAGGAAGTATGGAGAGATTAGGTCATGTATCGTATGGTTGCTTCGTATAGGAAATCTAAAATTTAAGTCTAACTTTGTATTCTGACAGCTCTGACAGATAGCAAACAGTGGTACACTTCCTCCTTTTATACCATGATTTCTACCTTGGTATTTGAGCTCCAAAAACAAAGTTTCCAAATCTTCCAGAAGATTCACATAAGACCCAACACTTTCAGTAGACTGTCATTAGTGAAGCGGGACATAGAGGCACAGCAAACTGGACTCAGAGTCATTTTTATTTAAAGGAACCACAGAGTAAATTCCTGTTGCATCTGGTGCCCCTGGCTCCTCAAAGGGTTTATTTCTGCAAATGAATGTGCATAGGATGCTGTGATCCGGAAGTGAAATGTATGTCATCCAGCATGTTCCCCAGCTGCCTTAGTGAGGAAAATAAGGACAAATCCATTGACTGTGGATTCTAGTCATCACAGCTCAAGTCATAAGCTATACCTTCTGGTTCCTTCCACTGGTATCTGTTCTCTTTTTAATCCCAATGGCTCTATTTTCCTTTCTGTGTAATCTATAAGTCATTGGAAACACTTGGGCAAGAAAGTAAGTTAGAAGATTGTTAAAAACTTGAAAGTGCACACAGATTCCCCAGTTTGGAAAAGATACCTGACTTCTCTTCCTCAGATTCACCATCTTTAAATAACTGATGAGGCTGAAAAATAATAAAAATGTCAAACACTTACAGTAGTTCCTATCATATACCAGGACTGTTCTAACTGCTTCACATGTATAAATTCATTTAATCCTCATGAAATTCCCAAAATAAAATCCTATGAGGCAAGTAGTATCATCATCCCCACTCTACAGAGGAAAAAACTAAGGCCCAGAGAGGGTTGGTAACTTCAAAATTACAGCATTGCAGAGGTGTTCCACTTAATGCAATTTGGATTAAAATTCACATTAAAATGAACACCCCATCATCTAGGAACTGTGAGGCTGGTTGTGAACATAATTAATACACTACTAAGGCTGGCAAGGAAGTCAGCCCACACAGTTCAGAACACTGATGGTAAGGATAAGGAGCCAAGTCAATTTTCCTTCCACCATTAAAGCATAAACTGCACAACTTGACTGCAGAAACAATGAAAACGTAGAGGCTATTTATTGTTAAAACTCTATTCGAAGGGGGGAAAAATCCATCAGGCGAAAGGACATGTTCTCCAACATTTTCTCTGCCTATGAGCCAGGCACCTAATCCTGCAGCCTCCTCCTAAACCCAATGCCTTTTCCACAAGAGGAAAGTGATGGTGAGTTTATTGAGAAGGGAAAACCTGCAGCCCCTGCTCCCAGCCGCAGTCTGGAGGGTGACACACCCTGTGTTCGGATGAGCTGGTCTGGCAGAGAAGTGGCTGCTCTCACCTGCAGCTGGGAAACTGCTGAGTGGAAGGTACTGTCCTGCTCTCTGCAGGTCACAGCTTCCAGAATCCCATGTGCCATGGCAGGCTGCTTCCCCTTTGGGCCAAGACTCACAAAGAGGCTATTTTCGGGTTCTAGGTTCCTACCACTTTCAGGGTTTCAGAATGAACTGCAGCCAGATGGATATGCTTCTTCATAGAGGTGTACAAGGAAGTTGTCACTTCTCCCAACTTCTGATTTCATCATCGGTGTGGCCATGCTGAACCAGATCCAAACAATTGCCTTCAAGATGGCCTGGATAAGGACCAGCAGGTGCTTCATGTCCTTTTCCAAGACAGCCTCCTGCCAGCCCAACGCTGCCTGCAGAAATCACATGGGACCTGTATGGTGGCCTCCTGAGCCCCCATTCCTGCTACATGGTTAATGTCTCTTCTTGCTTCCTAGATGGTAGAATTAGTTCGCCTAGCTTCCTGACCATGTCTACCACCATACCTGGTAAGCCGCAAAGGTTTACACCTCCTTTGGCACCTGTTTCCTGGACCGGCTTTGGCATGTGTGCCTTCTTCTTCTGTAGTGAACCCAGCCCAAGTCAGGATGAGGTCTTGTTCACACTAATACCATTGGTGGGCTGGTAGGTTTTAAGTTATAATGGACAGACTGTCGGCGAAGAACCACAAGAAGAAAAGTGCTACGTGATCAGAAGCAATTACTGGTAGGTCAAGAAAGCCCTCTTTGAAAAGGTGCAATTTGAACCTAGATTGTCATGTGATCCAAGGGCCACTTAGTGCAAAAAGTCTAGAGCAGAAAGCAGCTGTCTAAGTAAAGGCAGACACTTTGTGGGTCTCAGGTCATCGCTGATCTCAGAGCAGGTGCAGTGGACATATTGAGAAGCAGGAGAGCTAGATGAGATCAAGTCAGAGAGATCGGTATGGGCCAGACCATCAATAGCCCCTGGAAAGTCTTTAGATTTCAGACTTTTGAGCCACATTAGTCACGATGGTGGGGCCCAGCCTGGGAATCCAGCAGACAGGCCTTCAGGTAGCCGTGGTGGCATGGGAACAGGTGGTGGGAACGTGGCATGTGGCCTCACTGGGGTTTGATGGAGTCTCCAGAGCTCAGCTAAGCTGGTTAAGCTCCAGAACAGGAATTGCAACAAGTAAAGAAGGGAAAATGAGGCAAAAGGCCACTCACAGAGGTGGGGCCAAAAGAGAAGTCACAGAATGAGGACCTGACTCAACTATTACACAAGTGCCCAGAACCCAGCTCTGGTACCTTGGATACAGCATGAAAATATCCACAGGTCTCCTGAGTGCTGCCTATTACAGTCAGTCTGTTAAGCAGTTTTCATAATGAGCTCATTTAGTCTTCAGAACAACCTTATAAGTTAGTTATTTTACCCATCTTATAGATGACAAAAGTAAGGCTACCAAGCACTATTATCAAGATTTGAACCCAGAGTTACTGGATGCCAAAATCCATGCTCTGGCCAATCAACTACCCTGACAGAGCTCAATGGAGCTGCAGCCTGGGTTCAAGGTCAGTGACCGACCCTGCAGATGGAAGCTTGATGGCTGCAGATGGGAGGAACTGAAAGAAGTAGAAACTGACTCCATATCAAAAAGCTTATCCAACATGAGCACACCAGCATGAGGGTTATGACTGTCACTGGAGGAGATGTCCGTATGCCCACAGGTTCACAGCAGCAGCCTCTGTGTCCACCGCAGTCCCATTACAGTTGATCTTCCATTAATAAGGAATGTTTCTCAGATTTACTTTCTGGGCCCGGAGGGAAAGGACTTAAAGTTGCAGTGCACACTTTGTCATGTAGAAATGAAACCACAACCATCCTTATATCTGCACACCACACACTCATTTACAAAACATATCCCAGTGCCTGAATTCAAAATCCCAAGTGTGGGCAGAGGAGGAAACTGAAGACCAGAGACGTTGAGAAGCAGGATGGTGTGGGGGAAATAGCCACTTGACGTGGATCCGGGAATGGCAGCTCTAGTCCAAGCTCTGCCCTTGACTTATCTTGACTCACCACAGGCTTCCTAGTCCCCTTTGGCAGTGACTTTACCCTATGTATTGGAGGGTGAAGGGCTAGAAGATGGAAGGAGCCTGACTTCCTGAACAAATACCTAGAGCAGAAATCCAAACCCACGGTAGCGTTGGACCATGATCTGAGCAAGCAATACATTTGTATGGTGCTTGAGGTTATATACCACTGAGATTACAGGGCTGTTTGCTCCAGCAGTTAGCCTACCCTGACTAATGCAGTGCCCCTGCAGCTCAAGTCTGCGTTCTTCTCCAGTTCTAGTCCAGTTGATTCAGCATCATTCAGAGCTTCCATTCTGCACTTCCCAAGCTGGACTTTACTGACTACATATTCCCACATCTCTTCCTCATGCTAGTCCTTGCCCAGTGCCCTTTTTTTGTTGTTGCCTTTGAAATGAGTGAAAGCAAAACCATAAACCACCCAGTTCTCTCCCCTGTGGGAGGAGAGCCAGCTCCATCAGAGAGTCTGAAAGACAGATCAAAGGGCACCAAGCCCAGTTACAGGGGTTGCTGTGCTGACCTTAGCTTGGCCACTAATTCACCATGTCACCTTGAGCACATGCCTTCTGCTCCTTGGTCTCAGCCTTCCCATCTCTAAAACTAAAGAGTTGAACTCACTGATGCCAAAGCATCCTACTAACATTTCAGTATTCTAATATGTCAACTCAAGGCCTAGGAGAGAAGGATGTGGATGTGGGTTAATTAGTCCAAGTTGTGAGATAATTCATGAAGGTGATTTCCCTGGACCTAAATGGGAGAAGAAAAGATTTCATTGAAGGAAAGAGAATTGTTAAGTTCATGAAGGAAAAGACCAGATTGTTCCCACAGAGCAAATCCCACTGTTTGAGAGGCAGTGGGAGAGAGTAGAAAGAGCTCAGGGTTTGGGTCTGGGCAAATCTCACCTTTGCTCAAAACTAGCTGTGCAATGGTTGGAATTTATTTCACCTTTCTAAAATTGATCACTTGTCAAGTTGTGCTTATCTCAGAAAGTTGTTGTGCTGACTAAATGAGATAATGTGAGTGGCTCACATGGCAAGTTGTGGCAAGGAATTCCCTTTACTCTCGTCATGCTAGGGTGAGGGATGAAGCTAGTTTGGGAAAACAGGGAGAGTCATGGAGGCATTTCATTCATTCATTTGTCTCAACAATGTGAATCAGGCACTGATGAGTAAAATACAGCCCCTGACATCAAGGAACAGCCAGATGGAGACACACACACACCAATTCTTGACCCCTGATGTGCTCCCTATCTGATACAACTATGAGTAAGGCCACACTTCCACTTCTAGAAGAATACTGTAGAGGGACATACACATGTGCCCAAAGAAACACATCAGAGATGTCCACTGCAATTCTCTGAACATTTTCTAAACATTAGGAAAAAAAATTGAGGGTCCATCAATAGGAGAGAAAACAAATAAAAGGTAGCAGAATCATAAATAGAATTACTGTTTTGTGTTTAGATGACTAAACTAGAACACGCCGTCTCAAAAACTAAGATTGAGTGAAAAGTGCAGTTATTGAATCACAGATTGTTTAGTACCATTTGATTAAGTTTTTAAATTCACACAAAATATTATGTCTTTTTATGAATGTGTGCATTTATGTATGTAAAAGTATTTTTTCAAATTGACTAGAAGAATCCACATCCATCTCATGATTATAGTTGCTTCTGGGGAAGGTAGAAGAAGTATGAGATTAGGAAAAATAGTCAAAAGGGACAGTAATTTCATCTGTAATGTTTTACTGTTTAAAAAAGGCCAGGAAAAATAGGATAAAATCTTAGCATTTGTTAATTTGGATAATGGCAATATGTGTGCTAGTATTCTTTATACGTTTCTATATTTATTAAATTTCTCCAAAAAAAATTAATGAAAGTGTAAGCAATAGGATTTATGAAGAAGAAGTAATGAAAAAGTCCTTTCCTCTGTCAGGCTAAGTTGGCCCAGTCCTTGCCCAGTGCCCTTTTTTTGTTGTTGCCTTTGAAATGAGTGGGAAATGAGTGTTAGCCTAAGTTGGCCGAAGGGTAGGTATTAGAGGGCCATGGCCAGACGGCTGGGTGTAGGGTCATCAGGGTTAGCCAGTATGGTGGAGGGTGATGGGGAATGTCAGTTAATCACGTTGACAGTCTGGCAGGCAGGATGGAAGTTTGACAGGAAGTGATGAAGACCTAGTTTTCACTCCTGGATTTACCACTTACTAATATAACAAGGTCCCATATTTAATCACACCTCAAATTCTGACACGTATTGATTTGTCTAATGAATCTAGTTCTTAATGCCAATTGGTTAAAATGATAACTTTAAATTCCATCCCATTTATTTTTAGTTTGAACCAATAATTTAACAGGACCTTTTAGGAACTTCTCAATCTCACTAGGAGAAAAAAAAAATCTAATCTTGAAAATGATGGTTTTCTGCTGACCATCCTCAGCTCCCCCTCCAAATGGTACCTGGGCATGGTTTATGCATCCTTGTGATGGAAAGGAAACCTCCGGACCTCAGGCACAGAGTCCATTGGATGTTGGTGTCAGAGATAACACTCTTGATCTACCTAAAATTCAGTCAAGTTATGCTGATAAAAGGCTTGGCACACTGCCTGATGCACAGTAACGGCTCAATTTAACATCAGTATTATTATTTTCATTATTACTAATGTTTGGAGATACGACGCTAAGTCTAACTGGGATTTTCAGTGTCAGAATTTGAGGGTTTGGGGAGGTGATGAAGTCAGAGTTTAGGGGCCACAGGGGGTGCTGATAGGATGAATATGCACAAAGTAAGTTTTAGATGGTCAAACCTTGGTTGGGTTATAAGATCCAGGTTGAGAGGAAAGTTGGGACTGACAGGACCAGTGACTTCAGGGCAGTGGGCTCAAGGTCAGGACAGGGAGTGATGGCTGCTACTCCTTCCTACAGCTCATGTCCCAAAGTATGTGATCCTATGAAGTTTGTCTTTAATCCAAAGAGACATCTGTGCCAGAGCCAGCTGTGCCTTCTGCCCTTTCAGGTAAGGATCGAATGTTCAAGCAACTTCACCCAGGGAGACTGAGGAGGATGGGAAATTCCCCTGGAAGCCCAGAGTGAAACAAGGCCAAACTCTGGGCTTTTTCTGAACAAACATTTTGAGAGAAACCAAAGTGATGATGATGTGGAAGAGAGGCCGGGGCTGTCCCCTCGTGCAAAAGCAAGGCTGATGAAGACCCAGGGATTAGTACAAATGAATCATTTGCCCTGCTCTCCCTGGGAGAGTTTGCTAGTGGCAGCTCAATAAATACCAGATCTCCGAAAATGCTGACGATTCACCCACCTGGGTGGGAGCTAGAGAAATCGCTTCCGAAGTTGGTGGGAGGAGAAAGCGGGGAGTGGAGACACGGGGGTGTATCTCCCCTTCCAGGATTCATGTTCTTCCTTTTGGTAAGATCGTTTCCTACTCTTTCAGAAGCGTGGGTGATTCTAGAATCTAGATGAATGATGCCCCCAATCCCAACTTTCGTCCCCCCTGTGTGGGTGGGGGTTCAAGTCCCCCTATGATTTCTGCCCTTCGACAACAATGAGGAGGTGGTGCTGCCAGGTGGGACGATTCATAGACAAGAGGGGGAGCTGGCTTGTGTTTGGTTAGTAGCAGGGAGGAAGAACTGAAGATCTCCAGAGTGCTGCCCAGATGGAATCTAGGGTCAACAGAGCGGCAGTATTCGGTTCATTTTCTTGACTATGACAGTGGATATGCAAACCTACACATGTGATGAAATATACAGAACTAAATACACACACACACACACACACACACACACACATAAATGAGTAAAAGTAAAACTAGGCAAGTCTGAATACAATTCGGGGGTCACTTCAACCTCAACATCCTGGTCTCAATATCCTATTGTACTAGAGTTTTACCAAATATTACCATTGGGAGAAATGGGGCAAAGGGTACATAGAATCTCTCAGCGTTATCTCTTTTTTTAAAAAAACAGATTTATTGAGCTATGATTTGCAGGCCATACAATTCTCCCATTTAAGGTGGACAATTCAAGAGCTTTTGGTATATTTGCAGAGTTGTGCATCCAACACCACAATTGATTTTAGAATGTTTTCATTACTCTGGAAAGAAACACCACATAGTTTAGCCATCACCCACTTTCACCACATCTTCTCAGCCCTAGGCAACCTCTTATCTAATTTCTGTTCTGTACATTTCATATAAATGGAATCATACAACACATGGTCCTTTGTGACACATAGCATAATGTTTTCATGGTTCACACATTTGTAGCACGTATCTGTACTTTATTTTTATTGCTGAGCAAAAGTCCATTGTATGGATATACCATGTTTTATTTATCCATTCATCAGTTGATGGACATTTGGGTTTTTCACACTTTTGGGCTATCATGAATAATGCTGCAATGAATATTGAAGTACAAGTTTTTGTGTGGACATATGTTTTCAATTCTCTTGACAATATACCTAGAAGTGGAATTGCTGGATCATAAGTTAACTCGATGTTTAGCAATTTGCCAGACTGCTTTTCAAAATGGCTTTACAATTTTACTTTCCCATCAGTTGTGTGTGAGGGTTCCAATTTCTCCACATCCTCTTCAACACTTGTTATTAAATATCTTTTTTTATTATAGTCATGCTAGTGGAAGTGAAGTGAATCTTGTGGTTTTAGTTTGTGTTTCTCTAATGGCTAACGACATTGAACATCTTTTCATGTGTTTATTGGCCATTTGTACATCGTCTTTAAAGAAATGTCTATCCAAATTCTTTGCCCAGTTTTTAATTGGGTTACTTGTCTTTTTTATTATTGATCTCTGTATTATTTCTTACAATTGCATGTGAAGCTACCATTGTCTCAATGCAAATTTCAATTTAGAAAAATAAAAAGATACTGGTGGAGAAATGGAAAGGAACTCATTAAAAAAGAGGTAGTATTTCACTGGAGGATATACAGATAGCAGCTAAACACATGAAAAGGTATTCAATACCATTAGCCATAAAGGAAATGCAAATTAAAACCATAATGAGATATTGCTACATTCCTATCAAAATGATTAAAAATAAAAATTGTCTACAAAACCAAATGCTGCTGAGGATGCAGGGAAACTGGGTCAGTCATACATTCCGGAAAAGAGTCTGGCAGTTTCTGATAAAATAGAGCATACAGCTATCATACAACCCACCAACTGAACTCTTGAGCAATTATCCCAGAGAAATAAGGACTTATGCTCACACAAAAAATCTATACACAAATGTTCA
This sequence comes from Choloepus didactylus, assembly GCF_015220235.1. Classification (NCBI taxonomy): domain Eukaryota; kingdom Metazoa; phylum Chordata; class Mammalia; order Pilosa; family Megalonychidae; genus Choloepus; species Choloepus didactylus. The sequence continues at coordinate 107,994,948 of NC_051316.1, forward strand.
TAGTAGCTTTATTCATCATAGCCCAAAACTAGAAAGAAGTCAGATGTCCTTCAACATGTAAATGGCTGAACAAATTGTGGTGCGTCCATACCATGGAATGCTGCTCAACAATAAAAAAGAATGAGCTATTGATATGCACAATAACTTGCATAATTCTCCAGGGGATTAAGCTGAGTGAAAACACCAATCTCAAAAGGTTACATGCTATATGATTCCATTTATGTAACATTTGTGAAAGAACAAAATTACGGAAATGAAGAACAGATACGTGGCTGCTGGAATAGGGGACAAGAGGGGGCACAGCGGAAGGAAGTGTGTGCAGCCGTAAAAGGGCAACACAAGGGATCATCGTGGTGATGGAAATGCCCCGTGTCTTGACTGTGCCGGTGAGAATCCTGGTTGTTACACTGCACCATAATTTAGCAAGCTGTCACCTCTTCAGGAAAGGGGGTAAAGGGCACACAGCTTCTCTCTGAATTATTTCTTACAACCACATGTGGATTTACAATAATCTCAAAATAAAAAGTTCCATTAGAGAGGAAGAAAGGCCTTGCCCTCATGGATCTACTTACAGCTCTACCAATTATTAATGGTGTGATTTGGGGCAAGTTGATGTCTTCAGTTTTTCCGTCTGTAAAATGGGGATAATACCACATGATTGTGGTAAGGCGCAAATGAAAATAAAAGTGAAAGAGACTTGTAACTAATAAAGCAATTACTTCTACTACTGCTAACAAACGCCACAATAACTAACTAGTAGAGATGTCCCCAATATACATCCCTAGCGGAAGATGCCACAATGTCAGAAATTTCCATCCATCATCATTTGACTTCTCCACTTGATAAAACAACCACTTTGGGAAAGGTACCAGGATACCCTCCTGCATACTCAGGAGGCAGTGATAAAAGGTTGTTAACACGAGAGCATTTAGGTGCTTTGAAGGACTCAGAATTGGAAAGCAAAGTGCCAAGGGGTGGGTACTCATCAAGGGCTCTCAAAGAGGAGGGCAAGGAGGCAGGCCACACTGGAATTCGGTCACGAGTTGTAAGAACTCTAGTCTTGGACGTGGAGTCTCCTCACCTACCTGCACGAGTATAAATTTGCTCTGAACCTCATGGCCTTGGGAAGCCTGCATCACCCCTCTGCCTGAAGTTTTCCTTGTCTATTAAACAGGAATCTCAACACATCTGTTACAAGGCAATATGAGCCCCTGGCCCAGGAAATAAAGCCGAGTTTCCCAGACTTCCATCGTTCCTGCCCCAGCTTCACAACTTCTGCCAAATTCACATAGATCCTGAATTGTTATTTATTTACTATTTTTAATTACATAAACTCTTTTTTTACTTAAATAACTTTTTTTTCAAGAAAGTAAACAGATGCACATTTCTTCACATTTCAACATCTTAGAAACCAGCAGGTTTCTTGCAATCAGTGGTGTGTGATGGTTTAATTGGCAGCATTATTTCTCTTTCTTAGTTGGAACATAGCAAATGTGTTTTCTAATCAGTGGCATTTTAGATTCTATTAACTCTGGGATGTCACTTCTTTAAATAGCAAACCAGGATTGCTTATTAAAAATAGAAGGCAACCATTTAAATAAATGCATTTTATTAAATTGCATTTTAATTGTATTTCTGACATAATTAAATTTCAGCTAGAGTGTGCTGCCTGCAAATATATTTTAGCCTGAAGCCTGCTTCTGATCCATTAAGAAAAGGAAATTCAGCAAGCAGAGAGAGGAAGTAATAACTTTCTAGCACCAAACTGAGAGGGCCACCATGTGCAGCCACTATAGGATTCATTGTTACTAACAGCCACACCATGAACTACCCAAAACTAGCTCTGTTAGTAGCAAGTGTCTGCCTTTAAAACACACACACACACACGGGTAATAAAATCAATTTAGGACATACACAGAGCAGTTCTGCATGATAGCTTCTGGCAGCGGGAGTTGGAGGCAATATAGCTGTGCCTCTAAAGGAATGGGAGAATGCAATGTAGTGGATGCACACTGTGAGATATGCAACAGTTAGAACCATCAACAAGAAATGTAACTAGTGATGTGGACAGATTTTTAAAATAAATGCTGAGTGAAAAAATAAGAAACTGAATGAGATTTATATAGCACCATCATACATGCAAATTAAGAGCTTACACCTTCACCAAAAACACTACATGTTCTTCAAAAATAGTACACAGATCCCTATGACGGAGTTGGGGTAGGGGAGAATGGAAGAGGAGACCAAGGCCACAAGGGAGAAAAATAATATTAATAAAATAAAAATGAGACAAAAGAGGCTTTTTGGGCCAGTGATGCTACCATGCCATGACATGTGGTATATGATTCATTTGTCTATCCCTATAAATACAGTGGATATAAAGCTCCCACAGCATCACATGGGTGTACAGCGGATACTCAATAAATGATAATCACTTGCCTTTAGGGTAATCTGTCAAAGGTTGCCTGGAGTGCCTCCAGGAATTCCAAGTAGCACTGAATCTCCAGTGACTGCCTCTAGTAGGCTTTACCCACCCCCTTAGAAGCCCTCCGAATTTGTCCTGGTCTGCCCCAACCCCTCTACACATCCACTTCAGAAGGACCCACCACCAGAAACCACCCTTCCTCCGACTGCAAGGGGCATCTGAAGCCAAGGCTGAGGCCCCTGGACAGACGCACAGATCTTCATGAGTTGATGCAGGTGGAAGCTGCGTAGGGACTGAGGGCCCCTGTCCCAGTGTTCAGCAAAGAAGCAGGCCAGAGAGAAGCAGGGAACTGGGGAAGTCATACAATGAGTCAGAGGTGGCACCAGGTTGTCTTCCTTCCACAAGCATCCTCTCCCTCTCCACACATGAGCTCTACTGCCCTTTATCTGACCCTCCAATATAAAACCAGTGGCAAAGCCCATGAGACAGAATTTCCAACGTCTGTGGGGACAGATATTCAAGATGTCTAAGTCACTGCCCACCAGCCACGGGGAGACAGAGACACCGAGAGGCCAGGGGATTACAATGAGGGTGATGAGTGCTCGAGTTGATGACACGGAAGCGATGACAGCCGATGGTGTCATTTCTCAATGCTATTATCACTAAAGATGATCTATTCCCTGGATGATGAATGATACAAAGTCAGGTCTGGGTGCTGGCAAGCACCCTCGCTTCAGAGGGGGTGGGTGGGTGGCCAATGTGTCAAAAGTGGTCAGGGTGAACAGTGCCCCACTCTATGAGAATTGTCGCATATTCCCAAAGCATAAGAGACTCTGAGAGGCTAAGTAACTAGCCAAAATTCACAGAGCCAGAAAGGGACTGAAAAGGGATTTCTGTCGAGTCTGTCCATCTCCAAAGCCTGAGTCCCTCCCCTGCACTGCTTCCTTAGACAATAAGGGAAAAAAAATAAGTGTGCTATGAAGGTTTAGAGGAGAGAGCTTCAGTTTGAAAGGGAGATGAATCCAGCAGGATTCCCTAGGCTTGTGTCATTTGAGCAGGTCTTAAATGAAGGGTACAGTTTCCACCGGCAGAGATCAGATGGAGAGAGCTGCCTAGCAAAGGCATCGGGCTAGGAAAACAGAGTGCGAGCTCGGTATGGAAAGGAAATCGGTTCAGTTCGAAGTGAAGTCATGTGGAGTGGATCGGAGCTAGATCAGTGTGAATGATGGCTCGGAGCAGAGGGAGGGGAGCACGGGACGTCAGACGAGAGACATCTGTGTGCATGCAGCGGGCACTGCAGCGCGCTTGGAAGACTTTAAACCAAGGTGGAGTGCAGCCAGGGCAGTTCTCCACCATCTGAGCTCCCCCTAGCCTCTGCGGCTGGAGGAGGGAAGGGTGAAGAGTAGAGACTTTGGGGTCAGACTGACTTGGAGATTTCAGTTCTGACCCTGTGATCTTGGGTGAGGGTCTTACACTTAGCACACTTGGGACAGGCCTGGCCCTTCAAAATGTTCATTAAGAGATAACAATGATGATGATGAAGGTTATGATGACAACAAATAAGGAAGAGGAGGAAGAAGAGTAGAGGAAGAAAGAGTAGAAGGAACAGAAAAGGAGGAGGAGAATAAAGAGAAGAAAGAGTTTGATAAATATTGATGGTGGTGGGGAGGGTGGGTTCTCCTTCCATTGGAGCTCACTCACATGGCTCTATGCCGGAAGCCTTGACTACTGATCCCCAGAATAAATGAGGATTTCTCCATTTTATGGGTCCACAGCTGGCCATTCTTTTCCCTCGCAGCAGCCACAGTTTGAGCAATGCCTGTATGTATTTACCAGACTGAGCTTCGTATTTGTCTGCCTGTCTTCTAACTGCCTACTATCATTGCATCCCTGCCTTGCATAATGTCGGTTCTCAAATCTTTGCTAAGTGAACGAACTAATGAATGAATGGATGGATGGATGAATGAGTTGAATGAAAGTCATGAATTGAAATCTTATCTTCAGACTCCCACATCCCCTTTATTTCTATTAAGAAAAACAAGACCCAAATAAACAAACTGGAGATTCCTCTGTACTTTATAAAAGCACAGACACCTCTTGAAGATTCAGGGGCTGATTATTCAATATATTGTCTCTCCAGGGACTCCCTTGGGGCATTGAGTGACTACTGAGGGTTCACACAGATTAAAAGGGCAATCTGTTTTCCTCATTAGGGAAGCTTTGGTGGGAAAAGAGGTTCAGACCAATGCCCCACCTGATCTCTGGGATCATCTGGGGTGTGATTCTGGAGGCTCCGGCCCTGTGCCACTTCTCTGGTGGACTCTCTGGCCGTGCCTCAGCCTCTCGGTCCCTGGGGGTGGGGGCAGAGAGCAGTGAGCCCTTCCGCAGCTGTGAATCAGCGCTGCTTGTGCATCATGTTCTCTCAGAGCCACATCAAAGCCATAGTTGGGTTGCCAGGTCTACACTCAAAGTCCTCAGGAGCCGCAGCTTGGGACGCACGGGGCTCCTGAGGCAGCCACTGGCTCCCTGGGGGACCAGGTACTTTCCTGAAGAGAACACATCATTCAGCTTCCTGTGCTCTTACTGTAAACTCTTGGTTTATTACGTACCTAAGAGGAAGGACGAAGGGGAGAGAGAGAGAACACCAAGACCTGCACAGAGAGGAGGTTTGATCCCAAAGTACAGAAAATAGCCAGATTCTTGCATGTTCAGAGCTATGAGTGACAGACACATCCCACGCCCCCATTTTAGAGGAGGAAACTGAGGCCCAGAGAGGGAAAGTGACTTGCTCTGAGTCCTGAAAGCTGAGTGGGCAGGGATGCAAACCCAGGCCTCCTGATGCCTCGTCCAGTGCCCTCCACACCATATCTGAACAGTAACTCTTCCAGGGCCTTTGAGACGAGAGACCTTCAACGGGGAGGGTGCCCTCAAGCACTGAGGGCCAAGGATACTCATGGAACAGAGGCACACTTAGATGTCATCCATTCTACCATGTGTCAGTCACTGCATCTAACATCTCAGAGTACACAGAAAGGAAAAGCTGAGGCCTCTACCCTCGCTGAGTCCCCAATCCTGTCGGGGCGGTAGACACGTATGCAGCTCCATCTGACCCAGCAGGCTGCCAGAAGAGCCGAGAAACAACAGAGGAAGGCCAGAAGGCGGTGAGGGAATTGTCACAGGCTTCGCGATTGAGTTCAGCCTTGAGGGTGAGCACGTGTTCACTGGCTGAAGAAAGGTCACGGCGAGAGAGGGATGTGCAGAAGCCAAGGCCTTGAGATGGAGGAAGTACGTGTTGTACTCCTGGTGAGTCACCTCTGTGCCTGGAACTTAGCTTGCTAGTAGGGGGCAGTTGCAAAGAGCTGACTAGGGAGGTCATTCTGCCTAGCTGTGACACCCCCAAAGCCAGGAGCCTGGCCTTGTCCGTCTTTGGGTACCGTGTACCGAATGAATCATACACTGAATGAGAGGCAGTGGAGCTTCATCGCGAAGCCTGAAATCTTTGGGCCTTAATGTGTAAAAACATGTTAACTGCAACTTCTATTACCTGGGATTTTGTGCAGAAAATTCCATAGCCACCCTACAAAGCAATACCTGTCAATACCGCACTTTCTGAAGCATGGAAATCCTATGTAAGTAAGACCTGAAAACAGGTGGCCAGGAAGACCCCATCACCCACATGGTTTTATGAAAAGGATGAAGAGATAAGAGATCTAGAGCTTCTTTAGAGAGGGGATTTGCTGGGATGCTCTGCTTCTCCTCATCCACATCCTATCACATGGGTGGGGAGAGGGATGTGCCTTCCCCTGCCTTGAGCCGCAAGACGTGCCCTTCAAGAAGGTACCCGGAGAGCCTGAGCTGTAGCCCCTCAAGTGCGATGGGTTTGAACTCTCAAAGAGAAGAGGGATGCTATCTACTAGACATTTCAAATGCCAACTATTTTATTCACTCTTTTGTAATCCTAAAATTAAACATAAATAACATCATTCAGATCATATCCGCAACACGCTTTTTTCATTCACTGGTATGATTTAGCGATTTATCTTTGCTGCAGTATTGTTCGTGATATAATATGGGATTCAAATTTTTGCTGAGTGAATGAACAAGTTGAATGAAAGCCAACTCCTATACCACCTTTATTTCTACTAGGAAAAACAAGACACAAATGAACAAATTGGGGGTTCCTCAGATCTTTATAAATATTATTCATCCATTTCAATTGCTATAAGCTATGCCATCACACTTAATTTATCTATTCCCATGACTTATTCTTTTTTCTAAAAATACAAAATGCATGAAATACAAAGCAACACTAAGGAAAAATTAGAATAAACCAAAGAGGATATTTTATATCTCTTTTTTTTATTAGAGCAGTTGTAGGTTTACAGAAAAATCATGCATTGAGTAGAGAGTTCCCATATACCCTCCCCACACACACACAGTATTCCCCATTATCAACATTTTGCATTGGTGTGGTATCTTTGTTACAGCTGATGAAACAAAATTATTGTAATCGTACTATTAACTATTGTCCTCACTGTACATAGGGTCCATGCTTTGTGTTGCACAGATCTATCGGGTTTTTTTTTTAATTCTGCTAACATGTATATGACCTAAAATTCCCCACTTTATCCATGTTTAATTATACAATTCAGTGGTGTTAATTACATTCACAACGTTGTGCCACCGTCACCCCCATCCATTACCAAAACTTTTCTATCACCCCATCAAACCTCCCAATTCCTTCCCCCCATGTAACCCCTGGTAACCTGTATTCTAGTTTCTGACTTACTGAATTTGCATATTCTAGTTATTTTATGTAACTGAGATCATACAGTATCTGCCCTTTTGTGCCTGGCTTATTTCACTCAGCATGATGTCTTCAAGGTTCATTGATGCCATAGCATGCATCAAAACTTCATTCCTAGAGGGGATTTTTATTTTACAAAGCCTGTTATATAGAGCAGTGGTTTGGAGAAATTGCTCGGGCTGCAGTGTCGAGTTGGATTGATGGAGCATGGGGGAGTAATCCTGGTTTGAGATGATAACAGTCTGGGCACAGCACAAATGACTGGGGACCAGGCGGCAGAGCCCAAGCTGCTCTGACTGCAAACCTCAAGTTTTTTCATGATTTAATGTAGGATATCAGCCGTAGAATACCTTCAAGGCAGCAAACAGGGTATCTGTCTGGGGATGGTATTTAAAACCGTATGCTAGTGATACTTCTGCCTTGCCGAGGTCCTGCCTCAGCAAATGTGTCAGGGTCCTAAAGTGGGGGTCGGCGTCGGCGCAGCAAGGAAGGAGACAGACACGCAAAGTGTCTGGGACGAAGCTCAGGGCTCCAACAATTTTAATGAAAAAGTGATTTTCTTTTATAGCTCAAAGTTACATAAGCTCTGCACCTGGATCACGCGGGTGAGAGCTGGCAAGCACAGCATATAAATCACGAAACCATTGTTACTCAATTCCAGGGGACATTGGGGTCCGAACAGGGTGGGGGGACCGAGCAGTGTGTGTTTTCATCCCTATGTTAAGACAACTCTATTCCGGTGCAGACCTTCCAAGTTCCTCATAATATTCTTCCTTGTTCTCAGTAATGATCTCTGTTTTGGCTATTTTAATTATTTAGAAGGGCTTGTTTTTGTACCTAAAGTAAATTAGCTGTGGGCTCATACGAGGAACTACTCTCGTACCATAAGCCCGTGGGGTGGGTGCCCAAAGAATTTCTTGTATGCTCTGGCTGCCCGAGGCCAGCCATTAGGCACTAGTGGAGCGTGTTGACCCTGATTCAGTTCTAACCTCGGCAAACAACGGGGCCTGTCAAGGAACCGGGTGATGAATTATGTGGTTTACATTGCTTCTGCTTTGGCCTTCTAATCACTTTCTCAGTGAAATATTTTTGGATGTCAAAGGGGGAACTTGTGTAAAGGAGGATGTCTGGAAAGGGGCAAGGGGGCTTCAGGCGGCTAAACGGGGTGGCTGCTTTCTCATAGGTGGAGGAGGGGGTTCATCGAAAGGTAAAATCATCGGAAGGTGCCCAACACTTTGTCATATCTTTGATTATTATCCAGAGTATATCCCAAATAATAACATTAGCAAAGAAAAAGAGAAAGCAGAAGCACAAAGATTAAAAGAATCAGCATTGCAATAGTCCATCGGTGGTAGGCTTTGCCAGGATCCGTCGAGGGGCCACGCCCGCCGCTGTGCGGCACATCCACAGTAATGTTTTCTGTTGAACCTGAGGCCTTGCCATCAGGTTTAGGATGTGGCGATTTGGCTCCCGACACTGCCTAGATATGGAAAAAGAGATCACTTAGGAAAAGCACTTTTGTGGACTCCCTGAGCTAGGTGAATACAAGTTACACTGTAGGGCAAGGGGAGTCGGGAAGAGAACCTCGTGCTATTACATCAGAGCTGCCACTTCTGGAGACAGTTCACCAAGCAAGAGAGGGGCCAATGTCCATAATAAGTAGGGGATCCTCTGGGAGAGAATAGACAGAGACCTCAGTTGTGCTCTCTGAAACTCAAAGTCAGGAAGAGCTGCTGGGGGTAGAAGGTAAGGACAGGAAGGCACACACCTAATCAGAGATCTGGAGAAAGACAACAAGGCACCAAAAATAAGGAAAGAGGGAGCCTGGGCTGGTGGCTCAAGCTCAAGACACATGCTTCAGGGAAAGCAGCTTCAGGTACAGTGTGTGCCCAATGCACTGCTCTGGTAGGGTAAAGAGCGTGGGCATCAATGCCTAGGCTTGTAGATGTACCTGAAGAGAACAATTACTCTGGAATCCAAGTAAGTGATTTGCAGTCTGTGCAAGGACTTTGACCCACAAGCACATTACTTCCTGCTCACTGGAAAAACGACCACAGGACTCTGCAGGACTAAGCTACAACAGTGACATCTTGTGGCAGGGAGAAACATGTTCTCAGAATCCAGATTTCTCTCCAGGCTTGAAGTTAAGCAGAGGATTGATCCCCATGGAACTGTGTGATCATCTAAGTTTCCTGGACAATCTGGCGGAGTGTAGGGAGCCTGAAAAAAAGGAAATGCTGGAGTCCCTCCTGATGGGCATGTGGGTTTTCAAAGAATAAGGAGCGCGACTTTATTCGTACTCTGACTTTGTGAATCAGGTCATAGGGATTTTAGAAAAATCTTTTACCTACCCTATCAAACTCTGTTTTCACATATTTTCCCCAGTTTGTGTTTCAAAAACCAAAAAAAAAAGGGTGGGGAGTCATTGTTTAAAATCATTCCCATCTACCACCCAGCAATACCTTAAAAAGGAAATAAATATATGGATATTTGCTTATTTTGGTGAAATTTCATTCATATGTCATTCATTGAACTTTGACTCTTAATATTTATGGATGATGACATTCTAGGAAGTCAAAATAGTGGATTGTTGCAGAGAAAAAAATAAACGACAGCATTTGGCCCTGGGAACTGCCCCTATATTAATGTGAATCACTTCTAAAAAGGTTTGTATAGTAGTGCATTTTGCATAGGCAGGCATAAATTCACTCTGCTCATATGGAGAAAATAAAACCACCAAATATTTAAGTTTCCATCTCTTCTTGCCTTCTTTTGCCCTCTGCCCTCTTGATACCTGTAATTAATAAAAAGAATAAAGTAGAGCAAGAAACCCAGCACCAATGTGTCCTACCCCACTTTGGCCAATCTACAATCCCAAATGGCTTTCCTTACTCAGGTGGAGTAGAGTAGAATGGGATTCATGCAGCCAGGTGTGAATTCTGCTCTGCTATTGATGAGCTCTGTAGCTGGAGCAAGTTACCTAAACTCTTGGAGCCTGTAAATGGGTGCAATCACACAGACTTTATATTAGGGCTGCTCTGAGTTTGATATGAGATGTATTTACTAGAACAAGGTGGGTGCACAATCAATAAGTAAAAGGTGCACAGATGCTGTGCTTCTCTACCTGCTCTTCCTCATTCCTCTCATTCCTCTGACTCAGTTTGAGGTTTACATTCTAGGCACGAAATGCTAATGAGGTATGGGTGGCAGTCGTGGCAAGCATTCCTGTACTCTCCTCCCAGATATGCTCAGCGGGCATCCCCAACACCCACACAACCCTGGGGGGAACCAGGCCCCAAGTTGGGGGCCCCTAATCATGTCCCTGGTGCAGTGCCAGGCCAGGGTGCCCCAAGATAAGGTAGAAATCTCCAAATGCTTATATCTCTGCTCAAGCAATGCCAAAACAGCTCCGGAATTTAAATTGGAGGCACAGTGGTTATCTTAATCTATGCTAATAGCAATCAGAGACATTAGAAACATTGAGAGGTATTCCTATAATGCCACGCATGTGAACTGTGTTTCCCAAGCATTGTGTGCATTCATTAGCTCTTTTGATCTTTACAACAAGCTCCTGAGGCTTCCGGGGCAGGTGCAAGTCTCCCACCTTTGCAGGTACGGAAACTGCCATCCAGAAGTAAAGCGTTTTGTTCATGGTCACAAAATTAGGAAGTGATAGAGTGGAAGCCAAACCCAGAGGGTTCCCCGCTATAGGAACCGTTGGGTTAAGAGGCATGCTCAGTTTAGACATTTGTCCACGCCCCTGGGTAAACAACGGTGTGATGTATTTTAGTTCCTGGGCTTTGCTTCATGTCATATCCCCCATAGCCTACCCCTTTCATCACTGCTAGCAAATACACTTGAAATTATTAAAGAAAATCTGATTTAAAAGGAGAGGTAATACAATGCTTTTCCTTCACACTTCAGCTCATTACTTGGTACAAATGATGCCCTCCGCCACTCTGTAGAACATTTTTCTAGTGCTTCCCGGGACTGCACAGAAAGAGGGAGACCCCCAAGGGCAAAGTCTTCCACTTCTTTGACAATTTCAATATCCTGGATCTCCCAGGATATTCTATGATAGAATTATATTAGCGTATCATTTTATTGAAAATTATAATGGTAATTACTTTGATGAACAGGAAGACATCTTTATTAAGAAAAAAGTTTTAAATATGGAAAAGTATAAAAATAAAATCACCCATAATTCTACTATGCACAGTATGTATATAATTAATATATATATAATATGTATATTGATTGGGCATCACCATGTATATATACATGTGTTTGTGTATGTGTGTGCACATTCATATACATATATATATATATATACACATATATATATATGTGTATATATATATATATACACATATATATATATGTATATATATATTTGACAGCCAGGGTAGTATTTCTTCTTATTTTCTGACAGTGTCAATAATAGAGCAATAGAATGTTTGTTGAACAGGTCTTTGTGAACATCTGATTATTTCCTTAAATCCTTAGATGTAAAATTACTACATTAAAGGATTTACACAATTTTATGTTTTGATATCTGTTGTCAAATTAGCCTCCAGAAATATTCCTCAATGTATACTTCTGCCAGCGCTGATGGAGAGTTTCTGTTGCTGCTGTTGTTTTTTAACTTTATACTAAAGGTCAGCTACTACCATAAGAAATATTTTTACTTGATCCTTCCTATTGTAAAATATTATGCCAGTATGCATGTTTCAACCATCCATATTTCAATCCTCCTTTTTTGAAATTATTGGGAGTAGTCAGAACTTGAGAAAACAATCCTCTCCATATCATACCCTAGACATGTGCATATTTTAGTTTTACTTTAATGTCAAATGACTCTATTTGAAAAGAAAGAAGAATTAGCAAGCATCTATATATCACCACTGTTTTCAAAATGGGAAAAGTAAGACCTAGAGAGTGGAAGCGATCATAAAAGTTTCACAGAAAGTCAGGGGGAAATTGAAGCTATGATCCAAATCACTTATTCTTATTTTTGCATTTTTAATGATAACGAACTTGGGCTCCAAGGAGTTAATATGATGACACAACTCATAAGTGGCAGAGCTGGATTCCAACCTGTTCTATCTGAGTTGGCTAGTTGATAAGGACATCTGGTTAGACTGCTGATGATCCAGAAAGCAAATAGTCCTATGGTCACATACTCAAAGAAAAGCTCAAGGGAATTGATAATGTTCTATTTCACATTAATGTATATTATCATACTGAATTAAATCTGCATTAATTAATCAGCAGAGTACCTTTACAACAAAGTAATTTATGTACACATACAACGGGGCTATTGTTCTATCAGACAGTCTATAACTCTACTGTCCTACCACTGGTCAGATACAGTTATTGAATACTGGAAATGCAGTTTGTCCAAATTGAGATGCGTTATAACTGCAAAATACAAACTGGTACAAACAGTGAACCCTAAGTTAAACCATGGACTAGGTTAATAGTACAATTATAGAAACGTGCTACTATGAACTGTCACAGGTTCTCCACACCAATGCAAGGTGTTGATAATGGAGTGATTTGTGGGATTCCTGTTATTTTGTGCATTATTGCTCTGCAAACACACAACTCCTCTAATAAAGAAAAAAAAAGCAAACTGGATTTTTGAAGGCTTGGTATGAAAAAAAGAATGTAAAATATCTCATTAATAATTTTTACATTGATTTGGGTTAAATAAAATGTATTTTTAAAATCAATTTCACCTGTTTCATTTTGCTTTCTTTAACGTGGCTACTAGAAACATTGTAATTACATGTGGCTCACATTATGTTTCTATTGGACTTCTATACTCATATTGGACAGTGTTGGTCTATATGATGTGATCAAAGCATCTTGACCATCACTTAGCAGAGAGGGTCCTACAGATGGGTCAACCAAACTGTAAATAACATCCAGAATCCTAGATTGTTCAATCTGGAAGAAACTGTGGCATAAATTTATAATTGTTCTGCAATATCCATTCTCCTCTTCTCTCAAAGTGATGGAACCCTAGTTTTTAGCTGGCAAAATAGCAACTAAGAATAAAGACTATATTTCCCAATTTAGCCTGCAGCTAGATGAGGCCATGTAACAAAGTTCCGGTCAATGGGTTGTGACTTGAAGTGGTATGTGTAGCATGCGGGTTGTGTATTTAATCATTAGAGGTAGTATGTTCTTCTTGACTCTATGATTTCCTACTTTCTGGAAAAATATAAAAGGATCCTGGGACTCTAATCATTTTCTGAAGGAGAAACCCCTATAGATTATCTTGAGACCTCTACATGAGGGAGAAGCACATTTCTATCCTATTTAAGCTGCTATTTTCCGCAAGTAATTTAGCCTCAATTAATACAGATCCTGGAAGTCATCCTTGTTTGACACTCTTCTGTTACAGCACGATTATATATCAGAGAGGGTGAAAGGACCCCCAAATTCATATGGCAACTTAGCATGAGAGCTGGATCTTAAACCCCAGGCTTCAAAATTTGTACCCTACCATACTATTCATTGTAATCAGCTACCTCATCCAATTTACAGAGTGTGAAAAATACACTCCAGAAGATAACAGCACATAAATATTCTCCTTTGAATCCCTGAGATAAGAATCTCAATGTGCTTATATAATTGGTGTTTTAAACTGCTTCCTTAAACCTTAATAATGTGTATAAGCTAACCTTGATGCAATAGCAGCTCACTTGAGCAAGAGTCAGGCAGTCACAAAATAAACCTATCACTGACACCTTGCTGGAGGCACCAAAATAATAAATGTAACCTTGATGCCATTCGCTTTCTACCTGCCCTTTAAGATCTGGAGAAAATTGGCTCAAAACTTCTCCAACCCCATGTCCCATGGAAGACCAAAGCCTGTAAGATTTATGCAGATTTCCAGGGTGAAGGGCTCATATTCTGATGTCTCCAACTTTGGATTCCTGGTTCTGTTTATTCAGCAGTTTATTCTAGGCTGCTTCAATATAGACAAGAAATGCAGCCCTTGATCAATATCTACAAACATACACACACGCACACACTGTCACACGCACACATGCACAAAACATCTCACTCAAAGATCTAATGAGTATAATACACTTACTCGAAGATGTCTGTAGAAGATAGAAAAGGGGCCACATCAGACCAACCCAACTTCAATTTGAACGTTAGGCATTTCCCTTGTGAAACTTTCCTTTGTAGGGAATTCCCATGGGTGCTTTTCCCAGGGTCACCACTAGGGCATAGAGGCACCTCCTCCAGGTGCTCGCAGACTAAAGGGCGCATGACTTAAGAGAGTGGAGCAGTGGTTTGATTGCCACCCTAACCTAACCCCAGCCAAACAGCTAGAGCCTTGGCCACCTGCATAACCATGCGCAGTGGCTCTGGCTTTACCCTACCTTGTCCTCAGCCATAGACTACCCCTCTCGCTCCTCCTCCCCTCACCCTTTTCTATGCTCATGAGCACTCCTGTTCTCACTGATAGAGATAGAGACAGAGCTCTAAATTCCTTTTTTATTCTCAGGCTGGACAGTTTAGCCATAGTTTCGCTTTTGCTTGAGTTCCTGCAAACCTCCTTGGGATCTCACCTGCTACTCAGGTTGTCTTGACATATCTTTTCAAATAAGAAGGGTCCCTCATAAGATGAATTCTGATACCAGCTGTTAAGACAATAAAAAGTTCACTAAGTTAGAAAGAAACAATATGTAGTATCTCCAAGCCACTTCTTAGAGGGAAACGTATCTCCCTGAAAAACTGAATCTGGGGCCATTCCTCAGGGTTGGGGGTTAGGGACCATAAAAATCTTGCCAAATGCCCCATTGGATAATTGTCTCTCTTTTATCAACCCCAACAAGGGGTTGACCAGCCTCTGCGTGATGGAGAGTTTATACTCTCCTAGGGTGGTTGTGACCTTCTGTTCCTGCCATTTCGGGACCTATTTCCATCACGGGACAGGGGAGGGATGACACCTTCTATGGCTCCCAAAGCACAGGTCCAAGTGTTTGGGCTTAGAATTCAAGACTCTTTACCCTTTGGAGGCCATCTATACCTCAAAACTTCTCTCTCTCCTCTCTCCCCTATGCAACCTAAGTTTCATGCCTCTGACCTTTATGTATGGTGATCTTCCTGCCTGGAATTCTCATTATCACTTTTCTAAGCCTGGAAAAGCTCTGTTAATCCTCAAAATCCATCTTGACTTCCCTAGGCGGAGCAGTGCGTCCACTCCTTTGTATTCCTGGAGTACCTCTTATATACTTTTATTACAGCACATATCACATTATTTCAGAGTTTTTGCTTAAACCCTGTGCCTTCCCCACTACACAGAAGAAATGGCATTATCTGTTTCTCCAGCTCTTCTCACAATAATAATACATAATAGATATTGGTTGGATTATTATGCAACACCTGTGTCCCTGCTTCTCCATGACAGCTCTTCAAATACATGAAGACAATTTTTGAAGACATGTCCATCCTTAGTCATCTCTCCTTCTGGCTAGACACTTAGGATCCTCCATTGTTCCTTCCTTAGCATGGACTCCAACCTCCTTTCCACCCTTTTCCCCCTCCTCTGGGTAGTTCCCATTTCTCAAGTTCACTCTGGTGCCTGGGACTCAATGTCATGTTCCAGGAAAAGCTCCACTAGGCCCTGAGGAGTTTAGTGGAAGACGTGTGTTATTGTGCCCATGTCTTTGTTCAGGGCTGCACTGTTCTACCAGCATGAGACAGGGCCACCCAGGTCAGGGGTGCTGGGTCCCTAGGCCTACCTCAACAGAATTGGGCCCTTGAGTACACCTGCTGCACACCTGGCATCCTCCAGATTCCTCACAACCTAAGCTCTGTCCTATGCACCATACTTGCACAATTGTCAATTCTTTTCAGCTATCACTAAGATTTTTTTAAATACCTGTTTTAAAATACACACAAATAATGCATGTTTGTTATACCAAACTGGAAAATATGGATAGAACTGAAGAAGAAAAAAATACCATCTAAAATCTCCTCCACTAGTAACCTGTTGAGATATATTCTTCCAGATTCTTTCTCTGCATAAATAGAAAAGTATTTACATTCTTCTCATAAAATATTATTATCCCATCCCTGCCATTTTGTAAACTGTTTTTTATATATGCAAAAAATATATACTGTATACAGACAATTTTCTGGGTTATTAAAAATACATCTAACATAGACATGTCCCTTGGACTGGCTTCAGGAGAATTGGGAAGCCCCCTGAAACTGGAAGCTGAAATTTGTGTTTATGGGCATATATGGCTTTTCCTAGGGAAAAAATCTATAGTGCTTGGGGCCTCAATAGTGTCCCTGAACCAAAAATGATTAAGAATAAATGACTCATCATTATTTTATTGGATACAATTTATTCTGTTAAATGGCTATACTATAGTTTATTTTTAAAATCTGTTGTTGGACATGTAAATTGCTTCCACTGCTTCTATCTTAGAAGCAATTCTGCTATGGCTATTCTCATGGATACATGTGCTCATACTCATTAAGAGCTCCTTGGGATTAATCCCCAAAAGAGGAATTTGCTAACATAAAGGACATGAACTTTTTAATGCACTTCTGTGGTTCTTAATGGAACCCATCTCTGGTTCTTATCTGAAGTCCCCTCTAAGCTCAGCAGCTCAGAATCTTCTCAAGTCGATCTTCACCCAACCATCCTTGATTGATTGCTTAGATGAGATGATTTCAAAGCGGACTCCTTCTGTCTTCTTGCCTCGATAACCAGCCTTGTTGAATGGATCTTAGCGCATACAGCTCTGTCTTAAAACACTCAAGTCCAAGCCACTCTCTGTTAGATGTTATCTGTGTGCTCTTAGGCAATTCACTTTACTCCCATGAATGATTGGGAAAAATAATTCTTGCCCTCCCTGAGTATGAGCACTCTATATTGTAGATGAAGAAATGGACTCTGACATAATGTGGCTTAAAAAACAACCCTCTCTTCACCCAAGGTCTTGTGGGAATGGGTAAGGACTTGGAAACAGACGCATTACCCAGAAATTGCCATTTCTTTACTTTCCACTGGAGGGATAATAAAAAGTTAACTGAGCTCCAATTTTCCAGAAAGGCATTAAATGGTGTGAAATGACTTAAGTGAGTCACATGCCCACACGGCTATTCAGTTCTGGATTGATTGGCTGAGAAATAATTTCAAACATTCTCAAAAAAGAAAAAAAAAAAAAAAAAAAAAAGAGCCAATCCTTATCAAACTGAAACCTTTAGGGAAAATTTCCTGGTACTCTTTTTCATCCTCTGTTCCACAATGAGTTCTTTCTGCCAAAGACCAGTCACAGGTCATGCATTTGCTGAGAAATGTAACTGGGGCATCAGAGAAAGAATTATTGTTCTCTGGGCAGAGCTTCACTCATAATTAAGCAATTCTGACCTCAGCCTGGTCTCTTATAAACAATCCCAAGTTATCCTAAGATGATATTCGCATTACCTGTTTCATGACTGCACCACATGTTGGCTGCTGTAACATAGAACCAAATCAACAATGTTTTAGACAAAATAGCATTTTATTTCTCTTTTCAGGGCTGGCACGGTGCCTCTATAAACATCCTTATATGTTGCTGTCTCATCCTTAACATCTAGTTTCCATCTTATGGCCAAAGCCGACTGCCCCCACTCTCAATATCGTGTCTGCACTCCAGTTAGCAGGGAGTGAAAATGAGGAGGGCATGCCTCCTCCTTCACAGTATGAATGTGGAAGTAGTCCACATCTCTTTCAATCAATTCCATTAACCTATACTGAACTATATGGCTAGGAGGGAGAGAAATGTATTCATTCTGAGAAATCGTGTGCCCAGCTAAAATTCCTACTTATATTCAATTTTATCTAATAATACAAGACGTTAAGCTTTGCTAGTACTTAATGTACTGGCATCCTCACTGGGTCCTTATGCTAGATAATCAGGTATCACTTACAGCAGGGCTTCTCGGACTTTAACACGTATCTGAATCACCTGGGGTACTCATTGAAGTGCAGGTTCTCATTCTGTAGTGCTGAGAATAGACGTTCAAATAAGGTCCCAGGAAATGCTGATGCTACAGATGCGCAGACCACATTTTGAGTAACAAGGGTTCGCTCAATGTTTATATGTTTTATCTTTTCGAATACTTATACATTTGACCTGTCTGCATCTTTATATTTAAAGTGGTTTTCCTATAGGCAGTTTATAATTAGTCTTGCCTTTTCATCCAGTTTGTCAATCTCTGCACTTTATTGGTAATATTTATACCATTTTTGTTAATGTAATTTTTGATATAGTTGGGTTTAAATTTGCCATCTTCTTATTTATTGTCTATATGCCCCTTATATTCTTTGTTCCCTTTTTTCTCTTTCTCTGCCTTCTTTTGGAATTTTTTTAATCATTTTACCCTTACCCCATTATTGGCATATACTCTATAATTTTTCATGTTTGTTTTTTATTGTTTTCTGGAATTTATAATATGCATCTTTAACTTATCAAAATCTGTCTTCAAGTAATAGTATACCACTTCACGTATAAATTAAGTACTTTGCACAAGTATAGCTCCATTCACCCCTTCACATACTTTGTGCAATTTTGTCAGAAAGTTTATTCTTATATATGTTAAAACCCAAAATGTGCCTATTTTTGCTGAAAACGATTGACTGTCTTTTAAAGAAATTTAGTAAATAAAATTTTACTTTACAGTCGCCATTTCTGTTGCTGTTCATTCCTTTGTGTAGATCTAAATTTTCATCAGTTAACATTGTCCTTACATCTGAAGCAATTATTTTTTTTAACACCTCTTGAAATGCAGGACTACTGGCCATGAATTCTCTCAGTTTTTTTCCTTTAAAAAGGCTTTATTTTGCCTTCAGTTTTAGAGGATATTTTTTGGTCAGATATAGAATTCTAAGTTTATAGTTACTTTTCTCTCAGCACTTTAAAGATGTTGCTCCTTTGTCTTCTGGCATGCAGATTTTTTGATGAGAAGTCAGATTTATACAGCTGCTCCACTATATATATTTTGGTCTCTGGCTGTTTTTAAGATTTTGTCTTAATCACGTATTTTCAGAAATTTAATTAATACATCTTTTGTGTGGTCTTTGGATTTTTCCTGCTTGGGATTTGTTGAGCAATTTAGGTCTTGGATTCATATTGTTTTTAAATCAATCCTGTAAAATTTTTAGTCATTATTTTTCAAATATCTATGTATATATAGGAATTTAATTTATGATAAATGTACTTTTTAAATCAATGGCTATATATATGTGCGTGTGTATATATATCCTATTAAATAAATCTATTGGAAAAATTCACTCTTCCTTTATTTTTTTCCAAAGCTAGATTTCTACCTCATTCCATTTACAGAAGTAAATTGCTTTTATATTACAACCTCATGCAAAGAATAGAAATATGAAAGTTTTCAGTGAAAATAAGAGACTAGTTTAGGAACTTGGTGTAAAATATTCAAGTTATAGCCTAAGGAAACCCTGTATTTATACAAAAATTAATGACCCTGTCAAAAATTAACTGTTAGCCAATTGGGTAGGCACCCCCTGGATATCACCCCAAATCAGATTTGCCATTTGTGGTTGTGAAATTTGTGGCTGTCATGCTCAAAATACTTTTACCAGCTGTTCTTTGAAAGAAAAATCAAGAAGGTCATGGGCTTTTTTGAAAATGAATGTTCCCAAGTATTGAGTTCACCTGCAAGAAATATAAACAATAATGTTTTAAACAAACAGAAATTTATTTTTCTCTCATGCTTATGTAAATATAAGCAATTTCCGGTTCTTACAGAAACCTATCACCACGTACCCAGATTCTACCCCCTTAATTGTTCTGTTATTCTCAACATGTAACTTCCATCTTGTGATACAAGTTCCAAACATCTTAGCCACCTTCCAACCAGCCAAAAGGAGATATAAGAATATTTTCTGAAGAAATACCACACTAATTCCACTTATGTTCCACTGGTTAGAATTTAATAACATGCTGCTTCTAGCTGCAAAGAAGTCTGGGAAATGAGATTTTGTTCTAGACTACTCTGTATCCAGGTAACTCTTAGGTGCTGCCTTACTGAGGGAAAAGAGGTGAACTGATATTGGGGGACAACTAGCCTTTCTGTATTGCTCCATTCTTCCCTTCAACAAAACCATTTCACCACATGTATACAAGGGACAATGATAGACTCTAAGATATAGGATCAGCAAACATGCAGTCCCTCCTACATAAATTTTACAGTCTAGTGAATGCGTAAAAGTTGAGTCACTTAAAGCATGTATCTTCTGTACCATTCCTGTAGCCCATTTTTAACCAGCTCTGGGTGTAATGATATTCTGTTGTTTTATATCTTAGTTTGCCTTAGCTGCTATCACAAACACCACAATGGGTTGGCATGAACAGTGGGTATTTATTGGCTCATGAATTTGAAATTGGAAGGAGTCCAAAGTCAAGATGACGGCAAGACTCACTTTCTTCTGTCGTCTATGCATTCTGGTGCTGCCTGCCAGCAATCCTTGGGGTTCCTTGTCTTGTATTTCTGTCTCCCATCACATGGTGATGTCCTCTCCTTTCTCCCTTCTGTGACTTCCAGGTTCCCTTTGTAAGGCCTCCCATAATCTGGATTAAGAACCTGCCTCATTTCAGTTGGCCCACACCATAGTTAAAAATAACATCATGTTGGGGGATGTAATTCAACCTGCCACGGTTTAGTTCCTACAAATCACCCATACCATTATTAAGCACCAGCCTGGAACTCAGCATTACATGAGGCACTGTGAGGAATCCTGAGCATTAGAAAGAAAGGAAACTTTAGAGATCATTTAATTCTTTGTGGTTAAGAAATCGAGTCTCAGAGAGAGAAAGGGACTTGCCCAAAGTCCTTCATTCAACATTTTTGTTTGCAAGGAACTCAGATCTCTATCTGCAATCATTGCAGATTCTGTC
Source organism: Choloepus didactylus (assembly GCF_015220235.1). NCBI lineage: Eukaryota > Metazoa > Chordata > Mammalia > Pilosa > Megalonychidae > Choloepus > Choloepus didactylus. The sequence continues at coordinate 108,016,129 of NC_051316.1, forward strand.
AGGACTAAAATTCAGGAATCAAAAGCTCAGCTTCCCTCAGGATTCCCCTGCTACACATGAGTCATGGGGAAAACCCCCAGGGGACAGTCAGTAAGGAAGGCTGCTACTTTAAGAATGTAGCTTGCTAAGTATTTTAACTTCTAGTTATTAAATGGGAACTGATCCCACCCAGACTTCTGAAATACCTTTCAACTCAGCTTCTGTGCCTGGAAAGAAATCAGTTAGCTGGAGATGCTGAATTTAATCCCCACTGCAACATTCATTAGCTGTGTGTCTTTGAGGACATGGCTTAACCCTTCTGAGTTTCAGATTTCTAATCTTTACCTTGGGGATAATTACTCTATGGTTTTAAAATGATCAAGTGAAAAATACCATATATAACACTTTTAGCACAATACATGGTACTTGTTAAATGTGATTTTCATTCACTTCTATTCATTAATCATTGCTCCCAGGAAGACCTTTCTCTAACAAAATTAATTTGGGTGATTCAATCACTTCACATCCTTCAATGGCTCCCAATCATTTACAGGAGAAAGTTCAAACTCCCTGGTATGATTTTCAAGGCCTCCTCTTTTTCTTTTGAAAGGGGAGCTTGAGCAAATAAAAGATGGAACCAAACCATAGATCAACTGACTTCTGTTCCAATAATCCCTGAACAAATAATTACAGTAAAATGGAGAGAGTTCTCCAAGAGAAATTAACACAGAGCACTAAGGTAAAAGAGGCATCCCATTTGTCATAAAGATGCTTGCATCTTCTCAGCCATTCACCTCCAGGGACTGAAATACACCCTAAAAGAGTAATTGTCATCATCTCTAGGTGGCAGAGTTGTGGGTGATTTTTAATTACATTTTTGTCAGCTCAAGAATTCTCCAAACTTCTTATTGGTGTAGTAAAAGTAAAATGATAATGATAATATGCAGTGCCTATAACTGAAGATTATCCCCACATGAAGGAAATATTGAAGGGATAAGGTTATGAATAAAGGTAAATATTAGGAAATTGAGTGACACGATAGCCCCAGTGGTCCTTGGCCAGAAGCAAGCATATGTAACACAGAAACTAACCAAAAGTTTATGCTGTCCCATGTCTTAAGGTAAATTTTTAGTTTCTGAGACTCTTTAGCTACATCATAAGGCAGGATCTGCAACTGAAAGGCTTTCCTCAGCAATAAGATAAATAGCCCTGCTCCAGCCAGACATGTTTCTTTCAGTTGTGTGATGGCTCTTATAATCCACAGACAGACCCATCCAATTTCCTTTGTGAACTGATGCTTAATGATTCTTACATTCCTTTCTCTCTTCTTTCTCTCCCTATTGTCATTTAGTTCCCAGAACCAAGGTAGATGGTCATGCCAATGAGAAATCTTTTCTCTTTTTCAAAGAGAGAAAACTGCATCCCCCTTTTAGAATATACTTAGTGTCTTTACCACTGCATCCCCCTTTTAGAATATACTTAGTGTCTTTACCACTGTCCAGAACTTACTACCAATCTTCTAAATGCAGAGCACTAGCCCCTTCTCTGGATTTTCCCTTCTTTCATTGCCTCTATCTATCCTTCCTTTTAAGAGAAGAAGGGAGTCAGGGAACTGTCAGTAGTAGTGGTCACCAAAAACTATAGCCAAACAGATACTTGAAATGCAAGACCTAACTTCCCCCATGAGACATATTGCTTTGCTAAGCTTCAGTTTTCTCATCTGTCAAATGGTCCTAAGTATATTTACCTTAAGGCACCATTGATTGGATTCAAAGTTATGATGTTCATGATTATGTGATTATTGCCATGGATGTACTCAAAGGAAATCCAGCCTATTCAGACACTGTTCTATCCAATTCTACTCAAAGAAGAAGTTGTAAAGTGTTAGGAAAGCATGAAATATAGACAGAATTCTTCCAGACACTTTTATAGGAAGGTATCGCTTAAGTAAGATGTGGTCAAGCATCTTAACTGATTCTTGAATTACTTCACTTTGAGCTAGGTGTTTTGGTAAACACTTCCACTATTCATTCATACTGTTTCTCCTTTCCTTCCAGGCACATCAGAGATGTGCATGTGTCCATCTCCATATAATTAAGCGGAGTCATGTAACTCCTTCTGATTAAAGTATTGAGTGGACATAAAGAGTGTCAACACCTGGACTAAAGTGTTGAAATGCCAGAGTGAGACCCTCTAGCACTCTCTTTTCCTGCCAAAATAACCATGGAAGCACATGTCAACATGCAGGAGCCTCAAGATTGAAACAGCCTTGCTTGATGAGCCATGACAAGAAGATGGAGAGGGCCAGACCACAAAGGACTTTGTATGAGAGAGAAACCACCCTTCTTTGGCTAATCAACCATGATTTTGAGGTTGTTATACAGCACCTCTTAACCTAACCTGATTAACCCATCAGTTTCTAATTATCCAGTAATCCCATTCAGAAATATATCTGTTGTCCTTTTCCAAATCATAACCACCTGGAGAAAAAAAATACACTAATTATATTAGTTGGAATTTGCTGCAGAAAATAGTTTCAGTTACATACTCCAAATTCCACTTTTTAATTTCTTCAAGACAACACATTTTGTGATGGGCAACTAGAATAATATATGAGAGTGAATTTATTTCTTAGAAACCACCTAGGTTTGTTATCAGTGCTGTCCACCAATTTTCATCTCTCTTTCTGAGCACTTCTCTAATGCTTTGATGTTGGATATGGTCATGTGATTTCTTTGGCTGGTACACTGTGAACAGTAAGGTTGCCTGTCTCTCCTGGGGACAGAAGCTTTAAGAACCAGGGTTTAATTCCCTTTGTCACAGTAACTGCCATGGCTCTAGAATCTCAAGTTTGTATTGTGATTGCCTCATCAGCTTGGGTTTTGAAGTGAGGGAAACATTAAGGAGAGTCCACAGTCAGTATCTGATAGATGTGAAGCATGAGTGAACACATAATCTTTTTGTTTAAAGCATTGAGGTATTTGCATTGGTTTGTTTGTTCCTGCAACAAAACCTGGCATATCATGACGGATATGGAAATCGGCATTAGCAGAACTTAAAATATTGCCTTAGTATTTGGTTGGTGGTCAGTAAGGAAAACTTTGGAGATTAGAAAGATGGTAGCCCATGTTATGCAGTGGGGAAAACTGACACATGGTAACTTGGAAAGCAGACCACGTTCCTAAAAAACTCATTGAAAAACAAAATGTAGTTGTGTCAGTTTGTCTACATTATGTTCCTCAGAAAAAGCCGTGTTCTTTGATGCAGTTTTGTGGGGGCAGATGAATTAGTGTTGATTAATTTGGAACCTTTGGATTAGGTTGTTTCCATGGAGATGTGACCCACCCAGCTGGAGGTGATAACTCTGATTAGATAGTTTCCATGGAGGTGTGGCCCCACCCACTCAGCATGGGCCTTGATTAGTTTACTAGAGCCCTATATAAGAGCTCAGACAGAAGAAGCTTGCTGCTGTAGCTGAGACAGACATTTTGGAAACGGCCATTGAAAGCTAACATTTTGGAGAATGCCATTTTGAAACACAACCTGGGTATAAGTAGAAGCCAGCCACATGCCTACCCAGCTAACAGAGGTTTTCTGGACACCATTGGCCATCCTCCAGTGAAGGTACCCTATTGTCGATGCCTTACCTTAGATACTTTATGGCCTTAAGACTGGCTTTTAACAATGGGGATTTATTAGGTTGTGAATGTACAGTTCCAAGGCCATGAAAATTTCCTAACTAAGGCATCAATAGGAAGATACCTTCTCTGAAGAAAGGCTGATGGCATCTGGGGTTCCTCTGTCACATGGGAAGACACATGGTCAGAGTCTGCTTTGCCTCTCCTGGGGTTAGATTCTTGTTTCCATTGCTTTCTTTTTCTCCTACAGTGATTCTCTTTAAGCATCTGGGGGTCCTCTCTTAGCTTCTCTGGGGAAAACTCTGGGCTTCATCTCTCAGCTTAGCATCTCCAAACATCTTTCTGTGTGTATCTCCAAGCATCTGCATCTCTGTCGGCTCTGAGAGCTCACTCTCTCCCTGAGTTCTCTTAAGGACTCCCGTAAACTAATTAAGACCCACCTTGAATGGGAAGGATCATATCTCCATGGAAATAAATCTAATCAAAAGGTCCCACCCACAATTGGTCTGCCCCACAAGAGTAGATTAAAAGATCATAGTCTTTTATGGAGTACATAACAGATTCAAAACCAGCACAGAAGGCAATACAAAAAAAAGAGATGAGCTCAGAAAACAAGTGGTCAGCATACAAGTAAGAATGGGGGAATGGAGAGTATCCAAATTAAGATACTCACAGGGTTGGAAGAAACAACAGCTGTTCAAACTCAACAAATAAAAGACAAAACTGAAGAGGTGTTGAACAACCAAAATCGATTAAAATTCAGCCTGTGATAAGAATCAAACCTAAGGTATGACTACATGATCCATTGTTAAAACCTCTCAATAATTTAGTAAGAGTCAATCAAAGGTGTGGCATCCAGTAAATCCTTTTACCTGAACAAAACGAATTGAAGGAAAAGAGAAGGTTGTAATTATCCCATCAAACCTTGAAAAGGCCCAAGGTTCCCAAAATTAAATCAAGAAATTAAGTGGCATGGGAGTGAGAGACAAAATAAATGTAGCAAACCTAAGGACACTGTCTGGAAAGGAATTGCAGCTATTGGCACATGGAGCTGACTCAAATAAAAAACATAAGTCAACTAGGTTTTGAGAAGATTATTCTGATTAAAGGACCACTAGTGTGGATTAAAGAAAACTGATGTTTCTGAGGCTTAAAATGACCCATCTATAAGCAAAAGTTGATCTAATAAAACTGTTCATCCCCCAGGAAAGCCTATTACTTATGTCTACTCCAGATATGACCAAGGAGGAAAAAGGAAGGGAAGACTTCTTAGAAAGGTGGATCTAAGGGCCTTGAAAAATGAGAACTGGGGAGTCCCTCCTAGGGAGAAGAATCATGCCCTACTCAAGGAATATTTCCCACCATTGCGGGTGGGGTGAACCAATGATTTAAGTGTCTACCACCTTTTTCCTTTCCAATGGAAGGATTAATTTTGGTTTTTCTGTTCCTGTGAATTAGGTATGTGGGGGCAGGCAACCTTTCCTTTTTGTTCAGAGATTATCAGACCAAGAGGAGACATGTCCACACCCGGTGAAGAGGTTACCAGGCATCCCTTGGAGATCCTGGACATTGAACTGATTCCAGGGGCTGTATGAGACTGTCATGTCCCTTGAGCTGGCATGACTGGGATTTGCACATCAGCAGGGAAGTGACCTGAATATTTGGTGACTAGAAGAACAGACTGTTGTCGTCATCAGTGTTGTCCACCAAATATTTCCAATTCTCCTCCCAGGCACATGGTGGGATTGCACTTCCCCAGCCCCTTAAAAATGGGTGAGACCAAGTGACTGACTTTGAAAGGTGAGTAGCAGTCAGCCCCATCACTTCTGGGACAGTGTGCTCTCTGCTACTCTTTCTTCCTTTGTGCTGTCAAGTACATAAGATCACTATGAAGAAAACTTTTAAATTATAACAGTAGGCATAGAAAATTAACTGAAAATGGGTACTTACTCTAAAATTTATAGTGAGGAATAAAGGTTTATGAATAGTTGAATCAACTTTTTTATAAAAGAGGATTAAAGAAAAGATATTGCCATACTAGACATGTCATACTAAAAAGCCATCCTAATTAAAAAAAAATGTTTCATGTGTGTATCCCATTATATGTACAGTTAATAAAAGAAAATACAGGGAAATATCTTTGTAACCTAAGGATGGGAAAGTTCTTAAAATTTCAAAAGCACAAACCATTAGAGAAACATGAACAAATTTTATTATATCATAATGAAGGGCTTCTGTTTAATGAAATGGACAATGTTAATAGACAGATGACTGATTGGGTAAAATATAGCTGTAAGATCTAAAGCCAACAAAGCATTAATATCTAAAATACATAAGAAAATCTTGCAAATCAACAAGAAAAAGAAAGCAGTCCCAATTGAAATCCAGCCCAAGGATATAACAATTTACAGAAGAGGAAGCCCCCAAAGCTAATGAGCATATGAAAGATGCTCAAAATCATTAGCAACTAGAGAAATGCAAATGTCATTTTGAACCTAGAAAAATTATAAACATTTTACACTAGCAAAAATTATAAAACTGTGTTTTAAAAAAACTGGATCAGCAGAGATGTGGGAATATAGTGGCCATCAGGTCCACGTTGGGTCCTGTCCTAGAGGGCAAGCTGTCAGTTCTTAGTCCCATTATATATACATGTACCCAGCAATCTCTCCCCAGGTGTATATACAGCAAGAAATTCTTACAAAGGCTCATTGGAGATTATGCCTGGGAATATTTATTGCCATAATTTTTTTGGAGCTAAGAGGTTGGGGAGCATAATTTTGATGCCCATCCCTGTGAAAATAGGTAGGTGAAAGAAAGTAGATGCCCACTGTAAAATACCAGGCAGTGTTAGAAGGGCTTAGATTATCATCATAGCAACACAGACAGATCTTAAAAATATTGCCCTTACTGGATTAAAAAAAAAAAAAAAAAAGGAAAAAACAGAATGAGATAATGGGATACATTTATATGTAAATTCAACATACGTGCATATAAAATAATATACATTTTGGAAAAATGGGTACAAATAAAGAGCAAGACATAAAATCAAAAGCAGCACTTCGGCCTCCCCTCCTCCCACGCTGTCCTATGTGTCTACACTTTCCATGCCAACAATACTTAATTGCTCGTAATTCCACAGACTCAGCATACTGTTTCACTACTGCCTGCCCTTGTATGAGCTTTTCCTTCCCCCAGTCTTCCCATCTAGGTCATTGAGGGCTGGGCACTGAATCTTAATCACTGTCAAATCATCAGAGCTTATAGCTTCAGATTTGGTGCAAGGCAGAGAGTCAAATATTATTGACTTAAATTCACCCTCAGTAGGCCTCTCCTAAACCAAAACCCCCCTCCAGCCTCTCCCAACATTTTTTGCATGATAGTTAAAGGATGTGGAATACATCCCAGCACTCTGTTCCTATCTGGAGACTTACTCTGGATGTCAAGATCCCAGGAAGGGGCCTGGGGACGTACTGGTTCCTATCTGGAGACTTACTCTGGATGTCAAGATCCCAGGAAGGGGCCTGGGGACGTACTGGTTCTTCCCATTTTCTGTAAGGTTCCCTTCTTCCAGCTGTGCCTGGTGTCCACCAGTCCAGAGTTCCCTCTCTTTTTCAGACCCGACTTCATCCTGTTCAGATGAAGCCAGACCCTTTCTGTGACTCTGGAGTGCAAGTCTTCTTGTCTTCCTGCTTCTGCCAGCTTAAGGTTCAGACTTTGCAGGTCTGCTAAAGCCAGTTACTGGTTGTCCAACTGCTTTCCAGCTTTCAGTATTGTTATCATTTCCCCACCCATTCTTTTTTCCTTGAAGGTTAGGCTACAAGCTCAGTCATATTTATTTTATCGGTTTTTCAGGAGTGAGCAGGGGTAAGTGAATGTGTTCAATCTATCATCTTTAACCACAAGCTGCCAATTTTCAGACGGTTTAAATTGCTAAAAATGTCTTCCGTAGTGTGAGGCAAAATCAAGCAACTCAGTAAGATCCACCTACTTGTTCTTGTTTTGACAGGACAGACCTTCAGATATTAGAGAACATCTCGATGTCCTCCTCACACTTCAAGTCTTCTCCTCTCCAGGCTAGATACACACCCACCCCACCCACCCCCCTCCAGTATTCTTTAAAATTTTTGTGTGAATGAGCAAGAGAAACCACACCTGACAAACACAAAAATAAAAGGGGGTGGATTGGGGTGTTGAAAGAATACTGAGATGGCTCACAGAATTAAAAGGAGCAATTATAGCAAAGCCTTGGGAAAGGATGGGTTGCAGGCAGCCCAGGGACCTCAGCAGTGGGAGTCAGATGTACTGCCATTTATATGACCTGAGTCAGAGGTCCCAATCAGTCAGCCAGTCGACCCACCCACCATCAGTGAGAGACCCTAACTGATCCAGCATGGTTCAGGTGAGACTCATGCTGAGAACCATCAGTGGTTCTCCATATGCGCTCCCCAGACCGCAGCATCGTCACCTGTGAATTGTTGCAATGCAAATTCTCAAGCCCCAGCCTAGACCTACTGGATCAGAAACTCTTGGAGTAGGACCTAGCAGTCCGTGTTTTAACAAAGGGATTCCAAGGCATGCTCAAGTTTGACAACCACAGCCCTAGAACCAGCTATGGCCAAGGATGCAGGGAGGTAAAGAACAAATCTGGCCACTGTCTTGCAGGGACCATTTCCCAAGAAGGAGGTAAAATGAACTGAAGTCCCACTTAGTTGCTATCAATTACACTCCAATCCCCAACAATTCATAGTACTCCCCAGGAAAGAGACAGCTAATTTCAAGTCTGTTGAAAATGATTCCGCTCCTTGGATGCGTTAGTCTCATGGTTTTACTTGCTTTCTCCACATCCTGTGTGTGAGCATCCGTCCTAAGAGAGCTGGTACAGATCTAGAGCATCTGTACCATTTGGTGCCCCTGGTGCTACCCATAATTACAAGACTGAAAACAACTTTGTGCCAAAAGTGTTTGCTGATGACCTTCCTAGAATCTCTGCTCTCAGGAGCTGATGCTTTAAGGTTTCTCCATGAAGAAGTAATCTATCATAGAGATGGAGAATCTCTCAGCTTCGGTTTGATTTCATTCCAGCTTTAGAAAATACAGGGTTGAGATGTACCCCAAAGGAAAATTTCAGCAGTGTTATTACCTGTGTTACAAAGATTCAGAAAAGTTTCTGAAAGTTGAATAATCCTAAATAATACATAACCCAATCTTTCACAGGGTCTCCTTTACTGCCTCCCCTTCAACTAGTCCAGCATACCACCAAGTCTCTCCCAGGCCAAGGATACAATATAATGAAATGAAAATAATGGTTTCAATATGAGGGTCCACTGTGTGCCCAGGAATGTGCAAAGTTTTTATATGTATTATCTCAATTCACTGAAAATTTATAATATTTCTGAACATTATCCTTCTTCAAAATATGAAGAAGCTGAGATTCAGAGAGGTTAACCAGTTTGACCAAAGCCACACAGCTAGTAAATCAGGATTAAACCTTTGTATCTATCTGCCTGCCACATCCGTGATCTTAACCACTTGGCCACACTGGTTCCGTGGGCACACAGAGCTTGGTTTCAAATAAACCGTTCCCAGTTTGGACGGGGCTGGATCGTTGCAAGTGCCGTTGAGACTTTTCCTTTGCCCAGGAAAGGCCCGACAACCTTGTCTGCCTAACAAACTATTGCACTTCCTTTGACTCGACATAGGATCATTTCCTCCTCTGTGAAGACTTTCCCACTACCCCAGATCCGAGTCAATCACTTTTCATACTCTGCTGCTATTCTTTCACCTGTCTGTCTCTCCCACAAGACTGTGAGCTTTAGAAGCAAGGTCCACTTGATCTCTTGCATCACTAGCACCTAGGACAGGGTCAAACACAAAGGCTGTATTTAGTTGTATGTTGAATCCAAAAATAAATTAAAGGATGGATGGATAGATGGATGCAGGAATAGATAAGTTTCCAAAGGAAGTGAGAGCAGCAAATATATGACTCTAGTACCTGTAGCTCCAGGGTTCATTAGAGCAAAACCAAGAATATTTATCTGCAAACACTGGCACTTATGCCTACTGCCTCTTGCACTTTCCATTTCTTTTATATTTCTGCCGTTTTTGCATCTCTCTTCTCCTTTTCCCCTCTTCCCTCCCTTCTTCCTCTCTCTCTTCCTTTAAAATGTCAGTAATAAAGAACTGAAATCATATATGTATTCTATTCATTTGTTGCATGTCATGATTCAGATATAATTTTACCCATTCTTAATTTCAAAATCCAGTGGATGGAACATTTTTGTAATTTCTAAAAATAAGATCCAAAACACAAACACCCACAACTCTCTCCCATGAATTAACAACATACAGTAAATTGACATTTTTTATTTTTTTGGTGAGTCAGTGACTATTAATAGGAAAAAACAATTATCCAAACCTGTTGAATGGTAGGAATTAGTATTATTTCAGCACCTAATAAGTACCAGTAATGTGTGTAGTGTGTGTGTATGTGTATAAATATAAATGTGTGTGTGCATGTGTGTGTGTGTATATATATGTACACACATATATATATAATCTTCAATTTATAGGGAGAACACTGAGGTCCAGAGAGGTTAAGTAGCTAGTCCAATGTTACCCAGTAAGGAAGAGGAGGAGGAGGTAGAATTCAAACTAAGGAACCATGCTTTCCCACTAAATTAAACGTTCTTTCACATGAAATCATCGAGTCTGCATTTGTAGGAGAAAGGAAGAGGAAATGCCCCTAATTGGAAACAAAAGCCCAGGATTAAGGAGCACTTTTTCTTACCAGGGTTACTGGAGCATGGTTTTGTAATCACGGGTGTACAGCTTTCATGCTGACACTTCCTATGATTCAGCTCTGCCGTCTTACTCGGCTCTTTACGAAATTAAACCACATTTCAGAAAAGGAAACAATATCAGACTGATAATAATTTCTGTTTAAAATCAGATAATTTAAAACAGAGGTGAAAACCAGTGGAATGACATAGATTTTTATCTCACCTTCTGGTCACAGAAATGTTGAGTGTGAAAAACTCTGAATTCCAAATTCCAGAAACAAAACTTTCGTTGCTGGCTCTGGAGGTTTCTCATATTGTTTCACAACCTACACACCCCTCGCCCCCACCCCTCACGGTGTCTGCTTCCTCTTTCTCCCCCATTCCATGCCTTGAACCTGAAGCCATGCTGCAGAGAGGCGTTCGGAGGGGAAGAAGACTACAGGAGCCCTGCCTTGCGTGTGGCACTTCTGAAAAGTTCTAAATGCCATCATTGTCTTAGGCTGTGCTGGGCTGAGCGAGAGAGAGGAGGAAACCAGGCAGGATGTCAGCCTCGCTTAGGTTCTGAGAATTGCTACTGACCACAGTTTTCTCTGGCTTGAACAATAGCTGTAGGCCAGGTGGAAAGTGTAAGAAAAGAAAGTGCAGCTGATGCTCTGAGGGACATCATCAGAGTGAAAGCAGGAGGGGTCTGCAGGAAACCCTGGGCCAGGCCAAAGCCAAATTGGCCTGCATTTTAACTGGCGGGCGTAGGCTACCAGACTTAGGGGACTCCTGCCCAGTCTTTGTGGCATCTCCTCGCCTTGGCATGCTCTCCTCACACCTCATCACCTCTCCGTTGCATTTTGCACCTTCATTCTTAAGAAGTCACTTGCCCAGTTAAATGTGAGTTTCTCCAAGGTCAAGCGTAAGCCTCTGCTCTTCTGGGCTCATCTTATGGAGTTTTGGAGTCAATACAGTATTGTAGTTGAATGTGGGCTATGGATTTAGATAGAACTGACTTTGAGTTCTGGGTCTACCAATTATTAGCTGTTACTTAAGCAACTAACGATCTTTTTTCATGGCATTCTCTCCTTTGGCTTCTCTGTGAGAATTACTCCCTGATCTGTGTTTCCATTCCCTACCACTAATTTAATCAACTGTCTGCTAAACATTTCCACTTAAACGTTCCTTTATTACTTCAAATATGACAAACAAAAATCATTATCTACTCTTCCCCATCCCCCCTAAACGCTGTTTTTTTCTGCTAGTGGAATCACTAGTCATTGAGATTCATCTTTAACTCTCCTATTGAGTCTTCCTTTAAAGCTCTCTGTAGCTCAACTCTTCCTTTCACACAGGTTCTTGTCAGTTCATGCCATCTTCTTCCCCTGAAAGCATACTCCTTCCAAACTAACCTCCATACCACAGCAAGAAAATTCTTTCTGAAATCACTTTGATCAAAATATCCTACCACCACCACCTCCACCACCACTGAAAAGCCATCAGCAGGTTTCCACCCAGGAAAAGGACACATTCCTTGGCCGGATGCTCCAGGCTCTTGCTGATCTGGGCTCAGTCTCCTTCTCCAGTTCATCTCCCAGGGGACTCCCCACCTGAGACCTCTACTCCTCTATTCACTCAATGTCTGTTTTTCCATTCACCAATTATTTGTAGAATGCCCACTTCGAGCCATGCATTAGGGATATAGTGGTTGAACAAACAGATCCAGCTTCTGGCCTGATGGAGCAGATAGGCCTTAGACAAAGAAATACAGGAATAATGACAAACTGGTTAAACAAAACACATTGACCATGAGTGTTTCTACCTTTTCCCTCCTGAATAAAATGAATACCAGAACATCTTACAGGGATGAACTCAAACAGACAAATAAAAGGGAGGAAGCATCAAATGCACAACAAATTTCAATCAAATTTTGGAAGACAAGATATGGATACATGAGTAATGATGGATTCAGCAGAGTGATGAAAATTTCAACTTAAAGAGCCTGGAGAGAACTATGCTGAATTCATCAATCTCATCCACCCTGCAGAGCCCTGTGGGGCTCAGCTCCCAGTGACCTGACATGAAACATGAAGCTGCAGATCTAAACACAGGAAGAGGCAGAACTTTCAAGTCCCTTCTTGACCCTACAGAGCCTGATGGCCATCCTACAGTTAGAAGACAGGAGGGCTCATGTCTGGAAAATTGTTTGAAAAACTCAAGATTCATGCACACCAGGTGCAGGGTGTGACAGAGATGCAGCATGCGGAGGAAGTGATTATGCCCAGGCACATCGCCATGACATTTCAGAACCCAGGCATAAGAGACAATCCTGAAAGCTCCCAGACGGAGGGTGGAGGTAGAGGGTAGGAGAAGAAGAAGATGGCATGCAAAGAAACAGGAATCAGAATTGCAATCAGGCATCTACCAGAAATGCTGGAAGTTGGAAAATAACTGAAGAAAGCCTTCAAAATTCGAGGAACTCTTTCCTCTTACTTAGCTAAACTAGCAACAAGCATAAGGGGAACAAAAGGACATTTTCAGACATATGAAGAGTCATAGAAATTTATCACCCATACACACCCTCTTTTTTAGGAAGTTACTTGAGAACACCCTTCAGCTAAACAAAAGAATATAGCAAGAAAGAGGAAGACACAGAGCACCAAGAAACAAGGGGTCCCAAACAGGAAAGCCGTGAAGGAAGTTGCAGGATACCAGGCAGACAGGAGACAAAGAGAACAACCGGTCACAGATGAAGCAGAAGGGTGGAGGACTCCAGAAAACAAAAAATTACACACATGAATGTCTGCTGTATTTTATCATTTAGAACAGGGGTTGGCAAATCACGACCCATAGATCCAATCCTGCCTGACACCTGTTTTTGTAAATAAAGTTTTATTGTAACACAGTCTTGCCCATCTGTTTATGTGTCATCTGTTGCTCAGTTACATATCGTCTATGGCTGCCTTCCTGCCACAATGGCAGAGTTGAGTAGTTGTGACAGGGACTATCTGGCCAGAAAAGCCTAAATATTTACTATATGACCCTTTACAGAAAGAATTTGTCAACTCACCTTTAAAAGGGAAATTAAAAAAAAAAAAAAAACTAAATAAAGGTTTATAACAGATGTGATGAAATAGGTGGGGAAAAAAAAGAACAGATTAGTAAAAGAAGCACAAACTGGGAAAAAGGGGCAGTCATTAGCTCAGGAAATAAAAAGTTGTATAAGAAAAGAAATGATCATTGGACTCAGTGTTATCTGGATCTGTATCACTGATCCAGAAAACTCTGCAGTGAACAATATTTGCATAATCATAATAATATAAACAATGATTCTAATTTATCCACAAATTGTGATATAAATATTAAGGGAAGGGGAGAGGAGAAATGAAGAGATATGTTAAAGGTCTTAAATTCTCATCTGCAAGAGTAGGAAGCCATTAGAAGTCTAAATCAGTAGATAATAATATAAGCATCTGGGCCAGAGATATGGAGGAAGGGGTAAGAAGAAATAGCTAAAAGAATTCAATGTGATTTGCCCAGTGAGCAGTACAAAGAGAAGTAGGGATGAGAAAGCAGGGGACTGCTGTTTTCGTTATAAACCTTTCAGTGCCATGTTTAACTGCATTTATGTATTATTTGGTAAAATAGGGGTTAATTTTCAAAAGTACACAATCTCAAAAAAATTCAAAATAAATGGGTGTTATGAAGCCACAAAACAAAATGCCATTAAGAGAGAATGATGGCTACAACAGAATATTGAACAGCTGCAAGAAGGAATGAAGCTGTTGACACATGCAACTAGGTGAATAGATATTGAAGAAGTATGTCCAAAACAAAAAGACAAACCTTATAATGCTTCACTAATACGAACAAACTATAATGTATAAACTCTGAGAATTGAATCTTAGAACACAGTTTATCAGGGAAACACTTACTGTAATGGTCCCTAGATTGTAAACTCTTACAGCAGTCACATCTATTCCTGAGCTGTAATGGTTATCTCTAAATTCTGATATGCTGGGCTCCTTGTGTAGCCTGGTTGGTCTCTGGAACTTTGAGTATCTGTGTGACACCTGAAACTCAGAGCTCAAGTTCAGCAGCTATAAATGTCAGTATTACTTCATACAGAAACTGTTAAGCTGAAAAAGAGTCCAGACTTTGATTAGAGATATGAATGAAGTGGATCTGGTTAGGACTAAGGCAAACCAGGCCAAGGGTAAAGGATGATATTGACTGTGTTTTAAAACTTCAACTTCTGTGTGAAACCAAGGGAAGAGATGTTTATTTGGTGCAGGATCTATATTTTCTGCAGCACACTAAATAATTTAACTTGTATGGTCAGTTTATTCAAACACCATATTTACATGGAACTTTGAATAGGAAGTGAGATCTGGTAGGTTTGTACAGGTTAGTTTTGAAGTCCTGATACATCCCAAAGTAATTTCAGCAGAGAATAAAAACATATTTGCAGGGCCCCCCTGAGGAACTGGGGGAAAAGGCAGAAATGTTTTACTTCTCCACTTGGGTTATTACCAATATACTCACAAACACTGAGGACTTACAATTCAGTAGGATTAGTCTTCAATCTTGGGGCTTGCCCTTATGAAGCTTGTTACTGCAAAGCAGAGGCTAAGCCTACTTATAATTGTGCCTAAGAGTCTCCCCCAGAGAATCTCTTTGTTAGTCAGATGTGGCGCTCTCTCTCTCTAAGCCCACATGGCCAGTGAAGTCACTGCCATCCCCTCTACATGGGACAGGACTCCCAGGAGTGTAAATCTGCCTGGCAACATGGGACGTGACTCCCAGGGATGAGCCTGGACCCTGCATCGTAGGATTGAGCAAGACTTCTTGACCAAAAGGGGAAAGCAAAATGAAACGAAATAAAGTTTCAGTGGCTGAGAGATTACAAATGAAATCCAGAGGTCATTCTGGATGGCATTCTTACACACTATATAGATATCCTTTTCCAGTTTTTAGTGTATTGGAATAGCTAGAACAAAATACCTGAAACTATCAAACTGCAATCCAATAGCCTTGATTCTTGAAGGTGATTGCATAACTATGTAGCCTACATGGGGTGACAGTGTGATTGTGAAAACCTGGTGGCTCACACTCCCTTTATCCAGTGTACAGATGGATGAGTAGAAAAATGAGGACAAAAACTAAATGAAAAATAGGGTAGGATGGGGGGGTGATGGAATGTTTTAGGTGTTCTTTTTTACTTTTATTTTTCTTTTTTAGGAGTAAGGAAAATGTTCAAAAGTTAATTCTGGTGATGAATGCACAACTCTATGATGGTACTGTGAATAACTGATTGTACACTATGGATGATTATAGGGTATGTGACTATACCTCAATGAAACTGTATTATAAAAAAAGAGAGAGAATGATGGAGATGGATAATCTATAAACTTACATCCATCTTCAAAGAAGGTGATTCTAAGGAGATGCATTTCAACTGAGAAACTGAAAGGTAGCCATCCAGCCAGTTAGGGAGAAGGCACCTCCAGTAGTACCAACAGCATGTGCAAAGGCCAGGGGTTGTGGTCAAGCATGATAATTTAAGGACTTTTAAGTGGTTGGGATTGAAAGGTAAAGTATGGGTATAGAAGGTTTGAGAAATGAACTAGTGATATCAGCAGGGAAATGGTCTTCACCAGGAGGCATTTGTACTCTGTCCCAAAGACAATGCTGAATCACTGGATGCTGTTCCCATAAACGGGTTCACAAGACCATGTCACAAGACCGAGACCAACATTTGGAGCATGTTTCTTCTTTTGTGCTTTTTGCATGAAAACAGATTTAAATCCACAACCAAGCAGAAGAAGCTACCATACAGTCAGAAAGTTGAGCTGAACTTGTATCTGTTTCCTTGAAGGTGACAGGTCAAACTCTTACCGTAACCCAATGAGTGGCCTCACCATGCCCCTGCTGGCTCTGAAGGTGGCAACTTGCTCCTTCCAGGTTGGGTGCCTGCTGTCACCAACTATGTGGCAGCTTCTTTTTGACCCACCTTTCTCATGTAACCTCTTGCTTTCATGCCTGCCCACTTCTCCCCCTTAATTCCTCTTGGACTCTTAGAGGCAGGGTTCCCTCCAAACTCTCCTGGAGCTCCCATGGGCTCTGTTTGGCCAAATCCAAAATCCTGGTCTTTGCCATCATTTGGTTGACTTCCTAATCTTCACCCTCTCCTTGTTCTTCTCCAACTATCTCAAACAGACGTGGGTCCCTCAAGAAGAAACCCAAGAGATGCTCTCTCCATACCTCCATGAGGAAAATGGACCCCAGGGGAGAGAAGAGATTTTCCCGACATCACATAGCAAACCAATGGCAGAATCAGGGTCACAAGGTAAGTTTCAGTGCTTTGGATTTGTTGGGTTCCCCCTTTAAGACTTTCCAGGAAAGAAGCCACTATAGGTACCTGACACTGTAAAATTCCAAGAGGTAGATTCCCTATTACACGAGTCAACTTTAAAGTGCACTCTAAAAAGAAATAGCAAATAACATTGGAGCAATCATGTTCTTGCTACATTTTACCATTCATGGCCCTGGGTTAATGTATGCCCAGATGAAATCATTTTTGTGAAATAGCACTTAAGTCCCTGTGTATTAACTCTTGCTTTCTTTAAAAGCAACAGGAAGCCTCCGCATCATTGCTTCTGGCATTTTCTTGTCAAAATTACTAAGGATTAATTATAAATTATTTTTATTGTACTGGGACTTGGCAGTGCTGAATTAATAATGTATCCTAAACATTTATTTTGTCAGTGGTTCCCACAGATTTTTGGTCTCAAAATCTCCTTAGCCTTTTAAAACCTGAGGACCCCAAAGTACTTGTGCTTATGTGGGTTATATCTATAAGTATTATTAGAAATTAAAACTGAGAAATTTTATAAAAATTTATTAATTCATTTAAAAGTAGGAACAATAAACCCATTACATGTTAACATAAACAACAATTTTGTGAAAAAAGAACTATATTTAAAAAAAATTACTGAAGATAGTAGACTTGTTTTTATATTTTTGCAAATCTCTTTGATGTCTGGCTTAATAGAAGACAGCTGGGTTCTCACAACTGCTTCTTTATTCAGTCTGTTGCAGTGTCACATGTTGTGCAACCTCTGGAAAACTAAGAGGGAGAGTGTAAAAAAATGCCTGTAACATCTTGGTATTATTGTAAGCATAGATTTCTCATAGGCATCCTAAAAGAGTTTTAGGGAGTCTCAGGGGTCCCCAGACCACACTTCAAGAACTGCTGAGTTAATGAAAATAAAAAAGCAAAATGTGTTAATTCACTACTGGTGTCTTCGTATGAATGGTTTCATTAAACCTTCACAAGCAACCAGGGAGGAGATATGTTTATGTCTCATTACATGCAAGAAGCATTTGTTAGTAACGGCATTGGTGGATTGGCTCTTAAACACTGGGGCGCAAAACATTTGGGCTGTTGGGGTGGATGCTCAGTGGCCAAAGTGATGTCACTCAAAAGGTAAATAGACTTACCATAATAGCTCATGGTGTCCTTGAATATTTATTGTGAGTAATTCACTTTGATCCATCATTCAACAGCTTATCTCGGTTCTGTTTCATCAGTCCACAGTGTAGATTCCTATTTCAGGAGGCAGATTGTTTTATTTTGGTGTCTCCTATTGCTTATTTGTACCACCTTTGAGGGAGGGCAATGCCCTAAATCTGCCATCTGTTGAGCAGAACAATAATCATAGCAATAATCAGCTCTGAGCAAATACTGATTTGCACTTTGCCAGGGCTGGAGTTGAGGAAGAAGAGAATCATGGGAAGAAGCAATGCATGTGGCTATGCAGGAAGATGGAAATGGTTTCCAATCCAGTTCTGCCACTTACTAACTACATGACTTGGGCAAGTCATGGAACTCTGTGAACCTCATTGGTAAAGTGGGGATAATAGTACCTGTCTCCGAGGGCTGTTGGGAAGCCCCTGTAAGATAATGAATGGAAAGTGCTTATCATTGTACCTGATACATAATGAGAGCTCCATAATTAGTAGCTGTGATGATTTAGATAAAACTTATGATGTGTCAGGTTGATTCAAGGACCAACAAAGGAGTTTCTTTCCAAAAACTACAGCCTGCCCTCCCCCTCTCTATTCTATCCACAAGAGCCATCTTCCAGATCTTCAATCAGGCCAGATCCCTTCCAGCTTCAGGGCTTTCCTAAATGCCATTCCCTTGGCCTGGAAGCACCCTAAATCCCTCCATACCCACAGTCACACACTTACTTCTCCTTCTGAGCTCGAAAAATGTCGCTTCCTCAGGGAAGCCCTCCTGGATCTCTCACTCCATCTGCTTACAGAAAACCCAGTGTTTCTACATAATATTGTCAATTAGTGAAATAATCATATAATCACTTGTTGAATATCTGCCTTCCCCCTTTTCTCTAGCTTCTAGCTAGTTGCAAAGGAAAAGAATATGATCAAAGCACCGAGATGGTTTCTTCTAATTCATGCCACATACATTAACTTGGTCTCTTTATAGATTTCTTGAAAACACAGGTAAAAAATCCCCAGGTGTAAATGCTCAAAGAACTGGCAGCCCAATGTCTTTTAAGGACAATAATAATAATAGTAATGGCTGTTATTTGTTGAGATTTTTCTCTGTGCCAAACAGTGTGTACACATTATCAGCAACCCAAATTTGCAGAGAGAACAGATTCCGAGAGGAGAAGAAACTTGCCCAGCATCACAGTCAGCAAAGAACAGAGCCAAAATTCAAATCCAGGTAAACTGGACTCCAAAATCCGTATTATTTCCACTTTACCAAGAACCCCTATGCAAACACTTCCTACTTCCAACTTGCCAAAGTATTATTCATTATTTTATCATGCCTGGCATTATGCTAAGTGTCACATGTGGATTCCTATTTAATCCTAACAAAACCCCTGTGAAGTAGTTACTGTTAATACACCCATTTTACAGATGGGAAAACTGAGCTTTAGGAGAATAAAAACTGTTCCCCAGGCTACACAGCTAATAAGTGTTAGAGTGCACATTCTTAACCCATAAAGAAATGACAAAGAGGAAGTGTATTAATCAAGTAGATCCTCCTCTGACACCTTGTCATTGTCAAAGACAAAACTTACTCTCCTGCCTCTTATACTTAGTATCCCATTTCTAACTCCTCCTTTCTTCATTCTCAATTCCTGCTGGCACCTGTCATCCATTGCCCATGAGGTTGAAGGGCATTAAGTGTCTGTGCATCTGGCTCCCCCAGCTCAAAGTCTTGGTTTACTTTTTCATCATCTTTGTCTGGTTATGCAAGCCTCAGCCTGTGAGATCTCTTCTGCTGTCATCACTCACTCCCAGTCCAACTTGCAAAGCTTTATCTGCAGGCACCACAGCCAGAGCCACGACATGGCCTTTAACACCTTCTTCAAAGGCAATTTAACTCACCAGTCTTCTCACACTCCCTTTCCATTCATCTACTCAGCAGACATTTTTTGGCACTATTTAGGAGCAAGTTTTCCCTCCCTCTGGAACTTTCAACCCAATAGAGATAAAATCTAAGTGGTCTCCCTACCTCCCACATCTCTCTATTCCTAGTCTTCTCATGCCCCATGATATTCTGTTTTGACTGAAAGAGCATCTCCTTCCAAAGGTTCACCATTGCCCTAGGATGACATGTAACTTCCTTCATGTGGTATTAACAGTTCTTCACAAGTTGGCCTTCTCTAACTGGATTCTAGACCCTAAACATACCAGTTGCCCCACATATGCATACCTGGGCATGCTCTTTTCTGTGCTCAAATGCCTCCCCCAATGCCTACTCCCTTCAACCATATCTAGCTGTCAGCCTTCACTGCATGGCACTTTTGCAGTGTCTGTCATGTGGTTGGTAAAGTAACTGTCTGTGCATCTGCACATATCCTGTGAGCACAATGAGGCCCGAACCCCTGCTGGGTCCCCAGGACTTAGTGCAGAGTCTGGTACTCTCAGCCCAGCATCATGGAATATGGCAGCCACTGGTCACATGCTCCACCTGTGACCCACTTGGCTGCTGGCAGGGGCATCTCCTCAGATGACACAGGACTTGCCAGTGTGCTGGTGGTTGCCACCTCCGAAGGGATGCTCTACGGGGTTCACGGCCATAAGCCACACGTTTGGCCAGCAGTTCCTCTTTGCCTTTTACTTGGTGGTAGGTACAACCAACCTTCAGGATGGGTTTGTCAATGTGGTCACCACCAGACACCATGCCACCCACTGCTCTCTTGGCTGAGATTAACTTGGAGCCCTAGGGCAGCTTCACCTGGGTCTTCCTGGTCTCTGAAATGATGGTGGCATGGTTCTCAGAGGCCTGGGCCAGCTTGCCGAGGTCACCAGGCTTCTCCTCCAAGCAGCACACAATAGTGACCCTGGGCATGGTGCCCACCAAGAGGACAGTGACAATGCTAAGCTGGGCTTTCTGTCCACAGTACAGAAACTGGCCCATGTGGCTGCTCTCGGCAATTGAACATCTCCTTCCAGTTCTTAAACCAGTACAGGTTGCAGGACACCACCTTGGCCAAGGGCCAGGATGCAGCTGGGTCATGGACGATGTCCTCCACAGTGCCCTAATGTAACCATAACCAGTGGCTTGATGGAGTACTTGAAATCCAGCTAGTCCAAGTTGAGATGTGCCAGAGTAAAATTTCATACTATGTCATAGACTTAGGATAAAAAGGATAATGTAAAATACCTCATGAATCATTTATATTGATTACATGTTGAAATAATATTTGGATATTATATTATTATTATTAATGTTTTACCTGTTTCTTGTTACTTTTCAAAATGTGGCTACTAGAAATTTTTTAATTACGTATGCAGCTTGCATTTGTGGCTTACATTATTTTTCTTGATGGACCTGGCTTAGAACAAGGGCTTTCCTATCACAGACCTGGCTTCAAATGATGGCTAACAATAGGCTTTCCAGCCATCCTGGTTTGCCCAGGTCTCTGAAAGTCTCACATCCCAGGAAACCCTCGAGTCCTAAGCAAAACAGGATGGTTGGTCACCCTACCAACCTTCTGAGCTGTCTGACCTCCAGGAAGCCAATATTCCCAAGCTTTGATTCCTTTATCTGTGAAGTCACAATAATAACCTTACCTTTTGGGATGGCCTTGAATAGTAAATGAAAAAATGTATTTAAAGTCTTTGGCACACAGTAGACAAATACTCATTAAATAACAAAGTAGGTTCTCAAAAAAATGTTTACTAAATAAATTAACAAATGATTTAAAAGTAATAAATATAAAAGTGACACTGATAAAGTTATTGGGGAGCATTTACAGGAGAAGGAATAAAAGTGAGGTGAGAGAATCAGAAATGGCTTTAGGAAGTAAATGACTTTGGAATGACTTTGAAGGCCTTATAGAAGAGACACTAATTCTACTTGTGGGTTTGAGACAAGAGGGCCTAGTAAGTGGAGAGTCCAAACCTGCAAATCGCTGGTAAAGTGCAGGTTACGGATAAGGGAAATAAATGGCAGATAGGAGTGGAGCATGGACTATAGATTCTAGAGGAATCACACACAAAGCTGGAAGGTAAAGAGCCTGGAACGTCAGGCTTAATTACAACCCTTAACTGAAGCCAAACTCAAACAAAACCTTCTAGAGTCTTCTTTGATATATTCTTAGGCACTTGTCTCTATTTCTACATGTGTGTATGCATAAGTGAATGTGTTTCAAAGAGCATTTGTCGATGTTCCACTCTAGACCAAGAAATACCTTATTCCATTTATGCTTCATCATAACTACTGTTAAGTTCTGATGAATAAAATGGTAAACTGTCTGAGGTAACGGTGCTGAGGAAAGAACACCAGAAGATAGAGAGGCAGCCCATGACATATGCTCTACAGGTAAACTCTCCAGGTTTTCCGGAGAATCCATAAACAACTAGAATGGTTTTCTTTGATACCCGTAGCTGGTCTTCTCAAGGATAGGCTGTCTGCACCGAACTGTTTGTTTGATGCTAGCTAGTATGTTCACCCAGAAAACAGGCACAAAAATAAACTGTTATTTTTTTTCTCCCTCTCTCCATTTTCACTTCTACAAATCCTATTTGGGACCTTTGTAAGTTAACATTATTGCTCTCTTTTATGTATAAATTAGCAATGTGCTTGTAATTCACAAAATTTCTCTGAGTAATTCTTTGACCCCGCTCTGAGAGAGAGCAAATTCAGTCCTGGCAAAATTCTGTAATTTACCCAAGTTCACACAGGTCACAAGTAGAGAATTGATAGGCAACCCCATCCCCCAATCGACAAGATAAAAACGAGAAAGCTGCAATTAGCTTTTGTCTCGACTTCTGCTTTATTTCATTGGAGGCTCCTGGCTTTGTTACAGCATCATCAAAAATCAGCATGGAAAAGAAGAAAGTAAATAATCGTACTTTTCAGAACACAGATATCGTTTCAAAGACAAAACAACTTCTATTAAATTAACAAAACCCCGAGAGAGAGAACTGAATCTCCGCAGTGGCTTCCACACTGACTGAGTATCGCCCCACACTTTCCCCCTTGTATTTATCCAGCCGCATTCAGCTAGATGATGTTTCCAAAGCACAGCTCCAAATTTGCCATTCTTCTCAAAAATGTGCAATGTCCACCCTTGCCCATGGCATGAAGTCCCAACTCCTTACCCTGGTGTCCACATTCCTCTGTGGCCTGGCTGCATCCCACTTTACCAACCTTCTTTATCTCTCTCTATTCATCTACCTCCTACCTGCAAATGCAGGTGGCCTATTACATGACTCTTTTGATGAAGGAAGCAGTGCATTGATTTACAGTCAGACTCAAGCTTCTTATCTCATCAGTGCACAGGCCAACGACTTTGAGTAGCACTGCCTAATACAGTTCTCTTCCCCTAGATACCCTTCTAAGATCTATTCATCCTTTAAGGCCCCACTCAAATACTACCATCTCCATGGAGCCTTCCCTATTTATGTCAACTAAAAGCAATCTGTTATTGGAGCTCCCTTATATACTACTTGTATCTTGCCTTGTGTGCCAGTTTGGATGTATTATGTCCCCAAAAAACACCATTATCTTTGATGCAGTCTTGTGGCGGCAGACATATTAGTGTTGATTAGGTTGGAATCCTTTGATTGAGTGTTTCCATGGAGATGTGACTCAATCAACTGTGAGTGAAACATTTGATTGGATAATTTCCATGGCGGTGTTACCCTGCCCATTTAGGGTGGGTGTTAACTGAATCACTGGAGTCGTATAAAAGAGTTCACAGACAAGGACCTCAGAGAGCTAAGAGTGACATTTTGGAGAGCAACTGAGAGTGACATTTTGAAGAGCAGCTGCAGCTAAGAGAGGACAAAATGCCCCAAGAGCAACACTTTGGAGAATGCAACCCGGGAGAAAGCAGACATCAGCCACATGCCTTCCCAGCTAACAGAGAATTTCTGGATGCCAATGGCCTTTCTCCAGTGAAGGTACCCTTTATTGATGCCTTACCTTGGACACTTTATGGCCCTAAGACTGTAACTTTGTAATCAAATAAACCCCCTTTATAAAAGCCAATCCATTTCTGGTGTTTTGCAAACGGGCAGCCTTAGCAAACTGGAACACCTTGCATTAGATTCTATATACCCGTATCCTAACTCTTCCAGTAGGTTACTTGACGGAAGGGCTATAACTTATATGCCTCAACATCTTCCCCCACAAACACAATACCCTATACAGGCCTTGACAATTAATGATTATAAGCAAATTAATTGATTAGTGGATCAAATCTGATCAAGTCATTCTCTGGCCTAAACTCCTTTAATGGCTTCCCATTGCCTTTCAAATTTAAAATAAACTCCCTAACAGCATTTACAGAACTGAACATGCACTGCCCCTGTTCAGCTCTCCAGCCTCATCAAGCACCACCCCCTTTGCCTCTACCCCTGAACATATCAAGTTTTTTCTTGACTTGGGGTCCTCACACATGCTTTTCCGTCTTTCTGAACTCCACTTTCTTCCTGCAATTGCCTGGTCCACAACTTCTGACATTTCAGGTTTCAACTTAAATTCACATCCTCAAAAAGACCCTATTGGATACATTGTCATCCAGGGCCCTTGCAGAAAACAGGGATCACACACCAAATGTAAAACCCCAGGACTAGCAACCACAAGGAGCCACTAGCAGGCCCAGGCACGGGAGACAACATGAGCCAGAACTTGGAGAGGTAAAGTGTAAGAAGAGGACCACCTTAAAGGTTTTAAAGAGGCAGTGGCCTTTAGCAGAGGGACACAACCAAGCAGGGTGTCTCGGTAGGGTAGGGAACAGGGAATTGAATACATCACTCTTGTTCTTCTCCCACCATGAAGATGGCCAATCCCCAACTGGAAGCCAGAGGGCAGAGAAGCCCTTCAAGCAGTCCATGTGGCTTAGCATCCTCGGAAGGGTGGAGAAGGATGGAGAGGGACTCAGAGGCTAGCCAGAACACCTCCCAGTCTTAGGTAGACCCTCTTGTTTTTCTGCCTTACAGCAACTATTCTTGCCTGTAAGCACCTTCTAACTGTAAATTCCATGGCCATGAAGACATGAGCCTTATTTGACGTGCTGACTGCAGTATTCCCAGAATCTAGCATATAGTAGGTACTGAAGAAATACTTGTTGAAGAATAATCGAACACATGGACCAGACACATGGACTTATGCCAATATTATATGTGTAACACACATAATTATAACATATTCATCTCAGCATCAAAAGAGAAACCACATCTACCGAATTAAAAAAATACCAAGAAATTTCACGTCAAAGTGAATTCAATGAAAACAAAATGTTGCCCAGCATAGAGAATCAAACTCTAACTTCAAAAGAGCTGATCGTTTTCTAAGAAGAGAAGAAAAAAAGCCTTTCCTATTAACCTCCTTGAAAACACCCTGAGCCAGAGTAGATAAGCTATCACTGTATAATACAAAATTATTTCCACCAGTCCATATTGCAGATTTAAATAAGGTCAAATGGAAGTATTCCCTCTTGAACCCTTTGTTCTTTCCTACACCTTGGTAGCCCTCATACCCAACTTTACAGCTTCAACTTTATGGCTTAAAAGGAAAGAAAGTGCTAGTAAACCCTGAATTTCCTCTTCAGACCTTGAGGTTTTATGCAGCTACAAAAAGTCTGGATTTCATTGAGCTTGTTGCAACATTATGAGAAATCAGACCCAAAAAGTTTTAATCAAATTCTCCATAAGTTGATATTACATATATTTTATAGACAGTTGAATTTGTCTCCCAAACACACACTTGCACATTTGCTTCTCTCCATCCTCCCCCAACACATTCACAATTTTGATGGGAAGGCAGGAGTCTTTTTCCTTATGGCTTTTGACACAACATGATTCCAAATACTTCAACTTTCTTTCACTTCCTCAAATGTCATATGCCATGCTCTCTCTAGCCACAGGGCCTTTGTACATGCTGTTTCCTTTCACTGGAAAATGCACCTCTTATTTTTCCATCCAGTTCTGTAATAAAGGGCTAATATTAATACCTAGACAACAGAGTGGGTGTGAGGAATAATTGAGACAACGTGTGTAAAGCACTTAGAACAGCACCTGGAACATAGTAAGGTGTCAATAGCACCATCATCATCATCACCATCATCATCATTATCAGTTGTTAATTTGCAATTCATCCTTCAGATTTCTAATCAAACATTACTTGCTCCAGGGAGATTTGATGACCCTTAAATTAGATTGGGTGCCCATATCATGTACATTCTTATCACTGGGTACCTTTCCTTCATAGAGTTAATTACAAACTATAATTAGGTATTATTCAAATAATAACAAAAATTACATATATATTCCTGACTAGGCAAAAAAAAAAAAAAACCTGAGAGCAGCAAGCCCATTTATCGTTGGTCACTATTGCATCCGTAGTTTCTAGCAAAACGTTTGGCACTTAGCAGGCACTCAAACATAAGTGTTAAAATGAAAGGATAAACAGACAACCCCCTCCCCTCTGACTGAGGCACGTAAGCCACCACCTCTTTCCATGAAATTCCTTCATACCCCTTCTGCCAGAGGCTCCGCAGCCCACATGGCCTTATGATGGGGCTTCTTGTCACGAAGCTGTGGAGCCTCTTCTGTAAACAAGAACACAAAGTAATCACAGTGCGACTGGATAATGCAGGAAAACCACCATTCTTTATCAGTTCTTAATGAGAGAAGTGGTTCATACTTCTCCAGCCAGGGTAAGCAGTGTTGAAGACGTTGTGGTGAATGACACTCATCTCCTTATGTGGGACCCTGTTGGCCAGGAGTCTCTGGGATCCTCATGGAACACCTATTACTCAAACACGGGGCTCATCATTCTTTAGGTTGGCGGCTTTGACAGGGAGCAACTAGCTATTATGAAAGAAGAATTAAACAGAATGCTGGCTCACAAGGATTTACAGAAGGCTGCAGTCCTCATCTTTGCAAATAAGCAGGATATGAAAGGCTTTATGACAGCAGCTGAGCTCTCTAAACACCTCACCCTTAGCTCAGTCAAGGACCACCCCTGGCACACTCAGTCCCGCTGCGCCGTCACAGGAGAAGGGTTATGCCAAGGTCTGGAGTGGATGATCTCCCGGACTGGCATGAGGTAACTGTTCTATTTGAAAGAGACTGCTCCATTTATTCTGTGAACATGAACATTTTTCCTGCTACATTTAACTGCTAAAGCAGCAGCGTGTTTAATTTATAACAAACAACCCTCTACAAGCAACACTTGAATCAAGTACAGCTGAACTGGAAATGTAAAAGATTTTTTCTGAACTTTTTTTTAATGTGCTAATCTTCAGTTGGGTGAGCTTGATGTATACGTTTTCAGCAACAAATTCTTCTGACTGTTTATTCTAATTATTCAAAGACTACCTTTGTCATATTTAATGGCTTCTGAAATATTGTCGTTAACTTAATGGCCAGTTTCTTTCATTTATTGATCCCAACCCTCATCCCCTGATAAATCACTAATTTGACAGTCATATTGGAAATCAACAGGTACTGCCTGCAAACTTCTCTAGCTCTACATATTTGCTTCCTCCATAAATGACTTATCTTTTGGACAGAATTTATAATGGGGCAGGGGAGCTACCTAGAGGAGACACATAAGGAAGAGTAATCATCATGAGAATTTGCCTCTAAATGAGTAACTTCCCCCAACATTGCAAATCATGGAATAACTATAAGATGCTATTAGCATGGAAATTAAGTAGATTATTTATTTATTTGAAAGAATCGAGATCACCCTTCAGCCTATAGCAGAGAGTGGGAAGAGCCCCTTTATTCACATTTGGTCAGAAACTAATCCCAACTCTGATGACGAATTCTGTTGGATAAATCTCATGTTAAGAATGCACATTAGTCAAGGCATACATAACTATAGGACTTTATTAGAGCACACCAGCACTAAAATTGAAACAACACTTGGGATATTATTATTATCAATTACAAACAACTTCATTATCAGCAAAATCTTCAAGAATTCTATTTTCAAGGGGCATCCTATCTGTAAATACTGTATTTTGGGCAAGAACGGAAACAGAAATATAAACAGTTCACTTTATTTTGTAAATTTTGAAAAATGTTTCTGTCTGTAATAACATCTCTACCACCAGCAGTGTATTACTTAAAGTACCATGTGGCATTCCGGAAATCTGTTTGAGGTTTTAGTGTAATACGGTTGAAACAATTGCCATATTTATAGTTGAGCTTCATGTGGTAAATCTTTTGCTGCATTATAGGCAACTGCTGAATTTAATCCTAGTTTTTAGACTATTACTTTGAAAATTAAAGTTAATACACTAATAGCTTATAAATTTAAATATATTTAAAAAAAAAGAAAAGTCCAAATCTATCAAAAGTTTATTGGCTAGCATTTAAAAGTTTCAAGACAGTTTTCTAAAGAAGAAAAATCTAAACATTGCATACCTTAAATTAACAGGGAGGACAAGGACAAGTATAATAGTTTCAATCCTACTTATTTCAAATGTTTGAGTTTGCTATAATGAAAATGCATACTAACAGAATAATACTTCATTTTGCAGTATTTTTTTTCAAATTTTGATCAAAAATAAGTCAGTGTTCATAAGAATATCAAAATACCTGTTCAAAGTTGTGTTTTAATTTTAATATTTTTATTTGTAAATTGATTTAAATGTTGCCTTGTTTTCAAATGTATTGATTTATCATACTTAATCTAATTTAATGTGGTAACTTTTTTTATTTCTATTTAGTGCTTGCACACCCTAGAACTGGAAAATGTTCAGAATAAAGTTTTCTGGACTTTGGAAACTAATGGTTTGACTTTGTTTTGAAACTTTTTCTTAGTGATTCTCTACAGGTAGAACATAAGCTCATTTTTTAAACATAATTTATAATCAGTAACATGAGAACAAAGCAGACATAAATCAGAATGGATGCTTTGTGGGGTAGGGGTGGGGGTAGGGTGGAGAGAAAGTTAGGAAAACACCTTTTACCTAAAGCACACTTTGCCTGAATTTCTATCATGGTTATGTAGTTTAACTATTTGTACTAAGGATAATTCTCTAATCCTGTTCTGAATAAAAGAATATTCCGTACTTCTGTATCTGTTCTTATTATGAAATGATTAGCTGCCTTCTTGTATGGCTCAATTTTCTTCTCAAATTATATGGTATTTTTGATATTACCACATTAGCATTATATTGAAAGTTTTTAGTAATCAATTGTATTTGTCAAACAACTCCTAGTATAGACTCAAATTTGCTATTTAATTTTTAAAATACAATTTATTTTATTTTCTAAATCCTTTTTTTAAACAGGTTAGTTTTGCATTAGAAATGATTTACTTTAACTGTGTGGTAGAAGATGAAATCAGATCTCAACTAGATTTTGTGCCAAAATCTACACTTGAACATAGATTAACTGAATGTTTTGTAAGAGTTCAACTAGCAAATGTATGTAAGACTTCTTAAAGTATTTTATAAGTTCTCATTAGCTATTTTCTGTTACAGTCATACGAAAGCCAGCTATTCTTTACTCCAAGAGAACATTTTGAACTCCACAGGTACCCAGTACTAAAGTGTTGATTCTGACATTTATTATAAATCAATCAATTACACAATATTGTCTGATGTAAAATGCAAATTGTAATTGATTAGTGCCTTAATTCATATTTTGAAATAATTCTCAATTTTATGTTATGCCTGTTCTTTGGAGGTCAGATGATCAGCTAATTTGTTTAATGATCAAATAACTGGAGTTTCACCCTCCCCTCCAACCTCACACATTGCCTACTGAAGTTTCTCAAAAGTATTGGAAAGCAATGGACCTAACCACATCATCTTCAAGAGGTTATTCAACACTTCCTTTTTAGTTTGAGGACAAAGAAATTAAATTTTAACTGAAATCTTTTCAATATGTTATTACAGCTTAAATAGAAAACTACCCATAAGTTCAAATCTGGCATTTTTCCTAATTTTGAATATGTTGCTTTCTTCATCTTTTAACCCCATCATTTTTATTGGTGCTCATTTGAGGACTCTTTTAGTAATTAACAGGCCCATTTCCAAGAGATATTCTTCATATTTTAAATTGTGAATTATTAATCCCTTTAAATCTGGAATATTAATATGAATGTAATCTATTAAAAGTTGAAGATTAAATGCATAAAAAATCCCTTCATGCTCACTATTTCAGGAGCTCTAAAGGGCATTGGGGAAACATTCACCAGAAGGTCACAGGAACAGAGGTCCTAGTTCCCAGAGCCACACATGCCAAGTCTGGGCCAAAACCCCAGCTTCCATATTTCCAATCATATAGTGTCCTGGGTGTAGGCAAAAAAAAAAATGGCAGAAGGTGCTCTATGGAGGACTGGATGGAGGTGGGAGGCACTTGGCTGTGCTTATGATGTCCTCAGTCTTATTTATATAGTTTCTTTTATATATATTAGCTAACTGTTACAGCAACATAGTTCTGAGAGATTGTGCAGAGAAAATGCTCTATGTTCACCATACTGTTTCTTCTTTCTGGATAGACAAGGAGACTACATTTCCCAGCACGCCTTGCACTTAGGTGGGAGCCATGTGACTGAGTTCTGGCCAATAAAATGCAGGCAGGAGTGAGATAGTCACTCTCAGGCCTGATCCATAGAATGTCCCATGTGCAATCCTCCATACTCTCTTCCCCATCCAGAGCCACTTGGAGGCCACAAGGGTGCCTGTCACTCATCAGACATCACAGAAATGGGAAGTACACATTTATTTTATTAAGTCCCTGAGATTTGGGGGTTCATTTGTTAGTGCTGCATATCGTACTATCACCCTATCTAATACAGGGAAGCAGAGTGGAACATTGGAAAAAGAAATGGAGACCAAGAGTTTGAGTCATGATGCTGGAAAATCATCTTCTCTCTGGACCTGAATGTTCTTATCCATGTGACTCTAACCCAAATAGATCACCATGGATGGTCTCTGCTTTTACCCCCATATCCCCCTGGAAGCTAGTCTCAGTGCTTCATTAGATCCCTTCCTCCCACACCTACACACATCTCTAAAATCAATGGTAAGTAACACTGTTTTTACTGAAGAATTTGTTGAGTGATAACAAAATGGATTAAATCTAGAGTGACCATATGTGTCCTGGTTTGGCCAAGACAGTCCAGGTTTAAACCTGTTGTCCCAGAATAATTCAGTGTAATATCAGCCCCCTTTACCTCTTAGGTGTCCTGGTTTGGACAATAAATTATAGGATTACACTAGTTTTATCACACACAACATAAGTGACTCTCACTCAAAACCTCTGCCCATGCTGCTGTTGTCCTTCCTCCTTGAGGCTCCACTATCCCCCACAGATCCTCCTTGGTACCCTTTGCTAGATCCTCTCTCTGTACCGAGGCAGCTGGTTGCTGAGAATGAGCTCAAGAAATACACCAACTCGCAAGCCATCATATTCTTTGGCCTCAAACTAGCCACATGGCCCCACTGTAACTGATGGATGGGTGATTGTAGTCCTCTTGGTGGCCTTCTCACATGCCCAGAAGAAAATCTAAATTAAGTATGAGTAAAGGTTTAACAAAATGCTTTCACCTTCTCTGTGGGAAAATGACCCTGGGTGAACCATTCCCTGGAAACTATTCACTGATAAAAGTCGAATGGCACTGGTAATGGGGAAAGTGACCCTTGATTGGTAAACTGTCTCTAGACTGGGCAGACTATGAGTGAACTATGAAGATTTGGCCTTCCTATAATGCAGGACCTGGAAGTTATTAGAACAGATATTGGTTCCTATGGAACTTGGGACTTTTAAGTCAGGGTAGTTTCCAAACCCAAACATGTAGTCTTATTACCTTATACTTGTTTCACTGGGGGTGTGGGAAGGGGGGTAGCCCTGAGGACTCCTACTCAAGAGACATGCTCGGAGCCACCCTGTTGACCTGCTGTTTCTTCAGCTGTCTTCTTTGAAATGAAGTGTGCCACGGTGACGGTATATGTTTGATTATCTATCCTTGCTATTCAAAGTATGGCCCGTGGACCAGCAGTACCCTAGGACCTGTTAGAAATGCAACAAACACACCCCAGACCTACATTTTAACAACATCCTCAGGTGATTCCTAGGCATATTATAATTTGAGAAACGGTGGTATAAATGAACCGAAGACCAATGGAACGGGCACGTAGAAGGGAATACTGGTCAATTTCTCCCACTCCTCAGAAGCCCTTACCCATTCCCAGGTCAAATCAATATTCATGTATATTTTCTCCTAGTTGCTTCTAGTTTTTACACATAATTTTTTAATCATATCACCTATGTTCTCTAAGAAGACTCTCCAAGAGAAAGGTCCTTCTACTTCAATCTACAATTAATTGATTAGATCTCAGTCCAAATGTAAAATGGATGACAATCTCTAACTTTTAGGCTTTATTTTTTCCCACTCAAAAAAGTGTTTATCAAGCTCCATCACATGAAAGCAAGAGAAAGACAAGCCAAGTTTTGTGGCCTCAGGTATGGGAGCTTTTGCATGAAGCCCACAGAGCCTGCCAGTCTTGCTCAGCCCAGATCCTCCAATGAGCGTGAACAAGGAAACCAAGAGGCTAAGCTCGTGGCTAAGTGAGCCTTTCCAAACCATGCCTGGGTGCCATCCTCTAAGGGCAGTGGAAGTGTCTTCCGTGGTTTTACCAAACTATCAGAATGAACTTCTTTGGACTCATACCTTATTTGCTCTCAATTTCTATAGCAGGTTTTCAGCCTGTCCAGATATCCATCAGCTGCTGTAACATTTCTAAAATAAAGAGCAGCATGTGCTATATCCTTCAAAGCAACTGTATAAAGAAAGAACAAAGGACTCACAGGGTTGGGTCCACAACCTTGTGGGCTGGTTTCAGAGGGAGAAATTTAATTTTATTTCTTATATACGCCACATTCCCTGGAA
Organism: Choloepus didactylus; assembly: GCF_015220235.1. Taxonomy (NCBI): domain Eukaryota; kingdom Metazoa; phylum Chordata; class Mammalia; order Pilosa; family Megalonychidae; genus Choloepus; species Choloepus didactylus. The sequence goes on from NC_051316.1 coordinate 108,048,924, forward strand.
AGAGGTAGTGAATGGTAACATATGGTGTTCAGACAAGGAAATAATAGATTTTCTTATGACATATAAAAACTATACATATTTTTAAAAGAAGAAAAATAAAATAAGTTATGTATTGAGTATGATCCAAGATGTTACATGTGGTCTTTCCTATGGGTGGGGATTATGGGTTGTTTCTGGTGTCTTCATAAAAAAAGTAATATATTTTCATTCTAAACAATTTGGTACATGCAAAAAATGTAATACAAACATGAAGGATAAATATACCTGGAAAAATTGCAGCTGGGGAGTCAGCAGGAAGGAACATACAATCAAATGGTTGGGACAAAGATAAATAAGAAAAGAAAGAGGGAAAGAGCCTGGGAGGTAGGAGGAGGGAGAAAGGAAAGGGGGGATGGATGCCTTCGGTGATTTGGCCAGTGTTCTAGTTTGCTAATGCTGCCAGAATGCAAAACACAAGAAATGCACTGGCTTTTATAAAGGGGGTTTTTATTTGGTTACACAGTTACAGTCTTAAGGCCATAAAGTGTCCAAGGTAACACATCAGCAATCGGGTGCCTGCACTGGAGGATGGCCAATGGCATCCGGAAAACCTCTGTCAGCTGGGGAAGCACGTGGCTGGCATCTGCTCCAAAGTTCTGGTTTCAAAATGGCTTTCTCCCAGGATGTTCCTCTCTAGGCTGCAGTTCCTCAAAAATGTCACTCTTAGTTGCACTTGGGCCATTTGTCCTCTCTTAGCTTCTCCAGAGCAAGAGTCTGCTTTCAACAGCTGTTTTCAAACTGTCTCTCATCTGCAGCTCCTGTGCTTTCTTCAAAGTGTCCCTTTTGGCTGTAGCTCCTCTTCAAAACGTCACTCACAGCTGCACTGAGTTCCCTCTGTCCGTCAGCTCATTTATATGGCTCCAGTGACTCAACTTAGACCCACCCCGAATGGGCAGAGCAACACCTCCATGGAAATTATCTGATCAGAGTCATCACCCATAGTTGGGTGCAGCGCATTCCAAAGAAACACTCAAAGAATTACAATCTAATCAACACTGATAACATCTGCCCACACAAGATTACATCAAAGATAATGGCGTTTGGCAGACACAATACATTCAAATTGGCACAGCCAGGGATGAGGGATGGGGAGCAGTTTTGTTATCTGGATACATAATCCAATGGTTTATTTAGCCAGTTAGTATCTAGTGCATCAAGTCAACAAAAGAAAGTCTCATTTCCCTTGAACAAATATAAACCAAACACCCAATGTGAACTAGGAGGTGTTCTAATGTGTTTTAAACACACGATATCTATCTTTCAACTACCCCAAAGTGAAAAATGATTGTCACATTACCAGTGAAAACACCTGGGACTTGGGGTGACTAAGTGGTCCCCCAAGGGTTACAAGGACCCAGCTCACTGCAAGTGTTCAAAAAATGTTTGTCACAGAGTGGAAGGAAGGGACAGAAGACTCAAAACCAGGTCTGCCTTTCCACAGCATCTCTCTGAACCATTCTCTAACCATCCTCAGTCTTCTGTAGCTCCACTAGAAGTTTTCCTATTAGCACACGCATTTTTCTTATTGTCCCTCACTGGTTGTTCCCCTGTCTGGCCTCTCTCCCATGAGCATCGCAACACAGGAGACTACATTTTGGTAGATTGACACTCTCCCAACACTGCCTCCCCCTTTCTTTGCATAGCTGAAAGTGGATATTTGAAAGGCAGTTGGGTCAGGGTTTTTTCTCCTTCCCAGTAAAAGTAGTAACTACAAAAAACGAATTGTTGCATTCTGTTGTGGCTCATGTATCTTCTTTGTGTCCCTTCACAACTAAAATACGTGCCACAGCACAGCCAAAGCATCTGTCCTGTCTGAAATAATTTACTCAGTTGTTCTAACCACCTGGGGATAAAGTGATTTTTACTTCAAAACCAAGACCCATCCAGCTTCAAGTTTCATAGAAAATGAAGGGGAAAAAAAAGTTAGCCCACTTTAAAGAGAAAAAGTTCACTTCCTGATTTTGTTAACATCAGGAAACACCACCACATCTTTTAGTGTCAACCCCCACCCTTAGTAAAGCCCATAGACCAAAGTATCATGCTTGATTTTGTATGAAAAAAGTTTAGTTGAGTAGCTCAGAAAAGCACTCCACACTTCTTAAAGAGAAATGAGCTGTTCTTTTCAAACAGTCTCAGACCCTGAACTTGTGAAATGTACTCAAATTTTCTATTGTCTCTCTCTCTCTTTTCTACAATAGCATTTTTTATCCAATTTTTTTTGGCCCACCTATTATGTTCCAGGCACTATTTCAAGAATATTTTCTTAGACATCCATGTGCCACAGTTTCTGTCCACTTCTATTCCAAAGATGTGTGTCTGCACTTGCATAGAGGCAAGGCCTAGAGTGGGAGGAAACAGGGGTTTGAGGATAAAAAGTAGCAAGGAAGAACCAGGCAGCAGACCAGGTCTGGAGTCTCTTTTCTGGAACAGGCTCATGTTTGGATGTTATTAATGTGAGATTTGCGAAAATGTAAAAAAAAAAAAAATCTTAAAACAAATAGTGTCTTCCCAGACGTAATGAATTTTAAATTGATCTATTAGGTAAATGTTCAATTTAAACACTTATTGAGATCCTACTAGGTGTGAATATGTGCAAGTCACTAACTCTAAAAATAAACATTCTGCGTTCTCGTGACACTTTAAGTTTAGGTGGAAAGACAGGGCCCTAAATAGTTACCTGGATTATAGTTGATATAATCACAGTGGTTACAGCAACTTGCTCTGGAGTCTGGTAGACCTGTGTCAAAATCCCAGCTCCAGCACTTAATAACAGTAAAACCTTGGAAAATTCACTTAGCAATTCCAAGCCTCAATTTCCTTGTCTGCCAATTGGAAATTACATCATGGAATTATTGTGAAAATTAAATGAAATTATAAATGCAATATGCTTGGCACACCATAGGAGCTCACCCAGTGTAGGTAGTGGTTGTAATCATAAAAAGAATTATTGTGACTCTCATCATTATTGACTGGAGATAGAAGCCGACTTTGAGACCCAACAGAGAAAAGAGGGATATATTTCTTATAGGAAGTTGGGGGGTGGGAGCTCAGAGAAGAGACAATATTTGAACAGCAACTTTAAAATATATATATATATTGAATTTTGAAGTGGAAGAGATGGAAGAAGAGACATCTAGATTGAGAAGCAGATGCCTGTCACCTGCACAAAAAGTCAGCAAAGGAACTAGCAGACACGAGGGTCAGAACACACTGATGCATCCAGCTTGGAGGTATGGATTTAGTGGGATCAAAGGCTGAAAACGAATTTATGGTCAGGCCAGGGAAGTCTTGCAAAAAAACATGGACAGAATTTTGCAGGTAAAGGGAGATGCTGAAAGATTTTAACCCTGACAAGGAAAAGCATGAAATGACTTACTAGGAGATTTGGGGGGGAAATTCTTCTTCATTAAATGAGTGTAGATGTCAAAGAGTTCATGTCAAGGAAGAAAATGATAGATCAGCTTGCGCTCCAAATTCTGCACTCATAACACCCTGAATGATTTATTCAATTGCCCACCTCACCCAACAGATTGTAAGTTTCATGAAAGCAGGGATAATGTTTGTCTTCTTACTGTTATATCAATAGTGCCTAATCCCTAGTAAGCTCCCTTACGTTCAGTGGATGAGGTTCCACACTGTGCCATCCTGCATCTTCCAGTATCCATCATTTATGGACATGGAAGTTCCTCTTCTTTGTTTTGCAAAAAGTGAAGACTCATCTTTCTTCGTTGAATAGCCATGGGGTTCTTAAGGAGCATCTATCCAGTTTTCTAGTCCTTCAACTGGACTGGATATCCCTAGAGGGCAGGAAAGTGATGCTCTTTTTCTTTGAATCTCCCACTTTCCTAGTATCAGTTCATCATTAGTTCATCAATACTGGATCATTGAAAATCATAATGCTACATTGCATTTCAACTGTTCCAGTATTTTCACTTGTTAAGATTGGTTCTCATCTTAATTCATTGCAATGACATGCTTTAAATTCATATATTAAGATCATCTGGAATTTCAGCATATTTTATATATTTCAAAGCATTTATGCAACTGGTAAAGTATCCATTTCTCCTTTTGACTCATTTTCTCTTTTACAACCAAAGAGTGTTATGAAATCCTGTGTGTTCCTTCTTGCCCTGGTTGCCAAGAAGCTCACAGATATGCATCTTGTGCACAAATCCTCAAAATGTCATCAAATAACGTTTCTTAATTCTTTCACTCTACTCTATATGTCATATCTTGGTTTCTATCTTTTACCTTGTATTAATGGCTTCAGTTCTTACAAATTGTGCATGTATTATAAATTGCCTCAAAATGGTTTTAAAGTAGGCAGGGATTAAAAAAAACATTTATATGCTACATATGTGTGTGTGTGTGTGTGTGTGTGTGTGTGTGTGTGTGTGTGTGTGTGTTACTAATGTAAAATTCTACCTATTGGTCTCCCAAAAGTCTTCTGCCCGCACTCCCCATCCTTCAGCTACTCTGTCCTTTCAAGAAGTCTGTTTTTTTCATGCACCAACCAGGACATACAGCTCCTCTCCAAGAAGTGAATCCCAAAAAGAATTCTCTCACATGAAAGTATGAGTCAGCAATGTAGACATTATAGAAGAATGTGTAGGGGAGTCTTAGGAAATACATTTGTATTCTTTTCTGCAAATCGCTTCTTGGTTATTTGTCCTGAGTTTATTTTGATAAATCAGGGCTCAGAAAATGGTTTCTGTAAAGGGTTAGATAGTAAACATTTTAGACTTTGTGTGCCACGAGGGCTGTCACAACTACTCAAATCATCATGGTAGTGCAAATGCAGCCATAGACAATACATGAATGAACAGATGTGGTCATGTCCCAGTAAAAGTTTATTGACAAAAATAAGTGGCTGGCCAGATTTGGCCCATGGCCCATAGTTACCTGCTCCCTGCTCTAAACCTTACTCCCTCTGTACCTGCCCTCGCTGGTCCTCTCGGTGAAGTGTCCCTCTGGCCCAACTCCAATGCCCAGCCTCTCCACATTAGCCCAGCAAGACAAAGTCTCTTGAGATAATGACACAGGAACCTCCCTCCACAGAAGATGGTCTAGTTGCATGTTTTATTACTTGAGCATATCCTGAAGGAGACTCTCCTTCTCTCACATACACTAATAGATTAAAAAATATATTTCTTTCTACCACATACAGTGACCATATAAAGAGGAATTGAGATAAATAATTCTCTCTGTTTTATTAAAAATACATATCCATCTACATAATAAGCAGTATTTTCAGAGCCTACAGTCATATTTGAGGTTGGAAAGAGGGCTCATTCACAGGGCAGAAAAAATAGTCTCCACTTCACCCTCACCCAGCTTCATGACCCGCAGACAATAACTTCTCTATGCCTCAGTTTTCTCATCTGCACAATGGGCATAGTAGTTCATCTGCCCAAAGGCCAGAATCTGGACCAAATTATCTCTTGGAGTTTCTTTCTAGAAGTTAGACAACTTATTTCCCTAAACCATTGGTTCTCAAATATTTGCAGGCATGAGAATTCCCTAGTGTGCTGGGCCCCAGATCACTGGGCCCCAGCCTGAGTTTATGATTCATTAAGTCTGGGGTTGGGCCTGAGAATTTGCATTTCTAACAATTTCCCAGGTGATGCTGAAGCTGTTCTTGATGTCCTGGACCACTCTTTGAAAACCACTAGCCTACATGATGGAGATCTTACAGTCCCTTATTTGGGGAAGCAATGGGAGTCCTACAGCTGGTTCCTCTTTTCTCAAAATGGGTTCCCTCTTGAAGGGATGACAAATTAGTTCTGTTTTCCCACTGAGTTGCAGGTACTGCAGCCACACCTCAGCAACTAGTAACTGGTTGAGAGGAGGCTGGTGGCCAAGCTCACACGGCCATGCTGGAATGTAAAGGCCAGTGGGCAGCCAAGTGCACCACCTGGAGAGCATGGGCAGATGGGGGACAGCTGAGAAAGGAGAGGCAAATATGCCATCATCCAATTCCTTCCTCTGAGCCACCATTTTAGAGCTTTCTCTTTCCACAAACACAAAGTCAGTCAACACAAGCACTGGTTGAGAGTTGACCACAAGTCCCAGCATCCAGTAAGGCTTGGTGGGATTCAAGGATTCAAAAGTCTGGGAAAAGCAGTCTGCCCTCACCCCAGGGAGCCTCAGTCTCCCGGGAAAGGCAAAATTCACGCATATTCTCACACTTGACAGTCCTAAATCAAGGGAAGTAGCTACTTAGATATGAGCTTATGTGGCATGGAGATAAAGGGTTCCTGAAGAGGGTCTTTCACTCATGAGGTTGGGCAGGCTTTGCTGGAGAAGATGAGGCAGGCTGGCAGGCACCTGGAAAGTCAGGAAAGATCTGAAGCAGCAGTGGAAGGGGGAGGACAACATCAGAGGAAATCTGGATGCACCTGGAATATTAGCAGAGAGAGGATAAGAAGGCAAAGAGGAGACTTCTAAACTTGTCTCTACCCCTTGTGAACTCCACCGAGTCATTCCCATTTCTAGGTCTGTTTCCTTGTTTGGGAAGAGTCAGGGCTCATCCAGAAGTTTTCCAGTTTTTTTCCATCTCAGAGGATCTCCAGTTCAGAAAAAGGTGAACGAGGAGAAGAACCCATCCCTCCTCCTTGTCCCAACCCTGCTTCTGGCAGAGCAGCTCCTCTTTCTTACATCTTTACACTCCTTACACAGTTTCACTTCCAGAAAGAAGTTGAAAACCACTCAAGAAGAAACTCTATATAAAGGCTCTTTCCATGTGCAAATTGGGTAGCTGAATAGAAGAAAGAAGCCAGTTAGCACATGGGATGGTACCCACTAAGCTGGGTTAGATTCTAGAGCAGCTTGGAAGACAAAAAAGAGTTAGACCAATTGGGGCGGGGGCGGGGGGGACAGGACTAGGGAACCAGTGAAAGTTCCTGAATAGAAGAGTGCCACCTAAAAGGTATGAAATCTGGCCCACAAGCTGCTAGAGAAACAAACTGACCTGAAAATCTCAACTGCTCAGAAGGTTCTGAGTGAAAAACAAAGGGCGATTTTCCCCCATGTCAGCCTTCCCTCCCAGGACACTGTACTGTATGCAAAACGGGTAACTGTAAGACAAACATTTTTTTCCACTGCCCTTCTCAGCCCCATGGGCCTTCAGGAAGACCGGCACTTCAAGCAAAGCCTTTTTATTTTTCAACACCCACAGCTTCCATTCAACAATCAGAAGTTTTCCACTTTCATCAAAGAGGTTGAACCCAGAGGGCCAAGGGAGGAGCTGGTTCTCAGCAGCTCTGGGCAGATTTGAGGGCCCCCTGCTACCCACTCACTGCCTGTGCCCACCACAGGACTCAGCTTTCACCCCAAATCAGCCATTGCACACACACCCAAAACACTGGCTTCTTTCATTCCCTCCTGAATTACCAGACCAAATGAATGTGTACACCCACTTCTTCCAAAACTCAGAACAATTTGGGTTCAAGAGGACCCCAACCTCCTCACTTGTAAAATAGGTATACTGCCAACCACTTGTCTTAGCCAAAGAAAACAATTCTGCTTCCTTCTCCAGGATCTATGATCTCACTTGGATCTACTAGGAAGGGAAATGACATCCAGACCAATTCCCAGAGGCTGATACAACTGGTGAGTCTCAGAAATTTTGGATCTATGCAAGGGTGGCAGTGATAAAAAAAAACCCAAGCTTGACCAATACATTTCCTTAGGAGGGTCTGAGTTAACCATTGGCTCTCGGAGCTATACTACAGCCAAAAACTGAGCATAAAGGGAGGAGTTCTACAAATAATTGGCTACTTCCCAGTTTCAAGCATCCACATCTGGAGACAGTGGCTCTGTACTGATTCACATTTTAAGATGAGGTTTTGAAATTGAGAGTCGGCCAGGGAGATCCCCTGCCTCAGTCATTAGTAACCAGAGATGTGTGACCTAGCTCTGTCCCCCAGAGAACCGATGTATTTTATCTATCTAAATTCCAGATTAGCTCATGGAACCACTTGGACATTTAAAAGGAATGGCTCTAAATCATCCACCAAGGCTACTCCCATTTACAAAGCACGGTTACATCATCAAGCCATTTGATCTTCATAATGACTGTCATTGCAGTGTCCTTAGCCCATTTTACAGATGGACAAAGGGAAGGACATAAGGACTTGTTGAGGGACCCAAGGCTAATAAGATGTAGGGCTGAGAAAGAAAGTCAGCTTTTCACTTCAAGTGCAGTAAAGGTTGAATGAGATTGCATGGGCTTTGGGGCAAGGCACGTATGGATTGCACCCAAGCTCTTTCATTGCCCAACATTTGTGAGAGTAAGTATCATCTCTGAGCCTCAATTTTCCCATCCTGCATAACAGAAATAAATAACTTGCCGCAGAGGGTAGAGGTGAGAGTAGAATGGGGCAATATATGTAAAGCTCCTAGCACTGTACCTGTAACAGAGAAGGTCCAAATACAGGAGTCTCACACACACACATACACACACACACAACATACACCACAAACACACACATACATGCATACAGCACATACCACAAGCACAAAGAACGCACAACATATACCACACACATACAACACACACACACAACACACACATAACACACCACATATACATACACCCCAGACATTCCATTCCACACCACCTTCCCACCCCCATTCCCCCCACCCCTTCACCGCAAATTCCTTCCCCTTTTCATGAGTTTTATGACAGGCCCGGGTTGATCTGCAAATTTAACAGATCCCAAAGCATTCTGCAGGAGTTTTTGTTCAGCAGGTCAGTGTTCCTGGATTCCTGCTCTGCCACAGTATTGCAGAACCTGTCCCCAAATTTCATGCTGCCGAGAGCTTGTCCCCATTTGGATAAATCTCCACATTGGTGGGCTCTTCCTTCCCAAGTAGTGTTTCCAGTTTCCACCAGGGGCTGATATTATTAGACCAAAGCCTTTTGAGTCACTACTGAAGTCAAAAGCGTCCAGTCTTCCCGAGACCCAGCAAAGAGGCATCTGATGAGGTCTTCCCAGCAGCAGACCTCGCTGAAGAGAATGTGCAGCCTCTCAAGCAGGAAGGAGTTTCGTGGTGAAACAGAAGTCTCTTTGTGCACACGCACACACACACACACACACACACACACACACCACATGGCAGGGGAACCGTCATTTTCCTACGCGCCCTCTGACATCAGCCACCTTCTCTGTAGCTAGTTTCTCTGCTCTCAAATTAATCCCTGGCAATGAAAAATGAACCTCTCCCCCACCCTTGCCGACGCCTTTTGCCTCACGCCCCCAGAAAAGGGTTTCTTCACAAGGCAGCCGATGAAGGTTTTTTTCCAAGTCACGTGATCCAGGATGCAGGGGAGAATCCTTCTTGGAACAGAGATGGGCCGAGAACCGACTCAGATGAGGAGAGATAAGGTGTGATGCGGGGAAGGCTATATAAAGAATGGACCCCGGGCTGCCACAGACACTCAACACGGTGGCCCCCACTCAAGACACAGCCATGCACGTGCCGCCAGGCTCTGTTGCCAGCCACTTGGGACCCCCGATCCGGAGCTACTTCTGTTTCACCACAGCCACCCTGGCTCTGTGTCTCATTTTTGCTGTGGCAACCGTCATGGTGTTGGTAGTTCGGAGATCGGTAAGTGAATTCCTTCGCCTTAGCCTTTCCTTTCTGATTTATGTTCAGTTTCCCCCAGAAAGAGCCTTAGTGAGACAAAAAAAAAAAAAAAAACTAGGTGTTGAGAGAGAAAAATAAACATATCATGTAGAGAACTGGAGAGAAGAAACAGGAACCCAACTCTCTGAAATAATTTGGCTTTTCAAAGGAAATATTTGCTAAGCCGTCATCTCGACACGTTCCAGACCCATGTGAGCCAAAAGGGTGGAGGGCAGCTGTTGGCCTTTAGAAATTGAGATTTAAATCTTGCTATGCCAGAGACCCATATCAAGGAAGGAAGCAATAAGGAAACTTGATAATATGTTTGCACAACTTGTTATCAAGTCTTCAAGGCTTTAAGACCAGGTTCTCTGCCCAAATGTCCCCGAGGTTTCAGAGGCTTCATCCATTAACAAAAGTTTTGAACAAGGAGCTAAGTTTCAGAGGTCAAAGTCATAAAGGGAGGGCGGCAAGAGAGAAGACCAAAGCTCCTTAGAACTTTGGGCATTTCAGCATTAACCCATGAGGGAAATTAAAAACTTGCCCCTGCTTTGAAGAGCTTAGAATGTCACAAGGAACACAGAGTGCAGAGGCATAAAATAGAAATACTTTTAACATCTGTTCCCCCAAAGCTCCTCAGAATACTAAAATTATAAGTAATCATGAAGTGTACACTGTACAGGGTAAAGTTGTCTCAGGAGACTTACTTTGTTGGAAATAAATGGTAAGATTTGCTTCTGAAAACAGAAGAGATGAAAAAGGAATTTTCTTCACATTTTAGGAGACCTGAATGTATAGAGAGCCCATCAGTATGTATTTTATTGAAAGTACTGGGCTGATCACATATATTGCTCATGAATTTTTAATGACGTATTGTTGTTGTTGTTGTTCTTAACGGACAGATAATTTAAGAATGGTACTCCCCACCCCCAACCCTGCCAAAGCAAGAACCTCTGTTTTTATTCCTTCATAGCACCCATTTCTCATGGTATAGCAATCCTGCAGAATTTGTTCTGGGTTTCCTCCTGTTGTCTAATGGCAAATGCTCTTTAACTTCTTGATTGTAAAAAAGAATTAGGTTTTAATAGGCTTTGGTATCCATTTCTCAAGTGTCTATAAGCTTTGAAATTTAAATAAATGTTGAAGCTCACATATCCATAAAAGTGAAAGGAAACAGAATTCTTAACGTTTGATTTAGATAATGGAATTTGTAAAACTTGTAATTTAATGGGCTTATCTACAGCTACTAAGAATAATGCTCTTGAAAACATTCTAGGGCACTCTAATTTGGAGTAAACTAGAAGCAGTCATGGCATAACAGTGGCCAAAGAAAAGAAATTGAAGTGGATTTTAAGAAGTTCTTTGGTTAAGGGATTCAGATAGAACTACTAAGAAAAAGAAGGAGGAGGAGAAGAAGGAGAAGGAAAAAGAGAGGGAGGGAGAAAAGGAGAGAGAAAGAGAGAAAGAGAAGGAAAGAAGGAAAGAAAGAAAAAGAAAAGACAGTATGTTTGTTGGGGAGGGAAGGTTGCTAGATAAAGCTAGAGAGAGCTCCAGAATGGTCCTCATTCAAATCCAACTTTTAGTAAAATTGATTCCTTCCATGACACTGGACTGGATCTTTCTGGCTCCTTTTCACTAATGTGGAGAATGAGAACCAGAGAAGGGACAGGACTTGAACTAAGTCTCATCCTGAGAAAGTGGTAGAGGAAAGATTACTTGAGCTTTTCCTTCGTCAATATAGACAACCACAGAAACCCTAAGAAACTTTGTTCCCACTCCTCTCTTGAGAGCCTTATCTTCTTGTGTTTCCATTTTCTTTGACTTACCCTTCATGTTTGGATAGGAATGGATTCATTTCACAATCTGTATGATTTGGCATGCTGTGGTTTCTTAGCCTGAGAAACACCAGTCTCTTGCTTAAAAGCTAAGGCCCACAATATTAATAGTAATAGTGATATTGTGTTAAGTGCTTTCAACATTTCATTTTCAATAGATTGTTCAGACATTAACCACTAGAAGAACTAAGACAAAAGAGTTATCCTTTTGAGCTTGAATGATCAAGGAAGGCTTCCTGCAGGAAGAGAGAATGTAGGCTGACTTGAAGACAGGTAGAATTTAGATAAGTAAGGAGACTCTAGGAAAGAAATCTATGGGAGAGACCCACAAAACTTAAACGTACAACTCCCTTACTGAAAATGGAATGGGTTGATTGCCACATAACCCTCAATGTGTGAGGCTGTCCTAGCTATGGATGGGGGCAGGGGTGAAGGACCGTGAAAACAATTGTCTTACTGGCCTAAGAAGTCACAGTTCTAGATCAAAAGGTACATGTGCAGATGCAATTTAAAAAAAGATAAGTCATAATCTATACAGTAAGTGATGGGAGATAGGCACACAAGGTTACATAAATCTAGGATTTTACAGGCAGATTTGGCAAAAAATTTCACTGGAGATGGGAGTTTCAGATTGGCATGAAAAACACATATGTTTGAAAAAGGTGAAGAAGGAAAATGAAAGGATAGGGCATGCCTGGCCAATGGAACATCATGAGCAAATTCTCAAGAAGAGAAGATGTAGGGCATGGAGAAAAATCAACAAAGATTGCCTTGAGATTTGGATTGAAGCTCAAATAACTCCAAGGTCAAACTCATTGAGAAAGATCAAGAAGGATTCTAAACACTGAGAATATAGCCTTAAACAAAACAAAACAACCAACCAAAAATCCCTGCTCATGTTGCTTATGGAACTTACTTTCTAGTGATGTCTTCAAAGTCTCTGCGGCAGTTGTATTTTGTTTTGTTTAAATTTAAACCACTATATTTATTATAAAATATTACATTCACATGGTTTAAGAAAAGTAAACAGTAAACCAGGGTAAAGAAAGAAAAGTAAAAGTCCCCCACACCCTCCCCACCTACCCACCAATCCCTCTTCCCTGAGATAATCCCCATTAACACGTTCATGAGTGTCCTTCCAAAAATCTTGTGCATCTACACTACAACTATATAGTACACATGTCATTATAGTAAAAATTTCACACTTGCTCTATTCACTAGAGAGTATCTACTGGAGAACCTTCCATATCAATACACAAAAGTCCATCTCATTCTTTTGAAAAGCTGCATAGTATTCTATTTTATGGATGCTTTATAATTCATTTTATTTGTGCCTAGTGAGGTTCACATGCTTTTCTCTAAAATTTTTGCACATCTGCAAGTATACCTCCAGGATAAATTCCTAGTGGTGGGAATGGAATGTATATTTTCACTTCCATAAATAGTCACTTGGTCCCCAAAGAGATTGTACCAATATACTGTTGGGGAAGTAAAAGTCCAACCAACAGGCAGAAACAACATCACATCATTATGGAAAGAAAGAAAATTGGTTTACTATTGAGTAAGCATAAGAGACATGCATTTAGGTAACCTGCAAGAGAATACAAAGTGAGAATGAAGCTTCACACAATTATATGGAAAAGCAAAAAATAAAGTAAAACTTTTCTTATCTCCTCAAGAGGCAGAATCATTCGATGAGATGTGTTCCTAGATTAACCTCAGAGGTATGTGCTTTTATTTCCAGGGACTAAGAGTTCCTCATCCTCAAAAACACCTTTGTAATTATAAACTGAAGACTTCTAATGATAAAACTAGTGCCTCTTGAGAGATCCATTTACATTTAAAAGGTTAAAGCAAGGATGAGGATGCTTTCAATAAGACCCTTTCAAGAGAAAAAGAGAAAACAGCTGCCTTCGTTTTCTTTTTTAATTATTTATCTTTGAAATTCCACTCTACCTCCCCACCAACAGCAGAGCTGAGAGCAGGTTTAGGGGTAGTAATTGGTAGTGGCAGTGGTGTTTGTGTGGGGTATTCTGTTTGTTTTTAAGCTGAGATAAAATATAAGGGTGAGTTGAAATGCCCGGTGATACTTCCCTTTACCCAATTACTTTCTGCACATGGCATTCATTTAACTTATCAATCCAAAGAAATGGTCACTGAGAATCTTCGCAGGAGCCAGCCCTGCATTGGGCTGTGAGGAAAAGACTCAAGTGGACAGAACAGAAACCCTATTTTCTGGGAACTCTGCCAATTGAGGAGGTGAAGTCTGGGTTCCGGGCAGAGTGGCACAGAATGCTACAGACCAGAAGAGGAGGAGGCAATTTCTGCTTCGGATAAGAGAGGACTTTGCAAAGAGCTGGAATGGAAGCCAGGCCTCCAAAAATTAGAAAGATCATTTTTTATGTCTAAGGTTTGATTTTGAAAATTTTCAAGTCTACAGAAAAGCAGAACCTTCTACCTAGATTCATAATGAATGACTATTTTGTCATATCTGTGCTCTCTATATGTGTGTGTGTGTATAGATATACACACACACACATATATATACATATATTATGAAAGGAACTTGCAGACATCATGACCCTTCACCACATATACTTCACCCCTATCTCCTACTTACCGCAATGCTATTATCATAGCTGAGTTAATGTTAATTCAGTACTGTCACCTAATAATAGCATACAGTCCATGTTTAAATTTCTCCATGTGTCCAAAAATGTCTTTTATAGCTTTTTGTTTTGTTTGGGAATCCAGAATCCAATCTAGGTGTATGTACTGCATTTTGTTATGTCTAGTTTAATCCAGAACATTGCTATTTAAAGGATGGTCCTGGGGACTTGTTAGAAATTCAACATCTCACACATTCTAACAAGATCCTCAGGTGATTGGTACATACACTACAGTTTGAGAAGCACTGGTCTAACAATTGCCCTGGGCTTTTTTGTTTGTTTTTCACGGCATTGACATTTTTGAAGGTCCAGGCAAGTTCTGTCATAGAATGTTTCACAGTCTGGATTTGTCTTTATATTATATTCAGATGAAACATTTTTGGTGAGAATAGTTCATAGGTAACATTATATACTGCTTATTGTGGCCCATCTCAAGCCATATGTCAGTTTGTCCCATCATCAGGTTGGTTTTGGCGTTCCTTGATGATACTTACCTGAATCAGTGAAGGTGTTGGGAGCTGAAGAATGATGATTGTCTAATTCTTTCATTCTTCTTACATTTATTAGCTAGAAGGATGGTGACAGGTGGAGGTGGATGAGACAGGGCATTCCAGGTGAAGCCAAAAAGTAGCAGAGGGAAGGCAAGCCCAGGAGTGAGGAGAGTAATGGTGGGCTTGGAAGAGAAGTCAGTCCAGACTGTTTGGAGTGACAGGACATAGGGCTAGATGACAAGAAGTATTGATAGAACAGGCTAGGGTGACAGGATACCATCACCGTCTTCGGAGTAGGAAGCAGATTTCCTGTACCCATATCTGAGTCCAACTCTGTGATCAGCCTCCTTCTTGGAGACAGAAGGCTTCAAGTGTTCTGATTGCCTGAGTGATGTAGTTAAGTCCTCAAGGTGTCGTCAGTGGCTCATCAGCATTGACATCACCTGGGAGCATGTTAGAACTGCAAAACCTAAGGCTTTACTCCACAGCTACTGAATCAGAATCTGCATCTTTACAGGATCCCCAGTGATTGGTATGCCCTTTAAAGTGTGAGAAGCTATAAGCTACCTTGGTCCAATTCGTACTTTTTCTGGTCATTTTCAATCAAAGAGGGCATCTTTAGTGAAGAGCAAATTTGAGAGCTGATTGCCCCATCATTGTTCTGTGAAAAGAGATGAGATTTTGAAGTATTGGAGCAAATTAAACAGATCATTAGGGTCAAAATAGTAACCCAAATAGCTACCATTTTCAAAAGCTTAGTAACACTTTATATACAATACCTTATCATATCCACAACCAGCCAGTGAAGGAAAGAATGATTAGCTCTCTGATTATAGTAGCTAAAGGAAAGGCAGAATCAATCCCAGGCAGAGAAGATGATTGAGACTGTGTTGTTTCTCCTGGAGGGGAACAGCTTAAATATGACCGTTTCTCCCTCCACACACAGAAAGAACGTTTTTATTGTTAGGGATATCCATCAGATACCCACAGAGTCTGAAAAAAGAGGAAGTACACTTAAATTAAAAACATGAAGATGAAGTTTCCTGAGCTACTCAATGGAGCTGAGAATGTCATCTTGGGAAGGTCCATTTGCTTGTGTGTTTCTAGTGTGTGTGCTGCTCACTCAAAGTCAAGTCACGGAGCAAGATACATTTCTCCAGCCAGGACCCAAATCCCCAGGCAAGATTTGGGAGAAAATTCTAGGGCCATGAGGCACTGTTCCCAAAGAGGAGTTGGTGGGCACCTCTTAGCATAGTGTCTGCAATATGCATAGCCTCCTTTAAATTTTAACAGTCATCCTCTCTTTATACCCTGCTTCTCCACTCCCAAATGCAAGAACTTCTTACCAAAAATGAGAATGAACTTCCCTATGCTCATCTTCTGAAGACAGCATCTTTCTAGAGGCAGTGCTAAAAGCCCAGGAGAATTCCAGTCCAGAATCTGACACTGACTCATGAGTGCCTTGGTTTCCTCCTCTGTAAAATTAGCTTACGGGACCAAAAGATGTCTACTTCCCCTTCTGGCTTTGATCCTGTGACTCTTGTCCACTGTTGGCAGCCAGGGGAAGCTGTGGAGCCCTCGCCCCTAGAGCCCTTAAAAAAGGAATAGTCTTGCACTCTGTCTTGGATTCCTTGAGCCCTGTATGAAGGTTTAAGCAGTAGGATCCCTTCCCCTACTAAGATGCTTTGTCTTTGGCATCCACCCATTTGAAGTTAGGGAACCAGAAAGCACAGTCTTCCATGACCCCAGATATGATTTAGGTTCACCTCTTGATACTGTCTCTCACAATCTTCCTACTCGAAGTGTGGACTTGCACATCAGCATCACTTGAGAACTCATCAGAAGTAGACTCTCAGACTCCACTCAAACCTACTATATCAGAATTTGCATTTTAACAAGATCCCCAGTGATTCATTATGCACATAGAAATTTGAAAAATACTTTCTTTACAGCACTCTTGGTTCTTTTCCCTCACAGCATTTACCCCAATTTGCAACTGAAATGACATATTTATTCGTACTTCTTAATGATTGCCTCCTGTGCTAAACCATAAAACCTATGAGAATGTCTTCCAATGACTAATGCACATACCAGGTATGCATTCCACACATGTTGAGTGATTCTCTGGTAGTCTCTCAATTGCTATTGGCCTCTGAGATGCCTCTCTGATTTTACTGCTCTAGCTTCTCTCGTTGTCCTTGGATACTGCCCTGGGTAGCTGATGGAGTCAACAATCTTGGTACCACAATTAAATGTAGATGCTTTTCTTTCTGCAACTGCATATCACACTAATCAATGGTCACGTAGACACTTATTAAATCTTGAAATGCTGCTGACTTGTAGAGGCAATGTGAAGGGAAATTTTGTGATGTCAGGTTTTCCTGTGAACTGCAAGTGTAATTGAGAAGCAACAGATATATAGCCTTGTTAGTTATGGTAAGCAGCTTTTAACTAAAGAAATGAAGTCATAGAACATTAGAGCAGAGAGAGAAAGCCTTGTAGGTCAAGTCCATCTTTCTTCCCATGAAAGCTGGGGCCCCAAAGATTAAACTGACCTCCCCCAGTATCCAGATTCCAGCCATGCCAGGACTTGGACTCCAGGAGGCTTCTTTGACTCATTACCACACACTCAAGCTGGAGAAGAGATCCATTTATCAGAAAACAAGCCATCAGTGGAAGGCAAGGGTCAGAGCTTCTAAAGAAACAAAGTCAAGGGAAACTCAAGATTGTTCTAGTTGTTTGGACAGAACAATAAGAAAACAAAATGAGGGTAACTGCTAATTTCCTGCTTTGGCAGAGGTTGGGAAGCTGGGTTTTCACCATGTAAATGCTCACACCTTTCTAGGTCTTTATTAAATATTGCAATTCAGTGCACCGTAGGAAATCCTAATCTGGGTAGGTGAAAGATGACTAAGATACCTCATTTCTTATTGGCAGGACACCTGAGGAGGGTCTCCATTCCTGAGGTGGGGAGAAGAGGGAGGGGGATTAGGGGTGAATCAATTAGTCACTGAGGAATTTATTAGGGGAGAAGAGCTGTGCTTTAGTCTGCTCCTGTTGCTGACTTGCTCAGAGCACCCGAACCTGACCTCCCTCTAATGGCCCCCAGCCGCAGCCCAGGAGCCTCTCCTTCAGCAGACAATCTGTTTTTACCTGCCTCTTACATACCTGTTTAAGTATTAATATATATTTTTCATGTTTATTCTGTAAACTATTGTATAATATAAATATATGACATACGTTTATATTTACTTCTATTATATATTTATAAATATTTGTAAATAACTTCAGAATATAAATTTATAATAAATCCATGAGGTGAAGGACTCAATTTTTAGATTTATGATATCCTCACAATGCTAGGCACGTAAACATTCAATTACTTCAGAATTTCCAACCATAGACAAGATAGAGATGTACCTTCCCAGGTATGTTTGCAATGTACTTTCACTATGTGATGAATCAAATATGGGGGGAAAAAACATACATATTTATACACCATACATGATTGTTCTTATGTCGACTGAGAAGAAAAAGAATAACACAGGTGAAGGGGAAAAGCACTGAACTGGGTATTAAGAGCCCTAGCTTTGGGTCCCTAAGATGCTGTAAACTTACTTGTGACCTTAGGCAAGTCATTTTACTTTTCTCAGCCCCAAGTTCCTAGCCTGTGAAATGTGGATAATAATCCTTGTTATTCTGATAGGCAAATCTTGTGCATTTCCGATAGGCAGGTTGTCAAGAAAATTAATGAGAAAGCCAATTGTAAACTGTCAGTGAATTAACTTTTAAAACTTGAGAGTCAGATTGATGGTGCATTCTAAATTCCACATTATTTTGAAGACAACCTAAATGGAAAAGAAAAAGATAAGTTTTTTTTGACTGAATGTCATCCTCATGTGTCTTGTTTTCTCTTTCTTTTCCTCCAGGACTACATCCCCAACCAACCTGACAACATCCCCCTTAAAGGAGGTAAGACCTTGAAATTGGGAGTAAATGTGTCGTGAATCATCCAGATGACGTCATAAGGTGTGGTGGCCAACCAACAACCAGAAACACTACAACAGTGCCCCACAGTAGGGTGGCAGGGGTGGAGAGGGGGCTCAGGGCTGAGCAGATGCATCTGGGGTCATCTAAGTAGCCTCTGATCAATACTCTCATCCCCACCAGTCTCCCAGCAGCCCTTGGCATTCCTGTTACTGAAAATCCCTACCCCTGGTGTAGAAAATTGCATGGGTGTTGACTGGAACACAAAGCAGCATTGTGATGTGCTTGAAATCTGGAGTGAGTGGATGTGAGTATGAGTCTTGGCTCGATTTCCCACCTGGGAGCCTCAGTTCCTCATCTACTAAATGGGGATAATAATACCCACCTCATGGAATATTGGAGAAGACAATCTGATCTCATCCATAAATTCCTTGGCATGGCGATCAGCACACAGTAATCATTGAACAACCAGTAATAGCCAAAATGCAGAATGAAGTTCAGGATTTGTGAAAACAGGCTTCCTCCCCATCCTACACATCACTAAACTCAATAGCCTCAGAGGGGTGAGATGCAGAGCTCCGTTGACACTGAAGAAGAAATCCTTGAGATCATCTGGTTAATGTTTTCTCTGTGCAGAGGAGGAAAAGTGAGGCCAGAAAGGGAAGGTGTCTTTCCTAAGGTCACATAGGTCAAACCTAGAACCCAGATATCCTCATTTCTAACCTGCATTCTTTCCACCCAAGAGTATTGCCCCCATCTCAGTCCTTTCATCTTCAGAACCTGGATAGCAAGCACAGCTGGATAACCAAACAACTCAGAGGAAACAGTAAAGGAGAGGGGATGGGTGGGCATAGACACCTGTGGGGAAAATGTCCTTGGGACCAGATAACGCAGAGGTCTGAACACAGCTCTTCATGCCAATGGTACGAGGTTGTAGTTTTCCTTCAGGAAACCCTTGGCAATGCCTTTCCTGCTGTCTGTTGGCCAGGCTTAGAAATTAGTGGTAAAAGGCCCCACACGGACAAGCATTCTGGATCTTTCAAGGCAGACTAATAATCACAGCTTTGTCAACAATATCTTAATTTTGGCTGGAGTTAGTTGGTGCATGAACACAATGCCTGCTTAAACAATCAAACTAATGCAAAAAGGAACACGGTATAACACAGAGGATGGAAAAATTTGCTGTCAAGAGCCAGACAGTAAATACTTTAGGCTTTGCAGGCCATGAAGTCTCTGTTACAATTACTCAACTCTGTCGCTATAGTGCTAAAGCAGCCGTAGACTTGCTTATCCCTTAGTAGAAACAGAACAGGTCCCACCTCAACTGGGATTTTCCAAATAAGCTAGGAAATTTTCATTTTTTGAGAGGGGGAGTTGATTCTTAACATGAACATGATCACAACCACAAGGATAGTTCTGATGCAGCAATGTGATCTTGATTGCTCTGAATCCCAGTTTCCTCGCCTGCAAAGCAAGCACTTCAGTCCTGGGTGGCCGAGCACAAGCAACTTAACTGAGTGTTGGCCCCATAGGAAAGTTTTCATCAGTCCACAGTGGAATGAGAAAAAAAGGATGTTAGCCCATTTTTTTTTTACACAACCGATTTTGTTTAATGTAGGGGTACTTCTTTCCACTGAGAGTATATCCTTCCTACATTTTTTGATGGTAAAAATGTCCTTTCTTTCATAACACAAAGATGATAGAGTTGAGACTTAAGTTGGTTTTCTTTCTGTCATAGTTATTTTGTTTTGTTTTCCTGGCCATGAGGGGCAAAATAAAAATCTGCCCACTCTGTGTTGGTCCCTGAATTTTCATTTTGGAGAGCCATTTCTTTGGAATATGAAGTCCAGAGTTTTGGGAACCACAGTCTAGCTCTCTTGTCAGGTCCCTTCCTATCTGGGCCATGACTGTGAATACTGGAACACAAAGCAATTCAAAACCAATCTCCAATTACAAATTCAATGTTTCCTCCCCTACATTTCAAAATGCTCACAGTCATCCCCACCAGGGCTCTGAAACTTTTGTAAAAGAACCTTCCTGTACCTCTCTTTGGTTGACTGATCTTCAGTCCTGCGACTGAGCTACTGGGGATTAGTGGTCCTTTTCTGCAGATGAGAAACAGAAGCCCAGGGATTCGCGGTGACTTACCCAAGGTCACAGCGGGAGTCAGTGGTGGAGCAAAGATCAGAATCCAGAGCTCTCCCTAGTCCTGTTGCATGACATGTTTTCACCATGAGAGTCGATGACTTGCTATTTATTGGTCCTGGACTTTATCCCACCATAATGAGAGTCTACACTTTCCTTAATTCAACAAACTATAGAGAAGCAGGGCCACTGCAGCAGGGTGGGAGTTGAGAATATTAACTTAGAGCAAGACCTGGGTCCAGAACTGAACTCAAAACCAGCATCCTGTGCCTCTTTGGACAAGCTCTTTCTCCTCTTGGCCTCATCCGTAACATCCCAGCAAAGTACTAAATGAACTGCTTTAACACTTTACGATAGTATATTCATCATGCTTAATAATATAGAGGGAAAAAACTCAACAATAATCTGATGGAAATATGAAGCCATGGCCTCCTTCCCCAACACACCCATCTTAAATAGTCACAAGCAACAATTTGTCCCTTTTGAAAAAGCCATTGCCAGATATTCAGGGCAAAGGCAAGTCATGCCCCCTGGGAGGAAGTGCCAGGGGCAGCAAGAGGTTTTTGTCCCTGGGGAGGACAAGGGCAGGAACCAGAAACCTTCTAGGGGGCCCTGTGCCCCTGGCTGGTGGAACCTGCTGCCCATCATAAGCAAGTCCAGAGCCTGGGGAGGCAGGGCCACGTGTGCACGCTTAGCTGCAGGGATACTACAGCAGACCGAGCCTCTTTTGTAACAAAAGGATTTCTGTGTCTTAACACTCAGAAATTCCCAGCTGGGGGCTGGGAGGAGAGCCTTTCACTGCACCCTTCTCCCCTCTAGGTCTTAGTTTTCTCATCTAGAAACAGGCTAATTAGGACTCCCGCATGGAACTGCCATGAGCATGAAATGTGGCAGCAGGCATAACCTGTGCCTGCCATGGGGCTGAGCCTACATCCCTTGGGCACAGGGCCCACCTCTTCTTTCAGATCCAAGTAAAATGGCTCTAGCCCATCCCACATATCTTGGGAAACCAAAAGGGGTGGGGAGGGGGGAAAGTAAGGCTTTCCCTTGTCCCTTCTTCTTCCAATCTTCTGCTTCCACTAAATTTTGAATCTCACATATGCTCATGCTCTGTGGCTTGTTTGCCCAAACCACAGACTACAACCATGCTTGCCTTGATTTCCCCAAAGTTCCAACAGCACCCAGCATTTGTGTGCAGCAAAGTTTGCAGCAGCGTTTAGGGTTTGTAGAGAAGCTGATAGGGCTTATATTACATCATGACGTGCCACAGCCCACAATGTTCTCGAAAGACCTCAACCATTCCAGCCAGGGGAGTTTCTCAAGGGACATCTCTCCTCCCCGGGCTTCAGCATTCTGCCATGTGCGCTAACCTCCTGTCCTTCCCATCTGTTTCTGTGTCCTCTTCCTCCCCATTCCCAGGTCCCCCCTCCCACTTCCTTTCACAAACTGTACAGAAACTCACATTCCACTGACTTTATTTTGCAGAATGATCTTGGTCCCTTGGTCTCACCCCCAGGCCTTCCCAACATACCCTGGGACCTTTCCAAAACAAAACACTCTCCAACTAAATGACAGTTCTTACCTCCACAAGAGGAATTTCGTAGTCAATTTTTAAAATAGCTTTCTTTTTCTCCCCCTAATTACATATGTACAGGCATTTGACAGAGTGGAAATAATTGACATTGATGGGGTACTCTCCCTGTGTGCCCAGCACCATGCTGGGGGCATTACAATTCACTCATTCCATCTTCAGTCCTCACAACAACCCCTGAAGGATCATTATTAACACTATTTTATAGGTAAGGAAACTGAAGCACAGAGAGGTTTATTAACTTGCCTAAGATTTTGTAGCTAGTAAGTAATGGGGCAAGACTTCAAATCCAGAACGAGCCACCCTGGAGCCCTTACACTTACCCACAATCACGTCATCCAATACAGAGTAAAACTCAGCACTGTGCTTCCTTCCAATGCCTGGCTGGCTCTCCAAGTCTAGGAATCCATCCAGCACTCCGGGGCTGCTTCTACACCTGCTCTCCCAGCTGTTGGTTTTCATGTCTCTGCGATGTACTTTGATATCGAGCTCTGGGGCAGAGAGGGCCATTAGGAAGACCACACTCATGGGTGTTTGGAGAGGTGGAGAGGTGGAAAAAAGGAAAGGGCTGTGGCAGATCTAGAGGCTAATTTGAAGCCCTAGCCTTGCAGCCGATTATGCGGCCTTGGATGACTTCTTCCCACTGCCTGCCAGTTAGAAGAGGTGTCTACCTTTCCTGGGAATGTCACCTGGCCTCCAATGCCCAGGGGCTCGTTGAGGTCCTCAGGAAGTTGAAACACTAGATAGACCACCTGTGGGTTCTGACAACCTCTTCAGCACATTCCCCACTCTCACCTGAATTCAATCTTCAGCTGAAGATGTGGAACAAAAGCAGAGAGCTGGATTGGAATTTGAGATACCTACATTCCAGTCCTGGTTTTGAGGGACTTGAGCAACTCACTTTCCCTCTCAGGGAAATGTGGATGAGGGTAGGGGCAAGACTAAGACCTCCCCTGGCATGGATTTTGCTTTGGATATAACATTCCATCAATTGAACAAATATCTTAGGTTTCTTCAATCATTTTACCATTCTAATATTTTACGATTCTTGCATAGCTTGGCAGGCTATACCCCCTTCCACCAGTAAAAGGCAGATGTAGACATCAAAGGAGACCAAAGGAGTTTGGCTGGATGATCTTATCTAGTGAACCCGCCCCTATAGAATTAATAAAAGCTGCCCACTGGAGGCAAAGTAACCAACCAAGTGGACTGGCTACTCCCAATACCCAGCTGTCCCTGAAGCTGTATGGCTGAGGCCCAGATGGCCAACCCCACCAGGGTGTCACACTGGTAGTGCGAAAGGCAAGGTAGAAGGGCAAGGGCCTCCCTCCTCCTTACAACCCTCCCCCTGAAAAGACTGAAAACTAGCAGAGACTCACTCTTCTCGGGGGGATTGATACAGGTCTAGACTGTGGCTCATCATCAACTTTTTTCCCAGCAAGTGGGAGTGCTTTCACTCAGAGGGTGAATTGCTTGTCAGAGAATTCCAGGCCTCAGAGAGGCTATTTGCTACTCCATTTACTTTACAAACACTCACATCACTAATCTCACTGCCTTTCTCTTAAGGCAGAGCAAAGAGGAATCAGGGATAGCGCTACATGAAATAAACTAGAATGGACCACACAGAATCAAGTGAAACAGGGTTCCAGGGAGGCCTCCCAGATTGCCAAAGCCTTATCTACCATCCCTGCCACTGAGAGAAGAGGGGAGGGAAGGAGCAGGAGGAGAGGAGAAGAAACAAAAAGAAAAGGAGAGAAAATATTCAGACCACTGAGATACATGTGAAATTTTATCCTTGAATTTATCACATACAGTTCACAAGTCTCTGAATCCAGAGAGCTCACACTTCCCCACCTGTCACATACTTTGGGGAAGGGAGGAAGGGAAGGAGGGAGGGAGAGAGGAAGGAAAGAAGGAAGGAAGGAAGAGATCATGGGAAGGAGGGAGGGAGAGAAGAGAAGAAAAGAGAGAAAGAGAGGGAAGGTAAGAAAAGATGAAAGCAAGCAAGGAGGCCTGATCTTCAAATCGGTTTCATTATGTAGCTCATTCATGCTCTCTGGACTCAATATGTGTTGGCTTAAATTCCTACAAGCCAAGCACTGGCCCAGGGAAGGACAGTCAACTATTACTGAGAATATCTGGCGTGGTAGACCCCAGGCTCATAGCTATGCATTATCTCATTTCATCCTCCCAACAACTCTTCAGGAGAGGTTTTGTTACTAGTCTCACTTTTGCAGAAGGAAAAGGAAACTCAAAAAGGCTGAGTGACTTGTGCAAGGTCATGCAGCTAGTAAGAGTCAGAGGTGGAATTTGAACCCAAGTCTGTCTGATTCCCAAGCTTAACTTCCTAAATGTGTCACCATACGTCTGTATCTAGAATAGCTAGGAAGTGTTTTTAAAAGTTATCAAAAGTGTTAGTAGAGTTTACCAGTTGACTGCAGACTCACTTTTCCATTTAAACTATGGACTTTAAAACTACTTCTTAAATACCCTGATAATATTGATCCAACCTATATTTTGGTATAGATGAATTCCAAGGAAGCATCCATAGAATCAGATAGGCCTATCTTGTATATTGCCAATAGATCAGTACTCAGTTTGTGTTTACTGATCTCCTTCAGTGGGCTTGTCATGGAGCACACTGGGATGGGTATTCCCTAAAGGCTTTTGGTAAGTCCAGGGTCACCCAGTTGTCCTTCGTTTAACAAAAGTTTCATCCTGGAGTTCATTTCTCCATTCCCAGTTGACTTGGTGGAATCAAGGAAATTGTCAAGTGGAAGCCATTTGGAATAAGCCTTAAGGTTAAGGGATCCACTTTGATCACAAATCCTATTGAGAACAGAGAGACTCTTTCCCAGAAATTACTGCTGTGATTGTGGATATTCTAGTGGAGGGAAGGAATTCAGAAGTCAGGAGATGGTAGATGCAGTCGTTGGGATGATCCTCTTCTCCTTAGAAGGGGTCAAATGTTTTCAACAGATGGAGGGAGAATTCTGCACACTCTTCTGGAAGCATCAGATGGCTTCAAACAGGTACATAATTGAGAAACTCCGATCTATCTGATAATACCATGAGCTTTGCTTTAATGAACATTTCATCAGCCAGATCACCCTGCTAAGGGTATTGCTAAGCTGTGCCACTATAATATCAAGGATAAAAGGAGGAAGGGAGAAAGGAACTACCCTTTGCTGAGTGTCTAAGCCAGGTACTGCACCAGCGACTTCACATCCGTTATCTCATTGCATCTTAACCACACCCATACATTCAGGATGATTGTTACTATCCCCATTTTACAGATGCAGTAACTGAGGCCCAGTGAGAGAAAATGACAGGCCTCAAAGCCCTGAGCATATCCTAGGTGCTCTTTTTGAAGTGAACTGTGTCTGACTTGTCCTGACATCAAACTTGCTATAGAGCTGAGGGTACTTGGCACTCAGACCTATCTATACCTGCTGGCCTGAAGGATCAAGGTGATTTTCTTTGCCTCTCTAGAAGCACCTTGTGCATTGTTGTGTCTTTATGAGTGACTTTACAGAGTTCAGCACGTGGGCCTAAAGTCAACAACTTTCTCTCAGAAGGCTCATTGGTGCCTGTTTTCCCATCACTTCTATCTGTCTTGTCAGTTTTCAGTTTCAGGGTCTATGGTGACTGGTAACCCACTCCTGCCAGCATTTAACCCTCTGCTAAACAACACGGGAGAGAGCACTGGACTAAGAGTCAGGAGTCCTGTGTTCTAAACCTGGCAGTGCCAATAACCCACTGTGGGATCTTGAGCAAGACCCTCAGTATCCTGGGTTCTCACCAATTACAAAGCAGGATCTTGGTTAACCTGGCATCTGGGCCCTTTCAGGTCTAAAATGTTGATATCTCAAGGTAGGGTCCAGTCTTAAAATTTCCATAATCCTGACCTTCTAGAACATGGCCTTTTCAACTGTTTTGAGCAACCTCTCTCTCCCTATCTCTTCTCTCTGTGCAACTGGCCAGAAGGGGCATAGCTTTCTCTCTAGGTTCCCGAACAAAGCCCAAGAAAGGTCCACGATCCTTCAAGAAGAGGCTAAAGCTTGGGAAGACCGCTTGCAAGTCTTTCCCATCTGAAGGTTTTGGTCCTTAGAAGGACTCACAGCATGTTTGATTTGTATGAAAGAAAAAATGCCCCAGAGAAGGCGAACAGGGTCCTGGGCTCAGGTTCCACCTCTGTTACTAACTAGCCAGGTGACCTAGGACAAATCTGCCATGGGGACAACTTTGGGAACCCATGTATTACATGTTTACAAACCTGTACCAGGTGATTTCTCAGTGAATTTCCATTTCTGTGAACCACGCAAATCCTTAGAGAGTCAGACTGTTCATAAGTCTGCAAGATGCTCCATTCTATACTGCAGGTGTCTGGAACTCAGAATGTGTGAAGACACAATCCACCACCTGGGGTAGAGCCCACAAAGGCAGAAACTGGAACTGGGGTTGACTTCTCCCTGCTGCAGGCCTGGCAGTGGACAGCTGAGATTACACAGCCTGCCTGCTAGACTAAGCTAGAAGTGCCTTATAAACAATCAACTCCACACTGCTCTTCATCTAGACAGGGAAACTGAA
Organism: Choloepus didactylus; assembly: GCF_015220235.1. Lineage (NCBI taxonomy): Eukaryota > Metazoa > Chordata > Mammalia > Pilosa > Megalonychidae > Choloepus > Choloepus didactylus. The sequence continues at coordinate 108,075,901 of NC_051316.1, forward strand.
GCCCACAGAGGGAAAATTCCAGGATCCTAACTCCCAAGCCATCTACTTAGCTACTACTTGCAGACAGTTCTCACTGCCCCCTTGCCAAGCATTCAGTTCTTCAAGCTAAACCGGTTCAGTCCCCTAATGACAATCAGCTGAAGAATGAATGAGGCAGGGTGTGTTTCACACCCTATGCTTCCAGCTTCACACTTGCAGGGACATTACAAGATTCTAGCTTCATACAGCATCTATTTATAAGCCACTCCTTCCTGCCCCATAACCAAAAAAGAAAGTCATATCATGGGCTCACCAATAAGAAGGAGACTCAAGCCATGTGGCTGATGACCCACAAAATATTCCTCTAGCTCTTGACAACATCTTCATGGCCCTCAAAGCAGCACATCCATCTTTGAACAGCACTGACTGGCCAAATCTTATTTGAGCTGCCAGCTCTGTGACTTACAGTGTGACTTGGGTGTCCTTAGTTAAGGTCTTCCCATTGCCTCATCTGAGAAATGGGGATGAGGTCAGTGTTAGCCATTGGCTGAGTGCTTCTTCTCCTTAAACTTCTACTTGGGGCCTTAGTGTTTGGGTCCCCACAGAGCAGGCTGCACCGTCTTCCTGCTGACAGCCTTGAATGTTAAAGAAACAGCGATTGTGCCCCCTATCCCGGGGATCTTCTGCAAGTTAAACAGCCCCATTCCTTCAACTACTCCTCTGGAGTCCTGGTTCCCAGCCCCCTTCTCTGAGCCAGCTATAGCTACATCATCCATTCTTAAGGGATTGCCAGTGGTTTTCCTGCAGCTTGAAACCGTCTAAAAATTTTTTGAAGAAAAACTAAAATACGCCATGCCATTTGACTTCAGGAAATGCAAATGTTTCAAAATATGTTTTTTTCCATCCTTGGGTTTCTCAGAATTATAACTGAGGTCACCCTGCTAAACATGTGAAGACCAAAGGGGAAAAAAACAACAAAGGAAACTACATGTGAGAAATGCAAGCCCAGGCTTATACTTCTGCAGCCACTTGTTTACAGAAGCTCACCTGACTTAGTGCCACTGCAAGTGACATGGTGGGAGAGCACTTTGGTCGGCGAACAGAGCCTGGGTCTTGGCGAGATGTGATGGCCTTGCCCCAGGGGGCACCTCTTATTCTTCATCTAACCTAACCTGTAGAGCCAATGAGAGAATGAGGCCTGGTGTTATTCCAGCCCCAAGGGGAAAAGCCAAACATCCCCAGTTCACTCCACTGATGCCACAGGTACATACCTGGCAATCACAGAGCTAAGTAAGATACATGGACTAGGGTCAATTCAATGAATATTTACAGAGCACCTTCTGGGCACCATGCCCTGGACTGGGCAGTGGACATGTATAAACTGTCTCCACTCTGAGGGTTCACAGGCTAATGGAGGGGATGAATAGGGAACAGAGGGGATGGACAGAGGTTTCCTGGAGGAGAAGATGACCACCGGATCATTTTAAATGATGAATAATTTGCTGTGTGAAAGGGGAGATTCCAGGTAGTGGGAACCAGCAGATGCAGAGCTGGAATGACAAATCAACCATGATTTTTTTGGGGGGGAGTGGTCTCTGAAAGCCCCCAAATTCCAGGATAGTTGTCAAACCTCCACTTGGGCATCAGGGTCCAATACCCTACATTGAATCTCCACTCCACCACTGACTTGCTGTGTAAACAGGAACAAAGTCACTTCCAAGTTCTTTATGTACAAGGCAGAAATAATTATAGAGCTGTTTTTATGGCGTGGTTGTGAGAACTAATAGAATAATACATGAATATATGCTTAGCACTGACCCTAGAAAGCAGCAAGCATTCAATAGGTATTAGCCATTATTGTTGTTACTATCACGATGACTGCTGCTGCTACAATCATTGTCATCGTCATCATCATGTCATCGTCATCATCATCATCATCAATGGAACCTAGTGTGCAAGGGAAGGAAAGAAGGTGAGGGATGAGAGCAGAGAGTTCAGCAGGGGTCAGAACATAAGGGAGCATGAATGCTATGCTAAGGATCCTGCAGATAAAGTGAGTCAGGGACGGATTCCAAACAGGGAAGAGATGTGAACAGATCTCCCTCTCTGTGGTTCCTTCTAATTGATGTCCAAAACTAGATCTCAAAAGGAGAAGGTTGGCTCAGGGGAAATTTCTAGCAATAGCCGCCATCCATTCGGAGAATAGGCAATCCTCAGGGTTGTGGTTCTAATCCTACACACCCCAAGAGTCTGGGCTGTGAGCTGAAGCAGGCAGGACCAAGAAACAATAGTTGGAGGATGAGTGCGGGGCAGGGTCAAGACAATTGGCCCTCATTACCAAGAGGGGATTTGGACCAGAGCCTCTGTATGGGTAGAGGGCAGATAAGGATGAAAACGTCTGCCTCCTGCTTCTGCTGGGTGTGTCTCTAGCAGTTACCTTATTCAGACAGCAGAGGGACCTCTTCACTTAATTTTCAACTATTCCAAGGCCCCTGGAGCTATGAGGAAGACCAAGAGGGACTTTCTCAGACCTGGGCAGAGGGCAACGGGGAAGGTTCTGAGCCCAACAGATAGTACTGGGAGGTCCAGTGGATAAACACAGCAGAGTGTGGATATTTCAATTGAATAGACCTATGGATGATGGAATGAGTGGTCATCTCTGGTGATATCATCAGAAAGAAGTCAATGTCAGGTCATAAATCTCCCAATTTCACAAATAGGGAAACCAAGGCCAAAGATGACAAGCGATTTTCCCAGAATTTGTTGGATTCATGAGTCATTGCAATAAATGTATAACTTGGTCCTTTGCATGCAAAATAGTTGCTATAATAAGAAAAAGTAAAGCTGCTATCACTAGGGAACATGTTAGAAATATTTTTATTTCTTAAATACCATAATGACATAAACATTGTTTGTTCCTCTGCCAAGGAGGCTCCAAATAGCAGTTATCCTCCTACGAGCTCTTCAATCCTAGATCCTCTTGAAATTGAGTACAAGGATCTGTTGTTAATCTCCACTGTCTAACAAAAGGCTAGTGTAGAAAATCCAGTCTCTGGATTCAGACAGACACGGCAGTGACTCCTAGTATGTCTAACAACTTGCTTTTTGACCTAGAATGTATCATTTGTCATCTGTAGGCATCAGAGATGATGGTCACTCCCTCACAGGGCTATTCTGAGAATTAGACTGGATGATAAATATAAAAGAACCCAGACTAGTATCTAGTGGACAGTAGGTACTCAAGGAAGGATAGCGCTCACCACTACCAGCTTCACCATACTGATTACCACTGCCTGGCTGGTGACCATGGCACCATTTACTTAATCTCTCTGATCCTCAGTTTCTTCCCATCTGTAAAATGGGCTTACTAATACCTCTCTTGTGGAGTTGGTATGAAGATTACGTGAGGTCAAGTACGTAAAAGGACAAGACCAGTGCCCAGCACGTTACAGGGACTCAGGTAACACTTGTTTCCACAGCCTTCTCTCAAAGCCCAAGTAGAAACAGTCAATTAAAGGGAAGCTTAAAGAACTTGATGGCAAATGATAAAAAAAGAGGTTTTCTTTTTGTACCCAAAATGCAAACAGAATGATAAATGTCTCCACCAAAGGGTCATAGAAAAATATCTGGTGTCTCCAGTTCCCAGAACAGTGAAAGACATTTAATGTTGATCTCCTTATCTTCAGGAAATTGCTCAGAGGACATGTTCTGTATCCTGAAAAGGTCTCCATTCAACAAGACGTGGGCCTACCTCCAAGGTCAGTAACTGAATCCAGGAAATACAACCATAGGAAGACAACTTCCTGTGGACTTTCTGAAAATTCTAACCAAGGGGTCACAAGTAGAGACCCATAGCAAAATGTGACCTGCAGATGTGTTTTGTTTAGCCTGCACAATATTTTTTATGATTTGAATTTGAATGCCTTAGCAGGGGAAGGGGAGAGTTTTACTCTCCAAAGCTAAAAGGCTCCTCCTCTCTGAGCCCCATTAACTCATTTATGTTGCCTGCCTGGCCCCTGCAGGCATTTGCATACCATCACTACCACCACCGTCACCACCACTACCACCACCACCACCACCACCATCCCGTCACCACCGTCACCATCACCACCACCACCACCTCCATCACCACCATCACCACCACCATGCCTCTCTATTCAGTCACCCATCAGTTGAAGCCAAGTGCCTAGTACTTCTACTGCAATGGAAGCAGGCTCTCATTCTCCACCTCTCTGGAGTTATTCATAAGGGAACCATAAAATTGCCTTGTCCTCCCAGACTGACAGCTTAATAATAGGTTGGCACGGGGCTCATTTGCATATCGCAGCATGCTTCAGGTTAGAAGCACCTCATAAATGAAACAGTAAGAGGTACTTACACTGCGAAAGAATGAGATCTGGAGGAGCTAGCCAAGAATCCCTGAATAGCCATTCTGCTCATTTTAAAAATTCAATTTTGTGGTTAGATTAGTTCTCACCCTTTTCAATTGAATTGCATCAGGATTTAGAGGGAAAGTATGGAGACAATTAAAACTTACACACCAGCTTTATAGTTCTGAAAGGCAACCTTGTCAGTGAGTGCTGATTTTCGCTTGTTATGATAATGAGAGATTTGGCTTCTGACATGGGCAGGATTTGAAGGGTCTTCTGATTCTCTGCTTTTCTACAAATCCCAGATGGCATGAGCCCCTTAATATGCATGTGGAGTGCTTACACAACAATGTTTGGCTGCCCCTTTAAGGAAGGAAGACAATTAATAGTTAAGGCATGCATATTAATGTGAAAGTTAACATATTGAGATTCTCCTGGATCTCTTGATGTCTAAATAGGTTATTAATTGAACAATCTTAAATGTCCTATCTCTAATACATTATGCAGTCCCTACCAAATAGCAGTCCCCGCCAAATGCTCACTAATTGACTGACTAAAGAAACACTACAGTCAAGACCTTGTTAGGAAAACAGTCCAGGAGCTTATAGTCTAAAAAAGTAAAGAATAATAATACAACAATTGTTAAGTGAAAAAAATTAATTTTACATGAAGTAGAGCTACAGCACCATGTGCATTCTGACCCTCCAGCTTTGAGCATCAGAGAAATGGAAGGGCTGGTTTTGTACTTGTGCCATGAATAATAAGTAGAACCCAGAGAGAGTAACATGGAAGACATTCCAGACTGTTGGAACAGCAGGTGACACTATGGAAAACATGGGTCTTGAATGAGCAACCTTGAATAAAGATTAAAATTTTCCAATCTGTACCAGACAACATGCTGAATAATTGTTTTTTCTACTTTTCTTTCCAGTGTCAAAGCATATAAACAAAACCAAGTTGTCTTGGAACGAAGATGGAAAGTTCCAAGGAGTCATGTATCAGGATGGGAATCTGGTGATCCAGTCTGAAGGTTGGTACTTCATCTTTTGCCAACTCCAATTTCTCGTGACCAAATGCCCAGAAAACTCTGTTGACCTGAAGGTGGAGCTTCTCATCAATGAAGTGGTCAAAAGGCAGGCGCTGGTGACAGTGTGTGAATCTGGAGTGCAAACCGAAAATATATACCAGAATCTCTCCCAATTCTTGCTGGAATACCTCAATGTCAGCAGTACCATATCAGTCAACGTGGATAAATTCCAGTATGTGGATACAGATACCTTTCCCCTGGAGAATGTGTTTTCTATCTTCTTATACAGTAGTTAAGACTGAACAGTTTCACCTGGCCTTCAGGAAGAGAGCAGCATTCTACCGTACAGTACTCCATCCATCCAAATGCTTGGGCAAAAAGACAACTTTAAACCAAGTTTAAAACCACAAAGGATATTAAATGGTATTCATCTCCTTCTATCTGTTGGGAAGACACAGCACCAGGGTTAAAAAGAGTGAAGTATCTTTCAGACAGAACACAGGGAAGCAGTGTGGTATGGTGGGCAGAGCCCCACACGTGAATCAGAAGGGATGGATATATATACCCCAGCTCAAATATTAACTCACTGCATCACCTTGGGTCATTTCTTCACACCCCGGAACTCAGGACCCACGTCTGACAAACAAGGGAGCTGGGTTTGGTTCTCTCCGAGGTCTTTTTCATCTCAGAAGATCAGGCTTTCTCACCACAGACCTGCAAGCTAGGATTTCAGGACGTGTTATGGAAGCCCCCAACCAAAGGGAGACCCTCCATACCAGCAGAGAGCCCGTGGTCCTAACAGCATCTGGCTTCACTTTACCTGAGAAACATCAGAATATGGGAACAAGATTCAGGGTGCCTTGCAGAATTGTTGTGAACTGCAGGATCTAAAAATATCTAATAGAAAGGACTGCCAAACGGATCATTCAGAAACTAAAAGACCATCCAGGGATTTGAAAAACCATCCAATCAGCCTGACTCCATTGCAGTTAAAACTGAGAGTGAGTCAGCAACAATGGCATCTGTGCTGTACATTCTGCAAACAGTCAGCATGCAGTGGTCAAGGTGATGAGCTCATTTATCCAGGGAAGAGCTGCTGCCAGTCTACTGTGTGATCTATTTCTGCTCCCTGCTTCAAACACCTCTCAGAAAACATTTCTCTAGAGGGTTTTGAGGGCCCTGTAAAGCTGTCGATAGACAAGGATGACCACAAAAGAGGTGAGGAGAACTTTCCAGCGATGGCAGTGTCCTCTCCTGATTTGGATAGCCGTGCAATTTCTTTAGCTACATCAACCTTTACGTCCTTCCATCATCTCTGGACAAGCACCCTGTTTTTTGAAAGAGGATGTTGACACATCATTGAGTTGGAGTGTAAGCCCCTGAAGTTATGCTTTAGTAACAAAAGAGGGACCTTCAATTGGTATACAAAAAAATGGAGGAAACTTTGCATTTTTCTCAAGGAGGGGTGAAGGGAGAAAAGAAAAGGAACAGGAATGTGGGAAAGTCTGTCAAAGAAAGACTATAAAAGACTTAAGAAAGAACCAGCAGTGGTGGTACAGATGAGAGGAACTTTGGAGAACAAAAATGGCTAAGGGAAACGTTTAAGTCATTTACAGAGCAGTGTGCCATATCAATCTCCTTGGTCTCCTCTACGTAATACTCAATAAAGTCTACATTTCTCTTTAATGTGTTGTGTGAGTATATTCTTTGGGAAGATTGGGGATATGAAGAGATGTTGGATTTATCAATCCAAGTGGTAGGTGGTAAAGAGAGAGAAAGAGAGATTTGGGAGCCAAGAGCTAGAGAATTAAGGAGACATCTGGCATTTGAGTTATATTCTACCTGCGTGGGACAAAGGCATCTTGTTTGAACCCAACTCATGCATTCTTTGAAGAGATTATGTATCCCAACCTTGAGTAAACTAAAGCAAACTTTCAATTGTATCACATTCTAATTCCAGACAGCTTCCTCTTGCATTTTCCACCAATCTTCCTTGAGCAGAGGTCACCAACATTTGCACTGTTAGCAGTTACTAATCTCAGCCTTTATCAAAGAATGCTCTGAAAGTCAACAGCTGAAGACCAAGGGGGCACAGAATTTTAAGGAATCCTGTGGTAAAAAAAAAAAAAAAAAAAAAAATTTAAAGAGAGTAACCACTAATAGATCAGCTGAGTTTAACCTAAATTTAAACTTTAAAGCTAAATTCCATTATGCCCTGATGGTTAACCAGCCCCTCATAGAATGCTATGAGCAAGTGACACCATTATCTACAGGCAAAACAAATAATTTTTCTAAGTAGGCTACCTGAAACATATGCCTCTGCTAAAAACTCAACTTAAGCTTGAAAACTCTTTGCTCTCTACCACCATCACCACCATATAATTGCAGAACTTTTAGAAAAAGGTGGGTGAGCTAATAAGAAAAAAGTCAATGTAGACAAAATGTTACTGCCCTTGGAAAAATTAATGTGACTTTCTTTTTCCATATTTGGTAATTTTTTCTTCACCCAGTCTCTCCATCACCCACTAATGAAATCCTGCAACTCGCCCATCTAGTCACACAAACGATGGCTCAGAGACTGGCCCAGTAGTACCCCATGATTACCACTGATAATACCACTGGTTTCTCTGGCACTGGGGACAAAATCCTTTAGTTAAAAGAACAGAGAATAGCCAGTGTCATTTCTGGAAAGAGTCTGAGAGAGCACCTAAGTCAAGGTTTGAGTGAAAGCCCAGTAAGGGACAGGCACTTGCCCAAGTCCTCACGGGCTGTTAATAGCACAGTGGGAAGTTGAACCCTGCTTCCTGACTCCACGCCCATTATTTCCCACCAAGCCTTATCAGACTCCTCCTCTAGCCTTTCTGTAATTCCACAAGTCACATCTTTCCGGCCTGACATCGCAGGAATCTCCAGCAGGGATTTTCTCTGCTCTTCCTTTTATCCCACCCCAGTCATTCCAGGCCCATCATTCTAACGTGAGATATGCATGGTCTCTTTCTTCTATAGAGTCAGTATACAAGGTCAAATCACAGAAAAGCTTAGAGTCCCAATATACAAAATTTCTGTCTCTCAGAAATTAAAGAGATATATTATTTTTTTCCAGTAAATAATTAAAAATTTGTTGATTTCATTTGAGGTTGTACATAGATTGTGTACGTGTGTACATGTATTTGACTCGTCATCTAGGCTTGTATTTATTTTTAATTATAAAAAAACAGAAAATATTATTTCTTCCATGCCTCACCAGGTTACTTAACAACTATTAATATTTCACTATATTTGCTGTTGCTTCTCTTAAAAGGTAAAACAATACAGATACAGCTAATCCCATCCCCAGAGAAAAGCACTGCTCTGAAGTTTGTGATCTTTCACTTGCATAATTGTATACCTGTTTTCCCATAAGAATATATAGCAAAAGTTTGTATAATTTTTAAAATTTCAGTAAATTATGTCATACTTTTTATAACATATTGTGACTTGATTTTTTCACTTAACATTAAGTTTTTGAGATTTATCCCCATTTATATGCGTATATCTAGCTCATTCACTTAACAATATGTCATTGTTTGAATATGTCACCGTTTGTCCCCTCTCCTATTTATGAACATATAATTTGCTTCCAGATTTTCACTAATACACACAAAGTGGCAATAAGCATGGCTTCTTGTACAGCTGCCACCACTTGTTGCTATTTTTCTATAAAGCAAAAATACATGTTGTAAGTTATAAATAGTGTCGCAAAGCTACTGAGTTAACCATGGCTAGTGAAGGTTTAGGTCCTTTTGGGGACACAGCACATGAGCTTAAGCTTAATCCTTAGAATCTGAAGGGCTCTAGAAAACTTTCCTAAGCTCTTCTCTTCTGGGTACATTCATTCAAAAACCATGACCTGAGCCCCAGTGCCAGCCCCTGTTACAGGGCTCTGCCAGGCCGTGCTGAATCAGCCCTAGTCAGCATGTGTTTAAAACACACCTTTCCAAAACACTGTGACAAGTGACCTCTTTTCACCAGAGTGGAAGAAGGACAGCCACAACTCCAAAAGAAGGCATCTCCCCAAGCTCATATGTCTGTGTTCCTCCAGGTCTATTTGTGACCTCCTCTTCACTGGCTCCCTGAGGGATTTAACCCATTCCCCTGGCTTCAAATGTCATCCTTCTGCAGATGACTCCAAAATCCACATCTCCAGCTTTGATTTTGCTCCTCAATTCCAGCCCCACCTATTCAGAAGCCACCGTGTTCTACTTATAGTTCTCTCCTGAGACCCTACGGCAGCAGTCAGTCTCAGCTTCTGGATTGTGGTGGTTTCCTGTTTGCGAAAGTAGCGTTACGGTTCTAGAGGGAGCAGCTTTCTGACCATAAGATCATTGAAGAGACAGCAGCTCCCATGGTGGTCCAGTTCCTAGCAGCGGCTTTAGAGGTTGCTCCTGAAAGCTCCCAAAAGCTCAGCCTGGATTCTGTTTCCTCAGTCCTCTTGACAATTCTATCAGCCATTTCATACCCTGTGACAGGTCCCTTAGTATCAAACAAGTGAGAATGAAGTCTGTTCTCTGCATCGCTGATACTCACACACTAGTCTCAGCGCATACAGAACTGACTTCATGATACTTCCTCCAAATTTACCACCAGTCTTATGTTCTAATCTCAAGAACTATCCCAAACTCTCATGACCCTTCTTTTCCATTTCCCAGCCAGTCAAGATCTTGCCAATTTGGTCAGTTCTCTGGTCCCAGCCACCATCACCTCACTTGTACCACTAATCACTGCCTGTCTTACATCCTTGTCTCCTAACTCCCTCCTTGCTCCTTACAAATCCCATCTCCATACATCAATAATAACTCTCCATTGTTCTCGGGATAGATGATAAGAATGATAGTTTATCAAGTTCTTAGAAATTCTGCACTTTTCATGTACTCACTCATTTAATTCTCAAAATAGCCCTAATGGGTAGACATTGCTAACCCCATGCTGTGGACAAGGACATTGAAACTCGGAGACATTGAGTAACATGGCCAACCTCACACAGCCAGTGGGTGGTGGAGCCAAGAATCAAGCCCCGGTTTGTCTAAATCCATATACCATGCTCTAATCATCACAAATACAGCCTTCCTAAGATCTAAGCTCTGTAAATCAGAACCCTATCCATCTGGATCCTATGTACCTGGTTAGCTCACCCTTGCCACTGGCTCTTTTCAGATTTTCTTCCTTCTACATGGAATACTCATCTCACTCTCTTTTGCCTGACTAACTCCTATCACCATTTTGGGCTCCATTCCAACTTCACCTCCTCCAAGAAGTCTTCCCAGTATCCTCTGGCCTCAGCTAATCCCCTGCTTTCTTCTTCCCTACTTCCCCTATCCTGAGTGAACTTCCTTGTTCACCTCCAGTCAGTTCTCCCTATACTTCCTCTCCAACATCCAAACCCCTGAAGGCAGGAGCCCAATCAATCTTATTCAGCCCTGGATCCTCACAGTGCAGCAAAGCTCCTGGAGTGGGCAGAGCAGATGCTGTACAATAAGTATTTGTTAAATGAATAAATGAAGTAAATCTCTTTAAACCCCAGCTCATTCTAGAGGAAAGATCTCAAATGACCCATCCTTAAAAAAAAAAAAAAAAAAAAAAAAAAATCAAGGGAAACAACCCTTTGCAAAATATGGAAATGTGAATTGAAAGCCACAATTCTTCTACAAGTATTTTTCAGCACCCAGAGAGAAAGAATGCCTATTAAAGAAAGGTGACATTTTCAGAAAATAGAATTCATCTGGTCCATCTGAGAACTTGAAGGGAAAAAGCAAACCTTCACTTACTTTACTGAATCCCTTCTATGGGCCAAGTGTAATATAATCACCATTTAATTTTCTTCCTACCCCTATGAGATAGCTGTATATTCTAATCATTTTGTGGATGAACATACTAAGTCAAACTTTGGGACATATTAGAATTAACTGAAAGGCTTCCAGATATCCTGATGCCCATGCCACATCCTAAACCAATTGAATTAGAATATCTGGGGCTAGAATCCAGGCAACAGGATAATTTCAGTTCCCCAAACTTTAAGGATTGGGAATCAGTGGTTTAAATCCTCAAATTGTGTGCTGGGACCAGCAGCCCCAACAAACTCATTAGAAATGTAGAATCTCACACCCACCCAGACAACTGAAACAGAATCTGCATTTTAATAAGATCCATAGGAAGCTTTAGTTTTGATGTCTTTCCCTGTGTAGTGGGTTGATTTGTGTCCCCCCTAAAACATATGTTGAAGCCCTAACCTTGATACATGTGAATATGACCTTATCAAGTTAAGGATCTCAAGCTGAGACCATCCTAGATTTAGGGTGGGCCCTAAATCCAATGACTGGTGTCCTCAAAGAGACAAGAGAAAAGAAGGTCATATGAAGACTGAAGCCCCAAGCGAAGGAATGCCAAAGATTGCCAGGAGCCACCAGAAGCTGGAAGAAGCAGGGAAGGACCCTCCTTTAGAAACTTTGGAGGGAGCATGGCACTTCCAACATATTGATTTCAGACTTCTGACACCCAGAACTGTGCAAGAATGTATTTCTGTTGTATTAAACCACCAAGTTTGTGGTAAACTGTTAGGACAGCCCTTGGAAACTGAAACATCCTGGTGAGTGAAGAATATTGCTTAGAATCATGATGCTTCCCTGCTTCCCCCCAACTGACTTGGAGAAATGGACTCTCCCCCTCCCTTTCTGTGGTTATGAAAATGGGAGGGTCTAAGTGCTACAAAGGCATCATTAATGAGATCAACATGACGATATTCATTTGCAGTTATCGTCACTGAGTTTTTCAAAATTGCTTTTGGCCCAGCTCTCTCCATTGGGAATCTTGGGCAAAAGCTGGGTGAGGGATCTGGCCAATATTTTCAAAGCTTTGAACAGACTCCAGAAGCTTGAATGGGGGCTGTACTCTCCCTATGGGCAAGAAAAGAGAGAAGACAGCTCCAAGGGTAACTCGTGGGAAAGGACAGGAACTTTGGCACTTAGAACCCCGAGTCTGAATCTCAGCTCAGGCAATTACTACATACAAACTTGGTGAGTCACAGTCCCTCTGAGCTTAATTTTTCCTTAGCTGTAAAACAGGAAAAAGTCCTTCCAAAGCCATTGGAAGAAAAAAACAAACACAACCTTGAAAAGCATGCAAATGCAGAGTATTTTTATGAAGTTCAAAATCAATAAAGGAGTTTGCCCATGGAGAGAGGAGCAGGAAAAAAAATCCATAGCAAATTTGAGAGGAATCAAGGTTCCTCAAACTCAATACAGCCTGCTCCCATCTGTATCCAAAAAAACCCATTGGACCAACAGAGGTCTCTGGGAGGCAAACCCTCCAGGGATGATTTAGTATTTCAGAGAAAACGGGACTGGATCAACCAACTGATATTCGGAAGCTAGATTACTGGGGGCCTCTCCCCATGCCCCCACTTTGTGGCAGCAATGATCACACTGGATATTGGTGCTTGCATGTCTTTTCCGCCGCTTAGAAGTGACTATCTAGAAGGCAGGGAATCCAGCTCCATTCCCCAGTGCCTAGATCCATGGTGGCACAAGGTCAGCGCTCAGGATATATTTAGATTTCACTCAAGACAGAAGGAGGAAATCTCCCACTGTGGGTATCCGCTAAACTAGCTAAGAACATGATGAATTGAAGGCCGATCCACTTCACCACCAGAAGGATCCAAGCAAAAAGCAGCTGAAGTATTTCGTCATTTCACTCCCATTGCTGAGGACATGGATGACATAATTGCCATGACTTTCTGACTTTGCTTTCTACTCTCACAAAGAGTTTCATTTTACCAGCTGGCTTGATGCAGTCAGCATCAGGCGCAGTAGCGGTCAGGGAAGAAAGAACTCAACCCATCACGGGTTTGACACGGCAAGATCAGGGAAAGCAAGAAAATGCATAAAGAGGCTTAATTCCAACTGCCAAAGTTATATTCGTATACCGGAAAACACAGTCATCAATTTATCTGATCTTTTTATGTTCCTCCTTCATTAGCTATGGTGCATTTATTAAAATAGCTTCATAGTATATGAATATATGTATAATAGGTACCATATTTAAACCTTAGAATTATAGTCCATTTCATCCTACCAACAGCCTTGTGAGACAGAGATTACCGTTCCTATGTTACAAATAAAATAACAGAGGCTCTAGGAAATGAATAGGTATGTCCAAGTTTAAGCAGCTCCAGAGCTGAAGCGACAGATGTAAATACTCTCAGACTGACTCCAGAGGCACGTCCCTAAATGGCCCACTGTGCTGCTGCAAAGCCACCTGGCCTTGTGTGTACCAGTCCCTTTGCTTACAGGGTCCTCGCCCTCCCTTCTCAGCTTGGTTACCTTGAACTCATTCAGAAGATCTCAACTCAGACATCATTCCTCAAGAAACATTACCAGGCTGAGTTGAGCATGGAAACCGGACCTTGGCATCTGCACCTCTTTCTAAATACTTGTCACATTGCACTGTACTTCGTATGATTATGTTTCCGCCTCTTGCTAAACTGTAGACTCCTTGGTAAGAACAATGTCTAAATGGAGTGCACCTTTCCAGCTAATACCTAAAAAAGAAGTGATTCTTGCTTCCAGATTATTTTGCTATGCCCCCCACCACCACCCCCCATCCTACTCAGGACTCTGGAAGGGACACTGCTGCCTTGAGGCTGGAGACTGTATAGCCCTGAGACTTGATGTCCGTCGCTCCAGAAACAGACCACTTTTTCTCTTGGCCAATGTCACTGCTAAGTGGAAAATCTTGATCTTGGTGATACCAAGCTAAGTCCACATAGGCAAGAAAGAGCTTATTTTCCACAACCAGAATTGTCCAGGACTTTCCATGACTTGGATTCTTGGCCCAATTCATCCTGACCCCAGAGAGGGAAAGAAGTTTTACCAGCCCCAACCCAAAGTGCCAACTCATTTCCTGCTCAGAATTAACCACTTCCCAAAATGATTGACTGTGTGAACATCAATTCCCTTCAGGGGAAAACCCCGCCCCCACATACCAGGCTGTCGTCTTACCCTATGACCCCAACCTGACAATCAACCAACACTCAATACTGGTACGCTTCCCAGTATGTGACTCATTTCGTTCAACCATCACTTTTTTGTTCTGGGTCAGTTTCCTTGATACACAGTGGGTATTCAGTACATGTTTGTTGAATAAAGGAAATATCAAATACCATCTTCTATATGCATACTACATGGCATTCCATTTCTGGAGAGAAGCTTTTTTCATCTATGTCTCTGAATACCTGAAGAAATGAAGTCTCCATATAAAAGAGACACAACTATTATCTCCAAAATATTAGGTCTGCAAAAAAGATCAGGTTAATAGTATATTAAAAATACAGGTGGAAAAAAAAAAAAAAAAACACAGATATCCCAGTAACCATGGTATTACAAATAGTAAATCTGAGTAGCACAAAGAAAATGCAAGAAAAGTAAGAGACATAGATATGCCCTTAGTCAGCTTCAAATTGTATTTGGAGAATAAGTTGTATATATCCAACATATCTTGAGAAAGCAAAAAATTACATATTAAAGTATTAAATTATAAATGAAAACCTCACCGTAATGCTGTAATATCAGGAAATCAGTGGAAAGAGGACAAGCAGCCACAAGAAGGAGATTGCCATGTGACAGGACGCAGAGGCAAGCCAAGGAACCAAACCACTACAGACCTTGAGGAGAACTTCTGGCCTCACTGACGCCTTGATTTTGAACTTCTAGCTTCTGAAACCACGAACTATTTAATTACATGGTTTAAGCCAACCCATTGTCACAGCAGCCTGGCAAACTAAGACAGGTACATAGAATGAAGATGGTGGCTTAAATGGCACATGAGAATCAATCATCCTTTGAAAAAAATCTTGCCTTGACGGATCCTTTTTAAAATTCTTCATAACAAGTTGGGTTTATTTTAAAATATTGAAAAAATGCAAAAATAAAAATGTAAAAGCATTCCTTGATACTTTTGAAGTAATTCCTTGAAAGTTGTGGGAGGAGAAGAGGGACAATACATAACAACCTCCTTCCCCATCCAGGCTCTTGAACAAAAGATTAAGGAAGACGAGACATTAAAATATCACATTTAAACTGATCGGCTGAGTTGGAAGATGTAGTGTAGCTTCAGTGCCAATGTCCAGCCCTGAGAGCTGTATCCCAGATCTAGACAGAGTTACCTGTTACAACATCACAGAATCCTGGAGAAGTACAGAGGGCTCCCAAAAGGAAGAAAAAGAGAATTTTAGAAAGTTGAGAAGAACAGATTTACCAAGCAGGTAAGTTACTCCACCATCCCTGTGGCAGAATAAACAAAGGAGCAAAAAGAAACACCGAGTTATACTGAGCTTCTGTCATCTGAAAGAAACATCTGGAAAAGGGAAGTGTACCTCACTAGTGTCCATCATTCTCTGAAATGTTTTACACTAAGAAGCAAAAGAATCATATTTACAAAACCTAAAACTAAAATCATAGTCATTTTCCCTCTGGTTGGGAACAAGGCAAGGATGTCTATTATTACCACTTCTATTCAACACTGAATTGGAAATCCTAGTCAGAACAGAAAGGGAAGAAAAAGAAATAAATTACATAAATATTGGAAAAGAAATGAAACTGACTTTATTAACAAATGATACAAATATTATAGTTAAAAATTTGCAAAAGATCTACAAACAATTAAATGAACTTAGCAAGGTTGCTGCATACAAAGTTGATAAATAAAAATCAATCATATTGCTATGCACTATCAACAAACAATTGGAAAACAAAATGTATAAAAGTATACTATTTAGAGTAGTACCCCAAAATATCAAATACCTAGGAATAAATCTAATGAAAGATGTAAAATGAATCACCTCTACCTTGAAAATTATAAAATATTGCCAAGAAAAATGAAAGAAGACCTAATTGGGGAGATAGTCCAAGTACATTAATTGGAAGTCAATATATTATGATGTCAATTCTCCTCAAATTGATCTGTAGGCACTTTATATGTGGAAATTGACAAACTGATTATGAGAAATCTATTTGGAAATGCAAAGAACCTCAAATAGACTTGAAGAAAATGAGCAAGCTTCAAGACCTACACCATCATATTCCAATTTATTATAAAGCAAGGTAATCAAAACAGTGCTACTTAGCCAGGGATAGATAAATAGATCAATGGAATAGATAGCAGATCTAAAAATAGATCCATACATCATTTAAATTTGAATTTGAATTGTGACAAAACCCTCAGTGGAAAAACAATGTTCTTTTTGATTAATGATGTTGGCCAATTGGATATACTTATTTTAAAAATGAACTCTAACTTCCTATTTTTCACCATACTAAAAATGTATTTGAGCTGAATAAGAGACCTCCATGTAAATGGTAAAACAATAAAGCTTCTGAAATAAAACATGGGAGAATATCTTCATGATCTTGAGGCAGGCAAGAATTTCTGATACAGAATATGAAAGACACAGACATAAAAGAATAAATGATACTGGCATTCATTAAAATTAGAACTTTGGTTCATCAAAAGACACCATTGTGAGAGTGAACAGGCAAGCCACAGATTAGGAAGATATTTGCTACATGTATATGACAAAGGAGATATATATGTATGAAGAACTCCCATAAGTCAATTGAAAAGACAAACTAATCCAATTTTTAAAATGGGTAAAAGACTTGAGTGGGACTTCAAAAAAGAGAATATCCACATAACCAATAAGTATTATATGAAAAGGTGCTTAGTATGATTAGTTGTCCGGAAGTGCAGATTAAAACCACAATGAGGTAACACTACACGCCCACCAGAATTACTGAAATTAACATGACTGACGGTGTCAGTGTTGGTGAGCATGTGAAGCAACTGCAAATCTCACATATTGCTAGGGGAAGTGAAAATGGTACAATCACTTGGAAAACTATTTGGCAATATCTGCTAAAGTTAAACACATGCTTGTCCTATGACACAATCATTCTACTCCCAGGCATAGTTTTAAGAGAATTGAGGTTATACGTCCACAAAAAGACAGGTAGAAGAATGTTTAGCACAGTTTATTCATAATAGTCCCAAATGAAAACAACCCAAATGTCCCTTAACAAAAGAATGGGTAAATAAATAGCAGTTAAATTCACACAATCTACTACTAAGCAGCAATAAAAGGACAAAAAAAGATAGGACAAGAAGTGAAACTGTTTTTATTAACATGATACAACTATAATAGTTTAAAAATTTCAAAAGATTTACAAATAATTAAATGAATTTAGCAAGGTTGCTGTATACAAAGTCAATATATAAAAATCAATAGGGTAAATTTAACATTCTGGGAATGCCCAGGAATGACTATGGTCTGTTAATTTCTGATGGGTATAGTAGGAACAAGTTCACAGAAATGTTACTATATTAGGTAACTTTCTTGGGGTAGAGTAGGAACATGTTGGAAGTAAAGTAGTTATCTTAGGTTAGTTGTCTTTTTCTTACTCCCTTGTAATTGTCTCTTTGAAATGTTCTTTTATTGTATTTTTTTAATTTTTTTATTTTTCATACAGTTGATTTAAAAAAAAAGTTTAAAAAAATGTTCAAAAAATAGATTGGGGTGATGAATGCACAACTATATGATGGTACTGTGAACAGTTGATTGCACACCACGGATGACTGTATTGTATGTGAATATATCTCAGTTAAAAAATCAATTATATTTTGCTCCACACAATATATCTGCTAAACAAAATAGTATGAATGAGTCTCAAAGACATTTGGTAAAGCAGAAAAAGACAGACATAAAAAGATATATCCCTTTTGATTCCATTTGATGAATGGAGTGCATTCATGTGTGATACATGCTTCTATTTATATAATGTTTAATAACAGGCAAAACTAATCTATGGTTACAGAAGTCAGAATAGCATTTATCTTGAGGGTGGGAGTAGTGTGGGTATTGACTGGGAAGGAGTATGAAGAAAATGTCTTGGGTGATGGAAATGTTCTAAATCTGGTTCTGGGTAGGGTTTACACAGGTATACACAGCTGTAAAACTTCGTTGAGCTGTATTTGGGCATTTTTATCTCATTTAAATATTAAATTAAATTTTAAAATATTTTAAAGAAACAAAAAAAAAAAAAAACTCTACTTTAATTTCAATTCCATCCCGAAAAACAATCTCTAGTAACTATTTGGTTTTTTCATTACTTTAATTAGAGAAGTTGTAGGTTTATGAAGAAGCATTAGAAAGTACAGAGTTCCCATATAACCCCCTCATACAGACATCTAGCAACTATTTGATGTTTCTCTTTTTTTCCTATGCTAATACAGTTTTATGTTTCTTTCTCTCTACTCATCTATTTATCCACCATGTTCCATCATATGTGAGTTTTGGTCAATTGTAAAATATACCTTTAATTTCTATACTACCAAGAAATAAAGAAAAAAAAAATGCTGTCAATTAAACTATAATAACCCAGACACTGTAAGCTACATCCTGATTTTAGCAACATAAAAATACAAAACTATGCCTTAGAATTGATGAATATGGTATTTCTTTATATTATATATATAAAGTACACATACATATACATTTATATAATACATGTATACACATTTTTAACATAAAGTGTATTCACACTATATATATTGGTATGCAACTTACTTTTTTTTCTAAAACATATAGTCAAAGATATCCTTTAGTGTCAATTTAGAGATTTGTCTTTTTGTTCCTCTTCCTCTTCTTCATTCTTTTAAATGGCTGTCTAGTATTTCTTTGTAAAAAAAAAATATAAAAATTTTCAAACCGTTTCTCCAATGATGGGCAATCAGGTTGTTTGCAGTTTTCTGCTATTTCAACAGTACTGAAAGCAACATCCCTGAAAAGACATCTTTACACACCTAAAATGCAGTGAGAATTTTATATGAATTAGATTCCTGGAAGTGGAATTTGATGTCAATGGATATGAGCATTTAAAACCTTAACAGATAATCACAAATTATCCCCTACAAATTTTGAATCAATTTGCCATCCATCCATTAGGGGTACCGATTTCCCACACCCTCACCAGCCATGGGTGCTACCAATCTTATATTACTTTGCTAATCTAAAGGAGAGAAATGGTGTTTCCCAGGAATTTTGGCATTTTAAAGACAACTTAATCACCACCTATGCTGGAAATTGCCTACACTGATATGAGCTAGACTCTTCAGAAATAGTTTTGCATTAATTATACATTTAAACACAAGATACTCGCTGTGCTATAGAGAGGACCTCTGCTTTGAAAAGTGGTCAGAACTGATTAGAGTTTGTACAGGAATTCTGCTCTGTCCTCTGGTGAGAGAAACGGTCCTGTAGGTAGCTCCTTAAACATAGAAGGCCACATTCTGTACCCACGTCATCACACTAGGCTTTAGGGGATCTGACCAGGGATAGATTACCCGTGATCCATCTACAGACTGCTCAGTTATCTATGAGTTAGTGTGGTTTGCAAGCTCAGCTCCACTGGGACAACAGTAAATGGGTTCACAACTCTACGCTACTTTGTACATCCCATAATTTAGCCCAATCCTTCCCCAACAAATGCTTCCATTGTACCCCTCTGGTAATCCTGCTCTGGGGTCAGCAAACACCTTGAAATCATCAATCTTTTTTGGTAAGCTCCCTTAACATTGTCAAAAAGTCTGACTGTTCCCTGAGACCCATTTCTCCTGTATCCTGAAGGTGATTTGTTCTCTCATACTCCACAACCTCAGAGTCTTGAGATGGGTAGGTTTCCTCCTTGCTCCCCATTGCATCTTCCACGTCATTCTTCTCCATTCTCTTCTCAAACACACTGGCTCCTACGAGCTCACACCCTCTCCTTATTGATCATGTCTACTAACCTCCTGCCCACTCTCCCAACTGAAGACCTGAGCTCCTGGCTCAAATTTTCCTTTTCACCCCAACTGCAGTCATCATTTCACTGGTCTCAACATCCATTCAGATGAACTATCCAACCCCCTGATCTCTCAGCAACTTCATCTTTTCTTTCACTCTATCTCAGCCACCCACTCCCACAGTCACATCCTGTATCTCGTCATCACCAGAAATTGTACCATCTCTGAACTTGCCATCTAAACATCCCACTTGCTGACCACTACCTCCTATTGTTCCAGAAACACCCCATTACTCCCACCACCACAATTATTTGACCTCATCCTTCATGCTCCACCATTTTTCACTCTCCCTGAATCTCTCCTGACTTCACTTCCCTTCCTGTCTCTCCTAGATTTCATGAGCAATCATTTAATTACTTCCTGACAAATACCCTCAACTTCCTCAACCATAGCCCCTTGATTGCACTTGCCTGCCAACACTAGCCACCCCATCTCCCTTCTCTGAAGCTGTACCCAAGCAGCTGTTCATTGCTGGAGAAAACAACCACACAACTGAGATGATAGGTTTCACTTTAATGTAATGATCCCAAATCTGTGATCAGGCATTCACCGCTGGCCAGAGAGCCGACCATCTTTCTCTAAAGAGCTCATTTTCCCACTCACTAAGCTATTTCACAACTTCTCTCTCCCCATGCCCCCAGCGCCTCCTCCTCCACCACAGTTTCAGTTAATGACCTTACCTCATACTTAGTAGAGAAAAATAGAAGCCAACAGAAGTAAACTCCCTCATCTTCTCACCACCCATCCTCATGCCTACAGTATATATACTTACTCTCTTCTTCTTTTTAACCAGTTATGTTGCAGGAAGTGTTCTTGGGCCTAATAATGGGCAAACCTCTTGGATTCTGGATCCCATCCCATCCTAGCTTCTGAAGGACTGCACTTCCTCATTTATGTCCTTTCCTGGAACATGGTCAGCCTCCTCCTCTCTCTACTAAATCATTCCCATCAGCAAGCAAGCATCCCCTAATGCCTGCCCTCTTTAAAACCCAGTCTTGACCCAGGCACCATCCTCTATCCCCCATTCATGGCCACACTTGCCATGAGTTGTCTACACACAATATTTCCAAGTCCTCACTTCCCATTATTGCTTTTTTTACTTACCATATTGGTCTTGAAATTTTAAAATAAAGAGAAAGAATTAGATATTTATCTTTATATGAAAGTAATTTTCAAGTAATTGGAAGGATACACACAAAATCCATGGCAGAGGTTGCCTCTGTGTTGGGGAAAGATGAATAAGACTGAAGTGCGGCACACAGGGAAATTTAGCTCCATCCTTTTACTCTCACTATTCTCCACTCTGACTTCCACTCCCAACATGCAACTGAAACTGTTCTTGTTAAGATTATCAATAACCTGCATTTTGCCAAATTCAGCGGACTTCTTTGTCTTCATCTTAGCCAACTGCTTAACATTTGTCACCATTGTCTTCTCCCTCCTTGACACAGGCATCTCTCTCTCAGCTTCCATAACATCACAACCTCCTGTTTTTTTCTCCTACCTCACTGGCACTTCCTTCTCAGTCACTTAGGTGGCTCCTCCTCATTCCCCTGACCTGGGGCTCTTTAAGGATCTCTTCCATTCTCCATCACTTCAAGTGTCATCTATGTGCTATAATCACAAAATTTATATTTCCAGTGCAAACAACTCTTCTGAGTACCACATTTCCAAATTCAACTGGCTAATTAACATTTTCTCTCATACATTTCAAGTTCAGCATATCCAAAACTCATTATTTTAACCTCTTCTTCCTCCACCTGCCCTCTTTGTCTAGGCTTCCTCAGAAAGTGTTACCAGCAACAACTTGGCTGCTCAAACCAGAAACCTCCCTTTCCCCAATACACAACATCCAAGCAACCAGTAAGTGCTTTATGCTACTTCCTAATAATCTCACATATTTTTCCTCCTCTCTTCATCTCTACTGCCAGAACTGCAATCCAAGCCGTCAATGTCACCTGAATTCCTGGAATAGGCTCCTACTTATTCTCACCTCTTCCACTCTCGCCCCCTCCTCCCAAATCCTCATCTATTCTCCACCCATTGAGAAGGACTGTGCCAGTTTGGATGAATTATGTCCCCTAAAACACCATGTTCTTTAATTCAATCTTGTGGAGGCAGATGTATTAGTGTTGATTAGGTTGGAACCTTTTGATTGAGTGTTTCCATGGACATGTGATTCACCCAACCATGGGTGACACCTTCAATTAGGGTGTGACCTGTTGTTTAGATTATTTCCATGGAGCACCCATTCAGCTTGGGTCTTGATTAGTTCACTGGAGTCCTTTAAAAAGAGCCGTCACAGACCCAGACTGCTGCAGCTGGGAGAGACATTTTGGAGACGGCTGTTGAAAGCAGACTTTTGCTGACACTTAATGCTTAGACATGTTTGGAGATGCAAAGGATGTTTGGCTAAGAGATGAAGCCCAGAGTTTGCCCTGGGATATGCTAAGACAAGTCTCCCAGGTGCTTAGAGAGAAACATCCTGGGAGAAAAAACCAAGAACACACAGGAGCTGAGAGAGGATCTGGAACACAACACAGGATCAGCAGATACCACAAGTGCCTTCCCAGCTAACAGAGGTTTTCCGGATGCCAACAGCCTTCCTTTGCTGAAGGTATACTTGTGTTGATGCCTTAATTTGGACATTTTCATGGCCTTCAGACTGTAAATTTGTAACCGAATAAACCCCCTTTTTAAAAGCCAATCCACTTCTGATATTTTGCATAAACAGCAGCATTACAAAACTGGAACAAGGACCTTCTTCAAATAAAAGTTGGATCATATTTGTATATTAGTTTACTGGTGCCTGTCCTCCCTCCACACACATTTTAGGACCCACAACTGTCTCAAATGTAGAATACCCAAAACCTAGTTCAAAACTGACACATAAAAGGAGGAATGTAAATAGTGGTTAAATGAATCAATGAAGTGGACCAATCAGGTCATCTGATGATTTTTTGTAATCCAGACACAGCCAGATGAGAATCCAGACAAAGCCAGAAACCAAAACACACATGTAAAGGAAGCTAAGATACAGCTATGAAGCAGTAGACACTATGAAATAGAATCATTAGAAATGAAAATGTTAAGCCAAGTGCCTGACATTTAAGAGGCATCACTTTAGCAGAAATTTGTCAGTGGCAGCTGAAACAGAAGCAGTAGTTGAGTTGTGTTCTGGAAGGCCCCGAACCAGTCTCTGGCTGTGTAACCAAGATTCTTTTCTTCCTTATTCCTATGTGTATCCCTACAGCACACCCCTATCTCCTGAGTAAACCTGGGAAGGTCTCTATTCTTGCAACTGGAATTAAACACACAGAGAGAGAGAGAGAGAGAGAGAGAGAGAGAGAGAGAGAGAGAGAGAGAATAGCAGAATCTGTATGGTTCCTCCCATGGCTGGTACTCTATCCTGTTCTCAGCTCTATCCCTGGTACCCAGCACACAGTAGAGGCCTGAAAACTGTGTGTTGAGATGGATTTAACTGACCACAATGCTCCAAGGAATTGATTAATTCTGGATTTTTTATGGCTTTCCCCTTTCCCCTGAAAGAAAAGTGGGAATAAAATCCGACGTCTATTTTGCAGCTTGTGATGCTTTGTCTGCAATGTGTCCAAATGTGAAGTCAGTATTAGAGTATTATTTGGATACACACCCCAAACTCCAGGGACCTCTTACTAGGTCATGAGTCAGGAGTGCCCCACACGTGTGACTGCTTGCCCTTCCATGATGCGAGGCCCTTTCTAGCTGGAACTAACAACCTGTATCACATACTGGGTAAAGCTGACTTGCCCAAATTATACCTTTCAGTGCTTCCCTCCAAAAAGGTCGTTAAACAATCACTTATTTTTATTCCCTTGTAATATAAAAGAGGAGGATGAAATTCCCCCAAAACTAAACCAAATCAAGTCAAACACAATGGTTTGGACTTATCAATTCCTTCACTTCCAAATTTCCAAAACCATGGAATCTCAGTCATATAGCTGAAACTTTTATGGAATCAGTGTGGTGAACCAGAAATGTCACAAGCATCAGAACCAGAATTCCAATCACATATCTGCAACTTAATTTTGAGGCCTTGAATAAGTCACTTAATCTCACTGATTCTGTTTTCTCATCTGCAATATGGGGATAATTAAACCAATCTTGTAGGTTTGAAAGGATTAGAGAAAATGTAGGTAAATCCCTGCTGCAATTAGACATACATTGTATACTTTTAGTCTTCTTTCCCCAAGTTGACCATAAGACTCTGAGGACAATATTGCTTTTGTTTCCTAATTTCTTGAGTTGAATGTTTAGCTCATTTATTTCCATTATTTCTTACTTAGTAATGAAAATATTTAGTGCTCTTAATTTTTTTTGGTAAATCTCTTATGTTTTAATATATTATTTTTATTATCCATATCTATTTCCTAGATGTTCTAACATTGCTGATTTGATTTTCTCTTTGACCCAAAAAGATTTTTAAGTGGGAATTTATAATTTGCTTTTTGTTTTTTGTTTTTTTAATTTCTAAGTGGTTTGGGGTTTTGTTAATTATTATAATTTGGGTGTGTGTTTTTTATTACATTAAGAGCAGGAAATATAGTCTATACAAGTGTTGCCCAATGGAAATATAATGTGAGGCACAAATGTGAGCCTCAAATATAATTTTAAATTTTCTAGTAGTAAGAAATGTGAAATAATGTTAATAATGTTTTTATTTGACCCAATGTGTCAAAAATATTATCATTTCAAAATGTAATCAATATAAAAAGAATTAATGAGTTATTTTACATTCTCTATTTTTGTACTAAGTCTTAGAAATCCAGTGTGGCTCTTACACTCACAGTCCAACACAACTCAAATTAGCCATCTTTCATTTATTCAATAGCCAGACATGAGTAGTGGCTACCATATTGGACAGCCCAGAACAAAACTATTTACTGTTTGGAGAATTTATTGGAGATATTTTGTAGGCCTGAAATTTGGTAGTTTTGTTCTATGAATGCTTTAAAAAAAAAAGTTTGTTCTCTGTAGGGTTCAATTCACATCTACTAGAAATATCTTATGAATTATGTTCCTAAGATATAGGAGTTTATCCTAAGATAAACTCACTTCCTAGAGTTTAGGGCTATGTTTATTGGTACATTATTATTCATGACAATTAGATTTCATTATGGATCTCACACTCCATCATTATAAAGCGTTCCTTTTTGACCTGTTCAATGCATTTTGCTTTGAATTACACTTTCCTGATGTTAATGCTGTGATCTCTCTGCATTCTTTTGGTTTTCTTTTTCCTGTATACCTCTGCCAGGTCTTATAAGGTCAACCTTCCACATCTCTTTATTTTGAATTTGTTCTCTGACTCACTTTAATCTGGTTAGTAGTTGGTATAGAGACTCTGACTAAAGAGTCTTCTCTGTTCTCCAGCCTCAGTATCATGGAGCCTTGGAGAACCACAAATTACTTAGAACATTCTTTTTAATATCAACATTAATTCCCTATATTTTCATAGCACACTGCAGCATAAAAATCACTTCCTCATCTTTTACCCCTTAATCTTCATAATCACCTTTGAAGTAGAAAGGGCAACGATTCTCATTCATGGTGATACTGAACATAGAGTGGTGAAATATGCTCATGGATGTCCTAGTCATGGGTGTCAATTAGCTCAGGTACTTCAGGGACAACCCGCTAACCCAGTGGGAGGAAGATGAGTCAAAATAGACACACAGGTTAGGGGGAGCAGGGTGACTGCTGGAGTGTTGTACATCTTCCTCTATTTGTCAGGTATAGAGGTCTGGCCTTTCATTCACTCAAAAAAACATTTATTGACCACATAGCTAGGAGCTGTTAGGCAGTGGGAATACAAAGTTGAATAAGACAAAATTCTTGCTTCATAGAGCACCCAGTAGAGTTTAGCAGTTCTCAAACCTGGCTGCTCATCAAATTCGACTAGAGAAATTTTTTAAATTACAGATTCCCTCCAGCTCATTCGACAACCCCAGGGCTGGGACCTAGGTATCTGTATATTTTAAAACTCCACATGCCCAGATGGAGTTGAGAACCTTCTAGTAAAACAATAAACTGTTGGCCCATTAGCAATTCTTACAATATTCTTGCTTATACCATCTCATTTAAGTCTCACAGCAACACAGTAAGGCAGGAATGAATTATATTCACTTTATAGATATCAAAATTGAGAAGTGAAGTGAGTTGCCCAATGAATAGCAAAGTTGAGCCTGGAAGAGCAATTTATTTCTCCAAGTTGTATACTCTTTACTCTCCACCCACACCTCATTGAAGCAAAGGAAGCAAGGGTGGATCATTAAAAAAAGGAAAGAGCAGAAGAGCACAGAGGGAGATTCCTATTCTTATTGCTAAGACCTTGGCCAAGAGTCTACCTAGCACAGTGCCTGGCTTACAATAGAAGCTCAATAAATGTTTTCTCAATTGACCTGAATTGAAGCCAGATGAATGCTACAATTCCCCAAGCCCCGTGATGATTTATAAAAGCCAATCAGTGCCCACAAAATGTGAAGCGCTGTTGTATATGTTATATTATATATATAAACATTATGAATAAATAATAAATATATATATAATTTATAAAATTTAATCCTCAAAATAACTTTTTGAAGTGGGAACTGTTATTAATCCCATTATCCAGGTGAGGAAATTGATAGACAGAGAAGTTTATTAATTTACACAAGGCCACAAAACTAACAAGTGTTAGAGGCAGGACTTGGAGGCAGCTAGTCTTGGCCCAAAGATCACGCTTTTAACCTTTCATCTTACAGCTGCTCTGAACTATACCAAATCCCCAGCTTTCAGCCATATCCACCATTAGAATTAAATACAACAGTTTTTGGTCCATATTTGTTCTGTTAGTTGAGTCATATTCTCCATCTCTCCCAAATCATTACTCATTAGGGAAAGCACATCTTGCCACATGACCCCAGCCCACCTGATTGCAGCAGAGGGCAGGTAGGCTGTGCCACGCATGTTCCAGAGTCCCCTCCCAGGGCCCCACCTCTGCATGCTACAGTGTCTCTTTACTTTTCTGCCTCAGGGAGTTCACAAAACCACAGAAGGCTGCTCAGCCCTAATGCAAGTACAGCCTGGCAGCTTGAGGGCATTAACGCCCCCAGAGGCAACCCTTTACCCATAAATGCATCGGAGACATCTCGGGTGTCACTGTCCATCAGAGGAACGATTCCGAGACACAGTCTACAGTAGGGCTTCTCAATGTCAGCACCATTTGCATTTTTGGCTGGTTAACTCTTTATTGGGAAGGCTGTTCTGGGCAGTGCAGGATGTTTAGCACCATCCCCGGCTTCTACCCACTAGATGCCAGTAATACCTTCCAATTATGACAACCAAAAATGTCTCCATATGCTGCCCAAGTTCC
This sequence comes from Choloepus didactylus, assembly GCF_015220235.1. Taxonomy (NCBI): domain Eukaryota; kingdom Metazoa; phylum Chordata; class Mammalia; order Pilosa; family Megalonychidae; genus Choloepus; species Choloepus didactylus. The sequence continues at coordinate 108,103,595 of NC_051316.1, forward strand.
CCTTGGGGGGAAAATCACCCCCAGAGAAGAACCACTGGTCAACACAGATCTGATAGAGGGTCCCCAAAAGGACTGAGCTCCAGCTGCCAGAGTAGTGACCAGTTCAATGACTCCCCTTTATTGGCTTTTCCTCCTCCCCACTCTCACTCTCTTCCATTCCATTCTACTTCCCAGAGTCACCTCCCAAATAAACTTCCCACACCAAAGTTCTCGACTCAGGCTTTGCTTTCAGGGGAACTCAAACTCAGACAGTAGCTTATTATTACATAGCCCTTACTCATATGCAAATATCCCAATCTATGGAAATATATGTTATTAACCTCCTAAAAGTGAAGAAGGGCTCACATCTGGTTCCCACTGAGGCCTTCAGACAGTCCCTTGTGGCCCACTGGAAACCTATAGACCACACTTTGAGAACCAGGGTCCTGGATGACAGTGCTATGAAAGAGGAAGCTTGCTTGAGCTTTCTCAGCATTTCAGTGAGTGGGTGAGGCCAGCCATGTACCACAGATGGAAGACATCTAAGATTTTATGTGCAGCAGTTTCAGGTCAGGAGCAGTGACTCACAACTTGCCTTTGACTTAACTAAATCAGAATCTCCGACAGTAAGGTCTGGACCTGTAGTGTGTGTGTGTGTGTGTGTGTGTGTGTGTGTGTGTGTGTGTGTGAATTTTTAAATAAAATGCCTGTAGGCATTCCTAATGTAGATTTGGTCCAACCTGCCCACTTTCAGGTGCAGATACTGGGTGAGGCTGGTGGAGCCCACCAAGGGCTCATGGATAATTGCAGGCTGGAGACCAGGATGACACCTGAGTCCTGACTCCCAGGCCTGACATCATCACTGAGGACTCCTTGCTGTCAGTGCTCCATTCTAAGAGACTATGGTTGGGAAGACGAGAAGTGGAGAAAGAGGGAAGGAAGCTTCCCTGAGTGTTGTCCTTCTCTGAGAAGCTACCCTTAAAGAGCACCCCAATTTCCTTTGATTCATGCCAATGGTTTGCACAGAAAGTTCTGGCTCAGGAAATGCAGGTCATAAAGTACAGCACTAGGGGCAATCCTTCATCCAGAGACCTGCTCCTTTTCCCAAATCTTGGACTCTAATTCCATCTAGATTTTGATAGCATGCTTTCTTATCAGCTTTGAGTTTTAACAGTCAGATAGGCTCTCATGCTTTAAAACTTGACTCCATAATAAACATTCTATTTCTTCCTTCCTTTAGGTAAATAATGCCAAAATAATTATAGAATGGAAAGTGAATAAAGAGCTACCAACAAAACTAAGCCAGAACAGCACCAAGGGACACATCAAGGGAAAGAAAAACTCCTATTGGGACCAAAGTGAGAAGAAAAAACTTACAATAGCTAATTTTTATTGAGAACTTAAGTACATTATTTTATCTGCTTGTCAGAACAACTTCATGAGACAGGTACAATTATTATTATCCCCATTTTACAGATAGAGAAAATAGATCTCATAGAGAATAACTCACAATCCCAAGATTATACAACCCAGCAGGGTGTTGATTCATAAAAGGGGACTGCAGACCCTTCCTTTCTTCAGAATATCGGGAATGGTTTCCCAAATGCTGAGGCTATTTTCTGTTGCCTCCCCAGGCTTTGCCCTATTTGACCACGTAGTAAGTGTGGCTCTTTCTAGATGCAGTTCACGCTTTCAACTCTGTAAAGTAGGTGCCTATGATGGTTGATTTCATGTGTCGACTTGGCTAGGTTATGGTGCCCAGTCGTTTGATCAAGCAAGCACTGGATTGATTATTATTGTGAGGGTATTCCATAGATGACTTGTATCTATAAGCAGTTGATTGAATCTTCAGCTGATTGCATCTACAATCAACAAAGGAGATTGCCCTCAGCAATGAGGGGAGTCTCCTCATCCAACTGGATGGAAGTCTTAAAAGCCAGAACTGAGGATTTCAGAAGTCAGTACAAGCCAAAGAGAACATGAGAGGTAGCCTCGTGACAGAAGCAGAGATGCAAGCCAAGGAACCCCAAAGATTGTCAACAAACCTGCACCAGAAGGCTACAGATTCCAGGAGAAAACGTGGCCTGGCAATACCTTATTTGGGGCTTCTAGTCTCCAAAATGATGAGACAATAAGTTCATAGCAGCCCTGGCAAACTGAAACAGTGCCATTTGTAACGGAAGTTACCAGAACAATGCCATGACAGAGCTTTAGATCTTTGCATTGTAGCTGGAAGGGCTCAAAATAGATGGCAAAGCTGCCAAAGAGGGGCTTGCCCAAGGTCACACCGCATGCCAGAGCCAGCAGCAGCCCGAGATTCGCAAATCCCGATTCTCAGTCCAGGCTGCATGAGGAAGAACAGAGCAGAGAAAGAGCAAGAACAGGCAGTGGAGCAATATGGCCTCTCAAATGTCTTCAGGCTCCGGGACCTCCCAAAACTTGTTGTCCATGATTTCATACATGGAAAAACACACACACTTCCCCCAGTAAAAGCTGAATTGGTTTTCCTGTGGGATCAAACAGCACGTACTTCACATTGACTCAGAAACTTCTCAGAACAACAAAAGCTCTGGTGAGATCTTCTTTTCTCTGCTTCCTCTCAAAAGTTCCACTGAAGCTGAGCCATGAGTACTATTTCCCACTCGGCCTCAGCAGGCTGCTCTTGAAGTTGTTGTGACAGATATTTACAGCCCAAAGCAACCATGCATAATATTTTTCTTTTCCTCCAAAGCAAGCTGTGTTACTCCCCCACTACCAATAATCATGCTCCTAGCTCCAAAAATCCACTTTTGGCTTCTCAAAACAGAAAAATAATAATAATAATAATAATAATACTGTTAATTGGTCCCCATGTGCTTTTCCTGGCTGAGTAATCATTCCATTTTTCATGGAGAAAGATGGTACAGTGGAAGAAACAATTATGGACCAAAAACTGCCATAATTTAATTATAATCCTTGTTATCATTTTTATCATTTTGTTATTGTCACATTGGATCACTGCTCTGGGTAGAGCCTGAGCAACAGTGTTTTTTTAAAGTTTCCCAGTGTGCAGCCTCAGGGGTGAAACTGCTGGCAATGTGTTGACATAGGATTTCCCAAATTTGCCTGTCATTTAAAAAAAAAAAAAGATCACCTGGAATGATTTAAAAATGTACAGAGCCTTAAGCCCCTCACTAGATCAGTACATCTTGAATGGGGCCCTGGAATCTGTGCTCTTCACAAGTATTTCCAGATAATTCTTGTTACTTGGGAAAACTTGGGATTTGGTAAGTTTGGGAAATACTGAGTGATGGCATAGACTTTTAATCACACCCAAGAGAGACATCAACTAACCAGTAGCTTAGAAAACATAAGAAGGCTTACATCAGCTACAGAAGAAAACCCAGGCTTGGACCAGGAGTTCCCTTGGGTAAGCCTTCCTCTCCGCTGAGGTGGCCCCTGCCTTACCCTCCATCCCTAGCTACCAAGCAAAGAGCTCACCTCCACAAGCCCACGCATCAATTCCCTCACCCAGCCTGGCCCCTGCTACTCAACTCAGCTTTCTTAAGCCTGTCTGTCTTTCTGGATTTAATTCCAGCCCCAGAATCCCTTATCACACCTGCCCACATTAACTTCTCCCTCTTCTGAGAAGTGCTAATGGTGACACTAAACTGCATTCATGCTGATTTGCGGAAGGTTCCACACAGGGATCTTGCCTCCCTAGACTGGAAGCTCCTTGGAGGGCTGTGCCAAGACCAGAGAAGACCCTGGATATAACTGCTGAAGGGAACGATGCATGAATGAATGCTGTTGACTCACAGCTCATGGTTCAACTGTAAACTCCATGAGGGCAAAGAATGTCTTGCTCCCTGTTTTACCCCCAATGCTTAACCCAGTGCCCAGCACATGGCAAGCATCCAACAAATATCCACTGAATACATGAATACCTAAATGAATACATTTCAAGCTATAAATATTTGAGTAAATGCACAGAGTTGTGATTATAATTTCAAAAACTCATGATGTGGATTAATTAATCATATAAATCTCTTTTATCATTTCAAAAATTCATGACATGGATCTGTTCTTTTTTCTCTACACCAGTGGTTCTCAAACTTTCTGGTCTCAGAAGCCTTTTACACTCTTAAAATGTATTGAAGACCTTAAAGAGCTTTTGTTTGTATGGGTTGTATCTATCAATATTTACCGTATTAATAATTAAACTGATACATTTTAAATATTTACTTTTTAAAATAACAATGAACTCATTACATGTTACTGGATTAACACAAACAATGTATTTGTATGAAAATAACTGTTTTGCAAAAGTGGAAATAATTTAGTGGGAAAAGTGGCATTGTTTTACAGTTTTATAAATCTCTTCAATGTCTGGCTTCCTAGAAGTCAGCTAGATTCTCATACCTGCTTCTGTATTCACCCTGTTGTAAAATCACAAGTCATTTAACCTCTGGAAAACTCCACTATATACTTGTGAAAGAATTAAAGTGAAAAATCCAAAAAACATCCTTGTATCCTTGTGAAAATACTTTTGGCCTCATGGACTCCCTGAAATGGTCTCAAGTACCACCAGGGATCCCCAGAATACGCATTGAGAACCATTGTTCCACACATTTCATAATACAAGTTCCAGGCACAATAGGGAAAACTGATTAAATGATTTTCTCCTGCTTTGAAAGAAAGGATAATCCCTGATGTGATAAAACGTCACAGCAGAGAAATTCTAATGCAGATTATCATTAAAATATCATGTGAGTTAAAATTCACAAATTGCTTACCTTCATGAAACAGAATATTCACAGAAGCAGTGCAAAACCTTGAGCTCTGTAATATTCCTTCTAAGTTATATCCTAGTATCCTTCTGCAGCAACTTGCCTGTGTCTTCCAGATCAGCAGGTGTTCTAGCAAGGAGACCCAGAGTAGCATAAGATACTTAGATGGATAGAGTTTTTATTCTTATTACTGTAGCTGTAGCTGAAAATTTCCTGCATCTAACTGTTCTCCATTTTATCCTCCTGTGCTTTGAAGCCTAAGGTTGTTGAAAAGTTCTTTATATTAAAAGGCTTCAAACTGATGACATCCCCTTGATGGGCAGTAGAAGTATAGTTTAGAGTAAAGGGTGAAAGTTCAAAAATCCAACTGCCCGGGAAATAATCCTGGTTCCTCCACTGACCAACTGTGTGACTCGAAGAGAATTACTTAAACTCTCTGTGTCTCAGTTTCTCCATCTCTAAGATGGAACTGACCATTGTAGTTATCCCTTAGAGTCTTATAAGCATTAAATAAATTAATGCATGTAGATCGCTTAAAATAGTGCTTAACAGATAGTAAATTAGCAGTAACCATTGGCTATTATATTATACATCTTCTAAAGTTTCTTTAAATGTCTCATTCTTCTTTTCCTAGAAGAGCAACTAGAAAAATAAGTTTGTGCTATTTACCTCATTCCCCATCATTTAGCATGACTTATAAAGTTTTGTTTGTGGTAGTAATTTTAAGGTTGAATTGATTATCACAAAAGGATCAATTAATTGAGGTATCATTACAAAGTTGTCTGCTAACAAATCAAAACCAAGGTTTGAAACTCCATGCCACAAATAGGCTGTGGAAAATACCTCCTTCCCCCAAAGCATTTGTGCATATAGAAGTAATCAGCCTTGCTGTAACAACTGCTAAACGGCAATTACATTTCAGTTGACTCCTAGGTTAATTGTATACCAAGAGGGATTGCTCATGTCAAAATTTACTGAGCACTAACATTCAACAAGCTGAACACAATGAACATTCACTACAAGTAACCCTGCAAGGTGAGGAAGACACAGGCTTGGACAGATAACTACAATGGTCCTCAACTCAGGGACTGGCTGCGAGCTCCACATGTATGGAAGAGTAATTTCAAGGCAAGGCATCCTATATACCCAAACACAGATGGCAAAATACTTACAGAAGAGAAAAAGAAGGTCATTTTGACTTGTGGCATCTAGGAAGGCTTTGCCAAGGTGGTAGCTTTTGAGTAGGGCATTGAAATATGGGTGGGATTTCACCACGAGGACATGGAGGAAGGGAAACAGCACTAACAGAGAGCAGGAGCTGGCATGGTAGGCTGATACGATGTGAGCATAAGGCAACAAGAGAAATGAAATGAAAAAAACTATCTGGAGATGAATGAAGTGGGTCTTACATGCTACACTAAGAAGTTTAGGTTTTACTCAACAAGCAAAAGGGCAGCCTTAACAACAATGGGTATAAAGCTGTCTCATCCAGAGTTTGGTGTTCTAGTAACATTAATATCACTCGTGTGCTACAGGATGGCTTAAAAGGAAGGAACTAGAGATGAAGAAACCAGTAGGGAGGCAATGCCCCAAAGGGAGAAGTGATTTGGGCATCTGCAGTGGGGAAAAGGAAAGAAGGATGAGATTGTTTTTTAAAAGCAGAATCCAGAAGTTGAGGGCTGACTTGATGTTGGTGGATAACTATTCTGTGCTTGACCAGAGATATGTGTTATTATTTTTTTTTAAGTTTTTGTGAAGTCTCAGAGAAGGTAATTTGGGAGGAATGGTGGACTGAGGAAAAGAAACTCCTCGGGATTGCTCAATACAGAGTACAGGATTGGAGAAGGGAATAATAATCCCACTAGAAAGATAATAAGTTTTTGAAAAGCAATAAGAAAAATGAACATGCCAATAGAAAAATAAGCCATGGACATAGGCAATTGATAAAAGAAGAAATAAAAATGACCAAGAAATATGGAAGAAAATGCTGAGCTGAATTAAAAAGCAAAGAAACATAAATAAAAATATGAGATATCACTTTTTTCCCCTAAGATTGGCCAAAAACATAAAGACTGATGAGGCAGGCACTGAGACACTGTTGGTTGCCAACCCCAAAACATACTTCCTTGCCAACAGAATATTGGATTTGTTCAGTTATCCAGGTTTTTCCAGTTGTCTTTGTTTCTCTAGGTTCCAGCCTGGTCCCCAACCCAGTTAGAAAAGAACCAAAATTGGTGATCCCATTCTCCTTATTAGTGATTGGTTTGGGAAGGCACATATGTTCCAATTCTGGTTAATGATCTATTGGAAAAAAATCACCATGGAACGAAATGGGGAAGGTTTTAGGAACCATTTCTTAGCTCTTACAAAAGAGATCTCAAGGTATTGCAGTACCATCTTTATTTGCCCTTAGATGTTGATGCAAGAGGATGCAATGTTTAGAGCTGCTGTAGCTATTTTAAGAAGATGAAGTGACCCAACCAGCATTCCAAAGATGGCATAGAAGAAAGGCAAAAAGAGCCTGGCATTTGATGTCATTCAGCAGTGATGGAATCTCCCTAACTTAGGACATCTTATTATATAAGATTTTTTTTAAAGTCTTTATTTAAGCCACTTTTATTTGGAATCTTAGTTTCTTGAAGACTTTTCAATATCATTTGAGCTAGTTGTGAGAAAATTTTCTACCGATAATAGTAGCTTCTCAGTAATTATTTGCTGAATGGATAAATAAATAAATGAATGAATGAATGCCTAAGGCCTACAAGAATGGCAATGGGAAGTACCCAGAAGGATCACTGACTTCAAGTTGGAAAGGATCTTGAAGAGCCCTTCGAGTAAATGACGTGTTCAAATTCACCTAAGGTATCAGTGGTAAAATGGAAACTTGAACAGATTTAAGATTCCCCAAAACCATCATCCATTTAACCTACCATCCTGCCTTCCCCCAAGATTATTGTCAAAGGTCCTGTTTTTCATTTGGCACTGGCTAAGCCACTCAAGGTTGCAGAATCATGATCTTCCTTCATGAGTCTCAGGACTGGCTACGCGCCAAAGGGCCCAAAGACACTTACTGAGAGGGGACCGATCTCCACCCAAGAAAATTGAGAAAGGCCCCAAACCTGATATGCCTAGGAGAATTCCCTTCTACGTTCTTTCCTGAGTGTTGCAGCAGAATGTAGTGGCAGAAATCCAGCTGGGAGAGTCTGCTGGGAGTAGCCCTATGGGTTCCCCTTTCATCATATGAGCTATTTGTTCAAACCAGTTCTGTTAAAAACTGTGGATTCCACTGGTGAGATCATCAACTCATTCACTTTCTCTTCACAAAGCAAGTGTTTCTTGGGACATCCTCAGCATTCCCTCCAGATGAGACATCTTTTCTCTTTTTTATTGTTGCATAAATAATTCTCTGGAATTCTGCAACTGGATGTGGAATATACTATCTTCCCTACAAATTTAAAATTCAATTTTTAGCTAAATACTCAGAAAAAATAATATAACCTTATCTCACACCATAGGCCAAAATAAATCCCAAGGGATTAAAACATATAAAAAATAAACTATAAAATTAGTAAGATAAATATAAATGAATATGCATAACACTTTCTAGTATTGATACACTTTCTTAAAATGGCACTGAAGGTAGGAGCTACAAAGGAAAAGATGAAAGGATTCAACTATATAAAAATTTTAAACTTTTGGGGTGGAAAACTGGAACCTCAGGGCCAGGAGTGGGGAGGTGACTAATTGTCAGTGTATGTCTTTCAGTGCTGCTTTTGTGTCTGTGGATTACCTTTTCAAATAATTATATAGTAATGTAAAACTTCAAATTTCCACATTGGAAAAATAATCTAAAAATCAAAACACAAATAATAGACTCAAATGTGACCCTATCTACAATGTCTATCACAGACACAGGTAATTGCATTTAATATAAGAAGAACTAATAAATATTAATAATGCCACATGGCATTTTGGTCAGAAATGGGCTTTGCAACCAGACCAAGTCAGCTCCAGCAGCATCTCTTGTCAACTGTAAGACTTGGGTCACATTCTTGACCTCTCCTAGCCTTATCTGTAAAATGAGGAAAATGCCCTCTTCACAGAGTTACTGGGAGGATTAGATGAGAGAATTGATATAAGTCATTTGGGAGATAGCAGGGTTCAATCAAGTATTAGGATTATCATTGCAGCTAAAAAAAGATGACTCCACCACTTGAAAAATGAACAAAGATCATTAAGAGGCAATTTACAAAAGAAGAGGTGAATTATCAATCAACATGTAAGATGATCAACCTCATCAATCATCAAAGAAGTGCACCTTAAAATAAGATGCCACTCTCCACTCATCCAATTGCCAAATATTGAAAGTAATGACAATGCCCAGTATTGGGAAGGTGTCACTCCAACAGGAGTGAAAATGGTATGAACTTTCTCAATGGCAAAAGGGCAACATGTGCCAAGAGTCTTAAAACTTATACACATACTCTTTGACCCCACTATTTTATTTCTAAGAGTGTATCCTAAAGAAGGAAAGAAAACATAAATGTGCATAAATATTTAGCTACAAAAATGCTCATTACAGCATTAGTCATAATACAAAAAAAAAAATTAGAAGCCATTTAAAAGGCTTACATCTAGGGGAATAGTTAAATAAGTTATGATTCATCATTGGTAGAATATCATGTAGCTATTAAAACAAAAATATTTAATGACAGGAAAGATTTTCATGACATATTCAATGATTAAAAAGTTTATAAAGCAGTTTACATAGTATTTGTCCTATGTTTGATAAAATGCAAAACTGTATACCAAAATATTCAGAGTGGGTTATCTCTAGAAGGTAAAATTATAAGAGGTTGTATTTTGCTCCTTATTTATCTCTAAATTCTAAAGTATTTATAATAAACATTAATTACTTTTGAAGTGATTTTTTAACCAATAAACTTGTAATGCAATTTTTACTAAGCTATTATGAAAAGTGAGGATCTATCAAGAAAATTATCTTTAAAATACTCTAAGAAACAAAGAAAACAATTATTCTAGTGGATCTTCTCTGCTTACTCTCAATTATTCTATTCACTGATTCATTTTATTTTTTTCTAATTTTTTTTACACCCATGGTGATGCCTTGAATTGCAGTCATCAGTCCAATGGCCCCCTGTTCTTAACGAGGTGCCAGCTCGGTGCTAATCTGGGGTGGCCAAGCCCATGTAAACTCAAGACCACCAAGCGAGGGAGGCAGAGTTGCAGAGGGTCATCCACTGGGTGGGAAAAGGTGAACCCAAGTGGAAGGTTTATGGAGGAGAAGAATCTTGCCTGAGTCCAGTTGCAAGATGCAGTCAGGGTAGGAGCTGGCCTGGTGGAGAAGAGCCTTCCAAAGGGCAGCCCAGGTGAGGGAACAGGTTGGGCAAAAGCAAAGAGGCGTGAAAGCGCAGGCACATGTAGGTGGATGTGGCTTAAAAACAGGGTGGCTTAAGGGAATAGCTAGAGAAAGCCAGTTCGGTCAAGAGCTAGTGACATTTTTATTTCTAAAAAGAAGTACTGAAGTTGTGTAGCATTTCTTCTGGTCTATTCTCATTTGTGAATAGGGTGGTGTTGACAGCTCTGAATGCAGGGAACTGCTGAACCTTAGTGGAAACTGGCCATGGACAGGCAGGCTATCCCCCAGATCCCTTCACTCTTGTAAAGACTGATGGTACAAAGTTTACTGTCTTTTTCATCATGTTTATACAACCAGAGTCAGCCACCCAATTGAAAAGATGGAAACCACAAGTGGAATTTTTGGCAGAGCAGTATTTCATTGAATAAGAAACATATTGCACAACACCCCTTCCCTCCACCCCAGCAGACTTTTTTTTTTTTTTTTTTAACTTCTGGGTGGGGGAAAAAAAGTCAGGGAGTGGAATTAAAATGATAATGAGAATCAAGAGTGGCCTACAAGAAGAAATATTTTTCTGAAGTCTTGCAGTCAAGGGTGAAAACATCTCCCAGTGGAAGAGGCCAAACTTTTGCTCTGGACAGGGCTGAGGTCCATCACTGTGGTTGGAACCCAAAGAATAATCTCCCTTCCCCTCTACAGCTAGCTCTTGAGTTCCTCCCATGTACCAGGCACTGTGCTCAGCCAAGACTCTCTCTCCAGAGAGCACTCGGGAAAATTCAGAGAAATGCCCAAACCTTGGCCCAACACCTTCAAACTGCGGTTATTAATCAGCTCATTAACAATGGAAAGGTAATGACATTAATCATATCTGGCTCTTACTGAGCCCTCACTATATGCCAAGCACTGTGCTGGGTGGTCTAGAGGTTTATCTCATGTAAAATTCGCCACAGCCCTGTGCAGTGGGGTCTACTATTATTATGCCCATTTTAAGATGGAAAAACTGAGGCTTGGAGATGTTAACATACTCTTCGGGGTCACAAGGCTTGTAAGGGGCAGAGCTGAAATGCTTTCTTCTCCTGCGGTCCCTTTCACTGAACCAACCACCCCCAGTCTGTTTTCTGGTCTGACGGAGCAATTTGTAGCTTCCTGAAGGTATCAGGTGTTTCACTTCCTCTGTGCCTTTGGTCAGGCCCTTCCCCTTCTTTGACTCGCTGTCCCCTACATGTCACTTAAGACCAGCTCAATGGTTACTTCCTCCAAGAAACCCTCCTAGACCTCAAACTCCTCAGATTAAATTAAACACAGAGATCAGATCATCTTGCCTTTCCCCGAATGTGCCACGACCACAGTCATCTCAAGGTTTCATGGATGTGATTTTCCCTGCACCTAGAACATTCTTTAGTCAAGTGCACACACATGCACACACACAGCGCACGTGCATGCATGCTCTCACAAGATGTACACGAACAGTTCTTTCTCCCGGTCGGGATGAATCCCACTGGCTCCTCGGGTGTCAAGAGGTCCCGATTCTGAGAAAACTTCCTGGCTGTCCCCCTCACCGAGGAGGATATCTCTCCTTTGTACTCCTGCAGCTCATTGTGCTTCCTTCATATCATGCTCTTCACACCAATTCGTTCTTGCTTCCACATCGTAATTGAACTCTTTCAGGGCTACGATTGTCATAAGTGCTCCCTGGCTCAGAGCCAGGCACATAACAGGTGCTCAATAAATATTGAATAAGCAAATGCTCACCCTGCCTGCTTCCCTCTCATCTTTGCATCTAGCATGTGGAAATAGAGAAATTTGTGCCCCAATGTCTTGATTCGGCTTTGGTCAATAATATTATCATTGAAACCAGAGGTCAAAAATTTTTTTTGGCAGGAAATGAATCCTGGAAGACTAAAAAGAAATTCTTGCCACGAGTGCTTTTGAGAATGGAAAACACCAGGGTGGACGATAACATTTTTCCACAGAATAGAAGGAACTTGGAGTAGGAAAAGCATTAGACGTGATGATGAAAGATCTTACTGAAAATTGAGGCTCTAATGACCCCATATCCAGTTGTTTTGTGTCTCTAAAAAACATGTTCAAGTCCTACCACTCAGTCATGTAAATGTGATTTTATTTGGAAACAGGGTCTTTAAAGAGATTATGGGTTAATGCAAGGCTACACTGTGATGGAGAGCTCCTAATCCAATATGACTATTGCCCTTAAAAAGGGAGACTTGGACAGAGAGGACAAACTCAGGAGAATTCCACGTGATGACTGAGGCAAGGAATGAAGCACAGGGATTGCCAACAAACCACCAGGTGCTAGGAAGAGGCAAGAAAGGATTCTCCTCTACAGATTTCGGACTTCTGGCTTCCAGGACTGTGAGACAATCAATTTCTGTTGTTTGGAGCCATCCAGTTTTGAGTCCTGTGTCAAAGAAGCCCTAGGAAGCTAAGACAGCAGTCATAAGGAGAATGAGTTGTTGACTTGTAGGAAACCCTCACAAGACACACTCCTTCAACTTCAATGGGTTGTAGTTACCTACTCTTTACCTTGACGTGAAGATGCTTCATTTGTTTGTTTGCTTTGGGAAACTGTATTTACTCACCTTATATTTGTTATGATAAATTAAAGTTCTTTATCATGTTAGTAATAGTTAAACCAATTGACTTAAGATCTCACACATCTTGTCATAGTTAATCTAAGTGGCAATTAAAATGTTGCAGATTCTCTTGTAATTAGGAAAAGACATTTTAAATCTGTTCTTCCTTTTATGGCTTATCCAATTAAAAATAAATTGCTGTATAAGGTTCATTTTTAAAACTCAACACAGGTCAGTGTCAACAGTGGTAAGTCATGTTGATAACAGATACCCTTGATGTGATGAGATGAGAATAGCACTTTATCCCTGTGATTTTCCTCCCCAAAACCAATAGCCCCAGTTTACTCTAGAGAAAAACATCATACACATACAATCTCAACTAATGGGCAGTCTACAAAATTTTACTCTTCAAAACTGTCAAGGTCATCAAAAACAAGAGAAGTCTGAGAAATTGTCACAGCCCAGAAGAGCCCAACGACATATGGTGAGTCACTATAATGTGCAACTCTGGGTGTGATCCTGGGACAGAAAAAGGACATTAAGGGAAAGCTAAGGAACTCTGAATAAAATATGGACTTTAGTTAATTAAAACATATCAGCATTGGTTCCTTAATTGTAACAAATGTACTATAATATAAGATTCTAATAATAGAGGAAATTGGTTATGAGGTGTATGGGAACTCTCCATACTCTCTTTTGCAATTTTTCTGTAAATCTAAAACTATTCTAAAATTAAAAGTTTATTTTAAAAAACTGAATGCAGTAGCCTAACTTCTTTTCCTATAATATGTCTTTTCTTTCTCTCCACTCAAAAGTGAAAGTTGTCCTGTTTTTTCTTTTTTCCACTCTTCTTTGTATTTTCTCCCTTTAGCAAGCAAAGTCCTCAAGTGATTCCTTTCAGCAATAATGACAATAGCCATAGCAGTAGTCTGAGAGCAGAGGAATATATATGGTAGGTGGATTGGATTAATGGTGCCAATTCTTAATTCATCCATGTAGCCATGTCCTTGGCCATGTGATCCTTAGTTTATTTCCCCACTTCCTGAACCTGAGCTGAAACAGTGACTTTCTTTGACTAATGAGGTGTTAGCAAACAGGATGTAATCGGAGGCTTGTAAAACGGTTGGCGCATTTCAACTTGACATTTACATGTCTGCCATTGCCATGTGAACTTGCCTGAGCTAGCCTACTAGAGGATGAAAGTCATGTGGAGCAAAGAGGCATCCAGTCATCCCAGCTGAGGCCAGCCTAACTCACCCATCGTCAGCCAACTCCCTAACACATGCAGGAGCTTTTCCAAGATCCGTAGTTCCCTGACTCACAGCTAACTACAATGCCTAAGCAAGGGCAGCTGGGATGGAGCCCAATCCAGATCATCTGAATCCCTCTGATGTCTGAGCTAAATAAATGTTTTGTGGTTGGTTGTTAGGCAGCATTTTTGTGGCAATAGGCAGCTGGTACAATACCCAACTAACACAGATCCCAACTGGAAAGAGATGCCTTGGTGGAGAAGCAAGATGAGAGGGGAAGATTTCAGGACCCCCTTCTTGCAGAACAAAAGAGTAACAGGACCTCTCATGTGGGCTTTAATTACCAATTCCACCTTCATCTGTGACTACTTCCAGCCTTTATCCTGACACTCAAGAAATAAACTCCCTAAGTTTCCCTAAATTTCTTATTCTAGTGTAGTGATTATGCACATCAGCTCTGGGTGTCAGAGTGCCTGGGTTCAACTCACCACCATTTACTTAGCTGTGTGATCCTGGGCAAATCATCTGATCAGCACCTTCATGCGTAAAATGGTGATAATAAAAGAACATCTCTCTTGGGTTACTGTTTGTGCAGTACCTTGTATATATAGTATATACTCAGACAAAATGTTAGCTAGTAGTCATAATAGCAGTAATAGCAGTAGAAGTAATAATAGTAGCAGTAGCAATAGCACTATTAATAGTAATAGTGGTCATGGTAATAGTAGTAATAGTAGTAGTAGTGATAGTAATACTATTTGTAGTAGTAGTAATAGCAGTAGCAGCAGTAGTAATAACAGCAGTAGTAGTAATAATATTCTCAGGCTAATTCCTCAAACCAGAATACCCTTCCCACACTTCTTCACCTGGCTTGATAACTAATCCTCCTTCAAGATTCATGATCTCCTCCAAGAAGCCTTTCTTGGCCCTCACCCAACCAATCTTTATACCCTTCCTTTGAACTCACATGCAACCCAGTATTTTTCCCTTCCCCTAGAACTTAGGATGTGATTTTAATATGATCTGTTTATGCAACTGCCTACCCCTCCAGACTGTGTCCTAAGGACAGGGCCTGTACATAGTTCTCTGTGAAACCCAAATGTGAGCTGTACAATTGCCAGCACTGTGTCCCTTAAGATCCAGACGAGATTGTCTTCATCCTCCACTGCTCATCTTGTGGGATGTTTGGGGACCTGCCTGGGAGGTCCCAGGGAACTGATGTCGTCTAATGCCCTCTAACTGCAAGCTCCTATTATCTGAATTAGTTCAATTTAGATATTCTAATGCTTTCTAGTATGCACTTTCTCTCTTCCTTAAAAGTTGACACAGATCTAGAATGTGGTTCTGATTTGCAGGACATGTGCTCAGAGGACCTTGGTACACAGAGCAGACTTTACAAGAGGTTTGGGAGATGGTGAGTACAGGCAGAGTTACGTGACAGCAGCCCAAGCAAGTTCAAATTCTATGGTAGACAACCTTGATCTTCAACAATCCCTCAGCCTCTCTGCTTGCCTACCAATTCTTGATCCTTAGCGCTCTCCTCTCACCCATCCACACCCAAATTCCTGCTGATTTCTTATACAGAATCCTTTAACCACCTTTTTTTCCTTGTCTCTAACCATGCCTTACCCTTGCATTCTCACTCATAATCCCAGGTGATTTTTTCGTAAAGAGAGTACCTTCCTTAGGAGGAATTCTGGGGCTGGTTTCTAATTCTTCTTTTATATTACCCCCTAGCATATCACCCAGCTCATGGTAGGTACTTATATGTATCAATTCAAGTGAAAAATTCAGGAGAATCTAGGCAGACACAGATATGAAGAGACTCAAAAAAGATATGAGAAGGGCAATTCAGCCAACAATAGACTGAGAGTCCTGACTTAATCCTTATGGAAGGATTAAGTGAGATGTATGTAAAGTGTCTCATATTGCTGGTCCGTGGAAGAGCTGCATCAATGGCATCTGTCATATAGTCTAAGGAGGTGGGATCGTAATGCACAGGAAGTCCTGGGAAAGAAAGAACCCCCAAGAGACAGAATAGAGAGGCCCTGAGCTGTCCATTATACATAATCCATTAGCTTCTCTCCTCTGCATCCAAAATGGTACTAGTTACATACCACCCCTGGGAGAAATGAGAATATGGTCACTCAAATCATTCTCTGTGTTCTGTGGCTCGGGTAAGAACTCTAGTTGAGAAAGGCTAGATAGAAGGCCTGAAACCAGGCTTCCTGGGCGCATGGTATGAGGATATGTTACTTGGGTAGTTAAGGCCTGGAAGGGAAAAGATGACCTAGAGCTTTGACCAGTAGAAGACTCTTGTGATCTCCTTGCTCAGCCTTCTCTTAGGAGGGATTTCTTCTCTCTGAAAGCCACATCGAGGTCCCAACAGCAGATAAACTTAGCCCATGATAGTCCAGGCCTCACTTTGATGGAGTGCCCAGCAAGTCAACTTTGGCCTTGGCTCCAGTTACAGTCAAACACCACAGACTGGTGATGTCAGGATTGAAAGAAGGCATTCATCACCTCCTAGAGAGAGCCCAGGGGATGCCATAAGGGCCCAAATATAAGGCAGCCTCATATGTAGGGAGATGTTCCATTTTCCTTAACTGAGTACCAATTAAAAGAGAAGAATAATTTAGTCCAACTGAATATATACACTTTTAGGAGCTAGACATGAAATAGTCATACTTCTACATGCAGTATTGAATATGGTAATTAATTTATGCTAGCACATCTAAAATAACCTAATATACTTAATTAAATTAAGGTAAATACATCACTTTCTCCCACTCTCACATATATTGCAATAACTTTTATTCAACATCTTCATATGCAACTTCACCATCAGTGTCTTTGTCATCTTTAGAGCTATTTTTAAGTTAAGTCAGTTTTCCAAAGCGTAACATCTATACTTCTGCTTCTGTAGTGAGTTAATCCATGTACCACACTCACTGCAAATATAATCCCAAGCAACAAGTACTCATTTTCTGAACTTTAGAAGATTTTTTTCACTTGACTTCTAATGAGTGTTTGTGATCACCAAAACATAATCACTTAATTCTATTGTTTTATGAAAACATCTATTAAAAGCTCATTTACATTGACACCCACCACTTACAGTTGGGAAGACATACCCAAGAAAAATGACTGGATCGGGATTAGATTCCTTTCCTCATTCTGGCTACATTTGGTTAACCTCCATATGCATTTAAACCTAGCACTGCCTGACATAGAGTCAGGCCAATTTGTCTTCCTCCAAAATTATATTGATGCTAAAAACTATGTACATTTGAAAACAGCCCATAATCTGAGACACTTTACAAGAGCTGGGTGTGATTATTTCTCTTGTCTCAGAGATAGTCAAGGAATGGAATTGGTGAACGCTTTGTCTTACATTTAGGCACAGAGAGTAAGTCAGTTTCACCTTATGAATTGCACGAATGTTTTGAAATATGTTTTTTGGTGTTGAAAGTTTTAAGTTGTTAAATTTTTACATTTAAAATAACGTATAAAATTCTCTTTTTTTATTTTTTAATCTTTACATAAACTGTGAGGTCCCCAAAATATAAATGAAACCTACCAAACTGTAACCGTCAGTTACTTTTTCCATATGTAAAGATTTCCCATCTCCAGCATCTTGTCTTGCATTTCGGTTTCTCATTCACCACCCTGAAATTCATTCATTTGCTCAAGGGACACTTTTTAAGTTTCTGCAATAATCAGGTATCCTATTAGCTCCTGAACATCAAAGGGAACAAGACAGATTGATCTCAATAGCATGAGATGCAAATTTATTTCATAATATTTGTCACTTTCACTACATTTACATTTTTTTCTTATTCTGATTTAAGAAGAGTTGAACAGCTTTTCTTGATTTCCAAACTGAACTTACGCTGGGTTGCTTTATCACTCTCTTGACATTCCAGAGAGTTCTCAGCATGCCCAAAAATGGAAAGGTTGGAATGAAGCAAGCACTAAAGGGGAATTCAGGAGCCCAATCTGGTCTAAGCCAGGAGTTCATGCTGGAAAACAGTAAGAGAGAAGTGAAACAAGATAATTGACCAGATACTTGGACATTACCTTTTTTTTAATTCCGTTTTATTGAGATATATTCACATACCATGCAATCAACCACAGTGTACAATCAATTGTCCACAGGACCATCAGATAGTTGTGCATTCATCACCACAATCAATTTTTGAACATTTTCATTCCTCCAAAAAATAAAAAATAAAAATAAAAATAAAAGTAAAAAAGAACACCTAAAACATGCCATCCCCACCCAACACTCCCTATTATTCATTTACTTTTTGTCCCCATTTTTCTACTCATCTGTCCACACACTGAATAAAGGGAGTGGGAGCCACAAGGTTTTCCCAAGCACGCAGTCACACCGTGTAAGCTACATAGTTATAAAATCATCTTCAAGAATCAAGGCTACTGGGTTGCAGGCAACAGTTTCAGGTGTGTCCTTCTAACCATTCCAATACACTAAAAACTAAAAAGGAATATCTATATAGCTCATAAGAATGCCCTCCAGAGTGACTTCTCGACTCCTTTTGAAATCTCTCAGCTACTGAAACTTTAATTTGTTTTTATTTCATTTCCCCCTTTTGGTCAAGAAGATGTTCTCAATCCCACGATGCCAGGTCCAGGCTCATCCCTGGGAGTCATGGACATTACCTTTTATACAATGGAGAGCCAGTGAATATTTTTTATGTAGTAACCAACTTTAAGAAAAGAAAAACAAGAAGGCTATAAGCTATTAGCACAGTGGTTAAGAACACAGTCTTTGGAATCAGACAGCACTATGTTCAAATCTGCTCACCACTTAATAGCTTGAACATCCCACTTTACAAGACCTTGGACATCCCACTTTACATAACCTTCTGTTATTTAGATAAACATAATATTATATACCTCAAAGTAAATTTTTAAAGACAATGAATATAAAATGCTTAGGGTAGGACTTGGCATATAAAAAATGCTCAGTAAATGGTTCTATAATATTATGAAACCATGTTTTGGAAAAAAATTAATTTCTTAGGTGTGGGCATGCATGATGGACTGAAGGAGCAAAACAATAGAACCAGGGAGGTGATGATTATATAGAGGAAGGTTGGGAGAATGGCCTGGAAGCCTACAAGATTTAGGGATGAAGAGGGACGATAGGCACAAGAAAGTGGAGAGAGTGACAATGGCCCAGATAATCTGCTAACCAAAGGAACTTCTGTGCCATTCAGAAGAAATGTCAGGACAGGAAGAGGAAAAGGATCAACTTGCATTTAGACATGATGATTATAAAATGATGGTGGTACAGCTATGGTAATGTTCACTGGGAAGTTGAAAACAGGAAAAACTCAGGAGATAAGCCAAGGTGAGAAAAAGAGATTTTGGAAAAGCCCACACTGAAGCAAGGGTTAGGAGATAGGTAAGCCCATGTGGAATGGAAAAGACAGGTGCTTTTACCACTGGTGTTAAATTGGTTTGATTTTCTTCCCTATTCACCAGACATCTCCAAGAGAGCAGGGACTATCTACCTTGCTTGTCATTGTATCCCCAAAGCCGAGCTCAGTGCCAGGCACAGGACAGGCTTTCCTCGAATATTTGCTGAATGAACTCACTGTCATCTCCCTGGTTATCTCAGGCAGTTCAGAAACTCTAACCATCCCTTCCCTAGGTCTTTGATTCATATAAACTAAGAAAATAAATTATTAATAGAAAACATCTTTCAAAACACAGGGGTTTTATGGGAACTATGTACTTTCTGCAAGATTTTTCTATAAACCTACCAATGCTCTAAAATTTTTCTTTAAAAAAAATCATAGGGAGTTTTTGCGTGGCAGGATTGTAGAATTGTGAAACTGTCTCTGATGGAGAAATATTGAAAGCTGCTTGTGGGAGCTGAGGGAAGAGGGATTGCCAAGGGAGGAGGTGACTGTAGTCAAGAATGACAAAAAAGGTCAAGGCTCCTGGGGAACTGAGATGCTCCCACTCCCTGCATGGAATTCCAGCTTGGGGAAACCGCCCAATTTGCCTGATCATGTTTTTGGAGCCCCGCCATGTCCCTGATGTGGAGGAAAGCAAAGCAGGCTGAGGAGGGAGATCAGGTAGGCTAAGACCACACTTGCTTCTGCAGCTCCTCCCTGCCAGGTGGGGACTCTCCAGCTGGGCTCACACCTCACCAGCCCCACCAGGTGCTTTCCTCTGTTTCGTTTCTAGACTCCTGGCCTTGGCATTTCCTAGTGCTAACATACCACTCTCATCATCCCACTGGAATGAATGCCATTATCTGGGCATATTTTCAAGTAGAATCAATACTCACCTCTCCCTACAAATGGCAAGAGGAGGGGAGAATCAGCCATGGAAAACCCAAATCTTCAGATACCCAAAAACCAATTGCATTTAAACGAGGCTGCAGTCAGGAACATTCTTCAATCAGGTTTCCAGAAGGGACTTTCCTCTGTAGGCCTCCAGGTTTTAAAGATGTTTCCATCACCATCACAAAATGGGGAATAACTCTCGCTGGGCTCAGAAAATCAGCATCATAGAGATCAAAATAAGTGCCCCCCTTCTACCTGCCAAAAGTGTTCTATTGTCTGTTTCCCAGACAAAATACAGTCTTCAGGATGTATCACCATCAGGCAATCTGAGTGTGACAGTGGTGAAGCATTTTAAATGGCCTGACCTTGCCATTGACAAAGCAAAAAACCCAACTTCTTCCCAACTACTGGCTTTGCTTCCCTATTCCACAGAGAAGGATAAAGTCATAAATCAGACATCTCCCCTCTGACTCTAAATTTGTTCCACCTGCCTGACAGTGGCAGAGGTCTGTGGCAGAGGTGACTGCCAAAAATGAGGATTTCAACCACAGACTCAAACATGGAAACCACAACTTGAGGAAACTACGTGCACACCTCTCTCCTAATCCCCTTGCCCCAGATGAGAAAATGATCTATGGGCAGTGTCCCAGCACTATGTTTCCTTCTCTGCAGTAGTAGCACCTTTGACCATTGATGACCCATCTTTGTGAATGAGGGGAGAGAAAGGGAGTTTAACCAACTCCATACATAGGCAGAGATGGTTTAACCCAGGAGAGCACATAACTGTCACTCAGGTTGCTGAACGTAACCTCGTATTGTGTGCCAAAGATCACACTGACGCCATTGGGGAGATGCTAGAATTTTGACTGTCTTGCCAGGCTTATGACTCCCTGCAGGACCAAGAGGGCAGGGGTCTCGTCTGTCTTGTCCACAGCTGGATCCCAAGCACATAATGTAGTGTTTGGGATACCATATGCACTTCAAAAATTGTTTGAATAACTGAACAGACACCTCAAATTTGGTTTCTGTCTGGAATCAGTGATAACTTTTAATGAAAGACACCTGGCAGATCCACAGCAACCAAAGAACTTTGTGGAGGTGAGAACAGTGTATAGGATGGCCCATCCAGTTCTGCCAACTGCCATTTCCACCAGCATTTCATAAAGGGCACTGATCTTGGATCAAAGAGATCTGACCTCAAAGCCTGACCATACCTCTTCCTCTCTGGGTAAATCTGAGGAAGTTACTCCACTTCCCTGAGGTTTGGGTTTCCATCTGTAAAATGGGGACAGTAATACCAGAAATTAAACAGAACTTGGTATTTAAAACAACTAATGTAGCACATGGTCTATACCAGTATGAAAGGTTATATAACATGGCTCTGTTATCATCACTCACCAAGGTGGAGGAAGGGAGAACAAATAATGCAGTACGTCCTACAGTCTGTTACACCCGTTCCTCTCTAGATAAACATCTCCCTTACATCCGCCATCATCCATGCACTCAGGAAGGAGGACTGAGTAGAGCATTCAAGAGTCTAGAAACCCAAATGCCACAAAACTTTATGTATCCTAGCCAGCGGTATGCTAGTAATTATTTAATGATCAATACTCTGAGGGAAAACAATGGCCTTGATTCATGGCTTTTGTCAATTTCCATGGTATATTCATCCCCATGGCCAATTTCAAGCTATCATCCATGAACACATCCACATTTATATAGGTTTTCACCATCCAGATACCATAGATATAAATAACCTCAAAAGCATAGGTAACAGTAAAATGTAAAATAATTTGGAAGTGGTAAGTTTTGAGTATACTTTAACCTACATTTTTAATACAATTCATTTGATTACAAGTTTAAATAATTTTCAATAATGGCTGTATTTAACAACCAGTTCGCAAATTTCCTGGAAATTTAAGTCAACTCTCGTGATCTGGTACGAGCTGGCTCTAGCACACCCCTCATCCTACCATGCTTCAGCCCGCAGGAGCAGTGTCATCAGAAGGGAGTTTGAGCCTATGCAGTGGGCTTGAACAATAATTAAGAGACTCCACAACTTAGAACAGGATTTCCCCAGGATTCAAGCAACTTTCAGGGAGACAAGCCCTCGTTCAGTTTTCTCTAAAAATCACTCCAGAAGAAAACAGCCATCCTGGGGGTCCTTAAATGAGAAGATCATTTGGTTTCCTATGTCCACGGCAAACACAGTGCCAATCAGTACACTGGAATATCAGGGATTCACTCTGTAATGGTGGAATGAAGGAGTGATGTACTAAGAAAAGGTCCCTGCATGGCTATGTGGCCTTGGGTAAGGGATTTCATCTCACTTAGCTTCACTGTCATCATATACAGTGGGACAACACCTACCTACAATTGTGGTTGTGAGGTTGATGAGATAATGCATTGCAATTGGCTTTGTGAATTGCAAAACACCACAAAAATGTAAGGCATTGTTTGTATGTGGGGAACGAGGCAGAAACCTGTGGGGAAGGAAGGAGGAGGGAGGGAGTCAGTTTAGATAGGCGACAATGGAAGAAACCAGGAAGAGGGTTTGGAGTAGGAGGAGGATAAGGGAAGTGGGGGTGAGAGAGGGCAGTAAGCAGCCCATTGCATTTGTAGTCATCCGCCTTGACGTTTTTCCAGCCCTGTAGTCACACTCACTGCAGGAGTCTCTTCCTTATTTCTTAACAGTTCCAATGTTCATCCTAGGACAATGATTTTACACCATCCCCATCACCTAAACTGGATTCCAGCCTTTTCAGCCAGTACTCTATGCTTGTCTTGGCATGGAAGAAACAATCTCAACTGCACTGTTGGTATTAGAATGATCTGGCTTCCAGAGCTCAATTTTGACAAAAACCCGTTTTCAAAAAATTATCTTTCTAGGAACTTGTCCATTTCATCTAATTTGTCTACTTTATTGGCATCAAGTTCTTCATAGTATTCCCTTAAAACCCTTTTAATTTCTGTAAAGTCAATAGTTATGTCCCCTCTTTCATTCTGGCTTTTGATAAGATATGTCTTCTCAATTTTTTCTTGATCAGTCTAGCTAAAGTTTTACCAATATGTCAATCTTTTCAAAGAAGCAACTTTAAGTTTCGTTGATATTTCTCAATTGTTTTCCTGTTCTCCGTTTTATTGATTTCACTCTGATCTTTCTTATTTCCTTCCTTCTGACTGCTTTTGGTTTCATGTTTCTCTCCCTGTCTGGTATAGAGTTTGAAATACTGCTGGGCCTCAAATGAGAAATAATGAAAATCAATTTCAATCAATGGAGTGGTTTGCTTTCATTATGCCTTCATTTATCAAGTATTTTTGTGCAAAGAGTCTGACGATCTCTTTCAAAGCCACTCCTTTCTCTGGCCAGTGCAAGGTAGAAATGGCATATGTAGGTTGATGTTTAATGTTCAAACTTTTCAGCAATGATACAGGCTCTCTAGAAGATGAATGTCTTCCCATTATAGGAGGGATCTAAGCAGAAGCTAGACAATCTTTTAGAGACATGTTATAGAGGTATTTAAAGCACCCAACAGGTTGACTTTTCAAGGCTCTTCCAAATCTTAGTGTCTCTTGCCACCACTCAAATATACCCTGTCCTAGGCCCCTCCCTTCCTGTTACATAGCAGGGTCTCTTCATCCTTTAGCGGGGCTGTTATGAAAATTGGAATATTCCCCCCAAATATATCAAGCCAATAAAATTATAGGGAGCCTACAAAATGGTATTCCTCATGGGGCCACTCATTTCCCAGGACATCTCAAATCCCAGCCACAGCTCCATCTCCATTTCATTAGTCTTTGAGCCTGTCATAGAGACTTGGGTTCAGAGATGCCTTTCCAGACCAATATTTCACTTTAGAGATGGGGTGTCTGAAGCCCTGCTGATTAAATCTTTTAATTTTACTTGTATCCATCCACTCAGCCCATCTCTCTGGCCCCCGCCTTAATCATTTCTCACCTGTTCAAATGTACCCACCTTCCACAGGTAGCCCTGCCTCCAGTTTCTCTCATCTTAGACTCAACCTCCACACAGCTGCCAGAATGATTGTTCTACAATACAAAGGAGGCCATGTGCTTCCCTATGCCAAGTCCTTCCATGGCGTATCTCTGCCCGCTGGTCCAAAAGTCCCAATAAGCCTGGTTTACAGGGTCTTTATCATCCGCACCCTCCATTCCTCTCCATTCTCTTCATACCATCTATACTCCAGACATGCCAAATCACAATCCATTGCCTGAAGACACATGATAGTTCATGCATGCTTTGTTCAAGCCACCACTACTCCTTCTACACCTGATAAAGTTTTCTGTATTCCTTAAAGCCCATCTCAAATACCATATCCTCTTCAGTACCTTCCCAGAGCCACTAGAGCAGTTTCAATCCCCTCCCTCTTTTGTGTCCCTACAGAATCTTGGACATGCCTCTATCTCAGTTGCCCTCACACTCAGTGGCATCTTGGGTTCACCTGTCTGCTTCCCATGGAGCTGAGAGGGCACAGCCTGGGTTATATGCATCTCATTTCCAGAGGCCTTGGAACAGAGCCTGGTTCTCGTCCAAGGTCACACAGCTGAAAGAGGTCAAGTGTGAACCAGCTACTGATCAATTCATTTCTCCACTTGCTTTCTC
Source organism: Choloepus didactylus (assembly GCF_015220235.1). NCBI lineage: Eukaryota > Metazoa > Chordata > Mammalia > Pilosa > Megalonychidae > Choloepus > Choloepus didactylus. The sequence continues at coordinate 108,128,514 of NC_051316.1, forward strand.
TTAATCCTCCCAGAGCCTTGTTGATTTTTTTTTTATATCTTCCCTTTTCTTTTCCATCCTTTTGTGAATACAAATCAGATCTGAACAGCCCCTAAGTTCCAAATTCAAGGTTTACTGATATGCCCATGCAAGGCAGTGCAACTAACATCTGTGCTGCTCTCTCTTTGCCTCTCCATCTACTTCTGTGGTTTCTGCTCTTGATAGCAGGATGCTGCTCAAAGCGCTAGCTATCAGAGAGGTATATAACACTACTTCCAATGCAAACTTTTGGAAAACACTTCAGTCCTTCCCATTATATGGTAATTGATCTAGTCATAATCCATCAGTCATAAACCATCTGTCAACAGCTTCAGAACTCACCCAGGTGAAAAGCTAGCTGGTTGTCCACTATGATCAAAACACACACACGCACCTGGAGATTATCTTATATCCTTTCAAACTCATACAGACATTACAAAGAAAGTAAAATTTTGAAAGCCAAGTATTTTTTCCAAAAGACTTTCATATCCTTTATTGTCTTCAACCCTCTTCATAGCTACTCATTCTACCCACCTCATTTTCCAGAGGAATACGCAACCTCAAGAGGATAGAACACTTGCTCAGGATCACACAGCTCCAGAGTCTCCCAACACCAGTCCCAAAGGTTCTTTTCCACAATCTAAGCACAGTGGGTTCATTCGTCCATCAAGCACTTTCCATACACTAGCCACTCTTGTAGGTAGTAGGGACACAATAGTGACAAAACAATGTCCTTGCCCTCATGAAGCTAATATTCTTGTTTAATGTCTAATTTTTATGGACCCATCAGAATCACAGGAAAAACATTTTTTCAAGGCAGCCATGAACAAAAGGAGACCCAATGAGTTTAAAATCAGAAAAACAAGAGACGTTGGCTCCAACTATTGTTTGTGGCCACATAATACAGCTTGATGCTTTGTCAGGCAAGACTGATTCCCAGTTCCTAAGGAGAATGCCTCAAGGTAGACGGAGCTACCTGGTTTAGCACAACTGAAAAAAAAAAAAAAAATCAAAATCTGACTATATATCTCAATTTGGTTAAAAAGCTAAGGCATCACTCTGTAAAATTAGCCAAGAATCTTTTTCATCTCAAGCCATGCAGCTTGATTTAAGAATGCACTGAATCTCAGCCCAAAGAGAACCCAAATAAAAATCAACCACCATGCAGATGCTTTCCTCATTCAAGAGTCCCTCATTTGCTTCAGTCCCTTTCACCTTGTGGGTCAGCTCCTGCCGATCACTGAGGAGCAACAGAATTGGAACTGATTCAGTTCTGGCCACACCTTGTCAGCCTTGGTCACCAGGTTATAGATAATCATATGTACCAGGTACTCTAAAATACCTGCTACTGAGTCCCTGTGTGAAACTGGGTAGTCCTCCCCTTCCCTGAGCCTCAGTTTCCCTTTCTAAGACCACGTGTGTGGCAGTCCAGATGAGCTCTATGGGCTGTAATAGGTTAAATACTCCTGGACCCTATATTCATCTCTCCAGTAGGCATTTGCTGAACACCATCCATGCACCTGGCACTGTGCCAGGTGAAGGGGACAGAGCTGTGATTAAAAAAGGCATGAGCCCAAATTTCCCAACTTTATTCTCATGCATTTCTCTTTGGGGAACAGTAGAGCCCTCTTTCCCCCAAAAAAGTTCATTCTTTCTCTTTCTTAATGCAACCAATATTTATCTATCATTAATCATTATTATGCAAGGCATCACCCTGGTTTTCTTGGGGATTCAAAGTTAAGTCTATTGTGAGGCCTCTCTTCAAGCAGCTCAGAGTCTAGTAGGAGAGGACATACATGCACCCAATTAGTCTCAACCAAGGAGGAAAGTGATAAGTGACTCAGCGAGATTCAGCGAAAATGCCATGAGAGATCAGATCAGAGAAGAGCAACTCATGGCTCCAGCTATGATTTAGCAAGCATCTGCTTAAGCCAAATTCATTGATGCTGAGTATAGATATACAACCTCCTTGAATCTTCACAACTGTATTTTTGTCCCCAGATTACCAATAAAGAAACTGAGCCTCAGAGAGTGTCACTGTAACTTGTCCAAAATCAGGGAGTTGTTAAGTGCAGAGCTGGATTCACACCCCAATATTTGTGCCTCCCCAGCCCCTGCTTTTATGCACCATAGTTTTATCACCAGGCATTCATTTGGGCCTACAGTTTGGGGCACCATATTGGGCTCTTATGAATACAGACATGAAGAGAAAATAGGCTTCCAGTCCCATCATTTTGCTCTGAAACCACCCAACTTTTCCACACTGGCAGGCATGCCTTTGGAGAGAAGAAATCTGAATGGAAGAAGACAGAGCTGGGTCAGATTTGGAAGTGCAGAGCCAAAGAAGAGAGGTCTGGCAGGGTAAAGGGCTCAGTGTCTCCATAAAGCCTAAGAGTCACAAAAGGTTTGACGAGGAGAGGATGTGTTGGGAAATGAGGCTGTCTGGATGCTTTGGGTCCAGACCATGAAAGCTTTAATTAGATCTCACTCCAATTCAATTGAAGATTAATTAGGCTGCAGTCCCTGAGGCCATATTGGGCAGGAAGGAAGAGGGATGGATAGGAGTGTGAATTAGCATCCTAAAAGCTTAATAGAATTCAACTGGATCCTCAAGGCACCCATCTCCCAAACAGGAAGAAATCTACTAAGACAAAATTGGGCAGGGGGTGGGGGGAGCTGTTGTTTTTTGTCTCAAAAGGGGCAGAGTATGCCTGGGGAGATGACTAGGGCATCTGCGATTTTCTGAAGCTCATTTGTGGCTTAGAGTAGCAACAGGGGTAAGCATAGCCAAGGGGGTAAGAGTGCAGCTTTAGAGTCAGCCAGTCATGAACACAAATCCTGATTCTGCCATTTCCTCCCTGTTTGAACATGGGAAGTTCCCTTAACTTCTCTGTGCCTCAATTTACTCACTGGGAATATGGGGAAAATAATAATAACCTTGCATAAATTTTTGCAAAATTAAGTGAAATTGTGTATTTAAAATCACTTAGCAGGTTGCCAACACCAAGTTAGCACTTAATAAATGGTTTGGCATTAAGCTAGTTTGAGCCATTTGTGCTAAAAGAGAGGAAGCCTAAACATCAGTTAGACACTTAGTGGGTGCCAGGTACTCTACAGGTATTATTTCGTCTCTTCCTTACAGTAGCTCTTCTAAGTGGGTATCATCATCCCAACCTAACCTACCAAGAAACTGAAATTCAGGGAAGTTGTGAAGTTCAGGAAGTTATGTTAAACCTAATCATTTTTTTTTTTAATCTCTGTTTAGTCATTTATAATCTAGATCCAGATTGTCTGGGGTCCAAATCCTGATTCTCCTACTTCTAATTTTGTAACTTAATGGAATGAAGTGTTTAAACACTCAAAACATCAGTTTTCTCAACTGTAAAACATGAACCCTTCTTCCCACGGTTGTAAGAATTAATAAGAATATATGGTAAACATTTAAAAACGGTATTATCTATGTGGTAAACTCATGCAGCTGTGAATTGGTAGAGCTTTCGCCAAAGCCCAAGTTCTCTCCTCTAAATCACATGATGAGAAACAGCCCTGTGTGCAGCCCAATACAACGGAAGTATAGTATCCAAGGATGGGGGAGTTCCCAAAAGACCCTACCTACTGCAAAGGTCTTTCTAAATCTAGTTCAGTGCTTCAAATTCCTAGCATTAGTTTCATTTCAATGGGTTAAAGCTCAATTAAAAGCCCAAATGTTTTTCTTGGGAAGTAACATAAACACATTATTTCTTGCTAAAGTGTTACAGCCCTACTTTTACATTAGAGAGCGATCATCAAGCAGAAAGCAGAATGCAGGAAGTATAAAACCAAAGACCTACATTTCAACAAAATGAAAAGAAGTGTCAGTTAAAGACTACAATAGGAGGTCCAACAAGGATTGAGAAGATGTGGGTGGGCCTCCAGGGTAAGGCAGCACCGAGTAGAAGAAAGAATAACAGACTCCAAATCAAGAAACTTGAGTCAGTGAGAGTCTCATTCTAGTTCACTGGATAAATGTTCCGGTTTATTAATGCTGCCATTATGCAAAATACCATAAATTGATTGGCTTTTGTAAAATGGGTTTATTTGGTTACAAAGTTATAGTCTTAAGGCCATAAAGTGTCCAAGGTAAAGCATCAACAGGATACCTTCACTGAAGGCTGGCCGATGGCATCTGAAAACCTCTGTTAGCTGGGAAGCACATGGCTGGTGTCTGCTTGCTCCCAGGTTGCATTTCAAAATGGCAGCTTTTCCAATGGTCATTTTCAAAATGTGTCTCTCAACTGCAGCTCTTCTTCAAAATGTCACTCTCAGTTGCTCTCCAAAATGTCACTCTTAGCTGCTCTGCATCTGGGCCTGAGTGACTCTTTTTATAGTACTCCAGTGATCCAATAAAGACCCACCCTGAATGGTTGGGGTAACACCTCCATGGAAATAATCCAATAAAAGGTCTCGTCCACAGTTGATTGAGTCACATCTTCATGGAAACACTCAAAGAATTCCAATCTAATCAACACTAATACATCCGCCCCCACAAGATTGTATCAAAGAACATGGCATTTTCTGGGGGGCATCATATAGCTAAACCAACACAATGAATTTGACCAAGTCTCTTTCCTTTTCTAAGCCTCAGTTTCCCCTTCTATAATAAGGGACTTAGCCCAACTGTTCCAAAGCACTTTCCAGCTCTGACAGTCTAAGCTGGTGGGGAAGGAGGGAAGTGAAGAAATGACTTAATAAAACCGAGATCTCCTTGGGGCATATTGAGGAGCACTGGGGAGATAGCCAAGTCGACATGTGGAGACAAGCCATCAAGAGCAACCAGGGGCCTGAATCACATCTCCCACTCTGGTTGCCAGGTTCCAGATCCCTGTCCTGAGGTCTGAGCTTGCCACTTCCTCCCGATCACTCCTAAAATCAAAACTGAACTTGGAAGTATCCAAAACATCATGGACTTGCATTACTATATTACTTCATTTTACAGATGAGAAGGCTGCAATCCAGGGAGTCAAGCTGTTTTCCCAAGGTTATGGAACTGGATCTTGGATTCATAAAGAACTTAACAAAAAGCATCCCCACTGAATGGCAGTGCTGGCAGTGGCTTTCACACCCAACTCTCCATCAGAGATCTTTGGACTCCATTAGAGGGTCTCCAATTCCAATTCCCCCGGGCAGTGGTTCTCAAATGGAGATGATTTTGTCCCCTCGGGGGACACCTGGAAATGTCTGGTGACATTTTGGGTTGGCACAATTAGGGTAAGGAGTACTGCTGGCATCTAGTGAGTAGAAGCCAATTCTGCTGCTAAATATCCCACAATGCACAGGAGAGCCCCCCAGATAAAGAATTACCTGGCTCAAAATGACCCTAGTATCAAGGTTGAGAAATCTTGCTCTAGAGCATACCAAGAGCCCATCTGGTTTTTCAAGTTACATCATCAGAGAAACTCATTAATAAATTCTCTAACAGATAAGAGTGAATCATAGGTCATATAGCCACTTCATCTGACGTTTAGACCACACAAAAGAAACACAGGCTCCTTGTCAGGAATGACGATGGTTTCTTATCTATCTTAATGTCAAAGATAAAGATATCTTGAATCACCTTTCCACCAAATGGGATAATTTTCCTGTTGAATTCCCAAAGGTTTCAAGATGCAAAGAGGCGCCCCAAGACGGTTTCAGTACTGGTCATGGAGCGTTCATTTGTCAGGGTCTAGACTTCCCTGCCTTGGTTTCTTTCCTCCTCACAGCAACTTGTTAATTCAGGCAGTATCTCCTCTCATTCATTCATGCTACAAACATGTATTGTAACAAGGCATGTACAGAGCACTGGGAGTTCCAGAAAAAGACACAGTCTAATTGCAGAGACACATCAGTAGTTGATTAGAACACAGCAGAGTAACTGCCTTAGAGGAGAAGCCCAAGGAGATGCTTGACCCAGGTTTAGGGATCCAAGAAGGTTCCTAAGGGGAAGTGAACACGAAGTGAGGCTTGAAGGAGCTATTTAAATCAAAGCAAAGGTGGCAAGGAAAACAAAATCAGAAGGCTAAAAGAGAAACCAGTGGTCCAGTATGGATGAAAGTGAAAAAAAAAAAAAAAAAAAAAGAAGGGGAGAGAGGCCAAAGGTGAAGATGAAGAGAAGACAAGGGTCAGAACAGGAGCTTTGTGGACCCAGTTAGGGCCTTGGGCTTTGTTCTGAGAAGAAGGGGGCTGAGACCTGGACAGATCCATAGTTGAGTAGGATCATTCTGGTCGCACTGTCTGGATGAATTGTAAGGGCACAAGTGGAGGCAAGGAGACTGATTAGGAAGCACTTTAAGTAGTCCAGGCAAGAGGTATGGCTACCTGGCCCAGGGTCCGGAACTCAAAACAGCTCCAGAAGAAAAGCTTAGACACCCAAGAAAGGGTAGGACCAGGAATGAGGTGAACAACACAGCACGAGGTTTTCACCACCCGGGACTCTGCCACCACACCCAAGGCTGCGGGGAAGGAAGGAAAGCAATGCCAACAATGTTCCCCATCGTCACCAAGCATCTAATTTAGCTGAAGGACTTGGTGTGCCAGGTGTCTCTCCTCCTTAATCAATCCTCCAACAACCCGCCAGGCTGGTATTACCCCCAATTTAATGATGGCAGAAATGATGCTCATTGAAGAGATGATGATCAGCTCATTAGCATGGAGTTGAGATTCTAAGTAAGGGTCTGCCTGCCTCCAAATCCTGTGCTCATACTAAATAAAACATATTGCCTCGCTTTCCAAAAGGCCATTCTTTATTTCTAAACTTCTGTAGTGGTCAGGCATACAGGCTCTGAAGTCAGGGAAACAGGGGTTCAAATCCCAGCTTCATCATTTACTAGCAGCTCATCACCCTCATTTGCAAAACAGAGGATAATACCCACTTCATAAGGATGCTATCAAGATTGAATAGGATTCAGGGATGGGGATCTCTTAGGGCAGGGACTAGCATGAAGAAATAATACTCAATAAAGATGACTGGCATTATAATGTTTAAGACCTAAATAACTAGTTCAACTCTTAAATCAGTGGTTCTCAACCAGGACAATTTTGCACCCCGCCCCACTCCCATCCCCGGTAGACATTTGACAATATCTGGAGTCATTTTGGGTTGTCACAACTTGGGGGAGAGGTGCTACTGGCATCTGGTGGGTAGAAGCCAGGAATGTATAAGACACCCTACAATGCACAAGACAACAAAGAATTATCTACCCTAAAATGTCAATCATGTTCAGGTTGAAAAACCCTGCTTTAAGGTAACACAAAATGTCTAAACTGGGATGAGATGGAATAAATCAGATTAGAGATGATCTAATCTAATTTTCCGTTTCACAGAACAGAAACTGGAAATCTGGAAAGCAAAAGGGACTCATAGTCAAGAAGGGATTGGATGGAGAGGAAGAGGGCCCTGCAGTCTGAGAGTTGGCTGTCTGAAAGCTTAGCAGTGAGAATGTTTCTGCACCCTTCTGGCTACCTCGTTTGAGGAGAGTGGCTGGGGCAATTATTTTCAGATCTCTCAGAAGGCAGGGGAAAGAGGACATGGGGCCCTGGGTGAGTGCCTCCTGGCTCAGTCCCCTTGTGGCCACACCACAATCCAGCAATGGCTGGCCTAGTTAAAGATAGCAATTATTACTATGTATTGCACAATGTGCCAAGTTCTTTACAAACATTATGTCATTGACTCTTCCCTCCTGACCTGTGGTTCTACTGTTGCCATCCTGGTATAGCAGATGGGGACACTGGGGCCTACAGAGGCTACATAGTTTCCCCAAGGTTACCCAACAGCAGGCAATGGGGCTCCAGGGCTCACACTTTAACCCACCTCTCAAGACAGGCATCCATGAGGCCCTCCAAACCCATCCTTTCCCCCCTTCCAGGGAAGAGCAGAGCCAGCTTCTTCCTGACACAGGCTTTGGAAGTCATAAAAATCCCACTCAGCCAAGCTCATCAGAAATCACATCTCACTGGAACAGCCCACTTCCCTGGTACACAAATGGGAACAATGAATCTAAGTGGGTTCTCAGTCCAGTTGTATCTCTGGAGACCAGAGAGGGGGTGTAAAAGGCCCGAGGTCACACAGCAAGTTTGTGACTGGTCTTCTGACTCCTTGTCTATTTCACGTTGGGAAACAGAAAGCAAAAGGAAAAGCATCAACTCTGAATGGAACCTTCTTAGGAGTGGGCACAGGACTGACTTCTAGGCAGTTTCCTTTTGAGCAAAGACATTTGCATTAAGTGATTCCCCAAAGGCCTTGAAGAAAAGGTTTCCTTGTCTTCTTCCTCTCCTGGCTAAAACAAATGGGACATTGAATTGTTAAAATAGCAACTTGAAAGGGGTAAGTAAAGTCACAAAATGAAAACAGAAAAGCTATTTGAAGATCCCAAGCCCAAACTGCGGTTTCAATTCTGTACATTTTCAAGCCTGGGCCAAAAACTCCACTTTCCTTTTTAAAGAAGGAAAGGGGCATTCCTGGGTTCCCCGATTTCCCTTTCATAGCAGTCATGTGCCAGCAAGAATTCTTATCATCTGTTTTTTTGGTTCATAGCTCACCTCACCCCCAGAGGTATATTGAGGCACATTCAAAAATACATGCAATACAGTGTGTGGGGAAAGAAGGGGGTGGGAAAAAAAATCAGAGTAATAGGCAAATGAGGATCAAACTGCAAGATGATCCGAGGAACATCAGTAAACAGCAATGAGCACTTACTGTAATGTGCTTCCTAGTAGCCAAATAGGTGAGTTAAACCAATCTGTTATGAGGTTCACAATGGCTATAAGAAAAATATATCAGTTGCTTGGGAGAAAAACAGATATTCCCTGACTTGATGTGAGGAATAGTCCTTTACTGTGTCATCACTGAGATCTGGGGAGGCTGTTTATTTCAACATAGTAAAATCCCTGCTCCCCCAAATTCCCTATCCCCCTGTGAGCACTGAGTATGTGTTAAATGAAAGAATAAACACTAACTCTGAGCCAGGCCCTCTGATTTCCAGGTGATGACCTGTAATCTTGCTATTAGGTCAGGATGTCACACCCTTTATTCCCTAGACCAGGGTTTCTCAACGTCGGCACCACTGAGTGATCGGGATGGATAATTCTTCAACGTGGGGGACTATCTTTTAAAATATAGGATGATGAGCAGCATCTCTGGCCTCTACCCTCTAGATGCCAGTAGCACCACCACAACCTTCATTTGTGATGCCAACAATGCTTCCAGTTATTGCCAAATGGCCCCTGTTTGAGAATCACTGCCCTAGACCCATGATCTAAAAGGACAGATGATGCGTTCCTGCCTCCCAGAAACCCCCACACCACCAACCCACACACCACACATCCAAGATACCATGGTGGAGTGGGGACAGTATAACCACAATAAACACACTAGCTTGGAAAGAATGGGAAACATTCTAATCCAAAGCATTTCTGAAATCCTGCCAGGCAGACAAGACAGCCCCTGAGTTGACCCGCGACTCTCCTCTCAGGGAAGCACACCCTTGTCCACTGTTCTCACACCCATGACCAACGCTGTAGGAGCTTTTTCCTTTTCCATGATCTTCCTACAACACATATGAGGTGAGCATTAGACAGCATGCCCTCTTTGGAGGTTGCATAGCTTTCTCAGCCCACATCTATTCGTGGAAGGTTGGCTTCCCAAGGATTATTTTTAAGTCTCAAAGACTTTTAGCCCAGGCTCATGGCTTCTCTAGCAATTCATTTCATCCAATAACTTAACAGACTTATCATCTATTTCTCAGTAACAACAGCTGAAGTTCTTTTTAATACATAGTTATCAAATCTGCCTTTTCCTTGCTTTTTTACCACCTTGCTTTTCTTTCTTTCTCCTAACCTAATAGAAGCTGAATTGAGGCTCTATGTAAAAATCAATGGGAAGTCAGTCCTTTTAATTTGATCATTACCCTGAGTTATTTTATCCAACTAAGGGAGGTTTTACTGGACCTTTGCCAATGCAGTCCTTTTAAAATCCTATCCCTTATGGTGTGGTATCTAGGAACAGTCTGTTTTTCCAACGTCAAGATCCCACATTTCTGGATTCTCCCTATTCTTCTTCATTTCTGCTTGCAAACTATCTAGTAATTTCCTGACCTCATCTCATACCCGTAATACCTTGCCAAATGCAGCCACACTGCCATTATTCTATTTGCCTCTCCCTTCCCCTGGAGTGACTGGTTCAGTAAGCACCTGGTCTGCATTTCAAATTATCACATGCAACAACTTTACAAATTGTTTTGCTACTGTGTAACACAGCTCTCCGTCTTTCCAACATCCAATTTCAGTTTTCCATTGGCTGTCACCTGATCACTAAGCTAATGTCAGGTACTGTGTGTTTTTTGTTATGGAGCACCCCACTTCTTATACCAATTATGTAATTGATGCTCGCTGCCAAAACAAACAAATCCTGATAATTTCAGTGGCTTAACACAATAATGTTTATTTGTTACTCATTTAAAGCCACTGCAGGTAGGCTGGCATTGTTCCATCTCAGAACTATAGAAGAGCAAGCTGTTGCTAGACCTCAAACACTAAAACATGAGGTTTTTAAAGGCTTTGAGAGATACAGGACCATTGAAACCTAATAGAAAGAATAGATTAAAAGTTATGCTTCCTCTCTCTCCCTCTACCTGGTCTCGGCAAACCTGCTGGCCACACATTCTGTAAGGTGGAACTATAGGATGGAGCAGGACCGTTCATGGGTATGACTACCTGGTGCTCCATGAGTGGTTACCATCACTTCCCTGCAAGTTTCTTGTCCAGTACTGGCTCCAATAAACTTGGGAGCCTCCATAAACTGGGGACTAGCTTAGTTAGAGAGCTGGAAACTGTGTTGTGGGAGAAGCTTCAGTTGAGGTAGACTGTATTGTTGTTCACAGGTGCCCACTGCCCCTTCTTGGGTACAGATTTCCCTTCTGCACATCGCTGACATAAGGTGCTGGCCAAGGCCAGAGTGAAGGTGTTTGTGTCACTTCTAGTCGAAGCTTTCAGAGCCAGTGTATGGATTGTCCGTGCTCCCTTTTCCTTCAGCCCCCATGATCGGTGGTGCTTTCGATAGGGGCTACTCAGTCATTCTGAGTCATGGAGTGAATATGACTTGGAACAGAGTTGCTCGGGCCTGCGGTGAACAGATAGTGTGAGCAATAAATGAAGCTTTGTTTCTGAAAGCCCCTGAGATCTTGGAATTATTTTTTGCTACAACATCTCCTAGTATGCTCTGACTAATCGCACCAGCAAAGGGGCTGCAGATGATTATCCCAAAGAAGAGGGAACATGGTGGGAACATGGCCACGTCATCAACAACCCAAAGAGCTTAGTGGAAAAGCAACTCTAAATGTGCTCCAGTGCTGCTCCAACGCCATGGAGGTCACAGGGAGGTAGCTCAGACTAAGGAAGAATGTTTGAACAGTCAGTACTGAGAAACTGGAGATGGGAGGATGGGAGATGGCTCCAAGGTGTAAGTTATGACTGCCAAGCCACGGGAGCCATCCTGCCAGGGAGACTTGATGGCCAAGATACAGTTTTTCTCAGGAACTTTGTATGAATTTCCTCCATTAAACACAGCTCTGCCTTGGTTGCTTGTCACCGTCCCGCTTCCTCTCTTTATCTCTCTGTGTGTGGATATGTGTTTCTCTCTCTGAAGATCTCTCTCGCTATCCTGGTTTCCATGCATCCCTGGATCTCTGAGTAGTTTTCTCTCTCTGTGTTTCTGTGCCTTTGTATTTATATTTCTTTCTCTTTGTGTATGTCTGCCTCCATCTCAACCTCTCTTTCTGTGCCTCTCTCCTCCTCCCTCCCAGCCCTTTTCCATCTCTCCCCCACATGCATGGGCTCTATAAGACAGCACTGAGACATTTTTGGATGAAAAATGATGCCCCAGAACCGGTCCTTGGTCTTCTCTTTCACCATAGCTGGTACCAAACCCATTTATTTGTTTAACTACATCTTCAGTCTCCAATCCTTTAATTCTTTCTTTCTTTCTTTAAAATCACTGTTTTTGTCCCTGGAGTAGACCAGGCATTATTCCTCCCCAGTCCCAGCCACTGAGATCCAGTCCTCAGCCTTGACCTTCTAAATTCCAGGGCAGCTCCTTGCCCTCATTCTTCCCTGCTGAAACTCTGTAGCCAGTTCCAGAAATATGTTCCCGAAAGGCCATGCCAAAGGTGTGGCCAGCGTAAACTTTCTTGGCGGTGAAGGGCAGAGGTAAAAAAGACTCCGAGTGTCCCTGACCAAGGATGTCCTACTAGGGGTCTTTACCCAACCCGGCCCTGTGGAGCTGCCCAGCTGCCACTGCAGCCTTATCTTCTGCTTCTCCCCTAAACCATTCCCCAGATGGACCTAAAAGGCTTACCATCAGCTGTCACTTTTACAACCCATCGGCCACACCCTCCACAAGGGCCATGTGACAGGACGGCGGAAGAAACAGAGCACAGAACAGAGCACAGGCTCCGGAACTCTGGGAGCCTGCATTCAACTTCAGCTCCTGCTCTGCCGCGCGCTGGCTGGGTAATTCTGAGCAAGTCACATCACCCCTCTGAGTCTGTTTCTTACTCTTCAAAATTGGAATACTGGGGCCCACCTGCCAAGGCTGGGAGAGAACCAAGAAGTATCGTGTCCAGGAAGTTCCCAAAACGGGGCTGGAAGAATGGCAATGATGCCGAAACGTTTATTCCCTTCCTTCTTCTGCAACAACCCAACCCCATCTTCTCCTCATCTTCCAGGCTGACCTGCACAGGGGTGGCACAGGGACAGCAAGGCCAATTATTTACAGCGAGAGTCTACTCTGATGGCTCAGCAGGCATGCAGTTCTGGTGGTCATTTGCTTTGAATATTATTACCTCTGCTCAGCTCTATCCATGAAATCTACTTCCACACCCAAGCTAAAGCACTCCGTCCTCTCTGAAACTCTCCTGGATCCCTCCCAACCAGTGATAAACTGTCCCCACCTTAAGGTGCCACTCGTGAGCACTGCCACAGGCAGTAACACATGGTGTTTCCCCAAACATTTCTTTTGCATTTACACTTAGTCTCTGCCTTTGAGATGCTCACAGGCTAGTGGGTGGGAAAGCTATGTAAATAAATCATCACAGTGCAGTGTGATAAGACTTCAGTAATTGAGGTGTGGCCTGGTCATACTCAGAGGAGGGAGCTCTAACTTTGCCCCAGGCTGCCACTGTGAATGCAACTACGGAGCTAAACCCTCTGCTCCTTACTAGCAGGATTCACTTTACTCCATTCAGCGGAGATGTAAGAGGGATCCAGTAATGGCTATTACTGTCTGGGTTACAGCCATGAATGAAACAATAACCATCTCCAACCTCAGATCTTAGTCATATCTGTATCTCCAGTTTCTAGTAGCATTTGGACCACAGAGTAAGTCAAGAATGAGGGAATGTCCCCACCCGTGGCCAGGCCTCACAATTTAGTGGCACTGTTGGCTGAAACTGAGTAATAGTGTAAAGGCCAAAGAAAGGAGAGAGTTCAATGAAATAATCAGGTGGTTTGGCCAAGACTCCAAGGCTCCACCTTGCTTGGGCAGAACGTGCAAGCCCTGGGTGCACCTGCCACCCTGCCCGCCCTTCACTCCTGGACCTTTGCCAGCCCCCTCTCCACAGGGGACTCTCTGCTCCCAGTCAGAGCTCGCCATCCACCCAGAGACAGGCCTCCTTCTCTGTTCTGACCAGACCCAAATGGTCAACAGATACAAAATCATATCTCCAGTCCCTTTTAGAGGATTGCTTATTAGCTTTAACAAGGGGGCAGTTTCAGCAAGACCTCATTTACCTGGCAATATCAGCTGCCTGGACCAGAGTCAAGAACTGAGAAGACCAGAAAAAAAGCATTCCTCGGTGAAGCCAAAGCAGACACCATAACTTTGTGTACTAACACCCATCCTCATTATTCACAGGAAAGTCTCTCCGGGCCTCACGCAGAGCCCACTGATCCTTATTTCTTTTTGAATTTTCAATCTCAAATAACCCAGAATTGGAATCATCATAATCCTTGGATCATGTCACACTGTCATCATGATCCATGCTCGATCTGCTTTTTTTTAGTCAATTAATTAGTTATAACATTATAAGTACCTATTAACCCATGACCTTAAGGGGTATCATATGACACCATATAAAATCCCCCAACGACCCCACCCCCAGCTTTCCCCAATCGGGGATCATCCTGAATGGTGGGCTCATCATTGCTTTGGTTTCCTTTTTACATAGTTGTATTGCATCATCTATGTGCATTTGTGTGTGTGTGTGTGTGTGTGTTATTTTTAACTTTACATAATCTTTGGGAACCTATTTTTTCACTGAGATTCATCCGTATCGAAGTGTCTTGCTGTTGTACATTCTCTTGGGTGACTATACAATGCCTGCTTGTGTGGCTACACCACAGCCTGTCCTGATGGTGGGCATCTGGTGTGCTTCCAGAATTTTGCTCCTGTGATGACTGTTACAGTGAGATTCTTGTACTTCTCCTGTCGATCATGTGAAGGAGTCTTGAGGGTATAAGCCAAGAGTGGAATAGTTGGCTCCTGTTTTAGACTCTAACTTCTTACCTGCTTAATAATTTGATCTCAGAAAAATCCAAAGGGTAGCTAGATTTAAGCAAAGTGGAACAAAGAGAGGAATGAGCAAGAAAGGAAAAGAAGAGAGAATCCTAAAAGCCTAATATTCTTGGCATTTTCATCATAGGAGTAGCATAGACACCCTTTGTGGTCTCATAGCTGCAAAGGCTCTAGCACAAACTTAGCAGTGTTCAGAGTGGAAATCTGAATTATCCAGACACAGTTAAATCCACTTGGTTGTCCCACTTAGTAATAAAGTGATGTCATACTTCTGGAAAAATACCCAAAACTGGCAAAAATGAGGTGGTATTTGATACAAACCGTACATAGGAAGAACCCCAGATAAATTCATATCCTTTGCCTCCTGGATATCCAAGCAAAGAAATTACCCAAATACAAAAAAAGTTCTATGCTTTATCTGTAATAAAGAAACAATTCAAATGTACATTAAATAGGTATTGTTTAAATAAACTGCACGCTTCTATTTAAAGAAGATTATGGAGTCCTTAACAACTTTGTTCCTGAAATGCTACTATTAAGTGAGATGAGCAGTAATAAAAATCAAATATACAACATGTTCCCAACCACGGTTTTTCCTTTTTTTTTATTTTTTTAAAGGCATACAAAATTAAACTGGAAGGAAATACTTTAAATTGTGAATACCAGATTCTGGAACATTTAGAGCAAGAGTCAGAAATCTACAGCCTGTGGGCCAAATCTGGCCCACTCCTGTTTTTCAATAGCCTGCAAACTAAGAATGTTTTTCACTTTTCTAAGCAGTTAAGTAAGTATGGGCATAATATCCTCAATTTTGCCTTTTGACTCACAACACCTAAAATATTTATTATTCGGCCCTTTACAGAAAAACTATCAATCCCTGGTTTAGACAGTGTGGATATTTTTTTCCTCTCTGTATTTTTTCAGTTTCCTGAAGTCAAAATATGTTACTTTTATAATTATAAAAAATAAACTTTTTAAAAGCTTAAACTATTTTTTGAAAGTTTTCCACTCAAAATGGTTGCATTTTTTTTTTATGCTGTCACTTAAGAGAGCTGTTATTAAAAATTTCCTTTCCATTCAAATGCTTATTTCCCGAGAGAGTCAGAAGGGGAGGCCCTGCAGCCATCTGTACCATTCCAGGAAGACAGACCTGCGCCCAGGCCTGACATGCTTGCAGAAAGCTGTGGATATTGCACAAGTCAACACACGCTTAGATGTCAAGAAATAATTGCTGAAAAAGGATCACTTTTCCCAATTTGAGAAGTAACAGGGAAAATGTCTGCTGAGCCATCCCAGCTTCCCCTGCGAATCCAGTATTGCACATCTTGGGGAAATTGCTATGGCACAATCTGGAAAAGGATTCCTTAGCAAACGAGGATGTAGACAAGGATGTGCAGGAATGGGTGGGGGGAGGGGAACTGGCAGGCAAAAGGAAGGCCCCAAGAAGCACAGAGACTCTGAAAACATTAAAGCCAAAATCACCCTCAGCAATCCCAAAGTTCAACTCTCTGACCCATTTTGCAGATGGGGAAAACGAGGCCTGAAGAATGGAAATGATTTAGAGTCATCCTGTCTCTGTGAGATCAAGATCTGCAAATGGCATGAAAGCCAAGTACCTCTCCAGTAATTGAATTTAAGCATGGACAGTCTGAGAATTGAGCTGAAATGTGCTTCTCAGAAATTTCCACTCACTGACCTAGTTCAAGCCCGTGAAGCCACCCAGAATGGTAATAATAACGATAACAAGAAGTCCAACAATAACATGATTCCACAATGCACAATCCTAAAAGCTCTAAAATGTATAACTCATTTGGCAGCAAAAGCTGACCTGAAAGGGCATGTGTCTGTTTGTAGTTATCTCTCTCACTATGTATGAGTATATTGGGTTTCAGAAATATTTCTACATTTGATTATTGGGTGCTGTTCTAGACCCCACCAGAAAAGTTATGTAATAAAGGGCACATGGAGTGTACTATTAGGGTGAGCCATAGGAAATTGCAATGACTGTAGGTCATAAATGGTCAGATATTGGCAATTTCATTTGGTTCAACTTATTACTTTTCTAAAATCTTGCCCTAAGGATTCTGGACAAAGGACCTGAGGACCTGTAATCAAGAGAGGAGCCCCCACTACAGAGCATTAAGTGTGTAATAGGTGCTGTGTTGAGCATGACTCTCGTATTAATACTCCACTCGATCGTTTCCCAGGACCCATCATCCAACTGCCTACTCATCACCTCCATGTGGTTGTATAAAAGTCATCTTAACCAATGACTCTCCATCATTCTGATGCTCAGATCAAAAACTTTAGGATTCAGACTTTTCTCTTCTCTTTCTCTCACTCTGCATCTAGCTCAAGAAGAATTATGTCTGCTGTATTTCAAAATATATCCAGGATCCACTCCTTCTTGTTACCCTTGCTGCTACCACCCAAGTCCAAGCCACCATCATGTCTCACCTGGCCTGTTACAGTAGTCTCCAAACTGGTCCCCTTGATTCCACCCTTGTCCCTTTAGGTCACTTTCAACAGAGTAGCCAGGATGATTCTTTTGAAGTGAAAACAGAGCCTGCCACTTCTCTGCTCTTACCCTTCCAAAAACTCCCTTCCTCCCTGAAGGAAAAGCCAAGCCCTACCCCTGGCCTAGGAGACGGCATGATCAGTCTCCTCCATTACCACTCTAACCCCATCACCCTACTCTCCTTCTCGCTCACTGCTCCAGCCACCCTGACCACCTTGATGCTCCTGAACACCTTAACACCCCTCCTTCAAGGCCAGCAACATTCTTCTACCCGACACCACACAGCTTTCCTTCTCATTGTCTTCAGGTCCCTATACGAAGGAATCCTCTCAATGAGATCTTTTCTGACCACCTATTTAAAATTGCAACTAAGGTAATTCCTCATTCCTTTTATGTTTTTTAAGCACTTAACATCATCTAACATACTATAAATTTAACTTTTCTTTTTAATTTACTGTCCATCCCCACACAAGCAGGTTAGTTTCATGAAAGCAAAAAATTTCATCATTTCTCTTCACTGTATTATCCCCAGTAACTACAACACTATCTTGCACATAACAGGCACTAAAGTGCAGTAACTCATTGTTTATCTGTAAACTGTTTACTTTATACCTTGGAGCCCACTGAGAATTAAGAAGGAAGCAAGAAGTACCTCATGGTGACCAAAATAGGTGCCTGCATCACTGAAGAGGCTATACAGATAGCCAATAAGCACATGAAAAGATGTTCAACATCGTTAGTCATTAAGGAAATGCAAATTAAAACCACTGTGAGGTGTTACTACACACCTATCAGAATGACTAAAATAAAAAAAAAGGAATAACACCAAATGCTGGAGAAGATACAGAGAAACTGGATCAGTCACACATTGCTGGTGGGAAAGCAAAATGATACAACTCTGGAAAAGAGTACGGCAATTTCTTACAAAACTAAGCATGTTAGAAGACTTAATATTGTGAAGATGTCAATACTGCCTAAAGTGACCTACAAATTCAATGCAATCCCTTTAAAAATTCCAGCTGTCTTTTTTGCAGAAATGGAAAAGCTGATTCTTAAATTCATATGGACTTGCAAGGGTCTCCAAATGGCCAAGCAATCTTGAAAAGAAGAACAAAGTTAGAGGACTCACACTTCCTCATTTCAAAGCTTACTACACAGCTACAGTAAGTAAAAGACTGTGGCACTGGCATAAGGATAGACATATAGGCCAATGGAATGGAACAGAGAGTCCAGAGATAAATCCACACTTCTGTGACCAGTTGATTTGCAACAAGGTGCCAAGTCCATTCAATGGGGAAAGAATAGTCTCTTCAACAAATGGTGCTGGGAGAACTGGAAATCCACATGCAAAAATACGAATGTGGAGCTTTTCCTCTCCCATATGCATAATTTAATTCAAAATAGACCAGCAACCTAAATATAGAGCTAATACTATAAAACTCTTACAAGAAAACATGGGGGAACATTTTCAGAAAAGAGATTTTAGATTTTATAACAAAATAAAAAACAGAAGAAAAAATAGACAAAATGGACTTCATCAGAATTGAAAACTCTTGTGCATCAAATGACAGTATCAAGAAAGTGAAAAGGCAACCTACAACCATATGTTTGATAAGGGTGTAATATCCAGAATATATAAAAACTACTACAACTCAATAACAAAAAGGCAAATAACCCAATTAAAAAGTGGGCTAAGGATTTGAATAGACATTTCTCCAAAGAAGATATTCAGATGGCCAAAAAGCACATGAAAAGATGCTCAACACCATTAGCTATTAGAGAAATGCAAATTAAGCCTACAATGAGATATCACTTCATACCCACTAGGATGGCTATTATTTTTAAAACTGAAAATAAGTGTTGGCAAGGATGCAGAGAAATTGAAACCCTCGTATATTGTGGGTAGGAATTAAAATGGGGCAGCCATTATGGAAAACTTGTAGTTCCTCAGAAAGTTAAACACAGAATTACCATATAAGCCAGAAATTCCACTCCTAGGTATGTACCCTAAATAATTGAAAGCAGGGACACAGACAGATATTGTGTACATCGATGTTCATTGCAGCCTTATTCACAATAGCTAAAGGTGGAAGCAATGCAAGTGTCCATCGACAGAATGAATGGACCCACAAAATGTGGTATATCCTTACAATGAAATATTATTCAGCCATTAAAAGAAGTGAAGGGCTGGTACATGCTACAGCATGGATGAACCTTGAAGACATCATATTGAGTGAAATAAACCAGACACAAAAAAACAAATCGTGTCTGATTTCTCTTATATGAAATACTTAGAATAAGCAAAATCATAGAGACAGAAAACAGAATAGTGATTGCCAAGGGTGTGGGGAGGCAGAATGGGGAGTTATACTAAAAGAGTACGTGCTTTGGTTTGAGACAATGAAAACAGTCTGGAAACAGATAGTGGTAAAAGTTACATGGTAATTGCCAATTTACTTAATGTCAAAGAATTGTCCACTTAACATGGTTAAAATGATTTTTGTGTTTATGTATATTTTACTACAATTAAAAAGAAATAAATCATTTTTTTAAAAAAAACAGCATATTCCATACAGCCCAGCAATTGCACTCTTGGCATTTTTACCAGAGAAATGAAAACATGTTCACACTAAAACCTGTACATGAATACTCGCAGCTCTCTTCATAATTAGCCCCAAACTGGAAACAACCCAAATGTCCTTCAATGGGTGAATTGGTTAAGCAAACTATGGTGCATCCAAACAAAGGAATACAACTCAGCAGTGAAAAAGAAATGAGCCACAGATACACACAACAAATGGATGGACCGCAAGGAAATAATAAGAGTGAGAAAAGCCAGGATCAAAAGGATACATACTGTATGATTCCATTTATGCCACATTTGTGAAATAACATAATTATCTAGTTAGGGAACAGATTAGTGGTTGCCAGGAGTTAGAGAGGAAGGCTGACAGCTATGGCTAGGAAAAGGGGAGCACGAGGGAGCTGTAACAGAACTGTTCTGAATCTTGATTGTAGTGGTCATCACATGAAGCTACACATGTAATAAATTGCAAAGAACTAAATGCACAAACATAAATATACATGTAACACTGGTAGAATCTGAATATCGTTGTCAATGTCAACTTCCTGGTTAAGATATGGTACTATAGTTATGTAAGATGTTACCTATGGAGAGAGAGGTAGATGGGATTTTTTCTATATTATTTCTTACAGCCGTATGTGAATCTACAATGATCTCAAATAGATGTCTCTAAGCCTATGCCCTAGAGCTCTTGTACTCTTCCCATAGGACATTCCTGAGGCACAAACTCAGAATCCTTCCCTCAAACAGAATTATGACACGTCTATGTGCACTAGAACAGGGAGAGTCTGCTAGAATTCTCAGGTTCACACAAGAGAGGAAGAGCTAAATCCAGTTCTCTGGATCCACATTTTCTGCTTTTGCTATTCACCATCTTTTGAAGCCTTCTTACATTGTGGATAATAATAGAGACCTCTTCATTTGAATCCATACATTTGTACTTTTCAGATCCTGGTTTGATGAAGCATATCAACTTTCAAAAAAGAAATAAAATACAAGGATAGGAACAAGCATACAGATTTATAAACCCCCTCAAAATGATCATATATTAAGTATGATTAGGTTATGGCACCAAAGAAAATTTTCTTAATAGAGTTGTTAAACCAAGAAGGGATAGCCAAGGGACATGAAAATCACCCCTTGCTATAATTCTTTGAAAGTATGTTAGATGTTTATTTCAATAGATGTTGGTTATGTGTCTAGAATGTGTCTGTCTCTAGATCTGGAGCCACAGGGAAAGGATAGGACTTTGTACCAGTTCTCCCAGTTATCTGATGGTCTAATCAGGGAGTGACAGAAAAATAATCAATCACAGTCTAGTATGAAGTATACAATGATAGGGGAAGAATGAGAGGTTATAGGAGCATAGAAGATGAGCATCTAACCCAGTCCTGGAGGCAGGGGGATATAGGAAAGTTTTCTATGCACAATTAAGGAATAGAGGGGCAATGTGATATGAAGAGAGAGGGTTAGCAGCTTTCACAGCAGAAGGAACAGCATGCACGATAGTGCAACTGGGAAGGTAGTAGAGACGAGGCTAGATGTTGGGGAGACGGGTGATGGTGAGCAGGAAGCAGGCCATGGAAGGCCTTCCAGGTAGCTTGAGGGACTTAAGTTGATGTCATGACCAGAAATACCAACTGAATGGAGGCTCTGTTCAAACTGGTCTCCACCATATGCCAAAGGACAGTCCTTAAGTTCGCCTATCTCTGTAACCCATGTTTCTTCAGGGTCCTCTCCTCTACTCTGATATCACCCTTCCCTAAACTTCAAGACATATTTCCAATACTCCCTTCTTAAGTCCCTTCCTGAAAGGGATTAACTTCCCCCTGGGCAGAATGGGTGCAGTATACATGGATGTGCACCACATAGGAGCACACAAAGCACACACAGCATAGTGGTTAAGAGGCTCCAGGGCCAGCCTGCCTGCGTTCAAATCCTGGCTTTACCGTGTACTCTCTATGCTCCAATTCCCTTATCTGTAAAATAGGGATAATAACATTACTACTCCCGAAAGGTCATCTCAAGGACTGAATAGTTTTCATGAGTACATTTAACTCACTTAGAATAGGGACTGGCACAGAGTAAGTGTATAATAAATATTAGCCTTTGTTACATGGTATAGCCCCTATACTATACCCAAGTGTGGGCGGGCACATCCCCGGTGCTCTCTTAGCTCTGGACTAATCAGGGAGTGGGAGGCAATGACCTCCCATCAGGGACTCTATGAACTAATACTCTCTGCTTAGGCAATTGCTCAATGCAGGCTGAGAACACATTTCCTTTCACAGGTGGTTGTGTGCTAGAGGCAAGAACTTCCAATCATGATTTAGAACACTGTCATATTCCTAGCTCCTCTGTCTTAATCCCTGGAAGATCTTGGGCCAGTCCCTTCACCTTTTCACCACTGAGAACTTTGGTACCCCTATCTGCAAATTAGGAATGAATTAGGGTCAAAAAGACCAAGGGCTTGGCAGCACTTTGCAAATTGCTGATTCAAACGTGATTTCCTTTTTCCCAGTCTGCAAACCACATACCTCCCCAGCCCTCACTTTCACTTCCAGGCTGGCATAGCTGGCAGGACTCCAAGGCAAGGCATAGGTATATTCTAATCTGCCCAGCCCACAGACTTGATGAGTTCTTTTTCCCCTGCTCCGGGGACTTTCCTAACTTCCTTCTGTAAACGAAGGAGCAAGCACATGAGCACAGTGTATATAAATACGCTTGGGAAAGCTTTTCTTTTTCTCCTTAGCCCAAACTTAGTTTCTGTTGTAGGCGGTGCATTCCCTGGCAGGGCAGGGCCACAGTGTGTCGTCGACAGGGAGGGGGAAGGAGAGGGGGAGGAGTAGGCAGAGGGATGAATTCACCCTCTGTGAGAAGCTGGGCTTCTATTTAATGGGGGGTCTCTCTGCTAACGAAGACTCAGAGGCACCTCCAGAGCCGGCATGGAAACAGCCAGCGTGGAAATGCTGCCCGAGGAAGGCAGCCACCGGCTCAAAGCCAGAGCCGGGCTGGAGGCCAGGAGTGGCAGCCTGCACTGGGCTGTCACCTGCTGCCTCGTGTCGCTCCCCATCCTCGGGGGACTCACCACCTACCTGCTCGTTGGCCAGCTGCGGGCCCAAGGGGAAGCCTGCATGTTCCAGGTAAGCACCACTCCACTCCGATTCTGGCCAATCAGCCAACCCTCTACGGGCACCTGGCAGCTTCTGCAGCTTTGGATGGGGCTCCTTCATCCATTCTAGTCCTTGCTTTCCACTTACAAAGCAAATGTAGGATGTGAGGGGTAGAGAGGATCAACTCAGTTTCTATTCTCAATAATTCCAGGGAATGAATTGTCCATGTTTATGTTTCTATGGAAATAACCTCAAGCCCCTATATTTTTGGATAACTATAATCATAGTGCACTGATAATTTGGGGACATCCTTTTTCTTTAAAATAATTTTTTTAATTACATGAGAAATACATGGTCATTGAAAAAATAATTAGAAAATGCAGATAAGGAGGAAAAAAAACATGATTACCTGTAACTCCTTAGAGGTGACCACTGTTAATATTTTGAGGTATGTAATTCCTTATTTTTTAATACAATGGGATTTTTTGTGTCTCCTAATAGCCTATGATTTTATTTACATGCTATTAGAGTCACATTGGCATGATGATGCAGATGGCTATTTATTATATATTATATATGCCTGTATATGCTTGTGCTACCATTTATTCCACCAATCGCCTTTCTTGAGTTTAGAAATATTCTTTTTCAATGCTCAGGTAAGAACCTCCTGCCTGTCTATCTCCTAGGTTTTGAGGAGGGTGGGAGGAAGTTTATTCAAAACAGAACATAAGGGTCTAGGGACAACAATGGCAGAAGGAGGTACAGGTGTTAGGAGAAAATTTGTAATTCAGGACTAAGAACATCAAAACATATCTGAAAGCCTGAAGAATATGCAATTCAAATAATTTTATTAAAAGAAAAAATGTTCCTGCATAATCTGTGATGATCAATTTAATTTCAGTCCAAAGTATTAAATTCTGGAGGAGAAAAAGTTTTCTCAATTGGTTTAACTAGAACCCTGCTTTCACGCAATCCTGGCCAACGTCAAAGCAGAGACGTGAGCAAGCTGTGGCTAATGTGTAACTCTTATGACCCCATCAGGGTCAACAGATGACCCACGTTCATGACCACCGCCTTCATTTGACAAATATAAAACTATATAGGGGACCAGAAACGCTGTTTGTGCTAGAGGAGGCCTGCAGGGCATTGGAGGGCAGGCAGTGATCCCCGGACCCCTACGGGGCTGGTTCCTGTGAAGCCAGCACTGCAGGGTGCTCTTTTCCTCCTCAGCCAAAAGAGACACATTCTTGAATGAGGTATTGAATGGCCTCCAGTGACCTGCGCTTTCCTGGGCCCCGAAGGGAAACGCCCCCCTCTGTCCAAGAAGACTTTTGAGATCCACGATGTCTGCGGAAGCGGGAGAATGCTGGTTTAGATCTGGAACACCATCAGGTGAAATGCCACGGTCCAGGGAGGGCCGGCGGCTTGCCCACAGACATGGAGCGAATGGCATGTGCTGGGTCCTTTACACTCACTGCTACACGCCCAAGTCTACTGCAGTGACTGGTCCGTTGTCCGTGTTCAGGAAATGGATCAGGCTCGCATGATTCGTGCCGTGAGAGTTAAACCAATCTCCCAGAGAGCGGACGCGAGAGGACGTGTCAGAGCTGTGGTCTGATCAGACTGTGTAACTTCTCAGTGCATCAGAAAAAAGAGAAAGGGAAATGGAAAGAGGGCTGGGGAGCATGTAGCAATCGGAGTCATGAAAAGAAACAGCTGGTCCACCCAAAGCAGAGCATCTAACCAAGAAGAAAGTTAAAAGAAAAGTTGAAAGGAATTCAAAGAAGGGCCTGTTTGCTAACACACAAGCAGACTTAAGGGAACCACAGGGTTTGGTGAAGCATCCCGGGGCAAGGGACAGTGGGAAGCCCGCAACCACTCCTTGGCCTAAAGGGACAAGTATAGGGAGAAGGGAAAGAGGAACCCAGCAAGAGCCATAGCCAGGGAGAGGGCCTGCTGTGGGCAGCTGAAGGCATCCATGATTGGAATGCCATGGCCCAGGTCCTGGTCACAGACTCCACTACCTATAAAAGCCATCAGACAATCATGGGCTGGTGGAGGTAACAAGGTTTTCTAAACTCATACAGTCTAAAGCTCTATGTTTTGCAGATAGGGAAACAGAGGGCTGCAGAGACTGGCCCAAGCCTGTCCCACCAGTCGGGCAGAGCCCAGATTCCAACCCAGGCCATCTGGGTTGAGCCCCGGTCTATGCTCCTCCCCCACAGTACCAGGCTGCCATCAGTAATCACGGACAAGGGTAGCCACGGCCATTACCAAGAACTGAGCCTGACCCCAGCACCAGCCTCCCAATGAGGAGTTTCATCTACCAAATCTCTCTTCATCCTCAGAATGACCCGTACACCCAGGACTCATAGGGCTGCCTGTATTTCTCCAAAGAGGAAAGTTAAGAATCCAAGGTGGAGAGGTGTGCCCAAGCTCTTACAATTAGTAAGACCTAGATCTCGAATTTCAACTCAGATCTGTCTCCCCCAAAGCTTGGAACCTTCCACAAGCCTTGCAATTGCAAAGCTCCAGGCCAGTCTATCTGAGTAGACTCCCCAAACTCACCTTGGGGTCAAAGAACTACCTCCTTCTCCCCCCCAGGCCTGTCCCCTTCATACCCCAGCCCTTGGTCCCTTCTCTCTCCTTCCTCCAGCCCCAAGGTCTTTTTCTTCTGCCCACACCCTTCAGCCAGATCCATGGAATCTGAGATTGTCTTGGGAGTGAGTTTTCCATTCCCTCAGTGACCCAGGCCCAAAGACAGCTCAACTCTAACTCAAAGAGAATCAAAAGAGGAGGATCAGTCACCCTTCACATATGTACACAGCCCAGAAGAGCAAGCTCAACAGCAGGGGATAAGCTGGTGATAATAACAATAGTAACAACATGGCCATTAACTCCCATCTCAGGTTAGTAGAGCCCTCACAAGCGTGATCCCACTTGGATGTTCATGCCAACCCAGGGAGGCTGTGAGGGGATGAGTAGTCACATTTGGCCGAGGAGGAACCAGAAACCTTGAGGTTTCTGAGTGGGCACCCAAGGTCACAGGGCTGGGGAGATAATGGAGCCAGTCTCCCGGATGGTAAATCCAGGTTGCATTTGGTCTCGAGGTGTTGCCTCCACTCCCACCCCCAGGAAGGTTTTTTGATCCTGGAAAGAACCTACCATCCTCCATTTTTAAAGATGAATAAATGGATTATACTCATGTGTTAGGGAGAAATAGGGAACAGGAATATGGATAAAGATGAAATTCTGTGGAGACAAGTCTGGCCTTTGTTCTCCACCCACAAGCCAAAACAGTCCCTTGAAAGCGTTCACCGGGTTGGGTCATAGGCAGTAAGGCTCTCCATCTGTGACTTCATCTCATACCGTGCTCCTCCCTCTCAGATCCGCCTCCCTTCCCTCCCCCTGTCACGGGCATCTCCATCATGCTGGCTTTCCTCAGCTCCCCCAGCACCCCATGCTCTCCCCTGCTACCAGTCTTTACCTAGACGGCCCACTCTTCCAGAACTGCCCTAGGCTTCTCACTCAATCCTCCTAGCAAACCTGGGAGGTTGGCATCACTGAGAATCTTCTCCAATCCAACATACAGGTAGGAGAGGCCTTGAGAACAGGATGCTGTGCCTTTAACAGTGAGCAGGGTGCAAAACCTCTCTGAGCTTCAGTTCTCCCATCTATAAAAGTGGACAACAATACCTACCCAACAGATGTGCTGAGAAGATTCAAAGTAATCTCTGTAGGGCCCCAATGGAGTACCTGACAATAGCGGGCACTTGTTGGGCATTTGTGTCTTTCCTTCCTCTAAGTAGAAGGGGAAAGCGCTGCACAGATTTATAGAAACCTTTAGTCCAAGGTCCAACAAACCATGGCTTATGAGCCAATCTGGCCTGCCACCTATTTTTGGCAATAAAGTTTTATCGGAACACAGCCATGCCCACTCATTTGGGTATTGTCTATGGCTTTTTCATGCTACAATGGTAGAGTTGAGTAGCTGTGACAGATGGTAGATGGCCCACAAAGCCAAAAATATTTCTATCTGGCCCTTTACAGGAAAAGTTTGCCAACCCCTGTTCTAGTATAATCTCTTTGTTTTACAGCGGAAGAATCCGAAGATCAGAGATGGGAAGGAAAAGTCCAGGGTCACAGAGTTGGAACTAGACTCTATTTCTTCAGCTGTTTTGGGCCAGGACTCTTTATACCAGAAAACGGGACAGACTCTGCTCTTGCTGGGTCCCCAGTCTAAACATTGGGAAAGCAACAGCAACTGGTACAGAGGTGTCCCGGGTTTTTATTAGCAGCAACAAAAATAGTTACCAGGATTGTTAAAAACTATTTTATACTGGATTCGTCCTTCAGGGGTTGTGTAATGAAAGATTCAATGTGACAAACTTATTACCCAGGTAAATTGCAGAGTAGAAATCAAAAATAGATTTGGGAAGGGTTGGAATAAATGCCTTTAAGTGAAGTATCCATAAACATGGCATTAATTAAATAATGGTATCTCTTGCAGTGGAAAACTGTGTGGCTGCTGCTGCTAAAAAGAATGAGGCAGCTCTATTTGTAGGGATGGGGGAATTCTCCAAGAGAATTCACTAAGTGAAAAAAGCAAAGTGCATAAAAGCATATATAATATGGTACACCTTGTTTCCTTAAAAAATAATATATATTCACACATATGAATATGTTTATAAATGCATAAAATATCTCAGGAAGGACACAAAAGAAACTGGTAACTTTGCTAGAATCTAGGCAGGGGAACTGGGTGGCTGCTTGGGAAGGAAGAGGCATTTTTAAACCTGTATCCGTTGGCACAATATGTAAATATTACCTATACATGGAAATAGTAAAATGTTTTTGGATGTTTAGACTCCTAGAGGATTTTAGACAGAGTTGTGTCTTAGAAAAATCCTGGGCTAAAAGCATCTACTCTGTTTGAATGCTGGCCTAGCCACCTCTTAGCCATGTTACCTTACTTCCCTGGGCCACAGCTTAGTTACGTATGAAATGAGGATAATTAGAAATAAATTATTTAAAGTGCCCGGCAAGGGGTGGCAGGTTAGCAAACAGCAGCTATTATTACCGTAAGGTCAGCGAACTTCCCTGCCTGTGGAAACTGCATCACAGAAGGCCAACTACCTCACTGCTCTGGAATCTGCCATCACCAGGCCAGAAAGCAGGTTTTGATGGTAGAGGACTTTTCTTAGTCCCTGGTATTTTTGAGATGTCTTGGGGCCTTCTTCCCCACCCCAGTCTTGTCCCCACTCCCCACTCCCTTCTCCACCTGGCTCCACCATGGCCTGGGCCTTCTTTGGGCCCTTCAGTGGCCCTCAGAATGGATTCTCGGGCCCCACTTTAGCCCACAGCTGCCCTGTGCCCCTTCATCTTCCCTGGGTCACAGCTCTGACACACACAGTCTGTGCTCCAGGCATGACAGAATGCTCCAAGTTCACTTTCAGCCCCAAGGCTGCCACAAGTGGGTACCCAGTACTGTGGAAAGAATTGTCAGGGACATTGGAGAGGGCTTCCTGCTCGGGGTTTACCACTGCCCTGTCTGTCCTTCCCTTCCAGGTCCAACTTCTAGAATCATCTGCACCCACTCTCTCCACATTCTCACCTCCTGCTCGCTCCTAGATTCACTCCAACCTCACTTCTACCCTTCCCTTGTTCCCTGAAGCCCTCTTCCCCTCATACTCACCCTGACCTCGGTGGTCTTCACTCAAGCCAACAGGATCCCACAGTGACTTGAGCTCAGGCTGCAGAGTTATCCAGACTTGGGGGAAAGCCATGACCCCACTACCACAGAATTGTAACTTTATAATAACTTATTGATACCAGATACCATGCTAAGCTTCTTCGTATTTAAGGTTTCAAGAAGAATAAATGAGATCACATATATAAAGTGCTTAGCACGGTTTCTGACATATAATTCACATGCTGTACACATTTGCTACTATTTCTCTATGCATCAGCTCAGAGAATCCTCAAAATTCCCACTCTATAGATGAAGAAACTGAGGCTTGGAGAAATTAAGTAGCTTCCCCAGAGTCACACAGCTGAAGAGCAAGTTGATGGAATTCAAACCCACAATGTTTGACCCTCCCAACTACCATGCTTGACTGCCTCTAAGTAGAATCTCAGGTAAATTACTCACTTCCCAGAATGGTTAGGAGGATTTAACAACAGCATCCTGACCAGTGCCTGGCACACAGTGAGAACCCAGTAAATGCTTGAGAGCACCTGGCTGTACCCAGCACACTGAAGGTAGTCACTAAGTGTTTGCTGGACAAAGAGAGGGATGGAGGGTTAGGCAAAGTACCAGCCCTCACTGTGTCTTAGATCCCCTGCTATTAAATGAGATTAGTACACTTTCTTCATAGAGCAGTGCTGAGAATTCTGCAAAGATGTCCAGAAAGCTGTTGTCATAGGGAGATGCTCAACAGCTATTATTTCCCTGCCCATTGCACCTTGTATGAACCCTTTTATCGCTCTCAGTATCATCTGGGGAAAACAGATAATTGAGATGTAAGTGCTTTGCAAACTGCAAAACGCTGATCACACAGAGACACAAGCCCCGGAACACCTGAAGGAGAAGCCCGAGATTACACAGGTCAGGCTGTGGACAAAGGGCAGAGAAACAGGTGGTGGAGGTGCACTGCAGAAGGGGGAAAGGGAAGGTTTGATTCCCAAACACCCAAGGCGGCTCAGAGCTGGTGATTTCAGTTTCCTTTCATTCACCTGTTAAAGTAAACAGACACATGACTCAGTGCCCAGTACCTCGGGCTCCCAGGTCTTCACCCAACAAGCTATACACCGTGGTGCCACCCCAGAACCGTGGCTGCAAAGATTTTGTCTCCCAGCTCATTCTCCTTAATAAGGAGGAGCGACTGATGGCAGCAACGTGCCTGGGTTTCAAAAGAGGCTGGGGAAGTGGGGACGACTCCATTCCCTCAATCCTTTTGC
Source organism: Choloepus didactylus (assembly GCF_015220235.1). Classification (NCBI taxonomy): domain Eukaryota; kingdom Metazoa; phylum Chordata; class Mammalia; order Pilosa; family Megalonychidae; genus Choloepus; species Choloepus didactylus. The sequence continues at coordinate 108,158,291 of NC_051316.1, forward strand.
ATTCTGAAAGAGCAGGTGTCCAGAAGCAAACTGAACTGAGGAAGCCTATTGAATTTCTGTTGGGAGAAGGAGGATGCCACCCAGAGCTCCTACAGGGTTCAACTATGCTGCATGGTATAGAGGTGTGAGGGTGGCTGCAGTTTACAGTTGAAGTGATAAGACCAAAGGGAAGGCACGCTGAACCAACAATACATACCACCAGCGTTTACTGAGCCCAAAGAAAGAAAGAGAACAAGCTGGATCCTTACTTGATGTATAGGGACTTTCTTAAAATTATCACAATAGTCTTGGGAGGAAGGAATGATTGTCTGCTTTTATTGAGAAGGAAACTGAGTCTCCCCGAGGTTTGGTGACATGCCTAAGTCAGAAAGCAAGAAAACAGCAGAGCTGGGATTTCCAAGTTTGCTTGGCTGCACAGACTGCATTCTCGGCTCTTGCACCACACTAAATGTTGCAGGTAAAGCCCTCTCCAGGACACGGTAGGGGCCGATGAAATTAAATGACCTCAGAACAAAACATTTCCAGGTTAGGTTTTCCCCTGTGCAACTAAAAATTGGGAGAAGCAAGAGGAAGAGAGAAGGCAGCCAATGCCTGTGTCTTTTTTCTAGAAGTGCTGGAAGGATATTATGGATCGTAAAACAGTTATGCCTTTGCAATTGCAGCATTTATGACAGCAAGTAATGAATGTCTCTTCCTGTTTATGATATACTTGAGAGTGACTACAGGACACGCGAGGAAAGGCTTAATAGGTCATTAGTTAACATACACTCAAGGGATTTTTCTGGGGAAATGTCAACAAGAGAATGTCAAAGATGATCTTGCTTTGGACTCATTCATCAATTACACATTCAGCTACTGTTTATGGAGCTCCTGACATATGGCAAGGTCTGTACTTGGCCTAAAGGTTCAGATCCCAGACCCTCCATTTACTCTTTGACCTTGAACAGCTGCTTAAACTTTTTATAAGTTTATAAGACTTATAATGTTGTATAAAAGGTATATAGGCTTTAAGAGTTTACAAAAAGGTGATGCTGAGCCCTCCTTTGAAAGTAACGGAAGGATTAGATGCAGAATGCACAGATATGGCCAGCCCAGGGCCTGGTAACTAGTGAGCACTAAGTTAAACGTTAGTCTCCTCCTTCTCTCCGTCCGTCCTTCTTCCTTGTTTGAAGAATCAGAATAATTGCCAAAATGCCTACTGTGATAGGTCATGGTGATTTTGAATCAGGGATTTCCAGCCAACTTTCAAAAAAAAAGTGAGGAAAAGAAAGAAAATCAAATGAGAGTGCAAATTCCCTGACCTAGTGCAACTAAAGGTCAAAAAGCACCAGCTTGCTTTGCTCGGGCATCCCACCAACATATATGGCAAGGGGCATTCACATTTGCCTTTTCTACCTCTGGCTGCTGGCCAAGTCTTACAACTTTCAACAAGTATTTCTGAAGCGAATCCAAGCAGATCCCGATGATGACCTTTAGAAGCCCCAGTACTGAAAGATTGTGGCTACTCATCTCTATGTAATTACAACTTCTTTTGATTGAAACATAACCTGACAACTTTGCATGTACTCTAAAATAAAAAGATCCCTTTCCTAGTCTTTTGGATTGCAAAACTCTGGCTAAAGTTGTCAGTCTCAGCTTGGCTCCATCTCCTACTCTCTTTTCTTCCTGTCTTGCTGGTACCTGAGCATCTGTGCATTTTGCTGATCAGGTAATCAAGCAGGAGTGGTAGGCACTTGTGCAAAGCACTGGAACTAGAGTGGTGAGCAAGAGCAAAGAAATCAGGTCCCTGTCTACATGCAGCTTACATTGCACTGGAGAGAGAAAGGAAATTAGCCCTCAACTGAGTAATATCCTTCAAGGAGTAATAAATGCCCAGGAGGTAAAAAATTGGATTCTGTTTCTCAGTCAGGGGTTTGAGAAGACACTTAAGGGGAAATAAATCTCATTCTTCTGGGATGCTTTTGGTGTCATGGCTGTTCAGATTTGGAGGCTAATGTTGCAGTAATCAGCAAACCCCTCTGGAGCCATGGTCCCTGAGTGCACCCAGAATAGCCCGAGTGAAGGGAAGGGTCAGGGTTGGAGGACAGTGAGGCATTTTATTCATCTGGTGTTGCCAGCAGTCATTTTGAGAGCAGGCAATGAGCCAGCGCAAATGCATAAACCTTTCCCCAAGTAGCTACTATTCATCCTCTCAGCTCTCATCCTCATTCATCCCTGCCCTTGCTCAGAGCAGCCTTCTTTCCATGACAGACAGTCATTACAAAGAGAAACAGCAACAGAGGGATTTAGATGTTGTTTTTGGAGACAAAGTCCCAGGTGATGTTCTTCTTGTGGATTCTTGGAATGTTGTGGTCTTCAATGCCTGCCAGTTAGCACTGTCACAGCCTCCACGTGTATGGTGGCCTCTAAAATCCATCCATGTCCATCCATCTATGAAATTAAAACGTGTGCCCAGGTTATAGAAATTCAGCAGAGCAAATGTAGAGGAATGTCTTCGCATCCCAGATATCTGCTAATTACAAATGGGACTCTGCTCCAAAATAGGAATGCTCCAAACTCTTGGCTGGGTGTCTGCTTAGCCAAAGATAAGCAGTATGTTCATGAAGACTTCTAAACAGAGAACTAAAGGGAGCAGAAAAAGGCCAGCCAGGGCAGGTACCCTTTCCTACACAAGGAGATGCAGTCAAGCCCTCCCCAATTCTCTTTGGGAATTCATTCTTCAGTTTTCTGCCTTGCCAAAGGACCAATTCCTTCCTCTGCTGTGTCAATAGCAAGAAATGAAACAGGATACCGAATAGGCTAGTTTCCAGGCTGCTTCTACACCCCTGAGGCCCATCAAAGTCATTGATGTTAGAGAAGTGGTCATGGCAATTGGGTTTAGGTTTTCAAAACCATTGTATTCATGGCCTTATGCCAAGTGTACATAATGCATTCATTTAGCAGCAGAAATCCTTGCCATTTTCCAGCTGCCCCATGCTCTGTTGAGCCTCCTTACTCTTGCAAAAACTATTGGTCTTGTCTGGAATGGTCGTGACCCCTCTTATCACCTGGCTAATACCTGCAGGAACTGTAAGGCTCTGTTCAGGTGTAATTTCCCCTGATTTCCCCACTTCTGGGCCAAGTCATGCTTGCCCCACTGTCACAGTGCATGGAACTGCTGGTACTTACCTGTCCACCTTGCCAGAGGAGGAGCTCACCCAGGAGCTGTAAGGTGCAATGGTTTACAGTTTGGGACTCTGGAGTCAATGAGCCTGGATTAAAATCCTGCTCCTCCACCTTCTAGGTGTGGGAAATTGGGCAATTTACTTAACCTCCATGAGCCAAACTTTCAATATGAAGGCATGAATAGCATCCACCTTACAGGGCTGTTGTAAAGCTGAAGGAGATAGTACATGTGAAAAGTTTAGCACAGTGTCACTACTCACTAAAAAGCAGCTATATTTTCTACATTTTTTCCAGCCCCTTGACTCATTCACTGTGGTTGCCCCTTATGGCTGGAGAACAGAGGGTTTGGAAAGTTGTAAATAGTGGTTAACAAGACTAGGATGGTCAACTGGGACCATGAATGCCAAGATAAATATTTGGGACTGTGTCTTGAAGGCCATGGGGAGCCACAGAAGGTTTTTGAGCAGGGTTGTGTCTCACAAAAGTGATGCCTTAGAAAAAGCCTAGGAAACAGATCAGCGAAGGGAAGAAACCAAGGGCAGGAAGACCCATTTGGAGACTGTTGGAAGAATCCAGGAGGACAGAGTGCTGAGGCCTGCAGCAGAGCAGAGACACAAATGCGAAAAACTGCAAAAATAGAAATGATGGCCCTTGGGTGTGTAGAAGAAGAAAGAAGATTTCAGGTCTGGTAACCGAGGGGAAGCAGTAGTGGTGCCAGGATCAGGATTAGGGAGCAGAAGAAAAAGAGCTAGAGAGACAACAAATTCAGTTCATCATTTAAAGATAAGAGATGTGCCCTCAAGAGGGCTTCCAGCAGAGGTTAAATAGTGGTGTGGTCTGGGTTCTAACAAGATCACTGTTATCACAGACCTGCTCTCTCATTCTCACTAGACTCGACAGTGACACAATCACACGCACATGGCCACACATACAAGTGGACATCCTTGCACACACCACACCACAGACACATGTAGATACACAGATACAAAAACACATCAAATTGCACTCTATCCTGCTGATAGAGTCATATTCTCATACTCACACGGACACACAATTCCTCCTTTACAAATATATGTGCACACACACACATATTTTAAGATGTAGCACTGATCAGGTGTTCATGGTGACATAAGGATGGCTCTGTTATTGGGGACAACATAGTTGCAAGAACTAAATCAGACAATTCTGGGCTCAGCCAAAAAGTCTTGTGGAGAAGTGTTTTGGAAACAGTGTAAATGTATGACAGTGATTTTATCCCTGTGCTAAAACCTTAGTTTTGCTCCTGAGCTTTATTTTCAGGCATGTATGTGGTGGTTTTCTCATTTTCCTATGTCCTTTGCACTGACTCAGTTTTTTAGGGCTATTTAGGATCTCGTCATTAGTTATTTATGGGTGTGTTTATTCCTATTTGACAAATGAGGAGGCCAAGGCATGGAAAGGAAATGCTGTGAGATCATATAATTGCAATGACCAGGACTCAAATCCAGATGTGTCTGCCTCCAAAGCCATTGCTCTTCCACCATCACTTGGTCTCTGAAATGGCTCACAAACTAGGATGGCAATGATGAAAAAATCTTCACATATTCAGTGGAAATAAGGAAGAAATGTTGAGGGTGATAAGAAGGAGAACCTGGTCAAACTCCAGCTCTGGAATTTACTAGCTGGACCTTGGCAAATAATTTCACCTTTCTGTGTCTCAGTTTCCTCACCTGCATTATTTTTTAAATAGTTCCAGTTTTTTGATTATGCTGGGGGGAAAATAAAACAAGTCCCATTATTTGTTTTTTAAAAAAAAAAGCGAGAGAGAGAGAGAGAGAATTTGAAGCAATGACAAGAAGTTGGAGTTCCCTATAGTAGAACAGGAAAACCTCCCAGGATGGAACCTTAAAGTTGCATTTCAGAGACAAGCATAAGAGAGAGAAGGGTCTTTGGGGGTGCCAGAGGAAGGAAATGCTTAGTACAAGATTCCCATCAACCAAAGTATTTGTGCTCCTATTTCCTGAATCTCAGAGTGTCCGGGCTGGGTAGTAGCGGCTTCCTAATGATATCCATGCTGTGGGCAGCTGAATGAGTGTTGGGGTGAGGAGGCCCACCGAAGGCCTGAACCATATCTGTCTTTCCCAACAGACTCCAAAAGGACAGGAGTTTGGATCATCACATCAGCGAGCTTGTAAGTATGTTTATCTCTGATGCCTTTTCTTGTGGGGAAAAAGAACATTTCTAGTAGTTCTGATATGCATGAGGTTCAGAGATGGGTCTTTAATTACCAATTTGCTAAGCAGAGGGATAAAAAGTAGAAGCGAGGCTCTTCCCCAGGCACTGAAAGAGCAAAATTACACTGTGGCCAAGTAGGGTTCTAGACCTGAGCTCAAACTCCAGCTCTGGAATTTACTAGCTGGACCTTGGCAAATAATTTCACCCTTCTGTGTCTCAGTTTCCTCACCTGTAAAAATACTTATAATGGTTTTGGAAGATATTGCTAGACATGATGATGATGAAAGAAACATAAAAGACTGGAAGGAAACAATCATGCACAATAAGGCCAAGGGCAAGAACTCACCACTGACACCGGAATTAAGAAATATGAAAACATTATATAGTAATTGCTTTAAATATGTGAAAGGTTGTATAATGTTACTTTAACAGAATACTGTCAAAGCTGTAGACTGAAAAAAAAAAAAATACTTATAATGGAATCTATCCCACAGGTTAGTATGAATTAAATATGCTAATTCCCATAAAAGACTCAGAACAGTACCTAGCACATCAAAAGCACTCAATGAATTTTGCTTTTAATCGTCATCAACAACATCATCACTGCAATTAGAACACACTTGTCCAAAACAATCTCTGAGGAACAAAAGGAAATTCTGGGGGCTTCTAGAGTACTAATGGGCAAAGCAGAGATCCAAAGAGAGAAAGAGATCTGCCAAGGTCAAATAGAGCTACAGAATAGTTCCCACCCCCTCCCCATCTACTACGGTTTGCTAAAGCTGCCAGAATGCAATATACCACAAATGGGCTGGTTTTTTCAGTGGGAATTTATTAGGTTACAAATTTACAGTTCTGAGACCATGAGAATGTCCAGATTAAGGCATCAAGAGGAACATACCTTCTCTGGAGAAAGTCTGCTGGCATCCGGGGTTCCTCTGTCACGTGGGAAGGCACATGGTGACGTCTGCTGGTCCTTCTCTGCTGGTTCTGGTTTCAATGGTTGTCTCTCTCCTCCAGAAGCTTTTCTCTGGATTTCCACTCTTAGCTTCTCTGACCTCTCTGAGTTTCATATTCTTTTATCCTCTTATAAAGGGACTCCAGCAAGAGGATTAAGACCCACCCTGAAGGAACTGGGTTACATGTCCATGGAAACAACCTAATAAAAAGGTCCTACCCAACAACAGATCTGTCCCCACAAGAATAGATTAAAACAGCATGGACTTTTCTGGGGTACATAACAACTCCAAACCAGCACACCATCCATACACCATCCATATCAGTGGATACAGTTAAAGGGACCATGAAGAAGATACAAGGCCAATTAACTCCCACAGGATCTGCAGGAGCAGACAGCTGAAAGAGGGAAGTAGAGGAGAGCCATGATTTATTGAGCACTGAGCATGTAGCAGAAAACATCCTGAGTACTCTCTATCTGTGGTAGATATTTCTGTGCCCATCTTAGAGATGAGAAAACAGAGCCTCAGACAGGATAGATAATATACCCAAAGTAACGTGGCCAAGATTAATTTGCATTAAAGACTCCAACCCCTGAACCTCCCCTTCCTCCAGTAGTACATTCTCAAGAAACTACATTTCAATCCAAAAATTCTCAAGAACCCCCGAGCTCCAGCTGGAGAAGAGGAATATTTCTCTCCCATCACAGTCTCCTCCCAACTTCCAAAGGGCTGTCTTTTCCTAAGTCACCTTTAAGCTATACAAAGCATGTTTCTCTTTTTCTTACAGACGCACCTCTCAGAGCTGATGGAGATAAGCCAAGGGCACACTTGACAGGTAAATCTCCCTGATGTGTTCTCCAAAAGATCATGGGCCATAGTCCTGAGACTTCACTGAGAGCATTTGTCAAAATTTAGTCTAATGGCTTCAAGCTGGAAACCACACCACTTGGTAATAGACTCCTCTTCTCAGGCAAGGTTTTTCAGATGTCTTCCTCCCTTTGAGAAGACCAAAGGTCCTTTTCTCTTGGGAGTTTTCTTTCAGTTTCTATCAATCCTCTTCTCTGCTGTCTCTTTTCATTCAGACACAGAGCTCCAAGTAGTTCTGAATTTGGTCACAGATGAAAGTTACCAATTTATCAAGTCCATCTGTACCTTAATTAAGATGAAGCTATTGGACATTTACATCCAGGAAGATGCTTCAAAAGAATTTTCATTGATGTGAAGAGATTAAGAGGAATCCCTTGATATCACCAATTGTCCCAGTTGTCCACCAGCTTCCATAGACTAGTGTAGAATTTCCTGGCATCTCACACCTGGAGTTTCAGATGCTTCAAAGACTAAGGAGGAACAGCACAGTACAGAAAGGTGTGTTAAAAACCTGTTGAAAAACTAGAGTTAAAAGGCAAACATATTCTCCTGACCAATAAGAGAATTTGCAACCCACAAGAGGTACATCCTGTGGCCCAAGACATTTGCCCCTAAGAGGGAACGGTTTGAAGTAAGTCCTGAGTGATGATTAGGATCAGGGAGATGCTGAGGGTCACCATGACTTGCCACTTGTCTATAAGAACAGGAGGGACTGAAAAGACAGAGAGGCAAATCCTAAAAAATATCGGGTATGGAGATGACATCCCCTCGTCCTGTTGAATGAGAGGAGGAGGGATGGAGGGGGGTCCCAACCACCATTGAGCTCCCCATATACACCAGGCACTGTAGTAGGCATTTTTGCATCTATTACCTCATTTAATCTGCCTATCAACCCAATGAAATGGGGTTAGTCACTCCCACCCACGGATGGGGAAACTGAGGGTCAGGCAACTGAATTCACTTGTCCCACGTCATACAACTAGGAAGTGGAAGTGTTGAGATTCAAGCTTGTCTCCCAAACTGCACTGTTTCCATTGCAACATACTTCCTACCCGAACTCCTACTTGCTGATGTCTTGACATAGCTAATTGCATGTCAACTTCAAAGAACTATGTCTTGCCAAAAGACTAAATTAATCTTGCTTTTGCATCATCTAAGAGGAAATTTTAAATAAATAATTAAATAACAAATGAAGTTGCTGCATCATCCACAGGGGAGGAGAACAAATTTTCGGGCTTACTAGTAAAACTGCCTTTCACAAGTTTCTCAAAGAAGCACCAGAGTTCTCCAGGGGTCATTTAAGTTATTTAGTCTGGGGCCAGCACCACACACATTCTGGACATGTTGCAAAAGAAACCCAAGGTCCAGTCAACAATGGGAAAGCAACTTCAGAAAAACCAGGAACCAGGTTTCTGGCCACCCACTTAGTGTGAAGGTTACTAAATGATCTCTTTAAAAATAGCCTATCCCAGCACCGTGACTGACAGTGCATAATGGTGATTGCTACAGATTTCAAAAGCAGTTGAAAGTATGTTTTTATTTCTCCGGAAAAGTATGCCTTTATTGCAGATTATCTTATCTGAAATCAGTGGTTTGAATCGATGGCTTGATTCTATTCATTATTTTCTGAAGTGCTGCAGGCATGTTTCAGAAAAGCTTTCATTCCTATGTTCTATATAATGTATACGTGTGAATAATGCAAACATAAGAACATGTAAGATATATAAAATGAATAGGCTTATTTTTTAATCAAATTTTCTTCATTTTAGTCAAAATGAAAGATGCTGGTTTACTCTGGGGAAAGAATATAAATATTTATCCAGTAGAACTACATCCAGCTTTCATGACAAATATGCTCATATCTCTTCCTATCACTTGATCTTTAGAACAAGATTATGAGGGAGATTTATTCCCAGTTTACGCACAGAAAACTGTGGTTCAGATGGGAGAAGAAAATTATATAGTTGATTAATAAGCCAGTATGTTGCAGAGTCAGGACTGGAAGGAAATGGGCCCAAGTGGCCCCAAGTCCCTGTCTCTTCCACCCAACAAAAGCCAACTACACTGGCTTCCATTTGGAACTTGTTAATGTGCCAAGATCGAGATCTCTGGCCCCAATATATGCCCTGCATGTTAATTCTCCATTGAATGCTGCCTGCATTCACATGGCTTTGGGCTACAGCATTGGAATGGAATGACAAGGAACCCTTGACTCTCACTCTGAAACATCCTCTTTGTAGCAGAGCATGTCTGGAACAAAATGGCTCACAAAGGTGAATGTAGCTTAGAGGTTCTTCCTAATAGCTAGGAAGTCCTTTCCATGGGTGCTATTAGCTCTTGTTTGTTTGTTTGTTTTTGTTTAATGAAAGATCAGAAAACTCAGGTTCAAAGAGGCAAAGTAATTTGCCCAAGGTCACCCAGCTCAAAATTCTGCTCTCTTTCAACAAATAAATGTCCATGTCCATTTACGTACCCTCCACTCATTCCTACCCAAAGCACTTGTCAGTTGTTGCTTTTATGCAGTCAATTTATTCTACTTTGAAAACGATTTGAGACTCTTTTTAGCAAAGTCCACAGGTTCCGAGCTGAGTAATTTAAACCTCTCTTTTGTCTTTGCAGTTGTGAGACAAACATCCACACAGCACTTGAGAAATCAGTTCCCAGCTCTGCATTGGGAACATGAACTTGGCTTAGCCTTCACCAAGAACCGGATGAACTATACCAATAAATTCCTGTTGATACCAGAGTCGGGAGACTACTTTGTTTACTCACAGGTCACATTCCGAGGGACCACATCCGAGTGTGGTGAAATCAACCAGCGGAGCCGACTGAGCAAGCCAGACTCCATCATTGTTATCATCACCAAGGTAACAGACAGCTATCCTGAGCCAACCCAACTCCTAACGGGGACCAAGTCAGTGTGTGAAATAGGCAGTAACTGGTTCCAACCCATCTACCTGGGGGCTGTGTTCTCCTTGCAAGAAGGGGACAGGCTGGTGGTGAACGTCAGTGACATCTCTTTGGTGGATTACACAAAAGAAGACAAAACCTTCTTCGGAGCCTTCTTGCTATAGAGGCAACAGACATGACATGTGTGAAGATCCTCTACCACCTAGTTCCTAATTTTCTTCCTCTGTATGTCGTTACAACTAGAGGTTTTCTTGGGAGCAGGGCAGGTTAGAGGGCATTCTGCAGAGACAGTAGTTTAGCTATGAAATTTAGGACCCAAAAGTTAACTGTTGAAAAGCCTTAACTGATAACAATACTAATTGGAAAAAAGGCAGAAGAGAACATTGTCGTGGCTGCTTGGAGGAGTGGTAAGTTTCTAAACATTAAAACATTGATCTACTCAGTCAGGAATTGAAGAGGAATGTTTCCACACCTTGGTTATTGTCCCTTTTGATCCTGAAGTTTTTGCTTCAGTTCAGGAACATTGAGCAAAGTCCAAAGTCCATGGAGAACAATGTAAGCCCCTCAAAGGCAAAATCCTTAATCAGTTTCCCCAAACATTTTCATGCCTTGCCTAAAAATATGGAAAGAAAATTGGTATTTCTCATGAATCTTCTCAAAAAAGGAACTGGTTTTCATCCTTTCATAGCATATATCTTGAGCCCTGTTGGGTGCCAGCCACTACCTTTACTCAAAAGATACAATAGGGGACAAAACAGACTCTTCTCAAAAACCGTATAAATACTGCTAGATGCTTCCTGATCAAGTATCACTCAACACGCTCTGAGGACCAACTCCAACTCCTAAAAAATTATCATCTGACACATTCCTTAAGATTTCTGAAGCTTTCAGACTATATAAGAAGTCCAGCTGATTTGTCACCTCAGAAAATCGCAGACAAATTTCCAGCTAACTAGACGGCTATGAAACAAACTTGACTGGTGCCAGGAGACAATGGACTTATTCTCTGAGAAACAAAAGAAAGGAAAAAAGAAAAGTCAATCACCAAATCTGGAGAATTTAACCTAGATCTTTTTGAGTTTCACGTGCATCTTATATGCAAAGGGATTTAAATATGGAGTTAGCAATCAGCCCAACCAAAGCCTCTTCCCTTGAGGAGTGATCCCTCCTGTGCTTTGATGGGTTCATATCCTCTAGTCTATGTGCTTTTCCTCACTAATATACCAGGGGATCAGCAGTTCGGCTCTCCCAGCCTCTGTCGACTTGTCTGTAAAGCCAGAATTGCGGCCTCCACCAGTTTGTTTCCCAGAGTTACTATGAGGGTCCAAAGAGCTTATGGGAATGAAATGTGTTAACTCCAAACATCCTGTGAGGTCTGAGAGCATTTCAGAGCGACGTTGGGAGTGAGCTCCAGAACCTCGGCCACTGCTATAAATCTTCCCTATTGTCAAGAGCAAACAAAGCAGAAGTCACTCCCCACCCTGTGTCCAGGAGACTCTAGAGGCAGGGAGAGGCGCAGCCCGGCTCCTCAGCACTGCGCCTGGCTTAGTAGCACTCCAATATTTGTTGAGTTGTAATTAAATAACATTTAACTTCCGGTTTCTCGGGAGATTAAGATGCCAAGAGTGTTTCCTAACCTCTGCTAGGCTCACTTAAACCAAGCCAGAGGAGGGTGTGTCACCTCCACCTGAGGTCAAGAGGAGTCTTCATAGAGGAAGTAAAGCTGAAACATGAAAGAAGGTGGGCGGACACCAGATGGCCGCAGGCAAAGGGCATCTCAATTGGAGGAATTACCCTTTCCTTAAAGCAGAAAAGAAAGGTTTCTCAGTAACTGCAAGGCTAGCTTGATAAGACAACATACCCGCAACCAACTCCTAAATATTTATTGGTAAACCAGGAATGTTTTATGAATGACTCTAGTCTGGCTCCGGGATCAAACCTAACACCACATTTAAAAAAAAAAAAAAAAAAATACACTCTGCACTTGTCTCCACCATACATGAGAGTGTCAAGGGCCTTTGGGGGCAGGATAAGGTTTGCACTGTAAGAGGTGGGAGTAGCCTGTTTACCTTTTCCTCTGCCAAAAGGAACTATGTGCCAAGGGCTTTCAAACATGCCCTCTTTTCCTTAAGGGATCTGATGGATTTAGAAGTTTTCCCAAGAAATAATGATTTTCTAAAATCCTGAGGGTTACTTGAGGCTTTCTGAAAAATCCCTGCCACATATTTATTTCTCTGCTGTCATAGGCTTGTTTAATTAAGAATGTACTTTAGCTCAAGTGTTCATGGCTGATTTTGTTAAATTTCCTGTGATATATCTTTTGCTGTTCAGAAGGTCACATTCCTAATAGGAATGAAGTCAAAACTTCTAGTTCCAAGGCATTGTCTCCATAACAAAAATTAGTGCACTACTTTTAAAAGCAACAGGAGAGAAAGTCTTTTAAGAACATGTGATGAAACACTTAAAGAGGTTCATGGGATGCACTCAAGGGTTTGGAGATGAAAACAGAGCAGGCTTTAGAGAATGATTAATTTAGGGGGAAAAAAGCTTTACTGGTTAAATGTCTCTCAAAAGACTGAATCCCAAATCAATTTGGCAAACCTTTACTGATTTCCTGCTTGCCCTGGGGCTACAGAAATAAATCATCTGAGTCATGGAGGCTTTGTTCTAACTGCTGAGCACCTCCATTGTCTGCAGAGCCTTTCATTTATTTTGCTTTTATGAGCAAATTAATTAGCTAAATGGATATTTTCTCATTACAAAAATGGGTACCATTTGATGAAGGATGATCAAAAACAAAATGATATGTGTTTCCTATAAGTGGTTTTTAAAGTTACTCAAGAATAACTTTCAATAAATAAAGGGGAGGGGGGAATAAAGATACCATTATTTAAGCCACACGTTGAAAGATGTTAGTACTTGCTGGACTTGTTTGAACATCAGCACCCTTGAAAATATTAGAACTTAATAGATGACTCAGAGATGCTTTTAAAAGCCTATGTTCCTTAGCAAATATAGAAAACCTGATCAAAACACACTGGGTCACTTCCATTTTCATGCTATCATGGTTTAGATCCAGAACAGAATTGCTTAAGCCACTAAAATTGTATAATTCTTTTGACAAAGGTACAAAAGAAGCATGTCTGGTTCAGTTCAATAACAGGGCCTGCCAGAGTCTTTGGCTCCATTTCAATCTGAGCTACGTCACCCAAGAGGAAATTCCACCTCTGAGCTCATCAATAAACCCTCTGGATTATAAAAGTTCTTCTAGCTCACTGTGCACAAGGCATGTACGTTGCCAACATTCTCTTACAAGGTATTTTCCCAAGCCCTTTCCTAATTGGGTTTCCATGATTGTGACATTGGGGATTAATTCTTTGGAATGGGACTATTTATATTTTACACCTTGCAAAACACGTGCAGAAGCCTCTGGCCTCAAGATTTCTTGCTATCCTAGGGCCCAGCATCCTGGGAAGTATTTTGCCATTTTTAAAAAATGAACATCATTATCCCGCATACTAACAGCTATTGCATCACACTGGCAGCTGGGCCTGGGGAGAAGTCATTGGAGTATTAACCCCTGAATCCTTTTGCTTCAGTAGTGGGAGAGTGGAGGTCAGAACAGTCACATCTATGCCCTGTCCCAATCTAACAACCATATTGACAACATCCAGAGCTCTGAGACACATTTGCACCACCCCCTTCCTTCTCCTCATTTTAAGAAGTGAGCCATACAAACCCAAACAGGAGAAGTTACTTGCCCAGGGCCATGAAATGAGTTAATGGCAGATCCAAAGCTAGGATGCTGCCTTCCTAGGTCATAATCCTGAGATCATCCAATTACCCTACACTTAGCAAATAGTGTGTATAGGAGGGATTGAAAGAAGACAGAGGGGGCATCTTCAAATATCTGTGGGGCAATGTAAAAGGGGGAGGTGGCCTCTTCCAGGTGTCCCCAGAGGCGAGAGCTAGGACTAATGAGTGACAGTTACAGGGTCACCATTTCTGATTTGATAACCAAAAGCAGAATCTCACCAGATAATGGTTTTCCATTTCCTGGAGATATTCCAGCAAAGGACTTATCTCAGGGGCTTTGGAGAAGCTATTCCTTCGTGAGAAGGGTTGAGCCAAAGGATTTCTGAGGTCTTTTCCAAATCTATGGTTATATGGTCATGTTTTAATTGACTTCCATGTGCTCCACTGGATCATTAAGAACCTGGCAGGACTTGTCAAGAGTTCAGTGGCATCCGGCCTAGAAGTGGCTGTCATTTCCCACTTGTTCAGGGTGTATCCAACACAAAGTGACTCTGAGATCTTGGCCAATAGAGAAAGGAATCTGAGAGTTGATGAGATCTGCAGGGTTTATCTACTCCAGATTACATCACTTGAAGGATGAAGAAATCCAGGCTTAGAGATGTGTCCTCACTGGTCCAATGCCAGTAGTTAGTGGCAGTGTTGAGCCTAGAATTCATATTCCTGACACCAAGGCCTGTGTTCTTTCAACTTCATCACTAACCAGTTTTGTGGGTTGTTTTGTTTGTTTTTGAGCATCTGTCACACAACAGCAAGTGCCTAGATGCTAGAGACCCAATGGGGAATGCAACAGGCAAGTCCTACACCCGTGGTACAAACATTCAGGAGGAAGGAGACACACAGTGTTAAGTCAATAAAGTAGCTGATTTTATTCTTAAAGTCATTAAAATATATAACTTTCCCCTCTTTTGTTTCGGGGGTATACTAATTGAACAAAAATAGGCTTTTAGTGATAAGCCCTATGTGCTTTCATTGGTTTTATGTTTTATGTTAAAACGTCACAACCCCAAGATAAAATGCATATTGTATGCTGTTGGGTATGTACTTAACTGGTATACATCCCATGTCTTCAGGTACTACTGTATGGATTCTAATCTCTGTGAATGAAATATTGTATGTGTTAATGTATTTAATAGATGTGACTTAATAAACTGGCATTGAAGGCCGCAGTATTTCAACAATTAGACTGTTTTGCTTGTCAGTTTGTTCATTTATTTTTCTTTCTAGATTAAGGTCTATGGGTAACCCCTTGGGATTTTAAAAAATGTGACTAGTTTTCCATGTATTTGAATGCAAAATGGCAACTGATTTTCACTGGTTATAGTAAATCTTATGGCAAATTGACCGTGAAACACCACAGATTATGGTTCTCTGGTCAGATGAGGGGCAGAGAGAGAGGGGGAAAGGAAGAAGAGAATGCTGATCTGTCTGACATCTAATCTATGAATTAGGAGTCTGTAGTTAAATTACTTAATCTCAAATCCAATAATGGTGGGAAAAAAAAATAGAAGTCAAGAGAAAGCCATGTTAGTACTTGTCAGAGCTACAGTTTGGACCCAGGTCTGTCTCTGCTACTATACCACTGCCCCCAATGGAAGCAGCAATCAGCAGAAATCAAAAGTTTCATCAGCCTCTTTCCTTTTTTCAGGGTAGTAGCTGGATTCACAGTTGGTGTTCAATCAGTATCAGTATGGGCTATATTAAATTGGCAATTCTGTAGGGTAAAGTGGTCAATTATTGAAATTTAATTTGTTTCAAACTAAAAATCATAGGTAGAACCAGAGATGGAATAAGAAGAAGAGGGTAATGTTCTCCTCCAAATCACTGATCTCAAAACTTTCCCTCCCAACAGGGAAACTGGAAATTTATCAATGTCCTTCTGAAATTCAGTTCTCATATTTAGCTTGTACCCACTTCTTAGGGGTGATAAGGATACAATGTTTTATGCATTTCTAGAGAGGAATGACTTAGTTGCCCTAAATTGATTAAAAGACAAAAAAAAACCTGCAAAAGTCAATTCTCCAGATGAAAAATATTAATATTAATTTAATGGTCTGATCTATGGCACTACAAACAACTTTTTCTATCAGTTCTCAAAAGGACTTTCCATCCCTGGGAATGTCTGAGCAGGGAGACAAAACTAACTGACTATCTTTCCTGATGTTTGTCCAGTTAACCACAGGTAACCATGTAGCTGCTGTTGTCACCAATTAGCCCATTTCCCTTTGAGACCCTTTCACTGGGTCTTTGGGAAAAGGCTCTGTTCCCCTGTAGATCAACTGCTGATTATAAGATTTTAATTGTAAATGTAATTTTAGTTTACTTCATTCCCTTACTTCTTATCTTGTGTTTTACAATACTGCTGTAACCCGTAACAATCTATCTGCTGCAGCTGCCTTTTGTCAGCAGTTATAGCCCATCTGGTTAGCCTAGTCTCTTTACTTATTACCTTAGGTTAATTGAATGATTTACAATCCTGTTGTAAACTGTAACCTAATGCTCACCCTGGCTCTTGACAGTCTTCAAAAACTTCTTGCGCCCATACTTACACACTTCCAATTAACAATAACGAATCAAGCAATATCTGCCAATGTTATTCTTACCATCACCCTTTGTCTAAAACCCATAAAAACCCTAAACCCTTTGGATTCAGGGAGACAGATCTGAGGCTTGCCTCCTGTCTCCTTACACAGCTGCTCTGTAATAAATCTCTTTCTCTCTTTGAAATGTCGGTGTCACAGGATTGGCTTTTGGTGTACATTGGGCAGAGTGGCCTCTTTGGGAGGCAACAATGGGGGCTTTCAGTGTCCAGTCAGTGCCCAGCTAACATTCCATCGATATACAAAGGTGTTGTGTCTGCTCTGATTGTTAGTCATGATTCTGATTGTCTAATGCTCATGTCACACTCATTATTAGATATTTTGACTCCCATCCTTATTTGCATTGCTTCCACCCCACCACACCCCCTTCCACTAAAATGGTAACAACAATTATAATAACAAAGTTCCAGGATAGAATTATAGAAGATTCAGGGGCCCATGAGTCAGCAGACCCATCTTCCAGGTCAGCCAGCTGGCAAATTGAGAAGACTCGTGCCAACCATTTCACTTCTGTGGGCCTCAGTTTCCTTCTTGGAGAAATAGAATCACAGATGGATGAAATGAGCCAAGGTCCCCTTCTATTTGCAATTTAGAAACAGCTCTCAATAATTCCATGCTTGTAGCGCTTGAGTTTCAAGTGAGCTTCCCTTTTTCAGGTATGTGGAGGGAAAGAAGAGGGTTTCTCCAAGACCAATATAAAGAAGAAAGCAAAATTCCCCCAAGAACCTTATGCTGCAAAACTCTCCAGCTGTAAGGTACATGGGGACTTTTTACCCCTTCAGAGAAGGAAAGAGAAAAGTAATTGGAATGAGATGTGAACTCCAGCGTCCATGAAGGCTGGTCCATTTTGACACCACCCTTCAGTCCCCTCCAACCCACTGGCCCCTGTGACTTTTTCAGGCTCAGTGGCCCACCCTCTATTCCACAGAAGCAAGGGATGGCACCCTTGTAGGCTAATGTTGGAGTGGCCATGACTTTGACACCAGTAATCACAGCTGGTATTTTTCATGTTCTTACCTATGTCAGGTATTCAGCTCAACTCTTGACCTATTTCATCTTATTTAACAAGGCAACAACATTGACATTATCATCCTATTTTACGGATGAAGGGAATGAGGCCTGAGAGGTTAAATCTACTTGCCCCAGGCTACTCAGAAAGTCCAGGATTTGAACCCAGGCAAGATGAAAGTGCCCACTTCTCAGAGTTTATTGTTAACAGTGAATACTAATAGCTAATATTTATTGGGCTCTTACAGCCCTGAGCTCTTTACCTGCATTATTCCATTTAATCCTCAAACTCTGATTTCCTGACTCCAAGTCAGTAAACGAATCATCGCCCACAGAGGTTGGCATTCCCAGGAATTGACCTCCAAATACTCAAAAGATAAATGGGTTTTCCTTTCAATGGAATAAACATTGATTGTACAGCCACTCCAACCCCAGCAGGGATCCAAAGACACCCTCCCTTCTTGAATGCCAGGTCCTACTCTGATACCCCATTTCTGGACATGTAATAGGGACCCTGGCATCACCACTGTCAAGTCAGCCTAACTTTATCTAACCCAACCCTTGGCCCAGCCCCATCTACAGACTACAGGGTCACTTAGGACTCTTCTCCAAAGACCACTGGCCCTGGATTCCATGGCAATGTCAACTCCAACCCAGGGTGGAGCCCCATTTTGTCTTTATCTCTAGTCTCTGTGCTGCTTTTGTGAACCACAGAAAGATTAGAGCCTCTCTCCTGTGTCAAACACTGTAGTGAACAGTTTGTAAACACTATTTCCTCTCAGCATCAAGCAACCCTATTGGTATTCTTATAAGTAGGATTTTGGCCTTACCTATAGAGAGGTCCGCCCTTTGTCCTGGCTTCTGGAAGATGAGCTCTGGAATTTCCTAAGTGACTGGAGTGTCTTTTTTAAAGCCATGGTGGGCCGCCCCACCCCCACCCCCACATGATGGTTTATGCTAATGACTCAGGGTGAGGCCGGCCATTACAGAAAGGCCAACCATGAGATTAGAGGGTTGGGAGGTGGTCATTGATTCAATCAACCATGCCCATCTCCAATAAAAACTCTGATTATGGAAGTTTGGGGGAGATTCCCTTGTTGGTAATGTACATCGATATTCCAGGAGGGTGATGTGTCATGACTCTGTGGGGAGAAGACACTGGACATTCCTGGTTTGAGACCCTCCCAGCCCTCATCCTAGGCATCTCTTCATTTTGCTCATCCTGATTTGCATTCTTTTCTGCTACAATAAAACTGTAATCAGAAGTAGAGTGCTCTCCTGAGTTCTGGGAGTTGTTCTATGAATTACAGAACCTGAGGGTGTGGCGGGAGCCCCCGAATTTGTAGCCAGCTGGTCAGAAGTGCGGGTTGCCTGGGAATCCTAAAGCTTTTAGTGGTGTCTGGAGTGAGGGCAGTCTTGTGGGGACTGTACCCTTCATTTGCAAAGTCTGCCCTAACTCTCAGTAGCTGGTGTTAGGGCTCTATCGCAAAACTTGTCCAGAAAAGGAATCTGGGGCTCAGTGGGGCACAGTGACCTGCCCAAAGCCACAGCACCATGGAGTGATAAATCTGAGTTTGGACCAGTAAGTCAATCTAACTCCAAGTTCTCACCCACTATCCTGTTCAGCTTCTCAGCTTTGCCCATGTCTCTGCCCCTTATTTATTATACAGTCTTGAGTACGTTGTCTAACTTCAGTGGGGATCTCAAAGTTCACTTCCAACTCTGAAATTCTAAGATGCCAGCTAAGCAGGGCCAGAATTGTCATTATCGACATCCCCAAATTACAGATGAGTTAAGGTCAGGTTTTGTTTTAAAAGGACACCTATCCCAAAGGCCTCTCCTCTCAGGCTGTGCACTCATCCCAGAAGGGCCGCAATGCACCATCATTAAAGTCTTTCTTAGAAGCCCTGCCTGTAGCTGTCCCCAAGTAAAATGGGTTGACTGTCTCCATTTTTATCTCATAGTCTTCCAGAGAAGTTCTCAATTTGAACTGCCCAATGGTTGGCGGGCAGGGGAGATTAAAAACCCTGATGTCCAGGGCATACCCCAAACCACTGAAATCAGAATCTCTAAGGGCGGAAGACAGGCAACCACAACTTTATAAACTCTCCCAATAACTCCCATGTGCAGCCAGAGTTGAGCACCACAGTTTTCAAAGCACTGGCATATAAGGAAAGAGCAGACAGAATCTGCCTCGGTTCAGCTACGAAACTTCAGACAGCTGAGTTACCCAATCTGGGTCTCACTTTCTTCATCTGCAAAATGGGACTAATAATAGTAATGCCTCATGGAAACTTTGTGAGGATATAATGGGATAAAGCCCATAAAAGTCCCTGGTCCCTGGTTGGTGCTCAGTAAACAGCTGTCATTCTATCAGGAAATGACCTGGGAATTCTGCTGTCTGTATTTCTTCTCTTCCACGTTGAAGGAAGTAAAACAAAAGCATGGGAATTGTAAGATTAAATGATGAGATGGGAACTTGGTGATTCATTCATTCAAGTAATATTTAGAAGTACCCTCGATGTGTTAGTTTCCCTGTTTGGTGCTATGAGTGAAATAGACTTGGCTATTGGTCTCTTAGAGCTTCCAAGCTATTGGCTTGAGGTTGGGGGCATAGGAAGGGGGTACAATAAAGCAATTAAAAAACTCTAACACGTTGTGATGAGTGACCTAAAAGAAACAAACAAGGAGTGAAGAAGGGGAACAAGAGGGATCCAAATTCAATATGAGTTATTCAGAGAAGGTCTCACCAAGGTCAACTCTGCACAGTGTTTTATTTAGATACTGGCCGACAGCAAATGTGATTCATTCGGCGGGTACCGCTAATTACTAGGACCTTCAGGGGCAAAGAACAAGGTAGCTGAGCCCTGGCCAGCTGCCAGCTGTCCCTGGGGCCAAAACAAACAAACCATGCCCAGAACTCTCCTGTGCTCCAATCCCCAGTGCTCCACAACATGCTTTCAGATGGGAAACATTCCTTCTGCAGCCACTGCGGCGGAGGCGGGGCGGGGATCCAGCATTCCCCTTGGAACTCCCTGCTTGTATTAGTCAGGGCTCTCCAGAGAAACAG